>NC_087549.1:31375313-33775313 GCF_036250125.1 Pseudopipra pipra | reverse complement strand
CGTTCAAATTTTTGCCAAATCTGGGGAAAGTTTCCTGGCAGATTGTGCCAGGGTTTCGGTCTAACATTCACCCACCACAGACGATCTTTATCAAGATTACCCCAGGGAAGTGCAGACAGACAGCATCCTCCAAACAATGTACTGGTTTCTATCTGTCTAATATTTTTTCATATCAAAAAGTCAAATCTTGCACAATTTGACATTTCCTACAGAAATGTTGCTTGCTGACTAACTAACTATAAGCAAAATACCATGGCTAGATTCTTCTAAAAAATTGTTTCATATGACCTTCGGTTGTCCTTAGTAACAAGAAACTAAGTAGCCTACCCCTGCAGAAACACTGTATACAATTAAAAGCCATGGCTTGAGTGATTAGCACCTTGTGTGCCTCAAAGAGCTGACAAGAGTTTTACAGACACTAAATAATGAAGTACATCAGCTCTACTGTCTAATACAACCGAGGAAAAAGAAGGCTCAGCTGACACACCACAGAAATCCAGCTCTGAAGAATACAGCAACTGCACATTGGTTCAAGACAAAGAGAAAAAAATGGTATCAGTCCTTAAAAATTAAAAGAGACTTCAGTTAGTCCAAACACATGTAGTTTGACCTAGATTCTCCTGTGAATAGCTCCTTGGTCTTTTAACAATTGTACAAGCAAGAACTTATTCACTTTCATCCCATCGGACTGACCAAAGGAGTCATTGTGATCCGGTGGCTTACACGGAGGAGAGCTGCCTATTGTGTCACCAGCTGCCACGGCATCTCAGCGAACACATGGAGTCTAACTAGGATTGGCTTTGCTAATCCAAGTGCTCTCATGAGGTCACAGCACGGGCAATAAGGCTGCCCTCCAGAACTTGGGACAGCATTGGTATCAGCAAACATTTCCTTGAGCACAGTACTTGTCATGGAACAAGGCTACAGAATTCAAACTGTCAGCAAAGTCAGGTCACACCGTAATCAGTTATCCTGTTGTCCCTCCAGTATTCATGGGAATGCCTTTATAGGTAACAATATGTATGCACTTGCACCTGCACAAAAAAAGGACTGAAGCAATGAGGGCTAGTTATGAACCATACTAATAGAAATCATGGCATATCCCTGGCAAGGTTTGCACTACCAGAAAACTCAAAGTAATCTCAACAAATCCTAGTTCTACCACCTACACATAAGGAGAGGATGAGAGCGCTCAATAGGAACTTGTCAGCATTCTCATGACAGCACATCTGGAGCGGACAGCGCAAGAGGAGAGATCTCCTGGAAATTGTGCTGTCAGCAGCAGCAGCACTCCTGTGTCCTGTGCAGGAGATAGCTATGGAAGGTTGAACAGTCTGCTGGTCATTCTGGCAGATCAGCCCACACATCTTATGCATGTTTCATCATTTTCCATGTACCAAGAGCTGCAGTTGCCTGGATTGTGCTGTTGTTACACAGCCGTATAAGAAGGTTCAGTCACTTGGTGAGAAGAAAAACATGATCTCTAGGCAGAGCTAGTAAGCTATTCTCTGATTTATTTTATACTTCCTCTTTTTCTAGAGGCAGGAGGCGTAGTACAACTGCAGTGTCTTTCCTTCTGTCAGTCCTCTCACATCTAGTGATGTCTGAACTTCTTGATCAATTGATCAAAAGTCCTCGTAGACTGAGAGAAGTAAAAGCCTCAAAGATTTTATGTTGCTGCAGTTTGTGCAAGAACTGCAGGGGCTAGAGGAAAAAGACCCCAAACAATCCTCCCACAGAGGAAAGGCAGCACCCAGCAGCTCCTGCCCAGTCAGAGGCGCTGCCCTCACTTGGCAAGCATGGACTCAGTGCAGCAACAGCATGGGAGGTGGACAGTATTGGACTTGAAAGATTGGAAGACCCACACCACACCTCCACTAGAAAGCAGGCTTAGAGCTATTTATAAAACTTCATTATCCTTAGAAACACTGTTCTGTTTGTCTCTGACTGATAGAATTTACACATTTTTATTGGTTTCTTGCATTTTGCTTTCTTTATCCTGACATCCAGCACCAGAAATCTACTTTACTATGTTTTATCTCCTAGTGCAATAAACCTCTATTAAATTTACTGAAATCATGAAAGTCAAGTTTGCCTGAAATATCTCAACTCCACCTTTTTTACTGCTTTGAGGCTGGTTTGTGGCTTTATATGCATGATTAACTGGCCAGCCATATTAACACAGCCTTGTGTGATTCAGTGGTGCACTGAGTATTTTTGGGGCTTTGAAAGACAAAGCTAACATTTTGTATACATTGCAAATTACTCCTTACCACTGCTGATTGCTCTTCTTCTGGTTGGAGACACCTACGTTTTTTTTTCTTATTCATAAATTTCAAAGCAGAAAATCATTAGTTTTTCTGAAGTAGTTCAATGATTTTGAGCCACCCAAAACAAACAACATAAAACCCAGCACCCTGATCACAGGTCACTGGAGTGTATAGGGCCTCGTTTGCAGTTTGTTCACATGAAATGTGTGGCAACAGGGAGCTCATGAGACTCCCTCCTCTGTACATCATGATTGCTCCTTAAGACTCTGCAGTGTCCACCTGAGGGACCTGCTAAAGATTAAATGATAATTTATTTGCACCTGAAAGGGGTAAGATATTGTTAGAACCTCCATATGGGGCGTAGCTGAAAACAAATTAGTTAACTGATAGCAGACAGACTATTATACTATAAAACATTCAGGAGAGAAAAAAAACACATACAAGTGAAAAACACCATTAACATTCAAGTCGTTTTCTGCAAAACTGAGATAATAATGCAACTTAAGCAATTACAGGATGAAATCTTCAAATCCAGTTGGCCAAAATTAATGAAAGTTAAACCCTTGGTTTTTTCCTTGGCTTTTTTAACATTTTTTGCATATGTATCAATATAGATGTACAATTGCTGGTTTACCATGGCATGATAGCCACGACAGCTAATAATTATTTCACAGATTGAAAAATATGAGGCATCCTGGCGTAGTGGTTTGTGGGAGCCAGGAAAGTGCTAAGTCTGATCACACAGAACCATTGACCAATGTCTGCGGTCAGATCACTTGACCTTCTCTTTCTTCGGTCATCCTAGCTGGAAAGCATATTAAATGCATCGTCCCTGGAAAACGACGGCGTGCGTTCATGCATTAATGTGTGTTTTACCACGTATAGGATGTTGCACTTCTCCCTCCCCTTCAGCTTGTAGTTTCTGGTTTCCTAAAGTGTTATGCAGAATCCTGTGCAAGTGATATTTTACATTTCCTAAACCTTTTATATCCTTGAAGTTTAAGAAATTAGGTAGTATTAGCTTTCCTCTCTTGGATTTCTAAAGACATTACAGGCTTGTTTTTTATCTAAATCATTTTATGGCCCATTAATTGACTAGATAATGTTTCTCAGCAAAGTCTGAAGGATCATATAGCATTTTCAGCATGACACAGTGTATTTTCAGCCAGGGATGACATTTTCTTTAAGGTTTTAACACCGGCAAGTGAGCCAGCCTTTAATATCCACTATTCTTCATACATGTGCTGAAATTTAATCAGGAGAAATAGGACTTTGGTTAAAATGGCATGTCATCTAACACCATGGTTAAAAATTCTGAGAGGCCAAGGGAGACATGAACTACTGTTTTTAATAAAACAGAATAAAATCCCCCACAGGCCTAGCCACTAGTTCCCATAAAATTCAGAGAAAGTTTTAATATACTAAGTAGTAAAATATGTGTTTTCAAAGAAAAATCTAGTTATATTACACATTTCAACTCAAAGTCAATTTTGTAAGCCAGTTGAATCTCTGCTAAAGACCTTTGTTAATCATCCAGCTGAAAGCATTGCTCAAGGAATTACAGTCATAGAAAGTCAAACAGATAAGTCAAATTTCTTACAATTATTGGTAGTGTTCTAAACACTGGACAGTATTCAAAACAGTCAGCCTAAGCTAAGTGTACTCTACTGAGCCATTAGGTTGCACCACATACCAAGGAAAGGGGAATGTGCATCCTCCTTGGGGTTCTGCCACTGCAAACTGGGACCCAGTCCTGTAAGGTCTTGGAAACCTAAGTGTATGTGCTAAGCTGCACACACTCTTTCCAGATAGACATGGACAGGAAGATAAAATCCTCTTGATTGACTAGTTGGATATTTTATGTTTGGAGTCTGTAAGACTTCTTGGCTTTTGGAAAAATTGAAGGAAAACTAGGCTTAGGGGTTCAAAAAGGTCTGCAAATCTAGCATCAGACCTTTGGTTAATCATAGAATCATAGAAAGGTTTGGTTTGGAAGAGACCTTAAAGATCATCTAGTTCCAATCCCCAACCATGGGCAGGGACACTTTCCACTAGACAAGATTGCTCAAATAATTACGCATTCTAAAGTTAATGAGACTAATAACATTCCATAGTATTGCTTCTGTGGGCAATCTTTGCACCTGAGTTGGCATAATTTGTGGTGGGTCTTTAATTTCTTAATTATTTAGTAGCTACTTATGTGGAGGATATTTTTAGTGAGGTTGAACAGGGGAGGGAGAAGAGAGCTTGTCATCCATACAAATATATATTTATATATATATTCCTATAAATACCTATAACTAATAGTTAACAGCTACTTAAAATCTTTAGTGGCCACACTCAACAACTACAGTTTTAACTGTGGCAGATAATAGTCCATTATATAATTTTAAGTCATGATAACTTCAGACTGTATGTTGTGTTGGTGAATAACAAGTAACTGCACTTCATTTCTAGAATTAGTCTCTATTGTTGCAATTCAGGTGGAAGAGATCATGTGTACTCACATGTTAATTACTCCTCTTTATGGTACAGTGCTCCAGGGACTACTTTTGAATTCATAGTAAGTGTTTATTAAACAGACCACTTAGAGCTTGCAACTTCTATTTCAGTTTCTGCCTTATCACAAAGAAACAACAGAGCAAAACAGGGAAGAAGCATCATAAGCCA
This sequence comes from Pseudopipra pipra, assembly GCF_036250125.1. Taxonomy (NCBI): domain Eukaryota; kingdom Metazoa; phylum Chordata; class Aves; order Passeriformes; family Pipridae; genus Pseudopipra; species Pseudopipra pipra. Next base: position 33,770,373 of record NC_087549.1, on the reverse strand, counting down.
CGTAAAGTTATTTTCTCACGCATGAGCTGCACGTGCTACATAGGGATTAGATTCTCTGTGAAATGAGAATAGTAGATCAATAAGTTGTGCCAAGAGGTGTCAGATGTGCCAAAAAAAAAAATAATCCATAGACTTATGATCTTGTAGAAAGAATTAGGGCATTCAGAAGAAATAATCAGCTTTTAAAGTCATCTCTGATCTTCAAATTACTGCAGACCCTGAAATTATCTTTAGAAGAGTGTATCCTGCACATCTGTCCTTGATGAGCAAAAGGACAAAAAAAGGACGCAGAAGGACACAAAAGGAGAACCTCAAAGGAGCCTTTGCCCCACATGGTCACAAATTCTAATACAGTAAAAATACCCAGAAGACTTGTGTGAATAAGGGCCCTGTGTATTTCTTTTTACTCTGAAAGTATTACTTACCTCCCAAGGGATAGGAAAGTCTCATATTTTTTAAATACTAGATAAACGACTGCATGCTCAAGTTGGAAGCTGTGCAGTCCATCCTCAAACAGTGAGCCCACCAAGAGCTGTCTCCCCATCAGTTCTTGCTCCAGCCATAAAAGACATCAAGTAACAAGTTATAGAAGGGGTGGTTGTAGCCAACACTGCCTGAGCATGACATGGGGCAGATTCTCTATGAATAAATGTTCCTGATTTCTTATGAATGAATGACACCTGGTTGCATGTAGGATTTAATGCCCAGGTGATAAAGGAATTCAGCATCCAACAAAAAGTAAGTTAGAGTCTATGCTAGTCCTTTTAGAAATGTGATTTCAGCAATGTAATCATTGAGAGAACTGGGAGACTGAATATGTCCTAGCTTTGTAAAGCTATAAAATGGTGCATTTTTAATGTTTTAAACAAAACTTCATGTATAGTATGGCTTAATACAATATAAGAAGAAGAAACAACAGAGGTATCACGCAGACTACACAAGGTGCTGCCTGTGTGAGTAAGCAGGACCTTCTGAACAAGGACAGTGTCCTAATGCCAAGCAAATAGATGCTTCCAAGAGGGAACATAAAACGTCAAAGGAAAGAAAGACTAGTGGGAGGAGGAGGGTAAAAAAAAGCATTTGCAGACTCCTGCATCCATTTTACAAGCAGTACAAAATGTGATGCATCTTCCTTTACTCATATTGCATGACTTGGGGTAAAACTAAGATTCAAGTGGCAGAAGGAATCACAAGAGCAGCTAAAGCAGGGGTCACTAAACATCCAGAGACATATGGATGTGCATATTTTCAACTGTGTGCATATTTTTACTTCTTTCAGCTTTGGCTGTTTGTTCTAATCCTCTTTTTTTCACTCTCTCATTTTCTTCCTCTCTGCTTTGCTCCCCTCAAGCCACTGCACCTAAGAATGTTTGCTGCCATCCCACAGCTAACTGTGCTGCCTCATGATTTCCTTTTTCTGCTTGTGCACTTATCTCACCCATTTGCATTGAAAGGTCCCTGGGACAAGGGCCACTCAAGTATTGTCTTTTCCCAATACCTTTAGGCCAACTCTGGTTCCTGTACTGATTTATAAGGTGCTAATCTACTCAATATAAGAACCCATAGAGTATCTTAACCTACAGCACTTTTAAAGTAGATTATAGCCACACACTGCTGAGTTTGAGACCAAAATAACACCGTATACCTACTTCTTGTGACAGTCATGAGAATACTTGCAATGTATCTTTTAAATGCCAAAACAAAACAGGCTCTTTTCTCATAATTTATAATTATGATGGAATCCTTTTTTGGTTTTTTTTCAATGAACATAGAGGACCGAAGCCCTCGTAGGGAAATATTTCTACTGTGAAATGAAACTCCTCTCTGCTTCTGATCAGGCACGTTAGCAAGGTGTCCGGGTGTACTTTTTTCAAAAATTAAATAGGTGGATGGCTTCTTGGCAGTGGGGTAAAGACTTGCGAGTCTACATTAAACATTTTGGTGGGAAAAAGGCTGTGAAACAAGTCAGAATCAACTTAGTGATTACTTGGAGGAAGCTTGTGGCCTCCTGGTGAATACTCAGTGAGGTCCTGCTCTCAGTGGAAGCAGGAAGAAGATCCTACTGTAAGTAGGTAAAATTAAATTAGAAATGAGCAGTAGATAAATTAGATGAGAGAGACACAATCTGAGATAAATGATTAAAGAAGTAAACCCATTCCATTAAGAATATGAAACTAAAAGTTACGGGCTCAAGTGCAGCTTCCTTTCTAAGGATAAATCTGTTCTTCAATCAGAATTGTGACTTCAGCAGCATGCATAGGCCTGTGGAGTCAGCAGGAGCCATCAAACACCCAGGACAACACTGAGTTCACATTTATTGGTTACACCAGTGGTCTAAGCTAACACAACATTGAGTTCTGATTCATTGGTTACAGCACTTGTCTAAGCTAAGGCAGCTATCTGTAGCTAAGACATTTGACAAACCAGGGTGTTGTCCTACAGACTCTTCAGGTTCTTCCACACTGCAACTTCTGCCCCTGCAGGCAGAGGATGACAGCAGAGAAGGAATGGATGGGGAGAGCAGTTGTGCAATTAATATCAAACTGTGAATGCAGTTATACTGCCATTTTCTCTGGGGGCAAAACGGTCTTGAGAAGTTTTTGGTTCTCAGTTTTTCACCCCTCTTACCTTCATACAATTTGCTTCTGGCGCTGCAGGTTAGAGCCCACTATAGTGTGCTCATGCAACTCTGTGAGGCAGTGCTGCAAACAAAATCACCATGAGGAAGAATTCCAAAATCACACAAGGAGGAAGTTTCCTGAACTGGCTTTGAGAGCAGGCAAAGTAGAGTAGCTGTCAAGAGAAAGCAGAGTACCTATACTATATGTGTAACTTCTCCTACCACACTTGTTGCACTCATATGAGTGGGATTTAAAATCAGCTTCTCTCTTATTGTGAGAGCCAGGGTAGGAAATCTTGATCCCTACATTGGATCACTACTGTAGATGAACTTGAAGCTTCTGTAGTCTTATTCGTACTTACCTTAACCAAGTTTGCAAGCTGAGCCTTGCCTGTCTTATTTTCCTCAGTCTGAGAACGGTAATTCAAACATTTGCCAGAGAACAGTGTATCAGGAAAAATCAATGAAGACCTCGGAAGTGCAGTACTCTACTCCAGGATTTTGCATATTTTGATTCATCAGAAACATTTTAAATAAACAAGACCTCTGTATGCACTCACTCCTCCTCTATATTTAAAATACGTTCTTGTTTTTATAATTGTATTTCTATATTATTGTTCGACCGTATCTTCCAGCTCCTAGAAGAAGCTAAATTGCATAAGTCCGTGTAACCAAAAATTTATCTCACTGATATTTATATAAGTATATTGGGTAAAGCTAGGCCGTACACAAGCTCTATGATAAAACCATTTGTGTTGTGTCCTTATTTAAATTTCCGTATTTACTTAACAAAAGGTTTCCCTGGGGCTTTTCAGTCCTTATTTACATAGATCCATCAAAGATGGCATAGTTAGACGCAGGATGTAGCTGAAAGTAGACAATAGCGCAGCAGGGTTAAGGTATTGCGCTGCAGCTAAAGTGTTTTGTTAGGAAGATCTGATAAGTGCTTAGACTTTTTGCTAAAATAAAGACCCTAACAACAGTGGGAATTCAACAGGGTAATCACACAATGCAGACTGTTTAGGGCAATTAGAGGTGATTGGCAGTGTCTTAAAGCCCTTAAACAGAAACAACATGTAAAAAGAACTGATCTCAACTGGATTTCAGCTTCGTTGCCATTTTCAGTCTAATGCATTATATAAACTGGTTAATGCACATATTGGTCCTATGATTGTAAAGCATAGGTACTGAGACTTCTGTGCCATGGAGATACCAAAACGCTCCATGTGATATGCAGCCCTATCAGTAGGCAGTGTAAATAAAGAGTTTGTACTTGCCAAAGGATAAATCTCTCTTCTCTGATATCCATGAGGTGTTTATCAACGAATTGATCAGGAATGCCGAAGGAAGGCAGGGAGACAGTGACAGATGATCCAAGAGCAGAATGGACTGCAAAGTGTATTTTTAATGCAAAACCAAAGTTTGCAAAGACTCATTTACAAACAACTGTGCATTTGTGCTTATAAATAACACACAGATATTTAATCTACAGTGGATGCAATACTCTGCTTTAAATCTATGCTGACACACTGAAGTCACTGAAATAAGGCTGACTTTCCATTTCCTAATGATTTAGCTCATAGGTCTGAGTGGAACTAGCTGATGCAATGAATCACCAAGGCAGCTACACACACTTCAGGAGCCTTGGCAGGATACATTTCTGTGATAGGCCTAGAGACCTCTAATGCTACAGAAGTTTTTATAAGTTTTTATATTTATATTATTTATAGTTATACAATGGTTGTGTGTATAAGATGTCTTGTGTTGGTCCAACTTAACCTGTTCTCAAAAGATCAGTATCACCATCATTGTAGCAATATCTCTATAACTGGGGGTGTTGGAATGGCTCTGAAAAGATGCAGCAAGGGATCAATCATACCATCATGACAGTCACCTCAACCAGTGCTTTTTGGTCTCTAAGACGAGGAGGCAGTGCTGAAATCCACAGCTAGATACACTGCTTTAGCAGCAGAATTTACGCCATATAATTTGTGTATTTCCACAAGTTCAAAATAATGACCAAAGGGAACAACAATCCTCTGCTAGTTTGAATGCACAGTGAGGTGAGTATATACCAAGAACCTTCCTCTGAATAAAATGTACAGAAAATGAAGATTTGCTCACAGACTTTGCATCCAGCAAAGAAAGCTGCTGGTTTGGCTTTCTTAATCAGAGCTGTAGCTTTAATCAGTAGTTTTAGTAATCCAATCTACACAAGGCTGGGAATTGCCTCAGTTCAGCCACCCAAGAGATAAGCTTTTTTTATCTGACCCACTCACCTGGACTACGTCCACAGCCAGTGAAGACAGAATAGGCACCTTCATCGAAGGACACACACAATTAACTTATCCCAGGTACTTAGCTTTCAGTGATTAAAGTTCAGATGAATGTTTGCACAAAGTGTCTAGCACAGTCAGATTCGGTCAGACACTGAGGTCGGTAGAATAGTGCCCATCTTCAGTGAAAAGATCTGCCCTTCAGGGCTCCTGAACATCGCACCCACACAGATACCTGATCCTGCAGCTATAAGTACTGAAAAGTCTCTCCTCTGCTTTCAGATCCACTAGGACCAGAGTCTTTTTTTGCAGTTACACACAAACCTCCCTGCACACATGTAACTTGTTAGCCAGTTGCTTGTTTCACCTTGTTCCTTACTAGTCATAAGCAATATGTCTGAAATCTCTGCTTATGTACACATTTTCCAATAACAGAACAGGTAATAAACATTTCACATAGTTTCTACATTAGGATAAATAATGTACCATTATTTTATTACTTAAGAGACAAAAAAAAGTGAAATTAAAATAATCTTCCAAAGGCAAGCTCTCAAAAATAGAGAAACATCATAATTTTGTTTGCTTGGCTAGTAGCACAATTTTGAAGCTTTTTGCTACTCAAGCAACTTTTGTTTCCATTTTTAAAACATTAACTGGAGGCAGAGGCTTATGGCTACTTAGAATGTTAGTTAATTTAAAAAGCATTAAATTACCATCCTTCCCCTTGCCATGGGGAGCAAACAGCCAGAGTATAATGAGTTTTATTAACTCTCATAATGTCAGTGTTGACTGCATCCAAATATTGGATCCATTATTTGTCAGTCCCCAAAGAACCACGTAGAGAAGTAAATGGGTCAAGGATTAATTGATTGGTGCAAGGTTCTCTCCTTCCGGTCACAGTTTTGCTACTGTGTCATTTATATGTGCAGGAGAGGAGAATCAAGGTATTTTGACTCTCCAGCACATCACCCTCCTTTTGCCTAGCTTCTTGAGTCAGTCACATTACTGCAACCTTTCAGCAGCTGCCAGATATCTTTACAAAAAGCACTGGTCTCAATGGAAACTACTGAGGAATATTCTAACAAAACTTTTGGATTTTTTGTTTTGCTTTGTTTTTTAAACCTCATGTTAATTTGTGGATTTTTAGTCCTTACCTGAGAATGTACCCCCGCAGTCAGTGTAATAAACTTTGTGCTTGCTTCTTCTCAAGAGCCTCAGCAAAACTTCCACTTAATACAGGAAGCCAACCTCTGTTTAAAATAGGAGATGTTGCTGGATATTAACACTCAAAGCCATCTGTAACTTGGAAAGCTGCATGTGTTTTAGACCAAACAATCCTCCCAAGTAGCCTTGTTTTGTAAAAAAGGATAGAGAAGCATGTTAAAGGGTCTGAAGATAAATAATAAATGAGTGAGAGCTTAAGACCACAATTAGGCCAACATTAATAAGCATCAATTCCAAAGGATAAGGGATTTATCTTAGAAGTAACCACCACACAATAAATGTCCTTCTACACCTTAATGGATAAACTCACTTGGTATTACGGTTGATTACAAAACAGGAAAAGGGTTATACATAGCAAAAGCCCAAATAAAAGTCAAATGACTAACAACCTTTCTTAAAGCCAGGCAGCCAGGTTTTTGTTTCCTTCTTCACTGTTTTTTTTTTTTTGTTTCACTGTTTTTTTTTGTTTCACTTCTTCCCTTCTTCCCTTCTTCCAGTGCACCTAGAGAATGCTACAAACAATTACAAGACACATCTGCAAATGTTTTTTCTCACTTTCTTTTTTCCTTGCACTGCCTCAGCAACAGCCTTACAATCATTCCCACAAGGAAAAAAATACCTGTGTATTTGTCCATCTTCCTGTCACACAACTCTAACCTTCAGGAAGGGGTCTTTAAGGCATAACTAGCTTTGCCCTGTGTACTATTCTCACCCCATTCTCAATCCAAAGGGGAACTCCTTTCTGTGACAATTTTAAATTTGCTAATTAATAGGAACTATGCTAAATACTAAATGTTCCAGCTAGACTGGTAGATCTTCTCATGGCAGCTGAAGCAACCCGTAGAACATAACATTTCCAAAGCAAAAATAGTTAAATTAGATCTTGTTTGTTTGTTTCTTGGCTTGTTTTCTTCCTCTCTCCTATTCTTACTGTTTATTTGATCAAACTGTACTGAATGGCAAAACATCCCTCTGATGCGTCTGGCTCCTGCTGAGCATATTAGCTTATCTGTCCCTTGATCCCATCTTTTAGAAAACTAAGTGCTGTGACAAATCACAGCATTTCAAACTATTTTAAGTTTCTCAGCTCTAAGTGTTATTCTATTGTTACTGTTACCTTTGTTAAAAACCTCAGTTCTTAGAGACTAGATAAGGACATGATATCAACATACAACGAATAATGACTTGTAAGAAACAGAAATTTAATACATGATTATAACAACAAAAATGCAAATCACATAATTAGTCAGAACTGACTTTATGCCTTGTCAATCCTACAGAAGTGGAAGTTTAACTTACCTGGTCCTGCCATGACTGTGGTTTACCATAAGTTGATGGAGTTATCCTTCAAACTCACACTCTGGATCTAGGAGGTACCAACATAATATTTTTATATGAAGCATTGGACTTGGGAAGAATAGCCCATGAGGTACAACATTGCATCATTTATATGGGCATCTCACAGCCCAAGTACCTTGTTTTACTGATGGAAAATAGCAATGCTTAAGTAATGCAAATGTTCTTTTACCTACCAGATAGCCAGGAAGAGATTTGCTCTCTACTCGTGAAAGTGTCTTTGCCTAAAACATTTGGAATAAAGAGACTGAATAAGAGACTGTATAACCTGTTCCCTTAAGGAAAAGTAGTGCTAGGAGTAATATATAAGTGTGATCAGATGCTTTAAGAAAATTATATTTTCGAACTATCAAGAATTTAAGAGATGAACATTTTTCTTATTAAAAAAAAGTACTTCATAAAACTGCAAGCTCCGTATCAGCCCTGGAGTATAATACTAAGGGTAATGCTAATACTTATTCTAAAATCAACAGTAACAACTTTCCTGAAGTCATTCAAGCAACCACTGTTACTGTAGTTATTATTTCTGTTGCTCGAAGCAATGGAGGAGATTGTGGAGGAGCTAATACACCTCTTTAAGTGAAAACAGTCTTGTCAAGGACCTGGCACAAAGCTGTTATGCTACTGGCACCTCCAGAGAAATACCAGGTGGTATCAGCTCAGGTAACCAACATATCTCAGCTGAGTGATTAAATGGATTATGGCCTCATTTCACAAACAAGAGGGATATTTACCCAACCCTCAGTGACTCAGAGAAATTTCGGTTTCCGCTCTGTTAGAAGCGCAGTGATTCTAAAACACAAATTAATACTGGAGACCTATTTTTTTACATATTTAAGTGTAAAATTCTTCCCAAGATAATAAATAATTACAGGAAAAAGCATTAACCCCATGTTATAAGCACTGCATATTTCCGAAACAACAAAGCAAGTAGTAACTGGATATAATTTTGAGAGGCTAACTCTAAAACTACTTTGGCAGTGAATGATTAACCTGGTCTAATTTCCCTGCTCATTGTAGGGGGGTTGGAACAAGACCACCTTTAAAGGTCCCTTCTGACTCAAACCATTCTATGATCATATGATTGTATGATTCTATTCAAAGCCTCCTTAATGTCAAATAGCTCTGCTTCTCACTGTTGTTCCAAGTTTCCTGTTCTCCTAGCTCACACCAGTGTGCCCTGTCTGCCTGAGACAGAAGACTGCAGCAATTATTGGTGATTACCATGATAAACTCAGCATTAATGATGTACGATGTGTCAGCACTTATGTTCATGTATCAGATACCTATAGATCCTGCACACTTCCAACAACAGCAATTATGTTCATGATTGATACATTTGCTTTCTATCCTTTTAGATCAATTCAAACTGCAAACACCTATTGGTCATCTTTACTATAAACCTTGGTAATGCAAATCTTGCTGGTGTTCTCTGAGCTTAATATTTCCTCATGCCGGTTTTCTTTTCTCCAGGTCCTTGAGCAATGGTTTTGCATTAGGCCGTATATCCTTCATACCAGGAAGAATGAACATACGGGCAATACCCTACTACATGAACCTACTACTCTATCTGCAGGCTGAAATTCAAAATACCTCTACCCTGTCTCCACTTTTTATACTACTGAAATTCGAAAAAATATCAGTTGGAGTTTTCCTTCAAATGAGGGCACGAATAGTGCATGCAAGGATTTGGCCCCACTTCAGAGATCCTTTGGGTGAAGATTGTGCACATTAGGGTTACTCACCATCATCATCATCATGTTCATGGCTAGGCTTCGCGAACGAAGATTTGGGAAGGGCTCTACCCATGTTTGTTACAAGCACATTGGTGGCTAAAAAGGCCTATACAAGATAGGTATGTCCGGTTGCAAAAGGCACAGCAGAAAGACTCCTTAGATGGTATATTCTGCAAGGCACAATTCTTTCTGCGTTGTCTTTTCTCCTCAAGGGTGATCCTGCGTGCGTTCTCAAAAGCATCAGCGACGTTATAGATGGTGTCTCCAGACCTCCCGATTGGAGGCCAGAGTAGATCAATGTTGATCAATATGGCCAAGGCTGAGATGTTGTTTCAGGGAGTCCTTGTATCTTCTCTTCAGGGCTCCTCTCTTGCGGCAGCCAGTGGCAAGTTCACCAGAGAGCAAGATCTTAGGGAGGCGGTGGTCCTTCATCCTTGAGACGTGCCCTGCCCATCGCAGCTGTGTTCTCAGCAACATGGCCTCAATACTTGTGACTGCTGCTTGTTCTAGAACAGATGTATTGGTCACATAATCTGACCAGTGGATGTTTAGGATTGCACAGAGGCAGTGTTGATGGAAGTGTTCTAGGAGTCGCAGGTGGTGGCGGTAGATGACCCATGATTCGGAACCATATAAGAGACTAGACAGCACTATGGCTCTGTAAACACTGATCTTTGTGCTTTTCTTTGTGTGTTTATTTTGCCAAACTCTTTTATGAAGCTTTCCGAAGGCACTATATGCCTTTGCTAACCTGCTGTCTATCTCTCCATCAATCTGACCATCCGAGGAGATGAGGTAATTAAGCTGCTGGACTGCGGTTACTCACCAACTGGTGAAATAATTCAGGGACTGCTAATGTCTTGCTAAGGTTTTCAGTTCTGGGTTACTGCTGTCTAGAATATGACTCATGGTGGCACCAGGTGCCAGCTGTTCAGTGACCCATAAAAGATGAGCCGGTAGTAGATGAAAAATCCTTGGGGGCCAGACATCCAAGCAGAAAAGATGAGTGGTGATGGTACCAAACCCATCAGAGCCCTGATGAGTGAATCTTTAGTGTGAACTCCCGAAGTGATTGCTTCAAGCGACCGGGAGGGCCTGGCACCCCGCAAAAGAATTACACTAATTGCAATTACTACTTTTTGTTTCTCAGTGCTGGTGGAAACCTGTGCTGTTAATTAAACTGTCATTTACAGCTGTTAATTAATCTGTCATTTACAGCTGTTGAAACAGTTACTTTGTTGCTGTGGGGACATAGGTGTGGGCACCCCTGTGTGATGTGAAATTTGGTGAAGTCACACAAACCTTGGTATTACCTCCCTGTACCACATGTGGTTTGAAGTATATTATTCAGTTTCTTTTAAAATTCCATTGTTAAGTAGCAGGTTTAAAAGGCAGTAACAAGAAAAACCCTTCCCACAGGGTGTAATTACACGTATTGTGGTGGGTTTTTTTGGGGTGGCAGCAGTAGAAATTGCTCCAAAAACAACTTGATAAAGTCACAGTAGAAATGTTGCTTCAAGGACCATGTCAATAAAAAAGCTGAATACAAACTCTCCTCATGAAATCCTTAAAATGCTGGTGGCAGGAAATGTGAAGAAGCATTAGGAGTAGTAGTTTTTTTATATGTCTTCTTCTCATATTTTCACTAAACATTGAGAAATGACCACTCAGAGATATAATTTCTTTAACCTTCGACCTGAACCAGTACTTATATTCGTGTACTAGTTCCCAAGAAAGACAAAAATGATCTTATATTCTTGTTCTGCCTTTATATGATGGCGACCTGAACTATGTCCAGATGTTACATTTGTTTGAACTTTGAGATATAAACATACGAGCTTTTTCTTCCTTATTTTCCCTACCTTTGAAAGGTATCAAGGATGCTTCATGAAAGATGTAACACTTCACATGAAAGAGATATTGACGTATTTCCTTAATTTTCACTAAAATGTTAGCTAGTAGACTTGGTATTTATTATGGACTTTTTCCAAAATATTGACCAGCAGAGCTGATGCGATTTTCTACAGACTTTCTCCAAAGAGTTAGTCAGCAGTGTATGTAAAGATGTCTTCATTTTTAATCATATTTTCCAGTATGTATCACTGTTGCTCTCTGGTTCATACTGTGGTATTCCTAGGCAAATAGGATTTGAAATGCATATGACTGTACATGTCTAGAACAGAAGGACATCTTTAAAGGGAGCAAGCATGCTCTTTACAGATAGATAGTAAAGATAATTGGATTTTCCTTTTTGGTTTCAGTAACATTTTATTCTTAATTTCAGTGATTGTGCATTAACAGGCTCATTTAATCTTACAAGGAACAAGTATTAGAAAGGCATGTTTCAATAACATCCTGATGAAGTCCATCCAAAGAAATACTGTTTAGTTCAGGTTAAAAATCCGGATGTGGAAAACTGCACCTGTTCACTGATATCTTGAAGTCATTGTTTGTTAGTGAATGATTGGACAAGGCACTATTAAACTTGGCTACATGACATATGACAGGTTTTGGCATGACTTTCCTTTCTTTTTAATGGACAAGCCTGTCTGTGCTCATGACTGTCAACTGTTTATCAAAACACAGAGCTTAAATCCAAAATTTGACATAAGCACTACAGCTCTAGCATTTTCCCCTTTCAGTTCCATCTGAAAACATAGACAAAGATTACCTAAACATTTTTCTTTAATACACAAAATACTCACTACAGGCTAAATTTATATATCAGAATCATTCAAACATATGGATTTAATACCCTACTACAGAAATAGGTACAGTCTAATTTTGTCTCTCTCCAAAGCTGAAAATAAAATAGACAAGAAAATTAGCATCTGAATCCCATATATCAGGCCCTAGGTATAGTTAAATATATATATATACATGAACAGAATTTAATTTCTTAAACTGTTGTATTCCAAAATACATATTTATAGATCATTACTTAATTACTGAGGCACACTTGGTCTATACATATTTTCTAGCTCACTATTTTTCTATGTCATAAATATTTCACTACATTGTTTGGGGTTTATTTTACTAGGCACTTGCAAAATCAAAATCCCCTCAGGTAAGAACATAGGATGAGAATGTCAGCTCATGAAAATTTAAATGCTTCACTTACTCCTTTACTACACTCATTTCTTCAATGTCAGTTTCTTTAAATACTTATCTGAATTTTCCCCAAATTATTATTTTATTTATTTTTATAATAAAAGCCTTAAAATGTATTTTAGTCTTGAAAGGAGAATTAAATTAACCATAAATTACTGAAATAAATTTTTTTTTTCTGAAATTTCTAGTGAAATAACATGTATATTGACAGTGGATGTTAGTGAGCTGCTGCTTCATCTCACTGTGGCTAGCTGTCATCAAATATTAGATCCATCAGTGGCTATAAATGTGTTATTTTTAGGCCTCTAGTGGTTATTTCTTGTATGGTCTTTACCAAAAATACTTGCCTGAATTATTGTTGATACGACAGAATATAAGCAGAAAGGCTATAAGACCTGTTTCTTAATGAAACTAAGTTTTTTTGTGGGGCTTAGATTACTTTCAGCAAAGCAATTGAGTAAAGACAGTTTGAGATTTGGCCTTCTATAGTAAGCACTCAATAGGCTACAAAATAATGCTTTTACATTAATCAATTTTGCCTTAACAAATATATACTTTCAGTAAAAATAGGTTTATAAGCCATGCTGCTTTATTCCATATCCAACAACCTTGGGATAACAGTCCCAGGCAGTATGAGATTGTGCTGTAGGCCTTGATATTGCAAAAAACCTCAGCTTCTACAAGCAAACATAGATTTCTTGGCAATTAGACTAGCTGGACTAAATTCCTCTCTGACATGATTTATAAATTCATCCAATTTAATTTGCTGATAGGAAGCTGAGCACTGTACCCGGGTCATTTGGTCTGATTTATATCAGAAAAGTGTGCAAAAGAAAATGGAGCTTCTCTATCTTGCTCTTGTCCTCTCCTAGATTCCTGTTACTATATAACAGGCATCCTTTTCCTTTAATTACCTTCTTCACGGCTTGAGAGCTTTGATGACTTGATTAAGCCTTGCAGTGCAGTTCCAGTCCCTACCCATCTGATTAATTAGCCCAAACCTTATTAACTTACTAATTCCAATCAATAATGCACTGATGCTGAACTGTGCAAGGGCAAACTAAGGATAGCAATTTTATTTGAAGACACAGAGCCACATATGGTGTGTTCTTTTACTTCTTCATAGCTGCAAAATTAAAACTACACATCAAGAACATATTTGCTCAGGGATGAATTTGTCACCACCTGTCTTACCTGAACTACATCTGCAATAAAACTTATAGTGACAGAGGTGGCACTCCTGTGCTGGACAGTCTTTTTCCAAATATTTAGCTGTTGCTAGTGCAAAATGGCATCCAGCATTTTGGGGTTGAATTCTCCTGCACAAAATTCTAATGGCACTTGGAAGGCATGGCAGACCCCTACCCTCTCCTGTACACCCTCCCTAAACCTGTCCAGAAGCAGGGAGAGACACCTGGTGCATTTTACTTCATTTTAAGAATGCCAGTGGATATATTTCAATGCTGAAGGATTATTTCAGCAACTACCAGCATAGCCAAAACAGCACCCAGATGAGTCAATGCAAGTTTAACTGTGGGTAGCTAAAACAGAGATGATAGGTGATGGCATTCTGTGGCTCTCAGCTACTCTGCCCCGAACACTGTGATGGGACAGGTGCTGGAGACCTGATATATTAGTAGAGAATTCAGCATGGCTGGGACAGCAGTGAACTGTCAGGCAACTCCAATTCTCAAGCTGCCGCTTTCCCACTCAGTGATTGACCATTGCCACCATTTCACATATTTTCATTACAACTAGATGCTAGACCCAACTTTCACAGTCAGTAGCGGTTGTGTCTTTTTTTTTATTTTTATTTTCCTGCAGCAGGGATAGCACATTAAAGTAGCTCTACCTGTTGTTATGAAAAATACTGCTCTTGTATAAGCTCATTTGAGTTGGACTAGCTTTCTTCAACTACTAGAAGGGGAAAAATCATAGAATCATAGAATAGCCTGAGTTGGAAGGGACCCACAAGGATCACCAAATCCAGCTCCTAGCTCTTTACACTGGACAAACCCAAAAATCACACATTGGTTTTAAAAGTGAAGCAGTACAAGAAAAAGTACAAAAAAGTATGACAAAAAGACTTCTCAATCATTCTTTCACCTGTAGTAGATAGTCCTGGCAATAGCAAAGATAGTAAAAGGTACAGCTCACAGTACACTTCTTAGCAATGCACACTGGTTTGCATCAATGGAATTTAGGATAAGAGTCAGTACCTAAGGTTGATGCTTGATGCTAACTATTCACCATGTATTCTCCAAATAGAAACATCTTCCAGACCAAACATATATGAATAACAAGCCTTTAAAGCACTGTGCTAAGACTGTCTGTACTAGGAGACCTGCACAGGTAGGATGTGTGGGAGGACACAAGGGCTCCTCATTAAATGCCATTGTTATTCTTATTTTCACTGGGTTTTCATTTTCTGATCACATAAGCAGCTTTTTTGTTGTCATTAACAACGGCCTTTGTAAACAATCTATAGTGCCGAGTACCTCCATTATGCTTTCCACAGGCCACTGACAACAAACCACAATTCTCTAAACAATACATTTTCTGGGAGATAGTGGGTATCAAGGACTCTTAATAGTGCTATGGCGAGAGGATCAATTGTTCAGCTCTATAGTGCAGGAGTGTCTCCTGAGCCCCTCAGTGCCTGCCTTTGTGTACAATATCACTGATGGGGAGTGACATTTCTTTCTCAGGGAACCTTCCATTAGACAGGCTGCTTTCAGGCAAATCCAGTGGTGGAGTGTTGGAAAAACAAAGCATGGGTAGAAATGGGCTTTTATCACATTTGGCCATGTGATTGATAAGAAATCAAGACACTTTTCCTGCTGCTCAATAAGAAACTCTACGAATGCATTTTAATTCCTGAAGTGTTACTATTTCTCTGAAGTTTTAAATATAAATACCTGGTACCTCACAATTAGGGCACATTTCCTAAAACAAAATTTAAGAAAAATTCAAAGAATTCCTTTGTGTCTGCATTTGCTAGAAGGTTTATATTAGCAACTAGTATTTGGGTACAATGGCTTCAAGCTACCTCCTACAGTTTCCTAAAGGTATGAAATCACATTTTTCATATGTTTGCACCAAGTTAGGCCAGGATAGTAATTATGCAAGGGTTATATTGAAACAAAGCTGTACATGAAGTTTCTACCCCATGAAAATCATATTTACGCTGCAAGCAGATCTGGTTTTGAACAACTCCTTCTATCATACTCATGTAAAATCCTTCTGCACATGTGCTTGTGAGTTCTGAGTCCAGCATCATGCTAGGAGTGCCAAGTAAATCATGAAGATTTCATCTTTACTGATTATGGCCTTTCCTGAAGAAGTAGAATGTGGTGGTTTTTTCTTGAATTAACAGCCCTCCAAAGCCATACCACAAATCCTGATTCCTAGCTTCTCCTGGGATATTAGGAGAAATCAAGCTGTAGCTGAGATCAACAATTGATATGCAAGATATGGGACTGCTCATTTGTTAGAATTCAGTCACACTGCCCCGAAGGAACTTATGAGGAGCCTAACATCCTAGCCTTGGTGGCTAAACACCAGGGGTCAGGAAGAGTCATCTGCATGAGAGAGACCATACAGCCTTGCTGTGCCTCAGCTTCCTGTCTGCAAGCCAAAATGGAGCAGTGTGCTGATAAATCCTAACAAAGGACAATGAACTCCAAGGAGGTGACCAACATAACCTGGCTTCACCAGGTGGTGGTTCTGCACAGCAAGGGAAGGTGTGAGGAAGTTATATTGTGGCAGAATTGAGATGCAAGTGGAATTCCACATTAGCCCAAATTATGAACGCTCCATCATGCTAAGGTGCTCATGAACACATGAGCCCAATCAGGAAGATTTTAAGCCAGTTTGCTACTGGCAACCAAGCTTTGCAGGGGAGTCTCATGCACTGTCACTGCCAGCACAAGATCCCAAGGGTCTGCCAGGCTGGATGCACTACCCAACCTGGCTGGTCTCCCAGGGCTGGCACAGGACAGGGGAGGCATACTTCATTGGTCAAGATAAGCACTTAAGCTGCTTCCAATAATCATTTCATTCATTAAACCACATTAAGCAGATTTGCTTGGTCTTCAAAATTAAGTCAAACGTGGAGAAAGGAAAGTGCACCTAAGTTGATTGTACAAAGTTAGGCACAAAGGTCTGCCTGCCAGGGACACACACAGAGGTGCGAGGCTGGCTGCAGTAGTGTATCCATGCTGAAACAGGTCACACAGGCTTAATGAACATCCATTGTCCCCTGTCACCAAAGGGTGTTGAGAAGTGATGTGACTACAGGGATGTGATTGCAGGGCTCTTAGGACTCATAGCTTATAGAGAAGTGCACAGGTCTCCAGACACTTCTGGCTTGTGTTTCTACCGTGCTCAGGGCCAGTCAAAAAGTTCATGCAGTCAAGTCTTAACACCTGTTGAGATTCCAATTCACCTCACCCAATTATTCCCACCACCCCATCTCCCTTCTGTTTTCTGAAACATGCTCTTCACTTGTCCTCTCCATTCCTCTCCTCTTACTGTCTTTTCTTTCCTTCCCACACTCCATTACCTTCTTGACTTTTACCTTGCTCTGATAAGATCCCTGAAAAAAAATTCCCATTTTCACAGATATTCATGTAGCAACTGACACCTTCTACCTGTTCTTGTTTTCCACTGCTTGTTCTTCTCCCATTCCCATTGCCCCTCACCCCACTCATAAACATGCAAGCCAGATAACCATCACAGGACACAGACAGCAATCCTGATGGCAGACAGCATTGAAAGAACAATCAGCTCCTGCTTCCAAGCCCTTACATACATTATCAGATGCTGTGAAGCTGCGTACAATTGGCTATAGCAAGATGAGAGGACAACACGGGTTTGGTCAGGTATATAGAGACTGACATTCCTTCCCCAAAGTCACCCAGTGAGAGGCTGTTTCACCATGTTCTCCTTTCCTTCTATGCAGACACAAATTCGTAGGGATGCTGGTTTTGTCCAGCTACTGCCACCAGAGTGGTGGCCACATCGGGCTATATTGTGTCTTGAGTGATCCATGCCCTCAGAGATCCACACCCCCAAGGACTATAGGGTGAGGCTCTTCCTAAACATTGTCTGGGCAAATGCTCCTGACATCATGAATGGTATTGTTTGATGTGGTATGCATTTCCCTGCAATGCAACCAGACCTGCCAGGTCTGGCAGAAAAGTCTTAGGTTAGGTCATGTGGAAGATGTCTATCTAGTGTACTGGGGGAAGGAACAGCTCAGGAGAAGGCTTCAAGGGCAACCTATTTTCTGCATGGTGAAAACCACAACAAGGAACTGACTCTGCTGGCCTAGCCCTTCCTCCAGGCATCCCTGGACTGCACAACAATCTAAGTAATACCCATCATAAGTAATTACTTAGAAGCTACTCAGTAAAATGGAGTATTACTATATTACATCTGTTCTCATGATACTCTTATCATAAACTATATATCCCATTCTAATCCATGTCACCTTGTTTCAATAGTAGCTGCTGAATATTCTTTCCTTGTGTTCCTTGGGACTGCAACAACAGGCTAGTTAAAAGCTGCCCAGACCTATAACACTAAAGCTCCTTCTCAAATTATACATTTTCATAACATGTAGTTAGCCTGCCAAAGCACAAAGGGAGTGAATCTGCTCATCAAATATGGGAACTCCATGTTTTGTTAAAATATTTGTCATTCTTCTGGTGTGCTGAGAAGGGGAGAAAAAAACACAAGTGGTTATATATAAAAAAAAGGGGGGAAAGTCTTTATTTATTTTTTCCTATATTCTTTCCTTTAACTATATGGAAATGTTATTCTAAAATACATATAAGGGATGAGATTAAAAAAAAATGCAGCAAGAAGGAAAGATCTGATGAGCTGGTATCACCCTAAAAACAAATGAAATATTTCAGGTTAGGATCCATCTCAGCATATATTTTAACGAATGGATTGCAGTGCAGAGAGGACAGTGAAATTCACGTGCTCCAAATATCCCTGAGCTTTCATTCTAGAACATTAATGGAAGATTCCTAGCCAGGCTGAGTTTACTAAAGCAAAAACAGCTCAAGGTCACACTTCTTAGGATATGTTCAATAGAATCACTGAAAAGGGCATATATGTTCCATGCAGATATATGTCAATCATATATGTTCTTACTTTTTGAAACCTGAAGTGTAATGGGACTATATTTATGTTAAAAGCATTTAAAAAATCAAGAAATCAATTTCTGGTAAGAAGCCTTCATATGAGGAAGAGGGAATTTTTTTTCCATCTCCTTTTCTTTTATTTCATTTTACATATATCAAACTATTTATTAAAAGCTATCAGTGTACCTACTTACCAAAAGTAAATCCTGTGTACTGCAAAACATGAAGGGAAGTGTAATAGTTCATTTAATTTGAGGTTTCACTTCAGACTTTAGGCACATAATTTGTTTTTCTGTTATTACAAGTTTAGGCTTTTAAATCAGGTAATTCAAAATGTTGTGTATTTTGCATAGTTCTGGTGAGCTGTAAACCTGAAAATATATAACATTCTCATTGTAACTTATAAATTTTTACTGTCTTTACCTCTACATGCCTTTCTAAATACACACATACGCACATTTACACACAAGAGAATTAACAAATTGGTCAGGACCAACTAATAGCAACTACTGATTATGTTGGATGCAGAGCTAAATCCTGCAATATTAGCACCTAGAGAAGCGTCTGAGCCCCTCTGCCCCAGGCGATACTCCTTTCAGTGGCTGAAGTGAAGAAAACACTTGAAGAAAGTGTTTTTGCAATGTATTTTGTTCACCTATCTGCCTTTCCATCAGGCCCTTGAGAGTGAGGGCATACAAAGAGAGTAGTTGTTGAGTATTACTAGGGAAAAAAGAGGTATAACAGACAATAGTTAAATATTAGGGGTTGGTGGTGGTGGGTTTCTTTTCGGTTTTTTGGGGTTTTGTTTTTTAAGAACTGGCTAGTAAAGGAGCAAATTCTAAGTAGCATAATTGACACAGCAGACGGTAGGGTTTTAAACAAGCAATCCATACATCTTTCCTTCTAAAAATTGCAGTCTTTCTTGGATCGTTTCCCATATATGTGCTAATTATAATCTTGAAAATTTAAGTAGGTACAATGTTCTGTCAATTTGTTCACTATTTAAAATAACAAAAGGGCTTCATCTCCAAGAAGAAAGTCTGCACAAAAGGAAATTCAGCAATGCAAGAGAAGGAAATTCCAAGTAAAAGCCTATAATAATAACTTCATTAAAGAGGGGGGGAAATGCAACTGAAAGCAACCCGCCTGCGATATTCTCAACAGCGCAATGGGGGTAGATGCCCTTCACTGACCAATTCCATTGGAGGGAGAGATATAAATTGAGCAGATTATTAGAGAGGTTCCTGAATATCGTTACAGAGGCACATATGCAGTGTTCCAACAAAGGGCATCATCAGGCATGTAAATTCAAGCTCTACCCATGGAAAGCGAAAAGGAGCTGAACAAATGGAATTAGGAAGGCATTGGTAGCAGGACAAAGACAAGGACCTGCCAGAGACTAACACACCAAAATGTTCAAGAGGGAAACTTTTATTGCATTAGATTGAGCCAGTGAAGAAATATTAAACAGTGGTTACAAATGTGTTAATCTGCTGCTTAGGACACTGAGATTTAGAGCAGCTCATTTGCACTGGTGATGTTCCTTTATTGCTATTCCCCACACTCCACCCCCCCCCCCCCCCCATACACTGCGAGGAGCAACATGTTGCAGAGAACATACAGCAAAGGCTGGAACCCTGCAGGCTGTGGAGGGTGCAGCTGACTGCAGCTCCCTTCGAGGCCATGCACTGAGACTCTTTCCCTTAGAGAATAAGTCATAAGGAGAAGGACAAGCTGGATGTGGGAAATACATGTTTGTATCTTAATTCTGTATAGTAATTTTTTTTCGAGGTCAATTAACATGGATTTGGGCTCTACTTTTGGCATCAGTAAAGTAATTTAACTGATCTGGGGTTCTTTTTTTTCCCACTTGGAAAATAAGAATTTGGATCCTTGTGTGTCTTTACACAAGCCCCTGAAGATCTGAGGACAAAAAGCATGTGAGTTAGCATCAGTTAGCAAACAGTGTGAGTTAGCATCACACTGGGACATTAAAATATATCTATACCTACTTTAGCTCTCCCAAGTTTCTGGCAGTGACCATCGGCCCTGCTCCCACTTTTAGTACCTTGAGAAAACCGTCTTTCAATAAAGAAATCATTGAGGGACAAAAGGTCACCAAAATAGCTCCAACACCACCCTCTCTTGCAGACTTCCACCTTGTCCTGGTTGCTGTAACAGCGCCTTGGAGAAGGTGGCAGTCAAAAGTCAGCAAGAAAGAGGCTTGGAAGAGACCAGACTAGACCAGAGCCTGCCTTACAGAGCTGGGAGCACGAAATGCCCCAAGAGCAGCTCAGCCGGGCCAGAAATTCCAGGATTGAGGTCATTGTACTGCAAAGGAGCCATTGTAGTGAAATCAATAGGGACGTTTTAAAATACACTTACATGACAATTCCAGTGTCAGAACAGAGCAAGTCAAAGAAGGTTGTTCCTCACAACAGGTTAAACTCCTGAGGGTGGAGATAATCTCCCAGCAGGAAGGGAAGAAAGTGCTGTGCCCGCCTGGGCCAAGACGCTTTCACACTCCCTATTGCCAGCTTTAGGCTACAGAGCCGGCCATTATCAGAGTCATTGTCATTATTATCCTAAAATCTGCTGCCTGACATTCAGGCATCTATCAGGAAAAGACCAAGACCCTATTAGCGCAGGGGATGAGCCCCCAGGAGGAGGGAAGGCAACTTGTTGGCAGAGAAATCAACACTCCTGCTGGCTGCATTCCTATCAGCCCTGTTAATTCTAAAGTGACATTCATTGGTAAATCTAATTTTACCATCCTTTCCCATCAATCAGTCGAACAAGTCTCCTACCAGGGTTGGTTTTTTTTTATTGTCTCACACAATAATTTTGCCTCACAGACACATGATCTGCTGGCCTCGGAGGAAGCTGAGCATCAAGCCTCTGTTCGTATGTGAAAACGATGTGCTCAAAAAGCACCACTGCCAGTGTGTCCCGACTGTATGTGTGATATCTGCCTTCCTGCTCTCAAGCTGCAGTTCAGGAAGTCACCATTTTCCTATTAAACATATTAATCGATTGTGAAAGAATGTCACTCCCTTTCCAAGTGATGCTTCCAAAGGACATGATGCTTAAATATTAGAAAAATCCCTTACCTGGAAGGGAAGCTTCCATTGCAAATGCACATTAGAGGTTTGAAAACAATGGTCAGCAAAGCTCGTGTATTTTACTGATCCAAAAAAACTGTTAGAAAAATCATGAACTTTCATTCGTCACCTCACCAAGTCAGGTCCCGCTGAGGTTCTAATTCCTAAAGTTGATTCAGAAATATTTTCCCTGTTTTAGATGGCTGGTCGCAAAAGATACTATCTGACAGGTTCTCATTTATAATTCTAAGTTAATTCAATATTTTACCAGCAACTGCATAAAATACAAAATGAAGTAACAATTAGACCATACTCACACTTCCCTCCCCCCATTCTTTTTTGGAAATTA
This sequence comes from Pseudopipra pipra, assembly GCF_036250125.1. Lineage (NCBI taxonomy): Eukaryota > Metazoa > Chordata > Aves > Passeriformes > Pipridae > Pseudopipra > Pseudopipra pipra. The sequence goes on along the minus strand of NC_087549.1, from coordinate 33,748,445 downwards.
AATATTTGATTGTTATAGAATCTTTAAAGATCCGAGTATATAAAAAAACCCAATTGACTTCTTGATATATTGCCAACTAAGTGAATGGAAACAGGTGAGAGCTTGCAATAGTCCTGTAACTGTTTAGGGGGGAAAAAAAAAGGAATCTTTAAAGCTGTTGGAGATTTATGTAAAATAATCCAAACTCATGAAACTGAGTGTGAAGAGCAGTCTTTAAGGTGATGAATAGTACTAAAAGACCTCTTTACCACTCTGAAGGTAGTTAACTGAGCTGACTGCCTCGAGCATTGACACCTTTAAATGACATGTTTATCAAGGCAAAGATGGGTTAAATTTGTAAAATATTTATCCTTCTTCTCCTGCCATACATTAATGCACTAAACCGTGTAATTGTTTAATTTTCTTTTTTTCCATACCCTGAAAGTGATTACGAAAAGAGAGCAGTGAAGAGCCTGACGTTCAAAGAAACTAAGGTTTAACTCTGTCTACTGGCAGGTGGGGAGGTGGGCAGGAGGCTGTTCATTGCCTCCCTCCCATTGGAATAGTTACAATAGCGCCCTAAAAGCTCTTTCTTACAGCCCCCCGGGGACTGCTACGTATACAGAAACATACAACGCGCCTGAATCCCGCTGAGGCGCTGGCTGAGGAACGAATCCGCCCAAAAGCGAGAAGAGATGGGCAAGATGTTGGGCTATAGAAGGGTTGAGGAGAGGCAGAGCTGTTGGCTCGGTCTGATCCATGGCCATGCTGAGACCACCACGGTGCTCGGGCTCTCATGGCCACCGCGTAACTCAACATGCTGCAGCTGAGGCACCTACGGCAGGTTAAACTTCTGAGGAGTTTCTAACGACTGTAAAAACTCCCCTTTGGCCTTGGGTGTTATAACTATTTATGAGGTTGACCTTTAATTACTCTCTCATGTATAAATCTTTGATAATATGTCTTTGAAACCTTGACAAATACGGACCTACACAGCACGGGTCAATACCAATACAATAACGTCGTAGAGCAGCTTCTACAAAAGCAGATGCTGAAGTGTATTACCAGAAAAGTTGCTTCAAAGGACTTCCCCCTTCAGCTGGGCACCATCAGCTCTTTCTTATTACAGAACGGTCCAGGGAATGTAAAAAACAAACATGCAAGGGATGCCAAATATCAACGTGACATAAAGTCTGGAAAGGGTATGAACCATTATCCCACCGGGGCCCAAGGGAACCACGGCTGTCAGCAGCAGGAGGACAAGAGTGACTGCCATCTGCCATTGCTGTGGAGTCTTCTGTGCATCCTCAGTTCAGGACTTGGAAATAAATTGATGGTACCTAGTGTGAATCTCACAGCCTTTCTTGAAAAGTAGCTCTAGCAAATTCATTATATTTTGCAACATGAATGCCATCCAAAGTAGTCATGAAACTGAGAGTGGATAGTTATTAGTTTTGTATTCGATTTACTTGAATATTCAGTATTGCTTGACTTTTCAAAAGGACATTTTTAATAGATGTTATACACATACATGAGCATATGTACATGTACCCAAATGAATATACACAGGTGTGTATATGTACACACAAATAAAATGAAAAGTCTGTAATATTCTGTTAAGAAGGGTGAATACACTTGGTAAATACCTACACAGTGTAGAGGAGGGCGTTGTCAGTACAACCATACAGTTATATAAAACAGAACCTCATAATCCAGAATACTTCATTTTGATTTTAACCCATCTAGTATAACTATTGTTACCATGCAAGTTTAATACTTTGTATCATAAGTATTATGGAAATAAGTGGGGGGGTTCCTATGACAATGATTAAAATCACAGTTCTGTGATTTTAATCACTGTGCAGAACTATGCATATTGTATAAACACAATATGCATAATCTTTGACCATCATTACACATTATACAGAACTGCCATTTGTTCTAAACTAATGAAATTCTACTTCCGGGAGGATGAATCCCAAATACTTAGATTTGAATAAAAAGTAAAGATGAAATTAAAAGATTTTATAATAGTTTTTATTTCCTTATCACTGCTAGAAAAAGAATTGATATGTCTACCAGACACAGTTAAAGAAAAGTGTCACAGACCAAAAGGTTGCACAGATTTTGTAGGAGGCTTTAAACGCTATTAGCCACCTTAGTTTTCCTTCTTTTCTGAATTTCCTCAGAATTGAATGATTTTCTCTTATTCAGAAGAACAACCGTCCTCCTTTAGCCCTCCCATAGAACCTTTTTTGTCATAACAACATCCCGACCAGAACAGCTCCGAGGAGACAAAATCAATCAAAGCCACAAAAGGAGAATGTTTTTGTCTTGCTAGGCCCTACTGCTCATGTCTTACAGTTACAAAACCATCAGCAACTAAACCGGGTTAGATAGACCATCTGAATAGATCTGGCCAGTTACTCTAACCAAAATCAACAGACCTTTTTAATTTGACTAATTTACAGTTTAAAAACCCCAACATATAGAAACAAACTATGTTAACACCATAGTAACGGTGTCACATGAGCATAGAAACAGAAAAGTAGCTCAAAAGCCCTCAATCCAGACACCTTCCCTATGAGGAGTTAATGTCAGAGTGTTTTTCTCCTTGCCTGCAAATCTGGCACCTGAACTCTTTCTTGGATGGAAAGAAACTCAAAAAACCCCAAACTACCTGATAGGCAAACTTCCAAAATATAAGGCTGAGGGCACCCTTGTGAAGAGGTCTGGGGGGACAAGTAAAGAACCAACCCAGATGCTTGAGCAAATAACCAAATGTCTCTTTTCCAGGAACTTTCCCTCTGGATGACACATTTTTTCATGCTGAATTTTGGTTTTTTGTGTATTAGATTAACGATGAGTGGGATCCCTCTAGCTCTGAAACTAAGGGAAAAAAGTCTTAAAAGAAGAGGCATGGCTTAAATTGAAGCCTACTGTGATGAAGTAGAGTGATAAATCTGGTACTATCCATACAAGGTTTCATACCATCCTTGACCAGAGATTCAACAAAGTCGAGAGAGAGAGAAACTCACTTTGACTAGTAAACTCCTGGATCAGCCTCCTTACACTGTGTGCAGCACAGACACCCAGCAGGGGAGTGTCTCGGCCCTGCTGGCTTCAGAGCCATAGTGTGAAGCCTTCTTTCACTGCCAGAGTGAGGAAGGAAGCTTTCAAGAAGGCAGCTCCAGACACACCAGAAAAGCAAGATCCTGCCCTCCAGGGCAGGACTGTCTCTCGTCCAGCACTGCACGTGGCTGATGGAGGGGAAAGGCCCCAGTTCATCCAGTGTCCTTCAGTGCTGCCATCTCCAGCATTTGCTGCTCCTGTCTTGCCCATCCCCAGTAACAGTCAGAGCAGGATACTGCCAGCCCATGTTCTCTCTCTGCTTACTGATGGGTACATCGGTGGGAAACAGCCATACCTCAGGCTCTGGGGGGAGGTTCAAGAAAAAAAGCAGATTCCCCTCTGGTTATTTCATTGAGATTTTCACATTTCTGGAAGAAAAAAAAATAATTGAAAAACAGATCCACTTTTCATTAAAAGAATCGTTTGAGTCTGTTGGTGAAACTGATACTACAGAAATAGACATTCCTGTGTGCTGCCTTGCTGCTCTATAATGGCTCTTGCATTAGGGACTGGGGGCAGGGGGGCTGCTGTTGTCCATTTACTTTAGTAAAGATTGCTATTGAATGAAACCTTTAATGGGGTGTTTATGCTCTCACTCAGCTAAGAGCTTCGAGCTTGGGGCAGAGTAGTCTTTCCCTCCACCTTGACAGCTATTATGGAATCAATACAGGTAATCCCTCAGCTGGCCGTCAGCACCCGCCGCTGTGGGGCTGCCGCTGCGGTGGGGTCACTTGTGGGAAAGCGAGACTTCTCCGGGGAGGACTTGTCACAGTGCTCCTCCCCCCCCTCCCCACCGCTGCACCGGGCCAGCATCCTCCAAACCACGTGAAGCTCTGCAGCTCCGGAGGGAATGCCACTGACTCCACTTAGATTAAGCTAGAGGATGGACTCTACCCTTTCTCTCTAGGGAGCAGGAGCCTCACTGCTTGATTTCACTTTAGGGATTATCTGTGACTTGCCCTTTTTGGCCAGTATAATCCAAGAAGTCATCCCTTTCTCCTTCCTTCATCCCCAGTGGATGTTCTCTGCTCCCGCATTTCTGTTAGGGACCAGAGTATCTCCTACCAGCTCTGCTTAAGTCCTTGCAGTCAAAGGAGAGACTGCATTTTCTTGCTGCTGCTCTGCAGACTGATAATACTGCAGTTTGCAGGACTGTGTGGCATTCTCACACTAAGGCATGCAACAGTGTTCTCTACACTACTGAACTGCTGGGCTAGCCAGAGGTTAGCCTTGTGACAAGAGATTAGTCCTGTGAATTTAAGTCTGGTTTGCCACTGCTGCAGTGGAGATGAGCTGGGGTCGCAGGACAGTCCCTACAACAAGAGCTGCTGCAGAGTGACTGCTGTGGATGGAGATGGAGTAGAGTCACTCGGGTCCTGCTGCAGGACAGGCAGAGGTGCTGTGATACTCTCATTTGGTGCTGCCCCGTACCCCAGTTTGTCAACACCCAACCCCAGGCACCTTCGAGGGACTGGCTTTTCAGAAAAGGCATTCACTGGTGGAGATTAAGCCTCTTTAAAGTAGGAGTGAAACACAATAAGAACACAGACAGTTGCTGAAGATCTGGATGTGTTTTACATGAGGTCAAAAAAGAAGGAAAGAAAAGTGCAAGGACACTGCAAGGACAGTCTCACACCCCTTCCATGTGCCCAAGGCCTTGCACTACCTAAGTAAAGGAGACAGAAGGAAGAAGGTGCAAGGGGATGTGTGCGAGGAGAGAAATGAAAAAGTGTCTGTCGGGGTGAAACAAACACCAGCACTTGCTGTGGGGGCATTTAGGAGACTGGGGACCCAAGCAATTTCTTTCTTAAGCCAGTCAGGGCTCCTCTGGTGAACGACCTCTCTTGTTTTAATGGACGGTTTTGTTTGTGGCATTATCTTCAATTCACTAAGCTCCTCGCTGCTTTTCACCTATCCTCAGTGGTTAACCACCTCCCTCTTCTCAAGAGTCCCCCAGGGTGACAGTGGGACAGAGGCTGGGGCAGCAGGGGGATGGGGACCAGGTGTTTGAAGAGCAGGGATATGCAAGAAATGCTGGAGGCAGCAGATGTCGGTGTCCAGGCCTTTTGTTCCCTCATACTCGCCAGCCCGAGTTCTGGGACCACCTTTTTGTTTTTCTCTCCCCATTGTCATTCACACAGGAGGGGCTTCTCAGGAGTTAGCCTCACAGAGTCTCATCTCTCTCTCTCTCTCTGCACCCCACTGCCCCAAGAAACAGTTGATTGCCCTTATACTCTGGTTTCTATTTAGATCACTTTCTATTAACATTTAAAAAACCCTGACAGAGTTAATGCAGAACACTGAAAATCAGCCAGTGTCTTACAGGGCTGGTTAGTCTCAATGACTTGACTTGCCACTCCCCTTGGCAGGACCATTTTTAACCCTCGTTAAGAGAAAAAACAGGCAGAACGCACACATCCTTTGCTTTAGTGAGAATGTGACCCCAGACAGGGATGGCACCCTGCAGAGTTTAAGGTAAATTGAGTGAAAAGCACGGGTGCCTATTGCACAGTGTATTATTTTAGCCACTGTCAAGGAAAATAACACTTCTGTCCTATATTTGAACGTGCCAAGAAATTAAAGAGGTGGATCCGGTGCAGCATGCAAAGCCACAGCCCAGTCCCCTGAGAACTGTGGGGATGTCCCGTTTTCTGCTGACTCAGCTCAGAAATGGCTGGCAGGAGCATGGAGTGCCATGGTGCCTCCTCAGGAGGGACCTGGCAGCTGGGGCTGTCCAGCAAAAGGACTGAGCCTTTACAGTTGGTCACAAACATTCTACCTTGAACTTGCAGTGCAACCTCCCTCCTGCACGTGGCCTGCACCATGCAGTCATCCTGGGAACCTGCCAGACCAAAATCTGCAATATGCACACATGCTCTCTCCCTCCCCCTTATCTGTGTGTATAAACATCCGAAATCCCACTGCTGGCTGAGCTGGATGGAGCTGCGCATTCACCTGGCTGCTAGTAGTAAATATGCAAATCCTCGGGGAGGAAAACCTGGATGCACAGGCTACACATACACTACAGGAGAACTCTCTAGTCTCTCCTAAACCCTGGCTGGCAAGGACAGCAATAGGTTTGCATTGACAATCACTGCATTTTCCTTGCACGGAACTAAAATCTGCCGTGGGCTGGCAGGCGGCTCAGCTTGCCTTCCCCTCCTGCTCCCTGCTGCTTCATTTCTCTCAACCCTGCTGTTAAGTGTGCAGAGCCAAGTGCCATCCTCACTGTCCCCAGCCCCAGCACAGCTGGGACTCGCTATTCAAAAGACAGAGGGTGCCGCTATAGGGTAGTTAAAATACTATAGGGTAGTTAAATGCCCTATTTAGTTCTCAATCTGGATCCATCATCTTGCTTGGGCAAAGTGGGAGTGAACTCAATCTAGAACTGAATGGCGCCAGCTTTCATGAACTATTGGGACACTTAAGGCCCAATCCATCAAGACACTGGGTGCCTTTGACTTGAAATGCAGTTAGCTGCTACCCAGCAGGACAAGGACTAGAATTCCCAGTAAGACAGTTTGAGTCTGTAATGACTTACAAATGACAGAGAAAACACCCTTCATCCATTTGCTAGTACCTCAAATACACAACTCCAGTGCATCTGGCAGAAAACAAGCCATAGCCCATCAGTGTACATTATAACCTCCAGTAATTTATTTTCATTCTTTGCACCAATGTAATTGTAGTAATATTAATAATTAGCATCAAAATTTACATATACAGGTTTAATGTGCAAGACAACCAGTACAATCACACATACAAGTAAAACCCTTCGCATACTGTTTTACAGGCAACACATGAAATGCTGTAGAAAGGTGCAAATATTTTAGTACAAGATATGTGGGGTTTCTTCAAGAAGAAAACGCACACAAGTAAGAGCACTACAGATGCACCATTTAAGTAAACAACCTTCATTCAGAAGAAACAAGGAAGTTACTTGCATGGGAAGCTAACCATGCATTTCACAGTACTTTAAAGCCACTCCTAGTCATAACATTTATGTCATTATTAGTGAGTTGATTTCACCAAATCCTGAGTTATTTAAGGTACTGAACCAGCAAAGCCTTCACACATAATTCACATTTCTGTGGGCCAAGATTCTGTATGCTTGAGGAAAAAGACCTCCTAACGACAGACACCTGTAAGAAAGATTCAGTTCCCCTACCTGTTCTTCAGCATGGATTTGTAGACCTAAGTACTGTGATAATTTTCTGCTCAGGAGTGAATATTACCCATTTAGAGGTCAGGAGTTCAGCCCTCAATATGCACAAAATTCAGCCTTCTCTATTGTACTGCCTAGTGCTGGGCCTCAATATTTTACTTATAAGTAAGTGGTTCAATAAATATCGAAAAAATATTTTTACTATGAAGACAATGAGGACAGAGCATATCAAGTACAATAAAACTTACAAAAATTAGTGCAAATCAATATATTTATGGATAGAATATCTGAACGATATAAGTAAATGTACGGGTAACATTTTTTTCAAGTTCTATTCTGTATTTGGCACAAAATAAAAACTTTTCTTATACTTTATGTGCAAAATCCTTATTAATATGAGCTGATCTAGAATACTTAGAATATCATCATCCCAGTAACATCAAACTACTTGTGTTTGTCAACCAGTTCCAGCAAGGGCTTCCATTATCTCTCCTGAACGCAACACACAGACAACTCACAGACAACTCGCAGGCTCTCACAGGGAGCCACTCGCAAATGCACAGCCTCCTGCCCATTGTGCTGGCCACTCGGTGATAACAAAAACTTCTGCACTTTTTGATAAGCCTCCTAGTTGATATTTCACATTGACATGGAATATCATTCTTAAGAATTCTGAAAATACATAAACTTGAACAAATCACTCCTGACTTTGTTGTATGGTCAGTGAGAAATGGAGAATGACACCTTCTAGTCCTCCCATGGAGGCAAAGGCTTTCCTGCAGTCTGGGGGAGGAATTTCACATGCTGAGTTTTAGGCTCTTAGGAGTCTTGGCATCACATATTCTATAGTTTAAGATTTTGAGCAGGGGAAGGGAGTGCCACTACAGCAGTCATCCAGTGTAGAGCCAGGAGGAAGCAGAAGAGCCCACCCTTCATATCAGGACTCACCACAAAAACCCATCTGGCCTGGACCAGACAGGTTGAATGATATTCAGGAAGAAGAGTGACTGTGCCTGCAGGATCCTGACCTGTGCTGAGACCACAATGAAATGCCTCAGTGAGGCCACCTGACTGCTTATGATCCAACTTGAGAGCTCACTGGTGTTTCTTCAACTACCTGAAGGGAGGTTATAGCCAGGCGGGGGTTGGTCTCTTCTCCCAGGCAACCAACAATAGGACAAGGGGACATGGGCTCAAGCTCTGCCAGGGGAGGTTTAGGTTAGATGTTAGGAAGAAATTGTTTACAGAGAGGGTAATCAGGCATTGGAATGGCCTACCCAGAGAGGTGGTGGATTCACCATCCCTGGAGGTTTTTAAAAAGAGATTGGACGTGGCCCTTAGTGCCATGATATAGTAATTGGAGTTGGATCAGGGGTTGGACTTGATGATCTTGGAGGTCTTTTCCAACCCAACCTATTCTATGATTCTATGATTCTTCATGTTTGGTCCTCTAAACTCTGAGAAGGCAGAGCTTCACTGCCTCTGCTGGCTGGCATGTCAGGCCTGCACATCTCACCACACCCTGATTCTCTCTCTCTAGGCTAACCAGCATCCTCTGGAAGAGTTAATCTTCACAGTCCTGGAGCTCTCCATGTCCCAGCAGCTGAATGAAGAAATTGAAATACCTCCATGTTGGTCCAGCAGTCAGTATCTCTGAGGCAGTTCACATTTAAATAGAACATCATTAGAAAACTTACAGGATAAGGGAAAACAGACCCCATACCTGTGGTCATGTGTCCAAACAAAACAGGTTAAATCAGCTTTGAGAAATGATACAAACATCCCTCACACAAGTTTCGATATGGACTACACCAAGTCCACAACCATGGTGCATTACAGATGCAGAAACACTCCTCACAGTGATCTTTGTGCACAAAAGGTTTTGGGGAGGTAAAATGCTCTCCCGCCTGTTAAAATTAGGCTATGGGAGGAGAGGAAAGGACAGGTTGAGTAACTAATATTCCACTTCACCACAGTGTGGCATCAGGGTGTACCCAAAAAACTCCTGTCCCCCGGGCTCAGTCATATGCCTTGGGTCCAGAGACTGTACCTACCTCAAGAGTCACTGCACGGGTGAATGTCACCTCCCGTGGTGTGCACACAACCATGGACAAACAGATACACACACACTGATAAGCACATGAGCTGGTCCAGGACACACCCACAGGGTTCCCAACCAATGAACAGTGTGGATCTTCATGTGGAAGTTGTAATCCTCCTGCTCAGGAAAGTGCTGGCAGCACACTGGGCACTGTGCAGCCCTTCTCCTTGCTGTGCGTGCGCCGCACGTGGCTGTCGTGGGCTGCATGTGAGGCAAAGGCTTTGCCGCAGTGCTTGCACTTGAAGGGCTTCTCCCCTGAGTGCTGGCGGATGTGAGTGCGCAGGATGCTGGATGCCGTGAATGCCTGAAGGGGCACAGATCAGAAAGGGGATGGAGTTGGAAGTAATTTGTTTTCACATATGTAATATCCACCTTCAGCTAACCCAGATCCTACCAGAAGCCATGTGACCTGAAAATTAAGTATTGAAATAGCTCACATCCTCAGATAATTGGAAAAAAAAATCAAAAAACCCACAGCAATGAGGAATCAGAAGCCAATAGCTATTGTTATATAGATGTGGCTGAGTCTAGGGAGATGGAGATAGATGAAGCTCAGAGAAAGATTTCTGACCAGAGACACCAGTAAATATCTTCCTTCGTGTCAGAGGTAAGAAGTCAATACTGTCCTAATTAGCTTTGCAGCTCCTTAGTGTTTGGGAAATATAATGCAAGCTTTTCTTTCAACTTCAATTTTCTAGGTTAAACCCTTTCACTGGCTTGAGATTCAGCTGCTAGAATTCATCCATGCAGTCCATCATACACCTTTTGCAGGTTCATTTTCCCTGCTCCATCATTACTCTTCCTTCAGTCAGATCTTCCAGCCAGGTCCCCCACCACTACACACACATTTGAGTAGCAAAGTGTGCACTTTCCCACTCTGTCATAAAGACTCCTCCTCCATTTGGGGATAAAACCCTCTCCCCAAAATTTGATCAGGAATGTTGCAAAGTTGCCAGTGTTTTCCCCATTTTTTCTTTTCCCAGGACACTTTCACTATTTGCAGACCACACACAAGAAATCCTCTCTACTAAGTTTTTGCAGCAAATGGCAATACACATAAGACCCTGGAGGTATTATATCAAAGGGGCCAAAATGTGTTTGAGGGACAGAAGAGTGATGTTGACGCAACACTGTTCCTTTAATCTCACAGCAAAGGAGTTGGGAATGCAAAGCCACCATTAGAGGTAGAAGGGGAAAAGGGGAATCATGATTGCATAGGACAAGCAGGTGAGGATTCTTTATAACAGCTCCTGGTTTTCCAGCCTCAGAAATGATGGTTATGTCCCAGGATAGGTGCATCCTGAACTAGCAGTTTAACCTGATTCAATTCACAGAAGTCAAATGAGAACTAACTGGAGGCTGGTCAAGGGTCGCTAGAGATCTCTTTACTACAGTAGAGCTCTTTACCTGTAGAGCTCTGCCACCTCCTTCTGTGATCAGGAGATAAGGGATGACATCTCATCCTAGACTCTGCCTACAAGGGTTCAGGATCTTTGGGAGACAGAAAAATCTAATAGCCAAAAGGAGCATTTTCTAAGGTTCGTTACTTCAGGACACTTCAGCTCTGTGTTAGTCTAGCCAGTCATAAACAAAATGTCTCTCTCCCAAATCAGGAGGAGCTGACAACATGCTGATGGTGTTTCTGCATTGCATGGACACTCCATAGCACCTGGAGCCCTACCAATATTCATCCAGCAGCAGCCTGTACCATCCACTGTCTGCTGGGAGAGCTGTCACTGCTTTCACAGGGAGAGCTCACCTGAATCATCCCTGTGATGGGCAGTAGCAGCCGAGCACATTTTTGATCAGTGCTGTATGGCTCTGTTTGTCTTCTTTTCCAAATGAAACCTCCATGCCCAGCTGCACACCTACAGCCCTCTTATTTCAAGGTAAGCATGCACAAATCCCTATTGTGCAGGTTCAGTTTACAGACCAAATCTCTTTACAGCAATCCACAAGCAGTGTCACTAGTATCAAAAGCTACCTATCTGATGAAAAAGTGGGATATTGGATCTAGATGCATGCCTTGGATGGTATTTGAAATGCTCTCAAGCTTTCCTAGACCTTATTTCTGCAGCAGATCACTGAGCTGGGATGAACCACAAATTCTATATCAGATGGAGACCAGATCTTGTTTCTTCAGTCTTATCCAGCCCTATCACTTTAACTCACAACTGCCCAGAATATACACACTTACCAGCTTAAATATAAAGCATTTTCTTGAAAGAAAACAGAAAAGAAACAAAGGATAACAGAGGACAGATGGAGGGATGGGACAGGATGCCTTACCTTGTTGCAGTAGACACATTTGTAGGGGCGCTCCCCAGAGTGAACCCTCATGTGTTTGTTCAGGCTGGAGGACTGAGAAAAGCTCTTCCCACACACAGAGCACTGGGGGCAAAAAAAAAGGGCTGAAGTTTAAGTGAAGCATACAACAGCATAGTTAAAAAGACAAAGCATGCATGTGGATGATGTGTGCATGTATGCTTCCATATATTTATATATATACACGTTATGTATTTAAGTATATATAAACACAATAGTAATTATAAGCAGTAACAATCTAAAATAGCCAGAATTTTAGTATGGTTTTAAGAACAGATTTATTATTATATATATAAAAAATAATGCAAAATTTAAAAATTTTTCATTGTAATAGTTTCAATAACATGAACAGACAATATTGTCTTTCAGTAATAAAAATCTGAGTATTTCTATAAAATCATCACATTTTAAAAAAAAAGTAAATCAAGCTCCACTTGCTATTTTTTTCCTAATAGATAAACTTACTAAAAAAAAAATCTTAAATTGACATCTTACAATAATAACCATTGTTTCAGAAATGTGGAGTCAGGGGGAAGGGAAGGGGGAAAGGGAAGGAAAGGAAAGGGAAGGGAAGGAGAAATTAAATTGTATTTAACACTTTATATTTAATGAATGTTTTTCATCTGTTACTAATTCCACATAGATATTCTGACACTGTAATAACGCCATTTTAGTTATAAAATATTTTCCTGAAAAAAAATCACATTATTGTAAGATGATACCTATAAAAGGTACCTATAATAGGTACCTCCAATACCTATAAAAAGGTATTTGGAGAATTTTAGAACTGATTTAACTGTGCCATCTCAAGCACTTAAATTTGCCCCTCCCAAGCCTTTAGAAAAAGTCTGATTTTCCAGTCTCAGAGAAAGCCAGTGCTGAACAAGGTGTTTGGTGGAGATGAGTAAAGTATTTTAAAGATTTGCTTTCATCAATTGAAAATCTGGTCCACATGGAGTGTAAAACCTCTGACTCCTGTTTGGATCAACAGAAACAAATACAGATGCCGGCCAGTTCTCAGACCGCAGGGAGGGGTGTGTGTGGGAAACAGACATGAGACATCATCATTCCTGATCCTGGATAAGGGAAGCCCCACACTGTTCAAGAAAAGGAGCAACAGCCATATGAAAATATCCAAAAAGCCCAGGAGAAAATTCATTTCATTTTAAACTCTTACTGACACTGTGGGGTTTGTTTTCCCCATATAAATCCATTACATGTCTCCAACTGAGCTTTGCTGCACAAGACAAGCTCTCCCTGCACAGGCAGAGCTTCCCACCAGGGAACTGCCACGGAAACTGGAGGAGGGGGAACATCATCAGCATCTTACCTGGGCCAAAAAAGACTTCTTAATCAGTTCCCCCAGAAGAGCCAGTGACTGAGGAGAGACCCGGGAGCAGGCTCACCTTGTGAGGTCTGTGCTTTTCGTGAACGTGTAGAATATGGATTCTCAGCCTGTCTCTTTTTTCGAAGGATCGGTCACAAAGGTGACAAGGAAATTTGCGGTCCCCTTGGTCCACGCAGCGAGTGTACTTGAGGTGTTTGTCCCGATAGTACTTGTAGGCAAAAACCTTGCCGCAGCGCTCACACTTGAAGCTGTCCCCGGCTTCTGTACAGCAGAAACGATTACACCACACGTGCCATTACACCACGGCAAAAGGGACTCAGTTCAAATCTGCATCCTTGTCAGAGCTGGGACCCAACGGGGAATTTTAAGCCTCTGGGAGGGTGATAACGGTAAACGGATGCTGGCAATATCATCAACAAAATACAGTCTCCTAAGCGTTCGCACAGCTCCTTTCCAACGGAGGGGAACAAACCAGAGCCCTTAGTCTGCTAAAATGACTGGCTTTAGCTACTGACTTCAGCAAAGACAGGATTTCATCCTTGTAACTCTATGAACAGTTAAGAGAACATGTGAAAACCCAGTGTAGAGTCCCACATAAAAGCGTCTCCCCATATGGAACCATTGCCAGGTATTTCTTATCAAGCACTGTCCGTAAATTTTACCTCCCACCCCCAAAAGAAAATAATTTTGCACACCTTTTCTATCGTTTTCAATTACGTAGTGAACAAAATAAGACGTTTATTTGGTTTTCTTTTGTATTTCAAACCGTTTGCAACCACTGAGTTTAGGAACAACCCTGGAAAACTTTAAGATATTTTTGTATCCTTTTCTATCTTTAATAAAAGTAACTTTGGCTTAAACTTTAAGATGAAACGAACGATTTAGTTAGTCTGAATTAAACGCTTCCAGACAACAGGTACAAAAATTTCCATTCCAAATTTCCATGCCAATTTGCTTCTCTCCCCTTCTGCTGCACCTGGCCGACACATCCCTTCCCCGCCCCAAATCTTCCCGTATTGGCACAGATCTCCACAAGTTTCACTTTGAAGAACGTCTTACTTTCAGCACATTACAAGCAGAAGTATCCCACCCCACCCTCCGGGAGTAAGTGCATTTGACACTTCTTTTGCAAGCAATATCGACACTGCGGGATCTGAACGACTTCAGCCTGCCCCATTTACTGAGAACGTTACTTGCATGAAAAATATCACTTAGTCAGGTGTGCAATCCTAAGATTAAACAGGACCAAAAAAGGAATGGCCCCGAAAAGCCCTTCTTCTCCCCAAAACGGCACCTCTGAACAACGGCGCTGCGGGGCCGAGGCAAGCTCAGCCCAGGACGACCAGATGTTTTACAATCGTCAGACCAACACTTTTAACTCCCTGAGGAACCGTGAACTGAGACCAAGCTGTCGGGGCAGAAAGGGGCGCCTCTTGCTCCCCGCTGCCGGCAGCCCTCGGTGCAAGCCACGGGCTCCCCGGCACCGAGGGGAAGATGCTGCTTTGGGCTGGTGGAAGTTGCAGGAAGGGGCGGCCGAAGGTCGGCTCCCCGAGAGGGCGGGCAGATCCGGGGGACCGGGGCTGCGGGACCATCGCCATCTCGAGCACCCCCGCGGCAGGGCCGGTCACCCCCCCACCGGCTCACCGCAGGGTCTGGCAAATTTTTAAAATAAAACACAGCTGGAAAAAGGTGATGTCTGTGTTTCTTTACCTCCCTTCGTGCCAATCTAATCCCTGCCAGGTACACGTCTATTGGGAAAAAGGGGCAGCATCCCCCGAGGGGTCGCTGGAAGGCTCACCTTCGGGGTGCTGCGGAGGCTTCCCTTCCGACATGGCCTTCAAGCTTATGGGGATGCCCAGGAACTGCACGTAGCAATCACCGTACCACACCAGCAGCTCCTGTTTAGGGAAGATTTCCTTGCAGGTCTCGTAGAAGATTTCTCCCTGCCACTGGATAGCCGTCAGATTCTGCTCCTCGGGGAACCTGGCACAGTTCACCAGAGACATCCAGTTGCCAGCAGCGCCCTTCCCGTCTATGAAATGGCTCAAGCGACCGTATTCAAAGATCTGCAGAGCAGAGAGAACAGGATCAGTTTTGACCAACCCATCCCGCACGACCCGCTCGCACCAGTCCCACCACCCACACTGGGTTGAACCCCTCTTGCAGGCTACGGGAGAGGGGCGGCCGAAAGCCTCGCCCCGACCCCGCGCTGGGGGTGCAGGGTGAGCCCAGCGATGCCTCTGCTACCTCCCACATCAGCGAGTTGTCGTCGTAAGTCTTGATCTCGCTGGTGTTGATCACTTTGCCTTGGAAAGGGCCGAAGCGGACTCCTTTGGGGATGGGGTCCGTGCAGAAGACTCCGAGGTGAGACACGTCCCCGTAGGCCAACCGCAACACCGAGAGCCCTGCGGGGGACAGGGCGCTGAGTGCGGCGCGGGTGGCCCAGCGCGGACGCGGGCGGTCCCGGGCCCTACCTTCGGGTAACTGCAGCGAGTCCCAGTCGAGCGGCGAGGCGGAGGAGTCCGCAGCGCCTGCGGAAGAAGGACCCCTTCTTCAGCCCAGCAGTGACTCTAAAGGAGCGGGTCCTGCCTCCCCGACAGAAGCCGCATCCCCGGCCTTTTCAGGGTGTGGGCTCATAACACAGGAAAATCACGGGGAAGAGAAATCCAACGTGCCCCCGGCGATGGCCCTTTAGCCTGGCTGTCGCGGGATAGCCTGCACCCCTCTAGAAGCCGACCTGAACCCCCCCGCACACCCGGCTGCAGGCACATCCCTGCCTCCCGGTGTCACCCAGTGTTCCTCTCGCCGCCGTCGAAGACCCCGTTACCCGAGCTGGCGGGGGACACCCGGAGCCCCGAGATGGCGTGGAGGCTCCCGGTCGGCTGGTTGCTCCGGAGCGCCCCGTATAGCACCGCGTTGAGCTCCTTCTCGGTGAAGCGGTACCTGCAGCTCTGCCCCGCTGCCCCGTCGGCCCCCGGGCTGCGGGCAGTCCTTAGCAGGGGGCTCGGATAGGGCGGCGACGGCGATCCCAAGGCCCCCGTCCCGCGGGCCGAGCCCTCGCTGGGAGGGAAAGGAACCGGCACCTTGGTGTAGAAGGGCAAGGGGAGGCTAGGGAAAGGCTCGGCTGGCAGGGGAGGCGGCTGGGTCAGGAAAGCGGGGACCCTGCTGAAGGAGAAGGAGGGCAGAGGCGGGGAGGAGGGAACCAGCCCGCCCAGGGGCTTCAGGGGCTGGAAGAAGTCGGGGGCCGCCTCGAAGTACGGGGCGGGAGGGAGGAAAGAGGGATAGTAGGAGGCGAGGCCAGGGCTCGTCCCGAGCGCGTCTCCGCCGTCTCCGGGGAGCGACTCGCCGGACAGGGACAGAGCCATGTCAGGACGAGCCGTCTGGGAAGGGAAAGCGGGACCTGTCGGGAAGCGGAGGGGCAGACAGCTGGGTGCTGCCAGCGCGGGGTCCCGCTGCGGGGCGGGGCGGGACGGAGTCGCGGGGGTCTCTGCTCTCTGCCCTCCGCCGCCAGGCGCCGTCGAGGCGAGCGGGCCGACGGCTGCCGGCCCCCTGCGGCTATATCGGCCTGCGTAGCGGGGTGGGGGGGCAGGCGGGGGCGGCCCGCCCTGGGGGTCGCACAGCCCCGGGGGCGGGCGGGCGAGCAGGGGTGCCCCTTCCCCAGGGCGGAGCCGCAGTTACTCAGGGAGTGGCCGGGCTGCTCCTCTCCACGTCGGGGTCGGAGGGGGAGGCGAGGGCGGGGAGTCCAGCCTTCCGCACCTTCCCTGCCGCCGGCTCTGCCCTCCGCCTCGACAAGCCCCGGCCGAGGGCCAGGCCGTAGCCTGGGGGGCTCAGCCTCTCGCCAGAGCAGGTCGCAGTGTGGGGCTGATGCTCGCAGAGGATGACCACATGCTGCCGGAGGCGAGGGCCCTGCGGGCAGGACCCACGGCCCCCACACAGTGTCTCGGGGGTTGCAGGTGTGGGTTTTGGTTATGAAAAGGCAAAAAACACCTCTGAAACTCCGATGACTGGAACGCAGCAGCAGCACGTTCTCAGTCCCTGTAGGTTTCACGGGCACTGCTGAGGTGCTTTACACTAGCTTGGGGCTGCCTGTTGGGTGCATGGCAGAACACTGGGCTCTTGCTGGGGTTTTCAGGGTTCCATGACCAGGCCTACACTAGGACCTGCCCAGAGTAGGACCAGGGAAAGACATCTGGCCCCAGACTTGTGCGAAAGTGTGGGGTGATCTCCTTCTGCAGGATTTCATCCTGGTTTTTATGGTGTTTCTCCTTCAAGTGGCTACATGGCACAATTGGTATGAAAAGGGGACTTGAAAGGGGCTGAAGGATCACAAGGGCCCAGGTGTGCTCTTTGTCATTGCAGGATGTCATCCCTGCTGGTGCAGGGAGATGGAGAAATTTTTAGTCCAGGACAAAACCCCATACAGCATGGGTTACTGCAGAGCTCCCTCTTGAGTAGCTCATTGCAGCCTGGGTGACACTACACATGCAGGTGTGGAGGGAAGGGACAGGCTGTGCTCTGCTGCACTGCAGAGAGCTTGGGGACTTGCACACAAAGGTCTCTCTCAGAGAAAGGCAGCATAGGGTTTCCTGAGGCAAAGCATAGCATGAGCCAAACTGCACACAGATTCAGCTGGAGGTTTAAATGCTATTTCAGTGGATATAGGTGCTGTACTTTTTAATTTATTAATGCTCCATATGATCCTCTGTAAAGCATTGCCTTCATCCCAAAGAACAGATGCACTAGGAAGCACTTGAAGCAGCCTCAGATAGAGAAAACCATGGCTCCAGACACAGCCACTGCCTGCACTTGACTAGAGGTGAAGCCATCCTTTCAAACCTTATTTCTTATCTGGTCTCAGTGAAGTGCTCTGAAATAGTGAGTTTGAGAAAGAATCACTGTCTGCCCCTGGGGAATGAGGGTGCTCAGCCCACACGCCCTCAGGGACTGTAATTCCTACCTAACAGAAGTTTTGATTTGCAACCTCCCCTTTTTTTTTTTTTTTCACTCAGGACATAAACACTGAGTTTCAGGGTGTGGGCTCATAACACAGGAAAATCACGGGGAAGAGAAATCCAACGTGATTGGATTTCAAACACAAGCACACAACAAGCACACAACACTATTGAGAGAGACCTAGAACTGATCCAGGCTCCCTCAGCAAACACAAGCACACAACACTATTGAGAGAGACCTAGAACTGATCCAGGCTCCCTCAGCTTTCAAGACCCGTTCCATAGCCAGCCCAGCATATCTCTGTCCCCAAAGTTGAGTAGGAACGTTTATGTATTTTGCATTAAATGTATTGAGCTAATTCTCCTACCTACAACCTCATTCTGCATCCTAACCTCTGTTTGTAAGACAAAAGTACTGAATACACCAGGGAAGCTAAGAGGCACAGGAGTCTTAGGGACAAGGTAGGAATGCAGCTTTCAGAAACTTGCTTAAGGTAGTACCTTAGCTGAAATTGCCTGGTTTTTTTGTTGTCTTCTTTTTTTTTTTTTTTTTTTTTTATTTTAAATTTCCTCTGTGTTGTTCCAAACCTCTGTTATTTGTAAGACAGAATTGATGTTGTAGTGCTTTAGGAAACAGTTTCAGGCAAGCAGTTTAACATGCCTTTATTGATGCAACAGTAGCATAAAAGTAGTACCATCATTATTCTGATTTCCAGGAATAAATCTTTGAGCTCTGATTGCACAGAAAAGTTTGAGTTACATTCAGAATTAAAGTGTTGACAGATAATCTACGCTGTGTCCAGGTATCAAAGGACAGGAAGAGGGAAAGGGACTTGTGGAAAAGACATGCTCAGATTGGAGATTCATGAGAAATGAATACAAATGCAATGTGAAATTTTTAAATTCTCATCAATAGTTAATTGTAGAGATGCCCAGAAATAAAATGTTTCCTTTTTCTAGAAGCCTGATGACACACAGCTCAGGAAAGGAAAAGGGCTTGAGGCACTCTTGTCACTATACTGCAGATAAATCTTTAGAGGCTTTAACATCCCCATAGGGGTTAAAGGCATTTATTGCATAAAAAAGTCCCAACTGTGGAGAGAGATGTGGGGGACGCAGAAGTGCAGCCGCTTAGAGGCACCCCCAGCAGTCTGGTCAGCCCTGTGGACCCCCTCTCTGTTTTTATGTCTTATTACAAAGTAACCAGAGCAGTCTATTGGCCTCCCTTCCCTGCTGCACGATTTTAGAATGTATTCATTCTCTGCAGTGATGTGGGGATGCACAATTAAGACAAGCACCAAGGGACATCCTGTGCAGGCTGCTTGCATAGCATTCACTTGCCTAAGTGACCTAAGTGTTGTCGCCTAAGTGACCTAAATGTTATCTCCTTGGATTGATCCAGATGTCTTGATCCAAAAAATTGCATCTCAATGCAATCTCGTTTGGACACGAGCTCTTCATCATCACTCTTACACCCACTCTACATCTTCCTTACTCCAGGCTTAAACTGGTCTGCCTCCTGCACATTCCAAACACACAGGTTACACCTACAAGCAGCCCCTTCCTCCTCCAAAGATCACAGCAGCCCCTGATGCCCAGCTTCCCACGTGTGGGCTCCCTGTGCCCCAGCACTTACACTGACAACCACCTGCGGCATGGACATGGGAATCCCAGCGATGGCACCAGATGGAAATAACCTGAATTGCAATTTAGATCCGGTCAGAGCAGACACGGGTTATTGCTATGGCTGTAAGAGAGCACAGGGAGCAGAAGGGCAACTAGCTCTGCTGATGGACTATTAAAAAATGGGAAAACACATTAAAGTGTTTCAGCTTTCCTTTTCCAGTACTAGTTGTATTTTTAGGTACATCAGCATTTTAATGATGTTACAATTAATTCTGTGACTTCACTAAAGCAATCCATTGCTCTCACCCCATTCCAAGTACACCGAGAATAGACAGTTAACTGAAAAATACTGCACAAGAAAAGGTTGGGGAGGTCAGTGTAAAATTTGCAGCAAACCAATCCTGTCATAGAGATGCAATCCTTTTCCCTTTGGTGGGGCAGGCCACTGAGTGGGCACATGAGCAAGGGCAGGAATATCTGTTGTTCTCATTTCTCAAAGAAACTTAGCCCACAGTTTGCAGGGAGCTGAATAAATTACTCCAATCAGGATCACTGTGGGTCCTTCCAGCATCTTGAGTAGTTGTAGTATGAAGTGATAAAGTGAAGTATAGCCTGAAACTTGGATGAGAGACATTTTTTAAGCAATAGAAGAGTTATCCCACCTCTCCTGCACTATCTTAGGAACATGTCCTAGGGAGAAATTCCTGGGCACAACACAGAAGTTGGAGCAGTTTCATTGATTTCCTTCTACGACAGGGTAACTCACCTGGTTAATCTAGCAAAGCCAGTAGATGTAATAATTTTGGACTTCAGCAAAGCTTTTGATACTGTTTCTCACAGTAGCCTTCTGAACAAAATGTCTGGCATACAGCTGAAAACTGTGTTATGTGATGGGTGAGCAACTGGCTCACAGGTCAGGCACATAGAGTTACATTGAATGGGTTAACTTCAGGTTGGTGTTTGGTCACTAGTGGGGTTCCACAGGGCTCCATCCTTGGCTCAGTGCTCTTCAACATCTTCAGTAATGACCTGGATGCAGGACTAGAAGGAATATAAGTAAATTTCCCGATGACACTAAATTAGGAGGAGCCTTTGACTCCCTTGAGGGCAGAGAGGCCCTGCAGAGAGACCTCAACAAGTTAGAGAGATGGGCAATCACCAAGTGTGTAAAGTTTAACAAGGGCAAGTGCTGGATTCTGCACCTGGGATGGAACAACCCTGGTTGTGTGTATAGACCAGGGAATGAGAAACTGAAAAGCAGTGCTGCAGAAGGCGACCTGGGGGCCCTGGTCCTGGTCGATGGCAAGGTGAATGTGAGTCAGCAGTGCCCTGGCAGCCAGAAGGGCCAACTGTGTCCCAGTGTGCATTAAACACAGCATCATCAGCTGGTCAAAGGAGGTGGTTGTTCTGCTCTACTCTGCACTGGTGCAGCCTCACCTTGAATACTGTGTGCATTTTGGGCACCACAGTATAAAAAAGGCATTAAGCTATTAGAGAGTGTCCAAAGGAGGGTCATGAGGATGGTGAAGGGTCTGGAGGTTTATTCATACTGTAATTCCAACTTGGACCTTTCCTGACCTACCTCTTTTAAGGACTTCATCAATTTGTAATTGTTCTTCCCTCTTTTAGCCAGTTAAAGGGTAGGAACTCTTAGTGGGACTCTGGACTGACCTGTATTAAAAGCTGGGATTCAGCAGCCCCCACACACTGCTGGAGCCTAAACCCTCAGCTGAAGTTCCAGCAGGGATTTCAAAAAGATAAGATGATGCAAGTCATATATACCCATTACATGCCCAAGGCCAACAGAAGCACTCAGGGCTGCCCTTTGGTTCTGCTTTCTTCAGTACAAGAACTAATTTATCATGAAGGTTTCACTGTGATTACTGTTTCAGGGGATGGGGCGTGAGTTTGGTCAAGAGGCTGTCAAGTACTTGGCATCTCTGCACTTCATAGTCCAAGAACCAAGGCTGAGGGCAGATACCACAGGCTGCTCCATTCCTTTGACATGGCCTGAGCCCAAGCACAGCATGACACACAGCCCTTCTTTTATACTGGGAGTGACACATGGAGAACCATAAGCAGTGAGAAACAAGCTGGGGAATAATGCAAAATCTCCAGGCATCTCTGTGAAAAGTCTAGTCTGCAGTTTACCATGAAAAGGACCTTCAAAAGGCAGCATCACTTTTTGTCTCTTTTGCCATGATGTCAGGTCCTTATCTCACATGCACTGGTCTCTGTCAACAAAGCCTGATCCAGAAAGTAAAAGGCAGTACTTCTCTCTCATAAAGTCAGTTACATCAGAGCTCATCATTAGCTTGTCACATTTTGATGCCAGGAGTCTTGGCTAAAACTGTTGTATCTTTTTTTTTAATATTAATAAATTATAATAATGTCTAAAGGTAAGGTTCTGATTGGAAACATTTTCCCTCTTACTAGACAGACGTTTTCTCTACTTGCTTCTGACCTCACACTGGGAAGAAACATCCTCCTTCTTTGCTTTCTTTAATGTGGCATTATTTTCCTTATATCCAAAGACTACCATAATTTTGCTGAAGCCAAGAGAACTGCAGGATAAGCCTTGTTTTGGTAGGAATGGTGAAAGGTTACCAATATTTGAAGGTCTTTAGAATAACTTTAGCTTCTAAGATTTTTAATGTAAATAGCTTTTCTGCCTCATTCATTTCCCAGAGACAGCATAAGGTCATTCTGATAACCAATCCTTGTAGTTCCTTAATTTTTTTTTTTTTTTAACTGACCAATCAAACATTTTCAACTGTCTTAAATTCACCATTTGGCATAGCAAGAACAAGATCGTATAACTCTACTCAGCCCCACTTCCCATCATTTGAAGTCTGCCTCTGCTGACACTGTCGTGAAAGATGCCCATTTCATCCTGACTGATATAAAAAAGTACTCATAATGAACTGTTCTCACATTAAACCACGAGATTAACATTTTCAGTTAATATAGCACTATAAAGATGAAAGGATTTGCAAGTAACAACTAGCTGGACTATAAAAAAGCCTTTAACAAAGCCTGCTGCCTTTTTAGAACCTACTAATCTGTCTACACCCTTCAGTGCTTTAGTGCTACATCTTACACCCTTCTATGAACAAATAAAGACACAACAGAAACACGTTGAAATCTCTAAAGCCATGTAAAACCCGAAGGCATTAAAATTTATTAAATGATGCAATAACAACAGAATTCTTTATTTACAATAGCATTATTTAACATCAAATAAGCAAATAGCATCAGCAAAGCAATATTAACTTGCATAAATGTATTTAAAATTTCTCTGAATATATCTACCTTTGCATAAACTGCTAACACTAGAAATACAAACATCAATGCAGGTGAACAAAGTGATGTTCAGAGTCAACTCCGTTTTGAAAATAAATCACAACCTGAAACACTGTAAGCTTTCTCCTGAAGAACCATAGTTTATATATTGCTTAATTTTACCCTTGTATAATCTTTTCATATACACACATCTCAGATGCAACTTCATGATGAACTGTACAAATAAAACCCACAAATGACATAAAGGGAAAAAAATTAAATGACAGTAAATGTTTGAAGTAATGTGTCCATCATCTCTATTGAACAACATAAAGATTAAGTGATGATGCACTTATTCCAAAATTGTACACAATTCACTATACAAATATAATACATCAGACAGCTATGTAGGAATATACAAGACTTAAAAACAGATCTAAGGCATTATGCTAGATTTTAGCATTTTGAGGTTCTTGCACATAGCTTTTACCTGTAGTAAGAAACTTAAAAGATTTTGTTTTAGTCTACAAAGAAACACCAGGGAGAAAATTCTAATTAAAATCAAAGCCACTACAGTAAATTTTCTTTTGTGCAGAGAATGCTTTTGCTCTTAGGCAGCATACTACCATACAAATACTAGAAAACTTTTAAATTCACACCAACAATTAATGGCTTAAGTTGCATTTCAAAACTGATTGTGTATCTTTGGGTTCTGCAAGTGGAGCTGTGCCACCCATTTAATCTGTTAAGCCCATATGAATTTCGCTTTTAAACAAAGATTAAAAAATGTATTGTATAAACTGCAAAAACATTGCTTTTAATTAATACAGGCCCAAAGGGATACCGGTGTGGGACAATATTTTAAGGATCGAGTACAAATTAATTCCTTGTAGCAAAACAGCTCACTTCACTTTTTAAACTTACCACATTACATGAACACTTAAACAGGTCGCATGACCATGTATATATGCTTATTTTTCACATTATGCGCCTTTCACATTTAGTAATGTAAGTAGAACACTGATAAATTGTTCTGTCAAACAAAATCCAAGTACTTTCTCCAACAAATTTACTGTATACAGGATGAAAAATACTGATAATGAAGGGAATTGATTTGGCTTTTTTGTTTCTATAGTGATCAATATGATCAGAAGATTTCTTCACTCACTTTTCTCTTTCATTACTTAGAAGACGACAAAAGTCACAATGAACCCAAACAGAGCCAAAGTGATAGGTACAATCTCCTTTCTTTCAAAATGGCAATGGATGATGAAGTATCATAATCACTACAGATAAGCATTTGCAGGTCTGTTGTGAAACAGGACAAATTTAAACTATTTTGTCCACTGTGAAAAAGAATAATCTATCTGCAGAGGTTACAGTTAAGAACTGAAAAAGAATGGAATAGAAAAAAAATTATTTTAAAACCCATTTACACTTAGTGGTGGATGAAGTTAATTTCTTCAAATTTATATACTTCTTATATAAATATTTTTTGTCAGATATATAATGCAAGTTTAACACCAATGTTATAGTAATGAGGCTGTGGAGTTTAGGGCTGATGGTTACTTTGGTTTCCCATCAGCAGGTCAGAGGATGGTTCAGCTGACTAAATATTCTGTTTGGTTTGGTAACAGAACAGTGGCAGCTGAAAAAATGTTTCTCCAGAATGGTGACACTGCCCTCCTTAGGGACAAACACAGAAACAGCCTTTATCATATTTTCTTCAACATAAAATAGCTGCTATTTTATTTGAACTCCCACCTGAATACCAGAACAAATTAAACAGCAACAGAACAAACCTTTCACTCCCAAAAGGCAAGGCTGATGAGATATAAAACACATTGCATTTTACATTACATCAAAAAATTTATGTTCAGGTTAGAAAGTTTGTGGATCAGTGTCCTGGTTCCGGCCAGGGCAGGGTTAATTTTTGCAGTAGCCAGGGGAGGGCATGGCTAGGAGGACCCTATACCACCTCTTGTCATTGGCAGGGTGGAGGAAGGGAGAAGAGAAGGGCTCTCTTCTGGTCAGCGTAGTGTGGTGGAGGGAGCAGTCGGTATTGTCTATTGTCCATGTGATAAGTTCGCCTCTTTCTTGTACCCTCTGTCATTAGTATTGTTGCTGTTACTGTTTCTTATCTCATTGCTGTTTCCAGTAAATTGTTCTTATCTCAACCCATGATCTTTACCTTCTGTGCCTCCCATCGAGCTACGAGCATGGTTTGGAGAGTCTCAGTGGGAGCACTAAATTGGGAAGTACCATTCCTAAACCATGACAATTAGGAGTCAGCAGAAAGAAAACAGAGGTCAAATCCATCAATTTCTTAATATTTCAAGTCCTCAGAAACTGATGTCAGTATAAGAAAAGATTATTCCAACCACAGTGGGCAAGGAAAAAAACCAACATGCCTTAACGGTGGCCTGTTTAGTAACAGTTTTTCTAAGATTTGTTACGAAAGGATATAAACGTACAAAAATCAAGAATTGGTTCCTACAGTGGCTGCATATAATATAGGTTAGTTAAATGATATTATGAGCAGAATCACAAGGTTTAGAAAATAAGAAGTCTCAAGCCTACAAATTAGGTCTAATCAAGGCATTGTGATTCTTTACAAAACACTTTTCCAGGAGACACACACGGCTAAGAAGATATCTAATTTAATACTGAAGTACCTCATTTGGAATCAACTTCACAACATGTATATCTCACAAAAATTATACAAGTAAAACACTTAAGTTTTCAACTTAAATTATTGCTTGTTTACATATAAACTGGATTTTATGTACCTTACAAAACGTCCTCGTAGTTCACACTGCTTTAAAATAATCAGAAACACACAATAGTGGTGAAGTCTGTAGTGATATCTGCTATAGGTATTACAGGAATTGTTATTTTCCCAGCTAAGGGGATGGGAACCAGAAATTATCATGCTTTAAAGCAGGTATCTTAGATATTATGCACCAATTCTGCCACTACCATAATCAGTACATGCATTACCATTGAACTTTGCTGTTCAACATCCAGTAACTGGTTGTCCAAATTGCTGGAAACACACCTAGGGAAATAACGGAGTAACCTGTTCTTTTATTCTATTAGAAAGAAGAGGAAGATGTCAGAGGTCAGGAGAGTCAGGTTAAAAAAAAAAATATCAGGATTTGCTGATTGTTAGGAATTTAATTAAATGAAAATGTAACCCACTTGTATGTTTGAATTCATGACTTGCATTATAAACACTACCACAAAACCCAACCAAAACGCCCCTTATAAACAGCCCTCTCACAGGGTAATTTTCATCTGTTTTACAACTTTAACCCCATTCAAAATTGGTCTGTATAGTTTTCTGCATCAGTTGATCTTTGACTTGTCAGTGGAACACACTCGTTGAAGGTCTCTGTATGTACCAAACGTTGCTTCTACGCCCTCTTCCATGCCTCCTCTCCGCCCCAAAATGCAGGCCTTAGTCTAAAACACCAGTTTTCAGACAGAACTGAATCCTTTGCACCAGACTGAGTAAGCCAGGGAAAACAAAGCAAAAAAACCCCCAAGGTCTAGAACTAAACAGAAACAGAACAAGAGCATGGTCGTTTTTCCTTAAATACATACATTTAAATACATTCAATCTGACATGGTTTATGAAAATTGCCTGTCAACATTTACTTTTGCAGGAGAGATCTAAGTTGCACTAAGGTGAATGCAGTGAACAGACTGAGCAACTGTCTGTACGCTAGCTTCAGACTGTCAAAGAAGAGGCTGCTCTTCGGCAACGACCACCCGGCTCCCCTCGGGAAGGCAGGGCTGAGTCCTGTCGGCAGCAGGCAGCCGCCGCCGGTGCTGGCAGCTCAGCTGGGACACGACAAACAGACGCAGCTCTTCAAACTGGTAAGGATTTGGGGCCATAAGCCCAGTCAGCTGAAGAAAGGAGCAACCAAACCACCCTTAGGGTCAGCAATATTTCTGAAAAAGAAAAAAAAAAAAAGAAAAGGAAAAAGAGAAATGGGGGAAAAAACCAAATTAATTCTTCCTGCTCAGGTGGTGAAGATGGATAGGTCAATGAGATTTGGGATGCTGGAGTGCAACACCCACTGTCAACCATACTTGGTGTAATACTTTAAACCTGAAATTTAATTGGAACTTATAAAGCTAAACTATCCTTTGTGTACACAGATACAACTGACCTGCTACTTAATTCCAGTGATACCAGTAGAGGTTTAATTTCACTGCATTCTTAGGTCCTTAATTCATTCTAATTATCATGGATATTGTAACAACTCAGGATCATGTCCGTCTTTTAAACTCCAACTAAAGGCATGGCAATAGGGTTTAAGAGAAGTCTTGTTCTTGGAATATGTGCAAAATCTCTATGTGTTACTGCTGCATCACCCTCAAAGTAAACAACGGCCTTAGTTCACTTTTCCTTCCAAGATGCATAATAAAGAAAAAGGGAATAAAAAAGTAAAAAAGCTTCAGCTACTGATCCCTAGAGATGTACTTTACCTTATACTTAATACCCTTGCAAGGTCTTTACAGAAGTACAGTACAAACTGGTTTCAGCCGAGTTGATAATCTTGTACATTCTTATTTAAAAAAACCCCTGAGGATGTGGTTTTCACAGTTGTTTTAAGACTGTCCCTTCTAGAGTCTGTAATCTGTGCCTCTCTGTCTTCCCTTGCAAACGCCTGCTCCCATGGGATGCTGTGGCCAGTCAGGTCAGAGAGTCAATCCAGCCAAAACCCATTTTCCTCCTCCCCTGGGGTTGCTTCTCACTTGTAGCCTGTGACACTGGCAGTGAAGAGGCTCTTCGCTTGCAGCCTCCGGCCATGCATGAGGAAGGCCCCATTTGCTCAGGGACAGTGCTGGTGGTAGGCAGCTTTCTCACCTGTCCATGTGCATGCTGCTAGGCTGCCTTCTGGAAGCTGCCTACGCCATGCTTTTGACTTCACCACATTTTCCTCTGCATTCACACAAGGCCTAGAAATGTATCTTTATTGACAAAGTCAGCGTCATGAACTATCCCGCAATTCAGGAAAGCAAGGTCCTATGTTTTGTACATCCACTATTCCCAGCCCAGCTGGTGCAGCTGGAGCTACTTAGGGCAACCAGCTATGGGCAGCAGAGTGAGTCTTGATCCTGGCTCCTCCTTTCTTCATCACAGCACAAAGACACTGCACTCACATCCCTCATGCCCTGACTAATATGGACAAACTAAACTTTAACTCCTCTTTCTAAGATGTTGAGAGCCATCTCAGGGACCCTGTCAGTGGTTTTTGAAGATAAAGTGGGAAACATAAGTGAAAATACAAAGATGTCCTTATTTTTGAGGAGGACATTTAGCATTCAGTATCTCTAGAAAGATGCTAAATAAACACTTCCACTGTGCCAGCAACTTGGAAAAAATTGTGCACTGCAAAAATTGCACATTGATTCTCTTCTCAGTTTTCTAATTACAGAGCTTGAACTTTATTAAAACAAAGTTACATAGGAGTATTTTATAGCTCAGTCACATGAAAAAAGTAGCTATTTAACCTCTATTACAGTTCAAAGTTTTAGTAGAAGGTATTTATAGTGTATATAAATCATCTACATTTTCATTGACAGTCAGAGGTACATTAGTAGAAAAAAAGTAAAATCACGGAGTGCAGTCCAATGTACCTTTACAAAATAATTCAAGGTTTTAAGAAGTTCCTTTTCTTCAGGTGAAACAAAACTGCTGTCATGCATGGCTACTGTCCATCTTATTGTCACAGCACTGCCTCCATTGTTTTAACTTTACACCCCAGAGATTCCCTGCCTAAAGTAATGCCACTTATTTCTTTCCACCAGCACTGTGAATTCTCTCCATCCTCTCTTACACCCTTTCTGTCACATCCACTCTATTTTCCTTCTGCCTTCAACCATTATTTAAAATCTACTTCCTCCTTTAGTCTGCTTCTGCCTCAACAGCCTTATTCCCTTTCTTTCCGCAGTGGTACCTGTGTATTTTCTTCTCTGACAATTGGGCTTCTTTTAGCACATGAAATTTAACTTGTTAGGGGATGCACTAAGTAGGAAACCTTCTATCAGCCTCACAGTACCTGAAGGGGCCTACAAGAGACCTGGAGAGGGACTTTTTACAAGGGTACACAGTGACTGGACAAGGGCAAATGCCTTTAAACTGAGAGTAAGTTTCGATTAGATATTAGGAAGAAATTCTTTACTGTGAGGGCGGTGAGACACCGGAACAGGTTGCCCAGAGAAGTTATGGATGCCCCATCCCTGGGAGTGTTCAGTGTTGGATGGGGGCTCTTAGCAACCTGGTCTAATGGAAGGTGTCCCTGGCTACGGCAGGAAGTTGGAACTGACTATCTTTAAGGTCCCTTCCAACCCAAACCATTCCATGATTCTCTAGAAACACCTTGGTATATGACAGCTTCTACTAGAGCAGAACACTCTGCATCATTTTATTAATCATCAAAGTGACCAAAAAATAGTTGCAAATGAGACTCTTTATGCAGAGATCCCCCACTCCTGAAGACAGACACCTGTATGTTTACATGAACCATGAAGGTGTGGAAAGGGACGTTTTAAATACGTGCGCACACAAAAAAGACAGGGATACAATAAAACACATGTATGGCTACTTCCACCTTAATACTTTCACATTCTTCACTTTCATTCATGCCGATAACTTTTCAGACATATCTTCCTAATTTCCCCTATTATTCCAATTTCTTTTCTCTAAAAGCAGAAAACCCTACCAGGCCCCTGACCGGGAAGGCCTCGGAGGAGCGGGGCAGAGCCGACAGCTGCAGCTAGATGGCGCCTGCCCCGCACCGCTTCACCGCGGCCACGACTCCCTCCCTCCCTGTGCCTGTGATGCAAGCGGCTCCCTCACGTTAATTAATATTTCCCCGGGCACTTGTAACCCTGCAAGGAAAGAGATACCGTATCCATTCCAGCCCACAGCATATTCATCGTTCTGTTGCCTCTGTGGGCCATTTCTTACCCGTGCTGCATCTCCGTCCTGCTTTATCATATCCATTCCAGGCAGCTGGTTAGGAAAAAGATTGCCTCCCCTCATAGCAGGATCATTAACCTATTGGTAACAAGATATTAAGGAGAATGAATTAAAAAATACAGTGGGAGGAGGGCTGGGAGTTAAAAAGAAGCATTATAAACCACTACACTACTTGCATATACCAACACCTACTTCTGAGATGATGCTGAAGTCAGGGAAGTGACTGTACAGCTAAGCATCCTCCTTGCACAGTATGTATTTGACTCATATTATTCTGCTTCACAGTCAACAACAAAGATTTCATTCCTGATACTATGACCCTTGTGCATGTTTTACAAAGCAGGCTCCATAAATTAGGTCAGTGTTATCTGAAGAGGACATCCCTGCTATGAAAATTCTGAAAGCAGAAACATGTAACTACTTTCCTAACCTCAATAACACAAGGCTTTGCTGCTTGCAAGCCACCACACAATTTTTTCAAAGCCTGATGAGATAACATGTAGGCTAAATTATACAAACTATTGACTTAGTTTTAATGGCACTTTTCTGTTTGTAAGCAATGGGAGAAAGCATTAAAACGGAAAACGTGCAATGGCATGCTTTCCTAAAGGGATGGTCTCCACAAATTTTCTGAACACAGTCACGGGAAAGAATAGAAGCTGTGCATTTCTGCACAGCCAAAGCGTCTGTCATGCTTAGTTATGTGGAAAAGAGTGGTTTGCCAAATTTACAGCTTTGCTTTCTTAGTCAAAGGATTCATCTCACCATGTAGGAACTGGTATAAAATACATAACAGAGCCCTTCAGCAAGGTTCTGAAATATTAGAAAAAAACAGCTTTCCTTAGAAGTTTTACAGGGAGAGAAACATCTTCCACAGTCTTTGCTGATTTGGTTCGCTGCTACTTCCCTCAGAGTAGATGGATGTGATAACAGTGAAGATATGACCCTCCAGATTTTGCTGGAAGGAAAAAGACGTTTTCTCTGTCACCTGCCCTTTAGGAGACTTGTGTTGCCAAGGAGAGGAGATTCTGCCTGTGCTCTACCTCACTTCAGCTACAGCAACCTGCTGCAGCATGGGGGGAAATCAAGAAATCACAGAATGAGTAAAGCTGGAAGGGACCACAGTGGGTTATCTGCTCCAACCTCCCTGCTCAAGCAGGGTCATCCAAGAGCACATGGCACAGGCTTGTGTCCAGATGGTTCTTGAATGTCTCCAGTGAGGGAGACTCCACAACATCTCTGGGCCAATCCCTTCCAATGCATGATCACCTGCATAGTAAAAAGTTCTTCCTCATATTCAGGTGTAACTTCCTGAGGCCCGTTGTCTCTTGTCCTATTACTTGGCACTGCCAAGATGACCCTGGCTCCATCCTCTTGACACCCTCCCTTCAGATACTTATAAACATTGATGAAGTCCTGTCTCAATCTTCTCTCATTGAGGAAGACTGTCTTGAATTTACCACACCAAAGTCTTCTCATTTCAGGTCCTCGACTGTTGTTTCTCTCGCTTTTCATTTTGAAAAACGGTGCAAAGCTAGATGCAATCACATGCAACCACCTAAAGGAGTTTCAAATGCTGCCAGAGACAAGACTACAATTCAATGGGTAAGGTTAAAAATTTAAAATATTTTTGCCATAGGAATTTCAACTCTGAAGAAACTGATTGTTTAAGTGCTGCAAGCCTCCTAGTGATCCTTCCTTCCTCCTCCTTAGTATGAGTGAGCAGATTTTTAAACCTGAATGTGAAAATTTAAATCAGGATGGAAGAGAACCACGTTATTTCATTCATTCATTCTTTCATTCATTCAGAAAGAAAGCAGGCAGTTTTGCAGGTTTATCTACATGCATTTGACTAAGCAACAAAATCCACGTTTGGAAAGTGTTTTCTGATATTGATCAACGTTCAACGGAATGCACAAGTACAAATGCCTTTTCTGATTTTTCAGTAGACAAAGGGAGGTAAAAATCAAAAGCAGAAATAAATTAATTGTATATTGAATCAACAGCAGTTTTGGAACAAAAAGATGGCTGCATGATTTGCCTCGTGGCACTTAGGACAGGCATAGAAAAGGACGGTGGTTCCAGGCTGCATACTACAAAAGTAGCAAAGGCATCAGTGAAGTTCCTGTTAACGGAATCTCTTTGCTAGTGATGATGCAAGAATCCTGAAATATAGTACTATTTTGTTATATGAATACATTTGCTTCAGAAGACTTTAAAACACCCCAAATTCACACATTAACTTTTCTGACTGCAATAAAAATCAGAAAAGTATGGGGAAGGACAGAGAAATGGAAGGGGTTTTATAATTTCCTGAAGACAAGTCAAGTGGTGTTATCAGATGTGAAATCTGACTAAAACAAGACTGAAGATGTTTACAATTCCTTAGCAAGAAAGTGTATTAATACAGCCTCCTGCTAATAAAGCAGAATTATATACAAGGTGTCTAACAAGAAAAGTTTCCTACCATTCCTCCTGGATGAGCTCCTTTCATCCAGTATGCTAAACAAAATCAAAATACTGTTTCAAGATAACTCTTCTTAGATGCCATTATAATTTTGGCCTGGAGAGTACTGTCATGCAGTCAAGGACAAAGTAAGATGTGCAAATGGTGGAACACCAGAAGGTTTACTTTCTTGATGCCTGGGGAAGCTGGCATTCTGTCCTGTTTTGGACAGAAGGAACCTGCAGAACTGGCAGCTAGCATTTCAGCATTCCTGGTAGCAGTCTCCTAGAAGAAATGCTAGTTAAGAGTAGCCTGAAGAGCTTTAATGTAACTATAAGAGAGAAGATGATAATGAGACAAGGTCTCATTCCTCAAATACATAAAAAGCCTCTAAGTATCATAAATAACAAGCCCATTTTGAATGTAATCTTTTTATTTGGTGATGCTGGGAGCCCAGATAGTAAACAAGAGAAGGTGGAGATACACAAGTATGAGCAGATAAACATCTAATTTAGTATTTCTGAGCTCTGGATACATCTGTATGATACAGCATAGTGCCACAATGAGAGAGGAGACAGAGTCAACCAAACCTGTTTAGTACCAAAGGTAATATACCTGCTTCTTACCAGGTAAATAAGTTCAGGCACAGCTTTTTACTATTAGGTAATACATCTTCCACAACTATCTAATAACAGTGTTGAGTTTTTTCAAAAGCAAGAATACATTTGCAGTGTGATCACTGTTACTCACTGTGGTTAGAAACAGACAATGTGAAGTTCAAATTATGTATTATGGAACAAAAAATGACATTGAATAAATAAACAGAAGTGTAGGTGACAGCATAAGAAAACCCCAATGAGTGAATGAAATGGCAACAGTCAGTAGAATTACAGAAAACACAGTCATTTTGAAAACCACCAGTGACAAGAAAAAGTCCAGCACAGTCTAGGTAAATTGCTAAATAAAGATGTCAAATAGTAAAAAAACCCTATGCACTGAAAACAAAAAAAACAAAAGTGTCAATATTAGTATTCAAATATAGATTTTTAGCTATTCATGTCTCTCAGGAAAGGAAATGTAAAGCAGCATAGCAAACATTCCTGAGGACTAAAAAGTACTGTCTCATGGCCCAGAAGTGGCCCCTCAGCTGTCAGTTGGCCACCTCTGACCTAGATGAAGCATAAAACATTTCCCTGCAGATGACACAGGGCTGGGGTGGTAAATCAGAAGGAAAACAGGTTACTGTTACAGTATGAGCCATGGCACTTTGCTTAAATGAACTCCATCTAAGAAATGCAATTTCATGGAGACAAAAGGGAGGCAATACATTTGGGAACAAAGAACAGAGGTTTCATCTATGTAGGATGTGCTGAGGAGAATTTGGGGATATCATAAGGGCTTCAGTGTGACATTGTCACCAACAGAATCAAGGTAACTCATGGACTGGATTACAAGCTGTCTCTGGTTACTCTGTTCGTACTTCTAGAAGGCGGTTACAACAATGGAGTTTAAAGTAGATCCACAAAAGGGACTGATGGGCTGAAAACAAATGTTGAGATGGATAAAAACCCCTCAGCCTATTCAGCTTAC
Organism: Pseudopipra pipra; assembly: GCF_036250125.1. Taxonomy (NCBI): domain Eukaryota; kingdom Metazoa; phylum Chordata; class Aves; order Passeriformes; family Pipridae; genus Pseudopipra; species Pseudopipra pipra. The sequence continues at coordinate 33,714,502 of NC_087549.1, read as the reverse complement.
TGGAAGTTAGATAAATGTTATCTTGAAACAAGATCTTGTAGTGTAACAGGAAGGAAAAGCAGTGCGACAGCTGTGCCCGTGGAAACAGTAGCCTGCATGGAAATTTTCAAAATAAAACCAGATCTCTTTTTACAATGCAGTTTCTCAATTCAGGTTCTCAGGAAAAATTATGCCGCATAGGTATCCTGAGAAATCAGAAGGGGTCACCACCTTTAAATCTCCACTCTTTTCTTTTTTTCATTTTACTATTGTTTTACTACATTAAATTTGTGCAACTGTATGCACTTGGGAACTAATAATAATAAAAAAAGTCTGCTACAACTGGGCTTAGCAACTGGGAATATCAGAGAAGGTGACAGATTTGGGAGTATCAAAATGACTTTCACCAGTATGTAACAGCTGTAAAAGACAAATGTGATCTGCAGCTATATCTGTCAGAGTATTCCAAGAGAAACGGGGAACAACTAGTGTTATGCACATGGCTCTGGTGTTTAGGAAAGACTGATTCAAACCAGAACAGGTGCAGAAAAGGAAAGGAAATTTAAAGCCTAATAGGCTGAAAAACTGTGGCTTTTTTGTCTTGCAAGAAAAATCCCAAGAAACCCAAACCAAAATAATCCAACTATCTCCAATCAACCAAAAAAACCCCAATTATGTTGATAGAATCTTTCTAAAATACAAGAAAAGAGCTATTTAAGGTAAAGGACAATATTGGAAAAGGAAATACTCTGTTATCAAATTTAGGCTGGAAAAAGGACATACATTAACAACCCATTAATATAATCAGCTTTAAACTGGAACATTATGGTATCAGAAAAAAGGTTTATGATATTGTCTGCCATAGCAGGAGATGCTGCCCAAAGACACAAGAGGTACTTTCCTGCCAATATTTCTAAGAAAATTCCATAATTTCAAGATTGTGTTTTGAACAAATTGGAGTTCAGCTTTGAAACAAACACATGAACCTGTTAATTAAGAGGATTTGTTTGTCAAATACTTATTAATGTACTGTGTGAGCTTAATTGCAGATCAACAAACAGAAATGTTAATTTTTCTTATTTCAGATACCCTGAGTAGCAGTCTCAAATAACACTGAGTCTGTAAACATTCTCTTGGCAGAAAAGAACAGCAACCTATTGAGTCAGCAACCTATTTTATACGCACCACATTACCAAAAATGTGGATTTTGTATTTGTGAAGTTGCCAGACAGTTAGTTCTTGAAGCTGATTGCCTATTTATTGTCTGGTACTACACTGTGGCAGTTGAAGCATCTTCCACACCCTGCCCATGACAGCATCTTTCACTTTTTTCTCTAGGAAACAGCTGCCTGCCATTCAGTGCTCGCCTCCACTGCTGGAAAAACAAGCAACTGCAACTGTGCTATGGAAACTTACCTACCAAGAACAGGAGCTAGATCAGCAGGCACTTTCACAGAAGTTTGGGAGCAACTACATATGTTGGCTACAGTGGTGCTAGGTCAAAACAGGAAATTTAGATGCAAAAAGTGCTCTCTACCTCATTGGTCACCTTGGTTATTCGAGTGCAGAGCTAAAACCAAAGCCCTTTTAACATCGTAATTTCTCAAGAAAACTAGTAAAAGAAACATAATGGCTTACAGCAGTTACAGCCAAACACAGTGGAGCTGAAAAACTACCGAAAATCAAAGCAAATCCTCTAGCTGTCATCTCACATCCTTAAATTCTCACCTGCTCAGGACCCATGGAGGACAACCCTGATGTAGGCACAGAGGTCGCTGAGGTCATGCTGATCTGCCCTGTCATCTGGTTCATGTTGTTCATACCACTTGTGTTGGTTGCCATGGATACACTGATGTTCATGTTATTGTTGTACATGCTGGTGCTTGCTTGCTGCCCAAAATGTGGTGGGGACTGTTGTGAAAACATGCTACAGCAAGGAATGGAAAAAGCAATGTGTCAGACTTAGAATGCTGAAGCCACTAAGAAACTGTTTTCTTTTTAATATATTTTAAGCTAGAATTTGTATATACTGCTATTTATTCCAACTTTAAAGGAAAAACTAGTTCGCAGCTGCATTAATGTCTATGGAATAGATTTTCAAACTTTAAGGTCCCATGTCTGTGCACAAAAATGCATGCCTTAGCGTGTGAAACTACGGCAGAGTACAAATCTGTTATGCACATGCAGTAACAACCAATTAGCTGTCTAAATGTGCTTTGTCTGTATTTTAAAGTAATTTTTGGAGGGAAAGGAAAACAGTTTTTTTTCCCCTCCAGTGTTAGCACAGGACAGGAGTGTTGAGCTGAAATTAGAGCTAGTCTAATAAACATTCTTTTTTGCAAAATAATCTATTTGCATATATGAATACCAGATTTGCACATACAATTATGGGGAAGTGGGCTCACAAATATAGACATGCGATTGTGCAGAAATTTATTTACTAAATCTTAGTATCAGATTTTGAAAATGTGGCACTGTAAAGAAACAACATAAAGTCTAAGACAATTATCCTCTGTGTTCCTTTAAGGCCTTTCTGAACAACTTAAAGAGGAGTAACTGTGGAAGATCTCATCCCACATTTTATTCAGTCAAGTGCCTTCTGGATAGTACCTTCCTTCTCATTATGTTGGAAGTTATATTAGAGACTTCTTTACATTTCCTAAAATGCACTTCGCTGTTTACATACCAGTCTTTTCTATTCTTCAAGCATAATCCAACAGTCAATGAAGGAATTATTACTGACAATGTGTCAGTTTAGAGGATCTGCATTAGCCTGAAAGACTGTGGAAGGGCTGCTGTGTGTCAGATGGCACACAGTAACCACCTCTGTATCCATGGCTAACTTTTACTGCCCCGTGAAGCACTGCTCCCACAGCTCCTACAGCTGAGGAAATCTTTCAGGGTTAACACTCAACCTTGCACTTGGGTACTCCATTAGGCTATTGCTGTGAACTGTGAGACTTGGTAGAGTGCAACAGCATTCCGGGCACAGGACCAAACTCTGAAAATCCCACCATTCTCTTCCTTCCAATTCCATGTCTTTTCAGGCCACCTAACCTCATTTTTAAGTTGTTATCTGGATGGCTGAAATAGTACACTACAGATCATTGTGAATACTCAGTGGCTTGTGTAAACACATTTGACATGCCTCTGCTGTAGAGCTGCAGTTTAACAAAGCCAACCACTAGTCTTATCAAGCTGCCCCTGTGCCATTTTTGGCAGAAGCCACGACAGTGGCAGCTATGCCTCCTGCAGATGCTTCAGGAAGACAGTGAGGATGGGGCATGGACAAGGATGAGGATAAGATCAGCTGCTTTAAGGGGTACTTCATTTGGATCAGCCTCATCAATAAAATACTGGTGTTTTGGGTTTATTAAATCTTTGTCAACTGGTGGGGAAAAGATTTGTCACTGGGCTAGGACAATAAGAACAGCCTGAGAACTTCAGGATGACAAAAGCACCGTGCTAGAGACAGCTGTGTGCACCCCAGTGTTAAGTGATACAGGCTGTACCTGATACTTCCTTCCATCTTCCAATGAAAGGCAAAGATCACTGCCATCTGGAGGCTCACTGCTGCCTACCGATAGTCTTCAACATCCAGCCCATTCGATTTGGACAGACTGATCGTTAGAGCTATACCAACTGGGGCGGGGGCCTCAACTGAAAAGGTGACTGCATGCATGAGGCATGCTACGATGCTGTCAGGGAATTAAATTATATGCTGACCTCCAGTATGTGCAAGCACTAATGGGCTGAACCTAGTTACACTCCAGCATTTAAAGTGGGAGGTGATAATCCAGTCACCGCAATTCCAGAGCAGTAGGGAACGCATAGGCTCTGGCTCAGCTGACGCAGCCATGTGGAAAGCAGTGTGGGAACAGAACATGAAAACTGTATGCAGAAGAAATGCATCCACACAAACGTTAGGGGATGGAGTTCACTGTGCAGCAGAGGTGCTTCTTAAGGACACAGAGTGTTAGATCAGTTCCCACAGACGAAGCAACGCATTGCGTGGATATAGGTCTTTTAGCTATGCACTCACTTCGCCTTGTAGGAAGGCAGAATTTAAACCAATTCGTCAAGCCAAATTGAAAAGAAATCTCTTTTAGGATAAATAGTTAACAACAAACACACTAACAATTACATAAAACAAGCCCATAAATAAGTGTAGACTGTAAATGACCCCATTACTCTGTGTGTTCATTTTGGTTTTGTTCTGGATTTACCTGTTACCACCCATATTCCCTTGTGCCCACCCATTCATCTCCGTAGAGGACTGATAGGCAGGATTAGCCTGAGACTGCTGAATCATGGGGCTTTGAGAGTGAGCCAGTCTTGGTGACATTAGTGGACTCTGAGGAGTGGTGGCCCCTGTGAAGCCTGGATCGGGCTGTTGACTTATACCTGAAGAAGAAAACAAGAAATTTACCCACTGTACATTCAGAGTTAAAACATGCCAAGAGCTCATACCTGCTGATATGTCTTTACACAGTCCTATTTATATCACCTGGAACCTATAACATTGTATCTTAATGTGGGATTTAGATTTAAAGCAAAACATCATCAACTAATACTATATGTATAACCTTAAAAAAATTGTTTTGTGTAGGCATGTTGGCTACCTGCCTGTCCCAGTCACACAAGTGGTCTCTCCTCTCTACAGACTGAAAGAAAAACACTGGTGACTCCCCACCCCGCTTCCCCACAACTGCATTCAGAACAACAAATAAAACATATTGCTTTTGTCTGTAAATCCATTTTGGTGAAAGTTATGCACGACCCGTTGACTGCATGGTACCACCTTTTAACAGTTAGGCTATAATTTCCAATTTTTTCTAAAACTCCTAAAACCTCAGAATCTCTGTTTCTGTGTCCTTGCAAAAAAAGGCAGTGCCATTTTGTGCAAGCATTTAATGATTCTGTAAAATCAAAAAATCATCTAGATGCAAAGAAAACCTAATTAAGGCTGTAAAATGCCAATTGCGTGCAGAAATTTTGTTATAAACCAAGTCACTTTAGTCTTGTTTAAGTTCATTATAAATAGCATACTGAACATAAACAAGCTGCTCAATGAGGGGGTAAGAATAAGGTATTATGAAATTATTCTTATATTCATTGGTGTGACTTAACTTCTCTGTATTTTTGGTATATCAGAAAATGGCAATAATATCATCTCTTCATTTTCATCAAGCAGTTACAAATACGTGGAGTGAAAGTAATACTATGAAATATTATTACTTTTAGAAACTGGCATAAAGGATAACAAATCACTAAGAGTAGATACCAAATTTAGAATTGGATGGGCATAATTGGTTATAGCAGCAGAACTTTCACATAACATACTATTTAATATCATTACAGTATAACTTATGCAATAGGTATAAATAAAGAAACTGTATAACAAAAACTGTATGGAGGTAACTGCCCCATGCACCCCCAGAACAAAGTGGTACACAGCTTTGTGAAACATACAAAGAAAATGGTATTAAATAGTATATTTACACAGGTTTAAGGACAGGGAGTGGAATGCTTTATCTAAATTTAATTTATATTATTTAAATTCAATAACTAGTTGTTAATTTTACATTATAATGTACACATGAAGAACTTTTTTCTTTTTTGGAAAAATATGTCTAGTATTTAAGCAATATCTCATTAACAAAATTTAAAAAATTACATATGGCTTTGCTTCAGGTTACTTTATGGTTTTCATCAATACCTATTCACATCTTTTTCTTCATTTGCACTTTTATCAGATATACTGGTTTGTTTAATTCAGTCAAAATTCAGAGTCCATCAAGCAAATACATACACATATATGGGTCTGCATGTGCACACCCACTTTTAGCTGTATGTATCGATATATAAACAAACATACACATCACGCACTTCTACTACTGCTCAAAAAAAAGAGTGATGCTTGGAGAATAAGTGGTACTAGGGCTAAGAAAGTGGAAAGGCACTATATCGCATTTAAGGACTCCCAAAGGGTCCAAACCCCCATGCTTCACACTGTTCCCAGGGAGCTAGGCAAGAGCTTGTGGGAGAAGGGCTTGGATCCAGCACTGGGGAGCACGGGGGAGTTAAGGACTGCCAAAATGCTCTGAGATGGGGTGGGACCAGTACCGTAGTTTGGAGGAAACGGAAACTGCTGTGCATTGGCCTGTGGGATCCGCGGGTTGCTCATGGTTGCTGGTATGCCACCAGTGGCCACCATGCTGGGGGTCATGCTCAAGCCTTGCCCTCGCATCATCAGTGTCCGCTGCTGCACCTGCTGCTGCTGCTGCTGCATCTGCCGCTGCCGCAGGTGTTGGCTCAGGATCTCCCGCTGCCTCTGTGCCAGCATCTGCGCGTTGATAGGGCCCTGCAGGGAGAACCATCGCCACCCATCAACAACCCCTTCCAAGGCAACCTCACCAACGGAGGCATCTCCACTAGAGCAATCTGGAAGATTCCAGCTTTTTTCCCCCCATCACACAACTAACAATAATATAAGGCAGGAGAAAACAATCCTATTAATACTTCTGTCAGGAAAGACTTCCAACAGTGCAAGAGTCACTAAATCAATTAATACTGGCATGTTTAAGGCTGCAGCAATTTGTAATTGCAAATAGAGCAGCTCATTAAAAAAACATCACCTTTAGGAAATTAGAAGCTTGGTTAGAAATGAAGTTATATCTTTAGTAAACAACTACCTGTCCCATGTAAATATGGGAAAAACTCTCAAAAATAAAACAGTAAAATATTTCCTATCATGCAGACTGCATTATTTGTACTGAAAAATGTATTTGTTGTATAGCATTACTACTATATTATATTAGAGGAAGAAAGAAAAAAAAGAAAGTGACTTTTTTTTTTTTTAAAGGTATTTCTCTCACCTGTGTTGGCACTCCAGGTCTCAAAGACAGATTCATGTTGGAGACGCTGCTGATTTGATTTATCAGTGGCTGCCGATTCTAAAGAAAAAAACACAAATCACCCCAACAACAAAACCCAAAAGTTTTTAGAAGGAAAGAGAAAAAGGGAGGTGTTACATACAGAGTTATACACATCTACTTCCCCAAGTAGTTGGTCTGCAGACCTAGTTTTACATATGCAAGCAGGGACTAATTTTCCTCCTCAAGTCCTATTATCGTGCACAGAATGTTGTTTCTTAAAAAGATAATACACCAGAGAAATATTAACACAGGCACTAAGCTGTTTATACCAAACTTCCTTCACAGTTCCTGTCCATTTTCAGTTTGGGACTGGACTGTTGAGGTTTACTCCAAATTAGACCTTATCCTGATGTTTGAAGGCACAGATGATCTTTCCTCCTTCAACAGAAAAACCATTGATATCTCACTTGTAGTACTATGAACCAATATATTTAAAAATGAAACAAGAAACAACAACTTAAAACAATCCCCAAAAGTCGACCAAAGCCAACAGGAAAAAAAAGGATGTAGGTAACAGGCAGCAATAAAAGCAATTAGATTGGTGGAAGAGTCAAGATACAACAAATAGAAAAAGACTGGAGTAACAAAAAGCACCACTGCAACCTTGCTCAAAGACCTAGTGAGACCTAGGCTTAAATACTAGTCATGTTCTTGCATGGTATTATAGAAAGAATAATGTAAAGATGCCAAAAAAAATCATAAATGAGAATGTGCAAAGCACTGTCTTGTCAAAACTCATTGTGGCTACTGCTTTTAGTTTAAAAGGGGAATTCAGCAAGATCTGGTCTATTTGGAGCAAGCTGACAATATGTGTCACCTATAAGAGGTGCCCGCACCAGCGTGGAAGCGGGCATGCCAGGGGATGTACCTGCTGTGCCTGGAGCCTGTGCTGCAGCTGGAGCCGCAGCTGGTTTGGTTGGTTCTGCACGATGCCGGCAGGCCGGAGGCCGGGCCGGGGCTGCATGCGCAGGGCAGTGTATCCTGGGCGCTGCCCCATGGCATGGAAGCTGGGATCCTGCATGGGCGCGTAGCTGCCCTGCGCCATCTGAGCCTGTGCCGCGTACTGCTGGGAGAACACTGGAGCCTTCTGCTCCATCAGGATGCTGGACTCCTGGCTGGGGAAGGACTCGGGGTCGACAGCTTGGCTCTGCAGAAATACGTGAACAATAGAAACAGTTGGTGGGACACAGCTTTTCAGGGGATTATATGAGACTAATACAGACAGTCTGCAAAAACAACCTTTTGGGATGTGAATGCTTTTAAACAGAAAATTACATAAGTTTGCTTTACCTCAATATAAAACTTAAAAATAAAGGTAACTGTATTTTTGAGTATCAAAACACGTTCATGGAGACAAATTCCTCCTCTCTTTTTTCTTTTTGGTTTTTTTTTTTCTTACACAAATACCCACAATCTTTCTCATGTTTTTAACACAACCACTGTATCACTCTACTAATAAAAAAACCCTGAAATGACAAATGTTAGATCAAAATCTGTAAATTAAGTGATGGTAGCATATTTTTGCCATTGAATCTGAGATAAATCCAAAGACATTACAAATGAATAAGTAGATTTTTATCAGTATCCTTAAACAAAATAATGACCTCAAATAAAGATGCCTGAAACTATTACAGAAGTTAATGTGAACAGAGTGCCTAATTCTTTCAGGGCACTTTTCCACTAACTGATTATCCATTAGCATAAATAAGGTAACACAATTCTAAATTCCATTTTAGATATGCCCTTAATATTTGCCCTAGCCAGAATAATTTTATAGCTTATTCCATGCTGACCTTGAAAATGAAGTTAATCTAAATTTCAGTGCCCTCATGAAAGAAAGTCTTTAAGCTGCTATAAAATGATCAATGGCTATTTTAAAAAATATGTTTTAAAATGAGACCGTTTTCTTATCTGCAAAATTCTTCAACTGCTTCCACTGAGGTATTAATTAAATAGAAATGTATTTACCACTTAGTTTGAAATAAACTATCTTTCATATTTTCTGGTAGTGGTATTCCAAAACCTATGTAATACTGCACGAAAGTTTCACACCGCAAAATTGAAGTTCACCAATAAATTGTATCTCCAGCTTAACACCTCACTGAATTCTGTGTTGTACCAAATAGACTTGGAGATAGCTTTCTCATGTTCAAAATAGAATTTCATTGGTCCTATTTCATATCTAAAACGCAGAGGTAGTTCAGAAGTTATGCTTAGGGTGCTGATGAGTGCTGGGAAATGAAATGGGTATTCTAGGCTCCTCTGAGAATATTAAATCATCATATAAACATGTACAGCTGATTTTGGAAATACAATTCTTATGCTAGAAACATCAGGAACTAACTTTTCCCCTGAATATTTTAATTTTTACCACATTTTTTTTTCACCATGTAAGACTTAAATGAAACCCACCAAAAGAACTAAGTGGAACCCACCAAAACTAACTGTCGGCAAAAATGGATGAAAAAACACAGAACAATTTCATGCTACAAAGTTTAGGAAGCATGCTCATAATTAAAAAAATAAATCACAGTTTAAGTGCTTGGAACAAAATCAGCTGCTTCAGATGAAACTCATCTCTTAAACACATATTAATCAGCTCAGGCAAAAACTACAGGTGAAATGAAACATTACAGGTTTGCTAATCCAAAAGATCGTTGCCCCCATCTCACAAAAGGCTTGATCTTGCTCCTAGGTTTTCATATTCCTATTTTCCTCTTTCCTATACTTTGTTGTTGGCTGTGATCTTACCCTTCTCCCCTACAGGTGTTATTCTGACCACCATTTTTTTTGTTTTGGTCAGTTTACTTGTATAAAAAGCAGGTCAGAAAAAGGAGATCTAGATGAGGGTGGCAGGGGAGAGGAGGGAAGGCTAAACCTGGAGCTGAAGGAAGCTTTTCAGGTGACACTGACACATTAGATAGACTTCCACCAAAACATATAACTCCATCCTAGCTTGCAGGAAGTGTTTTATAATCCTGTTTTTCAGCTCCACCTTGACAACATACGTTTTAAAAGCAACTACTACATGCCAAATGCCATGTCCCACACTGTATACCTGGCTCACTAGTTCTGGTATTCCTAGAGCCCTGTCGATTTCTTCTAAACCATCAAAATTCCTTAATGCCATGTAAAGCTGATCCAGAAGAGCACCCTCATCACTTGGTGACTCTGATGAAGGATGATTACACAAGAGATCATCTGGTGAGCTGCCAAACGGTTGCCTGTGAAAACATGAACACAGCGTTGGTAAACAGCTGCTGAAAAACAAGAAATAATATCAGAGGATTAGTACTCAAATTGAACTAACAAGTGGAGACAGAATTCTTTTAATCACTGCCAATTTTGTTTAGAAAATTATACTGGATGAAAGTTATGCTACCCAAAGAAGTAACTAAATAGTGTGATTAATGCCTGTCAAGACCCTACAAGCATGGTGTATCTGACAAGCAAGAAAGCACACCAAAGTTACGCCTGAGTGCTGATTTTATATTACAGGGTCAACAGTGGAATAGAGAAGTCAGTACAGAATACAGTCAATGAAGGCAGAAGGCTAAATAATTGTGGTTTTAAAACTAATTGTAACTTTGAATTTCAGATGTCAGATTAAGTATACTATCACAAGTAGACTCTCCTCTTAGCTGGTTTTCTATCAGGCTAAGCAAGCTGAAGAGGCCACAGATGGCCATGGATTGTCTGAGCTTGCAAAACTGAACATCTGGAAGAGCTGGGCAGAAGCATGAGGGAGTAGGGAGAAAAGGACATTATCCTTTTTGTTTGCAGCAAAATACTGCATCAGCTTACCCTATCTGCACGCCCCATCATCAGCTCACCCCAACTGCACACTTGGGTACCAGTTTACACCACATAAACCCCACATAACTTGGTTATGTGCCTTGGAGGGACATCAGCAAGAATTTGGATACTGTCAGGCAGAGTGCAGTGGCTCTATAAATCGTGCTTACCTCACCCCTGAATTTGTATGCAAAGCACACTCACAGTTACAAAGGCAGAATAAAGGTTTATTCTAAACCCAAAGGACAAAACTTCCTAAGAAACAAACTAAATCTGAAATAACACCTTATCTGCAGGCAAATAACACATTTTTGTTTTGCAGTTCACACACCTGCTCTGCTTCATGCACGTTACTACAAGACTAAATAAAAAATATAAAGAGCAAAGCATTCTGCAAGGAAGGGCAGCTACAATGTGCGCATCATGGAAGAATCTCATCCCAGATAATTACTCAGATACAACAAAAGCTATCATACATAGAGGGAGGAAAAGCACTATATGTGAACCCTTTTTACATGTCTGTTTAGAAAAACAAAGAAACATGTTTGTGTATTTAGTTTCCATAATGAGACATATGGTTGCCATGGAAGTCTAATCTCTATGTCAAAGCTAAGCAGAAGAGCTGCATCATCAGGCTATACACTGAAAAAACCCAAAGGATGGCAAGCAGGAAAACTAACCAAAATGTATTCTTTTTAATTAGATCCCAGACAGTAAAACAAATAAGAGGATATACATTACATACCCTTAAAACATTGCAAAGTATTAATCAATCTCAAATACATAAGTTTCTGTAACTGTCACAGATGGAATTATAAATCAGGAAAGGGAAAGAACAATAAAAAAAAATCCTCTGATTCAAATTGCTTGCAAACTTGAAGATGACCTATAAGAAGGGATCTGTTTTTCTACAATGTGGAAAAACAATTGATGAGGCTAGCAAAACAAACCTCCCTGAAACTGCAAATGGGCATGAACACACATGATAAGAAAAATTTTAAAACATTTGTCAAATCTGTATGTTAAACAATGACAATTACAATTTCCTCATTTCTTTTATATACTGAAATGATACTTTTAATTTTTTTAAGAATTATTTTTACTCATTTAATACACATGACAATAATCAGATTATAATAATACTAGTCTTGGGGATTAATAAAATAAGAAATGGTGGCATCAACCAATTCATCGTCTCTGTTTGGGTGCCTCTGATCAAATGATTCAGAGGCAATGCAATGGGAATTTTTTTCCCCACCATCTTCAGCTACAAGGGAATTATGAAAAATGCAAAGGTAGAAAAAATGGAAGAATTAACTACCTGGCTTGCTTACCAGATACAACCCTGTATTTTATTTTAAGGTGTAATTTTTAAAGTGAATAATTCAGTTATGCAAACAAACAGTGTATTTTGCATAAGGATACCTTAAGGAAACACCAGGAAACATTTTGAAAAGCACAGAAACTAACGAAGAAAATGCCACATATATTTATGGATAGTATTTTCGGACATCCTAATGAAAATTAAGAGAATATAGTCGGAAGATTAACATTTTTCCAATTGTTTCCACTTCTTTTTCTTTTTATTGATCCCTCCATATCCCAACTTACGTGGTTGAAAATATTTAGTATTTTTCAATAAGACAAACATAAAAAAAGACAGTATACAGAGTCAGTATCATAATGTACTTGCTTTAGAAGTTAACATTTTGCACTTGCTTGTCCATTTGGCATCACTCAGACAGTCCATATATATATATATTCTATAAAGTAAGCTGCAAACCTCTGGAGAAGATATGGCTCTTTTTTAAGAAGTGTAAACCACCTATTATAGTTTTGCCATTATTTAAAAAGTCTTAATAATGAACAAAATTAACACATTACACATGAGTTAATGAGTTGTGCTTAAGTTGTAGTTCTGATTTGCTGAGAAGGAGCTAACTTCAGGGAAGAGGCAGCCTTCCTTTCACTTCATCTTTCCTTCCTCATCTTTTACAGAATTTAGGTCAATTAAAAAAAACCCAAACAAAACATAATTAACCATGTCCTGCATCACTTAAAATGCTACCCCACTGCGGGAAGAAACAGTTATCTTGTAGCTACACAGTTATGGCTACTAGTACTGGCATTTTTCCGCTTTAGTGTTCAGTATAATTATTAATAATTATTAATATTAATCATGCCCACATTAATGCTCCAGAACTCAAAAATGGTGCAACTATCTGAAGTGCTGGCAGCATTCACTGTGACACAGAACTTTCAATTCTTACAACACATTAAAGGGCAAAGAGAGCGTTTATAAGTATTACTGGAACACACATACGTTTCATGAGCATAAAATACTATAAGCATTAAACTGATGTACATTTGGTGAATATTTTATGCAGAATTTTGTTTCCAGGTGGTGTATAAAATATAGGCCTGTAAAAAATCTCTGTGTTCTGATGTGACACCAAGACTCACCTGTTCTGATTACCAAAAGTTGCCTGCTCTATAGGCAAGATGCTGTCTGGCCATGGTGCAGTCTGATTTGGAGGTGCCTGTTGTTGGCTATACTGAGGTCCTCCTATGTTCATCTCCAATTCAGATGGCCCTAATCAAGAAAAAATAACCATATAACTCTTCTGAAAAGAAGCTACTTTCATGTTAATTCTTTCCATTGAATTATCTATGTTATGGTAAAAGCAAATAAAAACATTAAGACTTCAGTAACATTACACTTAGAAGCATCATTATTTTTTTGTTAAAGTTTGCTTTTAAAATTTGAGAAAACATGAGAACTCTGAAAGTGGTTCAAAATTATAAAATAGCAGATACAACATCATAGATGCAAAACTTAATAAGACAAGCATAAAAAAAGACAGTATACAGTGTCAGTATTGTATTGTACTTGCTTTAAAAGTGACCAGAAACACTTATAACGTTCACAGCATTTCCTCTAAAAAAATCTCTACAGTCTTTAGTAAACAAGAGCTACTTCTTATCCTCTTTCTTTTGCCACACCACTGTGGAGCTATAGAGTAGCAGGAACTGTCCATCTCAACACATGCATTAAAATGTAGTGCTTTAGACACCTCCCTTCCCACGTCCACAAGAAATTTTCACTGTGAAATATGGTTCTCATCAAACCTATAATTGAAGTATTTTTTTCTTTTTTTTTAATCTGCTTCATCTTTAACAACCCAGCATATGCCAGAAGAAACAACTCCACACACGCCCTGACTTACCCATATTCATGACCTGAGATGGAAGCATCTGCCTTGGGCCAGCCTGGTTGCTGGGTCTCAAAGGGATGCTGGCCGTGGGGTTGCGGATCATTCCTGCTTGCACCGGCCTGTTCATGGCGCTGGCTGTGGGTGCACAGCTCACCCTCACAGCAGCAGCCTGGCTTCCCCAGTCTCCAGAAGTCATGGCAGGTCGAGGGGCATTGCCACCAATCATTCCTGCACAAAAGCCAAAAAGACTTAGGTACCAGCACATGATTCAGAACAGCTTTAGCACTACTGCTGCCTGATGAGCTGCATTTTCAGCAACAAAAGTGCACTGGTTTCACTCAAATCACATTGTACCACAGCTACCCATCCAGACGTGCAAAGCTACAGAACAGTGCCTTATGCTACTTAGTCAAGGGACTGGAGATTGTTATACATTTTACAAGAGGAAGATCCCTTTATCATTTCCAAAATGCTGTTCAGAGTAAGTGTTCCCATATGTAGTCTGCAACAGGTGCTGAGGGTGTGTGGATAGCCTTAACTTCCTTCCTCAGGAAATGAATCACGTTTGCTGATTTGTATGTCACTGCTTTACTTTCCAAGTGCTAAGTGAGAATGGAGACTTGAGTAACAACATGTTAACGTAAACATGCTTACAAATTAGAAGGATTGTATATAAATTCACATTCTGCAAACATCTTTTGGTGACTTCCTTCATCTGGAACCTAGAGCCTTCTTAGCTTCAAGGTTCACCCAGATAATCTCGCACTGATGTACAGTGCAGGGAAATTACTCACAGAAACTTTCCGATAGATGCTGAAGTTCATTACCGTTATTGTAGGGGAAGTCCTCCCACATCTACTGTAAACAACTGATACAGTTTATTTACACTTGGAATATATAGAATACTACACTCTGACAGTAGCCGAAAAACCTCAGCCAAACTCCAACACAAAAACCCCCTAAAATCCAAAGATGGGCGTTCACAGTATTTATACATTTCAATTTTAATCAGTCAAGAGAGCAGGTAAAACACTAATTTCAGATTGGACTATTGGTTCAGATTTGTTTCTCCAGTTGCATTTTGCAATATCCTTAAATGAATACTAAAAGCCACACAAATAATTATTACTCATCAGTTCAATTACTTGGTGACAAATAACCAAAGAGAAAAACTGCCTGAAGAGGGTCTCTGTTTTGTGTGCTGTACAAAATTTGCTTTAGTGTTACATCCTCAGGTTTGTTCTATTTGTGTACATATTCTATGAGCTGAAATACGTGTTGTGCTAGAGCAAGGCAGGAACACAATAATACTCTCTAATTTGTATACATAAGATGAATGAAATCCTCTAATATGTATACAGAACATGAAAGAAATAGGACACTTAATACAAGTTGAACTGCCTAAATAGGCTATTTCATTATCTGGCAGCATTCCTTTTTTAATACTGATGCGAACTAAATATAAAAATTTGACACTGAATAGCCATCTGAAAGGACTTACAATGCCCATTTATTTACTCAGAGCTCTTATAGCTGTTGTCACACACTTCCACAGTCTCAGACTGCGCATTAGTTGAAGTAAGTCCACCAGCCAGACTGTTCTTGTCAAACACGCTACAACACCTCTGTACATTACTGAGTTAACATGTTGTAACTGCAACATCCGATGGTTCTCAAAAAGGTTATGTGTCAGAAAACGATGAAAACATTAGCATTTCTTTCATTTAAAATGAGAACAAAGGCTATTAAATACAGGATAATTGATGGCAAAATCAAGTTCTGTAGAGACACACATTGTAAGGGCAACAGTATTGCCCACAATTTTGTTTTGAAAGACCCATCTCTATAGACCAGTGGTTCATTTGTTTTTGGGAGGCAGAAAGATTGGATTTTTACCTATTTAAGCCTCAGCTGAATCTGTAATATTTACGTGAACAGACTCTAATTGCCATTACACTGTGTTCATCTAGAAGTTTTCTGGTAGGTGACAAGCAGTGCACAGGGGCAGAACTAAAAATACGCAGACACAGAAATTCAAAATAAATATGCCAATACATATCATCCCACAAAACATGATTTTTCCAGACTTTTTGGAAAGTAATAACCTGTACTTGTAATAACCCCAACGTTAAGCTACACATGTTATAGCCTGTC
The DNA here is from genome assembly GCF_036250125.1 of Pseudopipra pipra. Taxonomy (NCBI): domain Eukaryota; kingdom Metazoa; phylum Chordata; class Aves; order Passeriformes; family Pipridae; genus Pseudopipra; species Pseudopipra pipra. The sequence continues at coordinate 33,698,421 of NC_087549.1, read as the reverse complement.
GCTCAAGTATATTAAAAAAGAAAAAAAAAAAAAAGGAAGTCATCTTACCTGTGCTATTGCTGCCTAAAGTTCCTTGACTTCCTATTATCCCTTCATTCCTGCCCATCAGACCCGGCTGAGGTATCACTGAGTAAGGGCTACTCGTTCTTATGGGTGGGAAAGTTCCTGCACCTGTTGGGTTCTGCAGTGTAATGTCAAGTGGTAAATTCTGGTTTGGTAATAACCTGCCCAGTTGCCCTGCTCGTGGGTTATTAAAAGCTAGACAGGAGGAGCAAAGAAAAAAAGCAAAGTTACAAAATGGAAACTTTACAGGTTAAAAAGAAAAAAAAAAGAACCCAGACACAATTAAAGCTCTTGGGCTGAGCTATTTAATGCTGTTTAATTTACCCACTCCTATCCGTCTGAGAAACATCCCTTCTTGACATTTTAATGTAAATTTCAAAATGGAACATTCTGACACTAAACACAAACCAGATATGATGTATATTTTAAAAAACTTTAAATGATGCAATTTAACTGACAGAAGAGCCACTACAGCAAAATACACCCCTATGTGATGTGCATACTACTGCCAATTAATCTTATACCTAGTAGGACTGTAATTGCATGCAGATCTCATCCTGAGGCAGATTGTTAGGAATTATCTCAGTTTTGAGTGTTTTCCAGCACAAGCTGTGCCCCTGAAGAAGTTATCAAAATTAAGGGCAGATTGAGTCTATACTGGATCCCATAGCCCCATTTCTACATGTCCCTTTTAATTATCTTTTTTTTTTTCATTAATAAAAATAAATACTTCCATGATTCAGCAACAATAAATAACTGGTCCAGAATTAGAGCTGTGCCACAATAATATTCTGGTAAAACAGAACCATCCTTGATGGTTATTGTCATCTTTATGTAACTATTTTCTTCTAGTTTGTGCTTTTAAAATCAGCCTCTGTGAAGAAGAGTGCCTCAGAAAAGCGAGGTTCAGATTATGATTGGCAAGCATCTGGCTCAGCTAGTCTTTGGGCAATGTTCCAATGCAAAAAGCATCTCGTATGTGCACAACTAGTTCTCAAACATGAATCAAACACTGACCTTGTAGCTATGATTCCATTTCCAATCATACTCACAAAACACATACAAGTAAATTACACACTTTTGTGAAATTATTATTTGCAGTACTTCCTGATAGCTTCCCCTAGTAGAGGTTCTGATTTAACAGCATCCTTAAAGCGACTTCTGCATTTTACCACATTACAAAGAAGTTAAAAAACTTCTTTCTTATTTTAGATTGAAGTAGAGCTACCTTTTGAATTTGGAAACTTATATGAGGTTTAGTAAGCTTATTAAAAAGTACAGAAACATTCTATTCCAAAGGTCTCTGACTTTTGTTCTTATTTTATAAAAGCAGACTGCAGGAACTCATTATATTTATTCCTTTTTTTAGTGTTAAGTTCTCTGGCAGGTGAATTTGCCTATATGTGTGTACAGGAAACACATCACATCACATACACCTAATTCTTAACCATGAGATCAAAATTTTGTCTTATCTGTCTGTTAAAACAAGCAAACAAAACTTACTCATGAAACAAAAATGACCTTCTCAAGATTAGGGGCATCATCAAGTTTAAGGGTTGAACCAAAAATGAACTTAAGTGACAGTTTCAGAATAGTTTGTTCCAAAAGTTTGAAAAATCACATAGATGAGCGAGTTGTTATATGTGTGGTTTTGCCAGCACCCCCTGATCTTACAAAAGGAAAGCTGGAAATGCAGCGCAAAATAACAACACAGCTGATGAACTGTGATGGTGATTAGATCACATATTCTGCTCGTGGTCAGGATGGGACTGAAGGAGGCTCCTTGTTCCCATGTAACAGACTCAAGAAATTCGGCAAATCTAGCAGCTTTTTCTTTTAAAAGATAAAAATATTTAAAGTATTTTCATGTAAAACCTGTAATATGAAAGCTGGTTATTTCTTCAGAAAAAAAATAATTAAAAAACCCCAAACCTCTTTTGGAATTGTATATGATTTGACATTCATTCTACATTGCTTTTCTGTGAGCCCCTCACTATTTCTGTGCACCTGTTTTCTGTATGTTCTTCTACTGAAAACAAAGCAGAAGTTCCTAGGGAAATCAGGCACAGGCACAAGACTGAGCCAGAGGAAAAGGTTTTAGGGTTTTAATATAGATGGGAAACAGGATGCTGCTTTTACAGAACTGCTGCTAACCACCAAGTCACTCTCATTTACAATCATACTGTTACTGTACTGTCAGTAGCTTTGAAAGCAGATTTAAAGCTAGGTTAACTCTAGAAAGCCAAAAGGTTCCATTGGAAGGTACCAACAGACCTTGCTTCAGGAAGAATATACTAAAGACTTTCTTTACATGCACAGAGATTTTCTTCTGACTTTTGTGCTGCTGCTGTTAGTACTTCCATACTTATAAAAATGAGTACATTAAATTGAAGCATCTTACTCTGAGCAACATTGATAACAAGTGATTATTTAAGGATCTGAAGTGGCTTTAATACGAATTTAAACACTAATATTTACCAACAGAATATTAATATTTATTTGAACATTTCTAAGTAATTTGGGTTACTTTGAAAGTGGCCCGGTGTTTTTTTAATATTATCAGAATGTCTAAAAATATTATCTAAAAAGTTTTACTAAAAAAGAAATCAGTTTACATCTAAGGAAGTAAATAGATGCTGCCACCCTAGCCAACAGGAGCAAAAAATGAAGTAGTGGCTTTTTATGCTACTTTATTCAACATTAGTTGATAAGACTTCTGTCTTGCTTGCTTTCCATTATTCTATGGTGGTAAACCAACATTTCAATGCTGATTTGTAAGCTAATTAATAAAATTAAGGAAAACTGTCAGCTGGAAGGGACTCAATTAAAAGCCACAATTTCAAATTAAACTTGGACATTCCTCTTTATCATCTGTCCTTCTATTAATCTTGTGGTTTTAGAAGAAGACTCTCCTTCATTCATCTCTTGTCCCTTTTATTGCAAGAGCTGCCGGAAAGGAGTGATCTGCATCACAAAAAAACACTCTCCATGCCAAAGCCCTCACAACAGCAGCATCAGATACAACCACAACAGGGGACATTTGCTTTATTTTGAGGTACCCTTAGAATTCCTCAGAGGACACAGACTTCCAGGGTGAACTTGGTGTGAATTAGACTTAACCTCCACGTGTGTTTTGAAATGGGACGACCGCAGGTGGCGCTGTGTCATCATGCAACACCAGAGCAGGACAAGGAGCTACCCGGTTCCTCCCCAGCCAACCCAGGGACACCTCGACCCCTGCTCTGGGGGATCACAAGCTTAGTGTACAAGTGTGTTGAAGGCGGAGTGGACTCACTGCTCTGTGAAATCCTCATTGCTGGTTTCTGGGTGGCCACTGCCGCGCCAGGGCTGCTGTCACTGGTGAGCTGCATGAGGTCATTGATGATGGCTTGCTTGTCGACCGAGCCCGCTGGCACGCCTGGGCGGCTATCTGGGAAAAGCTGTGGTAACTGGCTGTTCTGCAGGTCATCCAGAATCTCTTCCAAGTTATCCAATTCACTGCCTGGCTGCAACAAAGAAAGCACAAACCCACAGTACACATCGCTGCTCGCCTGCTGTTGGCATCCTGCTCACACCAAGCCGGGCAGCCTGCAACTGTTACACCCGCACTGGTTCCGGATGCGTCCGGCAAGATGCCCGATGTGGAGGAAGCTCACAAAGCTGTTGTAAGGGGACTGTGCAGGCTTCCCAGGGCTTGTCTGCCTTGCTTGTGGGGAGACCAGTGTGGCACTGGCACCCCTTCAAGAGCCCAGCATCAAGATGTATGATTTCACATGGTTCATACCTCGGGCAACAGGGAGACTCTCCCTGTGCACTCGGTGATCGGTGTTGACAGCAGGAATAATTTTGGCAGGAGAAGAGATCCAACAATGCTGAAGATGGGGGTTTACATAGGTATAACTAATATTCCTTTCAGCACAGTCATATTTCTAGTCTCTTTATGACTTGATTAAAAGCATATGATGGAAAAGTTGCTTCATGGCTAAAACAATTACCCATATGCTTTTTCTTTGTCACATTCAAAACCTGAACACTGAATAACTCTATATAAGTTAACTGGCAAGAAATACACGTTTCAATGAAGTTCAATAAATTAAAACCTGAGAACTAGTTACTAGAATTTGGAATTGATTTCGCTCACAACTTCCGAAATAATTGAAAAAAACTTCTCTGGAGTAAGAAAAGAGAAATCTAGTTACACTTAATTCACTAGAAAATTATCATGAAATAAAGATGGAAGAAAAATTAAGTTCGTCCTATACTAACATAAATACCGACCTGCTTGTTTTTCTTAAAAATGTTGATTTTTGTAAGTATTTTTCTGGCAGCTTCTCTGTCTGTAAACTCTAAGAATTAGAATACTTTTATGACTGAAATGTGGAAGTCATCAAAACTACATTCTCCAACCCTAAACCTTTGAATAGGGTAAAACTTGGGTAATAATTAACAACAGAGAGTCCAGACTCAGTTACCACCAAGCTGCACAGGAAACATATTATGACAGTATTTATAACAAATATCTACTCAAAATCAGCATCTTCATTAGGAAATGTGCAATGATGGAAGAGAGGCAGAGTGAGCAGCTAGCTGTGAAGGACAAGGAACTGAAATAACACCACAAACATGCACAACTGAAATACAATTCCTCCTGGGTTTTTGTCCTTCCCCATATCATGAACTTCTGACTTATTGATAGCAACCTCACAGCACAGATCACAGGATAATGCAGAAATACCTGAGATAGTTTTAAACTAACTACAGAGGCTCTAGCAGGCTAGCTAGGAAGCACTGCACATTGTACAGTATGCACAAAAGTCCTGCTGCCACATCTAACCTGCTCCTGGGAAGCTCAGCTATTTTATTCAAAGGTAGCTAAAATGCCCCAAGGTTACACTGCTACATGCCTTTTTTGGGTGACTGGCTGCAAATAAACATGGTATTTACTCCTTTACTCCTTCTACATCATCTCCTAGTTTTACAGGTTGGAGTATACGGTGCAAAAGGAGGGAGTTTACTCCATTAAAAGGCATCATGTGGGTGATCTGGAGGCTGGTGTAATTGGCAAAATGGTAGGAAATCAAAGAATTAGAGGACTGAAGGAAATTTAAAACCTGAAGGCAAGATCAGCGTATGCCATTCCCTACAGAAGTGCATACAGCAGCTTGTTAAAAACATCCAGTGACAAAAAATCCACAGCTTCCCTGGGGAATTGGTTTCAGCACTCTGCCATCCTTACTATTCTTGTGAGTTTTCTTCTCAGTCTCAATGCAAAATCTCTCTCACTGAAATGGAGGCCTTTCCTTCCAATTGTATTTTGAATCTGGAAAACACATTGTGCTCCCCTTTCTTTTTCTTATTTTTCTGTATTTGAAAATACATGCCCTTTTGGTCTGAAGCTGAAATAAATAAACAACCTCAATTTGTGAATCTTCAGCATATAAACTGTTTTCTAGACCGCTTATTAGTCTTGTTACTCCTGCAGATTGCCTTCAGCTGATCCACACTTTGGCTGAAGCCATGTCTGGAACAGGACTTAAAATGAAGCCTTACAGCTGCTGAGTAAAGCAGAAAATTTACTCTACACATGGTATGCTTTGATGGCATATTCCAGAAAAGCTGTAATTTTTTTAATTATGTGACATTACTGACTCAAACTCATCATGATTCCTAGACACAGTTCTGAAAAAGTCCTATCTAGTCAGTTGTCCCCTCCTTTTTAAAAAAAAAATCTGTAACCTTATCCTTGACTATTGATAATAAATAGCATTTATTCACCCTGAATATTCTAACATATTTTCTCTATATCTCCTTGTTGCAGCTGAATTTGAATTCTGTCCTCCAGTATGCTTGCAGATATTCAAGTACCACATGCATCTTTACCAAGGATATGCTCTATTCTCCCATCAGGTCATTTAGGATAACTAAAACACTGAAAAGCTCTAGATGCTGCACGAGCTCCTGCAGAATCTCCATTTTGACAGTGAATCCATCAATAATGTGTAAGGATTTCCAAACAGCTTCCTGCCCACTCACAGCAGATTCATCTTGACCATGCATCTGTTACCTGCTTATGGGAGTGCTAGAAGTAAAAGGGCCAAAGAGCCTTATTCAAACCCAGGCACATGGCACACACTGCTTCTCTTATGTCAACAAGCCTGCTACCCTCCTGCCAAAGGAAAAAGGGTTGGTCCAACATTACCTGTTTTTGACAAATCCCACTACCTTCCAGGCAATTACAAGCAGCTGGATGGACACAGTACACAGACAAAAAAGGCTGAGCCAGGAGGAATCAAGTGTGATTCTATGAAGCCTAAATCATGGCACGGACAGGTGATAAGCAGATTCAAAAAAGTGCTCCAAGAGACAGCCATGAGTGATGTTTATAGGAGCTGCAGTTTGAGTGATGGGAGATCTGGTACAAGAAGACTGCAAGAGCCAGTAGAAGAGACTGATATTGAGTATCATAAATTATAGAAGGATGATTCAGTACTCTTTGGGGGAATTAAGACATATGGCCTTCATTAAACATATCTGAGACAACAGTGAAGGGAAGTTTTATATGTTAGGGGTTTTTTTTGGTTGGTTTTGTGAGAGATTTTGTATTGTCCTCTCTTTTAACATTCTGGCTACTGCAATTTGTTGTTTAAACATTAGGTGTTAAAATAGTAACAACCCCAAACCAAAACCAAAACAATGCCAGCGAAGAACATATTGATACAAATGTGTCAGAAAACAGCACTCCCTAAGATGCTTTTAATTCCTTTCAGGAAGTGGCAAAGAAAGGCCAAATAGAACAGATGTATTTCAACAACATAAATACATAACCTTCCCCTTTTTTTTTTGCATAACATAATCAATATTATTTTTGATACAGAAATTCCAAGATAGGTTTAGAAGTAAGACCAAGCTACGACGTTAGCCTAAGTCTTTCCAGAGTCACCCTCAAAGGGCACCATATGTGCAGAAATTAGCATTAAAATATTTATGGGATTTTTCTTTTATTTATATTCTATATTTATTTTGTTAATGGTCTAAATTGAACTTTATAAAAATAGAAGGCACACCCTAACCTCCCTGCAAAACAATTATTTGTCATGAATTGGGGGAAAAAAAAAAGGCCTGATAAGGTGTTAAGCATCACAAGAAAGTTTTTGTGTATGAATTTTCATATCTCTATGCAATGCAATTGCTACAATCTCCACAGAACTTGGACACCAAATGCCAGGAAGCATAAGACAAATTATTCCTAGAAATATTTTTGCATTTGAAAATGTACTTATTTTATACCGTCATGTAGAGAAATATAGAATAAAGTTAAGTGCTTACAGAATTTTTTTAGCTCTACTGAAAGGCAGCTACACCTCAACATGAAGTCTGTTTTACAAAAAGTTGCTATGTCAAAGTCTAGCTTCCATGGATAGTAAAGGACTGGATAATATTCTCAACTTTCTGGAAATCTCCTTCCTGCCATGGGCAATGCCCTTGGCTTGCACTGAGACCCTGTATTCTAAAGACTTACAACAGGATGTCTTCTGGGGGGGACACAACTTCAAACTATACCTTCCTTACATAAATCATAAGTTAACTCATCTGCTACCTCTGAAGCATGGGCAGAGCAGCTGACCATAAGAGGTAAACAAAACCAAATTCCTGATCCAAACCAGTGATAAATTAAAGGATTATAAAAAGAAGGGAAAAGGAAATTAGAAGTGAAATCAATATGGTATTTTTCTCTGTGGTAACTGCAATAAAGATAAAATTGGCTAGAAATCCTATTATATTATCAGGCTACTCTATGACTAACTTTTGAAAACAGAAATCTAATTGAAAGACATTCAGAAAATGGAATCCCTATTCTAAGGTTTTGATAGAATTTCAGGAAGAAACCAATGTTCCTCATCAACTTAATGGATTTTGGACTATTAAACCAGAAATAGGTTTTTGGAAGATGAGTGGCATGTGTAAAGAAAATATGCTAGCCTTGGGAAGATAATGGTTTCCACACAAAGCAGAGTTGATAAAGTATGTGAGGAACTCCAGAACAGTTTCTGAGTTTTAGGACAAAAATGTATATGCTTAAGATAATTTCTGGAACAGCACTGCTGGAGACTGTTCCATTGTGAAGTCCCTGTCAAACAGGCTGTCTATATTGTCTACTGGCTAAAAAAGAGGAGAGTACACTTGTGAAGATTAGGATTTTATTCCACACTACCCCGAGTAATTTCTCAGAGAATAAGCTACTTTAGCAAGGCAATATCTAATCCTGTTCATCAGATTCTGTTTCTCTGACGTCCCCTTACACTTTCACCCTCCTTCCCCTCGAAGCTGTCAGCCGATCCTTCCCACACTTGACCATCTCCTGACCACTACATGGGCTGCTCCTGGCCAGCAGCAGCATGTGCTGGCTGCAGCCAGAAGCACAGTGAGGGACAGCCCGAGCAGTGGTGTATAGGGAAGGTGCAGGGTAAAGTCCCATCTTGCAGCCACACAGTAGCCAGTGGGCTGTCAGGGAGAGTGGGAGAAGGCAGGCTTACTGCTGAGGGACACACTCTTCCCTTTTTAACAGTGGTATGAGCACTTGTGCTCAACAGCAACAGCGCTGCTACAGTTGGTGTTGTAGGAAAAACTCCACTGAACGTCCCCAGCAGGTCTCTCTTTCATACTCTTCCCTACAGCTGCTGTAACTTGAAGAACAATCAGCCTAATAAAGTTTGTTAACCATCATCCCACCAAGGAAGGGAAAAAGGTACGACAGTGCTGGAAATATTCTCTGCCATTTGAGAAAGGCTTCCTGTCAGTTGCTGCTCCCTGCAGAAGTGTATGTTTAAACACACTACCTAGAAGACTGCTATTTTTAGTATAGTGGTGCACTTCAAAGCATTTCCTGCTCAGAAAGTCACACCAAAAGTAAAAGGAGAAAACGCAATGGCTCTGCTGCCTCCCAACACACCCATCTCACTTGCAGAGGCCACCCCACTGCTGGTCTACACCTCAATGACTAATTACTTAAAAATACAACATTCCTCAGGGAGGAGAAGTTTTAAATAAACCTGCAAAATAGGTAACACAAGCACATGGCTAATTTTTACATATGGAAGGAAGAAGGAGGGGGAAGGATACAGGAGGATGGAAGAATTTAGCACAAGAATCTGTGTTCTGGTCTTGTACTAAATAGTTCCAGCTTTGATCTAAATTTAGGCAATGACCACTTCCTGTAGGAGACCATCTTCCAAAGCTGAAGAGTTTTTGATGCTAAATATTTTCAGTGATATCATAATTGGGGTAAAGTGGCTATTTGTTTAAAGGCCTGGCCTTCAGACAGTTAAACACATTATTCTATATTCCCCACCATTTCCTCTCCTGCTCCACTCCGGACTTCTGTTTATTCAGCTCCAGGTTTCACTGCATTTTAAGTAGGTTTTAAAACTCTGTTTACAACCAACCGGAGCAACAAAAGCCCTTCTGTCATTATCCAGCAGTCTTCCCTCACAGAGATGGGACTGGCTACTCTCTACCTTGGGGCTGAGGAAGCCCTTACCACTTTATCACAATTCCTGCACAGCTTCATGTTTTTCTGAATAAACCCAACTCCTGGACCTTTTCTGTACCTCTGGTTCCCCTGTCCTGGGAGACAAACTCTGTCTTCAAATTTTAAGAAAAGGCAATACACTCACAGTCCATACTTCAACCCCCTCAAATCGCTCCCTGACCTCAGGAACATAAAATCTAAAAATAAAAAAATGAATAGGCTATTCACTTCATGAAGTTCATAACTCTGGAGAACCTGATTTTCAACTGCTTGGCAGTGCTTGTAGACACTGAAGTCTCTTTCTGTAAAGTTGGTCTTATAATTAGTTATATGTTTACATTTAGGGTGAGACAACTTCGTATCTTTAGTCACCAGAAAGTAAGGCAGCTAGTTTAAGCTCTTCATCTGTGCTACCACTTGTCCATGGCAGTATCACTGAGGGGCAGCTTACCTTCTCTATTTTAGACACACATTAGGATAAGATAAAAAAAATTCTGGAATACCTCTCTATTTTCCATCAACGATAAAAGGAACTCGTAGGACTACCTTGGACTAGACAGCTGATTTCTAGAGGGGACAAAACTTGCTTTCTCAGAATGGGTTCACAAGCTAAGACGTTCACTGTGTACTCCACAGAGATCATAAAAGAGAATATTTATATTCTTTTAGAAATTTAATTCTTATTAATAAACCATCTAAAGACCATGATTTTGATCTGTGGATGACGGACATAAATTTTTTGGTGATTACCAAATTCTACATTCTGGTCCAGTACCTAATACGAAGGACTGAAGATCTCTGCCTTTAATCTAGTCAATGCTAAGGATCTGATCTAAAAATTGAAATCTATCAGATACTTTTAAAATAGTCAATTTTTGCCAGTTTAGCTGTGAATTTCTTGATATCTGTGTTTTTCTAGCCTAATGAAGCATAAGTTCTCACAGAGAATCTAAGCCCCACCTCTACAGACACTAGAAAATAGCAGCTTCCTTTCAAAACTAAACTAACATCCAGGCTTGAGGATAAATCCCTGCAGAAATTAGTGTAATTTGGCTTGGTTTGCCCTAAAGCATGGGAAGGATTGAAAAACCACAACTGCTCCTACATAATGGCAGTAGCTGTCAAATTCTGTTGAAACAGAAGAAGTAACCTTAGGAATAGCCTGGATAACTGACATTTTAACAATGCTGCATCCACACTGTAGTGGTGTGTTTGGCCTCTATGTTTTGTGGTTATAACCACTGATGAAAGAACTGTCTACTAGTTACAGACTGCCGAAAGGGCAAGTAAGAAAATAATAATCCAGTGCTGTGACTTAGGGCTAAGAACATGTTGTCTATCCCTCCTCAGCCTCAAAATACAATATAGAAAATATAAAACCCGATGTCTTTATATACACACAATAAATAATTACAATAGATTCATAAAAACAAACAAGCTCAAACCTAGTCCGCACATTAAAAATATGCAACATTTTTAAATCCAATACTTTAATAATGAAGGATATGGCTGTGAATGAGAACCATGAATGTTTGCACAGTGTATGATCTGATCATGATTTACAAACTAAGGCTTCATGCACAGGGCTGCCTGGGGATTAATGACCAGCTGTGAGAGTTGATAGTGTAGGACAAATCTAAGGATCATTAACTCCAGCTAGTTATAACCTCCCCAGAAAATGCCTTATATTAAAATTGATATTGTAATTACCCATTTTATAAATAAAATAAACATACTGAAGTAGCAAATTGCTTTTGCTGCGTCCCTTTTCTTGCAAAGCTCTGAAAACTGGAGCATTCTGGGTGATGTGAACCTGGTGCTTTTTAAAAGTGAATTCTGCATGAAAGCCAGTGAAATAACACTTTTTAGCATAGGTCCTAACAACACACAGTTTATTAGCAGGTTGGGCAGTAGACCAACAAGTAATCTTGCACAGAATGTGAAGAAATTCTGAAAGCAAAATAAATGCAGGTAATCTTGCACAGGGAGACATGATCTCTGAATGTACTGAATCTCATGTACTGAATGATTAATCATCCACAGGAACTTGGGTTGAATATAAAGACTTTTTAAGGAAAAAAAAAAAAGAGAACGAATCCTCCCAACTGGCACAGAAGTCTATTTGCTCTGATTTTAATTTGCAGGTCAAGTGTAGCACAAAGACCAGTAATGCAAAGCTGGTATCAGTCCTATTCTTCAGCACAAACCTGTTTTCCACAGGAGGAGTGTAGCTGCTATGCTGGGCTAGGTCAAGGACCTATTTAGCACACAGCAGTTCAACATCGGCCTGTGGGAAAAGCTGTCAATTAGTGAGCACTAACCAACAGTCATGAGTATTTTCTCTTTGCCTGACTACCATCTGGGAAAGGTTGCCTGCGTTATCCATCTCCTCCCAGGCAGAGTCTGTGCTTTTAGACAGAGTGATGATCACAACCTAGTAACACCAGTTGGAAAACTGAGTGAACACCGGATTTCAAAAGACAGATAATAGTTTCCTGAAGTGCCAAGATACTACTCTTAGAAGAAGTTAGATGGTAGAAACGCAGGTCTAGAACATGTCATTCACATGTATTGTAAAGATTAGCTTACCTGTTCATTAGGCTCAAAGCTTATCTCTTCTTTTTCCGTCCTCATAGCTATTAACTTTGTGCTACCGGAAGGGTCTGTCTTACTGTCCAACCGCTCCAGTTTTGGGGGTATGTCTGGTAAACCAATATCTTTAGTATCATCTTTATCTAGCAAGTAGCGAAGTAGTGCATTATTATTCTTCTTAGGACTTGCTGGCTCCTGTTTAACAGTCACCTCTGAACCAGGAGCTGTGCTACTGGACTCCTGATTCAGTTCTTTGCCTGTGGCCTCTGCTGTGAGCTTGGCCAAATCTACAGGAGAACTACTGTCCTGCAATAGTCTGTGCAAAATTTTATGCTTCTCCTTGAGCGAGGTTCCATGTGCTGAACCAGACCCAGGCAACCCTCCCGTGGAGTCCTTGCTAATGTCTCCCATGGTACTGGACAAAGGTGAAGGCTCCATCTGATCTGATTTGGTGGTCAGCAATTGTAAGAGCTTTGTCTGGCTTTTTCCGTCGTGCAGTTTATTTTGTCCATCAGGTCTCTCGCCACTGACAACCGGTGGCATGTTGCTATCGCTGTTATCTTTCTGTTCTCCTGAATGGCAGCTGCTCTCTGCTTGTCCAGTTGTACCTTCTGATTGCTCCCCGTATATTCCAAAGCAGTCTTTAGAGTCCAGGCTTCCCATCTTGCTCAGCTGCGGAGGATTCATGTTCACAGGGGAATTTTGTAAATTTCCCATTTTTAGGTCAGGTGAAGCCAACGACGATCCTAGAGAAACGCCATGGCCCTCGCTGAGGGCCTGAAGTGCGTTCAGGGAACTGTTGGTGTAGTTATGGCTATTTCCTGTGCTGCTGCAGACTCCCACAGGTGAATGTAAGCTTCCTGCAGGGGAGAACTGACTGGGTGGGATGCGAGGACTTCCTGCCACTCCAGGGCTCACACGATGCCTTGGGGAAAGCATAGAGTTTGGCTGCCCTGGGTTCATGCCAGGGCTGCTTTGTGAGGGGCTATTCATTTTTAGTGCATAGTTACTACCCTGAGGAGTGGATGCTTGTATGCTTGACACATGGTTCATTCCCCCTGAACCACCAAACCTGCCTGCTGGCATGCCCATTTGTTCCTTTGGGCCATTTATGGCAAAATTTATATTGCTACTGATGGTCATATCCTGACCTGGGTTCCCACTGCACATGGCCTGATGGGCAGGGCTGCTGGAACTAACTGGGTTCAATATCTTCCCCATTCCTTGTCCAGTCAAATCCTGATTCATTCCACAGACATTCTGCTCTCTGTGTGGCAAGGGGAAGAAAAACAGCCTGTTAGCTAAAATGACAGTGGCCAAGCTGCAATTACTTTACAGAAAAAGAAGCAAAATCCCAAACCTTGCTTTAAAATAACACCAAACCCCTACAATCAAAACCAAATCAACAATTTGAAAAAAGTGATATGCAACTCTCAACATGGCAGAACATTAACAGTATGTTTTTTCAGAACCTCATTAACAAATCAGTGGAAGAGAAGAAAAACAAAATTATACTTCATTTAAATGACAGTCATTAGAAATGCAGATAGGTTACAATTTCAAACCCTCTCCCTTTAATGTATCTTTCCTCTAAATTTGACAAGAGCTAACTTCTAGAACTGACAGAAATCTCATCTGAAACATATGACCCAACAAATACATGTTTTACAAGACAGCTGTGGACAGCTGTTTGCTGGAGAGTTTTAAATTTCTGTGAGATAGCCCCACCACAAGGCTGGAGTGGGCTATTTGCCCACCAAGTTCATAGTGAAAAGAAAGTTGAAAAAGTCACATTTCTACACTGCCAGAGTATTTCAATACTGCTCCAAAACAGCATGTGAGCCAAGGGAACTACTGGATACTGCTTTAGAATGAGAACAGTCTGTTAGCAATCTAGTCTTGCACAGGCATTTAGGAAAAGGGAAGAAGGAAAAAAACCCCAAACCACACACACGTGAGCTGAAACTCGTATTTTAGAGACACAGGCTGTAAGACAGAGGAAAAAGAGGAGAGAGAGACCTCCCCCCCCCAAGAAAAAGCTCTTGTGAGAGCACCTGAAGGTCACTTCTCTTTTCCTCAGTAGATTTTAATTAGTTTATAGGAAGATGCAATATACTTTTTACTTCTGTGTTAAAACCTAATTCAGAAAAATTAGAACACATTCTCAAATACTAAAAGCTACAGAAGAGACAGAGCCAAGTAGATAATGAAGAAAAAAAAAAGAGGTTCTGACAAAAGTCAAATCAACTCTGAACTTCTAAAAACAAATATTCAGGGAACATTCCTAATATGCATTTTCCATGAGACGAAAACCACTCCTACTTGCACAGATTAAGTAAGTGCAGATAAACCTTCACATTTTGATAAAGCATGAGAAGTGAAAAAACTGAAGAACACAGAGTAGTGACCCTTGTTATTCTGTATTTGTTACCTTACATATAAAGGCAAAGGTGAACAATATGAACTATAAAAAGAGAGGCGGATTTTTAAAACCTTATTACAAATACAATAGTACCAGCATTCTGCTAAAAAAAAAAGAGGGAAGAATATATGCAAGTGCCATTTTTAACTTAATGGTCCTTCCTTAAATTTAAAATTTAGCACTTCATGAAATACTAGGTACATTCAGAAATCCAAAGAAAAAAAAATTTCAGACAGCTTTTGGTCATGTCAATTTGCAAATCTACAATTTCTGTAAAAGCACTGTTTTATTCTTCTCAGAAAAAAAAAAAAGATTCTGCGGATTCAAGGAAAACAGCATTGTAATTATAATCAGCCAACACATCTAACACAAATAGGACACACAGTGACTTAACAAAAATTGTATGTTGAAGTTCTGATACTCATCCTTGACTTTAACACATTATTGACTGTGCTTTTTAAAAAAAAACAAAATTAATAGTGGTGGCATTTCTCAGGATTAGACATGTGAAAGCCACTGCTCCAAGCACCAGAAAAGACCAGGAACGAAGAGAATCAAGGTCCTAGTAATTATAATGTGTACTTTTAAGAAGACCCAGCACCAAGGTATGACAGACTGTGAACTACAGAAATTTAATCCTTCAAAGTTTTCTAGATTTAATTATATTTGGAAAGTTTCTTGCGTCTATTATGCAAAATACAGGAAATTAAAATACTGAAATTAAGAACGCGACATTAAAGGAAATTATGTATGTTTAATGGAAGATCTTAATGTGAAAATCTAGCATGCCATTTTTAAATCCTGAAATAATCTTACAGCCTTTTCCTGCTGCAAGCATTGATTTCAAAATCTTATGCAACCTTGTACTTCCCATGTCTCTTTGCAGAGTGTGTGGATGTAGCAAAGTGGCCAGGATTACCTGTGAAGCATATGAAAGGAGACTACAAGCTGAGGTTCATTAGTCGTCTGAGAACGGATGAGCTTGCTCTTCGTTTGGGCAGAAGCGATGGTGCCATCCGACAAGGAAAACCGATAAACAGGACTAAAAGCTAGTCCCTGCCTCAGCACTGCAAGCAAGCAAAATAACAGAATTAAATTAATGAGAAACTGGAGTACAGGTAGCTTAGCTGCTCAGCATCTGATGTTCTAAATCCATCAGCACTGATATCATAGATACTGTGCTACTTAAATAAGGAGAAAACCCCCCACTTTTGAAAATAAATAGTTGCAATGCACATAAAATAAAGGATCCCACATACTGTAGGGTGATTAAAAGAAAATCTATATGGAGTGACAGCAATAACAGGAAGTTACTATGAAATACAGTGTATTTCAGGAGTAAACAGGAAGTTCTTGATATCCATTTCACTCTTCATCAAATATGTGTCTAATTCCTTTTTTTCCTCATACTTTTTTTCATCTGTATCATCTATACTGTGATGATTAATATAAATGTCTTTAGTTTTTAGATCATGTTTCCAACAGCCTGTATCTTTTCCTCCATATTGCCTGCTTAAACTGTCTTGTAACAGTTACTTTTAATACATCTTTAATTTAAAAAAGTACATAAATCTCTTACATGGGAACAACTGGAAATAAGAACAACTAAAATGAGAAAGTTTTACTTTCTAAAGAACAAATAACAAAGATATACAACTCAAAAAAATGACAAATACAATTACCTAAGCTAAAATTTGGGCTGTGTTACCCTTTCCCAGTGTTGACTGCATTTCAGTTTTGGTGTTTACTTCACTGTACATATTTTGCAGCTCTTTAAGTTTTCAGTGTATATCTGAACTTCAAGAAATTCAACCTCTACAAATACTTTTAATTTCCTATTTTTTTCATACATATACATTTTCTGTGGTTTTTTTTTATTTTTTTTTTTAATTAACAGTATAATCTGATCTTCATTTCATTGCTTGTCTTTCAGTATTTCCTGTTGTAATGAAATTACATGGTTTTCCAAGGGTGGCCTTTATTTGTCTCATCTACAGAGCTACCACATTTTCAGCCTTGCAAGACTGGGTATGATTGCTTTCCTTCCCTGTCCCCCACTGTTATATATTGTTCTGCAAGATTTCAAAGTATTATTTAGGCACTGAGAAAACAGGAAGCACAATTTAAACAACCAGAAGGGTTTCTTTCAGAGTAAAAACGTAAAGAAAAACAAAAACCTACAACTGTGAAACAATACAAAGCAAAATTTCACTGTTAGGTATGTCATTGTTTCAGTTTAACCTTTGGGCACCAGAAGGTCCAAAGCTCTTAACTTTAGCATATACCACATCAGGAAATTCCAGTACTCAATGCCAACAGGATACAAGTGAAATCTCTACTTAAATCATTTTCCAAACCAATTCTTTAAGCAAACAAGAATGTTTCCGTATTCCTCTTGAGGAAATGCTGTTTTTCTGACTGTGGCCAATAAAAACTTACCATATATTCTGCATTTTATACTGACATTTAATTTCAAAGCATGTTTTTTTATTGTTTATCAAGCTAATTCTGCATTTTTTTTTTCACGTTGCAACACCGGATTACTCGTAGGAGACCATTACTTTCTCTGCTTCTATTCTCAAACTATAACGACTTAAAAAATGCAAAGAGTTTCTCAGTCAAGCACAAAGATACTATGGCCCAAGATATGCCTTGTTTTTCTTCTCTACACTGCAGGGCAGGGGAGGGAAACATTTCAGCCATTAGTCCTCCCCAGTGCTGTATCCTTTGCAATAAAGCAATTCCAGAGGTTTTTCCTCCCCCTCTTGTCACTCACTCTCTTCAGTTCCACAAGAGAAGAGCCTTCTCATTTAGACTAATTGTACAGCTTATACCACAACCCTAAGCCTCTCCTGCAAAATGATACAGTGTAAACTCCAAAGCACATATATTTTCATCACTTCACAGATAGCTTAGAGAGGACTCATTCAAACCTTGGCACTAGGTGTAGGAGCTGCTAATTTGGTCAGGAACAACTTGAAGAGGACTGAAGTAACAAGTGCCATAGCAGATACTCCTAAGTGACCTTTGGCACCGGTGGGTTCTTACCTGAAACTATTCTCTAAACCCCTGGTGTAACTTTAACTGCATACTACCCTCTTCAGTTCTGTCTGAAATCACAGCATAAGGCTGTGAACTCTCAGCACTTCTACTGTATATACCTCAAAAAGTGTTATCTAAAACACCACAGTATTTCTGCGTCTCCACATTCCTAAAACGCCACCTTTAAAGTTTCATGAAAGCAGAACATATTAAAGACTATTTAACTAATGCCTCATGACTAAAGCTCTTTTTTTGTGTGTATTTGGTGGAATAATTTGATATTTCAGTTACAATTTGGTTCCAAGACGGCATGCCTGCTGCTTAATGACCATAGTAACTATTTGTTACAGGCTGGCTGTAAACCCTGTTCTACAAACATGAACCCAAAGAATGATGCTCCTGCACTGGAAATGTTCCAGTTATTCCCCACTGGTTTTGAAATTACTTTCCCATGGACTAGAAAGGGTCATTTGTTTTTACTAATTTGGATCTATGTTACTAGAATTAGCAGTATAAGGGTTTTATCAAAAATCCCCATCCAGTCACTGCCACAGAAACCTCATGGGGAACCTTTCACAGTGCAGTATCCTCCTACATCTTACCTGCCATAATCTTGACTAAGTAGATGTGCTTGTGCTATATTCTATAACACTTATCAGCTAGATACAGTGCAACAATGCAGGTTTGCAAACAGCATAAGTGCTGCAGCTTTGGCAATTCACACTGAGTGTTTCTCACAGGGAAACGTGGCGGTAAATGTCCATTTTTGTAGAGAAAAGGAATATAGGTCAATGATCAGCAATGTGTGAGTTGAGGTTCTGAAGAATGATGGGCAGTGAATATTTCATTGGGCAACATGCAAGGGTCTTTCATTCCAAAATAACTGACATTTTGAAGCTTTAAAGCACATTCCAAGGTGGCACAGTTATAACAAGCAGGCTAAAACAACAGGGTGAAAGGTGCAACATCTGTACAGAGAGCCATCAGTGTGTCAGGTAGATCAGCTTGAGAAGGGGACTGTCACTAGTCCTTGATTGTTCCATGTAAACATAACAAAGAGAACAACAACCAAGAGATACAAATGACAAACAGTTTAAATATAGAAAGTGCTAAAAATATGAAACCTAACCTTCCTGGTGATGCCTCTTGGCAAAAGATATTTCTCCCTCGTGCTGTAAATGGAACCTCTGAATGCATCTTCTCACCAAATCCTCCCAGCCAGGTTTCATGGCTGCTCGCATGGTACTTGTGTCCAGTGAAGTTATTTTGCCTGGTATTAGATACATTAGAAAACACTTGTTACAGCAATTTCCCCATTGAGGAAAAGAAATTAAAATTAAAAACTCCTACTCGTGTTTCACAATACCTTGTAGATCCTGGCGTGTAGTAAAGCTCTCTGATGAATGAAGAAGCGGTCTTTCCTTCATTGGTGCTCTTCTTGCAACACAAATCAAGCAAGACTGCAAATCTGAAAGAAAAATGTTAATTTTTTATAGAAGGGGAAGACTTTTGTTTACACAAAGACTTCAGAAATATTTTTAAAAAGTTCCTTAAATCCATTTGAACCAAAAAATAGGTCTTGTGCCAATAAAAAGATATACAAAACTCAGGGAGTTTATATCTTCGTTATTTCCTACAACACTGAACAAAACAAAAAAGGTGGGTTTGTTTTCTCTTTTTGAAGAAAAATTATCAAGGACTCCAGCACAACTGATAAGTATTGGCACATGTTTTGCATACACCTGTAGTAGCTCAACTGTTCTGGAGATAATTAATAAACAAGAATACACTGCAGGCACAAAGAGTACACTTCTACAACACTCACCATTTCGAACCTTCTAAGCCACATTTCTTAAACATGCCCCAAATGCTTGCTGTCTCTGAGAAAGCAGCTTCAAAATAACCATTTGTACTTACCTGAATACTTATAAAAGAATCTGAGGAAATTTACCTGCTGAAGTAGTAAATGGTAAAGGAAATGGTAAACCACGATTGTCTTCAAATTCTAAGAATTCAAAAAATTGCCCTTCAAAACTTTCTTCCCAGTCAGCTACATTCTTCTTACAACTGAAGCAATATAAAACTAGGATATCTTTTTTAAGGTAAACAGTTTCTCTCAATTTCAACTATACTGGTTTAACGAATAGGTGCATGCAAGTGTATACACTCATAGCCAAGATGAAAGTATCTTTCTACACTTAAATGAAAAAGGAAAAAAACTTATAATTTTTCCATTTTTTCAGGACTTAGAGCTCACTTTATCAATTGCCCCAAAACTTCAATAACACAAATTTAAAGTGGTAATTACCTTCACCGTCCTCCTTGAAGGAATTTGGTTGAGAAACAGCAAAGCACTGCATAGTTTCATATTTCTGATGTGCTTCCTGGTTATCATGGCCTTCTTCAGAATCAGCAAGAGGTTTTACCAGCATCCGACAAGTAAAGGTATGGCTATTACGCCTAGGAGTGTCACCAGACCAAGATCCCCCGTTCACTGAGCAAAAGCAAAGATCACATAGTGAGATAAACCTGGTAGCAGGCATTTCTGCTGCTTATCCACAGGAAATTAATCAAGGTGCTTTGCAAACAAGCTCATTTAACAACAACAATCTAATTTTAATATTAAAGCCCAAGCCAGCACATAACAAAGTGATTTACAAAATTATCAGATTTTAAGAGCCCTGCTAATTTGTTCAGTTATCATGCTTTTTTCAAATGACTTAAAATGACATAGTAGAAAAGCAGGATAAAAGTCCAAATATTGGTGCATGTAAAAGTTACACAGTACTGTATAGATCAGGTTAATTTGTAAGTCTGGAAAAAATAAGGCAGCATGTAGGATCTTTCCAGTGAACTTAAAAGTTATTAATACAAAAGAGATGTCTGCACTGTACAAAAATCTGTGTCCAGATTAGAAAGGGAAAGAAAAGGAACTAATATGTATTTATAAAAACAGGAAACAATACAATAGGGAATATACTGAAACACACAGTCTCTGCTACAATGGGAAAGACTGAAGGGATGAGAATGACCTGGGTGGAGTGATGGATAAAATAAAGGCCTAACACAGTGCTTAAGACAAGTAAAAAAAAGAAACAAAATCCTTAGATGCACAAATATAGGTACTGGACATTAGTTGGAATGAATTAATGTAGCACAATGTAAGGAAATAGCAGGGTCATATTTAAAATACTCTTCCCTTGCCCTCTTGAGTCATAAAATGCAATAAAGGCAGTAATATATTGAGTTTAGCCATTTACATTTTTGCTTCTTCAGGGTATATAAGTACACTAATAAAATGCTACAGTGAATTGCATAATACTTTAAAAACTGCTGTAGGTAAGTGAGGCACCCGGTATTGACTTTCTCCTTCTTTTCACCTCCTCTGAAATACAATCACATTAAAACTAATACCAATATGAATCAAAAAATGGCTGCAACTAACAAAAACAGGTTTTGAAAGATAAGCGTAAATACTGCTAAGAATAAAAACATTGAAATAAAAATCCTAGTATAAGGAGGTTGCCGGTTTTTCTTATATATTCCCCCTTTTCTGGGCCATTCTTGGAAAAACCAGCCTAGACAGAGAACTAACAGGGAGTTCACATAGCTAATGCTGTCTTTTAGTGATTCACCCTGGAGATCCATTAAAAAGTATCAGCTAACATGAGTTACTAAGAGCAATTTTAACAAAGAAAAATTTGAAAAGAGTGGAGGATGCTTTTGAGAATAATATTAATAATTCATAGTCTATATATACATTAAAAATATATAGTGTATATGATGAAACTGTAAGTAATAGAAGGACATTAACTTCAGCTATTGAAACATTGACTTATAAAATCAAAGTTAAATAAGTAATGATATGATATGAGGAAAAGTTATATACCTAAAGATTTTGGCAGCAGGATTTTGACAAATTCATTGTGGTCCCCTACATGCAGGATGCTATATATGCTTGTGTTCATCAGCTCTTCTTGGTTGTACCTCAGGTACTGTGTCACATTCTCAGAAACAAACACGACATTACCTTCTGGGTTCACTACGAAGAAGAACCCATCTAGGGCCTATAGGGGGAAAAAAAGAAGAGTAGAGAGAGAGAAACACAATACCAAACAATCAGATTAACAAGATGCCCAGAAAATAAATACTCCACCCGGAAGACACAGCAGAATCTTTCCATATCAACCCCAGTTCTTATATTATTGTCTGTAATAGCAATGGACACATTTCAGATTGAGCATCTAATCTTACTTATATCAAACTAGTGTAAAAGCACAGAAAGGTGCACACTTTGCAAAATAATGAAATCCACCCATGGAAAAAACCAAATCTCCCACCCCAAACAAACAAACATAAATAATGGAAGAGGTTGCTATTTATCTGCCTGTGTATGAAGTAAGAAAGCTGGACCAGAAGATGGTTCTGCTAAAGCCACAGCCTGTTCACTCCTCTATGCAATACAGGAAGACTGATCCCAGGAAAACACCACATGCTGTCACAAGGCAAGGAAAACATAAGCAGAAAGAAAGAGAAAGATTCTCTTCTCATCCCCAGCAGTGGATCTTCATGCAGCCAGGAATGCGAGAGATTAACAGCAGAGAAGGGCAAAGGGAGCTGAGAGCAGGCAGTGAGCAGTGAGGATGGGAGAGCTTTAGTCTCTACTGCCAGGAGTGCTTTCATTTTTTTTTAATTTGACACCAGCTTAATTCAGTCCACACATGATCCAGAGAACAGGAACCAGACTTTCACCTCTTCAGCACAGCTTCACGGTTTTCCAAAGGACTTAAAGTTTCTGTGAGGAAGTGTCTACATTAGTATTTTCTGCTGAATAGTCTCCCCCCTTATCTCCTGTGACAGTGACAACCTCGCTGCAGCATTCTGTCCAAGATATCTCCCCTATGTTATCTGAAGCCTAAGCCAAATACTACATCACTTCTACCCAATGAGGATAAAGTAAAAATTTGAGTATTGGTAAGAAATTCTCATGCAAACTTTATTTTTCTTAAGATGCAAGCATGATTGTGGATGGTAGAAATGTCAGAATACATTCATCTAACTTTATCTCATAAGAGCAGATAAAGGGGGACACATTTAAACTTAAAGCACCAAAGCATTCCACTAACAACCTACACAGACTTCTTCAGCTTTGCCTGATTTATTCACCCCTCTAAGGATTGGCAGGAAATCACTAGAAGAGTTGTGAGTTATTGTATCTCCAGAGACAGAAAGAAATCAGAAAAGCACGCAACCCATGATTCATTATGGGTCAAAACCAAGTGGATCCATACTAAACCTGAACACAGCTCACTGCAAAACAGTTTAACAAGCAGGAGCTGCCATAGGAAGCATGTGGTATTTTTGATACGGCCACATTTGTACACTGTACAACTTGTGTGTTGGTCTTAGCAGGCAGTTCTCAAGTCCTCTGATTACAGAGATATTAAAAATATTGTACACTACTGGACAATTAGCAAATCCAGACAGTAAAAGAGAAGGCTTAGGATGGAATTTACTTCTGTCTTCAGCCATCTAGCACAAGGCTAAAGAGAAGACAGAGCCAGGCTCTAGTCAGAGGTTCACAAGGGAAGGATGAGACACAACAGACATGCGTTGGAAGACAGGAAACTTCACGGAGATACAAGGAAAAAAAAAATTCACTATGAAGGTGGTCAGATATGGGAAGAGGCTGGGAAACTACCCTCCCCAGAGCTATTCAAACCTTGGCTGGACTTGGATCTGGGCCACCTGCTGTACTTGGACCAGCTTGTACTGGGAGGTTGGAATACACAAGCTTCAGAGGTTCTTCCCAGACTAAGTTAGATAATTATTCTGCTCCAGTGGAGGGATAGTTAAAGCACAGTGCTCAAGCAGAGCAGCTGAGGCAATGGTTGACACACACTTTCTTCATTCTATTTTATATTACAACATAATAAAACCCACAAATAAATGCGCAAGTGTATACTTTTCCTGACTGCCTCTAAATTAAGATAAACCAAGTCTTTTTTCCTCCTGTTGTCATAAATTCTACTCTCTAAGTTTTCTTTTTTATCATTACCTTCTTGTTTCTGATAATTCTTGGTTTCTCCTGTTAATTTACTTTCTTTGGAGAGCTCCCTCCTTTCTACGTGCTTTCTTAACATTCATTACATTTTCCTGCTGAATACTATTTAGTTTAACTAGCAATGATTTACAAATTATTAATAAATTGAGGCTCTAATATAATTTTCTATTAGCACCTCTGGTATGGATTAGGATCTTAGACCGCATTTCACCACCATTTGAAACCAGTGTAAGCATGACCTCTTTGATTTAGTCCTTTCCACATCATGACAGCACCCTGTACTGTGTGAGGATATGAAA
Source organism: Pseudopipra pipra (assembly GCF_036250125.1). Taxonomy (NCBI): domain Eukaryota; kingdom Metazoa; phylum Chordata; class Aves; order Passeriformes; family Pipridae; genus Pseudopipra; species Pseudopipra pipra. The sequence continues at coordinate 33,674,410 of NC_087549.1, read as the reverse complement.
AGCTGGACCAAAGAACTGAGTTGGCTGAAAACTAATTGAAGAAAAAAGAAGATGCTAGCCACATCAGTCCCCTGAACTGGCTCACCATGGAACCACATGGTGTTTAGAGCTGGCAGAAGGGTCTGGGTTTGGCTAAACCATTCTACTTGCTAGCTGTCCACACATCAATTCAAAGGGATTGGAAAACCAAAGCCATCACAGATGTTTACTGCAGTCCTAAGGAGAAAATTTTCAAAGGGGAAGATGGCAAGCAAGAGATTTTGAGAGTTACTGGCATCCCACAATAATTTTCATTTTTCTCTACTGTTTCCCAGTGTGGCAACTTCTTTGCCAAGGAAGTGCTCTGTGCTGTTTCCTCACAGCTGCTTCTTGGGTTGACCACAGAAGTGGTCTTTTGGGCCTAGAATAACAAAGGGCTTTATATTTCAGTCTCTCATTTCTTTCTATTCTATTAATAAAATAATCTTGCAGGGAGGCAGCAGCAGGCTTTTCAGCAAGTGCACCAAGTTACTTAAATATTCTAGAAGCTTTCGCTTTTGTAATAATTTCTTAATTTTGTGTCCAGATGTGAGCCACCACAATCAATAACTTTTCTCCAGAGCTACTGGGACAAAGGGTTAACAAATAATAGGCAACATGATGGAAGAGAAACCAAGAAAACAGATATTATTTTAGATGATATACTGAAATGGAAAATACATTTGTATTCTTTGAGATGTTGTCAGTTCTCTCTTGGCTATTTTCCCACACTTTCATGCTACCTACTCTATGCTTGAACCAAGAGATATGTTAAAATATTCCTCAGAGGGAGCTGCTTGATGAATTTTACTCACTTTCTTCAGCTGGAAACACTGGCTACTTTGAGGATTCTTCGGGTTTATTTTTTAATAAAAACAGACCAAATTTCTAAACCAAATCAACTAATAAACTGTTCATCAGCATTGCTATTTTTACTTGGCAATGAAAAAGAGTAGGTTTTTTGAAGAGGTTGTATAAAGGGGTTTTGTAAAGATGAAATAACTTAATTGCATTTCCTTAAGGCGATAAAGACACAAAGAAAGTATCTGTAGTCTTTTCACAGCAAACATGTAACAACTTTCAGTCCTTTTTGTTTCTTGGTGCAAAAGGACCATGGTTCATTAATTGAGTTCCACAATCTTTCATTGTTAATATGCAATGGTTTCAATGCAAAGAAAAACTAAATTAAATGGAATAATGGAACAGACAGGTGATTTTACATGTCATGTTTGCTGCAATAGCCAATCATGCAAGATAAAGCCAGGAGAAATACTGCCTTATTCTTATTTTCCCTGTGATTAAAACAGGTCATTACAATTAAATTAATAGAAAATTTACAGATAAATTTTAGCATAGCAACGTAAGAGATGAGTGTTTAACCTTGTTTGATAGCAAAACCAACAACACTCAATACAGTGAGTATGCATAATAAATAATTAATTTGTTAGCCCTACTTTTTAAAGAACAATGTTTTTGCTCCAACCTGTCTAATCTTTCTTATGTTTAGTACTCTGTATTTGGAGCCCTTATTTCATACGCAGTATAGAAAACTATGTGTTCATTTAACAAATTATGAAAAATAACTGGCAAATTGGCAAAGTGTTCACAAATAGTTAAAGCTGTTATAAATGCATTGAGAAATGATCAATAATTATGCTTTTGCCAAAGCTGGTTCCTTTAGCCTGATTCAGAGTTTGTGTTTTATGTTATCTAAAGTAACATTTATTCTTCCTTACAGATAAAGTCCACAGCCAGAACAGGAATAAACAGTTTGCAAGTGAGCTTAAGCAGATAAAGCAGTAGTGCCAAAGGACAGTAGCGTATGACATTAGGATCCCAGACAACATCCCTACCCAACATTACTATTAATACATTTGGAAGCTAGGTTTTACCCACACAGCCTTTTGGAGTATCAAAATAAAAGTTAAAATCAAACAGAAATCTTAACTGAATAAACTGAAATGCACATTTTGAAAAGCTTTCTAGATTACTTTTATATTCTAGAGGGGAGTGTCCTGCTGTAAGTGCTGAAATGCCAAAATATTAAAACAGTATAGCAATAACATGCAATTCCAGAGGAAGCATTATTCACTTGTATATCACTGTATATATAAGTTAATGTTTAGGTGGAACAGGTCTTCCACAGCTGTTGTGGTTTAGAACAAATAAAACACGCAGACACCCAAGATTTGCTACCAGCTGAAGCCCCTCAAGTTATCTGTATTCCAAAGAAACAGAACTCTCTTTTTCTGCCTCTTCCTACTCCAAGTTAAAGAGAGTTTCATCACTGAATCCAACTGAAATCGGCTGTTTGCTCTTAAATGACAATCCCAAGTAGCCAAGATGGCTTGTCTCTCTTGACCTTTCCTTTATGGCGACCTCTGACTACACCTTATAATTTAATTCATCCTAAGAGGAGCAAAACTACCTTAAATAAAGGAATTTTGTGCTCTTTACCTCAAGCATCATTGGTCCAAGTGCATCCTTGTCGATGACACTCTGACCCGTAGATGATACATCTGCTTTTTGCACTTCATCTTCATTAGCTGCTGCTGCTTTTTCTGCAATAGAGAAAACTATGTCTTAAATGACAGAGCAGTGATCCCTCAGAGATACACCAAGAGCCCACAGAGAATTGAGAACTATGAAACAGTTACAGTGCAACAGTTCTGAAAATGAGATTAAACAGTCTTCCATAATGATTCAACAGAAACATAACCAGCCTATTTGCTTCTCAGTTTTCAGATTTTATGACACAATTGAAATAATTTCTGCTGTTTCTCTGCTAGACATTTTACTGAACTACAAAACCTAACACTGGGCAAAGACAAGGGCCTTACATGAAGATGCAGTGAGCAAAAGCCAGGATCAAGGTGTATTAAAAGACTGATCTAAAACAGCATGCAAAGCTTACAGCTGCACAACTTTTCCACAATAGCTATATTTAGAAGGAAAAACAGAAGTCCGCAATCTAGTGTTTCAGTACTGAGAAACAGCCATCTCGGTTCTGTTCCCATGCCTCCACCCACATTCTTACTATCACACAATTTTCATACCACCTTATTTGTCAATATGTTATCAGAACTACATACAATTTCAAGTGCTGTATTTGAAAATTACAGGCAAGAAAATAATGATTTAAGGTTTCTGGAACATAATGCCAGACATTACAAGGTGTTATATACAGCATCACAGATCACACCCAACTCCAAATGTATGGGATGCTCACAGAACTTGCAAATCTAGTGGGTTTATAGTTCATATCAAGTAATGGACTGTATTAATTTTTCTACTCCAAGAATGATTCTGGTGTTTAAGGGTGAAGTAAAAGAAGTAATAAAAACACTATACAAAATACCTATTCTAGTATTACATATTGTACATAGCAAATTGAAATTAGTAACTTTTTGTTGCTAGTTCTATACTCAAAACATTTTTTTATTATTTTTCAAGCAGCAGTTATGTAAAAGTAATGCCACCCTGCAATCTAGAATATTAAAAATAGTTAAGGATTTCTTATTTTTAGTATGATTTTTACATTATTTTAACAAACACACAAGCACACTGAAGTTACAAGAACAAGAAATTATGCCTTCTACAACAATAAACCAGAAGATTAATTTAGGAATTACTGAAAGTACAATGTATTGATGGTACAAAGGGCCTCTGGAAAATCATCTCTAGTGAAAATTAAAGCATCAGTCATAGAAATCAAAATGTATCCAAATGTACAGTATTTCCTGCTATCTGAAGATCTGCAATACTGCAGCCAAAGTTCCTCTGAACTTTCCTTGGCAAAGGTTATACAGTCAGTGTCAATATATGCTGCTTAGACATACAGTAAAGAAATTGCTTCTGAGAACCCCTGAGTGTTCTCCTATCAGTGATCACCCACTGGCAATAAGGCTTTGGTCACTCAGGCTGTCTCATCCTAGAATTCTACGGTTTCTTGCTTTCATGAAAAGATTCATGAAAATCTTAGCTGTCTTCTTAGGGTATGTTCTTACACTATATAACACCATTGTGAATAATGATGAAACAAAATTGCTCTGAAGATAGATTGTTGCAACTAATGGTCTAATTTTAAATCACTCTTATTAGCTCTATAATCTGATAGAAATAAACACAGTAGAAATAACTATTAACATTTCCTCTACAACTTAAATTCATCAGGATACAAAATTAGTATTTTTGGTTTAGACTAGGGACTACAGTGAGATTTTATAAATATTTTTTTTTCCTTACCTTTCTTCTTTTGGCAAAAAGTAGAATTTAGATGTAACGGAAAAACAATTGAACGATCCTTCCCATACTACAATACAGCAGAGTTGGCACCATATGATGATACAAAACTGAAAACATGTTCTAAAAATTCTAAAAGAATTCTAAAAATAGAGCTGAGCTTTTAATAAAGTCAGTGATGATATCTGTTTCCCATCTGTTCCTGGTAGCATAAAGTGATCTCTAGTTTCACACTGTAAAATGTTATAATGGATAGGGATAGCAGCTTCCTGCTCTCATCCCCTCACGCTGCTTCAGCCATTGAGATCATCTTGTCTATGGGAGGACATGGGATTATTCTCTATGTACCAGAAATGGAGGGGCTGCAGAGATGGTCCAGCAATGGTGTGCAAGGACATTAATTACATGCTGCTTCCAGCAGGTAACCAGCACCAGTTTACAGAGACTACTTTTACCGATTGTTTTTCACATAATACAAAATATTTGCTGTGATTCTTTTTCGCTCTTACAACCATGGAGTTCATACAAACCATCAATAACATCTATAAAAGCAATTGTTGTCTTTTATGCACACTGGTGGGGTTTTATACAAACGAAAAAGAGAATGTTTCTAATTACTGTAATGGTAGTCAACACAAAATCTGAAATACCAGGTCACATCAAGGATCTCTTAAACCTCACATCCAGTTCCTGAGTGGCTGCTTTCCTCTCTGATTCCCCATTTCTCCACTTTGACTCTTTCAGTCCTAACTGCCTGTTTTATCACTAGTTGTCCCTCACAACCAATTAACCTCTCCATTTTCTTTTCCCTTTGACGCTGTTTTCCTCAGAGGGCTCAAGAAACAAAGTACGTGCTCAGAGAAAAAATGCAAATGCTATTTAGACACAAATGTTACCTGTCCACCTCTCCCCAAGATACTGACAATGTACACTACACTACTGATGACATTTGGCGAGGCATTCTGAAAAGCATTATAAATCACAAGTGCTCCAAAATTATGGACTTCATAACTGGATCTGTAACTTAATTGTGTAAGAATTCAAGTAACTGGAGAGCTTAGAAGAGGTTACACATTCAGGCCACAAGCCACACTTATTTAAGTGGCATTGTATAGGAAACCGTGGCCTCAGACAGCCTCTGAGTAGGACCAGCTGTAACTTAGGTCATTGTTATAAAGTGCAGCTACTGATAATGTTCAACTGTGCAATGAACTGTCCATTTTTGACTAAACTACAAAGCCCTCATGAAAACTCTATCAGCATATACAGGAAAAGTAAGTCCAAATCCTGTCAGCAGTGTTGTCCTGACAGTCAGTCATGGGGAATGTCTTGAAAAGCAAATCTTTCCTTCAGCAATACAGCACATGGGGTCAATTAACAATGAGAATTTGTTGCAGGAAGGTTGGAAAAAACAGTGACTGATACACAAATTTTGAATGCTGGCAACACTCATGAATTATCCCAAGTCAGTATTTTTCATTTTTCTTAACAGTTCCAACTTATGGTGCTAAGTAATGGTGCAAAAAATGTAAAGTTTACTTTTCCTTTTTTACTTCTCCTATCTTTTCTAGGTTCACTGGGGGCCCTGCAAACAAACCAAAAATTTTATAATTTCCACACTAGATTAATAATTTTTGAAAGTTAGGGGTTAGGAAAATATCTGCAGAGGCCCAACCTCACAAAGCCTCTCAGAAGCCTTTTTTCCAGCCCCATGGGAATTGCAGGTATTGCCCTGTGATTAACCACAGCTGCTAGATTTTTCCACTGCAGCCACTCACATGGAGGGCGGGAGCCGGTTCCCTGATCTCACACCTTCCAGCGGTGCTGCCTCCTGGAACAGCGACGTCCCTGTTCAAATGTCAGCAATGTGTTACCAGGCATGCTACGGGCACAGTGGCCAAAGCAGAGCTCAGATCTAGTGTGGAAAGAGAAATATAGCCTTGTGTTGGTGGAGGAAGTGAGCCGGGTGGAAAGGGGCTTCCCACGGCTTCATCAATTCTCCACTGGAGAAGGAGCGTTAAATTAGAAGCTGGTCCCATCCTTATGCATATGGCTACCAGGGATCAAGCATATTTTATCTAAATTATAGTGGAATAAACTCCACGCACATGAAATTATTATTATCTCTGCTCAATTAAGAGATTAGCCTACAGAGAGAGAAAAATTTAAATAAAATAGAAGTACCCCATAGAGAGATACTATAAAGAATATATACATCCAATTATGTAGTATTTTAGTGATGTGTGTAATTTCGACTTTAAACTGTGGTATGTTTACAATTGCATAAGCAGTAATATACTAAAATACCTATGAATATTTTCAATTGGGCATCTTCTTAGTGATCATTAACTGTATTTACTTTTCTACATTTAACATGCAGAATAAAGAAGGGAAAAAAAGCCCTCAAAAGTATTTTCTGACAAATTTATGAGTGGGAAAGCCTCAAGCTTTATTTGAAGCTCATTCCAGATTCTGAAAGCAAACCTTTGTGAAATCACATTAGTTTAACAGAAATTTGTAAGTCAGAGAAAGAGAAGCCAAAAGCAATAGGTGGAAGTCTCCTGCTACAGTTTAACTTAGGAAGCCTTCCTGGTTTTCCATCCTCCCAACTCAAGCTATGTCGGTGCTCTCTGGATTTCTGACAGCAGACTCAGAAGTGCTACTGATGGGCATCACCTTGGTTGTAATTTAAACCCTACTTTTCAACATGGACAAGCAGGACCAGCTGAAACACCTAAAAGGCTGTCTTTGTCTGTATTCAAGCTCTGCTCCAGATTCCTTAAGGAAACCTGCTACAAAAATATTTCCCCCTTGATGTTCTCTGGAAAACCAAGATGCATTTTTGAACTGAAGAACAAAACTGTAGCCTCTGCAGGAATTTCAAAAAGGTGAAGAATAATTTTAAAGAGAAAATTTACATCAACACACATTTAGTTTATTTTTCATAGGAGAAACACTTAGGGTTCTTCACAGAACAAGAATAGCAAAAAAGAGATGCTGGTGAGATCCTCAGCAGGGTAGTACCAATACTCTAAAAACTGTTGAAGAAAGAGGTGAAGCAAAAAAACCCCTGTAACAGGAAAAATCAAATTTATTATCCAATATTGTTTGAAATAGGTTTTCTCAAGTGCCCTGTATATAATTCCTGCTTCTCATAATTTTCTGAAATTGCTATTGAAATGCCACACCCATCTCAAATCACATATCCTCATTTGTATAATAGGTAAAAAAACAAGCTAAGATATTTATTACAAGTAATATTAGAAAGCTCAACTCTGCACATTCAAAAAAATCATACAAATCAAGATCCTTGTAACAGTAATGGCAACATTACTTGAAAGGGAATATAAATGCTATACAAAGTTTAAGCATGCAATTAATTTTTACACTGAACTATCCTGAAAACAACTTATCTTCTCCATTTTTTGTATGCATTAGCCAACTACTTCTGTCTTGCCTCATTCATATTTGTAAATTTGCCATGTATGATCCTTCTAAATTGCTGAGCATAGTGGGTTTCTGTGGCTAGGTTTTGGTAGCCGGGGGGACAACAGGGGTGGCTTCTGTTAAAAGATGCTAGAAAATTTCCCTGTCTGGGGAGCCAAAGCCAGCCGGCTCCAGGATGGGCTTCCTGCCACTGGCCAAGGCTAAGCCAATTAGGAATGATAGTAGTGCCTCTGTGATAACATATTTAAGAATGGAAAGTTATTGCTCTGATGAAAAATCCAGCCAGTGAAGAGTGGAGTGAGAACACGGGAACAACGTAGACACCAAGGTCACTGCAGAAGGAGGGGTAGGAGGTGCTCCAGGCACCAAGGCTGAGGCCCTGCAGCCCGTGGTGCAGCCCATGGTGGAGCAGCTGTGCCCCTGCAGCCCATGGAGGACCATCATGGTGCAGAGACCCATCTGCAGCCCATGGAGAAGCCCATGCTGGAGCAGGTGGATATCTGAAGGAGGCTGTGACCCCGTGGGAATCCCAGGATGGAGCAGGGTCCTGCCAGAGACCTGCAGCCCATGGAGAGGGAAGCCCATCCTGGAGCAGGTTTTCCCAGGTAGGACTTGTGGCCCCTGTGGAGGACCCACGTCGGTACAGCTCATTCTTGAAGGACTGCATCCCATGGAGAAGAGATCCATGGGACAGCAGTTTGGGAAGAACTGTCGCCCATGGGATGGACTCACTCTGGAGAGGTTCACGAAGGATTGTCTCCCATGGCAGGGACCCCTCAGGAGCAGGGGAAGGACTCCTCTCCCTGAGCAGTGGCAGAAACAATAACTGACCATAACCCGCATTCCCCATCTCCCTGCACTGCTGTGGGGGAAGAGGTAGACTTTGGAAGGAAGGAGGGGAGGAGGGAAGGTGTTTTTAAGTTTATTTTATTTCTCACTCTTTTGCTCTGATCCTGTTAGTAATCAATTTAACTAATATCCCCAGTTTGAGTCTGTTTTGCTTGTGACGGTGATCAGTAACTGACCTCTCCCAGCTCTTATCTCTACTCATGAATCCTTCACTGTTTTTTTTCTCTCCTCTGTCCAGTTGCAGAGGGGAGTGAGAGAGTGGCTTTAGTGGGTACCTGGCATCCAGCCAGGGTCAATCCACTACACTGCAAAACCAACATCCAAACATTCAAGGAAACAGCAGAAGTATGTAACTGTAGATACAGTATTACAAACTAATGCTAACATATAATAGAAAGTATACTTAGCAAAAGGCTACATTTTAGCTGACCTTACAGCTCTGAATATTAGATTAAATAACATTTCAATTATTAGATGTAATAATATCTGTGTGTGACTATTGCTAAGTAATTATATTGACTGTGGTAATGGACAGGAGGTTTTTAACATGAATAGGGCTGTATAGAAAGTGCCTTCAAATTTATCAAATTGAATAAGAACAGAAAAAAATGAAAAAAGGGGGAAAAAATATCGTATTTGGTAATGTGAGTAGTTTTCGATCACAGCACGTGATGAAGCAAAGCAGTGAAGAACGTGTAAGTTCTTTTGATGGTTTGCTAACCACAGGGAAAGCAGCTCTGCCTTGTAGCTATGTAATTCAAAGCACTACGATGCACGGCTCACATGGAACTTGATATCCAAATGCACGTTCTTACCCAGTTCCCATTGCCTCAACACAAGTTGCTTTTATTTCCTGAAAGCAAGTAATTTTTCAAAACACCCATGCACAAGAAACAGCAACTGTCAGCGATCAATTTTAAGACCAGCTTATCCCATCCCTGTGAATAAAGTTAGCTACTATTTTAGGGAACTGATTATGTAGTGAGGTTGCTCTTTCATCACACAGCACACATCTGTCCAGAGCAAAGAAGCTATTAGACTCTTGGATACATATTTTCCCCCAGAAACTATAGATCAAGTCTTACGGGAAAAACTATGCAGTATCTCAGGAAGGTTTTAGGAGGTAAAACAAGGGAGAATTATGCATCTGCACCGAACTAAAATTAGAAAAGCTGCCATATGGCTCTGTGAAGCCAGCAGCACGTTCTTATTCATTAGGAAGCATTCTGCTAACATAAAAACACAAGGCCTTCCTGTGCTCTCCAAATGTGTTTATCTTTTCAACATTAATGCATGATATATCATCAGGCTGCTGAAATCTCCTGCAGTGCATATTAAAAAAGCACAGCTGCACTTTTTCTCAGCACGTTTATTCACTGAGAGTAATCTAAGAGCTCAGATTTGCCCACCTCCCTGACACACAGCCCTCTTGTCAGCCCGGCTCCCCTTTGGTTGGAAAGGGCTGCATTCCCACTGCATGCTCGCCTGCCCAGCTCATCTCCCCATGCTCTGCTCAGCTCAGCTCAACTCATCACACCCACATGGTTTAGCTTCATATTTACTACTGCTAGTAGAAGCACACTTAAATGGTAAACGACCCCAGGGCTTAAGCTAAAAGCCCCTGGAAAGCTGTAAGCTCAATTACTCGCTCAGGAGTAACAGCACTTACAACACTGTGATTTCTCTTTTCTAGTGTTTTCAACTTCTAACTGGCACAGCTGCTCTCCCACCCCACACATACCTGCCCCACTTTCCCACCACAAAGAAGCATCACTAAGGCACTAGCTCTACAAAAAGCTTTGCGTTCTCACAATACCACTGAATACAGATAAACTTTCATGGAGCTCTTCAAGCTTTGAGTGAAGTCTGCTCTTAGAAAATTCAGTAACAGTAGCCAGCGCATAAAATTTTCATGGACACTGAAAGTAAAACAAGCACTGAAAACCTATGATGGATTTAGGAATAGCAACAAATGGAAGCAATAATATCTAAAATTAATACTAGTTTTATGTTTCTTAATAATTTTCACATTTTGCCATCATTCTTTTCTTGTAAAGTCAGCATTTTTGTCACTCAATACAACTTCTGTAACAAGTACTGCCTGAGAAATAATTGCCCCCAGCTCAGTTAAACTGGAACAAGGACAAAAATCATGAAATTTAACTTACCAAGAATAATATTTAACTGCTGGAGAGAAAGAAGCCTATTATCTATCTCTGTATGTATTTTATTGCTAAATACTTTAGTAGTCATTTTACTGCCTTTTTCTTGGTTTCTTCTCTTCTCCCCCTCTCATTTTGCCCGTCTTTTCTGTCATCACATCTGTGACCTCTTTTTCTTCTCATTATCACAATACTCAATGGTTTACTTCTCAAAAGTGAGGGAGAAGACAGGTGGCAGCAGCGAAGTGTCCACTCCTTCCTCCACTCGCCCCAGGAGCCAGTTGGCTCCAAGCCCCACGAGCTGGGGTCTCACAGCGCTGCATTCCCGGCACATGGCCCCATTCAGAGCACCAAGGCAGAATTTCACCCTCTATAAATGCACTTAAATAACTTCTCTGAAGATTGCTAAATCTTGGATTTAACAGCAACAGCTGAAAGTGACGTTACTTACAGAAATTTGTACCTACTATTCCAAGATTTATCTACTTAATGCAGTGGCAGTGATTATTCTCACCTGAGATTACCTCAGAAGGTCACTATTTTCTGATAAATTAAGGACTGGGGACTGAAGTAAAATCCAGAATAACAATCCTCTTGCTGCTGCTTCTTCAGTGAAGAATAAAGCATCCTATCTGGGACCCCAAATCCTCAATGGCTTGATCCATCCCCAGCACACAATAAAAATACGAAGCAACACAGCAATTAAAATAATTTCTTTGCTGATATTATTTCTAGTATTTTTATTTATCAGTAAAGACACAGAAGAACAACTGTCATACTACTCTTTAAGTGAAATCTAAACTAAGACTAGAAGGAACCTTGGACTTTTTCTCACTCCACACCTCATCTTCAACTGAGAGAATACATCAGACTACCACATAGTCAGTGGGAAGTTGTTTTTTATCTCTTGAACATGGAATTAAGCTTCCATCATGACCATCGCCTGTTGAATCCCTGGACATGCTGCAACATTAACCTTTTCCACTAAGTTTTTAAAAAAGTGGAAAGGAATATAATTGGGTAGTTTTACTCCTGCTGAATTTTTAGACAGGCCTTAGATTACTAAAATATTTGAGAATATTCAACATATGCTTTTATATAAAATGAAAAATTGTGCTTAACATGCAAACTGAAAAATCAAATGTGCATGTATATATTCCTACGTTTTACAGCTATATTCTTTCTCTTTTCTCCAGAAAGACCACCAACACTATTTTTCCAGTGTATACTGACTGCTTAGAGAGAGAGCATAAATTAATTAATCATCAAAGGTGCTGACTACCCAGGAGACTTCCTTATCAAAGGCCAAAATCCAGGATGACACTGAGAATTTATAATTTTCACTGTTTTAAAATGCTAGGGTTTGGTGTTTTTTTTTTTGCATTTACACTTCCTAAGAATGTCTAGTAACCAGCATAATCACAAATCTCTGATTGACTGTAGTGTAATTTAGAGTACTTAGTAAGTGCCTAAAATACAGTACTGAAACAGCAAAGGAGTACACATGATTCATTAAGTATATTGGCTATCAGTTCCTTACCCCAAAATATCCTCAATTTAATCTGTCACTTATTATTCTATGCTAAAATCAGATAAACAGACTCAGATATATGTAGCTGTAGACAAACACTTATCTATGAAATAGTTTTGCATCTGTTGCTACTTAGATGATTTCAAAACAGTCACGTAAACTACTTAACTGTACATGATAACAAACACCATGCATCCATCAGCATTGACTTCAAATCTGTTATGTTTATATGGCTGAATTTCAAAAGAAAGAGCCAAGCTAACTGACCTCTGCACTGAAATACTAGATACAAATATTTGGCATCGCTCAGTTAACAAAGTAATTATTTTCTTTGGTATGTATTGAATTAGAATAGAAAATTTTACTGTATTTTTTGGCATTTGAAATTTTGTAAGTGTTAGATATTTACTCAATGAGTAACCTCATCTTATTTTGATAATTCATCTCTCAAAACAGTATTAATATGAATGTCTAAATGGTGGGAGCCCAATGTTCTTTAACATTTTGGCTGAGATAATGTTTTCAAAGACAAGAAACATGGCAGGATCTGATAATTTTGTACAAAACAGGGCTCCACCATGGTCTCAGAAATAATATATTGCTTTTACAAATGTTAATAGCTCTCCAATTGGTTCTTTGACACGTAAAAACATAGGCAAGATTTTGAAAATAAAAATACAAGGGTTAATGCTCTTTAGACTAGAATCTGTAGATGTAATTGCCAAGCTAATAAAGTTACAGGTTTTCAAAACTTAGGCCAAAATAACATACTGGAAAGGAATATTAATCTAGCCAGACTCTTTTTCTTGAAGCCTTACTCCTATGTAGTCAACCAGCTGTTAAAAGGAAACAGATGATACCCTTTATTCGAATGTCACATCGCTACTATTACAAAATATCTGTCTTATTTTGGGATGCTGATGATAAATCTTTGTGACACATCAGATCCTTCACAACAACAGGCAAAGATCTTCTTGCTTTTATACACTGCCATTGATGACTGCAAAAGTTTTCAAGAGACCTAATATGGTACACCAAAAAGAAACAAGATGGATCATGGGCTCCCTATGAGCCCACAAAAAGAAGTTTCCATAATAAAGTGTAGGCCAAAATGAAGCACAGATAATTAAAGACAGCTAAGGAAGAACAGAAACAGGTTTAATTTAATGTGTCCATGCTAACATGGATAACAGGGCTCCTACTGCTTTTAATAGTACAGACTATAGTAGATAAATCTTTTACTAAAAAGCTCTAAATCATTAAGGACAAGTAAAGTTTTTTTCTGTAATAGCCCAGTGTTCAGAAATAGAAGCTTGGGCCTCTCTTCTTGTACCATCACAAGCCTCGCCAAACTTTTAAGTCAATTTAGAAACAGAAACATTTCTATTACTGCAAGAAAAGCACTAGGAAAAACAAAAGCTTCTTAAAAGAAACTGTTTACTTCTTCATGTTATTATTTAAAGGGATTTTTTAAAATTCAAATCCTTTACAAAACTGTCTTTTAGACTAATTATATTAATATATTAATTATATAAATATATTGATTTCATATATTTCAATAGTGGTTACATTACTTCAGGTACATTATGAATACAGTTGGTTGTTGGAAGGATGGTAATGATTATTAACATGCATTGTTTAAGATATTCTCTAAAATTAAAAGATCTTTATTCACTATCCTAGAAAATCTTTGCTTATCTTATTGCTAAGATTTACATCCAGACAAAGTCACTTTTAACCTCAATTGCATTAATTTGTTCTGTCACACATTAATTAGCAGACATTTTAAAATGCCTGCTAGTAGAACTGATAGGTACAAATGGACTCCCTTCAACAGACCAAAACATACTAAAAACTTAATTAATTAGGTGTTTCTTTAACCAGAAAATGTTGAAGACAATGCTCTGTCCCCAGCCATATCCCTCCTTGGCACAAAGGCTGGTAACGCAGGTCTGCAGCCAGGCCCACGCATCAGATCAGAAGTGATAATCCAAAACCTTTTCCTTCAGTCTGCAATTTACTTATTTGCTTGTAAAAAGAACATAGGTGCCTCTGCTCCTCATTTCACCCATTAGAGAACCAACAGACGAGACTTTTTAAGTAACAGTTGTTATTTCCACAGTATTATGGGTCCACCTCAGCATAAACATTTCAGGATACTGGGTCTTGAGCTGCTTCTAAATTCTAAGCCATTTGTAGACCTGGGCCAAAGTCCTTATTAAATAAACCAACCAACTAAGCAATCAAAACCCCTCCCCCCAAAACAACAGAAGAAACCATACCCCCTCCTTTGGGAAGAGTTTAAGCTGTTGAAATACAGGATATATGCTCCTCGTCTGAGCTTCAAAGAAAGAATGAATGGCAATGCCCATGACTACCACACAGCTCAGGGAAAGGAAGAGTATTCTTGTACCATAAAGGTGTTACAGACTTGCTTCTCTGTCTGTATTGCTGATATAGAAAAGGGGAAAAAAGCTTACTGGGCATCTTTACATTTTAGATTGCCAACTAATGCAAACACATAATTATATTTTGAACATTAATACAATTGTGTGACAAATTTGTATTGCAATGTTCACTTAAAATCAGCACCTGTAGCAGCTAAACAGATGGTGGCTCAACTTTCAAGCTCAACAGGATTATCACAATAATCCTTGATATTCAGCATCATAATGATTCATTAGTAAGTTTTGTATCATCCCCTAAACTATTTGATAATTTCTTACTGCAGCAACTAAGAGTAAAAACAGTCTCAGAGAGACAACAGCGAATGGAATAAAACTGTTACAGGTATGGTGTTACTGGGCCTAAAATTATGGCTAAAGCCACACTGAAGGCAAGAGACAGCATAACTGGGGAAGAAGTGAAAAACAAACCAAAGGACAGTTGCTGAGAAGAAGAGAAAAAAGCAAAGGCTTAAAAATGAAGCCCTATAAAACAAGGGGAGAAACATGGAAATGAACAGAAAATCCATTCTACATGAAAAAACACTTTTGACAGTTAGTGACAGGGAGCACTGCATTCAGAAAAGTCAAGGGGGATACGAAGAAATAACTGAAGACAAAAAAAAAAATCTAAATATTTCCTCCAACCGAAGATGGTGAAAGGTTTTGTACAAAAGCAGCAAGACAGGAAGAATTTTATGTTATTGGCACAAAACTCCTTCATATTTTTCCACTAAACACCAAAACAAACAAACCAGGAAAAATCTAAATGAGGGTTCCTCTGAGAATTCCAATCTATATTTAGAAATTACAACCTTGATATCTCTTCCTCTTCTTTTTTTTTTTTAAATTTCCAAGTGAATGAAATGTTATATTTAAACACACTTCCTTTTCAATGTGGAACATAGGCCCAGACCTGATTTGATGTAAAATAACTTGTCTCTGGAAACATCTTCCCCAGAAGGATCATGGGAATCGCAGGTTGTTCCAAATCTTTCTAGGAAAGAGTGCCTCAGGAGAAAAAGTACCACTATAAGGCTAGTGCTCTTCATGCTCACACATCTTAAGACGACAAGGGACGATTCTACCTATTTAGTTCCACCTACTCCTGTATCATGACAAGAACCTCCATCAAATGGTTTGAAGAACATTCAAATCTCTTTGGGAGAGCTGACAGAAACTACGAACTTCTTCATTAAGTTCCTCCAAATTTCAGTTAACTTTCCACTAACCATTTGCACCTTATGTATGAGTTGACTTTGGTCACAAATTCCAACTGCTAGGTTGTATCCTGCTTTTGTGTGTTAAAGTCCTCTGTGGCAAGCAAACTGTGTAGCTCCATTTCATGTTGTGCCACTATGCAAAGCAAGGTACAGGGACATGCCTTTCTGCTCTGAGATGACTAGGGCCTCAGTGAAAAGAGGTATCACACTGCTACTTCAACCAAAGGGGCATATGGATACTATTTCAGCCAACATGGCAATATCTGGAGCATGTCCAGTTACGGAGTACCTACTTTATGGATTTATGGTTTATGGAATTATCTACTTTAGCAGAACCTAAACTTAATGTTCTTCACCTTCTGACATTTGCTCTGATCTTGTGTGAGCTAAAGAAGGGAAGGAGAGTATGTGTGTGTTTAAATGTGTAGTGCACACACCGGAGTACCCCTTGTCTTGTAAAATACATAGAGATGTGCCAACACACTATAACAATGAAAGGAAACAGAAGGCATGTGTGTCTTGGATCTCTAACTATCTGTCTGAGGACATTCACTAGGAGCTCAGCAATGTTCACGACAGAGAAAGCATTTGCCACATCATCCTTCACTCTTCAGTTTGTGGGATTTTTCCCAGTTGCCCACTGTGGGTTTTCATAAAAAAATTCGAAAGGTGAAGTAGCAATTATTTTTCATATTCTTGGTGATTTCACATTCAAGGCCCTCTATTTCTAACCAATTGTCCATACACAAAATCTTCTACAGCAATAACAAAATGCATGACTTAGAACAGATGCAATTATTTTGATTTTAGTTTGAACACAGAGGAGCCTTTCATCAATACCTCTTCCATGTGCTGTGAATCCACAGGTTTTCAAGATTCGAACAAGGCATTGCATCCTGCTGTGTGTAAATATTAAATTATTGTTTTTGAGGCTGCAGTCTTTAAAAAGAAAAGGTAAAAGCTATGTAACAAAAGCTTTAATAGATGATCTTGACTGAAGTATTATCACTACTCTCAGTGAATTAATTTTACTTGCTTTACATGCTGCTGAGATTAGTACGTTGCATTCACTAATCTAAATCACACAGCAAGATCTGGTGTTCTACAGCCAGCACCTTTTAGATGCAAACATTCCAGCTGCAAGAGACTACAAACACAATCATTAAGACTCGAAGCAGAAGGCTCTAATCCTTCCTTAACACCTAAGCTCAGTATTTATTTTTTAGCACCTAAACTCAGTATTTGTTACTGACCAGACAACTCTAAAGACAGAGCAGCTGGTGAGAAACACCAGACTCAAAGCTTAGTTCATACTGTGGAGGGCTGGCTGTCAGTCTGTATTTCTGTATTTTATTTTTCCCTCAAATTAAAAATCTAAATGAATTTATGATGTTTACAGTTAATAAGAGATTACATGATAAAATGCAAAAAAAACCCCAAACAAACTTGTAAAGTTTTGAGGTTTAAAGTGTTCAGTGACAATTTAAATGAAGTCTGAGAACAATACATTTATCTGAAAGAAGGCAGCTTCCAAAATTCCAATTTTCAGGAAGCGATGCCTCCATTCCTCTTACGCAAGACATTTTTTTACACTCTCAGGAGTACATAGACCATTATATGATCATTACATATTGAAGTAACTAAACTAAAACTTTAATGAAAATATTCCTGGGAAGAAAAAGAGGGAACACTTGACGCATATGCCCCAAATCAGGTTAAATATAGGAGAAGCAGCTCAATCCTTTATAGCATTCCCCAGCATCGGTATTATAGATCACAACCACTTACACCACAATCATCTTTGCAGCTACAGAATATAAAGTAAACAACCATGCTCTGCTAGTTTGAATTCTTTTTTTTCTCTTGGTCATTTAGAAGTTACGAAAGAAAACAAAATAAAGATCAAAGAAAAGCAGAATACAAGTAGGATGCAAAGTAAACAAGAAAGTTTTCCTGTACTACCTGCCAATAATGACTATTTCTACTTGAAAAAGGCCACTATCTTAACAATTAAGAATAACATTTAGTTTCTCTTCAACTTTGAGCCATAACTTGGAGTCAAAGCTGACATTTCTGGTCTAAAACTTCAAGGAAATTTTCTCTAGAACAGAAGTCATCCACCATCGGCAAAGTTCAAGTATAAGTACCTAGATTTTACACTGGTTTCACAATTCTGATTATCAGTTTGATGATTATTTTTGTCTGTTTTCTTGAAGCAAGAGAACCATAGAATCACAGACTAATTTGGGTTGAAAGGAAGATTTAAAGATCACTTAGTCCACCCCTCCTGCCATGGGCAGGGACATCTTTCACTAGACCAGGTTGCTCAAAGCTCTATTCAACCTGGCCTTGAACACTTCCAGGGATGGTGTATCCACAACTTCCCTGGGAAACCTGTTCCAGTGCCTCACTGACCTTCATTGTAAAAAATTCCTTCCTTACATCCAAGCTGTATCTACTCTCTTTTAGCTTAAAACCATTGCCCCTTGTCCTGGCACCACAGGTCTCAGCAAAAAGTCCCTTTTTATCTTTCTTCTAAGTCCCCTTTATATATTGAAAGGCTGCAATAAGGTCTCCCCAGAGCCTTCTCCACTCTAGGCTGAAAAATCCCCTAATCTTAATAGCTTGAGCCCAGTGTAGACACAGCTATAAGTCATAAAGATGCCTTCAGCTACTTCTTTCATAAGTAATATTAATTAAATTATAACACCGCTTCCACAGGAAACTATTAGTATAGTTAAAATGCCTTATGTGTAGATAAGGTCTAAGCCAACTATTCTGCATGATATGCAATTCTAGTAAAATAAGCAAACCCCACAAAGTTTCCCAGTTGATGGGTCTGCTGGTTAACGACTACTTTTCATCAGAGTCAGAAAAGAAACTGATGGTCCGCACTATCTAAAACAAGTTTTAAATTCTTCAGGGAATCAGTAGTTCTCTGGAGGCATGCAAATAGTAAAGTCAACATAAACTGGATATTCAGCCAAAAAGCTTTACCATGTACAGAGGAAGATCAAAGACACTCTCAGTGCATTACTCTCAGCTGTAGGTAGGGGAGACAGCAAAGCAAATTCAGTAATAGATTTTTTTTTTTGTAAATACTCTGCATAAATTCCTTGACTTCACAGCAAAAATTCCTCTGACACTTAATTCAGTCTTAAAATCCTATCAGGCTGAAAGTATGGCATATACAAATAATAATAGCCATGCAGATATCCTTAGAAAAAATAAGTTAAAAATTGGCATAAAATTTAAATAGTTCATCTCAAACATGATTAATATAAAAATATAATTACAGTAACATTGACCCAGTAAAATATTTGCAAAACAAAACCCAACAAACAAAAAATCTGCATATGCTCTTGTTTTAATATCCTGATTTGGCAAGATATTTATGCACATAATTTTAAACCTTTAAGTAGTTCCACTGACTTAACAGGGATTACTCATCTGCTTAAAGTTAGGCAGTTGCTTAAATACCTTGTGAAATATAGATCTAAATTCAGATCTGACAAATTCAAAGTAGCAGCAGCCAAAGCAATACCTCATTACAGCTTTAAGGCCAGGTTGTTTTCATTTAGCAAGCACTTTTACTTGCATACTGGCGCTCGAGGCAACAATAGACTATCTGCTGGAATGACCCTGTGATTACATAGTACTGCTACAGGGAAGCAAAAACTGGTTTTGCTATCAAATGCGAAACCAGAAAAAGAAGACAAATATGATTAACAACAAGCCTTCTTTAAAAGTTCATACAGGTTCCACAGCTCCTGAATGTCTCTCTTCATCAAGTACTTCTTCTCTCAACATTACTTAGCTTTCGCATAGTGATTCATTCTGTCCAAGGTCTGTCTTTTAAGGCTATTCTGAAAACCAGATCTGTCAACTCAAAAGTGTACATTAATAGCTAGACTGATATTCACCACCCTGATATTCCTTCCCTGAACTACTGAAAAGCTGATCTACAGAACACAAAACCTCTTCAGAAACTGGTGACACATGAAAACTGGACTCTGCAGGAAAACTGAAGTGACACAGAATCACATTTGAGGATACTTTAGCACAGTAGGTTACATCTCACCATATGTGAATCTAAATGAGACAGGTGGATGCCATCTTAAAAAAAGGCTACAGAATACAGGCATGGAGAGTAGAAGGAGAGAAATAAGAGATGGAGACCTAGGGTTTAATAAAAGGTACTCAGGCGACTTGAGAAAAAACCCAAAACATGTCTTGTACTTGATGTCAGGACACATTCTTCAGCACTCCAACTGAAGGGGTCAGAGGAGACTGCTTAGCTAGAGAAACTGCTGAAGAAGCTCAAGGTGATCTTCAGTACCCTCTGTACCTACTGCATTGCTGATATTCGAAGAACAGAGTAAAAGCACAACTAGATAATGAAGAAAAGGAAGTCTCAAAGCCTGAACTAGGAGATGTTCAAACAGTGAAATGTAAAAAACAGTCTGCTTTAAAATGTGAGTTATTTACCTGCCAAGACTGAGAAGAGAAGCCAAGAGAAGCTTTAAACTAAGGGCAAGGGTTTAATTTTTATAACCTGCTCTATACCCTAAAGGGGAGAAAAAAAAAAAGAAAAAAAAAAGAAAGCAAAATAGAGACAAATCAAAAAATAATGAGAAAAAAACCCACTAACGTAATGAGAGGAGTCAGGTAGATGACAAGGAAAAGGACTACAGCTGGAATAAAATCAAATGAGATTGATGTGAAACAGTTCAATTGATTGTCAACTAAGGAAGAAGAAAATTCAGATTTCTTTTAGTTGCTGTCAGGATTCTGTTGTCTTCAAATATGAGAAAACATTTTTAACAGTAGTTATACAACTGAAATTAATGTCTTAAGTGCTGAAGTTTCTTCTTAAAATAAGGCAGGATCCTAAAATCAATCAGACACTATTTTACTAAACTTACTTCTTCTTAATTACAATGAAATGGCTTTATAGTTCCTTGGGTGTCTGGCATATAAAGGAATGTTTATTCACAGTGGTCTTTAGACTTGCATAAAGCAAGCTTTTTAAATTAAGCACGTGCAAATCAGAACTTCTGTGCTTGTACACATCTGTGTACATTATGAACACACCTGCAACATACATGACCATTACTCCTTCAAAGTAACTTAACATAGATTGAAAATAAAAGGAGAGCTTACACTTCCATGACCATGTAACACAACCATAAAATCACCATTTCATATCACTTTTATACTATAAATAAAAAACAGAATGTTTTCCAAAGTGCTTGAAACACAAGGCTCAAATCCCCACTAGAAATATCCACTTAAGATTTACATGAATATAACTTCTGTTTCATCTTCATGCTAAAATAATAATTTTTCATCTCCTCTGGACATTCTCAAATCTCTATCCAATCAGTGTAAGACAATATGATTAAAGCCCTCAGTAGAAAATTTCGTAAAGGAAACATTTCAAACCCCAGATTAAAACTGCATGCAGTGGTTACATCTACCAAATATCTTTAATTCTTTTAATGAATTCAGCTTTACGCATATATTTATAACTTGCTTTCAAATTGTAATAAACTGAATCTCTAACATACCACAACTTAGGAATCTTTGAAGTATATACTGTGAGAAATGATGTAAAGATAACAGATAAAGTATTGCAAATATACATTTGCATATCAAATAGTTCAGGATAACATTATACTAAATTATAGAGTATTATTAAAGCAAAAATGTATTACTTTTTTCAGCTACCAGCCCAGCAAGCTTGACATGGGAAATGAACATCAATCTGCATTTCACCCTTCCTTGTTTTCCTTCCTAGAATCTAGAATAAAGTCTTGTTGTCAAATCTCAGTAGCAGCTATAAAACTTGTGGCTTTACTAGGTATTTATAACTGACTGTGCTTTCATAAGTAATTAGACCTTCATGTGCAATTCTATTTATAGATGAAAAAGAAAAGTAGAAAAGAATTTCTAGTATTTATTTAAAAAAACCCAAACTCTTTACTAAACCTTCAATATAATAAAACTGTAGATTAAGTTTTCACTGGTTTTATCTAATATGCCTCGGAAGAAATGCAGAGCAAACCCACTGTGTGAAAACTGAGCCATCTTAATTTGTCCATGTTAGTGTAGAATCACTCCAGAGTTTCAGGACATTCATTTAGTTTTCATTCTCCTACAGGTATTCTGCATATCACTAAAAATCAACAAAACATCTTAACTGTGAGAAAATATTATTTTTAACCTGAGTTTCATGGTACTTTGTGCAATTATAGTATTATTTTAATTATTTTTGTTTTAGAAATACATAATACAAGTGTTTGACCATTGTAAAGGTCTTCTAACAGGTCTTGGTAGTGGAAAAGATTTGGAACGACCTGAAAGCTAATAATTTAAATGATGAATATATATAAGTACAGGATTCCTAATGTGAGGTGATAAACTACCTATAAAACCTGAGAGAACAATAGTAATAGTGTCACTAGGTCTTCAACCTGTTTGCATTGACTATGTCAGGGTTTTTGTGGTGTTCAACAAAAGTATAGGTGTACTGTTCATGCAGTCTGGATGTTTACTATATGAGACATACTTGTTGATGAAATTCCTGTTCCAAAACAATACTGCATTTCAGAGAATGCTGTCATTTTAATTTTTCTTAAAAGGAAAAGCCTTTAAAATTTGCTTTTACAACAGAATTAGCTTCTATGTAGGAATAGGTATCAAACCTTTAATCAGTTTTAAGGAATAATTTCAAGTATTCTCATCTTTGCATCTAGACTCTGAGATGCTATTACTGACCACCTTGAAGGTCCCAGTATTTTGTAATGCCCCTTAAAGAGGCTTAAAGTCAACCTGTACCAGCTACAACCTTCATGCAAACATCCAAACAGTTACTAGAACATCTAATTATTATCAACTGCAGAACCTTGTGCAACAAATCAACATCATAAAGAGTAATTTAGTGTCTTTATTGCTCAAGGATGGCAAACTACTTCTATTTCTTGAAATAAATTCATAGCATTTAGTCTGTATTTAGAATTGTATATTCAGTTGCTTTTGCAATAAGACTTTATGAGCTTAAAGTGCACATTCACCTTTGGTACAATTCTCGCCCATGATGACTTCAACAACTTACACGTAACCTGGTCTGACGAGTGTGAATATTTTATAACAATATGAAAACTATTTTCATGATACTGAACTGAACAACGAAACCCTGGATTTGAGAAAGTTAACCTCGATTACCTAGAGCCAGATTTTCAAATTAGATTTTCAAGAACTGCTAACAGAATGACCAAGTAGACTAGCAGATTTTAATTTGTGCACCCACTACCCAAGAAAACAAATTTTTTTGTCCTTATCCCTTTCTCAGGTTAAGATAAGGAGTACGTGTCTCTTGGTGACAGCAAAACAATAATTTAAAAATAAATTTGAGAAAAGGATAAAGAAAATTAGGGGAAAAGAGTATCTCAAAAGCCAGCAAGGTGCAAGACAATGATGGACATTGTGCCAGGTTAATAAGTATACTTCTATTATGGGGCATGGCAACATCACTAGAATATCCACTTTAAAAATCATAGCAACCTAATAGGAATAAGAAGAGAACAAGCTGAGAAATAGGAACACTCCCTAAGATTAATCAGTTAGAGCCACTTTGGAGGTAGCTGACGTAATTTGACACCTTCCACTTAGCTTTGAATAGACTAATGTCTAAAGCTGGAGATCTACTTCTATACTTGTTTTAGAAATGAATATGTATGCAACATGTAATCTCCGCTTTATAACTTCATACATACAGCATGGAAAAGGAAGCAATATTTTACCACAGAAATCACAGAATACTGAAAAACTGAAAGATGTATAACGTGTTTGAAAACCAAAGGAACCACTCTAAACACAGTTCACAAAGAGATCTTCTACATTAAAAATTATATGCACCCACTTTAAGAATTTGAATCTGCCCCAAACACCTGCAGTGCTATTCATGCCTGCCCAGACAGACCTGTGCCACAAAACCCACTTCCAAAAATTTAAAGCTTCTAGAAGATTTGGGTTTTCTCTTTGAATAGGAAATATATCAAAAGAAAAGAAATACAAAACTAATCTTCTAGACAAAGAACAGGAAGAAAACTGTCACGTTCTCTGGTTTACATTTATAACAGGACCCTATCTAGAGATTAGAATAGTTTCAAATCTATTGTAGTCGAGGATATGATGTCATCATTTAAAGGACGCAGATAATTTAGTCCACAATATCTATTCATACCAACAAAAGAAAGCAAAAAGGGGTATGCAGAACATTTACATACCCCACTCTCCTAGATTATTCCTCTTCTGCATGGATTCATCATCCATGTTTGAGTATGTAAGTAGTCTTTTATTTTCCCCAAAGCCATCTGCTAGTTTAACTTTCATGAAAGCACAAGTTATTCCAATTCCATTAGATACACATATCAGACTGATTGATTTTCTCTCTTTCTAAGCAATTTTCGGTGAAGCTTATTTTTAAAATACTGAATATGACACTTAACACATTCTGTTCACGTGACATTACAGCATTTTCGTTACTGATCAATGAAAAACATGGGAATTTGCTAAAGAAAAGCTGAATTGACTATCAGCTTTGCCAAAAATAAAATCATAATCAACACAAAATATTCCAAGTAAATTAATCAGTCTTCTTACCTTGTTCTTTTATTTGACGAATTTGCTTCACAGTTTCTTTCAAGATTGCACATTTGTCAGGTTTAAAGTGAAAGTTGTCAATATCATTAAAATTTGCAAAAATCAGCTCTGCAAGTTCTTCTATATATTTATTCTCTTGCTCACGATTGCGTTTCTCAGTGCTTCTTTTAGGGCTGAAAGAGGAGTTTACAAAAATTTTGTCTTTAATGTCAGTTTGCCTGCCTTCTGGTCAGCTCAAAGATGATTTTAAAAGGTTTGACGGTAGTTTAACAAAATCAGAGACAAAACTGCCCTCTCTCACTACAAAAATATAACTCACAAGTTTTTCTCAAGCAGAAAAGGTTTCCTCTGGAACAAGGAAAGGAACACTAGAAAAGACATTACGTATTTTTTCGCAGCAGTCATGTTTTTGTTTCAAAAGAGACTTGGGATTTGAAATTCACAACACAAGATTAACTGGGAGGTGTGGGGTGGATTTGAACACTTACACTTATTCCCTCCATGGTACTGAGAATCCAAGGAGTATCGTATAGTGATGGTGTATGAAAACATAAAACAGCTTAAAAAGTTAAACCAAAAAAAGCCATACTACCTACATCCGAGTGAATTTATAGCAGTCATAAGAAAAGATGATGAATGAGTTGTTATTCTTTAAAATTTTTTGTGTTAGCAATATAACTTCTGTAAAACTGAATAATATTTTTCAAGGTCCTGATTATAATGTGCAAGAGAGGTAGTAAAAAAAAAATATATCTCAGATTGCCAATATGAGTGACTGAAGACTCCCTGAACTGACTAGCCAAAAAAAGATTTTTACATATCTCCTAAATTGTCACCAAAATTTTGCATTTTGGCACGACACTGGATTCAAAATAAACAAACAAATAATACTAAGAGAGAGGAGTCCCCATCCCAGAAGTAGTTTGGCACTGACTTCTCAAGAATGTTGTTCGTTATTTTCTAACCAAAAAATATACGCAAATCTAATATTTTTTGAACTCTTTCTCGCTCAGCATCTTCAGAAGTAAATGGTCTAACCTGGGTCCAAGCTGATCGGGATCCTTGCGCTTTCTTGACTCTGGTCTGGATGGGTCAGAGGTATTTTCTCCCATCCCACTCATCTTGAACACATATCAGCAACTAAAAGGAAGAAAGAGCAAGAAAGGGTTATGGTGGAAAAACTCTTGAGTTCTCTGTTCATATTTCCAAGATTCTCATTCCATGATCAACTCAGATTTTACTTGGCAAATCTATCATTCGAAATAGAGTTTGTTTGAAAGGTACCAAAAACCCCACTGTGTTTATGACTCCACAAAATGCTACATAAAAGTCCTTTGGAAGAAAATTTGTGATGGGTAAGCAAAGCGTTTGATTGTTACCAGTTGTGTAAGAACAGATAAGTACGTATTGTGCCTGGACTGCTGAATTTTCATGGCAAATTTGCAAGGTTGAATGAGGAAAGACAAAGGAAAAGCCATAGTGCCACACAAGAAAAACACAACAGAATTGAAATACATGAAATAAAACGCGTCCCAGCTACATAAAAAGGTATCACAAGCAGCTTTAGTTAAAAACCAGAAGATAATGCTTGCACATGTACATGTACAAAATTGGAGAAACAGAACATCTGTCAACACTAGAAACCACTGAGGAACTGATAAATATTTTGTACATATAATCTACCTCATAAGGAGAATAACTTGCCAAGCTATCAAGTTTGACAATTTGTGCAATAATTTGTGCAATAAACAGCCTGTGGAAGTCCTGCCCTGCTCCTGGCTGTCTGTTGCCCTATGCAACATAGAAGCACATGAAACTCGCCTACCTCAGGTTACACACTCCTTAATAAGTACCAATATTCTGGAGGCACAAAACACCATTACAAAGGACAAAGGAGATGATGTAAACAATCAAAAAGCTCATCCAAGACAGGGCAGTCCCAGCTTGCCATCTGCCTAGATGCTGCTGGTTTTGAAAGGATGATGGCAGAGAGATGTTGCCAGACAATTCAGAGAGCTCCTGTATGGTTCAGGATTATCAGAAAAATAAACATGAGGGTCACGAAGGAGGTGAGTGTACCCAGGAGGTGATTCATACCATGCTAAAGTATGAGCTGGAGCCTGTAATTCTATGATCACTTCACACTGGCATAAAGTGGAAATCAGATATCAAAACAAGGGAGTTCACCACCTGCTTCAAGACCTTCATTTCTGTCCTACCAGGTCCCTTCCCTCCGCTGGCCTGGTCAGCTGTGCACTGAACTTAATGAGGGAAGTGCTGGGGATTAAAGATGCAGTCCCCTTTTTTTTTCTTTTAGACATTTTTTAAAATCTAACAGTTTATGTGTTGGCAATCAGATGGTCACACTGGAAATCTTAGTTTTCCCAGTGAACCGACTGAGTGAAAATATTGCAGATATTGGCAGAAACAGCCCAGACATTAAGGTCCAAGCAGTTCTGCAGGGACGCTGAGAAAGGCTACTCTTTGAAACCTGAGCAAGGAAATGAAGATCTGGAGCCATCTCAGATTCAGGAGTGATCACCACCTAACTTTTTCCTAAATAAAAACCAAAAATTAAAAATCATTAATTTGTGCTGAAAATACTTTTTTAACCAGTTTGAGAAGAAAGTGGAGTAGTTTTCCTTCTTCTAGATACTGGTCAAGTTCCATGAAAAAGACTGTATGATGCCTAAAACATATAGCTTCCAGATGGTCTTTGACATGGATGGTGTAAGATTCTATTTTAAAAGTATCTGGATTATCTTTTTCTCTATTGAGTCTATACAAGCATACGTATACCTACACGTACATACATGCTGCCATCATTTTGAGAAGAAGCCACTGTAAGAAGGCCCTAGTTCTGTGGTGGAGCAGAGCTGAACTCTCAAAGGGAAGATGTACCATCACAACCTCCGTCATTCTGAACTTGCTGGAGAACTCTCGGTGACTTCATCAGGGCATTCACAGAGCCACACCAATGCCAACCGTACTGCAGAGCATGAAACATCTACCACAGTCTCCAGTGTGGTCTGTGACAATGGCTGTTCCTTAAGAACTACATATTTTCAAGGATTTCTAGCCCCAGCAGACATTCACACCGTAATTTATCCAAGTATAGGAGTAGAAATACACATTCATCTACTAGGAGCTAAGCACTTTCCTGAAAATATGCAATTTCATAAGTATCACAAGCAGAGCTTCAAGGAAGAAGCAAGATGTTATTGAAGGAAACTGTGACAATAATTAAAGAGAAGCTGTGAGGAGACCGCATTTCCACGTCTCTGTCCAAGGAGAGCTGGAACTGTCCCCGGGGCTCTATTCCAGAGAGTAAATTTCTCACTGACCAGAGCAAGAAAAGTCATGAGCATGATGAAAGCTGTATATTCCCAGATCTGATCTCTGAGCCAAACTCAGATGGTGATCTAAAGTTCAGAAGAACAATTAGGCTGTAGAATCCCTTCATTTCTTATGCTTCCCAAGTAATACCTGAGAAATGTAGATCAGCTAACTATTTTTCTTGAGAAAAGCAAGCACAACAATTAATGAAAGCCTGTCAAACATTCAATTGACATCATCTCACCCCTCTTGCCCTCCAAGTAGTACAAAGGTAAACATTTAGAGTGGACATCCCCCTCCAATTCCCCTTCCTCCCCAAGAAAGCATATAGTAACAGTTACTGACAGCTTTCCCACCTACTCTGTCAGGCTTACTTCAGAGGGAAGTTGTATTTTTTCAGAAACCAAAGTTTAACCAGTAGCTCTACCGATGCATAGCTCAATTCTTCTTGCATTCACACTAGATGCTATCCTGTAGGAATTCCACTAGGCCTATGTTATCAGCCTTTGGAGGACACATTAAAACTCATCTCCCACCATAAACTCTAAACTTCATCCTTTTTGTATTGAAGGGAACCAAAGTGGTATCATAATTATGAAACTAGCACCTTCTTCTGTCCTTATTAAACACAGTAAGTGGTTCTAAACAGATAATTTATGTATTTATTTTATTTTGTTTGCACAAACAGGCCATTACATCTTTGTCTCAGCAGCATTATCAGTTTGTTCTTAGAATGAGTTATCCATTTCTCTTTCAGTCATCATGATTTATTTCTGGAAATCTACCACCTACTAACATATTTGCTCTCTATTCTCCCTTATGTCTTAATTAAAAATCATGTTCTATACCTCAAAGACCTGTATAGGCTGTGCAGTTCCTGCACTGTTGGTGCCTGTGCTCCAGAGCAGAAAGCAAAATCCAGAGTTAGGTGTCTTGGTAAGTGGAGAGCTACACAGATGATATTAAACAATCTACAAAATCTCAGAGGCTACAATGAGTCACTTTTCTGTATCTAGTACAAGGTACTAAAATCAAAAGGATGCGCCCCAAAACTGTCTCCGTAAGAATTTAGGGGCTGACCAGGATAGTTAAAGTTCCTACTCTCTTGAGACTCAAACTGAAATCCACTCCCAAGTTAGGAGAAATGAGGAGGAATCAACTTTTAGAAGCTGTGGATAGACTATTCAACAATACTATCTACCAATTAAAGCAGCCAGAAACTGGGTGATGGAGACACAGTTCCCTCTTCACAGAGGGCTTTCAAGCCTGTATTTATCACCACATGGGACAGCCTCCTGTGTGTGTAGTAGGCTGTCTGCCTGCCAAAACTGGATGTTTATGAAGCAAAGAGGGCAAGGCTGATTAACTCTTGCAGTGTGGGAATATTTAGATGTGTAGTCCATACCACTAAACTCACAAGTAAGTAGTTCAAACACTGTCTTAAAATACAGGGTTTGAGGTTTGAACCCCTCAGGCTGAGGAGTGTAGCCTCTCTCACCAATGACTCTAACAAGTCGAGTCAAAGAGGTGAGCACTCTCCCAGCTCCCTCATGTCTTTTAAAAAGAAAGCAGCTGTTTTGATATTTTTCCATGAGCTAATTCACATTGAAGAGCTGTGCATACTGCTAGATGAAGATCTCTAGAAGGTTTAGGTACCTCTACAAATTTAATGTGGCCCAAGCAAGGAACTAAACCCAAGTTTTTCAGAAGAAAGTACTTCTGGGCACATACAGTACCAAGGAACCCTAGGAAACTTCCAAGCAACAAGTGAAAAATCTCATGGATTTTGATTGAACTAATAGATGAGTTTTAGACAGAGAAATAAACATCTGCAGGTCAGGAGCAGCTAAACTTGCATATAATGCTTTTTAGGTTCTGCCCTAACTCCCTCCGTACCCAATAATTTATCTGTATCAAAAATTCTTGGTTATTACGGTTTATTTTAAAATGATAATTTAGGAACTTTTAATATTCTTAAGTTCCTGAACCACTCAGATAATTTCTCAGAGCAAAAAATGAAACTCCCAAATTTGAAGTCTGAATTTTTCCAAGAAACATTACAAATCAAAACTAAAGCCACTGCAAGTAGAATGACAAGTCAGAGACTCAAAGTTTTACTCCAGTAAACTTCCCCTTAAGGGAACTACCTTAGATTAGAAAGCAGTATATATCCTGCTCCTCTGATCTTTTTATACATCTCTGCAGGAATTTTCAGAAAGAAGAAAGATAAAGAAATGGAACATTTCAATCCATTTAATGCTTTAGAAGAAATGGAAGCGTTATATCAGCTCTATCATATGTCTTCTGATACAAAAATCAAAAAATGTAGGTAAGGGTTGTTTAGCATGGTACAAACAAAAGGATTAACCAAATTGGGAATCAGTAAAAACAAAACCAGCAGTAATCACTGTTTTTGAGGAGAGAGAGAAAAAATGTTTGAAAACGAAAAAAATAGCATCATGATACGTCAGATACTTTACTAAATCAATTTTATTTTGAAAGAAAATGTCTTACAAAGTTGAATTTGAATGCATGTCTTGCAGAATGAACTCTCATGGAAGACCAGGCACTCCCTTTTTTCATTGTGTAAGTTGTTTGAGAGCTGTACTGCACTCCAAAATACAAACATAATGTCCCACTGCAGAATTAGTATTTTGTCTTCAGTGGTGGTAGCAGATTTTTCTTCTCAATATATATTAAGTTTTTTCTATTTCTCTTAACCAAAAAAAACCAAACACACTTCCCCCCTCCCCCCCCCAAACAAAAAACAAACCAAAAACCAAACCAAAACCCCAAACAAACTAATAAAACTGCAACAATAACTAAGAGCTGAACTTCTAATGCTGACTCAGATGCTACTCAAGCTTCAATTCCACTGGGCATGAATGAGCAAGAGAGCAACGGAAAGATAAATACACTCACTGCAGCATTTTCCTACAAGGAAGGAGATAATTAGAGGAGCAGAATTATTATTACTAAAAATACCTAAAGAACTAATTTTAGTCTCCAACAGATGACCCATTCCAATAGGACATCTCAGGTAACTTAATACTTTCTTTCTCTTTACATTTAGGACCAGAGGTGCATTTTCCTTCTCTCTCCATTTCACTACCATAGGCCTAAGCATTCAAAATACTTGTAGACAAAATCACTGCCTCATTATTCCAACTGTTAAATGTAAATCAAAACCACTGAAAAATTAAATTTAAAAACTCTAGGATAGTATACATTAGTAATTACATTCACTGACACCTAACCAGTTTTTACCAGATGTTGGGACACTGAAACAACAGAGCCTGAAACATGCTTAAATTCTTTTTTTTTTTTTTTGTTATCAGTAATAAAACAATAGTCTCTGCTCTTGTGACGGAACATCCTCCTTTACATCCTCCACCAGCAACTGCTCAAAGCTGAAGTACACAGAGCGACTTAACCTAATTATAAAGCAATAGTAAACATTCATCTTTCAAAAGAGAAAGAAGAAGAGAGGCCCCTGAAGTGGGAGAGGAGAAAATATTCAGCACAAATATCACACACAAATTGTGTGAATTTGTAACATCTCTTCTACTCCTCAAACACCATGAAGGAACATGGCATGCAGAGTAAGCCTCCCAACACTGATTCTTAGCATCAGTGAATTGAGCTAATCATCCAGAGTCACTGTAGAAGAAGATAATGTGCATTTTATCTCTTATCAGAGCAGGCCATCTTCCAAACAAGGCCTTTTAAACTGTCAGATTTATTATAAGCCTAACAAATGCAGTTAAAGAATAAATGAGGATTACACCTTCAAAGCTGCTATTTCAACCTGAAAAGTAGCAAACAAAAGGTAAAGTACCACAGAGTGGACAATCAGGTAGCAGTACTATACTGCCATGTTTCCATCCCATCAATACATACAAGCAGTGTATATACAACTGATACATACAGAAACAGTTTATTAAAGTCAGTGTTTTATTGAGTAACAAACACAAAAAATACTGTTTACTGACCAAAAATATTATCAGCCAGTGAAAAGTTTGGCAAAAATTTTCTCTCTCTCATTTAAAAAATAAAAACAGCTCATACTTCTGTGGTTAATTGTTTACTCAAACATACAGCCATTATAGTTACCCCTTTTTTCCTGTGAGGTTGTCATGACTAAAAACCTTTCTTGTCTCGGTTTCAGAAGTATAAATGTACTCCACATAGCATTAATTCTGGTAGAAGCCAGAGGAAAGTTGGAAGTGACACGCAAATTCTGATTCTTCACATTTTTTCCTGCTTATGAATTCTTTTTTCACTGGCTCCATTTCAGAATCAGAAAATATTTAATATTGGTACATACTGCAATCTTCAACTCTTTTGAAGAAGGCAATACTTGCCATCCACTTTCCCAGGCCTCCAAAGGAAATTGCTGTCAGAGGCGGAATAAGATACTAGATCAGAGGAAGGGTTGCTTTAACTCCCAGCTCTTTTCATTGTAGCACCTGTCAGAATCCCAATCAGTGAGCTGAGCCCGCCTGCCCCACACCACACTGGGCTTGGAAAAGCACAGCCATTTCGCACACAAACTTGCTCTTGCACAGGTATTTTGACAAATCGAGAGAGATGTGAATAAATGTTTGGAAATTAATAAAGAAATAAGAGGTAAAAATCACAAGAAATAGAAGGAGTAGGGGAAGAAAGACTGCATTATCTGGTAAAATTAAATTTAAGCAAGAGATCCACTGCTAAAAAGTTTGACAGAAAAGAAAGTTAATGATAAATTAACTCTGATAAATAAATCCTCCTGAATCCCTGGTATACGTAAGCCACATGTTCTACAACCAACTTACTGTATGGGTCCATCACCAAACACCTGGAATTGGGATATACTCCAAACAAAACAATGCGAGTAAGACAAATCTTGGTTGGTGATGATAATCTGATATTAAAAACATAAACTAATTTAGTTAAGGGTATGCTTTTCTCTTGAAACAGCACTACCACTTTCACTAAAGATGAAACTGTCCAAAATCTTTACCACCCTACAACAGTCACAGAGTATAAAGCAAAAAGAGAAAACAGAGTTTCTACAAAGAAGGTGGTAGCAGCAGGATGAAAAACTCTAGTCACCTTTAAAGGACTTGTACTAAAATCTGACACACACCTGTAGCCTTTTTTTATCTCAAAACAGCACTTCTTACTTAGACAATACAATTTTATTTGAAAGAGCCTATTACAGGTAACATTAAACCAAAATTTACAGTAATATTTACTAAACTTTATTTTATTCTTCAACTCTACAAACTAGAACTAAGAAAAGGAACATAATTTACTTGCAAATGCCACTGAGCCCATGTATCGAAGAACTGAAAACTGGCTCCAACACCTACTACTCACATTTTTGCTCAGTCTACAAAATCCGTAACAGACTCAAAACAAATGTTTGAGCTGAAGGCTCCTTCCTCAGTCTTTTCCCTTACTCCTGTGTAATGGCTTTAGAGTGGTGTATTAGACAGTAAGAAGACGACATATTCCATTTGCAACCTGAAAGCCAATAATGCTCATGAATTTTTTACCTGACAGACACTTCAAGATGCCACTGGGAAGATTGTCTAATAAACACATTAGGCTGCAAATGGGCGGCAGCAGCTCTTTAACACATGCTGTAACACTCAAATAAATGGCTAACATTAATGTTCAGTGTTACAGACTGGTATTTTATATGACTTTCTGTAAAATCCACCCACATCTTGAAGGAGAAAGACGTTTTTCTCAGCTACTCAAACCCACAGCTTTGAGAAACCCCCAGTTCTGCCTGAGACTGCCAAAACCCCTCCAGACTGACCCCAGAACTGTAAGATGGCTCCTACCTTCTGTATTCCCATAGGCTAAGGCTCTTAACAGAGCCACTCACTCAGCTGCTTACGGATTAGGTTACGTCAGCACCTCTAATATGCCCAGGAATAGCAAAACCAGGCTTTAATGAAACAACAGCAAAAAAATATCAGAAGAAGAAAGTACCTCCCCCCATAACATATAACCTGTTTGCTGAATTTCTGCTTTTAAAGAGGAAAAGATATGTTTGCACCTAAACTTCATGACTCTGTATTGCAATTCCACGTCTGGGATTCTATCTCCCTAGTTATCAACAACTGTTTGTGATTCTTAATATTCAAGGACAAAAGAAATGCAGCTTAATACCACTAAAGCTTTCCTTAAAACACCAGATAAAAACAAAAATACAATGCTGGAATATGTATATATATATTTGTATATATGCCAGTCATTCTTACATCCTTTTGTTTGCATTAGGTGGGTAACTAAGTTTAAAAAATAAAACAAACCCAACCAACCAAACAAAACCTCAACCCCTTATTCTAAACCCATTTAGCCTTCAATGATGTATTTAATAAGTATTAAACTATGGTTGCAAAAAATATGAAGCCTCAAAGCATTTTCACTGGAAAAGGAATCCAAATTCCCACGTAAGATGTTTATTTAATCTATATTTTTTCTTACAGTTCACAATTATTAACAACTTATGAGACTGATTTCAAAGCCTAGTATTTCAAATCTACTGTGATATAAAATAAAACTTTGTGAATAGCTCAGCTGATAAATGAAGCAAACCTAACAACACAGAAAAGGATAATATTATAGAAAACTTTGTATTTAAACAGCTGATGGTACTTCTGAAACAGTGAGTTAAGCATGTTAACTGCCCCTGAGTCCTCTCTGCTAATCTCAGTTTCAAAACTGGTATTTGTCAACTTTAATTCCCACACCAACTTGCTTTCCCAGAAATCACCAAAAAGCAAGGGGAAAACCAGACTTAAGAGAGTGGAAGAATGGAACAACTCCTCTCACAAGCATAAGGCACTGTGGAAAAACTCACATCCAGGAACATTTTCTAATCTCATAACTGACACAAATGTATATATTTATTTACAATACGAATAAGCTTATATAGTTTGGTGTGATTTTCAAGATGCCTATCTTAGCAATGAGAAAAATATGACAGATCACATAAACAAAGGCATTTACACATCTCTGTGGTGTGGGCAGGCCTACATTGGAATTTCACTCCAGCTAACTGCCTGTCAAACACCAGTCTGTTTACTTCAGATAAAACATGTTCCATTAATAAAAAGCTCAGGAAACTGCATTGTGTATCAGTAAAAAGTGGAGGGCAAGCCAGAGAGAACAGTGTGTTTCCACATCAGGTGTATACAGGACCCATACACAGAGATATTAAACCTATCATACTTGAATTTGAGCTCCATGACTTATTAATCTGAGTTTCAATGACTTCATACAGCTAGAGAGGTGTTGGTCCTCCTGGTCACTAGGATCAACCTAGGATGTCTACATGCTCAGGTGCAGTGTGACAACCCAAGCTTGCACTGAAGCCTCAGCAAGAGATGCTTATGTCGCATGCCACGTTTCCTATCTCTAACCTGGCCATCAAAACAATGTTCCTTCAGTCCCAGAGTAGATACTACTTACTGAAATTTTTGCTGTACTTCAGGAAGTCCAACTCTATGTATCTTCTCTGGTGCCCAATCAAAAATTGAACTCATGTTTCCAATTTTCACATACCTGAGGCACCAATATGGTCTATTTTAACTTTCTACTCAGCCACTAGAAAGTATGTTGAAACTTCAGGCCATTCTTTCAAATGCCAAGCACTGAATTAAAACTGATTTGCAGAAAACGTACCTAAACATCATCTATAACATTTCTACACATCTTCATATTGCTATCATGGCAAATAAATAACCCACTGCACACATATGTACAAGATACATACTCCACACTTCCTTCTAAACTAATGAGATGCTCTCATAACAATGCATTTCGTTTAATAGCATAAAATAACAAACTTTCAATTTAAGAATCAAGAATTCAAGCTGCTTTTTTCCAGAAGGTTGCAAGTTAACAATAGTCTAAAGTCAAACATACCTATATTCAAGTTAAACAAATGCTAGTACTCAGCTCCACAAATGGCCTAGGTCATAGTAACTTTAACAGCTGAGGTGAATTGGACTTCACTTTGATGTACTCTCTCAGTCAGGGATGTAGCTGGTTCCCTCAGCAGATCTGGAATGCTGTGCCACTTTCTGAAATTGTATACCAAAATCATTCTGCTGAGTATGGTGCTCAGTACAGCTTACCTGCCCTCTGAAGTGCATTTAGAGCATCTGCCCTGGAAAACTCAACATCCTCCTCAGCCTGCAGTGGCTTGCCTCAGCCCTGGTCCCAGAGGGTGCCTAGTGGCAAGACATGTTTCTGGGTGTTATGGGAGAGACCAGACAGAGTTTGGCCTCTATTCCCATTTTGTATTTGTATGAGCAGGTGGATCCCCTCAGCAGGTGCTTCCTGCTGATACTGGAACGCATGCCATTATCACCCATTTATCCTGGAGGAGCAATGTAAGAGTTGGGAAGTAGAAAAAAATTTATTACATTTTTCTTATTAAAGTTGGAAGAGCAATGTGCTTTTTGAGAGCTATATCATGAAAGATTATACTTGTATCACCTCCCAACATACAGAATTACAACTTTATACTTAAAACAAATGTATGTTAGATGGATGATAAACTCTGGGCAAAGCCATTGAGAGTTCTAACTACACACATTGTTACTAAGCAAAAAACCCAAAACTAATAAATTATGTCAGAGCCACATATGAGTGTATTGCAAATATTTATGAAGTATGATTAACTTGATGTTCTTAATATATCCATAAGTTTAAAAACTGACCTGTGAAGATGAATAACAATTACTAATGACTTCAAATTTTATGTCCATCTTAACTTTATTTCCTTTAGTAAAATTATCGCAATCAGCAATAACAAAAGAAGATGAAAGTTTAACTGCCATTTTAAGGCATTTAAAAGGAAAATACAACCTATAAAAATGCTGTTGCTTTACTTAGTCAACTGCCAAGGAATAACAAGCTTTGTACCCACCCACCCACACACACATATATATATATATATATATATACATACACACATATGGATACAAACTGTGACCAAATAAAACTTACATAGGGATGCCTATATGAGTCAAATGAAAGAGATATTTAGTTAGTGACTAGTCTGTCATGGAAGCTAATAGCAGATGTCTTGGAAAAAGGTACAAGGCAGCTGTAAATGATCCTTCCCCCAATATCTCCTCGCTTTACCTCTGACAAGCAGTGGTACAAGCTTAGCTGCATTGTTGCTGTGCCTCCTCCCTCTGATCCTATATGCAATGGTGCCTAATTCCTTCTTAAATCCATATATACCTTTGGTCTCTACAACGCTTACAGGCAACACCCTATAAGCTTTAATACAGCTCCCTATAAGCTCCCCACAATAGAAACGACTAAAAAAATTGAGCAGTTCTAAGGGGATGTTATGACTCAACTGAAATAAATCACAATTTTATCACTGACTTCACTGAAGCTTCGATTTTCCTCCTAGTCTACTAAAAGAAGATGTCAAACTGCTATTTGTCTCTTTTGTAAGACATATATCACCCCATGGGCCTGAAAAAACTGTGCTTGTATCCTGCAGCCCAAGGAAAACAAGACAACTCTACTATTAAAGCTGAATGTTCATCATGAGACATTTTATTATTTTTGTAAAAATAAACTGAAATTAATTTTTTGTTAACAATGAAATCATTCACGGTAAAGAAGAATCACAAGTGCTAAGAAAGAATTAGTGTCTATTCCAAGTATTTTGAATTTTGGATTTAATGGAATATAATTACTAAAGAGACGAACAGCAACTACATTCATACACTGAGTTGACCAGAAGCCTGCAATACACTGTCTCAAAATAAAAGATAACACACACTTAAAACTACTTAGACTGAACAGCTGGAAAAACTTCAGGAAAAGGATCAGAAATAATTTTATTCCATTAAGTTTTAGCAGAAGTTTCTTCACGAGACTCTTGTGATAGATGGTTGTTTAATCACAACAGCCTATGCTATCAGGAATGGAAAATCAGAGCAGTACAGTATACTGATGAAGTTTGTCTGGGGACAGTGTGCATAGGAGAAAATTAAATGGGAACAGCAAAGAGGAGAGTCAGGTACAACACACACTGCAAATTAAATGAATTTATCATTTTCATTATCATTTGAGTTGATTCTTCAATTAGATTTTCATAAAATTCCTGCACTGTTCCTTACGCTCTACGCTGTATCTTCACAACCCAGTCAGCCTTTCCAAAACCTCACTGTCCAGCTTCAGCTGCCAGGAAAACTACCTGCAGGGATAAGCCAGGCACCCAGGTACTGAAAACAGCCCACTTCTGAAAGACACAGGCTTTCACATCTTACACCTCAACTTCAGAGAACTAAAGCTTTACCTGCTAATAATAATTTTTAGTCCAATTCAGGCATCCTTCTAGGTCTGCCACAGTGAACGTGAGCAGTAAGAGAAGCTAAGGAGGAATGTAGGCAATAAGATGACTCCATCAGGATTTCCTCAGAGGTACAGTGATTATCAACTTACAAACACCCTTCTCATTTACTCAGCTCTAACAGCTTGGCTTGTAGACCCAGTCCTCAGCCTTTAACTCAGTTTTCTTATTACAATTATGGTGCTATTATATGGTAAATGTGCTAACAAATTTATTCCACTTATTAAAATAGATTCTGAGAATCAAGGTTGTTTTCATACTTTTTATTCTTTTCCATTACTAGACTAAATAAATAAATTAAATGACACTACAAAACCTAATCAGCCAGTTGACTTCTTAATAATATTTATTATTAAATATCATTCTAAGAACTCTGGAGTGAAATGAAATGTTTCAAAGTACACCTCTAGTTCAGACTTTCCCCTGCAGGTTTTTTTCTTAAAATACAGTATATTTTGCAATGCAGTGACACCTTCCCTCCTTCCTTGCGCAAGAAATTTCCCTTAGAGAGATGACAACAAGAAAGGGGAAAAAAAGAGAGCAGCAGTTTTTGAACATTACCAGTGTAACCTTGTTGACTACAGAAGCTTGTTGACTAAAGAATTTTGAAAAGAGAGCAAACAAAATTACTCTGGTCAAAGATAGTGCTTCAAGTTTTACATATGCTGTAAAAGCATATGTAAAAGCCTTTACATACCATACTTATGTAAAAAAATGCTTATGAAAGAGAACACCACAACTTGAGCCTTTTGAGAACATGGAGTCACCTGAAGAACACAGACTAAACAAAAGGTTGATTTTATTCAAATTTCCCCCCTTAATATGTCCTAAAAGGCATCGGGCAAATCAAAAATACTGTACAAGCAGCTAACATCTATTTTTCTACAAAACATAGGTGCCAGCATTTCAGTAAGCACTACTTGGCCCCCACTATCTTGTTAGATCTTCTGTAATGAAATAAAGGAAGAAAACACAAAAAGCAGAGAGGAAGTTTCATTGTTCTTGTGGCTTCGACATTTGGTGCCGTGAACGTGACAGGCTCTCAAGCCTCTACTCAACAGCACCCCTGCCCCAGGCCTCTGTACCAAAATGTTGGTATACTGAAATTAAAATAATCAAACCGAGACAAAAGAGAACAAGCAAATAAATAGTGCTAACTTGTTTACATTTCTGGCTCTGCCTTCGCAGTATGAAATAAAGTCTCTTCAAACACAAACTACATTAATTTGAAAAACAATAATATTTTCCTTTCTCCCTCCTATCTCAAAGTAGCACGAGTTTTTCGAAGTCCTAAATAAAATAAACTAAGGCATTTCCTGTATGTATTTAGTTAATTATTAAACGGATTCTAAGCATGATAGTCACCACTACTATTTCAATATGAATCCAGGAAAATACACTTCTAGCAAACTGCTAGTGCACTGCAGTAATGACTGATTATATGCATCTCCTCAATCCTGCCCTTAACTCTGAAGGCAAAATTCTAAAGAAGTAATAATCAGCACTCCTAAAGAAATCCAAACACTTAACTTTATCTTTTTTTTTTTTTTTTTTTTTTTTTCTTTGTGGTCCAGGATTAGTGTTATTGCTGTGAGCTAAAGAGCAATGCTGGGCTTAATGCTGTGTACAACAGGAAAGTAAAGTCAACAAGCCTGCAATAAGTTCCCAAGCAGGAGAGATAGCATACTGTATTCACTTTACTATGAGTAACTACCTATAACCATTTTTAGGGGATATTATTAGTTAATTAATCTGCAATATTAAATGCTGTCCTCCCAAGGTTAAAAGAAAGGTAAATACTGCCAAGATATTTAATGACATCAGCATGAATAACCATGAGATAAATATGAGGTCTGAAGATTAACCGAATGTCATTCTGTTTACAGGATCATGTACTTGTAAAGAAAACTATTAAGATTAGAGAATAGAGAAAGTTATATAAGAGCTACCAATATTTCCGTGTGTTTTGCCTACTCAAGCTCTTGGTCAGAAAGAGAAAGCTTTATTCCAAAAATGTCTCGGTACTCTGTACTTTTTCATGTGCATAGAAATTACTGAATATTGAATAGTAATTACTTCAATGAAAAAGACACTCTCAGGCTCCACCTCCTCTTGACAGTGGGAAAATACAGATGGGTTTGTGTATTATTCTGAATGCCAGAAAACTTGCTTACAAAAATATTTCCTGTGCACTGACTAAGATATATTTAGCCTCATAAACCCATAAAACTGTCACAGGCAACCACGAGTACACCTGTAGCCATTAAAATGGGGGGAAACAACAGAAAATGGAGAATAAAATTCACATTATTTCTTTGCATTTGTTATTTAGAAACATTATCTTTAAACTCTCTTACTCAAACAGAAATCAGCTCTTCCTCCCAATCCCCCAAACCAACATCCCCCTTGCCCCCTACACCCCCAACATCCAGACACCTATGATGCACACACGGGAGCACACACACATGCAAAAAGAAAGCATTAACAATGAAGTCACGGCACTTCAGAAACACACCTTGTCGTCTTCCAGCCTTTGCAGTTGAAGGCAGATCTTACTAGTTTTTCTGCGTCTTCAGATCAAGATGTAGATAAATCCCCCATCCATTACGCTGGCTTTTTATTAAAAACGGGAGGGGGGGGGAAGATACAATTACCAGTAAATTTACAGCCTTAAAAATATCAGCTCTCCATTATCCCAAACCAGTGTTATGTCTTGATGTAAACCAAAGCACATGCTGAGTGAGGACGTGCGCACACAGCAGCTTATCATCTCTGTCATCTGCTTCTAATGACAGCTGACAAACTGGCCACGCTAATCCTTCCCTAACTGCTGATCAGAGAGATCCCCCTTTGACAATCCAGCATGGTGGAGTACTCGAAAATTCCTCCTGCTTCTGTTCTGTTGCTGCTCTAAAAAGCAGTTTCCTTTTCATTGAGATAATAGCCTTTTCTGCAGTCACGTGGCGCCCGGGCTACATTAGCAGAGCTTGATGATAACAGAGTAACTCCCCTCCCTCCCTTCTGCTGATGTTAAGGGTATGACTCCCGGAGAAACCCAAACCTGGCGCACTTGAAATCGTTTTGCATCTTCTTCTACCAAAAAGCAAATTGTGCTGTTGGTGGAGAAGAGGCATAGATGGGCTCTCTCTACTTCTTGCACCAAAACCAATTAGCGAATACATTTTTAGGCGGTGCCTTTGTTGGGGCACACACACTGGTCATAGACGTGTCATATGAGACTAAACTGAATATTAAGCATGCTTAATACTGAGTATCTGGCATGTTAAAATTATTCTTTTCACCCTAGAGTACTTTAATTTTTTGCCTGTAATTTTACTTCTACTATAATAAATACTCTTCTCTCAGCAACACCCTAGGGTTCAACTCCTCCCAGCACCCAACTCTCCCCCAAATGCAAAAAAGCACAAATAATAAATGATTCACACTACAAACTCCAGTATCAGTGTTTCTCTCTTTTTTTTCCTCCTTTTTTTTTAAATGACATTATTTATCTTACTTTAACTCAGTACTATGACAAACATCTTAAGCATTTCTAAAATACACTGCCCAGTGGGGAAACCTACCTAAGATTCAGCTTCAGAGTTTTCTCCTGAATGTCAAGTCCCAGGAAGGTCTGCACCTCAGCATTTAGGTTTCCTGCTTGTAAAAGGCAAAGTACACATACAACCACAACTGCTCTCTCCTGCCTTCACTGAAGCAGTTCTCAGATTCAAAGAACAAGCCTTTCCTTTTCTGCACTAGCACACCATTTCCCTGTTACCTTAGCACACAGCATTAAGATATCCAATTTATTCCCCCCAGCTCTGCCCGCCTCTGATAGCACTGGGCAGTGCAGGTGGGCACAGATCAGTGCAGCCTTACCCAGAATCCCATCGCTGGGATTCGCAAACTGTTTAAGCAAGCCGTGGATGAAGCACCTTTAAGTAATTGTCAAGCCCACAGAACAACTTTTGCAGCTTTGTACCTGCTCCTTTCCAATGTGATCAAGAAACAGAATTATCTCCTTTTCTCCTTCTATTTCCATCTTTTCCCATTACACCACATCATTCCTCTTTAAGACAACACTGATCATAAACTTATAGTTTCTCCAGAAACTGAAAAGATTTGTGTAAAGACTGTGGTTGCACTTACAGGAAAATAAAATG
This sequence comes from Pseudopipra pipra, assembly GCF_036250125.1. Classification (NCBI taxonomy): domain Eukaryota; kingdom Metazoa; phylum Chordata; class Aves; order Passeriformes; family Pipridae; genus Pseudopipra; species Pseudopipra pipra. The sequence goes on along the minus strand of NC_087549.1, from coordinate 33,631,938 downwards.
GAAATCATGAGGAAATAGTGACTATCCTGTACACACCATCTTTGCCAACGCTGCCCTGTCACCCTTTCTGTTTACACCACTCCCCAAGGACAGCTCTACTCAGGAAAGCAGCCCTGCCCAAGGCTCTGGGGAAACCCTGCTTCAATGCTACCATCAAAGCTGAGGCACAATGTTTCTGCAGCAGAGAAGCTCCAAGTGGAATGGGGCCCCCTTCTGCAGCAGCATGAATCCTCTTTTCTGCTCTGCCCTTTTCCATGCTTTAGAGAAAATCTATGAGAAGGATCCTCAGTCCAGGAGAAAATAATCTGGTTCCAGAAGGAGACTATATTCAGCAGAAAAACATATACACACTAAATTGACATGGTTTATTTTTCCCGGTCTTTTTTGTGAATGTCCTTCCATCTCAAAGCAGTGCATTATACAGGGTAAGCAGAATGAACACCATTTGGAGCTACACATAACTAAGCCCAATAGAACAAGATCTGCTTTGAGATCTTAACTTTCTTTTATGTCACTTGCATTTTTCATATGAATTCCTTAGCTGAAGAAGATGCACCAAGCATGCTGGTGAAATTGGAAAACGATACAAATGCCACAAAAACTTAAGATTACAGAGAGCATCTCCGATATTCAAGAAAATATATTAACAGACAAGCACCAGAAGAAAAAGGAGCTTTCACAAGGACACACACACACAAAACACTTCACTTGTGTTCACTTACCAATCTAAGGAAAACATAAAAAATGGGAGCATCCCACTCAGGTATCGTAACTAGAACTGTACTGCTAATATTTACAGGAATCATTAAATGATAAATTCAAAGTCAAAACAATATGGTGAGCACAAACACAATAATTACAGTGTTAAGGAAAGAATTATGTGTAAATAAGAAGGAGGTAACAGAAAAGAGTCATCATAGCTATGAAATAGGAGTTGAAGGCTGAAAAAGGAGCAAAAGTACACAGATGTTGTTAAAAGGATTGCTTAGTGAAGAACAGTGTACAGATAAAGCTAAGGGAAAAGAGGGACTATCCCACTGCAGTGTAGAGACTGATTCTAGACAAAAAGGTAAAGAAGAACAGAGTGAAAAATTATTCCTGATGGAAAACACTGCTCTGAATGTAAATAAGAGAATATGCAACAGCAAAGAAGGAAAGGCTCTTTGGTTTTATCAGGCTGAAAATACATGCTTCCAATGGAAATGACAGAGTTGTTGTTTCCTTTCAAATAGTTTCATAGGAATCATACACATAATTTGGGGATGAGCAGGTGACCTTCAAAACTAATTCTGGCACTACAGATTTTTTCATGTTAGAATAAGACACAGATTTAAGCAGCAGAAGAGGTTCATCTAAGTTTTCTCTAAGAAGTATATTTCATTAATTTCTTTTTTTTTTTTGCCCAGCCACAGGTGGCATTACAGTAGACACAGGGAAGCTACACCTTCACTAAAACATTTACAATTTATATTCTAACATGATCAAATAATTAAAATTGATAAACAGAACACTGCTTTCATTGCATGCATTTCAGAGTTTTCTTACATTTGTGTTTTCTCTTTCTTTCTTTCTTTTTCTTGAGAAAGAATGAATCGGGCAGAGACAGGACATACCACAGCACGATCTGGTGTTGTTTGCTCTTCTTCTAACAAACCCATATCTGAGCCAAGGACTAGCAAAACGATCTCAAAACACCTTTTTAATCTTTTTAATCCCAGAACATGATTTCTCTCACCCCCTATACCATATTCAGGAGGACCCAATTCCACCCTCATAATCCCTTCAATCCTCTCAGTTTGGAGCACCCAAAGGGGTACCCTAATTGACAGCCATAGTGGCAGCCCTCGTTTGCATGGCAAAATAGCAAGACACTTCAAACTGTGTTTGAAAGATTACAAAGCTGACTCACTAGGCTTTATTCAAGACAAGAGGCCACTGACTTTTAGGAAAGCTGACTAGGCAGCATTAAGTACTCTTTGTGAGAAAGACTGGAAGGGCAAAGCCCACACCAGCACAGAGAACAACAACCAGAAACTATTAGGACTGGCTGCCAAAATGCACAATAAGGATATTGCTGCTCAGGTTAAGAACAAAGACAGTACAGTGATTTATATGTTATATTTCAATAAATGTAGCAGAAAACATATGGTTCTCAAATATTAGTTTTTGGGACTTTTTAAATTCCTCTATCTGAACACTAACAAAAACACTGGGGTTTTCATGTCAAAACTGGAAACCTGTTGACGCATGTGGCAATGACATCAACCTTTTATCAGTTTAGGAACTCCTAATTCATCAGTACTTGAAAACTAGGATTTTTTCCTTTTACTGGCTGAGGAAAAATAAATAGGATAATGTAGATAAATCTAGTTTTTCTGACCTTTGCATCTCCTCTCGAGGGGCACAGGAATCATATCAAATGTACTTCCACCGGTATTTGCAGCGTTTGGCATTTCTCACAGTCAGTCTCTGTATTAGCAGTACATTACCTACAGTGCTAAATACCTTTTGACTTCTGTCCATACGAGGGCAATGAAAAGACACTCCTTCCTCTCTGAACCTTTCAGATATTAGTGTCCACTTCTCTTCGTAGTATGGAAATGTCCACGTTTCTTGAAGACAGCTCACCAAGGCTCTCATAACTTCATAAGCGTGCACTCAGTCATGCACTCAGAGCATTCTGTGTGCAAGTTTCTGCAATACCTGACTGGATAATTCAATACTGAGGTGTGTGCTATATATAGCAATTAAGTTCTGTATGGGCATGTCCACTGACAATTGTGTTCTCTTTTTTTTTTAAAGACAAGTTTGATGATTATGGTCAACGGAGATTTTTGAGTAATGGTTGAAGAGGTTTTCTTGTTTGGTGTTTTGGGTTTTTATTGGGGGGGGTTGTTTGTTTTTGGTTGTTTGTTTTTAATCTCTACTGCTGCACTCCTTTGCCTTTCATTAAGAAGGGATACAAGATAAGAAAAAGGGGTTCTTTCATTGCAATCTGGAAATGGTCAGCTCCTGGCTCAGGTCTTTCTCTTCCTGGAACCTAAAAAAGGGTAATGTTCCCTGCTCAGAGCCTCTGGTGCAGGGTGCTTGCTGGTGCTCTCTAGGGACTATACACAGAGAGATGCTCTCTGGTGGAAATGGGCCTTAACCCACAGAGAGACAAGTTCAAGACAGTGAGTTGCTTCCCTCCATGCTGACGGACCATGAGAGGAACTCAGTGCAGGAAGTTGAGCAAGCAGAGAAAACCAGAACCAAACTGAAAATACTACGGCATTGAAAATAAATGTTGTATTAACACAATACATTACATAAGTATAATAACATTGAGTGCTACCATGCGTTTTTAATAGAATGTAGCTAAATTATGAAGAATCCAGGATTTTTAAAAAATAAATTACTTTCAGTTCTATTGAATGTGCCTTCCAGTGAATATATTTTTAAAATCAGCTCAAACTCATTATTTTACCTCAACTCAGAACAGAAATACTCATACGGGAAAAGACTTCTAATAATAAAAGGTTCCTGAAATGTGTGGACCAACAGCTGGCAAGATTCAATGGCTGAGATTTGAATTAGACAAGAGTTTAAACTAGACAAAAGTTAGACAAGAAATTGTTTATTATTAATAGAAGAACAAAATCACACTCATTCATCCAAGGATAAGATAGGTTTTCTTTCATGTAGTTTTATCTATAAATAAAATATTTCTAAACAACACCATGACTCAATTGAGGGAGAGGATTAAAGAAATAATTTGGTAGATTCAAGGTTTCTGATAACCAGGCAGGGCGACACTGTGTAATGCCCCATCTGGCTGTAACAGCAACACTGTGTGAACTCAGGAAGATTTGATAATTTGCCTATTGTTTTCCTTGAAACAAAGTTGCAGATGTGTTTAGTGCAAATGGGACCTCTAGTATCCACCTTTAATTCAGGATATAGCAAATCACTCTGGCATACCTGGTGATGAATATGAGGGTCTCTGCACCTAGACCTCGTTTTGAAGAGAAAGGTAACATTTCCTAGGAAGTCATAAAAATCTCATGTCTTGTCAATGTTCAGCAGTTGTCTTCTAATTGCTAGTGGCTTGCAGACATTGTCTTGCATTTGAAAAGCTGGTTCCCACCAGCAGCAAGGAGGAAATACACAAGAGACTGTATCTTGCAGATCCTGAAATTCTGGGCTTTCAGAGCCTGCCAAAAGACCTCACTGAAGACAGGAAATGCTACTGATTACAACTAGCATCACATGTGAGAAACTGGAACACAGAGACAGTTGCTCTTTAAAAATTTGAGAATAAACAATAAACTAATTTAAGGTTGCATCATCCACTCAAATCTGAAAAGCACCTGAAGCAGCATTAAGTCAGTGCAAATGCTGACTGGTAAATGGCAATGAACAGCAAATACTAAGTACTGACCTCTGGCCTTAACCATTCACAATGTGCTACACATGGTCATGTTCCAAATTTTGTTCTTATGAAACACCCAAATATCAATGGATGACCTGAGGTACAGAGGAGAAACTGAAGAAAGTCAGGTTTTCTATTAGGAGTTTTCAAGTGGTAGTTTCTATCAGTATTAGACAGAACCGTGAAAAAAGCCCTGTTTAACTGAGCCCAAGCATAAGTACTCCTGCAAAGGCTGTCAGTGTTTGATGAGAAAACCAAAAGCCAGAGACTGCAGCCTATCAAGTAAAACAAAAAGTGAAAGGAAAAGTAGAAGCCATTGGAATTAATTTGGAATTTGTTTTGCAATAAAACAATTACATGCTCTGCTATGAAATAAAAATCAGCTTTAGGACAATTGGTCTGTGCTCCTTTTTATAATGATGTAGCTGTGACAAAATTGGGATTTAACTGAAGTATTCCAAAAATTCAACAACTTCAAATTTCACTTGTGAGAATAAAACAGGGGAAAAACTCCTTTGTGATAATTCAACAGCAATTACTGAATGTATGCTATTAAGGAATATTTAACATAATGACAGTGTTCAACAGAAACCAGACTTGCTCACTTCTCATCAGACAAAAGTGCAGGTTTGCTACAAGTGGCAGTAATAACAAATGGCAGCCATAAAACATGAAAGACAATACTAATTTCATTTAAATAAACAATAAATTTCAGGTATGCAGGCAAATATTGCAGTAGAAACAAGACATCACATTCTGACAGAGACCTAATTCTGAGCAGAACCGCTACATAATCTCAAATAAGCCCCAGCGTGGTTAGTGTTGAATATTTAAGTCTATGATAAGACAAAACATGTCAGGACTTGGGTCTACTGCTAACCCTTAAAAAGTTCAACACACTGAATTCCAAAATGGAGATCTATTTTACAACTTCAGTTTGTTCTAGTTTTTTCCTAAAATGAACTGCAAAGTAGGTGCATATGTATGAATGAAGGGAAAAGTTCAGAAACAGAATACAGCTCAATCATTTTAATGTGAAATACATAGAACATAGAGCAAATCCTGTCCCATCCTGAGAACTCCTACACACATTTATTGATGCTATGCTGTACATCAATATGAAAAAGTCAGACACAATCTTTGAAAACAGATGACAGACACATTAGAACTGCTACCAACTGCAAATAGTAGGTCTGACAGGTCTTCCCTTAATGTAAAAATGACCCACACCATGTTTGCAAACTTTAGATTTTCCACAAAAGCCATCTCGAAAATATTACTTTAATCTAACAAAAATATCAACAATATGAGTAGTGCTTTTCGTTTTCTTAAAGACTGCACTTGAGCATGTTATACTGAAGCGCAAGAAGATACAAGGTCAGTTAAATGGGGAGAAAAGTCAAGTTTGGAAGAATATATGGCTATTTCATTCCTTTTCTTTCGGCAAAGAGATTCCCATCTTTATCTTTCAAAAACATGGCTGTCACAACTCTCATCTTGAAACAGTAGTACTTGACAGTTCACAGAACTATTTCTTAAAACCATTAGCAAATAACCCTTAATACAAGATTTATGAGTTATTTAGATTTTTACAAATTGCCTCCCCCAGGTTCTTAAGAACCTACATTTTCCAAGCTTCAAGTTAATAATATAATAATAAATAGCACTGTATAAGCCATTTACCTTGAGTGAAGTAAATATCCTTTTAAGAAGTAATCAGCCAAGTCCCTGAAATTAACTGTCCTTTCTGCTGTGCAATTTCTTCCCCAAAACTATAGAGAAAATAGGCAGGGCATGTAACGCATTAAGACAAAAAGGTCTCAAAGAGAACATTTTGCTGGCAATTTTAACATCAGTATGGCAAAAGAAGACAGAGATGATCTGTGAAATAATCTGGACATAAAGTCATACTTTACTTTCAAAAGTCAGAAATTCGACCACATGCCAACAGACAACCAAAGTGACTGTGAGAGAACTGATGTGCTCTGTTTCCAAACTAGACCTCCACCTGAGAAGCAGGATGTCCCACAGGACCACCTTAAACTGCAAGTATATGGCCACTACTGTTGTCCAAAGGCAATCCAGTCTTACTTGCTGAGAAATATTTCAAGATTATCTTGTGACTTTGTTCTATGATGTGCATTTGTATCTATGGATTTACAGATGACATTTCAGTGTTAATTCGGACTGATAAAGCCTTGTAGGGTCATGGACACTGGAAGGCTGATTTTCTCTTTGTTGCATATGTGACCAGCAGGTCAGGAGAGCTGATTCTTCCCTTCTACCCTGCACTCCTGAGACCCCACCTGGAGTGCTGCATCAGGGTCTGCAGCCTTCAACACAGGAACGACATGGACCTGATGGAGTGAGTCCAGAGGAAGGACACAAAGATGATCAGAGGCCTGGAGCACCTCTCCTATAAAGACACACTGAGAGAGTTGGGGTTATCAGTCTGGAGAAGAGAAGGCTCCAGGAAGGCCTTTCAGAATCTTCCAGTACCTAAAGGGGGCTTACTGGAAAGTTGAGGAGAGACTCTTTACAAGGGCATATACTGACAGGACAAGAGGGAATGGTCCAGAGAGGTTGTGGATGCCCCATTCCTGGAAGTGTCCAAGGCCAGGTTGGGTGGGGCTTTTGAGCAATCTGGTCTAGTGGAAGGTGGCCCTGTCCATGCAGGGGGGTTGGAAAGAGATGATCTGTAAGGTCCCTTCCAACCAAAACTATTCTGGGATTCTATGGGAGTGGTAGGGTTTAGATACTGTTGTTTTGGAATAGCTAAACAGACGCTCTGATAGCCAGCCATATTTCTGAAAATGGTTTTAACTTAGCACAGCCAAGGTTCAGTGACAATCACTTTTCTCTCAGACAGCCTAACAGGGGTGGATACAATATAATTTAAGTGAATCGAGGCCATTAGTTAATACTAAAGGGAGCTTTGTTCTCAAACTGCAGTGATTCTCTTGATAAGCATATTTGACACTGCATGTGCTTGCTGATGTTACTGTTCAAAGAAAGTTAAGGTATTAGTGGGCTGCTGAAGGAATTCTTTTTCCTTGAAAGGCTTTTGGAAAAAACCCCCAACTTTTCCATTTTTTTTTCATTTTACATGGGAGGAGGTGCAACATACAGTGATGACCATCCAGAAACATAAGCCCTTCCAGATAAAAAAGATACCTAAAGTAAAATAAATTTTAAAAACTATGAAAAGGAACCTATAAAGAATGGCAAATCTATGTCCCTATCAGCCAAGAGTGATGCAATTTCTCAAATTACCTGCTGCCTGGAGACTTTTGATTTAATGCAATTCTGAATATGCTGGCTGTACAATACTATATATAGGAATGTACAGTTGGCACTGAGGGGCACATGTAAGAACACTTTTTGAGAGGGTCAACAGTGGAGAGCCCTCAATGGAAGTAATGAGTGATGGGAATTAAGTAATAGGGTCAGTTAAAATGCCTCAGCTTTAGAGAACCAGACAATATGAGATTACAGTCCTGGCTGCAATGCTGTTCTTCTCTACTAAAGCAGGGCTTAAAAAAACCCAAAAAACCACCTGTGGTTGCAATATGATTTTATGACTTTAAATATAGCATAATACAAGGGGAAAAAAAAGCAAAGGAAATATTGAGCTAGGTATCCCCCCACATACCATTGACACTAACATTTGTATTTGCAATGGAGATTACTGAGAAGGACATGGAGAAAGAAGAGGAAGTGGTAAAGTAGCCATTTAGGGTTTAGGTACTTAGGAAGCTTCCATGACACAGAATCCCTGCAACCTTTAATACATCACACTCATTTAACATCTATGCTGTATGTAAATTTATATAGATGAATTACCTTTATTAATATACAGCCTGCAGTACCTCAGCCATTCTTAGAGTCAGAGCAGTGGACAGATAAGAAAAATGAGACAAGACCTCAGATTCTACAGCTGTGAAGAAGGCTAGATAAAAGTATCCAAAAATTACAAAGAACATGTAAAACAATGCCTAAAGTGTAATGGAAGAGGACCAAAATGGAAACCAACATAAAGGGAAATATTTCCAAGCAGATGGTTCCTTTTAACAAGTCACTTTTATATGGTCTTGAATTACAGTCTTCTAAACCAAATGTATCGACATGCAGAGGTAATTTTTCTTTGAACAAATTTCTGAAAAATCAAGTCTAACTTGGGCATACCACTACTTCCCTTCTCTATCACAATTTGTTTTCTAGTAACATCTCCCCAGTCTTTTCAACTGGACATGACTTCAGCTGTAAACGTGCCCTTCATCCAATAGTGCAGAACCAAACCTAATAGTAGAGAACCAAACCTAACCAGGAATCTGTTATCCCCAGAGAAGTTTTAAAATCTGTGCAAGAACCCTCTTGCATCTGTTGTCAGTACAAAAAGAGTCTGGGCCTATCCCAAATAGTTAAAGGCTCTTTTGGATTCAGCTGGATACAAATGTGATGTAATATTTAGACTTAAATTAAAGGCCGAGTACTTCAGATTTACACTAATGTCACAGATCTCATCGCTAGGTAATTTAAGTGTGCTCTGTTGAAGACCATTCCTTACACTCTTTCAGAGGCCAAAACTGATACAGAGAAATCCAATTATTAGTAGCATATGTCTGCAAAGACTTGCATAGCAGTCCTTCAAAATCTGTGCTAGTTGCCTTCTGATTTCCGAGTACAACTGAGAATGTTCATGTTGAAGAGTAAAGGCCGAACTGACCTGCATATACCTATTCTTGCTTTCTGTATGTTTTATATCTGTATCTACCTATATACATATTCAAGATAAGCCATGTATATAGACACACATAACACATACCTAAATTAATAAAATAAATAATGTAAACAGTAAGCAGAGAACGCAACTTTTTTGATGACAAGTAGCGCCTACAACAAATCCCAGCAAACATACTAAAAGACAAATCAGTTTCTTTAAATTATACTGCTGACATGTCAAATATTAGAAAACAGATAATGGCTACAAGTATTAGCAATCAATTGGATGTCAAGTAATCTGTTACTCTGTAGTAACTCTACCACAATTTTGATACCACGAAATTCTGATTTTCTTACTTCAAAACTCAATCTTTGCCCCACCTCTGACTATTCTTTTTAGTCCTCTCATACTCATTTTTTATTTTAAAAATGCTTATTATTTTGAAAATTGCATATGCACTTGTCATAGGAAGCTGGATATTGACACTTGAAACCAATTCCTTGAATATACCAAAGGTTCAGTATTATCACACACTCATATAACATAAAATTACATTAGACTTCATACAATGAATAGTTCTTTTTTAAGTAGAGCTCTGAAGGCATGACTTTTATTCTCAGGGGAAAAAGGAACAGACAAGATATCTATAACCTTACAGTCTGCATGCTGTGCATGTCATGTAGCAATAAATAATTCATATTTTGACCTTAGTGGATACCTTTTACTCATGGATTTCAAAGAGCTTTTGCAAAGGTAGATATATGTTTTATTAGCTGAAGTTTATAGATCTCAGGATGAACAGAGATATGAAATAACCTATTCAAGGTCATTTAGTAAGCCACGTGTATTTAAGCGGGTAGTATCAGGCATGCTGCCTTTTTGAATCAGGTTGCAACTTACAGTCATACTACTAAAACAGGCAGGTACTGTCTTAAAATTCAATGGTACCCACGAGAAAGCATGATGGATGTTAGCTCTTTAAAAATACAGAAGTCTAAACATATTCCTGGGAGAGAAAGGAGAAAAAATTACTAACTCTAGGTATGTGGTAGCAGGACAGCACAGAAATTCTCCAGAATAATCTTTTGCAATCACTCTGGAAAGGGAACTGGATCTACAGGCAGAGTTGTCATGATCTGCTAAACAGGAATCAAAACAAAGCTGTCCTCTTCCACAATGAGATGTTCTTGGACATAACTTTACCAGAAGAAGATACACTAACAGGACTTAAGTTATGTAAACCAGAACTGAGCCACATTAAAAATTCTAGGAGATACAATTTTTTTATTTTCATGGGCTAAAAAAGTGGTGTTTCCCCTGGTGTTAATACTTCACTTTAAATTCTGAAAAATACTTTAAATAAAAAATAAATGTGCAAAAAGTTTTGTATAGAAAACTGTTTCATCAACAATCCCAAACTGATATGTAAATATAAGAACATTTAGGAGAATGTAGGACTGGGAAGACAGTTTATTTGTTAGTTAACACCACAGCCATAATGCTTTGGATTAAATACTTAGTCTTGCAATTCTCTGAACTGTCTTACCTAACATTAAGTACAGAGCTCCATTCATGGCCTTAACTGTAAAGATTATGTGTAAATGCTTTCTTGAATTAAGATCAGAATGTTCTTACTATTCAGGATGGAGTCCTTGCATATAACCTGCATAAATTATCTGTTCAGCTGCCCTCTGAAGTGCAGGAGCAGTAGTAGCCAAGGTCCCTCTGAAGTGCAGGAGTAGTAGTAGCCAAGGTCCTTATGGGTTAGCCAAGATAACAAAGATACAAGCCTTGGGTTGTTTCTTCGTTTTGCTTATGTTTGTTTCTTTTTCCCCAAAGAAAGAAGCTACTATAATCTGCCACAGAGGGAGATTACTCTGTTCAAATAACATGATGTTTAAAGACTTTTACTTTACAGCAGGAAGAAATTATCACCACTGGTTTATAACAATTGGTAGTGAAACATTATTTCATAAAAGGTCAGCATTTCAAAGCTAGATTTAACTAACAACACCCCTGAAATGTTTGCTTTACAGAAAACTAGGTTTTAAAAAGAAAAAAGAAGCACAAAAACCACCCATGTCCTTATTCATCAGATACTAAAATGAGGTAAACCCAAAACCTTATTACTGACATACCAAAGGTATTGTTGGGGGGAGGATCCCCAACCTGACTTGTCTATGCAATCAGAATGCAGTTCATGCACTAAGAAATGACAGATTTGCCAGAATTTTCCTGAGATTAATTAAAGGGGAATACTTTTAAATCCTTCTCTTCTTCCCAAGCCTCTCCAAGCTGAATTTACTCCATTTAGGTACCAAATGCAAAGGAGGCAGGGAGGCACATGCTATTTTCCAATCAAGCCATCTACAGCAAAGCAATCTGGTTTAGAGAGGAGAATTTTTTAAGCTTTCAAAAGCAAAATCATTCCGAAGGCCAAAAAAAATATATTCCTCTGCACAAATTAAGTCCTTCAGACAGTAAAACGAAACGCGCGCATGTCATCAAAAATTTCCTGCACAACATCTACAAGACACCTTCTGAAGTCTTGATATTTATGCTTCACTGCAAAAATATTTGAATATAACAGAGACATAAGTAATGCTTCTTTTTGGAGTTCAGTCTCCAATTTTGCTACCCTACATTTGTCATGTAAACAGGAGTATCAGCATTGAGGACTAGGATAAACACAAGCCACCGTGCCAAAGGTAAGGGGCAATTACCACACACAGCACATGTTTCGTCACCCTTCGCCCCATACCTTCTCCGTATTTAAGCTCCTTACCTTTTTTTTTTCGCTGCTACTTTCACCACCTGTGCTTAAGCAGAAATTATTATAAGCTTATTAGCTGTAAGTGGTCACGTCTACAAACATGGGAAGGGTTGGTGCTTGGTGCCAATCAGCTTTCACTAATCTGCACCCTACCAGTGATCCTACTGCTCCTCGGGACTGACTGTCAGGAGGTCAAAACTGCCCCTTGAGCCAAGAGAGGCACAAACGTCATATTCCTGCCTCCCCTCCTTTTACTAAAGACATATATTGACCTAACTTCCATGACTTACGGAAAACAAATGTATCTAGTTACTTCTTTCATCTTGAAGGTATTTGTTATGTCACACACATTGTGCAAGGCCAGTGATCTTCACAGCTTAGGTGGGGAAAAGAGAAAATCTCTCTCAGAAGATCACATACCTCAGGAATGGAGACCTGCGGAGTTCCTCACTCATTTACAAATTAAGAGAGTCAAATTCAACACTTTCTTGGAATAAATATTTCATATTTTAATTTTGATGCTCTATGTAAAGGAAAAAAAAACCACACCAAAACCAAAAAAACCAAAAACCACCACCAACGACAAAAAACCCTGAACCAAAACCAAAACCCCAAACTCTAAATCTACTCCTTGTCTACTCTTCCACTAGCAACTTAAATGTATCAAGAAAAACAGTTCTTTTAGCTGGATCTGTATGGGCAGATTAGTACTTTTATCCTCTAATTGTACAGCTAGCACTTAGCTTGGTGAGCAGTGTGAAAATAACTGTGCTACACTATATACAATAATTTATGTATTAATTTATTTGTAATGATTATACAATGGTTGATTGACAATTTAAAAACTTCTCAATATCCAGAATGAATACTCTTGTGGTGATAATTCACTTGTAGTAACCTAAATGTTACTGGTAGGGCGATGATGGTGCCCTCTCACCACACTAACTTCAAAATCAAGTCAGGCCAGGTTCTGACACAGGTCAGAAATGCCTCAATATGGGACAATAAAAAAAGATTCCACCAGGTTTGGAAAGTTGTCTTCCGGGAGCAGAAAAAGCCCATCACACTTCACTTGAATCTGTATGCAAGGTGTGGTCTAAGAAATCACAGCTTTTGTCAGTTACTCTTTCAGAGCACATACAAAGGAAAACTAAATTAGGTATTTAGATAACACTAAAAGGAAACTTAAGCTTACATGTATTGCACACAGGCATTTCACCTACTTACCAAAGGGTAGATAAGAACTTTTTGTGCCACTCATAATGGAAACCTTCATACTTAGCTCTGAATGATACTAGGAGAGTCATTTTAACTATTTTATTTCCAGCAATGATTAGGAAATATGAACATCTCTGTTATAAGGTGGCAAGAAATAATGATCAAAATTAAAAGAAGAATATGAAGGCACTATAAAGGACATATCACTGTTAAAGGTTTAATATATTGCTCAGATTGGTTGATGTCTTAATATGTGTCACATTTTAAAGCAGAATTCAGGGTATTTATCAAGTAACTACAATTGTTGGAGATATTTGAGGTACTGGAATACAAAAACACAAATAAAAAATACCTGTGAAAAGTGCACATCCTTCAATTACATTTCCATTTTAATCAGTGAAACTGTGAGAATAATCCCATTATATTTCAATAATGTTTCAATATTAACATTTCAATAACATTTCAAGACCTATCAGGTCATTTCAATACCTTTTTGTACTTAAAAAAGAACATAACTAGACAAAACTCAGAGTATTCCGTGATTCTGAAAATCACTTTCTTTCCCAAATATGAAACCTGCCTCTTTAATTCATTTCCCTTTCTACTCCATATAATAAGAACTTTTTTTTTCTATAGAGTTGCTTTTGGGTTTTTCATATTTCAAGTGTAACAAATCCAGAATACCTCTACGAAGCTGGTACTTATGAGATAGAAAGCTGACAATAACTTGCCCCTATTTTCAGGTGAAATAGCTGTCATGTGAACAAACCCCAACTCATTAAAGTCATGAATACAACAGACAACCACTTCACAGTGAAAAATTATGCTACTACCCTTAGATTAAGGTTACTCAACTATGTTTTAACGAGGTCTGTGGGGTAACCCTGCCAACCCACTATCTCTGGCAGAGGCCACTGTCATGCCCACAGCCCAGACTCAGCAGGGAGCATAGGGCAATACTGCAGCTCCTGAGCCTCCTCTGAAGAGCTGGGAGGTCAACAGGTCCAGGCAAATCTTGAGTGCAGCTCAAACCTGGCCATCTGAAAGCTGCTCATCAGTAAGCGAGGGGAATGCAGGGGTTGGATTTTTAACTGACTTTAAGTTTGTTTTGGTGGGTTTTTTTTAAGGTGTGTGTGACGTGGGTTATAAAACTGTAGAAGGAATTAATCTACCTTAGTGTGTGCTGTTTGGCATTTAAGGAGATTAGTTTTCATTTCACTGCATTTTAACAACCAGGAAAGGTTCAAAATCTTGTGTGACCAGATCAAACTCATGTAGTAGCAGTCATTGAGCCGTTTCAGTGCCTTAAAGCTTGCAGCAGCACCTCTTTGCTGCAGGTACAGGCATGGCTAAAATGAACACAATTTGTCTGCAAAAAGAAATGGAATTAAACCCAGCAGCCTATGTACAGTGCAAGCTTCAGCATGATTTAAAAGAAAAAAAAAAAAACACCCACCCACCCTTTACTTTATCAGTATTTGAAATTTCTCCCTTCCTCCAAAGAGCACTTTTCCAGTATCTTATTTAGCTTACTACCATATGCTTGCAATTTCTACTCTCCATAGAATTCATTCGGAAAAACCAAAGGAAAATTTTTGTGAACCACAAATATAATAAAATAACCCCCTCCATGAAATGGTCTAAAAAGCTTGGATTGCTTCTGCTCCACCTCCCCACATCTGGCACACGCATCAGATTACAGGCCAGCAGGCAACGCAGAGACAGAAAGGGAGATAGTGGCTGGATCACAACTAGAAGGAAGCATGCCTTCGATAATTCAGACTCTCTCCAAATGCCTATACGTCAAAGCACAATAAAAAAACCCCAAAACAACTGTGGGAGAAGTCTGCACACATATATAACACAAGACACACAAACACCCAAAAGGCAGTGAATTGCATAAAATACGCTCAGATGACTTCAGAACTATCAGTCTGTGCCAAAAGTGCAACTCGGCTTCCGATTTTGTAAGTGACAAAATTTAAAGGAAAATGGCAATTATCGGTTTCTAACTCACAAGACACTTTTGCTAATTTCCCACGTACTTCATAGGTACAAACAAACCCAAAAGCCACTGAATTATCTAAATGCCATAATATTGTCAAATAAGAGTTTATCAATTGGTCTTTTTGAAGTTTTAGTTTTGCAAACTTAAAACTCAACCAGGAAGATGCATGCATCTACACAAGGATCTAAGGAGCTGGTTGGGGGCCTTGTTTCCCAGGCATCCCTCCGGAACCACATTCTCCTCATCCCTTGAAGCCCACACCACCAGCACAACAACATAAAACTTTCACTGAGTCTTTCTACCTTAGCAATAAATCTATACTGCAACCCAAACTATCAAAATTACTCAGACCGTTCAAATGATTTTTTTTGTTCCAAATGGACTTGGCACACTGGTCAGGAACTCGTCGAGTCAAACATAAGCAACAAAAGTGGAATTCTTCTTGCTAAGCTAATTGATGGCCCTACAAAAATGAAACGCAACTGCATATTCAAAACTTTCAAAGACGCACTGTATTAGAGTTGCAGAGCGCCTTCCCCTCAGTGCCTGCTGTAATATGATAGTAATTGCTGTGAAAGGGCGAGAGACGACTATATGTTAAATCCTGCCATCTGTAGGTGCTTTACACAGTTCCATTTGCTGCTGCCGGGTCAAAAGTTTACCCTATTTCGCTTGTTCATAACCAATCACACAAGTCTCTGCTATGTGTAATCTTTGACCTACTCTCAAAGCAATTTTTGTATTATACAGTCATATGATTACACTGAAAAACCCCACACATTTTATTAAGAATACATTTCTTGTTGGTTAGCTTAATAATTATTATTATTTCCATATTCAGTAAGCATACTGTACCAACCTTGTTTTCTTACCAGTTAACTCCCTTGGAGCACAATCACAGTGCCGTGAATTCTCCAGCATTTCTGGCTAGTTGCAATCCAGAACCACATGCAAAACATGGCTGGAATGCATTCACACTATCTGTCGCTTTAAAAGTAGGGGGAAGGAACTGCTCAGTTTGTCCTAATAGGGAGAGAAGGTGCTCTGTAAACACTTAAATAATGTTCACGGTGAAAACAAAAAAAATGTTTCTGAAAATTAGGACTGTCAGAAGAATATCCCTGCATGTTTACCTTAAATATTAAATATACAAAAATATACTGCATGGAAACATTTGTGCTACTGATATTATTATTATTAAATATCTAAGGAACAAGTAGTCCCATGAACAACAGAATTAATTAAGCCTCATCTCCCACAGATTTATACCTTCTGGTTGGTTGACTTTGGTGCCTAGAAAGGTGAAAGCTTTGAAGGAAGCATTTCCCACAGTTGGGACATTTGTTTAAAGCCTCTCCCATCACTAGGATTCCCAGGCAACTAATATGATTATTTCATGCTTCAACCTTTCCCTCTGTCAGGGCACCTTTAGGTGTTTCCACCTGTACTCAGTTACTTATTTTCACAAAACTTGTGGGATCTGAATTCTGAGACCTCCACTGTGCCAAAAAATGTCATCAGCAATAGGTTCAAAAGATACCGAGGTGAGATGAAGGGATGTGTGTCCATCTACACAAGTGCACAGTGTGACCTCATCAGCCTTGTTTCTGCAGGAAAAGAGGCTAAAAATAAAGGAGAATATTTGACCTTATTACTATTTCACAGAAAGCTAATTTAGATGGACCAAACTAAACAGCTGGCTATACTAACAGATCACCTAGAAGTAATACCACAATATTAAAATCCATCTTGTACATTTTGCTAGACAGTTTTTAAAGGAAAACAGACTCACGGGTCTGATTTAGCTTCAAATAGGAGATATAAAGAGATAATTTCCCACATATATGTATTTTACTGTAATCTATGATACGTGATAAGATTTGTGATACTTTAAATTTTTTTAATCTAGCATTTATGCAAGTGTGTTGTTTTCAAGAACATAAACAAAAGCCAGCACTCGCATGAATAGTTATATTGCTCCATTTCACATGACCCTTAGCTGCTAAACTCTTTCGAAATGTAGCAAGAGAATATAAGCCAGCCCATGTCACTGAGACCAGTTAAGTAATATATACCAGAGAACAATCAAATAACAGCATTAAGCCACTTCTAGGCAGGTCACAGAATATGTCCACATACAAAACTCTAATAGTTACGAAGTCCGATCATTTACTAAAAGACAGAATAAAAACTACCCCAAATAAATAAATCAAAATATAGATTTTAAGGCCAAAATAGTCCACCATCTCACCTCTTGTACAACAAAGACCACAGGATTTTACTTAGCACCTCTTACAGCAAAGACCAAGACCTTAGATCTGCAAGTACATCACTTTAGAATGTTATACATGAAGTCATACAATACTTCTATCACATAATACTTCCATAAACTGAGCAGTCTTAGTCAATGAGATGTTTAGAAAACAGAAAAAGCTACTGATAACGTTGCATTTCTTTTAAACAAACAAATAAAAATCAAAGTAAAATAGATATCAACATTTTAAAACAATGGAAGAGATTTATCTAACTGGGAAACATGTTGGCAGATGTTATTTTACATATAAATCTAAAAGAATTATTATAAAATTATTAATACTAACAATTATATACCAGATATTAGCTATTAGATATTACCCAAAGTTCTATACAACACAGGTGTTTGTTATAAATATTATATACATAAATATAAAAAATAAACTATGTGTACATTTATACACAGCATTCAGACATCTGTTAACAGGACTGGTACCACCTATGATCCAGGCCAGGAACAAGTGAATAGTCTTTTGCCCAGGGGAAAGCAAGACGGATGCTGTTACAGGAAACTTACTCCACTCAGTTTATCAGCAGCAAAATGAACAGTGGAAAAAGCCTGGTTTAAAAGAAGAAATAAAGAAAACAAGGCAACAGAACTGACTCTTAAGAACACAAAGAGGAAGGTATCCAAAGGTATCTACAACATGTCTAAACACAGGGAAATTTTTCACCTTGGCAGAGAAGTCTGATCTAGAGCAGAGCTCAAACAACTGCAAGGGATGACAAGACTGAAGAAGTGAAGTTGAAAACTTGGGAAACCTGACTCAAACCCCAAGGTGATCCAGTAGCATGGAAATACTATAAAGGCACTTGGTAATTTGTGTAAGTTTGTGCATCTCTTCTTATTTTTCTACAATGCAAAAAGTGATTTTAAAAAGTTTGCAACTGACCATGGATTTATACTATTTTCTATATTACTGGGGTAATTTCAAGAGTTCAACATCGATCTTGGCAATGTGGTTAGCTGACTCATGAGGGCCCCATTCCTGATAAGGAGAAACAATCTGTCCCCAGCAAAGAGATCATGCCAGAGTCAGAAACTTTGCAGGAGCCTAATGAGGTTTAGGGGAATTTACAAGTACCTGGATTTTACGTAGGTCCATAGAGCAATGACAGGAGGGAACTGCCACGCATGAGAATTTCTTTCTTTCAGTTTTGTTTAAGAACAACAATTCTGCTCTACATGTTAGAGACGAGGCCAATTGCAGTAACTCCTTACAAAAATGCATATATTCCTCTATTTGACTGTATTTGAGTTAAGCAATCCATATTATTTGTAGAAATACACATACACAAAAGTAACAAGTTTCTTCTATCATCAGCTGAAAGAGCAAGTTATAGTAAGTTCAGATCTTAAAGCTAACACCCAATTTGTATATGATTTTTCTATTGTTTCATTTTCACCTGAACCACCTTCATTAGTACTAGAGCTTAATGGTTTCTTAAGTGTGAAAATCCTTAAAACAATGAATTCAAAAAGATACCAAAGTTAAAAAGTATAAATCTTACAAAAATCTAATTTAGTATTTAACCTTATGATGACAAAAACACACAACCAAGTGTGGAGATGATTGTTACAGGCATTTGTTTTGGATGACCTGCACAGATTAAAAAGGTATTAATTGCTCTCACATAATGGGTATGCATATTATCTCAGGATAATAAAAACTTTATATAAATACTATCACTGCATACCAATGAAGAGTGCACATACAATTTTATGGATTTTATTAATATTATTATTTACATATATACAGAGCTTTCCAGCTTCCCATGCTCTTTTCTGGTTTAATAGGTACAGTCTCAAATTAGTCTTGCAATTCTCCTAAAGGGCAATATAAAACTAAAATATCAAAATTCAGTCAAAAATTAGTATTTATCTTCTCAAACAGAAAGTTTATAAGTTTGAATCTGAATTACTTCATATGCAAATAAGATGCTTTTTATATGGCATGTGAGCTTGTAATTCATAAGGTCATTTTTAATGCAGTGTTTTTAAAGGATATGATTTTCTATTAAAAGAAGTCACTTCTTACAAGGAGTTGACAATTCTATTTCAGTACGATGCAGAACCTCAAGCCAGCTAATTCTCACAGACCTCACTTCCCAGTCCTTGGGGTAGTCACCAACCTGGCCAGCCTGCACATGCCACAAGTAGCTACTCTAGAAATATTGTCAAGATTTCCTCATGGAAATAAAGCCGGACCACAGGAGAAGGGAGACACTTCCACTCCCTTGGAGACAGCCCTCTTAAACTGGATTGTAGCAAGCCTCCAATACAGTCCTGTTGCTGGGCAGCATTTGCTGCTGCAAAGCTGCTCTCCGTCTCCTTTGGTAAAAAGCAGAGCAGATGGAAATTTCCTGTAGGCTGGTCTTGGCCCAGAGACCACTGTTTGGACCATACTCCTCCGCGAATAAGAGCAATCCATTCATTGCATCAAACTGACTGGCCCTACTGTCCTCTTTTACAACACAACCCCGCTCAATTCCTTTAAGTCAGTGATAAAACACAGCGCAATGTGAGCACATTTCATCGCCTGTGCCTGGGCTAGGAACTAAGCCACGAAGGAAAATGCGGCCATGTCACGCTAAGCAAAGAAATACATGAGTAACTCTGGCAAACACCTAAGATAATGACTGAAGGTAATGTTATATTGATGCTATAATAAATTATTACCTACAGACACAGAGTAAGCAGAAACAACAGCAGAAGCTGTACAACCATCCTCTTCAGAATGGTAGCTGTACGTTCTCTTAAAACATTGGAAGACAAGAATTAGGAAGAAATCCTTTATACAATTAAAAATGTTATAAACTTGTTGTGTCCTGAAAGATTCCGAATTTTATTTAGAATGAAAGAAACACTTCAGTATATATAACAACCATGGGTTTTTTCTAGGGTGCAAAGGAGTTCTGACTTTCATTGGTCCTCCCTTGTCTCCCCTGTTAAATCACAGCCAAAACCACTAGGGAGCTCAACGCAGAACTCTGTCCTGATTTCTGTTCCCTTTGCAATCACTGTTGGATGTATCTTGGCTGTTACACAGAGGCTGTTAGGACTGTTTTTCCTTTCAAAAATCCATTCAGAAACATGAGTCAAGGGTCTTGTCATAGATTGTTCTAATGACAACAGTCTCTTCTGATTGTTCTAGTGACAACAAAATGGGTTAGCCAGCTTTTTCTGAAGAAGTGAAAACCTTGGTACAGGATGAAATAATCCTTTTAAGGACTTCCTTGCATAAAGACAAAAGATGGTCACTATGAATGTATAATATTCCACTATTTATCTGACAGTTGAAGAGGAAAGCTAGGAAAGGAAGGGAAATGTTCCATATTATGTTTAGGACAGAGTAATCTTTATTGAGCTCTGTCTAGAGGTTTCTCACAGGGCTTTGCAAAATGCAGTGATACCTATCACATGAAGAAAAGGTCCACTATCAATTACCATATGCAGCAAGTGCTGCAGCTTCAGTAACCAAGTAGAGCTTCCCTGGAGAAACTCTCCCAAGAGAGTAAACTTACCCTGTAAAGGCTCCTCAATGGCTCTTTCCAGCAAGCAGAGTACATGGGGAATGTACATTTGCTGCTCAAGTGCATGATATCAGCAGAGACAGAGAAATGTGACAGGCATTTTCTGGATGAAAAGTTAGGGCTCTCCTCAAAGGCTCCCCAAGCAGCCTAAAACACATTTGAACCAACCCGAGAGTGTACATGAGCAGAAGAGGAACTCTTTCTTATCCTTTTGTATTCATGCTTTTCTGTCACACTAAGTGCATGAGCAGAGTCAAAGGCAGGATGGGTGAATTAACTCAGAAAAAAGCTGTCCAAAAAAGCTGAGCAATCAGTCCTCAAAAAATTAATGATAAAAGACTTTGAATAAAGCCAATTTGTAATGGAATGTAAGAAGGGAAGTCCCTAAAGAGAAAAAACTGTCTACCGGCTCGGCAGCAGGTTTTGCTGCCCCATGCAGTTTACCATGGCAAGAAGCCAAGTTGGCAAGGCTCACTCTTCTCCAAGGAGCCTGGCAGTGTGCCAGGCACACTCACAGGTCTCATTGCTGCTGCCAAGCTCGAGGGGCAACTGAAGACCCTCTTCTGTAAATCTGCAGATCGGGTTATGACTGGGAATATTTGTGTTTTAAAACGTTCTGAACCAAGTCAGGTTCCCTCTGTGTTTATACAGTGACTGAACAGGCGAAACAGAATACTTAACTGAGCTAGAGAAAATGAGCCACAGATTGTTAATTATATGGCTATTTGCACTTTGACTGGAAGAGGAAGTAAGCTAGTTATAACTACTTTGGGCTTTACTCCTTCAACAGCATTGAAACCACATTTATGACAGCTGAAACTGTGCAATTTTATATAAATGTTCGTGCTTCCTGTTTTTGAAACAAGTCCTTGTCTGCCTGCCCTTACCTCACGGTAACGTCACTGGAACCATAATGTATTAAATGTGCTCAGTTTTACTGACCTTAAGATCTTAAGATTTTACCGCTTTTAAATGTGTAAATAAAATGTATATACTGGACTACTGTTGCCAAGCATCTCTATTTCTAGGACCTAACTGTACTCATTAGGCAACACATGTTTTTCACGTGTGAGACCGAAAAGCCCAGCTATCACCGGGGGCGTGCTCAGTCCCTGGTGACGTGGTCATGGACACTCTCAGATGAGGAGGCAGGTGCATCGCGCTCCCCCAGCAGGCAGGCTGCACTCCGAATAACACATGCAGGGAGATCTGTCTTTTCCTGTTCAATATGCAGTATTTCAAGTGATTTGTAATAGTAGCTTTATTATTTTGCACAGTATAGTATTCATTCTTCATTGTGGCAAGTGTATGTTCAATCTTATAGACACTGAGTGTGGAGAGTAACACAATCCTCCTTGCATAAATTGAAGAAAATCTCAATTTGACTAGAAGATAATTTTGAAAATATCATTTCACAACCCTCATAAGGAGCAGTATATGTTTCCTGTCCTTTTCTCTCATTCTGCTTATTTATGTTAATTGGATCTCAAAAACCAAACTTCTGTAATAAGTACAATTACATAAATCAGCACTCTGCTTTTCCAGTGACAGTCATTTTCCTACAAGGTTACATCAGGAAGACTGATCATACTGTTCAACTGAAAAGCAAATGCATATCCAGTAATTACTGATGATAAAACGTGATAATTTTTACCAAAAAAAACCCCACCCACATTTAATTTACAGTGTACTCCTCCAGATTCAGTTTGGGACATGCTGCTTGAGAGTCAAGTACCCCTATACAAATGCATGATATTAACCGTCAAGACCACAGAGAGAAGCAGCAGCATTTCTACTACCTTTGTTTTGTTCTTTGAGACCACAGCCTCTTACTTTAGACCATTAGACCCTACCCTTTAGCTGTAGGAACTTGCCACATTCACAGTGCTAACAGAGAGTAAACAATTACAGACCTCTTGATATCACACTGAAGGAAGATTAAATAAAGGTTTGCTTTAAAAGGCCTTGTTCAAAAACCTTCAACTAAAAGAAATACTAAAGCTAAAATTTCAAATTTAATTACATCTGATTTATTGATTTCTCTCTACTTAACTGTCAAAGTAAACACAGTATACAGTTGAACTCAGGCACTTCTTAAAAACACTTCCCTTGGTTGTGTTCTTCCTGCCTCAAGTCAAGGCACGGTTTTGAAGCCAATTTACAACTAAAAGAGGCTGGTCCTGCCACCCCTCTTTTCCAGGCCGTCATCAGCAGAGACATTTGTCCAACTCTGCAGTTAGGAAGTTCAAAGAATTCAAGAGCCAGCCAAGTGACCCAACCAAAAACGCAGTTAGCTGACCACTAGTTTGGCTCTCTGAGCCACCTCAGCCGAGAGTTGCAGCTGCAGCAGCACTGGCATGAAGGAGATGAGGTAACACCTCAGCATGGAGGGTGCAAGCCACACACTTCTGGAAGCTGTCAGACCAATGCTAGCTGCAATGATGCTATATTTGTGGCATCTCCACAAAAACTGGCCCTATGTTCAGCCCCTATCCTCCAAACAAGGGAGGACACAGAAAAATCCAATTCATGAAGTGCATCTAGAGGTGCCCAAATTAAAGGGACTCACTGAGCTACAAAGTCTCAACTCATCTTCTGACTTTTTTTTGACTGAAGCCTACTGTTTCTATATGGAAGCGCTCAAGTTCAGATCTTTGTAAAACTTATTCCCCGAAGTAATGTGAGCATTTCTAATAAGGAAAAGAAAAAAAGACTTAATGAAGGCAACCCAGATTAGCTGAATGACACATCACAGTGGAACAATTCTGCTGTTAAAGACCATGCAGATGTTACGATGGAGGCAAAGAAAGTCTTTCTTTAGCTAAGCACAGCTGCTGCATATGACTTCAAAAAGACTTGGCGGAGGATTTCAGCCACAGTTTCCCCTCACTTCAATTCATGAACGTCATCTGCAACTTCAGTCAGCTGCACCAAGGACAAAAACAACACACAGGGAGTTTGGAACATCTTATCAGCAATGGGGCAGCTTCTTGCACTCCCAATACTCACATGCACCTTCAGAAAACAACTACACATCTCCATTCCTCGTCAGCCCAGCAATCCCTCAAAAGCAATGATATCCCACACTGCTGTTCCTCCTGTTTACACCTTCTTTATCTTCTGTTTTAAAGAGGACAAATTACTACATAATTAACATATATAAAAGCTGAAAAAATAGCCATAATTAACAGATAATTTCCTTTACTTTTTAAGTAACATTACAAAGTATTATCAACTTCCATTCACATCCCTCATACACTAAGCTACTCTGAACAGACACCCTGACCACAAAGCTGAAAATGCCATAGCTTACAATCACATTGAATGCACATGCTTAATGCCAGTCTTGTATTTTTCACGTAACATATGTACTACAAAGAAAATATATATTCACTGTCTAAATTTAGAGTTCAGCTTTCCCTTCTAAATGTGTCAAAGTATTACAGCTAGTTATATGTAGTACATAAGAAGAACTTGCATTGATTTTATATATTTAACAGTAAAGCACACAGAAACTTGATTGGCATTACACCTGTGATTTCCTTTCTTTCAGTGATGATTCTTTTAGGAGATGTACCTGCGAATTTAAACTGCTTTAAGGTACATGCATGTGTATGAGATCAAATTAGAGCATTCCTGACACACGGGAACAGAATCTTTGAAACTGTTTTGAATTTCTCCCTTCTTTCTTCTTTTATTAATTCATATGACATCAGCTCGCTGACTCTATAACATTCTTAGGCATTTACCATGTGAAGTCATAAACTGCTTTGTCACCTACAATATTTTTTTCACAACTGTGAAGCTACAAAGAACTAGTCTAAATGAGAAAACAGCAATAGAAGCAACTAAAATTCTGTTAATGTTCAAACTGCATAAGTAAAATAGAGTAGAAAAAAATGCAGAAACAAATAGAAATGCATCAGAAGAGGTGCAATTTAAAAACGGCTCAATTACTTCATTATCAAGAACTTGATACAAAGCTGGAAACTCACAACTTTAAAGACTGTTAGTAATATTTATTAAAAACAGTGAAGAAAACTCAATAGAGCAAAGGTAAAGCTTGAAATACTAGAAATATTAACCACAGTATTACTGTATTCATGAGAACACAACACTTCAACATGACCTACTTCAATAACAGTAAATAAATTAAAGAATATGGACACTAATGTCCTGACTCTACTGATCCAATAAAATACCATCTTCTCAGAATTATTAACAGACTCATGAAACTGAACCAATTTGTTCAACAGATGGTTCAGTTGACTCAAAGAAATTTTACTTTTCTATTGTAGAAATACAGTGCACTGAATAAAATTCCACTATTATTAGCAGGATTCACAATATATTAGCTCATTATTAGCTTCCATTTCCATTCTTTCTCTCTTTCACACAACAGAAACCATTTTCCATACTGGATTAGATGTGACAATGAAATAAAGTAGGCACATTGATAAAACAAGTCACCCTCCTCCTCTCCCCTCTCACCCCCCCGTTTTATGGGATACACAGGAACGGCAGAGTTTTTATTTTTCTTGGCGTTCCTCTCCCCACATTAGCTGATAATCTCCTCCGTGTAGCTGTGCCAGCGCACTGCCTCGCAGGCCCACAACACCCCTGCTGTTCCAGTCCCATGCTTTTCTCCAGCAGGCTCTGCGAATCGTGCGATCCTTTCGTAACGTGTGCTATTGCATCAGTCTAATTGCAACATAATTCTCAATGCTCTAGGTAAAGCAAATAATTTCATTTTTAACTTCTGCTCATAAAACACAGATTGTCTCCCCACCGCCCCTGCTGCCTTTTTTATTTTTAAAGATTTAAAGAAAGACTTGCACAAACTGCACAGCAGTAGTCAAACAAAAATATCTCATGTTTTCTTAGAAAGCAGCACTTACATTGCTCAACACCTAAAGCATTACTGCAGCCTTTCACAGAGCCATATGCAGTAGATCCCCTGTGAGCAGGCTAGAAGTGTACATTCTTACAGTGTACATTCTTACTCTGTGTATTTAATATAATATTCAGCCATTATCAAAGCTTCATACTTTTTTTTCTCTCTCCCCTGCTATAGAGAGTAACAGCTTATCTGGCAAACACACTCACTATGCTTCTAGTCACCAAAGAAATGCTCTTGGTTAATTCATAAAATCTGATCTAATGTCAGATATTTTGCATTCAGTTTAGCTAAGTTAAAACAATATTTAGCAAACCATGCCTTGGCCGAAAAATTCTCTGTTATCTATTGATTACAACAGCATTGTAGCTAACTGGACATCACACTAGGAAAATATAAATCCCGAGCCTGAGGAAATGCAGATGAAATTCTGATCTCAAGCCACTCTGATAGTGGGCTTTACAAACACTGTCTACTTAGTATCCGATACAATAACCAGGCACAAGAGGCATGTGCCTGCAATGCATGATGAATTTAGATTTCATTTTGGTTTTATGTACATTTATTATCTGAGTTGACAGCATCAAAAAATGCTGTGCCTCTTATACCCCAAAATCATCCTACATCATACAAACTAGTCTCTAGAATCAAGCACTCATAGAAGGAAATAGCAGAAGTTAAGTTTCAAAAAACTTAAACTTTGCCTTTGTTTGCTTTTGTGGAATAGTATATGTCGCAGTTATGTCATACTATTTCCACAGCGCCTCTTCCACATTCAAAAAATTACAAAATTACCACTAATCTACACAACAATCTGTTTAACTCTTGGCATTTGGCGTATGGTCCTATACCTTATTTACTGCACACTACTCACAATTTTTTTTTGGAAGATGGAACAAGTGATTTTTTTGTGAATTCAGTGGTGCAGCTGAGTGCTTCATCAACATGATGGTTAGTCTTACCGTTACTCTGTTACTCCTAACTAAGAATAACTGTGTTATTCCTAGCTTCCTAACTAAATGAAATGAAGTGACAGCTTTAAGGTCAAAATGATTCTCCAATTCTGAAGACAACTTTGTCTCCAGTTTGGCAAAACTCAGACCTAATTTCTTCTCAGCACTTAGCATTACGTTGTGCTTTATATAGAACTTTGAAACCACAGCCCCCACTGCCTCACTCCCAGTTACCAGTGCTCAGCACTTTTACAAGTAAGATCCAAAGATCTCAAGTCATCTGCAAGACAGCAAGACACATACTGAAGTTAGCAAAGACATGAGAAAAGCTCATTTTGAGCAACTTACCTAGCATCACCTAGGAAGTCTGCAGCACAGCCGGGAAGAGAGTCCCGCTCTCCAGGGCAGCATGCAGCTGCGCAGACCACCAGAATGGCTCCTGCCTCTTGCAATCCCCTGCCTCGTCCACCACGTGTGTCCTGACTTCTGCTGGAAGTGAGGCAGGGGTACTACAGAGAACAGCCTTCTCCAACGCATCAACCAGATTCATTCCCAGAACAAGTCCATCCTGTGCACAGGGCCCTGCAGGGAAAAAACAGCACATCAGCACGCGATTAAATACCATTAAACTGAGGGGCTTCCTCACAAAGGGCCAAATGTGAAACAATTCTCTGCATGGAAACTAGCCAGAGGTGATGGTTAAAAACATCTGGACCTTCCAGAACAAACTCTGCCTGTTTTCCTCAAGCCATATCCTCTGGTCCACATTGATTCTAGCCCTGGTCCTTCTTCATTCCTTCAGCACCCTTGCCAAATCTCTCCTTACCCTCACTCCTCAAGGCTTTTTATCTCTCCCAGCTCAGTCGCTTCCAGGCTTGGCTAGCAGTGCCACACTCTCCCCTTGACTCCCCCTATTTCCTTCATTCCCCAATATTAACTCTCACTCTCACGCATCCCTGTTCACAGGCTATGGTATTTTAGGGCCATGACCACACTAGGACCCCATGCATGTCAATGTCCCAATGGGTTCACTTCTGACTCTCAGGCACTGAGGGACAAGGCATCGTTTT
Organism: Pseudopipra pipra; assembly: GCF_036250125.1. Classification (NCBI taxonomy): domain Eukaryota; kingdom Metazoa; phylum Chordata; class Aves; order Passeriformes; family Pipridae; genus Pseudopipra; species Pseudopipra pipra. The sequence goes on along the minus strand of NC_087549.1, from coordinate 33,604,038 downwards.
CGTCCACCAGATCAGCCTCCCCCCCAACTTCCAGGCCACACAGCTCTCGCATGATCAAGACAGCATGCAAGAAGTATCCTGTCTTTAAAAAGTTACAGTTTGGTAAATCTGTGAATTTTGCAGCGCTGACAAAGGCAAAGCTGTGACTCATAACCTGCTCTTCTTCTCCAGTGCCTATCACTAGCGCTTCCCACACTGCCATCTAACTCCTAGTCTCTGTTTCAAAGGGAGGAACATTGAGCATTTCCAAAAAAAGGTTGTTGGTGTTTTGTTTTGGTTTTTTTCTTTTTAATCTACAAAGAGAAATAACTTTTTCCACACATTCTCACAGATAGCTACATTATTTTGGCAACAACAACAACAAAAATTAAGCTAGAGGCAACTGCCTAGCCCCAAAGACTAACATTTTGTGAAGTTATTAACAACTCTGAGGAACATCCTATAGTGGGAAACACCAGGCAGCCTTCCTTACTGCAACTACTGGCACTCCCCTTTCAGCCCTTAATAGCTTAACTCATTCAGCTCACTGAAAGGACAACTGTGCAAATCCATACACCTGAGACCTGTGGTCAAATGGAGGAGGAGCAGCTGCAGATGGACAGTGCCAGAGTGAACCCCATGCCATGCAAGCCACCTTTGCCTTCACCACCAATTTTGCTGCATGCCTACAAGCAGTGTCCAAATAGCATCATGGGACAACAGCACACAGTCCAGCTAGCGTTTCTTCAGATGCTGTTTTTTTCATCCTAGAGGTACCAATGACTGCCTGAAAAGCTAAAGCTGCTCAAAAAATACTTCTAGGTCATGAAGACCTGAAGTAAAATAGGTTAGCTTCATTCCTGATGAAGGTCACACACAGCTAACAGAGATAATTTAAGCAAATTCATCTTAATTTACATTTGCACTTAATTAAGAGCAGCCCTGTATCAATTACAAAGAGGAAGGGTGACTGCATACCATACTATTGCTTGGGATCACCTGCCCCTACCTGGATGGGAAATAGCCTTCTTGTATAAAATTCTGGGAAACTTTTTCTTTCCTTTTCTCTAATTTAGCAGTTATTTATCTTAGCATGAAAAACAAATGCAGCACACTGTCAAGTAAAATACAGAAAAAGGAAAACCTCTCAAAACAGACAACACATTATTTTAGAGCAAAGTCCAATTTACAGATTTTTATACTGAGCTCTTAATAGAAAACAGGGCAACAATTCCTCAATGGCTCTTGTAAATACTCTGCACAAATGGCATCCAGAAGAGCAGACCAGGAAAAAATAAAAACATTCTCCCATGCTTACACACAATACAAATCATAACTTGATTAAATGCACTATGACATTTATTTTTTCAATAAGAAATAATTATTTCTAAGGAATGACTAACTATTCATGTGAGATTATACTTAGTCTAGAGACATCTGATCTATGGCAAAAAAAGTATGGGACCCACATGCACACTCCTAGAACGTTTGTGTTAATTCTTATGAAAATAAACTGAGAAGCTTCAACTTCACTGTATAAAACAAAAGGAGCATTAAAAGCTCATTTCCGTCTTCAAAAACTACTAATAAATAATTTTATTATATCTTGAATTCAATTTAGTAATGAAACTGGCTATCAAGCATCTATATTAGTTATATGTAATTTTTTTAAGACCAGAATAATTATCTGTTCACAAGTTACAGTTAAGATGGAAAATATAATTAGGTTGAATGAAACTTCAGTACTTCAGTGTACAATCATGGAAACTACACAAAACTGCTTAAGAAAAAGGGAGCAGAATTTCATGCACTATTTCATTTGGCAGAGTATAACATTTGCTCTCGGCAAAGGACTTTTTTCAATGAAGAAAAAGGAAAGGAAAGTATTTCCATTCATACAGCATTGCCCAAGCGATTAGAAGTATCAGGCACTGGTAACCGTCTCTCAACTGTAAGCAACTGCAATAGATTTTGCTCTTACAGGTTACTATATAGTGTTCCTAAAAACTCATCTGAAGTCCAGCAGACCTCCAAAAAAGCTGTGTTTTTTTTAACATAAGCTAACCTACTTATTTTGTCATCAAAATCAATATTTATAGGCTACAACACTACATCAAGTAGGAAAGCTTTAATGTAAAACAAATCACAAAACACTGATAATGGAAATGCTTGAAAAGGCTCTAGGATTGCAAGTATTTATGTAAGGTTTGTGAATATATAAACACTTGGTCATATATGTCAAGAAAAAGGTGAGTCTCAGTGCAGTGAACTAAACAACAAAAAGACTGATCTTCCTTAGGACAGCATATCCTACAAGGACCTAAGACAGCTGGCTGAAGTGTATCAAACATCTTACCCAACAGCAAAGACTCATCCAAGACCATAAATTCATTGTAAGGTAAGATTCCCTTTTCCTTTATTTTGTCTTTAAGTAGTTTGAAGCATTTTTGAAATACAAATTATTCCTTGAAAACCTCCAACAGCTTTCTATTACTAATACAATTATCACAAAAGCCACACTACAATGCAAATAGAGTACTTGCTATCATCAACAATACTGACATCGCTTGATGAGGGATTCTTCTCTATATGGTAAAACTAAATCTGTTGTTAAGTGTGTTTAGGGAAACTGTTCTTTAAGTCATCATAAGGAACATAATTTCCTACAATACTAGAACTTCCAATTATCAAAAATCCCCAAATTATTATTCCTTTCTAATTTCAAGAAATATCTCAAAGAATTCTATAATCCTATATAACTATAAAATCCTACATACTAGCATCAATGCAAAAACTACTTCATGTATTGATCAACATGTATAGTGTAGTTTACTCTTTTATTTCAATCTGTTCAAATAACATGATACAACGAGTTCAATATAAAACATTATGGCTGATATGCAAATAAACAGACTCCCACACTAAGGCTACTGCTCCACAATACATTGCACACAGATGCTCACAGCTTGCCCTCACACTGAAAAATAGATTAAAATGGAAAAGCAAACTTGTACCTGTATTCTATTGATTTTATTGACTTTGGGCATATTATTTTAAAAAAAAAAGTGAGTTACGAGTACTGACCAGAACTTACAACTTCCAACAGCTGTGGCACTACATCCTTAATTTTGTGGCTCATCGTCATATAAAATAAAGCCCCTGTCCTGGAAACCCAGTAAAGCACTGTAAGTACCCACAACACCAAATTTGTTTTTCTTACTCTATGAATGGCAGTGCCAAAAATAGATAGAGAGCAAAGAGTAAACGGTATTTAGTAGTATGAAATCCATGTGCTATCTACTAAAATAAATCTACTCACAGTCTGTTATGTTTTCAAAACAATACACTTGAGTCTCAGATTTGTGAAAAATTGGAAGTTATATACTTATATGTGATTTAAATTTTTTTTTCAGAGAGTTATAAAAAAACTGAGTAACAGCACAGATACAAGGATATATTGCATAGAAAGCTAACACAAAGTCCTTAGAATAAATGCAAATACACCTACAGAATTCTCTGGCCATTGAACTGGGTCTTAGGACATATTTCAGAGTGAAGATGACTCCTGGCACACATTTAGCTTGGTAATGTACCAAAGCAAACCTTTTAAAGTTATCCCCCTCTTATTACTGTGGCTTGGAAAAGAAATATACTGCGACCATTTATTTTTGTGAGCAAAACCCCCTTTTTGCTACAGGGCTTTACTACTGTTTTAAAACTATGCTTTAGTTTTCACTGAGATCATATTCAGAAATTCAAAACTACATGATAAAATTCATACATTTGCCGAAGACACAAGAAAGTTCTCCACAGAGCAGAGAATAAAAAAATAGGAGAACTGAGAAATATTATTCCTCCTAAACATACAAAAATGCATGTCATACATAGTTTCCTTAACAAAATAATTAGCATTAAACTCTGTTTGTGCCTAATTTGTGAGAGTCTTTGAATAAAATATCCTTTTTTACACTACCTTGTTATTCCAATAGTGTGCTTTGCTCCAGAAGTTGTAGATTTTGAGGCTGAAATCCATGATGAGCAGGAGCACAGAACATTTTCTAACAGATGCTGTGTGAGGGAACATGAGTTTGGTGCCTCCATGCATGACAGCTCTGATTTAATATGCTGATTTCTACTCTACTCCCTGGGCTACATTTATAAAACTTAATAATCTCCTTTTTGAGATCTCTTATATGAACCCACAAATCCTTCCTCTCATGGAAATACCCCAAACACCATCACATTACTCTGGACAGAAATGCACAAAGTGTGCTGTTACACCAGAGTGCTGAGCCAACCTAACAGCTAACTACTATTAAAAAATCCCTGTGCTCCTGTCTCTTTCCTTGTATTCATCCTATCCTGCCATACCAAACCTTCTCACTTGCTCTTTGATGCTTCTTCCCTCTGCATGGATAGATTAACACTTGCTAGTCCAAAGACTAGGAACCAGGCACGTCTGCTGACAGGGGACTGCATCTGTTTAAGCTAGACAAGCCCTCTGAACTGTGTAACTCTGTCTCTGCAGCCTGATGAGACTATTGCCATCTCCTGTCTCTTCCCTACTGAGGGTAAAGAATCTCTGAATTCCCCAACCAGCAGTTTCCAAGCTGTAATGCATGGTTGATAGCCACAATAAGTGCTCTACAGCTAATCCAGCAAAACTATATCATACACCATAATTACAAATGTCTAAATTTCGCAGATTTATAGCAGTAACCAGTGAGAAAATTTAGGAGTGGGAAAATGTTCTCAAAAACTTAAGGAAGCACCTAGTAACAAAGCTTGCCTATCCTCCCTCCTTGTGTAAGAACTGAAGAAAGCCCCCAGTACAGTCGACAGCCAGAGCACGCCCCATTCCTAATCTCTGATACTTCTCTCATCTTCAGCCAGCGTAGCTGGCTAGTGGGCACCACACATTTAATACACTTCAACTGGACAGCGCAGCAGTTATGAAAGTTTTGATAAGTTTTTCAGCAAAGAAGATTAAAAAAATCACCAGTAACTTCAAACTTCAGTAGTTTGGTCCAAATTGAGTTGCCTGGTTACTATTATTTTTTTGGATTTCTTGACAAGCATGCCTTTTTTTTTTTTTCCACTTTAAGCCAACTCACCATCAACTCACTATGAAACCCACATGAAGGAACAGCTTCTCTACCACATAATCTCCCCAAATGTGAAATGGTTTTAATACTTACCTCCAGTGACAATTACAACACAGAACCAAAGAATTATTATATATTAATCCCATGAATTTCTGAGTCAAAAAAGAACATACAGCATTTAAATATAAGCTTAAAGTGAGACAATTCTACTCAATTTACTAAGCATACTACTATGCATACGTATTTATATAGATATACACAGATTATATATTAAAATATAAAACATATATAGCATATATATAATTTCTAAAAAAACTTCCCCAAAAAATACTACTCAATTCTTCTAAAAACCAAATCAGTTCCAATTTTATGACTAAATTTGGTGACTCATTTTTTTCTTTGCTTCCAGGATTTTTCTGCAGACACCCCCAGAAGTGAGGAAACTGCTTTGATTCCTGCTGAATACAAATGCAGTAAGTTGGAACTCTCAAAAGAGAGAAAAAAATTGTGATTCTTTCAAGTGTTCATTAAGTGCAAGTGGAATCACATGGAAAAGCTGCCGTATCTACAGCTCGGGGTAACTTTAGTCCGCAGCTTTCACCAAGGTGAAGTAATGTTCTGATGCAAGGTAGGGTGCAAAGAAATTCTAACTACATATAAATTAAAGGAGGTAAAGAGAGCTTCACACTTTGCTACGACCATCAGTCACGCTCCTTGCACCTATTCAGAGCACCCAGAACACCCCCATGCCACGTTTCTGTCCTCCTCTCTTTCAGACTGTTGACCCACCTCACCCACTCCTTGAGTCACATGCACACTACTCCCTTCAGTCCCCTTTTGGGAAGCTAAGGGCCATTAACATGATTGCTACCTGACTGGTTTCTAACCAGGCAGGCCAGTTTTACTGCTGTCTTAATGAGTGCAAATGAGACAACTGCATTTTCCAGTTTTCTGAGGAGCCACTCCAGCAGGGAATGTGTGGAAACACTGGTACACAAACCTGTCCACGGCCCTGCAGACTCCCAGCTCTTGCACCACATTGGTGCCATAACCTTGGCGTGGCTGGTACCACTGCACACAGGCAGGGCATCTGAGCATACAAACCAATCATCTTTAGATGCGATTTATCTTTTTTTCTTTAAAAAGTGGCCAGCTGGCATGCCTAACTCTATTTCTCCTCTTGCATATCAGCAGAACAGTCAGCATCCCATTTCTATTAACAGCCTGCAAAAAGTTTTGTAAACCATCCTTCAATGACACCAGGGCTTCCTGCCTCACATTTTTTCTACCTCTTCTTTTACCCCACTCCCAATACACACCAAATCCTCATTCCTATCTATCTTCCTCCTGTTCATGAGGCAGGTCTTTCAGAGCGCCAACTTTTTGAGCTGCACCAGGAGGATGGGCAGAGAGGGAGCTGGGGATATTATGCTGAAGGTGTTAATGGCCACCATCAAATGGTTCTTTGATCTCCAGGCAATTACAGAGCTGGGCCTGCTAACCAGATGCAAGGGGCTCCCTCTTTCCCCTATTTCTTTCTTCTGCATCCCAGACAGACAGAAATGGCATCAACTTGAGTGCAAGACCCCATAAAACAATTATAAGTTTATTTTCAATTTAAAAAGAAGAAAAGGACTATTTTGCTTTTATAGAAGATGTTAGAAAGAGTTTGCAAACCAACAGTATAACTCTGAAGGAGACTCTTGTAACCAATCCCGTCTGCTTAAGAGCTGGCTGAAAATATGCAATTTGAGTGCTGAAGTTTAACAACAGTTGAAGTTCTCAGAAGTTCTCATCACAATCTATATAAAAAAAGAGAATTTTTAAAAGCTTCAAACACTAGATGAAAAGCATATGAGATTGGTTTAGTGCTTTCTACTAATTAGTACTGCTTTTATTATACAGGGCAAAGAAATAACAACTTTTTTTCCTAAACTGGCAGTGAACAGCCAATTCAGAAAGCTGCGTTTTTGTTTTCTGTGACAAGGCAGTGGAAAAATCTCTTTCATTTATTAGGTCTGCAGAGACCAAAACTGGCTGGGTGTCAAAACTGCTTTGTAAAATCTCAGATCCATTCAGCCATGTGTAGATTCCATAATTCTTTATGACCTGTTATCAGTATCAACTTCACAAAAGATGAAACTTTGGTGTCTTCAGGGTTTTGCTCCCTTTTATGAAGGGTTGCAATAACCCTCGTTGAACTGACAGTTCAACACAGAAAGGAAAAAAACCCCTAATGGCAGTGCCAAATTAAATTATTAGATTTTTTTTCTAGATGGGCTTTCAATAAAGATACAAAATTAGGTTTCCTACAATGGAGAATAAGCTGTATAACTATGTAAATTTTAAAAACTCTCATTGCTCCATGCCCCACGACATACACCTATGCTTAAGTGCCAGTTTCATCACCTCACTAGTAACTGCATAGTAGCCTGAATTTGTCATGAGGCTGGCCTTAACTTGAAAGGCCTGACGGCAACCTGAGATAGTAAAAGAAACTTTTTTTAGAAGGATGGGGCTTTTGAGAGGGATGAAAACCAGCAGGGTGGAGTGATTTACTTGCTTTTAACTACAAAAAGGATAAATTCCTAGATGGCTTTGATGAACTGAATAAAATGTGCTGCCGCGTTAAAAAGTCACTTCTAATATCGGATCAGGTGCACACTACATTATATTCAGGGAAAAATATTAAACACACCCTACATCACATTCTTACATTTCTTATAGCAGAAGTTAACGAATATCAGCACTCACAACACTTTTTCATCTCAGACTCTGAATCCAAAATAACTAATTAATAATTTTATTCAACTGAAATATTCTTGGCTATGCTAAGATTCCTCTGTATCTGTCTACACTGACAGCATTTGCTTGAATCGTCCCTTTTTTTTAGCAATGCATTCTATTGCATTCTTTAAAGTAAAAAGAACTGCAAACTAACTCACAAATTTTTCCCACGTTATTAAGTACCGTAAATAATAATTTTACCATTAAACCAAGGAATTCTTGTGAAACATTCCATACACTTCACATATGCTAGAAGTCTAGTGTCCTCGTTCCGTACTCGGTTTGCAATCTTGCATCTGACACATACATAAACATTAGCAGTCTATGTCCATGCAAGCTACATGTATTTATCAATACAGATAAACATGCACACACGCACGTGATTTTCTTCAAAGTTTAATAAAATCTGCAGGGTCTTTAGGTCACTGAAAAGTACGTGTGATTTTTATCACCACCACATAAACAGCCTTCTTTAATATTCCTCTCTTCACTAGGCAGTCTGCAGATCACAGGAGCACAGAGATTCTGAATTTAGTTTCAATTTCACAAGAGCACAGGGAATGTTACACAGCACCATTTCTCATACACAGAAAGGAATCTGTGCTCCTCACACATAGGTCTGCTACAATTCAAGCTTCATCCATAATTTGCTGATAGTTTGAGGGTAAGGAGTAAAAATTTTAGAAGTAAACAAACACAGCATTCATGAATACAACATAGAAACAATTTAGCACTGTTTTAGGAGTACGATGTTCAAATACGGCTCATTTAACATTTTAGAAATCTGCTGCAAAACATTAGAACTCTATCCTAATCTTTGTCCCTCGCTTGAAGCAAAACAGCTTTGTGTTGCCTCTAAAAATAGGGAGAGAGTAGGGGGATGGGAAGGGGAGAGAATAAGAGGATAAGTGGGAGTGAGAACTGATACACCATACTGACAGTAATTTTAAAAAGACCTGGTATTCTTAAAACTATCCCTTTCCTAACAAAGTCAGGCACATTCTTAATTATTAAATAAAAAAGGTCATCCTGTATGTCTTATTTTGTACATGCACATGCAAAGAAAAAAAGGAAAAGTTCTGTTTCATCTGTTACCAAAACCATCATTCTGCAGTCAACACTTTTAATGAAATACAGGCCAAAGGATTAGTCAGAACAGATTCACGGAAAAACAAAGGAAATCTGTACATAAATACAAGCCTACCACATAAGTAAACCCAAGAGTGAATCCTGCTCAAGTACCTCCGAGTACTGTCCTAAAAGGCTCCCTGCAATGGCTTCCATCAGCCCAGCAATTAGCAGCAACTGTAGTAGCCACTGCCCGAAGTTGAGAAATGATACTAATATCATCATTAAAGCACTGAGTCAAGTATTCTAAGTATCGAACGCGTCAGCAATATAGTCTGTGTTACAAGTCTTCAGAAAATTCTTTTTTTAGGGAATGAGCAGACAGGGGCCTGGCAGGGAATGCTACAGGGAAGACTATTAGGCTATAGGGAAGGTTGATGCAGCTAGGAAGACAAGTGAATTGAAAGCTACAGTATTACGAAGGAGCAAAGAAAGTCAACTGATTGTGCCTATCGAAGAAAAACTCCGTTGTGATGAGCCAGAGGCTGGCTGACGGATGGGCATGAGCATGGAGCATCACCAACACAGAGCTGCTGGATTAGCCTTGGAGAGGCAGAAGCAGCAACTCAACATTTTCCATGGCTTAACATTAGGCCAATCTCAGCTGGAGCTTTGTGTGAGTAAACATGACTCTGAAAGGTTTTTTTCAGAGGGTTATTTTTAAATACCTGACCATATGAGCTTCCTTGGAATAGGAAAAAAGGGAGGCAAAACTAAACAGTCATTACATATATGTTTAAATATAACATTAAAAAAACCCACAAGATACTTAAACTTACTAGAAATGTTCACTTTCATTTTAATTTTAAAGTTGGCAACAGACCTGGAACAAAAAAAGGCTATATTCTGACTGAGATGCAGCAGTGTGGAATTTCTAAAACCAGTATTTAAAACATATTATAAGAGAGGAAAAAAAAACTTGCTCAGAATTTAGAAAAGCAGCAATTTGGGTTTGAGTCCTTGCTCAGAGACAGTCACTCAGAGCTAGAAAAGCTCAAGTAGAAAAGGCAATACTAATAAGTGCATAACAGGAGTTTGTGGCTGTACAGAGTTCAGTTAACAACAGCAACATCAACAAATAAGGTCATGAGATTTGACCTAGGTTTTCTCAAAATTACTTTCCCTGCAAGAAGCATCCGCACTAATGCCAAAAAGGCACTTATAAGTCTTTACCTACTTCTGTTTTAAAATACAGACATAAACACATCTAGGTCTATTTAAGTAATCTCAAAAGATGCAGTGGGATGCTCAGAGCACATGGTTACAAGCATCAAGCATTATCAAGAAAAAATGCTGAGACCCAGAAAGAAAACAACTACATCTCATGGCATATTTTGGGAATACTGGTGCTGTTTGACTACTGGAAATCTAATAACTGTATTTTTCCAGTAGTATCTGTTAATATATTTAGAATCAAATTCCATAACACTACCTAAAATTAAAAAGCAAGAACCTGCTTGAAAACATGCTTTCAGTACAAAGAGAGAAGTATCTGTATATCAATCAACCTCAAATCAGTTGTGCCTTTCTGTTTCCTTGGGATTTTTTTCACTGTCACTATCAATAGTGCATGCAAAAAATTGCATAGCTCTGCCATAGTTCTGGTTAATTATCCATTTGCTGAAATATCCACTTGCATGAGCAAAATTATTTGCCAAATAAAATGTTTTGACAATGAAATGGTAGAATTTGACGATGGAACAGCAAAATTTAAGTATTAAAATTACATTATTTTATCTCAATATTTGACACTTAAATAGCCATTGAAAGAATGGGACTTTCTCCTAGCATGCACATTAGTTTTCATGGTTACTTTAATTGCTTACTCCCTGATCTTTCCTTAGTTTTCTAAGTTTGGACTTTTATAGTGCTACAAGAAACTGATTTTTTGATTTCAAGGAAAGTACACTCACCCCACATCTCAGACTAGAAAACAGAGATGCCAACCCTTTTTTCAAATAATACACCCAGAAAAAAAACCCCTCAAATCAACCCGCTCTTTGCCTAAACCCACCAACAGATGAAAAACACCAGAAAGACCCAACCCTGAGTGATACTGGTTAATACTTACAGGTTTACTCATTCTAATATTTGTATATTCAACACATTTTCATTTACTATGTGTACATATGGATTTCTGGAATGACAAAGCTTCTCTTCACATGGCAGAGCACTAAAAAAATTCTGTGTTATCTGTTCCAGACTGGTTTCCTTTCTGCTACATACACACCATATATTTTAGATGATCTGATAACCTACTTCTAGTTTTGCACAGTTACTGCAGCTAATAAAATTGTTGGTTGTTTATTAGAGAGGGAAAGAAGAGCAACATCGGCTCTTTTAAATGTTTGTTTCAGTTCCAAAGCAGTAATTTTTTTTATGAGCTTCTAGGATTTCTCTCAAAGTACACAACTTTAAAAAAAAATAAAAAGAAGAAGAAAGGAAGAAAGGAAAAACAAACTCCCCAGAAGAGCATGAACACTCAAACCATGTGTACCATATGTGAACTAACCATCCATGGAGACAGAATAAATCCCACTATTTCATACACATTTGAGTACCAACAAATTGTGCACTTCGGGAGTATTTGCAATACCCCTACAGGTTCTAATCACATCTAAGAACCCTTCATTCTAACCAGTGTTTAGGTTAATGGTTGGACTCGATGCTCTTTGAGGTCATTCTCAACCTAAAAGACCCTATGATCTCTGGGTTCCCTCACCCTAAAGAGTTGATGAAAGGCTGAAGGCAATGAACAGAGACTGACAGGAAAATGAAACAAAACATGTAACATTTACAAGAGAAGATTTGGAGTTCCAACCATAAATTAGCTTTCTTCATTCCTTGGTATTTATCAACAGTTACAAGATAACAGTTAGTTTGGCATGAGTGCGACTGAGTATCTGCAGGAGACTAAAGCCACTAAAACCATCTGCAGACATTAAGTGGAAGTAAGTGATCCTTGGGCTACTTCTTTCTGCAATTACCTTTGTATCTTGAAGAGGCACTGCTGCCTTCCCATCCATATAAGACTTGTCAGTGTTCAACACAATTAAGTTATAGAAGCAAAAGAGGAAAAAGTTAAAAACTCCCTCACAAAATCACGTTGCACCATCAAAACCAGGTTTCACATGACAATAAGGGTTATGATCTCACTCACTTTGTTTTTATGTAAGTGTACCCCAAAAAAACCCAGACAACTAGAGCACAGGAATAGAAAAATCAAGCTCTTGAGTTAGGACCTAACTGCACTTGCCTGAGCAAATCAGTCTCCTCACACGGATGAATTATAATGCATCTAACCACACACATTCCAACTGTGCTGCCCTCTGTACTTCAGCACAATATTCACTGTATTCAATGTTTTGTCTTACTTCCATCGCCCGTTGTATGACTGCACACACCATTTGGTGCAGTATTTAGAAGTGTTCAGCGTCAAGGATTATTTTCATAAGAGAACTTTCTATGAAGTTCAAAAGTTAGTTGACCTGCTTCGCTTACAGTATCATTTGTGTTAGGATCAGCATTATGCATCATGCTTTCAACATGAGCAACAGGCAGGATATAAACGTAGGTGATTATTATGGAAACTTAGGCCCTTATTTTCTACAGTACTTAGGAAACAAATTCATTTAAATATTCAAACCACGTAATCTCCTGACTCAAAGTACAGGTTCTCCTTGAAAAGACTGAGCACTCAGCATTTTTGCAAATCAGACCAAAGATGAGCATGCGCAACCAAGAGTCATACTTGGTGCTGACCTCCTAAAAAGCTGAATGACATCCGAGCATCATGTGGGAAGCTGATGGCAGAGCCCAGAGCAGAATTCAGTTCTTTACAGCTGCCTTGGTCAGGACACTTATTTTCTGACTGCAATCCTTGCCTAACTCAGCTTTAATAGACACCTACCACAAAAACTTGGTGAAGATGGAAGCAACTGAAAATCAGATTTCATATTTATATTGAGATTGCTCAGCACACATTATACTAACAGTTTGGCTTTAAATATTACCTTCTCCACCTTTTTGCCCCTTTTATGTGGGTTGTCAGGTTTACAGGCCACAATATTTATGCATTAAGTTTTATTTTTAAATATATATGTATATGTTTCTACCTACTTATGTATTTTATATAAAAATAGGTTTCTATGTTTTATATATCTATAAAAGACTACAGTCAAAATTTTACTGAAATATTAATCAGACTTCGGGATGGGGGATAAGGGAGCCAATTTTATAACTTAAGCAAATGAAGGGTGAAAGAATGAAGTATCCATTTGTGGGAAAATGGGTCATTTGATGAAAAATTTCTCAACTAAATGTGAAACAAATTAAAAATACACTGCTGAGGCAACTCCATTTTTTTGGCATCATATTTGTTGCTGAACTCTTCGTTCATGATCTAGCACAAGTTTGAAGACAAATGTAATATGTAAATTACACAGCCCCGATTCAAGATGTCTGTGAAGTAAAAATAATAAACTAATTCAAGTCTCACAAAAGGCCGGATGTTTACCATGCTGGGGAACTCAGGATTTCATAGGACAACATTTTTCCCCTTCCCTTTTGGGTTCCCTTAGGAGGAGACTCACACTATTTATGTGTGTTGTAAGCAAACACCTGATCCCATTACAGAGCACAGATTAGCAAACCAGAAGATCTATTGTGTATTTCACTGAGCAGAATGACTAGAAGAAACATGGGCAAAGAGCAATAGCAAATGTAATTTATTTTTTTTTAGACTAGAGAGTTCTTTTAAGTAGAAGAAAGTCCTGATTCCTACTCCTTGGTCCCAGGTCTGTGACTATTTTTTTTTTTTTAATGGGTCTGGATAAAAAGAACAAACAAAAAATATTTTTAAAAATTCATAAGGAAACATTGTATTGTCCCTGCATGGATACTGCTTGGGAGGAGGAGGAGCTGGACAGCAACCGCTCCATGTAATCACCTACAGTTTATCTGAGCTCTGTTTCTAGAACACATTGTATCTTAGCATATGACATGAAAACTACTAATTGTTCCTCCAGGAAAAAAATCAGATATGATCTCGTCAAATAAACTATATTGGCTAGCATTCATTATATTACTGTGTTTTAATTCCTGGTTAATCAAGTCCTTGGTCAGCCTTTTCAAGATTTTATTTAGGGTTGGAGTCAGGCTATTAAGATTAAACAACCTATCGTGCCAAGACAATATTAAACTTCTTGTCAGTATATCTAAATTTTCCACATGTGACAAATTTGCATGAGTGTGGGGGTGTTAAATAAAAAAGAAAAATCTACATTATCCATACAGGTAACTCCGCAGATAATTCCATGAAGTTATGGACAGAAGTTGACAAACTAACCCGCTAGACTTAACTACTCTGCTGTTTCATAGCCTACTGAGCCAGTACAGGAAAGGCAAGTGTTTCACCAGCAACTCAAGAGCCCAAAACAGAGTATAATTTTTTTTTTAAACCAAAATACAAGAGAAATACATTTTTCGTTTTCTGTGTTGTTAAATGCAAAGTTTTTTCCTCAGGTTGCTTTGGTTTTTCTTTTGTTACTTTCTATTATCACAAGCTCCTGATTCAGATTCATCTCCTCCCCACACCCCCCACCTTACTTTGATTTGTTTCATACCATTCCCAAACTGCCATAATTCTCTTCATAATATTCATGGTTTTCAAACCATCACTTTTAACCTGCAGTTGGTTTCTTGTTGTGCGTTTTTAAAGCAATTATTTTTCATTTGTGTATTTCACACTTTCTTAATGAAAATATATACTGATTTATGAGCACCTAACTTTAGAGATGTACTTTCCCCTCCCCATTCCAACTAGTTCAGACTTGATCATGCCTTGAAACTTACAGCACTTTTTTCGGTTGTGTGTTCAATCTTCCACAATGGGATGTAATGCCTTTTTTCCCAGAGTAGGGTGCAAAATGTCTTTCCATCTTCTTGCCATCTCTATATTTAGAATGCCCAAAGTAACGGTACTACCAGAGGGAAACTTAGTATGTATTCCTTAGTTTGAAATCTCCCATGATATCCTCCTCTTTTCTCCTCTTACTCATCTCTTGGAGGGTCAACTGCTCTCATCTGTAGTGTGACTTCAGTAGTCTTCATCTTACATGCTGTCATAAACATTCAGAATCGTTTCCCACAGGATAGTCTGAAAAATCATGGCTAATTAATGACACCATTTCTAACAAAGTCAGATGTCCTCAATACGCTTAGGTCTGTTTCAGTTTTTTTCAATCATAAATCTGCATGGGAGGTGGGTTTTTATATATGTTGTTCACCTTTCTAACACGGGGAAAAAACCTAATCAGCATATACATACTTTTTTTTCTTTGTTATATATTTATAACCTGGATCAGATGTCCATATACTGGAAACAGCACTCTAAAAAGTCCACAATGACTTCCCAAGAGATGCCTTACCTTGATCCTTGGCTCACTTTCATCCAGCTGCCTTTTGGGGAAGTAAGTTCACAGGATCTGAGAAGCAGCTTCATCAGTGCTGCGTACAGAGAGACAATCACTGCCTAGTCCTGCTGGCCACACTATTTCTGATCCAGGCCAGGATGCCACTGGCCTTCTTGGCCAGCTGGGCACACTGCTGGCTCATGTTCAACCAGCTGTTGACCAGCATCCCCAGGTCCTTTTTCAATGGGCAGCTTTCTCACCACTCTGCCCCAAGCCTGTAGCATTACATGGGGTTGTTGTGATCCTAAAAAATTGTAACTAAAAGCAATAAATATCAGTTCATTGCTTTTGCATTTCTGACTGACATAAGAAATGCTTTAAATTAAAACCCTTCCAAGGTAGTGACAGTGTCAGAAACAGATATCAGGCAGTTCTGAGATCTGCCCAAAAGGCTTCATCCCATCACACAATAAAAGAGTTTCTGATTCAATAGGAAAACCAGCAAATTTGCAGGCAAAGAAAATTCCACTTCTTTCCAATTATCTAAACAAACAGATAACATTACAAATATGAAGCAGTAGTCTTATGGGAAAAAGCAAACAACCTCCTCATTAAAAAATGCCCTTTGCTAAGCACTTTTACATACATTAGAACAGCAACAAGCCTGCTGATGCCATTATGCAACCCTTATGCACATACAGAAGTTGATTTTCATATACAGCAAAGCGTGATGAGAGATTATCATTATCCAATTGGTATAAAGACTCAAAGAAGTCTTCCATATGTTCCATATGTTTCCAAATAGAGAAAATAAAGACATCAAGTCACTCTGCGAAACAACAGAGATATGAGAGATTGAGTAACTGTGATGTCAGACTGATTCTTCCCAGAAAGCTGAAGCATCTTTTCCCTACAACTGCATCTTAATACTTTTTTCACTACTATATACAGAAAGAAAACCTCTCTGATCTGACACCTTGACACAAGTTACTTGAAAAGTCTTATTAGCAAAAAAATCAAACCACTTACATGAAGGAGTATAGCCAAATAAGAGATGTTTCAATCACCTACAGAATGGCTTTCAAGGAGTTCACAAAATAATATTAACAAATAAACAAATTTGCAATCCTGCTCTGAATTAACTTTTGTTCTTATCAGCTCTAGTCCATCATCTCAGACTACACACTTTGACTTTACTAATGACAATGTATTAGTAAAAAATGTAATTTTACATTAGTAAAAAATGTAATGCACCTTGAATGCACCTCTGAAATCTAAAATAAAATTATCAGATAATTCAACATGCACACAGTGAACTGCTGACTTCCATAGTCACCTTGTTGAACACAGATTACTTAAGCTAAAGTTACTTGTAAAATACATGCTTGCTAAACAAAGTCATTCAACAAGCACTATGACTAACAAAGCTTACTCTATTACAGGTTTGTGTCATGTGGTTGGTTGACTTTGTAAAGCTGTTCCCATACTTCAGGTATTGATGAAATCACCCTCACCTATGACAAATCCTTTGGTTCTAACACCTTTTCTTCCTCAGTTCAGGCACTAATAAAGTCTCTCTCCTTTACTTGACTTTCTGTTGTGGTAAATGTCTTTGAGACATTTATTCCTCTTTCCTTTGAGATATTTGTCAATATTTATTGAAAAGGGCTAATAATTCAAAACTAACAAGCATTGAGACCCTGAGACAGGCAGACAGCCTAATCATAATAATTGCTTTTAATGCAAAAACAAGTTTAAACATTGAATTTCCAAGTTTTCAATAGTCACTAAATCCTTTCTAAGAGAAGTGTATAGTATAGGTTGGATATCAGGAAGAATTTCTTCATGGAAAGAGTTGTTAAACATTGGAATGGGTTGCCCAGGGAAGCGATAGTCACTCCCTCAAGGTGTTGAAGACCCGACTGAACAGAGCACTTAGTGCCACAGCCTCATTGACAAGGTGGTGATCACTCAAAGGTTGGTCTTGATCTCAGAGGCCTTTTCCAACCTAAATGATTCTGTGATATACAGGGAAAGCATAGCATATTTTATCCCATTTGCAGTGTTCTACCCACAACTCTCAAAAGCTGATGAGAACAGAAGCTGCACTGAATCACAGAAATCCCAAAATTCTTGCTTTTTCTGGAAATTAAGAGTGATGTTGGATCTGCTAACTGTTTTGACCTAATTAACTCCTTTCTAAAACTTTAAAACAAAGTAATTGTTCTTCAAAAAGTGCTAAAATTCATAAGTTAATGCTTAAGCTTTCCCCTAGACTTTAACTCCACTAACCAACAGTGTTAATTAGATTGAGCTAGGCAAATCCATCAGGGTCACACCTTTAAAGCCTGGACTAGACAAGACCCAACCCTAATATAAATTGAGTGGATAAATTTATTAGCATGCTTATTAGCATAACAACCTAGTAAATATCCCACTAGGCTTGTAAGCATCAATGGCTGTAAAGAGCAATAATATTAACAGACTAAATGTTTACTGTAACAAAAGAAAGTGGTGACACTTACATTGGGCTAAATGAATACATGCCATTTACACTCAACATACACTCTGCCTTTAACTGGACACAGGGTACCATCTTCCAGCATCACTTAAATGATGAAGGTCTAGCTTTAACAGCTCTAGATGAAACCTTCAGCAAGTTATTATCTGTAACTGGCTTTGGTTCTGAACTGATGATGACAATTCTGCAGCAGAGCTAAGGTCCCTGTAGTCAGCGTGAATGCAGTCCTGGTGTAAAGTATTGCACCCACAGCACCCTGCATTCATTGTAAGATGTCCTGGCATTTTACTGAGGGATCATCATCTATGCTGTGCAGTTACCACAAATAACGACAAAGGGGGAATACATGTAAGAGGGTAAGAGTGTGCACAGAAAACTGAGATTTAACTGACAAACAACAACTTGTTCACACTGCACCGAGAAAATTCCCTTTCTCCAGACTAAGCAAGACTTTAATTCTGAGAAGAAAGGGCAACTCATTGTTCCTAGGACATTTCAGCAACATGTAGGTGAGCGGTTCTGAAGAGGGGCAGGCAGATGCCATGCAGGCAAAAACCTGAGTTCTCCTTTTATTACAGCTTCAGGTGCAACAATCTCAGAATTCCAGGATGTAAGAGCATCCACAGACTACTTCAGGAATGATTACGAGGAGGATTTAATTTAGTATTTCTATTTTTAAAAAACCTAGATAGAATAATTCCCAATTACTTTCTGCACGAGTTCTCCAGCTTTTTGCAGTTGTGCAGTTTTATTTGAGGTTATCACACAACTGGGAAATCTTGCTGCCTGAAATTCTGAGCAGACTAAAATGCTGTGATTTTTTCTAGAACTATCTTGTTGGAAACAATCCTTACATTCAAGCCTCTCCGAAGATGTTAAGCATATGCCAAGCATCCTATTTCAGGCTCATCTTTCATCCACCTCCCTTATAAGGGCAAAGTTTGTCAAGTGTGAATCAATCCAAAGCACTGATTATACATTTAAAATGTCATGCTAAAATCCTAATTAAATTATTGAACAATTATTCAATTATTTCCCCTTAACTTTAGCAAAACAATGTGGGTTTCAGTCTCCCTCAACCCGCACTACCTCCATTCAGAGTATGAACCAGAACTAAATGCAATGACCACACTATACAAAGTTTAACAAATGCATACTTTAATAGCTTTCTATTTTTTCCTCATCCAACAAGTAGTCCAAATAGACTACAGATTTTAAAGAAGGAGAATTTTCACTGGACTATAGAAAATTATGTCCTGATAGTTCTAAACTACATTTTAGAAAAATCAGCTTACATAATAGTTTTACTGCAAATTTGCTTCACTATTGCACAAATTAAACAGAAAAGACACAGCAGTATGTGAGGCAAAAAAAAAAAAGTATTTCTACACGCTGGCCTTCTCTTATGTGAGTTAAGGGCAGATACCAATTGTATGCATGTGGCTTCTCACAAATGATGTAACCGACAGCAGAATTCCAGTCTTATCAGAGACTCGAACGCTTTCCCACAGACAGTGTACTCAGTTTTTCTTACTACTGAATCTTTTTTGCCTTGGCAAGTCATGAAACTTTGGCTCCAACCTTATGAATGCCCAAATTTGATAATATTTGAAAATAGCCAGATTTTCTACCATTGGCTATAATATCATGGTTCTTATCCATGAAGCAAAAAAATTAAAACAAAATTAAAAGAAAGTAATGCAAAAAAGTGGAAAACAAAACCTTCAAAATGCACTATATTCACCACCTTGTTATTCCTTCACAGATTTAATATCATTCTAGAAAACTTAAGAGATGCTAGATATGCAGATCTCATTCAACTAGCAGGAGGCACCTATTTCTAACTCAATTATAATCTGAAGCCTAGTAGAGTTTTGAGGCTGGGACAAGGGGGCATTGGTATTTTGGTTTGGTTTTTAATATATTGTTCTACAAAGTAAAAAACAAACAAATACACCAGCCACCCCAGCCCCAAAAAAACAAACTCGAGATCCTAAAACAGTAAGCATTTTCCATCCCTGACTACATTCCTGAAATATCCCACCCTCACAGCCTTCTGCTCTTCAACATACAGAAACTGTGGTTGTAGCTAAAAAATGCTTTAAGTCAACTGAAAACTAGAGAAGCATTCTGCTGTATTTTTAATTTGGCTATATCTTTATGGCCAAACTTTGCTTGCAACCTTTGCAAGTCAACTGTTTCAAG
Source organism: Pseudopipra pipra (assembly GCF_036250125.1). Classification (NCBI taxonomy): domain Eukaryota; kingdom Metazoa; phylum Chordata; class Aves; order Passeriformes; family Pipridae; genus Pseudopipra; species Pseudopipra pipra. The sequence continues at coordinate 33,583,900 of NC_087549.1, read as the reverse complement.
CAGATGGGAAATCAACACAGTACTCAAAATAGAGGCAAAAAAATTGTTTTGAAGGCAGTGAAATGAAGAAAGCATTACTTTACTGAATCTCACTTATGTTAGCACTTTCTAAAGAACCTATCAAACATAACCTAAAGACTTAAAACCTGAATAAACAACTATAGAAGAATAGGCATCTGCCATTTTGTAGAACAATTAGGAATACTAATTTCCCAATCTACTTGCAAAAATTCTGTCATATTCTAATTCACCCTCTTTTTTTAAGTTCTTATCTGTGATGAATGCACTCTTTCAACATTTGTAGCCTTCTCACCAAACAACAAATACAGTTTCTGTCCTCTTCTCACTTCTTTGCAGGACTATTCCCTATCTCCATCCAGGAAAGTCAGAGATTGGCACATTACAAAGAAATGTCATTGCTTAACTCCTTAGTACATCTCTTTGTATTTCAGTCTTCATGGAAACTAAAATCACCAGGCTTTCTCATTAAGTTCATCATGCTAAAAGTAGATGACTTTCATGTGAAGAAATGAGGAACACACAGGAGACATCCCAGAGAAGTGTCTGTACACACACCGTAAGGACAACAATCTGTTTGGGAATGCTTGAAAACCTGTAAGTTTTGATCTTTCTATTTACATTTTTATACCAAAGGACATAGCTTAGAACTTGGAAATGCACAACAACTACTTAAGAATCAATATGGAGAGGCAGGAGTTAAACTGCAACATCTCTCATGCAAATAACTATCGTGTTCTAGTTGGGATTAAACTTTTTTCCACAGAACTGAACTACCCACATTCTTTTTGTGATCATATTTGAGGAGCTGTTCCTTAACGCAGCTAGATATAACACATCAGTACATAATAAAGTTTTCCAGGGATGCAATATTTAACAGAGAGACCAGAGGTTAAGAAGGAGACTAAATGATGCTCTCAACCCAAGCAGCATCTTCAAGAGATACTAGGAGATATATTTCCACAGAAAACTTTTCCTTTGGACACAGAATGAGTAACCTTAGGACTTCTCATTAAAATCCAGCATACCACACAGGTATTTGACTCAGAAAGTTGAGTCAACATCACTTCAGCAAAGTTATCTTGCTTTTCAATAAACAGTCAAAATGAAATTTCTAACAAACACAAGGACTGTAATATTTCAGTGACATTAATCGCAAATTCATAAATCTTTCTCTAGTCTCCTCTGCCAATTCTGCCCCACCCACACTTCACTGGGAACTTAGATAAACAAGCCAAACAGGCAAGAAAGTCTCACACATTTGAGCTTGGTACACCTGAAGTGCACTCCATTGCAAACATTCTATTATGTAAACATTTATGAATAATTTCTTTGTATTTAAATTAAAAATTCAAATGGAAATACAAGGCTGCATACCACAAGGGTTGTTTTAATTAGTGCAATGAAATTAATTCATGCTAAATGTCAGCCCATTTAAACAATTAGAACCTGTGTTTGTTCTGGGGGGGAAAAAGGCATACAACAGTACTGGTGACAAGCAAGATGCCCATACAAAGCACACTAAGAAATATGGAGAAGTCTACTACGAAAACACAGTTTTGGTTTTGGCAGTGTTTTGGAATTGGTGGAAGTGAATTAGCATTACAGCAAGCAGGTGAATTCATCTGAAAAGCAAAAAAACCCGAAAAACTAGACATGTAGTCTTTATTAGCAATGATACATACTAAGCTGTTCCAGCAAGACCTTGCCATTTAGAACAGAATATTTTCATACTCCAGCCACATAGATCCCAGAGACTCAACCCACATTTCCTGATTTCTACAACAAAGAGTGTCATTAGCTACCAGAATCATTAGGAATGCAGTACTACAGTAACCGTACTTAAAGAAACCTTTCATCTAGTTTGAGAAAAACAAAGGTATGGTGAGACTGGTATGACAAGTTAATCAACTTTCAAGCTATTAACCATTAGCTTCAAACAAGACAGCTCAACTAGTAAGCTCACAGTCCTACACGTACAGAACCTGTGCTGAACTCAAGTTAATACAAGTATCAGATGTTCAATTTAGTCTGCTTATTCCAATTTATGACTTCAGTTCAGTCTGCTTATTCTAATTCTCTACTTCCTTTTGTTTTCATTTGATTCATATATCAAGTAATGCATAATTTCATAAGATTCAGCTGCTAAATAAAAGTCTCAAAGGGGGTTTTCTTTGCTACACAACTCCACCACTGGATTCTTATTAAGAGTACAGATTCAAGAGTTACTTTACTAATATGCTGCTTCTCAAAAAATCAGTGCTATTGGGTTGGGGTTATGATTTTTCTAGGTCTTATCTTTTTCTGCAAGTTGTGTTTAACTGCTGATTTTAATAAAGCATTAAAATGTTCTTCTATAGTCACACACAGTGGAGTCTTATAATTCCTGGTAATCTTATGACTTTTAATTCCTTACATTCCTGTATGTAATTTTGCTATGCCACAGTCAGTCTAGCTGCAATGGGAGCCAAGACTTCTGTATACAGACCCTCTGACTATGCCTCTTATTGTTACCTCCTCTGCCATCTTTGTATGTTCTACTAAAACAATACTATTGCATATATTTTTACTTTAGCTTATTATTAAAATTGCCTTTTTCATCAGGTACATAACAAGAACAATGTGCACAGATGAGGAACACATCGATACAAACAAGAGGAGTCCTGTAAGCTTCTCAAACACAGAAAAACTGTACTGTATTTTTAAAAATCTGTGGGGTGGAAGGGGGGTGGGAGTTGCTGGTGAGAACCAATATGCAGCTGCTTAAGAATATCATTCCTGCTTCACCTGACCAGATGCAACATGAACTAGGGTATTCCAGAAATGTCTTCCAGCAATCCCACAGTCAACTTGCCTGGAACAAACCTCTGTTTCCAAATCTGTTCAGACAACTAACACCTCTCCTTACGTACCCAAGCTGGCTGCAGTACTGCCATTGATTTCTTGACAACATGTGTACACTGAGCTTCTAGAGATCACAGGTTAAATAGTAGAGATAATCCTGTTGCAGTTATCTGTAATTTGTTCACATAAATGTTGATTATATCGGCCAGGCTGGTGGAATAAAATCACTTGCTCTTCCACTGCGTAACTGTGGAGCCCTGTGCGCAGTTCAGCTAAAAAGCTCAATGAAGGTGGTATTCCTGACAAAGAACTCTATTTTTCTTTACCTGCAATTCCTTCTGTATTTTCTTTAGCAGCAGTGTTACATGAATGACTGCATCAGTAAAATCTGCAACCTTCAGGAATACTATGTTCTGAAAAGCTTTTTTTTAAGTTGTTAAGATTAATTACAAACATTGCATATCTGTTAAGTTCAGAGAAATATAAAGGAAAAAAAAATACCTGAAAGACAACTGAAGTATAATTTTCAGAAATCCTGAATAATTTTTAATTTTTCATATCTTTTTAAATGAAAACTTTAAAACTCTCAGAGTTCAGCAGCACTCTTCTCATCAGCTTGGTTTTCATTAACTGTTTTACTCTTAGATCTCTAAACAGCCACTCCAGAAGTCAAGCTACAATTAGTCACTGAAGATGCTTGCTAGATGAGATTAAGAGTGTTCCAGATGTATCCTGATTAAATCTACACACACTAAACAAATTAACTTTCATTACAAAATTATCAAATATATTTGACTTTTACAATTTGAATAAAATTGTTGGTTTTCAGCATGATTACGGGGGAAGCAACACATTTCAAACTGCAACATGCCTGCTAGTTGCAGATTTTGGACAAACTGGCCAATGTCCACTAAAGCTGAAAACGGGAGATGAACATCTCAGATATCTGAGAATTTTAATGAAAATCAGGAGCAGGTAACTCAGACATCCTTAAACTCCATCTTTTTTCTTTTTTAAGCAAATATTTTGGTAATTTTCAAAGACCCTATTGGGAATTTAAACCTCTGTCTTGCACAGTTTACTAGTAAAGTTAATAGCACTCTGCAGGGGTTTCCTATTATTCTCAAGACTGCTGTTTGCAGGGTAGTGATTTCTGCATGTTTGGAAAATACTATCATCTTCTAGTACACATCCTAATTCTTTGTCCAACATTTAAGTACATAATACACACACACTAGAATGAAAACATCTAACTATCAAAAAAAATTATTATGCCTAAAAACGTCAGAAACTGTGATACACAAACCCTATAATTTCAATATTTGCTTTTAAAAGAACGAATTCTCTAGTAATTTTAGGACATTTGTTTGTCAAAGTTGAATTTGGTCCAGTATGAGCCAGGCCACCGAGATGAAAATGCCAGGCATACCCAAAAACACCAAATCACAGTATCTTTAAAACACAGCCTCAATGTCAAACAGCAACAATGAAAAAAGGAAATAAAACAAAGACCTATTGAGGTCAATGGGACATTTCAAATAACGCTGCTATGGACCTTCTAATGAGACTTGTTAGCAACCCTTATACTTCAACTGCCTAACTGCTTTCATCATAAAGTATCTTGAAAGCTTTTCAAGCAGAAGTGCCTACACCTCTATGGTTTACAGTATACCTTTGATATTCAGTAGAGGAAATCCCCATGGGCTATATAACTGTTTTCATTTTGTCCCATGAAATTCCATTCACTTTTGGATGATGTATATGCTGTTAAAATCCAAATTTTTCTCCTTTCTGGCATTCCTGCAAAATTTTTGGCAGTAAACCATAGTCATAGCCAGCGGTTATAAAGCTGGACTCATTTCACCAATGAAGCAGCAATTGAAATGCCAGAATCATTTTAACTGGTCAGCAGAAAACTCTTTCCTCCCATGTCCTCTCAATTTACCTTCCAAAAGGTAAATTCAGAAGATCCCTTACCTCTAACCATGACACAGTGATCCTAAAACAACAGAATCAGCATGCAGCTATAGCAGGCAATACTCCACAAGATGGTAACAAAGAGAAACATTTTCTTAAGTCTTGAAGGAGGGAAAAAAAATGCATGATCAGTCATGACTAGGATTTTTTTTACCCATCCAAACAAATTAAAACCTAAATCAAACCATCCATTCTATCAAAGACTAATGATAGACAATTTTGTAGTTCAGTTGAATACTCTAAGACATCAGTGCTACAACTCAAAATTAAAACCTTATTGCTTCCCACTTACTAAACTCAGGAATGTTCGTGCACAAATTTTTAGAGAATGTAAATTAGGTTACACACTCTAGACTTTAGAACATGGGAAATGGTAGCTTGACAGTCATCAGTGCTGCTTTGGATATTCTACCATGTCATGCAAATGCATTATGACTGAGTTTTTTACTTATGTAATACCATTCCTTCATTAACTTTAACTTCTTTATTGTGAAGAAGAACAACATACAAATGTCTGAAAAAGGCAAATGAGTACAGCAACGAAATACAAGTAGAGCAGGACCCCTCCCACTGTAGCAACTTCCAGATTAAGAAGTTACACTCACATACTCTGAATTCATTGCCATAGAAAGATTTCTTCCAGCAAAATGTTTTTCTTCTTCAAGGTGCCAAATACTTTATTCAGTATTAAAACTTTGGTCTAGGGAACCTTGAACTCTGAATTTCCTTTTTTTTTTTTCTCCTCCCCTCCTTCTTCAGAGCAGAGAAGCACAGATCAAAGGTTTATGCTACAAGAGAGTTCACAAACAATGGTACTACCAGTGCACTATGAAAACTACATCCCTCTGCCTCAAATGGAAGGATATATATAGCTTCACCAGTTTAAAAACCATTGCTAATTTTACTTAGTGTTCCTAGTTCTTGGACTGGTGTGATAAAAAAAGAAAATAAACATCTATTGAAAATTTTGTCCTGCTTTCCATTTCCCCATGTCATATCAACCTCTCTCCTATCCTTTCCAATCATAGGTCAGACAGAAGAGATCCACCTTTAGAATCAAAAGCAGAGTTGATCACACTGAGTGAAGTAACAACGTATACTATGGGAATCAGCCACAGCCCTCATCCACAGCTGCAGGTTTCAACTGATCCTACCTCAGAGAGGTTCAGGGCTGCAGGTGTTACCCAATCAGATAGATCATCTCAAAGAGAGGCCAAAACTGTCTGAAATTTTCTTTTTATTGCTTCAACTAGCAACAAGAAGAGCTATCCCTGCCATCCCACTCTCATTCCCAAACTGGAGAAATTTACCCTGGAAACACTGTGACACTAGACACACAGAATGGCTGAGGTTAGAAGGGACCTCTGGAGATCATCTAGTCCAATACACTGCTCAAAGCAGGGTCAGCTAGAGCAGCTTGCACAAGACAAGGTCCAAATAGGTCTTGAGTATCTCCAAGAAGGGAGATTCCACAAATTCTAAACACAAGAACAGAAGTCTAAGTAGGTTTCTTAATTTATGATGAGCCCAGCAAACGCTATGTGGGCATTTGTGCCCTGCTGAAGAGCTTGGACTACGAAACATTCATCCAACTTTGGGATTATATATGCCTCAACACCACTTGAAAGAAACAGGCTTTCCTGAACACAGTCACCAGACTCTCCAAGAAAAACTTATTCCCAACTCTATTTATATTCACATAATCTATCTATGGGCTAGAGCTCAGAGGTTCCGTATGATATGAGTAAGATGTTCAAAGCAGTGTTTACACTTTTTAAAGAAAAACTGATAACTGTTTTCTGCTCTTCTATGCAATTCTAAAAAGGAGACAGACCTGCTACAGTTCATAGCATGCACATTAATGAGAACAGCTCAACAACACTTCAACAGCACAGTAGGTCACTTGTGGAATATCAAAGAAAACAGCCATCTTCCCATAGATATCCATGGTACCTGAACAGGAATTTTCAGAAAGCTTGACAAAGTCCTGGCTATAGCAATCAGAGACCTCAGCAAACAAGATGGTGGAATCTTCCTAGGCCTTTCAAAGATGACTGATTTTGCTCTGGATGCCCAAGAAGTGAAGGAGGAAGGTTGAAAATTTTGCAAGGCAGACCATTTCAGTACTGTGCTCCATCAGCCCTTCTTATGCAATAGGAGAGAAAAGCGGGAAGACTTCCTAAAGTAAAGTATCTTTAACAAGAAAACTTCTTCAAGAGATGCCTAAGTGAAGGCACTTCTAAGAGAAAAAGGTAGCATTTTTCCATTACTACGGAGATTAGACATACACAGATAAAACTACATTGGTGGAAGATTTCAGGCCTGCATCAGACACCAAGCAGTCTTAGAAGAAGAAGGAAATGTCTTTACCAAGAAGTACCAGCCTATCAACATTAACATTGCAGAAACAGTCATACTTTGATTCACTCAAAGATGAAGGATGCAGTACTGACTCCAAGGTATGTAATCTTTAACAACCTCACAGAACTGATGTAATTTTGACACAGGAGGTGTGCCTGCTTACAGAAACCCTCATGAATTCTCTTATGACCTTGTTTAGCCAGCTCTGTGACAGCAAATAATGCAGGGCCACACCTGAGGATCTTTGATCTTTCCTGTTTCAGAGAGAAGGAGTAACCACCAGCCCAAAGAGATGGATGAAGTGGGTCAGAGTGTTTCTTCACGGCATGGAGTTTCTTTCAATCAACAGATCTCCTGCTCTTGAAGCCACAACATGACAGAGGCAACTTCAAAGCAGCACTCTGTTACTGAGATGGCATCTCAGAGTCACACCAGCTCTTCATGAACTTTTCTACTACGAATCATTTTAGACAGCTATTGCAGACTTCTCAGAAAGCCTTACAGACTTCCCACACAGTCTCCATTGAGAGTTTAGAAAAGAGGAGGGGTGGAATGCTAGAAAACAGGCCCCGTGAATAACTGTCATAGAGCAAGATGCATTTCAAAGACCAAATACTTTGGTATTAACTACCCTGCTTCTTTAGGGCTGCCCCAAGGCCACCAACAAGACAGGACCTGCTCGCTCTGCTGATCTTGAGATAAAAAAAATCAGGTGCAGTCACAGACAGTACCCTCCAGCACACACTCAAGCACCTCAGCAGCCTAGCACTTGCTTGGCACAGGAAAGACATACAGCCTGGGCAGATCACAAGACAGGGGTGCCTAGAAAAGGAGGATCTGCAGGGCAAAATTTGCATAGGGACATGCTCAGGTTAAGTACCTACTGACTGCTATCAAACACAGACCTTGGTACCATGAAAAAAAATAAAAGCCAACAATTTATGCCTTACATTATAGTAAAAATACAAAGAGCTTAACTAGAACTTCCCTAGCAAAAGTGACTCCTAACTACCTTCAGGTAAAGAGAAGAGCACAGCCATCTGTGACAAGGGCACAGCTGATGCTGCTTTATCTGCTGTATCTTAGCTGGAGTGCAAAGCACCCGCACCAGCCCTGGGCAGCTGTGCACATCTGGCATCCTGCATGTACAGCTACCGTGGGCAATCTGGGCACACACCCAGCATACCAGGTTTCAACTCAACATGAACACAATGAAATAATTACATAACAAGAAATTGCCTTTCAAAATCAAAGCCAAAAGCCACTAGATTCAAGGAGTCTGCTAATGTCACAGAAATAGCACTACAGTCAGACTGAAAAAATGCCACTATTTTCAAGTATTTCCAGTCTTCTCAATGAAATGTGCGAGAAAGTATGAACCAAAACCTGAAAGCTCTCAGTATATAAGGAACTCAGATGTCATTCTACCCCTTTTCAGACTGAACACAAGAATAAATTTAACCATATTAACCTTTCTAAGTTACTATTTGCAGTTCTGCAATTCTACTTTGATAATCTTCAAGCTGATATGTTCATAATAAACAGTTAGAAAACCTGGGCTTGCTCACATTTTATTAATGCTGAATCAAGGAAAAAAAAATAGCATGCCTCCAGTTCAGGAGATAACCCTATTTAACAAGGTGTATGTTACTCTCTTAAATGTTACGTAAATGTTTTCTAAAAAAAAAAAGAATGGATTTAATTGCTGCTTTGAAAATCAGAGCCCATGAAAAGTCCATACGTGGAAATGTATTTATTCTCATTTTTAAGTGATTCCACATGCACAGTTACTCAAGTATAAAAACTTACATTTTCCAATACAGCAGACCAAACATTAAAAAGTTGGAAAAACGCTGTAATAGTAGAAGATTTATCTAAGAAGAAAATCACAAGAGTCAGTGTTATGATTTTTATAGTACTAACACTATTAAAATGCATGTTCATGCAGTGGCCAAAAGAATTATACTACAGGTTTAGAAATAAACATTAAAAAGCAGCAGTTTCCAAACAGCGGTCCAAAATGCCACGGTTGGCACACGGTTCCATTTGGAGTATTTTTTCCTGTATGTCTCCATTAGAAATGCACAGTGGTCTTGAATATGCCTGAAGGAGGAGAGCTGTTCCATTGCCGAAAAATTCTGGAATATCCTGGCTCAATTTGAGTTAAAAAATGAAAAAAATATGTTTAAGAAGTGAAACAGTTAACCTCTTCTTTCATACATATTCCATACCTATTAGAGGTTCTACAGAAACAGCACCTAAGTAAAAACTAGTAATTTTTCAGTAGTGTTTTCAAACATACTCTAGGTATTTTGGCAAATTGGTGTCTTTGGGGCTGTGTTCCTTATTGTCTGAAAGGCAGAGGCTGCTTATACTAATCAATTATTTAACCCTTTTTTACATCTGAAAAGCAAATATAAACTCTCAGAGTTTTTCAAGTCCTGAAGGCCCTCTTACTAATTAGCTTTCTATGCCCATTAAAAGATGTTTTTTAACATCACTCAGACAATGTTTTGTTTAAATAACTGCTCAGGAAACACCATTCTATTCAGTATTTTAATTCATAGTTTAAACATCTCACTGGAATTCTATAGCAGAATTTACTATCCTTGGCAAACAAATCAGAAGCATTATTTTATTCCTTAAATAGCCCTTAAACTCCACACCCAAGTGAGAATGTAAAGTAACAAATTAATCAGAAAAGGACTGACTGTCATGTACCTTAGGTCAAACATGACACCACAAGCACAGGAAGCAAACAGGAAGTTATCTCTTAGCTTGAGCCAAGCCCAAGCACAGGAGCAATTCCTATCCACCTAAATCAGTATCGTAACATGCATTTTTGTGCTAAGATGGCACACTAACCTTTCAGATAGACACAATGCTGACTTGAATGTGGCATGGATCTATACATACTCCAGAGTACATAGTGGATCATAATTTTATATCTGGCCAATGAATAAACCCATATTAAAGGGTCTGTCCATCTTCAGAAACAGTAAAACCAAAATACCCAAAATACAAGACTTTCCACAATGTTTTACATTTAAAAGCTATCAGTGGCTAAAGACAACTTGATTGCAGAGCTATAAGAGAAAGGGATGCTGCTCAAATAGTCTCACCCACCTCCAGATGGGCTTTAGGAAATTGCTAACAATTTCACTATCATTATTGCGATTAAATTTCTTATGGCCTCATAACTACCACATCCTGGTAATAATATATTGCTCCAGAACTGAGCTTCTAGTCTTCCTTGTACCTACTGAGTTTACCTTTTACTTTGTTCACCTGATAAAAGCCAATGCACTTTGGCAAGACACACACCTAAGACTGTCAGTAAGTATGCATGTATGTTGTACCGAATAGGCAGATTTACATGCCTAAATCTGACTCTTTTTCCTAACTCAGATGTATCTTAAGATAATTTTTTTTGCTGTTTATAACATATGATATGCTACTGCTACCAATCATCCATTATGGCCAACGTAATGTACTCTTATACTAAAGAAGAGGCAAAATCTTTGCACATGTACACATTCCTTAATAAGTTTCAAAAAGTATTTATTTAAGGTTAAATTATTATTTGCTTCCTGTAATAGCAACTTTTTCAAAGTTAGTTAAAATGTTTGCTGTTACAACCTCTACAGGTTGCTAAACACTTTCTGGGTACAAAGTCACAAGTTCTGTGGAATGCTGTTCTGTGTACTCTGCCTCTGTCAGCACAACTTCCCTAGGTAACACTTGCACCATACAAACACCAGCTATATTTGGAGAGTTAAAGGTCTGTGCGTTTAAGTTTTGTTATCAACGGAACACACAGCAGGTTCCACTTGACCACTGAAAGCATCATCTGGGTTTTCCTATGATCACAGCAAGTGCTACGTCAGTGCATCCCTTCTGTGCAGTCAAAAAGGTTTTAAAGATAATCCAGTAAGTCAAGTAATCACAGGCTTTGTACAGAATTTAATAAAAAAAATCACAAACAGAACAAGGTTTCCCTACTCTGTGCTACAGTGAAAAGGCATGTCAGCAGTCCCTTCATTTTAGATTTCATAATTTTTTGTAAAAAATGTAAAAAGATTTTTTCCCCAAAATGTTCTTCCAATTAGTATTACCCTACATAAACACTGTGCTTCCATCAACTTATGCTATTAGTAGCAAGTATATACAGTAGCACGTATATTTCTATTCTTTGTCACACAAATGCAATAAATTTCAGTTCTTGAAACAAGTATCCTTGTGAACTAGGATTTCAAATAACTGCTCGAAACATTCAGGTTCGCCTTATGTGTTAAACAGCTAATACAACACATGTTAAAACTTAATGCTGAGATTACTGGCTAAGCATTCCTGCAAAACTTAAACTGGGCTTCATAACATTCGGAAAAGCCCCCATGAAGCCTCCTGACAAATGAGTCCTCTTCCAGGGCAACATATTCCATGTCTGACAAATTCTGCAATGTACAAAGAGGCAACCAGCGAAGATTGCTAAACACCCTAAAGATCAATATCTTTGCACAAGCAGCACAACCTAGAGAACTAAGCATGGGACTGGCAGCTAGCAACTCTTCAGCTTAAGGCTGCTGCGACAGATACGTATCTTCCTGGTTCCTTAAATGAACAAATTGATGCACAGTTATAATTACAGAAGTTTTGTAAAATCTCTGAAGAGTTCTATATGTTCCAGTAAAGCACGAAAGCCATATCAAAGAACAACAAACCATTACTGCCCCTATTTTTATGAACCTTGGCAGTAAAAAAAAAATTAAAAAAATTAAAATGTGACATTATGTTTTTTAAAAAAGAAAGCATTTCTAATTCTTCTATTAGTTCAGAATACATCCAAGGGAAAATTCTTTAAAAAAACCCCTCAGACATAAACGACTAAGTGAAAATAACTAAAATACACAAAGCCAGAGAGCACGACAGAGGTATTAGAAACCTGGGCAACTGGAGCAACTGCTCCGACTGTCAAACTTAGCATTCTTATTAAAAAGATGGTATCATTTTGGTTTGCTTCTGTGAAAGAAAAGTACAAAATACATACTAGAGTCCTCTAAACAACTAACTCCACAAAGCAAACTTTTAGACTATTATCAGATTTCTTTTTCTTCTGGCTTATCTTATAACAACAAATCAGAGGTTTTAGAGGACACCATGTACAAATATCATGAGAGAATAGCTGTACAAACAGATTTTAAGAACATTTCTCCTCGCAGTCATTCAGAACACCAAAACCACAGATTACTACATAGGGCCTAAAAAGGCCTTGCTTATATACTAGAGGTGCCATTGGAATTCATTCTTTCAACATGCTTTAAAAAAGCTCAAGCATATCCTTATGATAATAGACTTGTTCAAAACACCATCAGAAACAAACACTGTCATACCCACAATTTATACTTAAAGAAAACTTGTCATACCTAATGCACATAAAACTTAAAATATACAGTTCTACTGCCAAGCTGAAGAGCACCCTGACCTCTCAACTCTAGAAGCCTCATTAAGGTTTTCTACACACACATACAAAATTAAAAGTAATTTTTTTTAAAAAAAAAAAGGGGGAGAAAAGAAAGAAATTTTTAAAATAAGAGCAAGTACACAAGGCTGTAGCCTTGAACCCAGTTTTTATATGAAAACAAGGTAATATAAATTCTGAAGTACTTCTGACAGTAAGAAGAAAACATTACCTCATAACTGATGTTACCCCATCAGTTGGAATATAAAGCTGGTTTGGCTGAGGTCTTTCCCTCTCAGTATTGTTGATTTCTGCCCAAGAGTTAATTTAAAATAAGCAGGTCATATCTATCAAAAGTACAAAAAACATGTAAAAACTACAACTTAAGCCCAAGACAGGTAAATTTGCACTGATTTACAGAAGTAATCTTCTTTTTAACCCTGCAAAGAAATTAAATGTTCTAATCAGCAAAGGTAGATAACTCTCAAACCTGTGTGTACCCAAACACACAAATGGAAAGAAAGGCAATGCAGTAAAACCTGTTCCAACACGCTGTACATTAGAAATCTGACTCTCATATTTCATAAGAGCCAAAGGAAAAGAAAGATGCAATGAAAAGCAGGTTAAGAACAAGGTAGAACAAAACCAGCAGAAACCTTCCACACATCACGGTATTGAGGAAACCTATTAAAACGCATTTTTGTAGCTTCAAAAGGTCAAAAAGAAAAAAACCCAGAGGATTTAGTCTTAATTCTGTCTTTGAACACACACCCCCCCCATACATGTCCTTCACAAGTGTCCTTGAATCTTAAATTAAACATACTTTCCCTGCAGATCATGAAATTGGCCCTATCAGACAAAAATGTTTGGCTAAAGATAGATAACTAAACCAAACATCCATAATTCAGCAGAAAATATTAAAATGTTTAAAAATGGATTTACCATGAGGAATTGAACTTTATGTATAGCAGTATTCTGAAATTACAGAGCTGGAGAACAACAGCACAAGAAAAACTCCAGCAAAAAGTAATTTCAAATACAACCAAATGCTCAGAAAAACTGCTTGTCCTTTTGTGTACAGCCCATTCAAAGATGGCATTCCAATCACAGCTCTGTTGAGCTATTTGTAGGATGACAGGTAATTATTTAGACACAACTTTTCGGAACAAAGATAGACATACAGTTAAGAAAGGCAAACGAAAGGCAGCATTGGTACTCTCCAAAGCACTCCCAAAGTGGAAAGGTTCTTTCACAAAAATTCCCACTAAATTACAACAGCAAAGGAATCATCCCTGGACAGCTGGGCTGATATTTTACTCTGCTATTGGTTATATTACATTCCTGGTGACAAAAGTTGTTGACATTAAGGCTGAATAGTAGAACTGGCGCTAGAAGAAAAACCATCTTGCATATCCCTTCCAACATTTTTTCACTACTGACAGCACTTGAATGGCCCAAGAACTTTGTTTAAAAGTTTAAGTACGAGACAGATTACATCAAATGCGATCAAGGAAATAAGTCTTATGCTCTGCCTTACAAAAGGCTGTTTTATCTGCTTTTCATTTACAGAGGCCAGTGGTACTTTGTCATTGCATTTGAAATTTGAATTTGAAATTATTTCTTCTTTAAGTTTACAGTTCCTAGGAAATGCATAAATTCCAGGCCAAAATGTTTCAAGACTTCTTCTCCCTGAAGGCCATTCCTTAAAGGGATGAGCTCACACATGTGGCTAACTTGCTATACTAAGGGACAGGATTAGTATCTGAAAACAGATCAACATCGACAACACCGCTGGACAGAATAATTGAAATTACTGCACCATCATTTATAGATAGGCCTACAATCAGCTCTGTGCATCGCTAACATGGTGCATGAGAACAAGACCAGGGCTTTAAAAACTCAGTTGTTTTCCTAACAGGGTTGTCACTGTTGCAAGACGTGACTTGGAAACGTTATGAGGTGCAACTGAGTACTTACTCAGCTGGAAGTAATAGAGTGATACTTTCACAAGAGCCCTTAAAAACCAAGTGTGCAAGTGATGTAACACCAGTAGATAGAAAAAGGACAGGAAAACAATATGCATAATGGAGGAATAAAAGGCATTTATGTGAAAAGTAGAATTGTTACTCTAAAGGTTTTTTCTCAAGCACCTGGTAATATTTCAGTAACATCCATTTGTATATTACACTTGGGAGAGCACTAAACACTCATTTAATTTGTAGAACAGTACTAGATGCAATAGTCCAATCTTTCCACTTCTGCCAGAGTTTATGACAATTTATTTATTTACTTGGTTATCTGAATCAATAGGCTGGACCTTTAGCTTCTTATATTGACCAAATCCTGACATATATGAAAAGTATAGAAACACTTCAATCACATAATTATGTTGAAACAATGCCCTGCTAAAACAAACACAGAAATATATGACTATTGAAATCACTGTTTCAGATCTCAATTTAGGAGATCTGGAAATAAAAACCTTAGAATATACTTGTACATGAAAAATAAGTCTCAGTTTTAATTTAGAATTTCCTGGCTATTACTGATATAAACAGTGCAACAGAAATTTATGTACTTTCAGATTGTAATATCTTAAAATAAAACATGTTCTTAAAGTATGGTTATAAAAATATCCATCTTAGTATGTGTAGTCAAATATACAAATTAATATATTTACAACGGAACTAACATGCCATAACAGTTTCTTTGCCAAAAACATTTGTCACTTGGGTAGAATAAACAAGTATCATAAGTTTTTAAAGCCTTCTGCAGTTCAAAATTCTCATTTTTATGCCCTTCCACATCCTTCTCTTCATTTATCTCCATGATTGTGTTATATTAAAATGCACACAAATTCTGCATTTAGGAAAGATTTTTCATAAAATTAGAATTCTGAATGGTGTTCAAATGTACGCAGACAATGTTACCAGTTTTGTAATGCTGGCACAAATTAGGTCCTATTCATTTTTATGGTTTCTGTTACTGAAGGGAAACAAAGGGTGAGAGTGCTCCATTTGGTTTCTTAAAAGCAGAAAAATGAGAAGTATCACATGTACAATTCAAACGGGTGCTCATTTGGAAAGCTGAGGAAAAATATTTTTCAAAAAGAGATGCGTTAACAGTTCAAACCATTATCTGAAAGCTCTTAAGGGAGAAGTTGAGAGAGGGAAGGACAGAATTATAGCAACAATATTTATTACATACAGTCTTGTAAAGTAGAGTGAAGCAAAACAAGTGTGTGTATGTAGGTGGGACATTATGTAAAAAAAATATATAAATGAGTCAACAATTACATTTATTGTTTTAAAAATATCCACAAAATTTTGTTCTATCATTTTCAGCAGTCTTTAGTGGACTCCCTCACCATCTCATTGCTGCAACCACAGATCTCCTTCCCACCATTTTGTCTTCTCCAGAATCAAATCTCATGTGGAAGAGGATCATAAATATATCAGGGCAATGGCATCCAATTTCTGCTCCTTTCCACTTATCTTTCCACCTCAACAGAATGAGGAAAAGGGATCACTGCTGCAAGTGCATACTGCTCAACTTCAGGTTAGCAGCACTCATTTTCTAACAGTGCTCATCAAAAAACTAACTTACCAAAACCATTTCCTTTGCAAGAACATTCCCAAGAGAATCCTGTTAGAATAAGATTCAGGATGAACCTTGGAGTGAGGATGAGAGTATCACTCCAAGACAATCCACTGAACAGTCCTGGTGGTCACTAAAGCTGTTTAAAATCCTAACCTGATTTGGGCAAGTTGGCGATTTTACAACTTGATTTCCTGTCACCACAGAAAAATGCCATAGCACTGGCTATTCCTTAATTCAGAATCTCACTTTCATCCGCACAGTCTGTAAAAAATTTCCAAAAGCATAATCTCATCCTCATATATAACAAGCATATATCAGATATCTCGCTATTTTTGAGAAAAGGAAACAAAAAAATCTGCCTTAACCCTAACCTGTTTAACTTCTGCCACTTGTTAAAGCATTAAAACCATGGTTCTTCATTACCAGTTCCTAAGATATTCTTGTGAAAAGGGGCTGACAGCTGATGTGAACGTATAGCAGAGCTGTGGGACCACCAAAGGACTGGGCTGCATTTAGGTCCTTCTTAGGAGGCACTTCCCAGATGCACTAGGAAACCAAGTGGCAGAAGGCACTTCACCTGCTTGTCAAGGATTCATCAACTGCCATAAAATAACATATATCAACAGAATCTAGCTAAGTCAGTGAAAAAATTTAAATTATACAATTGATTATGGGTAACAGGACTCTGCTTCTTAAAACAGCATCACATGATGCTCAAGGGACACCAAAAGACAATGAAAAGAAAAATAGGGTTAAGCTCTTCAGGTGTTAAAAGGCTTCTCTACCAGAATAAGGTATTTTTCACTCCTTTTTCTAAAGCCTAAAAAATTGCTGAACCTTTTTAGGTCATGTTTTGGTAAGCTTTTACTTTCTGCACAGCAATTTAAATTACAAGTAAATTTTGTGGTAAAATTTTAATCTACTAAAATATAAATGTGCATAAAAGAAAAACAATTAAGCTTCCTCTACAGAATATATTAAAGCTGCCAATATAAAGTGCACACATGAAAAATTAAGCCTATAAAAATATATAATGAAAGACATCTGGCACAAATGTCAGCCTTCACATGCTTGTTTTGTCAGCTGTCAAATCATGGTAATATACTATGGTAAAAGGCACACTGACAGCAACATTCCTGGTATTTTAAAGAACAATCATAAAATACATGCATCTGCATTGCTACCAAAGTAATTGAATGGGGCTGGCAGTCTTTAGAAAAATATTCATGATTAATGCTTCTGACTCTTAAATGAAAGCCTATGCAGGACAGATCCCAAATTATTTCTGTTCCACACAAGGCTTTTTGAAAGAGTTACCTGGAGTTGTGAGTAATAACTCAAGCAATTCTTTACAGTTATTGTAGGTAAATACTGTTCCTAAGCAGCAAATGACATGGGATCAGGGAATGGTATTCATTATATACTTACCTTTGTCAATAAAAAAAGTATTTTAAAAATACACATAAGAGAAAAAAAAATTCTTCCCAATAATTCCCTGCTTGATTTAATCTCAATGAGTTAATTATTTTGGTATGTCTTTCTGATTTAAAAAGCCAATGTTTTTCCTCTACATCAAACACAAGTTCCAGTTACACTTTGTAGTTGTGCACATTAAGCACTAAAAACCAAAAAATCCTCCGGATGTGGTCCCGTTACCATCCTCCTATGGTCCATCTGGACTAACAACAACAAGTTAGAAGGAAAATGAAAACATTATACTGATATAGGTTTTTAATTTAATATATTTCTTTACAAAATAATATCATTTAATATATTTCTTTACAAAATTGAACAGTGATACCATGGGACAAAAAATAAAGTTGTCCAAGATGACGCTACCTACCTGAAGATTTTATATAGCATTATAGTCATCATCTCCTGGAAACCAAGGGAGCAGTAGTAATAAGAGTTAGTCATAAAGACTGCAACCTAGTTTCCTGTTAAATATATAATCATGCTGCAACAAAAACACATTACTTTTAAATAACCATTCCTTAAAAAGTATGCATGAATTTTTTCTGCTGTAGTCAGGAAGCCAAATCAGGTCTGCATTTATTCACATACCAGGCACACTGTGACATTTTACTTAACTGCTGAGGAAGGTGAATGAAGAAGTTTTCACTAGAAACTAAGTTTATTTACAGTTTGCTTGTTAGGGTTTTTTTTCTTTGTAAAGTTAATTTCTGCCTTGATGTTGATGTTATGAAGTAGAAAAGTTTTAGTCTTTCTTACCCTGACTTCACAGTGAGAAAGGGAGGGAAGACAGGTGAGACAGGAGGGATGAAATTAAGACTCCTGGCTATCAAAGACACTGCAGCAGGCATTGGACCTGGTGAGTCCCAATGGGAGCTGCCAAGTGATGGGCTTTTCTGGGGAAATGCCAGTAGGAAAATTTTGTTAGATGTCATTTTACAAGATAAATTGAAGCAAAGCCATCCAACCACTGAAATTAGGAAATAATGAAGTCCAGGTGAAAACTGGCTTGCAGTCATACTGAAGAACCTGTTTGGGGCAAGTAAGATGACACTGTGTTTTCCTGAAGTACAGTTGGCCTCACCAGGAGTATTAGACCTGACCAAGGGCATTTTCTACCTCACAGATATCTCTGATGAACATCAAACTGGCCAGTAACACCTTGAGTTTGTGACACTTGCCTATACTGTGTCACCATTCAAAGGATGTTTCCCTCAACCTTTTTACTGAGTAACACTAAATATAGAGTAACTGCATAAATCTCACTGCTTTCACTCATCCAAATAGCAACTAAGCACATAAGAAAGTTCTGATAGTGGTGTAAGTCTGCAATCACTCTTCCCAAAAGATATATATAATACATATATATCTCTCCACCTCATTCTTTTCAGTAAGCTTTCATTATCACCATGACTATTAAAATGAAGCTTTCCACATGAGCAGTAGCTCAGTGAAATATCACTCTCATCTTAAATGCTTCCTGTATAACATCAAATATCACCAAGATACTTAATCAGATTGATTATCTGAGGCTGAAACAAACAACTTGCAGCACTGACAGTCAAAATCATTATTCTAGACTTGGGGAAGGACACGACAGAGAACTCTGCATATTTTTTTCGTGCCTCTACCTTAAAAATCAAGAGACTTAAAAAAAGGATGCTAAGAGATGGCATTATGGCTGGCCCACAGATGAAAAACAAGACTATGACTATAATTTTACAGTAACTTTGTAACAATAGCACTTTTGTACAATGAGAGTACCCATAATCTGCATATTCAACTGGAATTTCTCAGTGTATGGAGTTTTTGCACACTTTTCTATAAAGGAAGGAAGTTCTAAATTTTAAATACCCATATATATCTCAGAAGATTATATTAATATTGTACATGTCTTTTTCAGTAGATTTTGAAGCACATAGGACAGTGTCTTGATATAACATATCTTCTAACTTTAAAAAAAAAAAAATGTCTTAAGCCTCATATTCCCTCTGCATGAAAAGGTGTTTCAATCCCCAGCTGACAAGCAGAGAGTAAGGCACATGGAAATTTAGTTTGACAAATATGCACTTGACCGACTTCGTGCCCTCAGTCATCCGTAATTTTGCTCTCCCATAATGATTTTCTGATGCCACATCAGAGCTGTCAACAGGTAAGGTCCTTCTTTGACTAACAGGATGACAGTCATCTACCTGATGATGTAATTTCTTGTAACCTGTAGAAGCAGTTTCTTTGGGGCAGTGGAAGAAAAGGGCGAACACACACAATCCCACAAACGCACATAAACATGTTTTATCTCATTCATGATCACATGAGTTTCACTTCATTCAGAAAGTAGACTAAAAATGACAAGGGTAGGGAAGATGCATAAATACACACTATCAGATTCATTTATTCTCACACCTTTTTGTCTCTCTTCTACTCACTTCCTCAGTAATTTTTGGTCAGCCTTCCCTGTTACGTTGTACCAATCATCAAAGAGAAGCTTGGGAAACATTCTGGCATCCATGTAATTCTTGTAAAAACACCAGGAAGCATAAGCCTCTCAAAACAAGGATCCTAGGGAACTAGGAAAGCAATATTTTGGCTTTTTACCAACCATTTCACAGCAAAGGTAATTAGTAAGTTACATACCATTGTAAGCAACACCAGCATGAATCCAGCTTCCCTCACTGCTTGCTCTCTTTTCCGTTGATGCCAAGATCGTGACAGGCTTACTTAACATGGTTATTGTTTCCAATTTCAAACACTTATACTTAATTAAGTTTCAGCTCTAGATGATCTATCTTAAACAGCCAAACAAACCAAAAATGCTCCAACTCCATTACCTCACCTTTTTACTCCCTCACTAGAGCAACAATGCATTGGAAACACTTCAGAAGGATTTTGTTTGTGTAGAATGGCTAGGATTTAGTAAGTCCATGTGATAAGCTACTTTTGAAATAAATTACACAGCATAACATATGTTTCAGTAACAGTAAGTATCCAGATTCTGGTCAGTCTTTTCATATCAAGAGAGAATTCTATGTATCAGGAGCAAAAGTCTGTGACAGAAGCCAGATGAAAAAACAAGATGAGTAATGTGTTGAATTTCATGCATATTAGGTGCAGTCTTCCATCACCTGACAAACTGGAAGAGCTGCCCCTCTGTCTCTTGTATAAAAAAGCTATTGCCTTTCAGAATCAAAAATATCAGACATTTGCAAATACTTTAAAAGTTTTATAGAATACATAATTACACATGCCTGGGCCCACATAGAACCCCACCCCAAAGGAATTTCAAGATTTCAATTCAAATGGAGAAAGAAGAGCTGAAAAGATTGGGACAATGATCAGCATCTCAATACTCCTTTCAAGAACAAACAGGAAACGATAACTAATGAAAAATTCCAAATATTATTAATACAGGAAAATATGTCCAGCTTTGACAACCAACCCAGTCGTGGAATAAACACTTCCATCTTCAGTAGCTGCTAAAACAAACACTCTTTTACAGGCTTTGACAGAGAACAGAATTCATTTCCCCTTTACAGCTGCAGTGCTTCAAAGTCAGTTAAACATCAATGTGACAGCCTTACTTGTGAGAGCTCAGACATTTACTGTATTATCTTAGCCGGACATGAGCAGAAAGCAGAGACTGTGAAGGCAGAGAAGGCAAGGGGGGGAGAGGGAAATCAAGGCGGTTTTTCTTAAATACCTAATGAAGTGTTCATCTTGGGTTTTGCCACAGTGTTATTTTTTCTTGTTCATTTACTCTCTGTTTAAAGACCAAGTTAATACAAACACAGCACAGGTCTGAAGGCAAAAAGTTCACTAGGATGTACCTTGTTTGCACAGATACTACTCAGTTAGCAACTTCCTGCTCTGTGACACAGTGTGCTTCTACAAATGAAACCCAGTTGACTGAGCTACTATCAATGCTTACAAAGTAGACTATTTTATTTGCAGCTAGCCATCATCCTGCTGATTTTCTCATTAATATCTAGAAGACACATAGCTAAGATTCTTATCCTAATTTCTGCCACTGACTTTCCTGTACAACCCCTACCTCACAAGATCATTGTGAAGCTTAATATATATTACTTTCACACACAGCAACAAGCATGGTAAATACTTAATAGTAGGCAGTTAGGAATATTGGCCAGATGTTAAACCAACCCTAAGAATGTGTGCAGGCCACTAACTTAAGTATCATGGACAAAGAACAGCCACCAGATAACTGTAGTAGCCATTTGCAAAAAGCAGTCAAGAATATTTTCTGAGATTCTGTGGAAACCTGGCTGCTCACATGATTATGGTCTTGTCTACTTCCAGATGTTTAATTACATTAAAGAAAACTAAAAATACACGTTCTTACTACTGGTTTCCCATGAAAGCAGTTGTTGTTGCCATTGAGGGAAATTACATGATCACAAAGAGAAGATGTCTTATGAACTACCTACCAAAATACAACCCAAACTATGAACAAAAGATTTGTTGAGTGACTAGGTCTTTCATGACAAATGATCCCTCAAAACTGTGACTCAGAATAAAATCCCTACAATACTGAAAAAGTTTTTTATTAGGTTTTGAACACATTTATCATTTCTCTGTGCATGCTGTAAGCAAGCTTGGGAAAAAAAATAATCACTATTTCTTTATTCTTAGTGGTATTCTGTACATAAATACTGAAGAGAAGGCATGTCTGAAATACATGCCTAAACTACAGACCTTTTGATAAAAAATAATAGAGAGAAACAGTAGCTAGTAAAAACACAATGTTGTCACATGAAACAGTCTGCACAAATTATGTTATTAAACAGTATTCTCTTTTAATTCTTTGGCTCAAGTGGAAATTCTAGAAAAAGCCTGATGATTTGTAGCCATATCATTTGGCAAAACATGTAAGCTTATATTCAGGAACTCTCCAAATCTCAGCTAATAAGAGTTTGAACCATCTTTCACCTTCTGAAGGGTTACTTCAGGGTTAAGGGAAAGACAAATCAAGATGCACTTCATCTGCCAAAAATAAAATCACTCTTCTTCACTCTTCACAGCAGCCCCAATCTGAAGATTTCTATTTTGCAATACTACTTCGTATTTGAGGTTTCTGTCTGGAAATTGACTGACTCCCATACTCCCTCCCCTAAGACTTCAGTTAGTATTTTCCCTTTAGGAAAAAGAAGAGAAGCAAATCAAGCATTCCCTAACAAAAGCATTTTTTGCCTCTGCACCTTGAAGACACCCTCTTCTCCAATAGGTCGAATGAATGACCTTCAGGGAAAGCTGCCCAAGCCAGCCAGTCGCCCAGGCTCAGGGGATGAGCTGGCCTGGAACTCTGCCTTCCCCAGGGAGATGGTGTGTTTTGTTTAACCATTTACTTGTTAAAATCTTAGTGTTTGGAGGCTTGGGGAGATGTTTGGGTGCTGTGCTGATGTACTCTCCTTACTCCAGCACCACTATTTTTAGTAACCAGCAAATGGGTGGCTGTAGGACCTCTCCTATCACCAGAAAGCTATCCAGCTTGAAGTGGGAAAGCAGCCCAGCTCGTGCATGCTAGTAATTCTTCAGATAGAGGCTTGCAAGCCCAGCCCTGCTTGCTTCTGCTGCAACTAGCACTTCATTACATGCACTTCAATGCAGTACACAAGTATTTTGTAAACAAACCTTTGATGGAAATACTTTAAAATAAATCTGCATCTTTTCTATCTTTATAATCCTTACTGCACTATGTTACTTATGGATTTCTGTCAGCTCTGAGAAAACTTTCATATCCTAAAAAATTCCTTTCCCCTACACATGGACAAAACCAGTTTTACCCAGTATTTCCTCCCAAAATTGCCAATCCTCAGACCTGGTCAAGACTTACATTTCCATATGTATTACCAACTTGAGAAACAAGATAAAGATGTTGAAATACAATTTAGAATTTATTTCAAATTGATATATATCAAAATGTACAATAATAAATATAGCTGCACTGGTAAAAAAAAAAAGGAACAAAAAATTCTCAGAAGCAACAGTAAGTAAATTCTGTTAAATACACAATTCAAACTATGTATAGACCCAGTTATTCAAATCAGAAATCTTGAGTGAAATACAAGCACGTGGTATGTGACAGATTGGCAATGGAAAGTTCTGTAGGACAGGCTACACTCAGAACAGCGTTGGAAATGAGCCCACAGCTCATTTCAAAACTGATGTCAAAAAGTCTTGTGAAATTTCTTGGTATATGCAATGCACACTGCACAGCTTGTCTCCATTCAATACTCCTCACCATTAAAATGATATATAATGCTAAGCTTTTCATTGTCTTACTTTATGTCCTACAACATCACAAACTATAGATGTTTAAAAACTCAATTTAACTTGTAAGACAGAGAAATATGTAACCTGCTAAAGTACCACTAGGTATGTTGTAAGAGTTAAAGCTAAAGTGCTGCTGAAAAAATTGTAGCAGCAACATGCGCAGAATTTCCAAAATAAAATAGTGAAAAGTAAAACGTTAGTGTGAATTCATTTTTAACTAAAATCTCCCTGCTTTTACTCCCCCAAGTTCAAGTTACTAAATAAACGTCAAATACTCCCTTCATCTATGACACAGCATAAAACACTCGAGCACTTGTATTGCAGTAATTTGCAAACGAATTTTAAAGGTTTGGGCAGGATAAACATTACATGCATAAACTTGCAAAATATTCAAACTGCTTCTTTATCTACTTATAAAAAGTTGAACTCCCTTCAGTTCCAGTCACATGAATTTAATAATCAATTTTATCATTAAAAAACCACAGATTCTTCTTTTGGGGGCACAAAACATTCACACAAATAGAAGAAAACACAAAAGAAAAACTCCTCCATGTGTAACTCTGAAGACACAACATATACTAAAAACCTAACCCCATCTCCCCCCAGGTAAAGAAGACATTTTCCCCTTATCCCTCAATTATATTAATTTCCAATTATACAGCTGATATTAAGAGGGGGGTTAAAAACCAACAAAACAAACCACCCTGCAACTTTCACCCTCAAGTTAGGTCTTAAAAGTAAGCCTACAAGATTCATACAATCCCTTAGTCATCAGGTCACAATCCTAATTTAAAACAACAAATTCTCCCATTTGGTTCCATTATAAGGTGATAGCTAACACTTCTAGTAATTTATAGACATCCCATTTTCCTTGAGTTTAACCAGACAGCAAATCAAATAATCCCACAGAGGATTCAGAGCAGGCTTGACCCATTACTGAAGTGTTAAATTAGAATTTCAAAGAGTAACTCCATAGTCACCCTTCACAGGGATAATTTTTAATTCTTCTCCTGTGAAATATGAAGTTAAGTCAATACTTGATGTTTTATCTCATAACAAAAGCAGACAAAAATACTGCTAACTCAAAACAATCTAGGTTGATTCTTGTTTAATAAAATAGCAAAAGGCCACTGCTTCAATGTTTTAATAGGCAAGATCTCTCTAGCATTTTTTTACAATTTCAGTATTAATTCACATCAAGAAAAACAGGCATTTTATTTACATTTGATGAAATTAAATACATAAATATATAATTATTTCTTTTCTCACACAATCCACAAACAGTGGTGAATCTGAATTCTGCATATGAAGAAAATAATGAGGGTTGGCCACATTTTACAGCTAAGAAAGTGAGAGACTTGCAGGTCAAGTGACTTGTTTAGTATACCTCTGGCAAACCTGGCACTGAGAAATAAGCTCCCGGCTCTTGAGCACAAGGTCTACCTCCATTCCCATTGTTACCCATGTAAGCTCATTCCTATGGGTATAATTACAGGGGAATTTCCAACACATGTGTGGGCAAACGTTGCAGGTCCCCAAATTCTACAAATGGTTCCAGACACCTTATCTGAATTACTTGTTGATTAGACAACAACAACAATTAAAAAAGTTTTCCAAGGAAACAATACATTCAGTTTTTGTAGCTGACCCCCAGCCAGCCTAAATAAATCGTTTTAACTGCCTGTTCAACACAGGAACAGCAAAAGCTTGGCACAGTAAGAGCCACAGAGCCCATCAATGGCATGGCATAAGGGTGGTTGATATTACCAGGAGTCTTGAACAAAGCAACAGGACAGAACTAAAAACTGGTAATACAATCAGTACAAATTACAATACAGAAAACATATATGCAGAGAAAAAGCCATACATTTTCAATTTCTAAAATATTAAATAAAAAATTCTCATGTTGTCACAGATATGCACCTTCACAGAATGTAGTATTAATTTATTCTGTTCCTCAAGACATTGTCTGTGTAAGAAAATACCAGTTCCCTTTTACTGACTTCTTTCCCTGCCAGTGGTAGGCAAAAATCAGTTAAAAACCAATAAAACACAAAGTTGTCTTTATAGTCAGCTAGTGCAAGTGAAATATTGGCAGAAGTAGGTTTGACCCAATACTGGATTTTACATTTTCATCTTCCCTGTATTGCCAGTTAGCTCAAACTTTCTGCAAGAAACCTTCTTATTTCCTTTCTCAGAATCTTGTCTCTAAAAAAGTCCCTCCTCCCCCAAGGAAATTCTAAGGGCAGGCTCATAGTCTTTCTTTTCTCAGTTTCTGCAATACAACTTGAGAAAAAATGATTTACACAAGTGTAACAGAACAGAATACAGCTCATTTATGAAAAAACTACCACTGTACTTATAGAACAATATTTCCACAAAATCAGAACAGTAAGAACAGTCCCCAAATCATGTCAACAGCAAGGAAATTTACAGCATATGGCCCTTCCCACCATAACACAAAATACTCTCCAGTGGGTTTAAATTTTTAAGAGTTTAATTCTACCATTGCCAGCCACATTATATATAGTTCACATTTTTACTTCTCAATTGCTCTGAGAGATCTAAATATGTCTCATTTTGGTCTTTTCAGGTTTTCAAAAATTAATCAGTTTTACATGATAAAATACTTCACACTGATCTTATCAATAGATTTGGAAAAAAGATGGCATACACAGTGGCAAGCATGTGCAACTTTAATTTGTATTACATCTTTGTAGTCAAATGCATCCATTTAATTATGGACAATGATACTTCTGATACGAAGAGCAGAACTGTACCTATAATGAATTTTTAATTTCAGCCATTGAACAGGAAAAACACGTATTTTAGAAGTGTTTCAAGTTGTGCAAATAGTCAATTCATCAGGAAAAAATGCCCTTGTTTCAGATAGCTTATTTCATGTCAAAGTAGGGTAAGCTATTCAAAGCATTAAGAACATCCACAAGGGGATTTAATTGCTAAATATATCTGTGAATGTATACCTTCACTTCCTTTGCAGTACCTTGTCTGAGAAGACAAACTTACTGGTAGCAGATAAATAAATTAGATCTATAGAAGTAGGCAAGTGAAGAAACTACTGTCCTTTACTGTAGGACACACAAAACAGACAGGATACGCACCTCACACACAGGAAATCAGTTCAACAACAAAGTATTTACACATCAATAAAAAAGCAGAGCTATTTCAGAGGCAGCAAAGCTCTGCTCAGAAACATTGAGCAGCCCGGAGAGGGCAGCAATCTCCTAAGAGGCAGGAGACCCAAATGCAAACCTCTGCTCTCAATCAGGAGCACTGTGATTCCCTCCTCCATCTTGTTGCACTCACATCCCGGTGTTCAGAAGGAGAAGTGCTGCAATCTGCCCTCCAGTCTCTCCCTGCTTTGGCAAAGATGGGTGTACCTCCAGTTTCCATGCATGCTGGTGCATTTGAAGGTACAGGAAAGGGCTCCCCAGCTCCTGTACTCATCCCAGGTGAAGTGGGTGACACCCTCTCCCACAGCCATAAAAACCTGGGAAACTGCCCATCCCCAGCTTGGCTCGGTTGGGAGAGTCTGGGCCACACTGGACCCAGGGTGAACTCCAGCTCCTGGAGAGCGAGACCAGAGGCCATCACAAGCTGTCCCTCTACCCTGGGCACAGGCTGTGCCACTGAAATGGTATCCCTGTGAGAGCCCTTACCTTGCACACCCACAGCAGCTCCCCACCCACAGCTGTACCCATAGCTGGCCAGACTGCTTCCCTTTGGCTTACTGATTGTTAAGTCTTGCTGTGACTCTAGCCTTGAAATCCAAAACTTTTCATTTCAGAATTTCCTAAGTGAGCCATTACAGCATTTCTGATTAGCAGTCAATTTTCTCCCTTCCTCAACGAAGCTACTTATGAAATTCATGCCAACTCATTAATAACTTCAAGCTAGCCAAAAATACATTTTCAGTAAGCAATTCCCCCTTAAAATACACATACACAAATAAGTCCAACTCTTACTAGAGAGTCACAACCAGAGATCAAGCTGTCCTGACCCAAAACATGGGACTATCCCAAAGCTTCATGAGGTTATATCAGAAGACCACAAAACACTTCTCTTGGAAGCTGGAGGCGGAAGGAAATAGCTCAGAAACCGAGTGATGAAGCAAATAAGAGGAAGAGTAAGTAGGAGGCAATTTTGATAACTACTATTACTGGAATCAAGTGCAGCAGCAGCAGGTTGTTAGGTTTTTTTCCCCCCCTTTAAATGCTCACAGTACCCAAAACAGGACCAGAGCAACATATGCATGGTTCCATGCCAATATTAAAAAATAAATACATACTATTGTGAAACATATGTACTATATACACAGCATATTGGACATAACTAACTAAAGAAGAAAATTAATAGAACAAATCTATGTACTCCCACAGGTGGTGGCACACAGCCTGTGGTGTACAGTAATGGTGTAGTGTGTTTGGGGTGTGACAGTGGTAGAACAGCAACTGATCTCACATAAAGTGGCCTAATTTGGGGTGGTTTGGGACTTTTTTTTGCTTCTTTAGATTTGTATTGAGTATGTTTTAAGTGTGGCAACCATAGTGTTATACAATTTGACTCACATGTATTGATTCCTCAAATATTTCAATGTTGATCAAGAGCCTAGAACCTGGATATTGACAAAAGAGTGAGCTCATGAGGAAGGAAAGACTAAAATCACAGTAAGGGACAAGGAATATTTTAAACATTAGTAGTCATGAATCGAGCTTCACATACCATCAGCTGCACAGAAACCCTATTCCACCGCAGGATACATTCTGGAAGTTGCATACTGTAACTCCAGACAGAAAAAGTTTTACATGAGTCTGTTCAGCAGGACTAAGCAATAAAAACACAGTTAACCAGGATCTGTGAAGAGAAGCCAAGCAAAAAACCACAACTGAAAACTGAAAGGCCATAAAAATTAACCCAAGTGAAATTTCATATGTGTTGGCCACCTACTTTTAGAGAAATGTAGATGTTTTTATCCCATTTTAAAATACTATTAAAGTGCGGCACCACACAGTAGTTTCAAGCTCACAATCTGAACAAAGAAATGCAGGAGACATCTCACTCTCTTAAAGCAGTAAAACAGGTACCCAGAATTGAGGGACAAAGGAATCAAAAGCAAAAAGGGATCTTCGATTCCATGTGTTACTTGTAAGGATAATGTTTCAAAGCTTAAGTGAGAATATGCAACTATAAGCAAAAGAAAAACACGCTGAAAAAAACGTGAATGGAAACATTTTACCTCCTCCTGACACTACTACAGCATCCCTGAAGAAAGAACCAAATTGCAATACCTACTATAAAACTAATTCTTATCTCAATTCTAATTTTAAATATTCCTAGTTTGCCTATTGCTGTCATTTTGAAATATACAGAGTTTGGTGCATACAGAACGCTGTAGTTTATTGATTTGGGATTACTGAAGGAATAAAAGTACTGATAATGAAGAAAACTGAAGAATCTGGACCATAAAACAGATGTCAGAACAGGAGAACAGAGCATATTCTTCATTTATCATGGCCACAGTTGTAAATGGAGTTTTAGCAATGCATTTACACACTGGCAAATATTGTATGCATAAGGGTGTCAGTACCCCTTTTTGCTTGTGGTGAGATGACTAGAGGAGGATTCTGTAACACATTTTGAATAGCTAGAGCCATGTGCAGTGATACCATTAAAACTCCCCAGTATTTCTAAATCATTTTAATAATACTGAACTTCTGTGACTTATTTGAATTTTCAAAATCTAAAGTTTGTTTTAAAAAGAAAACCTGCAATTTCTTGCCCGTCCAGTTAGTATAAAAGTAAATTAATCAGACAGAAACACACTGTGCCACACTTCATAATCACCTACAAATTTGCTTACCATTATAATCACATAAGTCTTCTGAGCCTAACATCCCAGCATTGTGACATTATAAAAATTCACCCACTTTTATGTAGAGAAATATCCATGAACCTCCAAATATTGTACCATAATGCTGTCAAATAAACAGACCGCTGGAATTCAATTTCCAGAAGGCCAAGGCAAAATCTACAGGCCTTCATCTGAAATACCAGTGTCATTTTCAAGCCCTGTATTTAATTAATACTATTTACTGTCAAGAGCCAAGCCATGTAAATATTTCACTCTTCCCAATTCAGGGACTAAAGGCAGACCCAGAGGAAAATCTGCCCAAGTAAATGCATCTCATCTTCTTTGATCATGCAAGTGCTCAGTTGTCCTGTTCTTGACCCCTCTAGAATTCCCAGGCTCCAATACTGGTGGTATATGTCATCAATCTATATATAAAATATACATTGATTTTCCACAGATGATAATGACAGCTATTTCTTCTGCTAATGTGTATATAGTAAACCTTTGCCCACATAAAAAGGTTCCTATCAAGGTAAGAAATGAAAAAATCTTAGCAAAGTCCATTACGAAGTCAAAACCAATATTTAAGAAGTGAATAAAATCAAGTTAGCAATCTCATTTCCTAAGCATTTTTTATTTATCTCACCCAAACTGAAATGTTAAAAATAATCTTCCAGGATATAACTACATACAAAAGGCAAGCTTCAATGGACTGAACGAGCGTTTGCAACAGTCCTGGATATGTATGACGTTTCGTTCCATCAATTCAGTAACAAGTTCGCTGATGGAGCACTCCATTTAAATCCATTTATAGTAATTAATGAGTTTTACATATGTAAGAATAGCTTAATCCAGCTTTACAATGAATTTGAACGTTGTGGCCTCAAAACTATGAAAGTACTTTAAAAGTGCTTTCATTACTAACAAATCTAGTTCTGCCAGTTGCAAGCATCATGAGATTTTCTTAGAGTACTCTAAATTTTCATAAATTTTAAAAGAAAGAAATGGAATATATTACATTTGTATATATTTCAGCTTTTCCACAAAATAATGTTTTTCATAAGATCCCAGTTCCAATTTTAAGAGGAAAAAAATTTTTAGGGTGCAATTGTATAAATCTCAATAGATGCTCATTTCTTAATATTTCAGTTCTTATCGTACCACCCACACAGAACTTCACTCTCAAAATAGGAGTATCATTTTAACGCTGATTACAATAAATTCATTATAATCAAGCATCCACTTTTACAAGCATCTTTATAGGCAATTCATGTTAACTAATGTCACTACTGAACAGTGGTGACTGAACACAGAATAATCTGATCACATTTCATGCAACACACAGCTCCCCAATTTCGAGGTCTAGGAATGGAATCACATTCCCTTTATTTATCACAAACTAATTCAAACTAGATTAAATATCCCTCACAGAGAAGACCTGATTCAGTAAAGATTACCCATACCTGTATTTTATTTTAGGTATTTCAGAAACACAGCTCCTGTGGGAAGTAGGGTCCCCTGAATTGACTCTAGAGCTCTAGGTACACACAATTCCAGCCCTGCTTTGCATGCTGACAGAAGTGAGCTCTGCCTTATTCAGGTTTGATACTTGGAATCTACTCTTAAGTTCCTCACTTTCATCCTTAAACTAATACCAAAGGCTCTTAAAACTTGTTTTGATATTAGGCACTTTTACTGTCAGCGTTACACGTCATTTTCTGACAGCACTCCCTTTACACACACATTTATTAGGAGAACACAGTCAAAAATGAGACATGTCAGAATTTTCTTTATCTACTTCAGCTGTAAACAATGAGCACTATAACTCAGAATGAAAGGACACACAAATATTTTCTATCACACTTGACACTAACTACAACACAAATGTCAATGAAATCACTACAAAGTTAGATTGAAACAGACTCTTCACATCGACAGTGACAGAAAACTGAGATTTCTCTAACCTATGCTCTTTTTGCTGAGAAATATTTCTTACAAGGCAAACCACTTCATGCAAAAAGAAAAGGAGAGAGAGAAAATGTCTTCTGACTGATAGCTTTTCGTCTAGGAATTAAACTAGGTTATTTATTTGTTTGGGTTTTTTTGTAAGTCTAAACTTCTCCCCATTCTAACTGCATTGCTTTTTTTGTTAGCACACAGTAGCTACCTCCCACTACCCCAACTAACATATAAGAAATAGATCTAGTAAGTTTTAAGTAGTAGTTTCACTTTCCAAAAAACTTAATACAGTGGTAGACAGGCTGAATGTGCACAATTTCAGTCATAGTGGTCATACAGTCTCACAATATTCGGTCAAACCCAATATGTATTATTTCACAAGTAACACTAGTCAAAAGCCAAGGACAGGATTTCTTAAATGAAACTCCAACTGATACGTCCTTCCTACAGTACTATAATTTTGGATGGGTATACTGGTTAAAATAAACAGCTACAGCTCTTCCATCTTGCAGTGGAGAAGGTGAACATGCAAGTATGTCAAACAATAAGACTGAAACCCCAGGCATTCAAAAAATGAATGGAAGAGTTTCCAAGGATTCAATAGAACCAAAATTTTGAAACTATTTCTTGTCCTTTATTCCTATGCAACCTACTTTTGCTGAACTGTCTATCACAGGAACACATGGATAACCACCCATTTTAGAGCAAAAGGATATTTTGAGCAGAAAACTACGTCTCTACATCATCCTCGCCCTTTAAATCCTTTCATGACACCAACATTTTACAGTGGTTTATTCCTCACTGTCATCACCACAGACTTCATACACAAATATTCATGTCCCATTTGCTCTTATTAAAGGTTTTGAACTTCCCAAACACAGTAACTGTGTTTTAGCAAGCATCTTTAAAGTTACCAGATTACTTTCTAGCACTGCAACAACCAAATCTATGGGTTTATCATTTTGGCATAGAATATCACAACACTAAGCAAGAGACAGGCTGGGGTTTTTTTCTCCACATATATTGATTAGGGGAAAAAAATCAATTATATGGGAAAATTTTTAGAATCTTTGTCTTTCTTTTTTTTAGAACAACTTGCTTAAATGATTACAAAAGCAGATTATTATTGAGAAGACTTGCACATACACATTACGATTATTATGCAGTCCAGATAAGTACTGTAAATAAATAATATAGTTTAAGTAATAAGTATAAATAAGTAATAACATCTATGTGGCTAAGCATTTTCAAATTAATACATGAATAAACTATTAACTAGTATTATAAACTTCACTGAACACAATGAACTGAAGAGTTTTATCAGAACTAAAAAGGGGAAAGGCAGAAAAAAGCACTGGAAAGCTGCTTAACCTATTTCCATTCACTGAGGCTAGAAAATTCGGTAAGTTAAGAAAAGCATTGTTAGTTTGCAGAAATTGCTCAATATAATTAACAAAAGAGGAAATGATACTTGATGTGCACATACATAATTTTACCCATATTTGGTTAGCATTTTATAAACAGTTATCTCCCAAACAACTAAAAACCTTTTCAGAAGGCTCATTTCCCACCTCTATATTTAGTGTGCAAGCCTCAAAAATACATATTTCTGACCTTAATAAGTCACTCTATGTGTTAAATGACTACATTTATTCATGAGTACACTGAAAAGGTTCTCACATAAAATCTCAAATGTGTATTTGTTGTAAAAGATTTATACGAAGTGAGCATACTGATATATCAAACATATCTAAAATAAAACCACAGCATTTATATTCTACTTTCTTTCACTGCACTACCAAACTATTATTAGTCTGCATTTAAACAATCCGCAGGGGTCTCTTTTTCTAATTCTCAGCGGTATTATCCCTTCTTGAGAGCAGAGTTAAACAGGCACAGCACTGCCTGATGGAGTCATCAGACAGTAATTCTTGAGCAACAAGCAGTTTAAGTCATCAGTGTCATTATACCAATTTCAACCCTCAATTTAAGTAATTTATTAGTGCACAGAGTTGGATGGAAAAGCTTGTATTATTCCATATTCAACCTTTGCCATAAGACAGACCATAATCAGCACATTTGAAAAACGTCAATTCCTTAGTTACAGTATCAAATATCAAACAAATCTCATGAGAAAGAATATCACACGTTGACCCCTTCAGCCTCTCTTTGTAGAAAGTACCATTCCTGGTTCTGGCACTAAAGCAAGGACCCTGCTTCCATAACCAGTCTGAGCATTATTTTTCAAAGTTTCTAAAAAGTTAGTATTTTAACTCAGTGTAGAGGATCACACATTACTTAAAACCACAGCTTGTTCTGCTGTATCTACACAATCAATCTAAGATATCTCACATCAAACTTCCCCGTGAAGAAGATTAATCCAATTAAATGCAATAGGACATAGACAACTCACCAAGACTCAGCGATGCAGACAGCAATTTCTAGGGGCTGTGTGTGCAGGGGGCCTCACTACTCAGATCTCAAGCATGCTAGGAACAAATTTGAGAGAAAAATATCAGTCTTTTTTTTGGAGACAGGTATAGGAAAAAAAAATATGTTTAGCACATTGCAGTTCTAAGCATAACACAGCGAGGGAAACAAACTTTGCAGAGCATTATCTGCTTTTCCAGACATAACTACAACCCTCTTCCAGTTGCACAATCACTCCAGGCACACAACTTCCTCTCTACCTGCTGCCTACTGCAAATTCACAGCGATAGCAACTAAAATGTTTACATTAACTAACACAGTACACAGCCCCTATTTTCACAAAAGAATCTATGAGAACTCTCTGTGAAAGTGGTTGGTTCCTTTTTTTGTTGACTGCTTGGCTGGTTGACTTTATAGCACACTAGTTTCAAATCTCCAAAAAGGAGAAAGTGATGTTCTTATAAAGTGTCTTTCAACCATTATTACAACTTGTATGTACAGGAGTACGTTTTTTCTCTCAATCTCCCCTTACAATACTCCAGATGCAAGTGACAAGTATCAGTGATCAGAAAGTTTTTCATTATTATGGAGTCCCATAAATCAGTAAAGAGTCCCACAGAGCAGAGGACATATATTGCACAGCAAAACACATTTCTTTGGGGAGGAGGAGCATGCCACTGCCCACATAAATATTATACCTGCATTTCTCTTTGTAGGTCAAATAGTACTTTATGTCAAA
This sequence comes from Pseudopipra pipra, assembly GCF_036250125.1. Lineage (NCBI taxonomy): Eukaryota > Metazoa > Chordata > Aves > Passeriformes > Pipridae > Pseudopipra > Pseudopipra pipra. Next base: position 33,548,881 of record NC_087549.1, on the reverse strand, counting down.
TGTATCCAAGCAAACTACCAAAGAATAGTTTTCTACTTTCTTATACTAACAAAAAAAAGGCAGAACATAAAGCAAATGAGAACACAAAGAAAATGAAAGATACACTACCAGAGTCATCAACAGGGAAAAAAAGCACACCCTAATTATGCCTCAAGAGAAATGGAATTTAGAATTGATTTCGTTCCTTCTGTCATTTCTGCCATCTTAGAGAAACCTTCTTCAAATCAGCTCTGCTTAAGTTCTTTCAGTCACAGACAGGACACCACTACAGTAACAGACTATTCAGGGGCACCACTAACAAAGCAGTATTCTAATATAATATATATACACAGAAAATATGGCTATGTTATTTCCTCAGGAATGCCCAAAAAGCACACAAGCTCTACAGTTCATAAACATGGGCTTCGAGTGGGTCCTCGCTGACAGAAATCATAATCTTGTCTTAGAATAAAATTTTAAGTAAACTATTAGATCTTTTGATGATTTAGTGAGATTTCCAGTATCTGTCAGACATCTGCAGTTCAGAAACCCACCAAAGAGAAGCTGCTGTCTCACCAGCAGATGGGGGCTGCAGTTCCAACCCACAGTGGGGAGACCTTTTCCACAGAGGAGCAGTAACTGCCTGTGCAGACAGAAGCATTTCCCACTCATCTCCTGTCTTTCACCTGCTGAGCGCCAATGAATGAGAATGAGTACTCTACTACCATTTTGTTTCTTGATAACTAGCGTGGCTGCTCACTTGTGTTTTCCTATTGTGTTTTCCTATTTTTGGGTCCCACCTCCTGGTCTCCGTGGCCTCCAGCAGCTCAAGGAGTCTGTACATAGATAATGTAGCTCCTGACGATTACACCAGTGTCCACAGAGCACCACTGGAAGGGACAAGTTCTGCTGATTTTCATTCGTTCTGCTCATAGAATGTTTACCAGTAATACTGTCTGAAAACATACACAGCATTACCTTAAAAATACTACTAACAAGATCTTTCTTCCAAAATAAAACTCTTGAATTCCGCAGTAACTAGTGACAAGCTTATGTACCTGAATAGGTGTATTCTCTAGTATATTTCAGATATATTTCTCCAAGTAAACTAGACTGCCAGTGAAGAAAAAAGTGACGAACATGAATTGATTGACAATTAAATTATCTGTTAGTCCTTTGCCTTCCCTTCTCAAGCCCGTTCTGGAGGTTTAAACAAAAACGAGCCAACTAGCATGCTACAACCCACGTCTATGCAAATTCCCACCAGAATCAGGAGGTTCTTGAGATGGCCCTCAAAACGCAAGAGAAACTACTCTTGCGTGAAGACAGTTCTCACAGTGACATAACCTTGCTAATGCTGGTGCACAAAGGCCTGTGTAGGTAGGTCTCACACAAAGGCCTACATGAAGAACAGGTCTCTTCCTCAAACAAATTATCAACATTAGCTACAACATAATAATGGAATATACCACAGCCATCATTCTCCACACCTGCCATTTTCCAAAACCACCATTCAAAGAAAACTGATTCAAGGTCAACTAAAAGCAACTGATATAGAACAGAACAACACACCATTCTCTGATTTCAGAGTACTTTACATCTTTGTTTTCCATTCATGCACAGTCACTTCTTTCTTTCCAGTCTCTATTCCAGGTACCTAAGATGCATTACCCCCTTGGTCCATAAAAACTTTAAGTTGTGAACAAAATACACACAATCCCAACTCTACAAACTACAGTTTAGCTAAAAGAGAGTGAAAACTGCCACTTTCAGACATATTTGGAGATCATCTACAGCATGCAAAGCTTAGTGAGCATGAACTAGGTAAGCTTAGTGAGGCTTTTCTTATCTACAGTCTTCAGGTTCCCTCATTCTTATACTAAGAAGAAAAGGAGGCACAAATGATCTCACCATTTAACAGTACCAGTTAACAGTAACTTCACACAGCACTCTAGCAAGAAAATAGTTTGAGGCTTCATTAAAAATTCAGTATCTGTTTCAAAGTAATGCTTAAAAAACAGCAAAACAAGCAAAAGTATGTTTGCACTGCAAATGCCAACAAAAACTGGCAAGCAATTAAAAAGAAAAGACCTTTAAACTATATTATTAGAGCTATATTTTATAGCCAGTAAAGCATCAACAAGTTGACTTTTTTTTCCCCTCCAAGATAATGGCAACAACTATTCTGGCCATATGTAAAGAAAATAGTGTATTTCTAGCCATAAACTTTTATTTGGGAAAAAAATACAAAGATTTAGACTGGAAGAAGAGCTTTTCTCCTTGAGAATACAACTAAAAACTGTTAAAATAAAGTATTTATTTATTTGTACACATTCAATCTTCCTCTACATGGAATCTGTTTTAGAAAATGGATAGAACAGGACAAAGAGATTGTTCATAGCTCTGGAGACAAAGGTATAAATCTCAGTAAGGGTAGCAAGTGAAATCAGTTGACAACAATCACATGTATTTCTGGGAATATATAACTGGTTGGTCAGCAAGTCCTGACAACAATTTGAAAGAGTAAAGAGTAAGGACTGGAGAGCTACTTAGTGAACTCAAAGCATAGTGGAAACAGAATGAAGAAAAGCAATCTCCACTGCAGACTAGGTCATACCTGAACTCTCAGTTGCACAAGTATTAAAACTTATGACCTTGGGTTTTCTTGGGTTTTGGTTCAGGTTTTGTCCGGGATTTGTTTCTGGTTTTTTTTTTTTATTTTTAATTTGATTCCATCACACAAGCATATGATGAATTTTAAATTCATAAAAATATCTGTAATGAAAGTGTCAGTATATACTATCAAATTTATTCATAAGCAGACTTTCTTCTATCCTTCTAAAGTTTTCTTTTTAAATGCAGTTTAACATCTCCTATGTAATCTGTGAAGTACAAATGGGTGAGGTACAAACTGCATTGTTTTTAATTGCAGTGATTTTCTTCAAAATCCAAGGGCAAGGCTCATTAGAGATCAATACTGACAGCCATGAAAAACTAAGTCTATTCCCACACAGATGAATTACAGCATAGGTAGAGTAAGACTAAAATTCCATAATAATTCTGACCTAGCATGTAAAATGTTATTTCGCTTTCCATGCCCATTCTTCAATCTCAGACTTCTCCACCAAGGCAGCCAATAAAGCAGCCAATTGTGATATGCCCACTATAAATCCTAGCAAAGAGCAACAATATGTCTTACATAGCTCACTAAAAAAGCATCAAAATAGCAACTCTCAGTCAACAGTATATCAGATCTATGTTCTCACTATGTCCCCTCACAAAAGCTCATGTGATCCATACTACATAAGATTTATGGATAAATCAACACATTTGGTAGATATTTTAATTAATTTGTCACCTATACTCTCTGCCCTTTCATTATTATGTTAAATGTTTCCATGTACTGTGGACTGTTTTAGCAAAATACAAGTTTTCCTTCTCAAACTTCAAGTAACATCTTGAAGTTTTAAAACATACAGAAAAAATGTAAATAGGTTTTACTGAGGGCATCGCATCTTAGCTGCAAAATGCAAATGCACATTACAAAGAAGCTTCTGAATATCTAAGTAGTGAGTACACACTCAAAGAAAGAGTGAGATTTATTATCAGTTATAACTAAAAGGAAAGCAAAGGAAAAATAATATCTGTCAGTAACTATTAATGGGAGATTGTCATGGAAGCCATTTAAGGAAATGTAAGACTTGGAATAGCATAATGATGCAGCTGCAGAAGTAAAAAAAATGTGCATATTGTTAATATGTTGTGGTATAGCTTCAGACATTTAAATTAATGAACTAATTTCAAACTTCAAAATGCCAAACACCCCAGTGACCATACACTTTCCATACGAATTGTACACATTTTATTTCCATTAAACTCTTAAATAAAATTTCCATTAGTCTTTTACAAGAATAACGTGCAATTTCCATAGAAAAAGATTGAAAAATCATAAACAGTTAAAAAGCGCAGTGCAGCAAATCCACCATATTCAAGATCTATTTTTCAAACTATTCATCAACTCAAAATAATTGCATAATATCAGCAAAAGTATTCCAAATGCTCAGGAGAGGAAATGCTGTTCTAGGTAATAGGTAGATGCAGGACTGAATGAAAGAAAATTAATTTCTTTCACTCTTCCATCATGTAAATGGTATTTCTAAATACAACACTGACAAAATGGCTTTGTTTTAAAACCCTGTTTAAAAATTCCCTGGTTATTTTCTGGTTGTTTTTTTTTTTTTCTAGTTCTGTATCCTAAATTGATTAAACTATACAACCTGTCATTTTTCATGTCAGATTTCTACTTGGTATGTTTTGAAAAGGCTAAGCTAGTGATTCATTAAAAATAGGGAGTGTTTCCATAATATAAATGCTGCTGACAAGCTACTAACTGTAAAACTGGTAAGATGCCTTAGTAGTATGTAAGCACTGATGTAATATTACAAATTATTTTTAATACTCAACCTTGCCATTTCACCAATATATATGACTGTTTAAAATACTAGTCTAACACAGAGCAGGAGTCCTGGCAACTGTATTTATTCCCTGAAATCATAAAATATTACCAAAACATTATCTGTAATAAAGATGTGAATTATATGTTATCTAAGCTCGATTATCCTGATGGGTAAAAGCCAAAGAATACTTCTTTAAGGTTTAAATTCCCAAGAGAAGAAGAGCTCAGATCCTGTCTGCAAGCACACAATGGAATCACAGCTGACGATGCACATCTTTTTCTGGATGTCTCCATATGCTCAGGAGGGTTTCCTCCCCCCCTCCCCATTTCTCCCTCTCCACCTCCCTTGCTCCCAGCATTACATTGAAGAATTTGTCATTCTCCACTGCCAGGAGTATGAGAACATTTTAACAACTAACAAAAATAAAGCAGGGCAGTGAACTTCACCTCATTTAAAAGTAAGGGATCTTGCCAGAGTAGCTGTCTGTAACTAAGTTAACTATCAGCAGAAAATGGGTGAATGAATGGATGCTGTTTTATGCCTTCCATAAAGTAACTATCCATGTTACTTTGGTCTTAGTTTAAAATGCTGTGTCACACAGAAGAGCATATACTGTAACAACGCATTTAACCTCTGACCTCTAAAGCCAAACAGACGCAAATGAATATTAAGCATTTTAATGCCTATAAGAATACTGAAGAAATGTGTGGAATTTGTTAAATACTTTAGACCTACTTGCGTGCAAACTGCATTGTTTAGAGAGGCCAACCACAGAAAACGTACAAAAAACCTCAATGTGGTAAGAACAATTTCAGTTCAGTGTTCCCTTTCTCCAATGCACAATCTATTAGTGTTCAGCAGACAAAGAGAGTTACATTTATGTTTGAATTTGGTACCACTCCTTAGTGTGTCTTTTCCTTTTAAATGAGCTGACAGCATCCTCAAGGCTTAGACCTCATAAGCCTCTGCAATTCTGGTGTCAGGTGTTAGAGAAATTCCAGCTGAGCGCAGAAGCCCAGATTTTGCCAATGAGACAGCGACATCAGCAACAAAGGCAAGGAGCAGAAGACAGTAGGCATTGTAGCAGCAGCTGGCTCGCTCACTGACTTTGTTCTTCCTGCTGCAAAACCTGGGCTTCCTGCAGATGGGCTAGCTCTTACTGGTTTTTTTAGAGGACGGAGGGAAAAGTTGGGAATGGCAACACTACAGACAGCTTACACACCCCTTTCAAGGGCGCCTTTCAGTCTTCTCATGAGCAAGCTACACCTTAAGTGATTATAAAAACATAAACATTATTTATAAATAATTTATTTTTACTTCAGTTTAATGCAATACATTACATTAAACGCAAATAAATCCCTTGTATTTTCTAATTTTTCCACCAGAAATAACCTTTATTTTCTTTCTCAAATAACACAATTCCAGCTTAAAAACTTAAGCTGATTCCAAAAGTATCATTCCTGATTGCAATAAAGTATTCCTTCCTAAAATATTTCAAGTTTCAAATCTAGCACTGACACCACCAGGACACACAACAAGGAATTTACACGCTTAGTAAAGAAGTCCTTCAGACATTGCAGAGATACTGATGAAGCACATCATACGTAGACTCTCCCCCTAGTGAAGACCACAAGCCTGAGAAAATAAGAAGTTGAGAAATCTTCAGGTTTTTTGCGAAATAAAATAGTACAGTGGCTGAAAAGATGAGGTGATCGCAGCACCTTTGTCATGCATTTATTGCATAATGCTCACCAAGATGAGATACAAACATATTAAAAATAACATGATTTTTCAAATTATTACATGATGTTAAAAAGACCAACCTTTCTTCTCAAAGTTGTTCTCAATATTTCTGAAGGATGAGTCCACGACAAACTATTTTCTTCAAGACTACAGATGACCAAGACTGACCATGAACATAAGCTTCTCACAGCACTTATCAAATTTAGGGATTAACCATTTGGGGGTAATTTATATCTTTCTTTATCTCATGTGACACAGTAGAGCCAACTTCTATGTCCAATCCCTAAGCAGCTGTATCACAAATGCCAAAATAAGGGACACAAATGCGTGAGTGTCTGAATGTGCTTCTATACACATCTGTATGTGCAAATATTCACAAGCCTAGTATGACCTATTTGTGACAGCACCAGTGATAATAAGCAAATGTTCTAAAAAATACGTAGGAGGCATAGTACCTACACCAACTGCAATAAAAGAACCACTTTCCATTCACACTAAGCTGCGCGTAAGCAAAGACGAACCCTGCTCTGGGGAATAATATTTTTGGTACAACATTAACAACAATGTACAACGTTGACATCTCTCAGATAGCATCCAACACAGCAGACCAGCAGCTCCCTCCCTATGGGCACTGCCAGAGGATTCCCCCATGAGTGGAGCCCACCAGGTAGCCCAACACGGCTCTTGGGTTACAAGGAGCCAGGAAATTAACTGACTAGAGATGTTTTTATAGTTCAGTAGATAAAAAACCCAAAGGTATAAAACCCAAATTACTGTCTTCAACCACAATGGCAGAACAACAGAAACAAAAATGCTTTAAGTAAGAAGACTGGCAGTCTAAAATACCTACTTATTTACAGTGGCAATAGAGCTCTGCTGTAACTGCCACAGCCAGACACTATACGCTTACCTCAAACTATACTTAAACATTATGAGTTCAGTTCTAAAGCCTATTCACCTGCTTCCTACTACTCTGAGGAAAAGAAAAAAAAATAAAAATACAAAAGCAATTGATTATTATCAAACAAGCAAGCTATTCTCCTTTCACAAGGAGACTCCCTGCTAAATTACAAGTATATTTATACAGTGAGCTCCCACATACGCACACTTCAGACAGAAGTACACAGGCTAACTCAAACTAAGATCCAGATATTATTTCCCGGTGACTGCCAGCAACCAAACCTCCTTGCCCTTTTTTATTTCCCTCCCCCCCACCTTTTTCTGCCAGGCTCCCGGGCAGGTTTCCCGCAGACAAACTGAATGCCCCTCTCTGGCAAGAGCAGCCTGCGGTCCCTGGGCCGGGGGAAAAGCTCAGGCCCAAGCGGCTGCAAAGGAGCGAGGGGCAGCGAGGCAGGAGAGGGACGCGGCTCCGGTTACACCTCGCCCCGCAGCCTCCGAGCCGCGCGGTGCCCGCGGCGGCGCACACACTGCCCCCCGCGGAGGCGGGGAGGGGCCGCGCACCCGCCCTCCGCGGAGGCGCCGGGCATCTCCGCACCCCTCCCCCGCGCACCACGCGTGGGGCCCCGCTCGCCGCGGAGCTCCCTCCCCGCCCGCAGTCGCCGCGCGCGGCGGAGAAGCGGGAGCGAGCGGAGCGGCAGCCGCCCAAGGACCCCGGCCCCGCGCCCGGCCGGCTGCTCTCCTGCTCTCCCCTCCTCCCGCCGCCGCTCCCCGCCCCGCGCACACACGCAGACACACGGCACTGCGGCGGCCGGGCCCCCACCCCTCCCCGGGCCGCGGGGAGGAGGCGGCCGGGCGCCCCGGGCTGCGCTCGCTCGCACGCAGCTGCGCGGCTGCGGCGCCCGCCGCCCGCCCCCGCGGCCCGGCGCTGCGCGGCGCACACAGGCCGGCACGGCCCCCGCGCACAAAGTTGGAGAAGTTGCCCGCTTCGCCCCCTCCTTCCCCGCGCGTCCCCTGCGGGCGCGGAGCGGCGGCGGGGCGCCCGGCGCAGGGGGAAGGGGAGAGGGCGCCGGGCACCGCCGGTGCCTGCCCGGCGCGGGAAGGGGGGCGGCGGGCTCGGCCCCGTGGAGGGGGCGCGGAGCGGCCCGCGCCGCTGCGCACCGAGCCGTTGTCAGCCGGAGGAGGGGAGGGGACGTGCACCGCCCTGCTCCCCAAATCACCCCTTTTGTCATCGGGGAGAGACCCTCCCTCAAGTTTCGCTGCCGCTGCATGCTGGGGATGAAGGGGAACGTCCCGATCAACCCCCTGAAAACAGCACCCCACTGCCCCATCCTCCTCCGGCCCGAGCAGGGCAGCCTCTGCCCCCCGGCTCAGCCCCTCGCCTCCCCGGCTCCTCGCACTTTTCCCCCTAGCCAGAGGCGCGGAGAGGCGGCACCCGACCTCCGCCTGGCCTGGGAGCAGGAAGCCGGTCCCCTCGGCCCGGCAGGGTGGGGTATTCTATCCCCCCCCCGCTCCCTCCCTCCCTCGCCGAAACGGGGGACGTCCCGGAGAAGTAACCCCGCGCGCCCACCCCCACCACCGGGCGCAGGGGTGCGAGCACGATGCCCCAGCGAGGGGCGGCCCCACCGTTCCCTGGCGCCCCACGGAGGGGCCGCAACCCCCGCCCCGCTCCCCCCGCCGCCGGCGCGGGGGAAGCCGCCTCGCCGCGGCCGCGGTGCCGCCCGCCAACACCGCCCCTCCGCGCACCGGCGCGGCCCCGGGCGTCCCCTCGGCGGTGCACGGGGCGGCCAGGGAGGCGCGGGGGCTCAGGCACACCCCCCGCCGCGCTGGGGCCGTGCGGGGGCCGTTACCGGGGTCAGTGCCGTCTCCCGCCGCTGCCGCCGGCGCTGACCTTCGCTTTGTAAGATGAAGCTGAAGCTGGGGCTGCGGCCGCCATGTTCCCGTTTTAATAACTGCCTGCTTGTTTATTTCAATGGAGACCCTCCCACCGCTCGCCCTCCTCCTCCTCCCCTTCTACCCAGAGGAGGGCTGGACGGGGAGGAGGCGGGGGGAGGCACAAGTCACTCCCCCTTGCCCCCGGGCACAGCGGCAGCGGCCGGGCCCCGAGCGGGGGGAGGCCGGGCCGGGCCGGGCCGGGCGGCACCGCGGCGCGGTCTGGGTGCCGCCGCCGCCCCTCAGCGATGCCGCCCGGAGGAGAGGGGGCTGCTCCGCGCCCCGCCCGAGGGACAATGGCAGCCGCCCCGCTCGCTCGCAGCGCTGCGCAGCGCTCTCGGGAGCCTCCTCCTCGGCGCCCGAGCCGGCGAGAAAGGGGAAGGGAAAAACAAAGTCCTTCGTCCTCGAAGGGAGAGACTTCGGCTGTGGCCCTTTGCTGTCCGCCCTCGGAGGAGCCCCGCTTCCAGGCGGGACCGGAGTAGTCAGCCTTGTTACGGCTTTTAGTGGCCCATATTCACAAAAACAGGGAGGCTAGGCGGGGGAGATGCAGTCTTATTTCCTTTCTTTGCCTCCGGGGGAGAAAAAAAAAAAAAAAAAGACACACATGGCTGAAAATTGTGTCAGCTGTATCTCACTCACGGGAGTGAGGGGATGCAGATGTAGGCTTTTCCTAGATTGGAGGGGTGAATACATGAGTTAAAAATTATTAAGGGCTGTAGGGCGATTGTTAAACATTGCCCTTTGGTTCAAAAACCAATCCGCGATGCAGAAATCCTATCTTACAAGAAAAGCTTTACGTTTTCGTACATGTCGATAATGGTGAGCTATACTTTACACACTGCAACAATCCTTATTTTTGTTATTTCCTCACATGCAGCCCCAAGCTGTTCTGTAGCTATCCGCAGATACATTGTTCCTGGTGGTATAGCTAACTCTGCCTGCAATTGGGCTTGTCCAATACTTTTTTAGTCATAACCCTTGTTTTCCAATTTGTTACACTTTGCCCTACTGTGCTGCATACAATTTCCCACACTTGTGTCTGAGTCAACTTTTTAAAGCTTTTTTATTTCATTGGGTAAAAATAGTTCGATTGTTTCTCCAAACAAAACTCTTTCCCACTCTTCTCCCCCAAGTTAAAGAAAAATGTCTTTGCAATATAAACAATATTATACAAATATAAAATAACTGAAAACTTGCAATATTTTTGTCTTCTGGAGAAAGAACTCAGGAATGGGAGGAATTGCCATGAGAATTTCATTGAATTTGGTCCCATTAGAAGATGCGGATGGAGGGATTGTTGTTTGTATACGCTCAATTAGAGTTTTGATGTGAAACTAACCAGAGATCAAACCCACATTAAATGCTGCTGTTTTAAGGGAAGTTTGGCATCATTTCAGAAGACAAGGCTCCAGTGTTGGCCTGCAGCAACTGGAGAGGACTACCTTTCTGAGGACTACCTCTCCATCAGTTATGTTTGACAGAGAAATTGCTTAGTCTTCAGGAAGTTCTTCCACCCTGCCCATACACAGACAGGTAAAAAGAGATTGAAGGTTAATTCCATCTGGAGGGCAGAGAAATCAGAATATTACCTTGAAATAACATAGCAAATAAGAGTAGCTTGTGTGTGAAAAAAAGAAACAAAGCAAAACTGGGGTAAAGAGTCCTGGACAGATAGAGCTTTTCCCTTGACCTCATTTGTTATATCTATGCAAATCTCTGTAGCAAATAAGTTAACAGTTATACAGGCAATAATCTCATTTACTTCACAGTTGTGATTCATTCGTTCTCCTGTGCTAAGTGAAACAGTAGTCCACTGGGGGGGGGGGGAGAATAAAAAAAGTATGTATTTAATTTTATGACCATAAGCAGTCCAGTTTAAAATTGCACAGGTATTTTTTATCCCAGCATTTCTTATTTATGAAAGCTTGATTTTTTTTCTAACTTCACACTTCCTTTCGCATAACCAAAAGTCTTTATTAAACTAGTACCTAAATCCACTGGGGAAAGCAAGGAAGACTTTTAACTTGGTGCAGTATGAGCATAAAACATAGCCCATGTAACACACAGTTCATGGTCTCAACACTGACAAAAAACCCTGAGTCCAGTGTGGCAGTGTCCTATCCAAACTGAGTGGGAGAGGGGATTTAACTACACATATGCTCAGATCCACTAAAATTTGTTAGAATCTTCTAACTCAAAAGCAAATACATTTTGTCATCTAAGGCCAAACCCCAAAACCCTGGTTACAAGTATCACTGTATGCAAAGACTAGTAATTATATTACTCCTAACTGCTATTTTTTTAAAAGGAAGGCACCATATTTCAGATGGGAAATAGATTTGATAAACACTCTTCAGTGCAGAATTTATTCAATATTAGAGCTCTTCTCTGAACCTTCTCCAGTGTCACCATCGCTGCATTGTGCTGACTAGAGCTGGGCTTAGTTTTTCAACAAAAGCTTCATCCATTCTAAACAAGAGTAATACAAGCTTCCTGTCATCCTCTTGTGTTCACCTTCCTCCCATTTATTCTTCTGCTGGCTATTTTGTTCACAACATCGTTTTATGCATTCACTCGATTCTTCACTGTGATCTGCAAACCTTTCCTGATGTGAAATTTAGCAGTGGGAGAAGTTTTTAATTATTTTAGTTTTCAGAGAAGTTTGGTTACATATCCTCTCAGAACTATCCTCTCCCTTAAATTAACACGAAAAAAATCAGAATCTGACTGCAACCATGTTTTTCTGATCAGTATAGTCATATATTGTCAATGTTCTTCTTTCTTACTTACTTTTTCTATGTACCATATTTCTTAAAAAATTGGTACGCGGGGTGAGTAAAACTAGTTGTTTTACTCACTGCATTTGCAGGTGTGTTTCTAACTGGTTTTCAAATAAGTAAAGTTATTCTTCCATAAGGTGAAAGGTTATGAACAAACTGTTGGGTGCTTATGAACTTGGTAGGCCATTCAGGTATAGCTGCTATCTCATAAAGCTCTATCTGCAGCTTTAATGCGTAAGGAAGAATGGTTTATGTGCACCTGCTGACACCAGGGCTATATGTAACGCAGCTGTTGGTGCACAAAGACTTTTTCATGAGCAGCTGCATTTACCCTGTAGAATCACTCTGCTCACCTTTATGGGGAATTGACTCCTGACTTACTCATTAACCTTTCCAAGTGGATTTAAATATGGTCTTTATGAAACCAATAAGATTTTTGTTGACACAGTATATACCTAACTCAAACCCACAAAGAAAACAAAATGAAATTTAAAACAATGTAAAATTTCTCCACTATCTTCATCTTCTTCAGGATTCAAGGGACCCATTAAGGTTGAAGCTTCAGCTCCAAGTAGGGCCAATTTTGAAGTTATGCCAGGTTTTCCAGGCTGGAAAACCCAGCTGAGTTTTTACTGTCTCCATAGCCTCTTTGAACAGCCCACTCCACTATTTGAATTAATGCATGAATTTTTCTTTTCCCCTGATATCTAACTGGTCTGTTCCAACTTGTGCATGTTGCCTCTCACAATGAAAAGGTCACTATGGACCTCAAAAAATGTTCCATCTTTTCTATGTCTGCCCATGAGGTAGCAGAAGAGAACATTAAAATTTGCACCAGCCTTCTCCAGACTAACAGCCTGACATCAGCCTCTTCTTGTATATCGTGCTCTAGCACCCTCACAGTCATGATGGCCCTCCCCTGGATTTTCTTTTTTATGTCTTTGTCTTTCACATACTGCGTAGCTCAAAACTGCACTCAGTAATCCAGATATCTCACAAGTACTCCATGGATGAGAATAAACAAGTTTCTTAACCTGCTGGCTATTCTTTTGCTACGATGGCCCAGGATGCTGTTGACCTTCTCTGTTGCAAGGTCACTGCTGACTTACTTGTTGCTCACCAGGATTCCGAAATTTCTTTTTGAAAATCCTTTATTGTCCTCTTGGCCTTTAGCTCGTAAAGCAATGGCTATTCTATCCCAGATGCAGAATGTTGCACCACCATTTGTTGGACTTTATGAGGTTACTGCCAGCCCATTTCTCCAGTCTGCTGAGGTCCGTCCAGTATACTGGCCACTATTTCCCAATCTGCTGTCATCTGCACTTCATCTCATCACTGAGGTCACTGACTGTTATACACTAACAATCCCAGTATCCAGCCTTGAAGTATACTGGCCACCAGTTGGACCTGCTACTGCTGATCACAACCCTTGAGCCCAATGGTACAGTCGATGTTCCACCTAACTTATCTTCTACTTAACCTAGCTCATACCGCTCCAGTGTGGTTAAAGGAGGCCTATGGGTGATTCTGTCTAAAGCTTTGCTAAAGTCAAAATAAACGACATCAGCTGCTCTCCCCTTCTCCACAGATTGAGTTATCTCATTATAAAAAGCAGTCACATTGGTCTGGCAGAATTTACCCTTTGTAAACCCTTACTGCCTGCCCCCAGGCACCTTCTTGTCTTTCAAGCACCTGGACATGGTGTGCAGGAGGATTTACTACTTAATCCTCCCACATACTGAGGTCAGGCTGGCTGGCCTGTAGTTCCTTGGATCTCCCTCCTTGAAGATGGACATGACATTTGTCTTTTTCCAGCTTTCCCCACTCACCACCACCTTTACTCACTACACACACCCCCGACATGATATGCACACCCTGTCATTACTACAAGTACTGTACCCCTCTGACCTCCCTTCACATCTCCAAATATCTCTGATTATCCTCCTTCCATTAGCTCTTTACCACAATCTGCCCTTTCAAAATAACACATTGACTTACATGGTGTTATGTTCTTTTAAAGCATCTAGGATCTGGCTCAGCTTCTTCAACGGCACTTTGGCTATATCGTCATTTGATACAGTGATACACTGGACTCATTAAGAGCTTGCAGTGAAGAGCGTATCCTAGGTGTATAGTGCTTATGTACCAAAACTAAAGCTAGGATTTTTTTCCCTAGAAACTCTTCAGGCATAAGTTGTTTTTTTTTTTTGCCTCAAATAACAAACTTGTAAATGAAAAAATGGTTAATCAAACACCTTGTTATACGTTTATGTCTTATTAATTCAATAATCTGCTTCACATTCTTTTTTTTTTAAAAAATCAAGTAATTTTGAAAAACTCCATACTTTTTCAATACAGGAAATCAATAAAGATAAATTTTACCATAGAAAATGTTTTAAAGTAAGTTATAAATGTATAGGCTAAGAATTAGAATTTTAATAATATTTATGCAAATATTTTTTATACTAGAGTAAAAGACTCCTTTTACTGTTGTAACAGTAAATGTTACTGTTGTAACAGTACACCCTACAACAAAATAATATTTGACTAAGGGATATACACCTGTAGAGCACAACTGCTATAAGAGTATTAGAAGTGTATTTATTTTTCTTGTAATGTCATACCACAACCTTTGCATTTTTACCTTGCTGGACTTGCACTTCCATTTACCCACTTGTTTCTGCCAGTTTTCTTCAGCTATGTATAGCAATTGTGACCACATGAAGTGCTGGATCAGACAAACAAAACTTGCCTCTAAAATTTTTTTTGAACACTGTGGTGGGACTGCTGAGCAGGTGACACTAAATTCCAACCATGAGAAAAGGGTAAGTGCCTGCTGGGTACTCCAGGACAGCCTGCTGGAAACGACCCACTTGAGGAGGACCAGGTGATCTCCAGAGATCCCATCCAGTCTCAGGAATTCTGTGGCTCTGTGATAATTTTTATGCAAAACACAAATTTCTTTAAGCTATCATGTTTTATTTCACACTGCACTCCCAACTTCTCCAGTTGTTCTCTTTAACCACTTTTTTTTCCTTATACCCTTATTTTCCCTTTTATATTTGTTTTTCCTAGTCTTTTATTCTCAGGTGCTCCCATATTCTCATCCTGCAGCATGTGCTCAGCAATAGTTATGCTATCACATATTCTGTATATTCATGCAGTCTATTAAAAAAGACATTGCCATTTCTTCTACTAAGAAATAAAAAAGCCCAGCTTAGCCCTGTACTCTGCTTTTAACCAAAAAAGTAAACAACCCTCAAGCATACACATTAAGGGGCATAACTAAAGTACATATAAGAAGTAAAGCTAGAACTGTTTCATTATGGTTTTGCTGTTTAAAAAGCAATGTTGTCTTCCCCTTGTAATTACATTGTTGAATATGTTAACTTACATTTTGTTTAGAATTGTGCAACACTGTCTTCTTCCCTTGATTTCCTGCATTTGAATACACAAATTTTTGTACCTTTACTAGAATTTGATATTAAAAAGCATTGCTGAGGAAGGGCAAAATTAAAAGCCATCCCACTACTAGCAAGTGGAGATGTACACATTAACAAGCCCCCTATACCCACTCTGTGTGCTGCTCTCTTTAGGATGTCCTCTGAAAATTGATTCTAAGGCAGCTTTATTAATTCATGTTTAACAATTACTTCTCCTTACTGACCATATGTGCTAGAAAACCTTCCTCCTAAATTATGGTTGTGCAACCCTCAGCCTAAATGCCCCTACACTTCTGTGTTGAATGTACTTTCTAAATTTACTATTAAGCTGATTACACCTTGAGTATGATCAACCTCTGCTCACCTTTGGCCACTTACTATGTAAATCTAGAGTTATGTACACATGTAAATTTACTAGCTCATGTAATTAGAGTGTGGAACATATAAAAAAATCAGAATGGTGGTGAAGCATGTTTTTAACTGGCAAAAACTAAGCATGTCTGTACAAGCAACACATTTCATGCAGCAGGCTTAAGATCTGCCTTGCTCTGCTGCAGTTCTTAATGCCATTATGAAAGATGAAATCAAGATGGAAGAATGACAGTGATTTAGTCACAGAACCAGTTAAATGACTTTCCAAACTGGAGGACACAGATAGCTTTTTGATCTACAGATAGCACAGAAGCTTGATCTTACAAACCTTTAACTGAAGAAAATAAAGTCCAGAAAGTATGAAGAAAACATAAGGAGCCTGGTTTCAGTTCAGGATAGAGTTAAGAGTTTTAAGTTATAGTTCTGTAAATCCAGACATTCAGCTTCTTGCTGTATTTTTTTTAATTATTAGTTTATTTTAATTTATTATTAAAACAATTACATTTTCATTAGAGCTTCCTGACCTCATGTTTTTGGTTTGACTTCCAACCTTAAACCCTAGAATAACAAAATTTTTATATGGAATTATTTTAATCTAACAAATATTAGAAAAAATTATTGTCCCTGAGCTTTTTGGACTATGTAGTATGACAGAAGGTTTCCATTCCCTGAGATTACCTCTCTTTCACCCTAGTGGCATAGCCTCTGAAAGCTCCTTGACACAGATTCATCTGACTCACTAGACAGAGGCATCAGGAATGGGGAACAGTCATTTTGGAGGACTGAGCCAGAGAGTGCAGAATGACCAGAACAGTTGAAGATTTCCCTGATCAGTTTTGAACATCTGTCCATCTGTCCTCTCCTTCCTCAAACAGCTCCTTGGATGTGGAGACTCTGGTGGTCTCCTTTAACTGCCTTCCTCACTCTGAGCGTTAGGAGCAGACACTATAACCACATGGATCTCCTTATATAGGCCAAGATGACACATTGTTCACAATACAACAAGAAATTCTGTGGGTTGCTTTTTCCTTTTTTGTATCAGGAAAAAAAGGCTACGGCACTGACCTTTAAATGATCACTGGGTATCAGAATTAGAACCTCACCAAAATGAGTCTCTTCTCCGGCCTCCTTGCATACTCAAGGAGACAGCTCTATATCAGTAAAAGATAGTTCATGTTTCTGAAGTTGTGATCTAACCATAGTACACTCTCACATCTCTGTTTTTCTGGGTTTTTTTAGACAGAGGTTTTGCTTTTGGTTTTATTACATGTGCCTATTATATAACCATTAAATATGGCTCATCAGGAAACAGCAAGGTTAGCAAAGCCAAGGCTGAAGGAGAAAGACGCTACAATTGTATTAAATTTTGATATTTTTCTTATGCCATTCCACTCCAGCCATTCCACTTTTAAGTTCTCCAATACATTTGTAATAATGATAATAATGTTTAAAAATATTAAACAGCAAAGCTGTTTTATGAAAAAAAAAAAATAAAGAGGAAAGGGACTAGGAGAGAAATGGATAAACTAACTTAGGGCTTGTATTTGCAGTAAGATAATACATGCTTGACCAGGCACTTGAAAGATGATGCAAATGTACTGAATGGTTTGGAAAAACACAATTTGTAACCATGTATATACTTACACACAACTTAACCAACTCAACCTTATCATTGTCTGGTGAGTTCAACCTGACAGCGAAGGTAATGGGCTCTGTCAATAGCTCTGCTTGCGCTCTTTAAATCAGCAAGTGTTTTGCAAGAGCCACTGTAGCCCTAAGGTTTGGAAGAGAAGCTATTCCTCCTCCCCCACCTTTGAAGTCCTTTCTATGCTGTCCCTCTCAGAAGTCAAGTGACAACCTAAGCTTTCCTCTCCCGGTTTTGACGCTTATACTTCAGAAAGATCCTGGTTAGACAATTCTAGTGTATTTTGTGAGATGGTTACAGATACTGTGCTTGCTGAGATGCAGACTTCCAAAACCAATTGTTCTTTGTGTACTCCTCTATCAAGTCTCAGTCATCTGTTTATCAAAGGGAAAGAAAAGGTCCCATGAAGGACAGACCGAGCTGAGACAAAGGTGTCCATCAGAGACTGCCAAAGTATGAAGAGGAATTTAATTTCTATGTAGAAAACTATCACATTCCCTCTTAGGTTAAATGCAGCTAAGTTGGTTAAATATAGACCACGAATCCAGAAAAACAAATTAACAACAAGATCATGAGGCTGAAAGAGGTCAAGAGGCCATCTGTGTCCATCCCCCTCCTTTAAGGCAGGATGATCAACACCTATCTCACTCCTAATGTATTGGTCTAACCTGTTCCTAATGATCTGTGATGAGCACGTCTCAGCCTCCCAGGCAACTGCATTGCTCTATTGTTCTCGCCATTGGTTTTTCTAGTGCTTAAACAGGATTTCTTTTGCTACATTTTAGCCCTTTATCTTCTCCTCAAAACTATCATAGATACAGAGAATTTTTTCCCTCTCTTTTTGCTAGTTCTCAACCTTAAGCAGAACTGCTGCACTTTTTCTCTTAAGTCTGTTGCTAACCTGAGCAATTCCAGTTCCTTCCAGTTTTCATTGTGCTGGTCCCTGGTTATTCAAGATGTAATGGGTTTTCTACATTTGGTGCAGAGAAAGGGATGCATTTTTGATACTGAGCATAGTGCAAAGTTTGAGGCCTTACTGATGTTGGAAGCATTACTTTGCCACTGCCATAATTTGCCCTGCAAGCTGTATGTCCCTTTCCACCTTCCAATAATTATTTTATTCCTTCCCCACCCCTCCCACAATATGGTATTGCTTAGTATTGTTCAGAGATCAGATTTACCATTCTAACTTTAGGATTCCCCAAATTTTAAAATGCAGTTTACATACACTGTATTGATGTAAAGACATGCACTACTTCAACTGAAGACCTTGAGTTTGTTAAAATGTGTGTGAGTATACACATTGTAACAAGCCATTATGTAAACAAAAATTAAAGAAAGAAATCTAGCAGAGGTATTTAGACCACAGATATATGCAAATTTTGGCAAAATCAAAACTCTAAATCAAAGCATAATAAAGAAAAATACCACTAATGCTTGTGTGTAGATCTGCCTGGACTTTTCAAGGACAGTGCCACAAACATTATTTTCTGTGCTGGCCATATTTCTACAAATCAGGATCAGAAATAACAGAGAACTCTTAGAGAACTACAGAAAAGGCTCAATAATATCTCATTATAGTCTTAAACTGAACATTCTAATTTGTAGGAAAAAAAACCCTGCAAGGATGGACAAAGATACTATTTATGCCTATGAAACTGAGATGGTCACATTTGCTTAGGTATTGTGTTCATAGCTATGTATTTTTTTAAACGGGTCACATAACTATAGTTTAAACAGGGCACTACACTTCTGTACCAGAGATTAGTTCTTGAACAGGGTCCCATTTTGCTAAATACTGTACAAGTTTACTTCAAAAAGATCTCCCCTGGCCAACCATTTCAAGTTAAATACCAAATAAGGAATGGGTGGACTGAAATAAAAAAAAAAATAATAAAAAAATCAATAAAAACCCAAACAAAAATCCCCAAACCAACCAAACAAAAACCCAACAAAAACCCCACACAAAAACAAACAAAAAAATAAACAACAACAACAAAAAACCCCAAAACCAACCAACAATGAAAAACTGGCCAAGTACAGGATTCGGTATGATAGAAAGGTGTCCTGCTCCAGCAGCTGCTTAATTGTCGTTGAGTCACTTGGTAGAAACTAGAGCAGGGTAAACAATGCAACAATTCAAAAAATCCAGGAGACACCCTTAGGTAAGTGATTTGGCAAATATATTTAGCTTTGCTGGGGATACTCACTGAGACTACTTACATGCCTAAGCACCTTGCTAATCAGGATGCTATTTAAGCTATTTGGAGTCAGAAATTGAAATGTTTTTGTTTGTGAGAAGCTGTTGGGCCTGGTTTTACCTGGTTCTTGCAAGACAAAATCATACATAATACAATATGCATGGAGTTGCTTTTATTTGCTACCTATATATTTTTTAAGATTTTTTTTCATACTCATCATTGTAGATCCATGTATTACTTTTTTTTCTGTAAAAATTACATGAATTTAAAAAAAAATTAATCCATTCAACACTTCGCTATTCATTAAATACTCATGATTTAGAGGCAAAGCATGTCTGCAAACAAAAAAGCTTTTTTTAGAAATTTCTTGAATCTCTTCTCCTACTGCTTTGATAAAATCTTTCATTTTCTTTGAATAACAATAATAAAGAAGGAACTCTGGATTGTGACATGTAGAACAAGCACCATTCAAGGAAAGCAATGTATAATTGTGTGTAACTTCTGTATAATTTTGTGTCGATATTCATAAATATAATAATTTTTCATACACAAGTTTGGTTTTCCATACTGATTGTCTTACATGCAATTTTATGACAGAATGCATTTTAGTTTATAAGCTACCCATAAGAACTGAGTAAAATATCAGACATTTCTATTAAATAGATTATATGCCTTTTCTCTGGAGGAACTTCTCATGATATTATTAAAGAATTCTATTTGATTCATTACTTTAAAATGTGTTCAGTTCCTCAGTGTCTGTTTCTTAGCATCCTCTTCACTGACACATTGTTTGTGAATACTTGCAAATTTTAGTGGAGTAAGAAAATACATTGATTAGAGAAGTCAGATATTATATTTCTATTTCACCATAAGAAAACGTATGCAACTATGTAGCAATAAATTGCAATTTACTCATTGCGTGAGCTTATTTTCCAAACAGTTTCTCACTGTTGTGTCTAAAACTAGAAAAAGTAAATTAAAACCGTGGATACCAGGGGGAGCATGAGCAAGGAGTAGTAGGCTTGCCTGCGTCTAGTAAGCCTTCCTAATTCTCATGACTCAAACAAGAAAATCAAGTGAGTTGGCAAACCCCAAACAATGGAATGAAGAAGTAATGCAAGAGTAATTCCTAATTAATGCTGTTTATTTTGTAGAAGCAGACTATTTAAACATTTAGAATTTCATCTGAACACCACCTTTCAGAATATGTTGCTTTTAAAACCTATATTTATCACTTATAATATAATGTATTATATCTAGAAATATGCCTATATACACGTTATAGACATAAAATGCCATCTATAAAATCACCAGCTGTAGTTATTCATAGCCATATTACTTAAACATGCTGAAGACAAGGCAAAAAAGACAAAGTAATAGAAGTTAAAAGAGGAAAAGATAAGACCATGTGAATTTCTGAGCAGATAAAATTCTAATAAACAAGACTACTTTCAAGAGATAATTTCTCCTCTTTACATGCACCATGCCAGTTCGGTGACCGGAGTAAGAAATCCTGGAAATTAAATGCAAATTAAGGTGAAACTGAAAATCAGGTTGTTTCTTAAACGAGGAAATGTGCATACATATTAGATATCCCATAATCCATAACCAAATCATGACTGAATTGCTACATCAGAGCAAATGAAAAGGTTTATTGCAAAAAAAAAAAAATTAAGTTCCTGAATAGTCAAGGTATGGAAATGTCTCTTTACAACTACAGCAACCTCAAGCTTCATATGTTCCTCTAAGACTGACCTACCTACCTACCTATATTCCATGCAGGAAACATATGAGAAAACACTGTAGAGATTGCAATAAGGATAAGAATCTACACTGAAATATAGCTTGATTTTATTGAAAAAAGCTGCCAAAGGATACAATGTGAAGGTTCAACACTATACTGTGCTTTGTAAATGCAAGTATTATTCTAAATAGAAGCAGAAAGGAACCTCGCCCTACCTCAAATCATAGTGTCTGCAACTACCACTTACTGAAGAAAAAAAAAGAAGACAAGAACACTTTGTAGATCTTGTGTAACTGGTTCACACACAGGTAGGTAGAAATCTGCATCAAACCCCTGTGTCAGCTCTTTTTCATATGAGTGCCATGTGTTACCCTTTCCTTGCCCCATGCAATGCTTGCCACAATGCAAAACTGCAGCACTGATGTCTCTTGCATAAAGCAAAGTAAGTCGTACAGCATTGAAAGCAGACCACATACAGTCTTTATTTGGCTATATACTATGCTTTTCTTCCAGCCAGCAGCAGTCATCTGTCTGATTGCAAGCTCTTCCTATTGATACTGCTACTTATTGCTTGTTTTAAGGATAAATAATACTATGGAGAAAGGCTGCGATGAGCAAGGCAATGGAAACCAAACAGCTAGCAGTATATCAGCTCCAAATAGAAGGCTTAAAACTCCTTAAACATACTATCTTTTTAACTCTATTAAAAAGCACAGTACATCTGTACTCTTTCACAGTCAATTGCATAGTGTGTTGTATACACCAGGAATCAAGCCCTACTGCCAAATCCAAACCCGTGTGTGTGTTTGGGGGTTCCAGATGTAATAGGCCTTGTAAGTTGAGCAAGTTTTTAGACACTGAAAGTACTTGTAAATACTTCAGGTACTTGTAAAGCTTCTGAACAAAACCATGGAAGCCAAACTTTCAAAAGTGACAAAAAATAGCAATCCCAGCATGGTTTTAATTGGGGCAGGAAAAAACCAAACAAAAACAAAAAAGCCAAAAAAGCAAGCAATATAAGCATTTGACTTTCAAAAAACCAAAATAGCTACTTTGGACTTCTTAGACAAAACAAGGAGATATTACTTACCACTTGAGCCAAGGGGCCCATTTTAGTCCAGGCCAGGACCAAGGCACAAATTTACACCTCTTGGATTTGCACCTGTACGGTTTCTAGTGGGGTACTCTTACCCCAGCTGCACTCCTTAAAATCAACCCTTATCTCCATTATATCTTCTCTTGGTCTTTACTTCCTCTTTCACTGAGACTGTTAAAAAATCCCCAGGCTTCATTTTCCACAGAGAAGCTGCTTTCTCTCCCATCTTGAGCAAGCATGGCCAGAGGGAAGGCATTGGTGGGGAAGGACGTGATCCCAGGGTTGGCTAGAGCTTGGGGCTCCTGCATTTTTAGGTGCTGGCAGATGTAATGTGGTCCCCCATCTCTCCAAAGCCAATGTTCAACCTCAGCAGTCCCTCATAGGCACCAGGAAAATTACACTACTGTCAATTTGAAGCAATAGCTGTGTGAAGAAACAATACAAAAACAATAAACATTCTGAGGTTTATTTGTTTCTTGCTTTTTAAAAAGAAACCAAATATTGCTTTTTTTGTGGAACTTCTTTTCTTGAAAGCTGGACATCAGTTAGATATGTGGAAAATAAAATAATAAAGTGAGTACCAAGAAGCCCCTACTTTGACTTTTCATACATAAAGAGAACAGGACTGAAACGAGCATAAGGAAAATGTGTGTGATGCTGATGGGCCCAAAGCACAGGGATAGAGCTCACAGCAGCAAAGCTCTCTTTGTAATTTCCTCGTATCTCCATAGAATACCTCCTGTAAGCAATTAATTCACTTACAAACTAATTAGAAGAGGCTCAACACCTTTAAAACTTTGGCCGTCTATGTTGTAAAAAATTAACAAAGTACTGATTCTGTTTATAGAAGTGAATTTCCCACAAAGTAGTAACTGGTTTTTTTGGACTTTAATTCCTTAGTTAATTTGATTACATGGATTAAGATGTAGAAGTTTCATCAAGAATAAAGTTAGTTGAAGTTTCTTCAGTTGTTTTTTTTTTTAAGGGATACAAAAATTTCTCTGTATGTAGCTTTGTTTGGGAACCTAACATTTACTGAGATAAATGCTAAGGTAATTATATTCAATGCTACTGAAAGAAAATGACAGAGAACCTTGTGTAATCATTCTATTTCTGCAAATCTATGTTTTTTAGTTGCTAGCCTGCAATCTGTATTTTACCCAGTAATATCCCAATTTCCTCCCTAAGACAAGCTGCAAATTGAGTTTATAGTTTATTTTAATATTTCCTGCCATCAAATTATATGGATAAGAAATCCTGTATACTCGTGCCATAATCCCATTTCTGATGAAGAAAAGAATATACAGGCCTGTAGTATAACATTGTCATGCAAATGGATTTGAGTCTCCCTATCTTAGCTTCCCCAGACTTTGAAATCTTTTAAAGCAAACAACATATTTTTCTTACATTAGCTGGAGAATGAACTTAGAAACTTCACATGGAAAACTGAGATATCATCTTTCAAAATGAATAAAATAATGGACAGTAAAAATAACCCAACTGTGTAACAAGGTTTTGCTTAGAGTCCCATTAAGAAATGAAGAACAGTTCTCTAAGCCCTTCACTGAAATACTGCAATATAACATGAGACACAAAACAGATCTTTGTTTTTTACTAAGCACAAGTTTTGTGACATGAATGTTTAATTTCATTAGAAATGAGGATGAAAGTCAAAGAAATAATTATAGCTGCATTAAATTTCAAAAGAAAAAAACCCCAAACAGTCACTGTGCAGAAAGCAGCATATAATACAGGAGAGCAAGGTGTCTCTATGAGGTTGGTGAAAGTCCATAAGAAAAGATGTCCTAAGGAAAAGATGTTGAAAATTGATATAAACAAGTGAAAGTAAGGAGAAACATAGTGGGACCAACATAACTCCAGTTCCTCCACAGGAGTACCAAGGAAACTCTAAAAACAGTGAAAAATACTCAATTATATAATAAACAGGCAAGATAAAATCAATTGCGGGATGGATTTAAAACTGTTATTTACATATTTTTAGCACAGTTGAAATCATTATTATAAATCAGCAAAGCACAGGAATTATGCATCCATTGAAATCCCTTAAATTAGATACTTTTTACAGCAAATATATAGCAAGAGAAAACACTTGTTACTTTTAATGCCAGATGATATGCAAAGTACAGAGTGCGATCTGGGAAAACGAATGCAGTAATAGTCAAGATTTAACAGTTGGTAATTTCAGGGTAGTTGAAACTTTAATGTGGTCTGTTTTCCTGTCCTCATTGCTTTCTGAAAATCAGGTCCCCTCTGATGTTTCCACAAAAACTGGGACACACAGAATAACCAGCAATTTGTTAAAACTTGGCCTGAAAATACTTTCAGGAAATAGATAACCTCACAAAGTTTGATGAATATTCTGACTGACTCCTGTGAAAATTTTGGGCAGAGGCAGAATAAAGTGTAATGTCCAACAATGAATATTAATATATAAGTCATATCTCCTCTAAAGAAAAACTAAAATGCACCGTCTTACCTCATAAAGCTATGAAGAAAAAAGGAATCCAACTTACTCGTAAGAAGAAGAAATAATCTCCCAGCACATCAGAATAACCACTAACAAGCAAACCAATATCAGACATATTAAATGTTTTAGGAAAATACGAAACTAAAAGCCAGGAATGCCCAATATCTCTCAGTATGACAACCTAACCACAGCACCGTGTGACACTAAGGAGTTCCTCTCCGACCAGGTTACCACATAAGTTGGTGCAATTAATGCTAATAATAAAGGGTGCAATAGTGCTTTGATTTCTGTAGAGCACTATAAAACTACAAAGTGCTACATGTTGTGGTTTTTTTTTTAATACTGTTACAGTACTCTTTATTTTTCAGGCAGAAAGCTGCAGGTAAGTAGTTTTAACATACCTGAGCATATAGAATAGTCACAACACAAAATCAAGACTGTTGTCCGAAAAGTATGATACAATTGTTCAAAGATATTTGAATATGTACTGGAGAAAGTCAAGACCAGACAGAAAGGATATAACACCCAATATTTGGGTCTACTCAAAATCTTCCTTTCCCCTTATCCTTGTATCAAATGTATTTTACAGCCCATGCTCTGGACCTGTAGCCACATGGCTGCCTATTTTCTAAATTAAAAGTCAGGAATAACTGAAGAGTATTCTGGAGAACCTTTACTCCTCCACGTACCTTTTCCATACTTGTAATTAATAACTTCATAACAGAAATGCTCAAAAGCTTTGATTTTTATTATGTGGCAGCAGATCAGAAGAGAAAATGCCTTTTCCAAATATGGTGCAACAAGGAGCCTAATACACCAGAAAGAAATATCAATTGCTTAAAAAAAAATTGATGACAAAATTTTATTTAAAATGATTAAAAAATGGAAGTAACACCTGTAGCCCCCAACCTGGTTGTCCTCATGAAATAATAGTGGGGCCTGTTTTGCAGGTTTGTGTGAGAGTTGGTGATGGGTCTTAACCTTCCATAAAGAGTGACTTCAAGCTGTCTTATATGGCTTGAAAGCCATTTAAAACCATCTTTAAAAACCAGAAAGGTAAGCAATGAGAATTCACTTTTATTTATCTCTCTATGAACTTAAGGAGGTTTATAAATTGGTTTCATCTCATTTAGCAGCTTCAGTAATACAGTGGCAGAGAGTGTTGTAAACAACATGCTAATCACATCACATAATGCTAAAATAAGAGGGTCTGATGGCGTTAATGAGAATGGAGATAATATAAAAAAAACCCAAAACAAAACCAAGAGATGTAAGAAAATACAATAATGAGCTTTGAAAATTACTACGGGGAGAGTACAGGCAAAGTCTGTGAAGGGAAGGCCAAGTAGGTGGAAGCAGGCGTGCCCAAGCTGCCCTGCAGGTGACATTAGGCAGTGACTTGGAGGAGGTTTTACATTGTGATGTAGTAGCACAAAAAGCATGTAAAATTCAGGCTGCTACTGCAGCATTTCTCTTCTAATAGAGCAGAGAAGGCCACTTTTGCTAGCTAAATCACTTTTCAATCCCAGAAGACATGCAGCATGCTGGCATAGATTGAAATGAACTGAAATAAAGGGTAGAAAGAGAGAAAAAGTCCTAAAGGTTGCAAAGAAAGTATTAAACTGTTAGGAGGTTATGAATTTTCCCCTTCACAATTGTTACAAGAGGGAAAGTTTGGAAACATTAGATAAAACATGATGGAGGAAAATGAAGGAAGGGGTTGGCAATGGATATATTTTTTGTTTGAGTCAATTTATTCCAGTCAGAAACCATTCAAAGTCTATTGCAAAAGAATGGTGGCGAATTAGAAATGGGTTGTCATTCTCTCCGCTAGTCCCATGGAGAAGGGCTTCATTTTGCAAAGGCCTTGTGCCAAGTAGTATCTCCATCATTCACAACAAAAGAATCAAGATCTGAAAGGAGAAGACAGGCAGCTTCCTTTCAGAAGAACGTGTTCTCAATAATTCTTAAATTATTTCATGAACAGTATTCATCATGAGGAGTGGGAGCTCACTGTGTGCATTTTTCACAGGAATTCTGACCAACATTTTAATAATGTGTCATTTTGAAAGCTGAATCTCAAATCATATTAAGTCATCTGAACACTAAAGTCCCAAACTTTGCTGTTTAGCACAGATCACCCTGGCCATCAGGCTTTGGTACTTCCTTATCCCACCAAAGCTTCCTGCCAAAGCTTCCTTGAAACTGTGTTACCCCTGAGGCTTTCCAGCTCCTCTCTCTCAACCAATGCTTAAGGTAATGGCTGCTACTGACAACTGCCTTGATAGCAGACAATTTCTGGCCTAGTTTCTAATAAATATAACAACTACTACATCCCCAGTAGGGTCTCTGTGTACCCCTTCCTCACTGCTGCTGTTATTCTCTGAAACTTTGGAGTAGTCATGTTGTAATACAAACCACTCTTCTTCATGGAGAAGGAGAACTATAAAACTTCATTAATAACTTTTTTTTTCATTTCTGAAGGGCTAAAACCAAAACAACATGCTTTTCGTCCTTAATTTTATGCACTCAGGTTTGAAAATGGTGACTCACTAGAATTAAAAGGTAGTGCAACTCTGTCTTTTGAGCCAAGATAGAAACCTCATCTGCTGCATAAATCTTGGGATCATACTAGACAACAACATAAAAGTGGAACTGGGCATTCTCAGTCCAGCCAGCACACAAAACAGTAGCAGAGAATGCCCACCATCACTTATCTAGGATCTCTCACTCCTCTAAAGTGTCTTCCTCTGGCAGTAACCCATGACGTTTGAAATAAGCACATGTACTTGGCTCATCCTTGCATTGCAACCAGCCTGCCTCCTACATGGCACCTCTGCTGCTTGGCCCTGAACAGCATCTCCAGGACTCCACTCTGCCAGACTGTAACCCACAGAATTTCTTCTGAGCTCTGTTTTTGGGCTGTATCTAACAGGTTCTGTCCAAACACAGAAGTAGATAAAACAGCTCTGGCACTATGGCCAACAGCGTGGTCCTCTGAGACTGAAGGAGCACGAAGGCAATGAGCCATCCCACCTTTGATCAGCTTCCTGATGCCTGAGCAGGCACCCACCTGCTCACATACCTGCCTGCATGCACACACAGTGTGACACCCATTCAAAACCAGAAAAAAAGGTGATGGACGAGTTCTTACCACTTTCCTCTCAAAAAGAGGGCCATTTTATGCACTGCTATATGAACTAAGTTGGCAGAATCAATGGTAAGCTTCATCCTGTTTATAAATCAAAATGAGATTGTTTTCCTAATTACATTTACATCACTTTGTTTTTAAAATTTTCATCATAAACAGGGCACATATTCTGGAATGACATCACGGACATAGAAAATAGGCAGATAAGTTTGCAGCAATATTGATTTGTGATGCTTTGTGCAATAAAAAAAAAGATTTTTTTTAATCAGGACTCTGAACAGAGAGGATTCCAAAAGAAGAGAGGAAGCAACAAGAGATTGTTTATGAGCTATAATTTTATATTCATAATCAGGGGGAAAAAAAGCAGTACAGTAGACAAAACCCAATTTTAATTAATGATCTTTACATTTCTTCCAGGCTTTTCTGACACTGGCTCAGCCTCCCCCACGCTGCCTCTTCTTGCACTGAATTCTGCCTGATCACATGGCCACAAGTCAGAATGAGATCAAATGACGCAGAAAACTAAAACTGAACTTTAACCCCCACCTCCTCTCCCCAGTTATTCCCCCCTTGCACTGGCAGGAAAAAAAAAAAAGAAAAAAAAAATTCAGATGTGAAGCAGAAGTCATTCCTCCACAAATGCTGAAATCAAATAAAAAAATGAAAAAAAAAAAGTAGGTTTAATTTGACACAAAGACTTTCCTTTTTGCAGAGTGCTGTCAGTCAGATTATCTGCAACTAGAAGTAGAGCATTTAGAATGAAGAGCAGAAATAGAAATGTAGGGGTGGGGACTGCTTGCTCAGAAGAGTCTTTTGTCTGGCGATACTGTGACTAAAGATAATCTTTGTTTATCTTGTATGTTTAACTTGTGTCTTGTATACCCAAAGTGTTGGAAAAAAATGTGGAATTACAAGTGGGTAACTGAACAAACCCATAACACAGGGTATAATTTCCAGGCATGGAAGGCAGGAAAAACAAACTCAGCAGTTATTATACCATATTTATTTTTTTCTTTATAATCTCTCCCAGACTTGTGGCACAATAATGTTACAATTAAAGCATACTTTGACTAACAATTTCACATCAGAATGAAACGAATTATGTCACATTACTAATACAGCAAAGCAGAGCTGCAAGCCACCCTGGCTACACAAGTACAGCTTAAAGCTAAAACTTTACAGAGACGAAGCAGTAAGCTCAAGGCTGATGAAAACTGAATAGGATTTAAGTATTTAGTGTCACCCAATCAGTGAAATATGATTAATGAGCCTGGAGGAGTACACTGGTTTTTAGTCTCCAAAGCAAGGCGGACATGGGGGGAAACGTGTTTGAGCTCTTCAGCGATAAAAGCCCCAGCAAAATTCTGCACAGCTAAACTACACGTTCAATTGCAGCTGCTTATTTCTCCTCTGTGTGATTAGAGCCTCCTATTTCCCTCATTACAGGCTTGATATTATTGAAGCAAAGCCAACAGCGAGTTAGCAAGCCAGCAGGGGATCAAATTGATTATACAGTTAGCTGTGGAAAAACTGAAATTCTTTATTATGGGGAAATGAAATACAGTTAATTTATGCTTCAGCTGAACCCCTCCCACACTATGCTTACTCTACTGGTACTTTGAATTTTCTCTGAAGCTACAAGGCAGCTGAGAAATTACAGAAGCTTTACTGATATAAAAATAAGTCAGGCTTTCAGTATTTTTTAAAGGATTTTTGTATTTCTAATTATCATAACTCACTGTATAGGACAACATTGCTATAAAGCCGAAAAGAAAGAAAGGTGCAAGGCATTTGGGTTTATGTAGACTAGAAGATTTGCTATCTGTCTTTAGCTGGTGTTACAGAGGTAGTCCACAAGTAGATGCAAGCATTACCTTATCAGTAAAATAGCAACTCAATTTTTGTGGTATTTCAATTAAAAATCTCCTTCCCAAATGAAGAAGTTAATCATTTGGGACCACAAGTAATTTTTTGAGAATAAGAACAGGCCTGTTACTTTATTTCTGACAAGGACAGACCATGAGATAAAGTTTGTTTCGAAAATGAGAACTTGCAGAAGACAGCATCGCATTGGGCCCATCCCAAGCGATTATATCCAAGAAATTCATATCTTCCCTACAGAGCTGAAAAGTGCTGAGATCTCACAAGCAGAAAATTTCTCCTGCCCCACAGGCCTTTGCTTTCAAGCTCCAAACATTTGTCCTCCTTGATACCGTGATAAATAGAGCTCTGGATAGGACCCTACTGAGGAATGTCCCCTCTCCAAACAGCTGTCACCTCCCATTGCTCTCAGCAGTGTGGACCCAGGCCACCGGCCACCCTTCCCAAAGACAGTCATTGCTTCTCTTAATGTATTTTTCACTGTCCTTTTCCATCCCCTGGCAGTACAAGAGATACATCCTCTTCAGAAAGCAGCTTGGCTTCTGTCCCATGAGGCAAGAAGGATGTTGTAACTTGTCAAAGATTAGCAAGAGAGCCCACACGAGGGTCCCATGGAGAGAAATGCTTAATGACACTGTTTTGCAGGAAGGGAAAATACCATACAATGCATCTTTAATAAAAAGTGTGACTTGGTCAGGATTCACAACCTTAATCAAGCTGCAAGAAAGAGCAGCCCTCTAACTGCTGGCCTGCCTCATGTAGAACTTCCTGTGTTTCATTAGCCTTTCTTGTGCCTTTTCTGCATTTCTGATGCTTTGTTCATGCTGCAACATCTCTGCAGTATTTTTTTTCTCCCAATCACTGATGAATGCTTTGAGATATCTCCCTGGTTTTCAGACAAAACTTCTACCAATTTTTTTACCTGTCAGTGTCTTTTTGGCTGAAAAGATTGTGCTCGTTTTGGCTGTGGTAGAATCAATTTTCTTCATTGACAGAAGAAAATTCTGGTATGGGACTGTGTTTTGGATTTGTGCTGGAAACAGTGTTGATAACATAGAGATGTTTTAGCTATTGCTGATTAATGCTTGCACAGAGTCAAGGCCTTTTCTGCTCCTCACTCCACCCCACCAGCAAAGCAGGCTCAGGGTACACCAGCATTTGGGAGGGGACATAACTGGGACAGCTGACCCCAGGTATACACCATACCATATAACATCATGGCCAGTATAAAAAGTGGGGGGAAGAAGGAGTAAGGGGAGGGACATTCAGAGTAATGGTGTTTGTCTTCTCAAGTCACCATCACATGTGATGGAGCCCGGCTTACCCGGGGATGGCTGAATATCTGCCTGCCTATGGGAAGTACTGAATTAATGCCTTGTTTCGCTTTGCTTATATGTGTTACTTTTGCTTGACCCGTTGAATTATCTTTATCTCAACGCATGAGTTTTCTCACTTTATCCTTCCGATTCTCTCCCCGATCCCACCGTGGGGAGCGAGTGAACGGCTGCATGGGGCTGAGTTGCCGGCTGGGGTTAAACCACGACAAACATCCTATGGTCTTATTAGAACAAAAGCAATCAAGCTTGATTTGCACTACCCACTTTAGCAGTATTAATACTAAAAGAGAAGTAAAAATACACATTATGTTTTTTATTTCCTCTTTCCCTTCTCACTCAAGAATTAATAGAATAAAAGTCTTTTTCACTTGCTGCTATAATATCCACTGACTGATCCAAGGAAGTGCTAATAAATGCAAGTGAAAGTTTGCACACAACTTAAAATGCAGAAGAGCTTATTTCGCTGAAGGCTGGATGTTTACCAGGAAATGAGATGGACTCAAATTGCCCTTGTGACTGCTTGAGACATACACTCATTAAAGATACCATTGAAGTAATATGGAGGAGAAAATAAATTGTTTGAAAGGACAGTGCCAAGACTGGCAAATCTAAAATTTACTACACAGTCATACAGAAGCTATTTTGGGAGCCACAATCACCTCTTGGAAAAATAAACACATTTCCACAGAACAGCAATTCCGTATGTTGCACTTGGCCATCTTGACCGAAGCCAATAGGGTAATGACTTTTACAAGTGGTGAAACCCAGCCTCTTGGCAAAAACAATCCCTAACCTCAGGAAATACAGAAGAATTTTTTAGAAGAAAAATAAAATTGAAATTTTTTTTATGTAAATATGGATACATATATAGTTGATGTTTATGAGAAAACTTCTACTTGGAGAAAGACAGTAAATCTACAGTACACAAATTCTGACACAAACAATCATTGACATAAAAATGTTGCTTTTAAGTTGACAGGTGGTTTTCTAAAAGAAACTAAAAATAACTACTTGACAAAAAACTGAGACAGATTTCCAAGAAATTCTGTGTCATTTTGAGTAAGTTCTTTCCTGATCCATAGCAGCTATCTATTTCAAACAGTACTATTTACATATGATGCAAAAGCCCCTCAAGGTAACCAATCACCTGAACACACTGAATACACTCTAGCTGTGACTAGGATGTAACCAGAAAGCCTCCAGAAAGCTGTGTGTGTATGTGTATATACATCTATACACTGCCATATATGCATGCAGAGTCTTTTCACAGGCTTTTCTCCTACATTTTGATATGTTTCAATTTGCTTTTCCTTTGCTATGTGACTGGTTTTGACATTTATTTGTATATATGTTATTTGAGATTATATATATATATATTATATATATATAAGATACAACTTAGAAGATATTTTGCAAAGGAAGCATAGCAAAAGACTGTAAAAGAACTAGGGCTCTTCTCAGTAACCTAAGGTAAGGCCATGAAAAATTCCTGTTGTGAAAACCTGTCCTCACATGGCTATGGGGGCTCTTTAACTAAGTGGTGCCATATTGAGGCAAGGGCTTGAACTCTAGAGCCTGAGCATCTATTTGGAAAGCCCCCATTATTTGCAATAGAGCTGCCAGACATAGCAAATGCTCTGTGATTTCATTGTATATGACCAAAGAAACCCCTCCATGGCGCAGAAAAAGCACAGGGAACAGAACTTTTCTGTTAGGAACAGGTTGTTTTTCTGGGGATACAGCTGCATACATGTAAGAAAACTGCATCACTGAACAGATCTATCCATGTGCAACAAATCTGACATTGGGTTCCCTGTGAACAGTATGAATCTTCATCTTCAGCATGATGGAGACAACCTGATCCACTCATAGTGCATGTGTCATTTAACCATCTGAGGCCTTAGAAGCCCCTGGACTGTGGTCAAGAATTTGCAGGTCCAAGGTCTCTAAATTCCTTTAGGTGACCCTGTTACTGGTCTCAAATATGAAATAAATTACAATTAATATACTTCGAAGGTGGAAAAAACTTCTTTTGTACAGTAGGTAACAAAGAAAAGCGATTGACAGCATATACCGAGTGAATGGTAGAGCCAGAGCCTCTGTCCTAGCCAAGTGCTTCGTGTGTTACACAGTATTGTTTCCTAAAACTTTCACAGTTGCTTTTAATGCTTTTCTGCCAATAAGCTCCCAATGCTTTAGAAAGATTCAGACATTTCAAAAAATCATTAATATTTTTGAGTATATTTTTCTGTGAAGCCAAGCTGAAATCCTAAAAGGAGCCTTTAAGAAGTTGGCCTGGTGGTTAATGCAACAGACAGGCATCTCAAAGGCATCTGGCATCAAAAAGAGTTACAAAAATCAAGGTATTTGAAAGTCTTCTGTGAGTTTCAGAAATCTGTGGCCTGTGAGTCCTGTTTCCTGCATCTTTAAGACGTAACATGTCATCGTTATGCACCAGAGAGCATCTGACTGCAGCTGGGAGCAATAGGCATCACTGATACCAATCACTGCTTTACCAGGTGTATAAACCTGGAGTTAAATAATTTTGTCCTTAGGTCATTCTTTGAGTCAGTTACAGTGCAAAAGAGATGTACCTTTCCATCACCTTGCTGACAGTTAAATGCTCAACAGATGCAAAGCACTCATTTTTCTCTCTATCAAAAGTGAAAACAATCCTTAACACAGAATTTCCTTGCTGTAACAAAAGTGAACATTTCATTTTTTTTCAGTTTACTAGAGTTTGAAAGGTCATATAAGTCTACTTTTATGAATATTGTTAACATAATCTGGAATATAAACACAATATCAACACAAATTAAAAGGATTCTGAAATGGTAGAGAGATGGAGAATAATGTTTTACCATTGTAGTGCTGTTTAATTAACATCACCTCCTGAGTGAGGCTGATGCACTGCACAGGAATCTGGGCTGTTTTGCTATAAGTGGAAAGTTAACTTAAGTAGAGTGTCTCTACAGAGATGAAGATGCAGCAAAGAAGTGGAGATTAAAAAAGCCAGATCTGATTCTCAAAAAGAATACAGCGACATAAGAGCAGGTACAGGAATTTGAGGACTTTTGTTTCACCTGCTACATTTTTGTAGCTTTTCTACCCTGTACAGAATCAACTCTTCAGCATCTAGAGCACTAGGAGACCTGGGAAACCCTAGACAACTGGAAAACAAAACAAAAAACCAAAAACCCAAACCATCTGAAGCAGTATAGCTATGTTGATTGACTTGGAATCCTAGGTAATACAACCCACCAAGTCTAAGATCCTTTATGGGGACCCAAATAAGGACCCAATAGGGAAAGGAAGAAAGGTAAAAGGTAAAACAAGGGAAAGAAGAAAGTTTGATGTAGTGATAAAACATAGGTATTTGCTAAATTCCCAGATCTGCTCTGGGCAAGTTGCATTTTGAGGTACTAAAGGTTCCTGGAACGTGGAAGATGTGTAATCTCCAAGCCAATGGGGACCTAATGAAGTTTAACTCTTGCTATTTGTTTTGTTGGTGTAAATGTACAAACCAGGAATGCTTGTTTGGAACAAGAAGAAAACAGACAAAACTGTCTAACACTCATATAATTTCTGTAAGCTTTTGCTTGCCTAGGACTACAGCAGAAGGCTGCTCTGTTCAGCCTGTTTTTGAACAGCAACTGGAAATGAGCTAGGATAGTCACAGAATTAAAGTATCCAGCTGACACTTGAATAACATGTCTAAAATGAGCATATCCAGAAGCACCTAGTGGCTGAGAAAAAAAATTTCCCTGCTTTTGCATTACAAGTCCTATTTTTAGACCACTGGTATTTCAAAAAGGTTTTCAAGAAGTAAAAAACAGTCAGAATTTACAGAACTAGACCAAAATATGAAGTGCTGGATGACTGTGGGTGAAGGGAAAGACTTTGGCACAGGCTTTTCAGCAAGACAGCCTAGCCCAGGCTCCTGGCCAGGCTCCAGCTTTGGAAGCTGTCCTCAGACTCCTCTGAGATGACTATCGGCCCCTCTTCCTGCTCCAAGCTGTTGAGCAATAAAGCTCTGAGTTGTCAAACTGATACTGCTCTTTGAAGCAGAAGTGGCTGTGATTCAGTCTTTGGTGAAATAACCCTCCCGATACTAAAACTCCCTGAGCTCCTCTGGAATTAAAAGCACGATCATAAATACAATGAATTTGTTTTGTTAAGCTTTTTGGTGAGTATTGGTTTGTAATTATCTTTACACTTGTGATATCTCATTAGTAAGGACTGGCCACATGATATGGGAAATCCTTCACTACAAGCAGGAGTAGGGTTGTGCACTCCACAGCTGCACTTCAGTAGCATGAGCAATATTATGAAAAATGGTTTTATTCTTTCACCATGTCATTTCAGTAAAGCAAGAGGAAAGAGGAAAGCATTTAAAAATTGTGGGACTGGCAAAGCTGAACTTGAAAGATTCCTCCTTCCCCCATGGAAGCACTGCTCTCATCATGCCAGCATTTCTTCAGCATCCCTAAAAGCGAACCAGGATATCCTGTGAATACTGAAACTAGCTCTCTCTTGCCCAACAACCACGTGTTTTTTTGTTTTGGGGTGAGTTTTTTGTGTTTGGTTTTTTTTATTTTTTTTATTTTGGTTGGTTTTTGGGGTTTGTTTTTTTGTTTTGTTGGTATATTTTTGTTTGGTTGGTTGCTTGTTTGTGTGGTGTTGTTTTTTTTTTGTTTTCCAAGGAGATCAAAACTTGACACTTATAATGTTTTGTTTCCCAAACCAAATTCAAACTTCTGGTCACCACCACCTGTACCTCAGCACTGATTTCTTCTGGCTGTCTTCTCAACTATCCCACTAGAAAGCTTTTCCCCTCCATAACATTTCTTCATTTGCTAAAACATTTCTAAACCAGCATTACTCCTTTCCACATTCTCCAAGTGGTGCTGTCAGGAACTTACTATCAGTGTCTTTGTGAATCAAAGCCAGTATTTTATAGAGAAAAACAAAGAGTAAAGGCCTAGCTTGACTCCATCTTTCTTAAAACTAGCATTGTCATACAACAAAGATGACTAACAAGAGATGTGCTCCTATTTTCTTTTTCTCCTTCTTACCACTGCCTTTGCTACAAGAATGAAAGCCACACTATCATACCTGCAGCAATATTAAAGTGACCAAGGACACAGCTGCCCTGGTCCAGGGGTGCTGGAGGGGATCTGCATTTTCACAAAGATCTCTGAGGCGCCCAAACTACCATGATAATTCAGTTTCATACAAATTGATTGTAAAAGAGAGAAAGGCAACTGAACTAACCATGCCTCAAAGTTGTGCCGAGGGAGGTTTAGAATGGATATTAGGAAAAATTTCTTCACCAAAAGGGTTGTCAAGCACTGGAACAGGCTGCCTGGGAAAGTGGTTGAGGCGCTATCCCTGGGGGACAGATACAGCACTCAGAGACATGACAGAGTTTAGTGTTGGGCTTGGAAGTGTTGGGTTAATGGCTGGACTTGATCTTAAGAGTCTTTTCCAACCTAAATGATTCTATGTCTCTGTTACTGAATTAACCTATAGTTACACCTATCTCTTAAGCAACCATAAGACAGAAGCATCCATAAGACAGAAATGAGACAGAAAAAGACAGTTAATCATCTAAACAGCTAGAAATAGAGAAAAAATTAGCTTTTGTACAAAGGGTTTTCTGACTAAGGCCAAGTTTCTTTACGTAAAGAAAAGCAGATCAAAACTACCCAGTCTTTCTGATCTAAAGCATATTTCTGGTTGTATTACAAAAATTTGTTCTTTGGGATACACCCATTGGGAAGTTCCAGCATTTTTGGTCATGTTGGCTGTCAAAAATGCATAGAGCTTTGTTGGTGGGAAGGACCATTTTCTGTTTCCAGGCTCAGACTCTTATTATAGCTTAGATCAAACCCTGTAATAAAACCCTCTAACAGCCGCCAATTTTATCATATGCAAATACTTAAACTTCTACTGAATCCCCTAGCCTAATCAACCATCTACAGCCTTACTTCCCCTGAGAACATTGCCAGAGGTGCATTTGTTCCTCGTCATTTCATGTTCTAGGCATAAACACAACGCAAAATTCAGTTGTTGTGTTCATCTTATGGCAGGAAAAGAACTACCATAACATCACAAGCTCGGAAGAAACAAATTTGGATATGTTGTTTTTGTCTGTAAACTGGATTTTGAACTAACAGACCCCCACAGTTTTGTTTGACCACCCCTGTGAAAGCTTGGAAAGAGTGTGCTGCGCTACTAGGTGCACTTGTAAGAAACCAGAAAACATCCCCCCCTCCCAGACCAAGCTGGCTGTGGACTTTCTTTGTCCCCCTCTAAAAAAAGACACTAAGTCCTCTGGAGGAAGAGGGCACTGCTGCGTGTCCAATGGCTGTACCAGGCTAGCAGAGGCTGCTGCAGCTATGCTACTGCAAAATACATGTCATTTCTCATTTTTGCCAGAGAAGACAACTCATGAACAGTGACAAGGCTGCCATTAGGAGTGTGATGTTTCTGTATTACACACCAGCTCTCTAGTCAGCTATGAAAAGGAAGATATAGTAAAAAAAAACCCAAGCGAGATCTATTGCATGAAAACAAAATGCAAAATGGCACATAAGGAAAAACAAAATAAAAGAACTTTTCCTTTGTAACACCACCTTTAAACTTTACTTAAGCCTTATTCATTTGGTAAATCAAGGAAGCTCACATAGACTCCAGGTGGAGCTGGGATGAGTGCATATTGACAGTAAGAGTTTTCTGTTAAGCCATGTCACTATCTACTGGCAGATCACTGAGATTTTTTTTTTTTATTAAGGAGGTAGCAGATAGCCTTCTAACCCAGACCTTTATTCAGAGTGTGGATACATACAGCAGCCTACAAATACCTACAAATCTGAGAATTCTTAAGAGTGACTTGAGGCTGCTTCCCAGTCTCAGCCTGACCAGCCCTTACACCTCTTCTTCTCTAGAGAGCTGCTCCCTTCTCCACAGCAGACCAGGACTCCAGCCCTCCCTACCAGGTTCTTGCCCCAAGACCACAGGCTGAAGAGCAGAAGACTTCTCCTTCTCATCCCTTAGCACTTCCCTGACCAGCTATAGAACCTCCTTGCTCCTCACCCCTCCTTTCCACACTGCTCTCACTTTTGCAGTTTCAAGCTTTTTATCTCCAACAGTCCCCCACAGCAATTAATCACTTTCAATCTGTGGCTCCCATTTTGCTTTGTTTTATGACTGATACTGCACAACTGGATGTAAGTTCCTTAGCCTGTAGCTGGTGGAGGTAACCAGACCCCCTTCTTAGCTGTTTTGCCTTCTCCTCTGCAGGTGCTTGTAATCTGGCTCAGGAATCCCCTAAAAAAGCGGCCAGTGTCCAGGACAAAATTTTTAATAGAGTAACTGTAATATTTTAGGGGAAACAAACAAAAAACCAACCAAAACACCAAGGAAAAAAAATGCACCAGCAGCCTGCAGCAGCAAAAGACAGTCATTTGCTTTCTGAACTGATTTACTGTCGAGTAAATTACGAAATAAAATTATATTTCCAATTCCTGCCTCCAAGGGAGCAGAAGGGAATCAGAGGGGAAAGCACAGCTCCGGAGAATCAGGAGATGTGGCTGCAGTTTTCAACTGTACTAGAGAAATCCTCTGACAGAAGCGCTACCTCCACCAGGCTGTGGGCTCGGTAGTAAGCACCCAGGGTTCAGTTGATTCACTCTGCTCAAAACCACTCTGCCATTTTCAGGTGAAAGTTGACGTAGTTGGAGGTTCGTAATCAAATACGTTGCACTTTATCCTTTTGCTTTCATTCTTTTTATCACGCACGTCGCCAAGACACATAGGAAAACCAAGACAGAACAGTGATAAAAACTGAAAATAAAGACTTTTAACCTTGTAAATAAGTGCTAAGCCTTGCTAGTGACTGCAGCGTTCCTAGTGCAGAAAAACATCGCTCCCTCGTGTGGTTAAAGCTCACTATTGCTAATTTAGCGGTACTGCAGATCTTTGCATGAAAATTTAGGGAAGAAAGGATTATTCGCCTAAATTTGCATCTCAATGCACAGTCACATACGAGCTCATGCATGCAAAAGTATGAGTACAGTAATACACCTTGCACAGAGTTCACTCTGAATAGGAAATTTCACCTCGTATGTGTTTTAAAAGGCTAAAAAAATTATCTCCCTCAAAAGGCTGATAGAAACAGAAAACAAAACTGGGATCTTTTATGGAGAAATCTACAACTCCATACAAAAGAGATTGTAGGGGTTCGAGGTTTTCATATGCAAACACTGATTGAACTGTTACTCTCTAGATAACTGATAGTTAAACTCACAGACTAGCTTGGAAATTAAAGATGTGAAACTACCTGACCCCTTGACAGGATTAACAAACATCCTTTAATCTCTTCTCAGGGTGTGCAGAATCCTACACAAGATTTTCTGTGAGAATTTCAAGACTTTGGGGAGTCCAGAGACCTCATCA
This sequence comes from Pseudopipra pipra, assembly GCF_036250125.1. Taxonomy (NCBI): domain Eukaryota; kingdom Metazoa; phylum Chordata; class Aves; order Passeriformes; family Pipridae; genus Pseudopipra; species Pseudopipra pipra. Next base: position 33,509,275 of record NC_087549.1, on the reverse strand, counting down.
ATTTTTCTGTTAGTTCACCTGAATGGCCATTATAAATCCAACATACAGTGCAATGACAGAGTTCCTTACTGCATCTAAGTATACACGTGTTATTAGTGCTCTTTAATAGAGCTGCACTAATGCATTCTAAAGCCTCAGAGCCCTCTCTTTTGGCCTGGTTTCCAACTTGATAGCAAAACAGAGGATGCCTCTCATTTTGTCTCAATGCAGTGGACCCTTCTTTATACAGCTTAGCACAATAAGGTTGCATAAACAGGTCCCCTTGGACAAAAAAACCCTTCAAAACAGTACTACTTCCAGTCAAGCTGTAATTTAATCAAGAGAACAATTAATTATTTTCTATGCTTTCATTGCTAACAAATCACAACATATTTAAAAACTTAAGTACATTAGAATTTTTATATGAAATATCAGTGTGCAATAGATTCCTCCCCGAAACCACTGGAGAATAAAGATGGGAATAGATGACTGAAATTATTGAAATTTGTATTCTCTTAAATCAATACCAAGCTATTTGAATAAGAAAACATTATTTCATTATATAGTATGAATACTATGCTTATTCACAGGAGTAACAGCTAACAAGTATTTCCAGCTGATATCAGGAAATATTCAAATTTATCTAAAATACATAGCTACTGTTATGTGTTGCAAAGAATGGTTGGAGATTAAGAATTAAAATACCTAGAACATAGGACATACAACGCCATTTAATCCCAGGCAAAAAAAAAAAAAAAAAAAAAAGAAAAAGAAAAAGAAAGAAGAAAATATGCTCTCAGGGACTTTTCCATCCCACATTCTGTAAAACTCTTTCATAATATTTCTTGCATTCGGAGTGCAAATGTTCTTGAAAGAGAAAAATAAAGAGAGCATAAAGGTGATATTTGGGGAACAAACTCCAACTACATATGTCTGTGCTTTCCAGGAATTTGCAGCTGCTTTTTTTTCCCTCAGTAGTGACTGCAGCTGATCTTGTTCTCAAAAGAAAATAGACCCATCCCTACAGGAGTTTCCCCTCAAGCAGCCTCCCCACTCTCTCCCCTCCCATCCTTAAGGAACCATAATTCAAGCTTAAATACTTTGGAAATAAATTCATTTTCCTGCAGCAAAGGAAGACTGATGCACAAACATTAGAGCAATCTAATTTTAGATCATTCAGACAATACACTGGATCCTTACGCGCATTTATTTAAGGCTATTTATAGTCCTCCAGACGCTGCTGGAAGTATAGTCGTCCATTGTGGAGCTACTCCGCTGTGCCCCGGTTTGGGAGGGAGAAAGGGAGGGAGGGATGGAGGAGGCAATCAAGAGTCTGATTGTTCTGGGGAACACAGGTATGGAGGTGTTGGATGAAATGTTCATTTGCAGCCTGAACGGAGATCAAAAGGTTCAGCTGCTTAGCAACTCTGCTGCTGCCAAAAACTGTAGGGGCACTGGAGAACTTGGAAGTCCCAAACCGCACCAAATTACAGACTCGGATACAAATGCTGCTCATAGCTCCAGGCATGGAAAAGGGACCATGTGCCAGAGTGGGGGGAAAAACCCTGAAAAATTTTTAGTCCTCTGGGGACACTTTTGGAGTAGCATAAATGGATATACTGTACCTCAGAGCCTGAGTGTTGAAGTCAGCAGTTCCCTCGAAGGCATGTGACTTCCAGAACAAAGTTCTTCTTTTTTTGTAGGCACTTGCAAGCTCATCTAAACATTGGCACCCCACAGTCTCTAGGCCTTGGTTATCAGAAGGCCTCTCAAACCCAGACCTTCTTCAGTTCTTCTTTTTAATTTGTCTTAAAAGAAAAACCCAACCAAACAAAAACAACACAGCTTCTGGCTTCAGATTAATTTTAACAACACATCTAAGGCAACATTTCCAGTGCACACATCCAGTGGTTGAACTGTAACTCATGCTCAGTTCCATGGTATCACAGAAGACTTTGGACCATCAGCTCCAGTTCTCCTGCTGTAAAATGAGAACATACTGCTTCTCCAGTTAGCCTTGTTGGACACATGGATCATCTTTTATCACATTTAGATGCAAGTCCTGGGGCCACTAGCTATTCTAGAGCAGACATGCTATTTTAACTCAGTGTCATTCAGATATTGAGGTCAAAGGATTCCCAGTTGAAAGTATGGAAAACCCTAAGCACTACAGCACAGCATCTTGTTTTCATTACAGTATGCCTTGAGTAGGAAAATCTGCTTTTGAAGTTGTTAGTGATTTTTGACAACCTTCCCTATGAAACTGGCCATGCAGAACACAAGGCCTTACTGTTTTTCTTTAGAGCAGCAACTGCAAGGCACAGCAGATAAAATACATTTGTAGGTCACGGATCCTGAAGTCAGTGTCCCAGTATCTATGTGAGCTAAATATGATCCACTATTTAAAGAGAAGCATGTAGGCAGTTTAAAATGACTGTTCCAAGGCTCACAAAAAGACTGAGATCTTTGCTATCAGATCTAAGTCTGCCCTTTAGAAGTATTAGCCAGATGATGTTGGGGTGATCAAACCATACTGCTTGGAACTCCAAAAGATAGCTCCTCACTGGAAGAAAACAACTTTGCATTTTATGAAATTACCACGGACAAAGATAAGATACTAGTAAAATGGGAAAAGGACAAAACAAACAAGCATAACAACTAAACTAGCTCTATCTTGAAGATTTTTGTTTCTAGAATTATGTATTGTAAATTAGTTATGATCCTTCAGGAATCAGCTGATCTCCAGTGAAAGAAATCCAAGCTACTCCCAGCAATGAGGGCAGGCCAGCAGCACTCCTGCCGAAAGGGGTAATTTGTTACACTGCCTTCTTTCAAGACCTCATGATCCCAGACCTTTGAAACATCCAGTGCTTGCTCCTGAAATATTGCAGAACTAAGGTATTATGGCCACTTCCAGCCATACACTTGCATATAAATGGTACTATCAAAAAACATTAGATAAATCATCTGAAAAGTGTTTTGATGGCACCAACAAGAACAACAACAGAGAACAACCACTGCATAGGCACTACATTAGAGACAAAACCAAGGGGCCACCAGAGAGTGAGCATAGCTGAGGAAGACCAGGCTGCATTCAAGATAAAGTCTTTCACTTCTGTATTGGTAAGTTACTGTTTATTTTCCCTATTGTATCACTGATCAAAGTCCTAAAAGGAATATTGCAGCATTCTAGGAATACAGTTGTGCAACTCAACTGATGTGTAAACTCCTGCAGCAAAACTACCTAAGATGGGATGCCATCCAGAGGGACCTGGGCAAACTCGAGAAGTGGGCCCATGGAAATCTCATGAGGTTTATCAAGACCAAGTGCAAGGTGCTGCACCTGGGTTGGGGCAACCCCCCTGGTGCCAATACAGGCTGGGGGATGAACAGATTGAGAGCAGCCCTGCCAAGAAGGATTTGGGGATGGTGGTGGATATTCTAGGGCAGATGGTGTGACTCTTGGGGATGGTCCCATGTAGGGGAAGGAGTTGGATCCTTGTGGGTCCCTTCCAACTCAGCATCTTCCGTGATTCTCTGGATGAAAGGCTGGACGTGAGCCAGCAATGTGTGCTTGCAGCCCAGAAAGCCAATTGTGTCCTGGGCTGCATCAAAAGCAGCATGGGCAGCAGGTCAAGGGAGGTGATTCTGCCCCTTTACTCTGCTCTCATGAGAACCCACATGGAATACCACATCCAGTTCTGGAGTCCCCAGGACAGGAAGGACATTGACCTGTTGGAGTGAGTCTACAGAAGGGCCACCAAGATAACTAGCAGGATGGAGCATCTCTCCTACAAGGAGAGACTGAGAGAACTGGGTTTATTCAGCCTGGGAAAAAGAAGGCTTCAAGATCACCTAATTGCAGCCTTGTAGTACCTGAAGGGAGCCTGCAGGAAAGCTGGAGAGGAACTTGTTACAAGAGTGTGCAGTGACAGGGGAAATGGATTCAAGTCAAAAGAGAGTAGGTTCAGATATTAGGGAGATATTCTTTACTGTGAAGGTGGTGAGGCACTGGAATAGGCTGCCCAGAGAAGTTGTGGATGTCCCATACCTGGAGATGTTCAAGGCCAGGCTGGATGGGGCTCTGAGCAACCTGGTCTAGTGAAAGGTGTCCCTGCCCATGGCAGGGGGGTTGGAACTAGATGATCTTTAAGGTCCCTTCCAACCCAAACCATTCTGTGATTCTATGATGTGAAACGTGCGTCAGAAAAAAGTGGTTAAAAATCTAGAAGTGAATGAACTGTCAGGATCTACTTCCCAATAAACTTAAAATAAGGCCAAAAATGAAGCATTTAGGTGAACTAGAAAAGTTACATAAAAGATAGCACAGATAATCATATGTACAGAACCATTTCTGCACAAGAAAATACTAAATAGACAGGGAACCCTCAGGCTTGAAACAGAGAGGTCTATGAAATCAAGCATAGTATGAGAGAGATGAAGAGGGAATGATTATTCACTACTTGAGACTCACACAAGGAAATCATCAGGTTTAAAGCACAAGCCACAGGAAATACTTCTTTCAAACAAGGCATAGTTAAATTGTGTAACTTATTGAGTGTTGTGGATGCCAAGTATTTAAATGGGTTCAAAAGGGATTATACAAATGTATGTAGACTACTTCCATTGGTGGCTATAAAAAATTAAAAATAAAATAAAAAAACCCTACAGTTTTGATGCACCAGATGCTTCAGAAGTCCGTAAACTGATGACTGCCAGAAACTGGGGAGATGAAACAGCAGGACCCTTCTCACAGTTTTGCATCTCCTCCCTAAAGGGCCATGAATGCCAGACACTGGATCACGTGGTCTTCTGGGTTTGTCCAGGATAGCAGCTCTTTGCAAGGGAGCCTTACAGCTGTGGAGACAAGAAGTCTGGCGGGGTCCCCTGTAAGAGGAACCTCCAGGGTTAACCATAGTTTCTCTTGAACGACACTGCAGCTCATTGTCATGACTTCCCTGACTTGGGGGGCAGAGAAGGGGAAGAGGGGAGAGTGAGAGAGCAGAAGCAACAAGTGTCAAGAGAACTATAGCACCATTCATGTTGCCTCTAGAAACCACTCCCTTCATCTTCTAAAAATTTTCCTCCAGAAAGCTTCTGAGACTTTTCTTGACAAAACAGACAGTTTACAATGTCTAAAAGGTTTTTTATGGCATGCTATGAACAAAACTTAAATACCAGTGCCAAGAATTAGAATGATTTACGTCATTCTCTTCAGGGTAGGGCATACTCTATCCTATACTCAGAGGTTCCTAATGTCCCCCATGGTGCTGAGCTGCATTTATTGCTATAAATTAAAAAGCTTCAGTTTCAAATCTCTGAAGCTCTTGAAACAGGGCAGGCTTGGTGGTGGGGAGAGGGGGTATGTATTCAAGCCCTGAGGGAATCAACTGCTTCTAGCACAATCACAGCTCCTGGCTCCTGATGAATTCCCGCAGGTCTTGGTGCAGCTGTTCATCTCTGAAGTGATAGCCACAGCAAGAGGAGAATGCTTGACACGGTGCCTTCTCAGTGTAAGCACCGCAAGTCTTGGGACCCGTTTTCAACTGCACCTTCATAGATGTGGAGCCACACAAATTAATGCTTTGCACATTGTCTGTCTTAGAGATCAGCGTGGCAATACTAAGCCAATGATTAGGCCAGCCAGACACTCAACCTGTCATCATCAATTTAATGAATTACAAATCAAAGCATGTTCACAGCTCATGACATAATTCAGATACTTTGCCATCTCTTACCAGGACTACCCAAATCCAGATCTTCAGGAAAGTTTTGCCCAGACTTCACCAAAGTCCCAGGACAATCCTGAAGGAGAGCCATATTTCTTGTTTTTCTTCCAGAGATAGATTTCCCTGCACTGCACTGCTTTCCAACAGCAGAAGCAATCCTTCCAGGACCCAGAACAGATAGAGCCAGGGCAGGATTTTTTTTCTGGGCAGACTAGGATAAAACTACCCCAAAGACAACAACAAAAACTAGGGGACCAGACCATTTTCCTGTGTCACACCAAAACACTTTCTTCTATATAAAAGGGGGCACATGCTAAAAGAACAAACCACTTCCTTATTATTGTAAAAAAAATCTGTAAACTGCAACTTTCGACTTATATTTTCTGAGAAGTTGGTTTAATTACTGTAGGCAAAGTTTTCACATGGCTTCTGCAGCATCTAAGGGAGATGTCCATAAGCAACACTCCCACCAAACAAGAATCTCCTATTGGCAGATAAAAGCTGAAATTTCAGTGCATGAAACAGTTTTATAAGCTTCTCTAACAAGAACTTTGTTTTGAAAGCATTAAAAATTAGTGGAAATACAGAGCACAGGTTTTCTATACTTTCTCCCACCCCAAGGATTAAAGCAAAGAAATCAGCGTCTGCCACAGCACTGTGTACGTGTCTACAAAACTGATCACAGACGGCAGATATAATCCAAGGCTTACTTTGTACTCTCAATGCTGCTTTTAATCTAAGGCGTTGCACTTTTGGGTTAAGATAAAGCTTTAATACTGGACGTCTACATCCTGTTCTCTCAACCAGAAGTGAGGAAGTAGCTTCTGGCCAAATAAGGACACCTTCCAAGACCTGCAGAACACAACATGGCTTTTATTACTATGACAAAACTACAAGGAGTTTGGTCTAATTTAATTCAATGCTCTGTTTTCTGAGTTAGAGCAGAAATGATTCTTAAAAGGCAAAAAGTAATTTTTGCCAAAAGTGCAGCAAAAACATAGGCCTCTGGAGATATTCTTGCTGGCTACCAGTCACCCAAATTCAAAAGCAGCTGTCACAGACTTTGGTGGCCTCTAGTGGCTGCTTTTCCCACATCCCAAACTCATCACATGATTTGGCTCCTAAGACTGCATCTGCTCCACCTCCCATCTGTGTTTGCTGGATCCCTACAAAAGTGGCAGTAGAATGAAATGATGATACTGGGAGGTGCAGCAGGGGAAAGATAAGGTAGGAGTTGTTACAATCATCCAAGATGCCACTTACTTGTCAATATCTACCTGTCCTTACCACCTATAGTAGATTTAGTCACCTGACAAGTACACATGGTGGCAAGATAGCTCTGATTCTTAAAATTATATTTCTTCCATTGATTTTCTAACAAAATTTCTTTTTAAACTGCAGTTTAAGCTATGATGTCTAACAATGAAGTCAAGAACAAGATGTGTGTTCATGAAAGACTAACCTTCACTTAACATTTTCATTCAATTAGTTTGAGGATTTACAAGTTACAAATGCAGGTTTTTAAGGGTTACTTAAGCAGTTCAATAGTTCTTCAAAGCACCAATATGATGTGTGTTGAGCTGAACCGAATACAGAGCTCATGGGATCTGTAGTCAGCCCCTCCACCATGTATCAAATCAAACCCCTTGGAAAGTAACATTCATGGTAAAAGTTTCCAAAAAACAGCCTAACTTTTCCCAAGTTGGGTACAGTCCTCAGGTCCCACCACGTTGCTGAGATCACCAATAGAGCAGTGTGGAGGCTCAGCTTCAGACTGGATGAAATTTTACTCTTTCTGTATCAGTGAAACTGGAATCTATGAAGGCTTTAAAAGTTGTTTAGCTGAAGAGTCTGGAGACACTAGAAGAGCAAGCTCTCAGGCCACACCAGACACTGCCCAGCACAGCTCTTGATGTTCTCCAAGTTTATGGTTACTGTCAAGCTGGAAAGTGCTACTCAGAGGATACAAAATGCTGCACAAGCATTACAGCAAACAAGCCTCACTTTCTCAAGAGGGAGGGCCAATGTGGTTTCTCAAGTTGACAGGTGAGAAACTCAATCCTGAACTTCTGATAATTTTGTGCAAACTCCAGCTCCAGCCTGAGTTACACCAGAGCCATTCCTCTTCAGCCTAAGCAGACCTGTCTGTGTTCACTGGTTTAAGTGAATATCCTCAAACAAAACACTGTATTTGCCTTCGACCAGTATCTTGCTGATGCTGCTGGGCTGTAAGCAAGGCCAGATGCAATTTATATGCCTCCATTTTTGTAACAGACTATTCAAGCACAGTTTTAATTTGATACTCTTTATTATGATATCCAGAAAAACAATAACAAGGTGATTGCTTATTACAGCTTCCACAGACTGGGGCTCCAGACCTTATTGTCCTGGGTATACACACGCACGCACACACACACAAGACAACCCTTGCCACATGAACTTACAATCAAAATAAACCAAACAAATATAATGATTAATCAAGAAACAAAAAGGAGGAATCACCCGCGCGAGAACGCGAGTTACGTTTTGGCTTGGTTTCTAGTCTGGAGCTCAAGAGTCAAAATTCCTACCCTGTTACAGTATTCTTATTACCATGGGCTGAATTTTTACCTGTTGATTACAGTGCAAAATATAATCTTCAACATTTATAACCAATATATGGAGACACAAAGCTCAAGTTCTAGACCATAATTTGTTGAGTGCTATACAGCAAAACTACAGTCTAGAGATTCAGAGACCTTAAGTGTCCAGTTTCTTAAATGAGAAAGGCAGTAAAAGTGAACTGCAATATGCAAAGGAAAAACATCCAGGAATATAAATTTCTGCTAAACCAGTCAAGACTAATGTATTTTTTTTTCAATTCAGTATATCAAATTCCACACTCTCGTGTGTGGAATGAAGAAGTAACAACTTTGTTGTGGTGCATGACAATGCCTGATCTTTAATATTAACCACAATAAATACAGACAAAGAATGAATACTGAAAGACTGTTGAATTATAAAGCTACACTCTAGCTGCTCTGATTCTGCAAAAAGTTTCAAACACAAAAAGAAGAAAAAGGAGTTGTCATTTCTGGCACTTACATCACATATTTGCCATCCTTGAGCAGGATAAAACTGAAGTATTTGCAGAAACCTAAAATAAAAGTGACAGGACACACAGAGATCAAGTGTATTGGATTCAAAACTAGGCTGTTTTTTTTTTAAACCAGAAATAGGAGTTGTTGCCTTTTGAATTGGCAACATCAAAAGGACCTTTTTTCTGAAAGGCAGAAAACAGTCTACTGCTGCTGGAGCCCAGCACTCCTCACCCATCGCTCACCAAAGGGAATTGACAGCAGCAGATGCTAAAAGCAGTTCCATTTCATCCACAATGGCACTTGCTCTGTGGATGTGAGCTATATCCGATATAAGTTCTATTGCAATGTATTCATCCTAAAGAGTTTCAGTTCCTATTAAGGAGGTTCTGATGACACCCGATATGTTGATGTGCTTATTTCTTGCACGTCTGATCCAGCAACAGTCCAGCCCTGCTCCTATTTTAGTTCTGAAGAGCACACAAAATTCCTTAATGTGTAGAGATCTAGGCTTATCAGACCGAAATCTGAGTAGTTCAGGGAACAGTGTGAAGAAGGGATACTCATTAAACATCCACCACAATGACCTACAGTATATAAAACAACCCCACCAACAAACCAACAAGCATGGGCTAATCCAGTGCTCTAAAGATAATCTGCAGCTAACAACATAAGAAATTCAAATATGATGAACAGATGATAACTGACATCAGTCCTTTGAAGTCTCATTCCTTTTAAAGGATCTCCCAAATATTCCCCAAGCCTTCATTTTGTAGGACATCCTTATACTCTGCACCAGAAGTAGCCTAAATATTTGCACAACGAGATGACTATTACTACAGGCTGTGGGCATTAAAACACAGCCCCCCCTCCCCGGAATGCAGTATCTCTGTGCACAGGCTCTCACCAGCCTGCAAACGTTACAAGCAACACGACTGTCTCTACTTTGTGTTCAAGTCCCTTCAATACTGAGATTCTCCAGAGAGAACAATAAGGACAGCAATGACCAACACTGCATAGGAAGCCTATTCAAGCTGCCAGTCTCCATCATTTACAACACAGGCCCAAAGGGCTGAGTCACAAATGGAACCAAACCCAAGTATGACCTAGGAATCAGCTGGTCAACTTCCTGAAAACAAAATAAGAGAAACCAAACAACTCTTCCCTCCATGTACCAAGACAGGCATATCATGCAATTCTTGCAAAACTCTCTGGGAGATTTACTTCAATACATAAAGGGTTTATGTGGAAAAAAAATCCCTCAGCAAAAAAGCTGTAGTTTCCTGGCCGTTAAGGAAAGTAGTTTTGTTTGTTTGATCCAGGACAACCCACATTTTCAAAATTCCAGTTTCTACATCACCAGTATCATTTTTCACTGCTTGGAAACCCTGTTGACAGTTAACAGGTATCTCAGTACAGTAAAACACAATGAGTATTCCCCCTTCCCCCTCAATATCCAACAAAAATCCATTAATACTTAATGGATTTGGCATGTAGGAGCTACCAGAGACCAATCTCCCTTCTGATAATGATGACTGGAAGCCTTTCAAGGAGATCACCCAACTCATACTGTAATCTAGTGTAATTTTTAAGCAACATGTCAATGGAAGGGGTAGCTGCCTTAGAACCTGATATGTCTTTTCCCTGCATTTTTTTTCTTGTTGCTTATACATAACTACTTGTGAGCCTCTGGGATTACTATCAGACAACTAATCCAGTGGAAAGAAAACCCCAAGCAACCCCTTGCACCAGCTCCCTGATCTAGCTCACCATGCAACCAGAAAGGTTTGTGCTAGCCAAGGCAAGGGACTGAACCCCAATTTTGGCAGCAAACTACATTACTTTCAGCTTAGCATGAACATGAAAATGCTCCCTTCCCTTTAATATCAAGTTTTGCCACCAACAAAATTACCTCATGTGCAGTTAGTCAGAAATCTTCAAAGAACAAAAGGACTGCAGATGTGTATTGCTCCTTTTTACAGAAGTCAATTACTTGTACCCGAGTAGTGCACTGCTTATTACAGTTCTGGCTAACATAACTCCATAAACGCAACTAAAATTTTCAAAGAAAAAAAGTATTTAGGAAAAATATCAAATGCTTACAAATAACTGATTTTCTACATGCATTATCCCAACATACTTAATTTGCCATCAGCATTACCTAATGTTAGCAGAAATAGCCTAAGCATTTTCTCTGCTTGGCAAATTCCTTCATAATTCCTAACTTTGGACGTGGGATCACCAGAAAAGCCGTATTTCCAAAGAGTATTTCCACATTCATCAGTAATTCACATAGGAGAAATCAGTCTTTGCAACTACTCCAAGTGTCCAGATGAAAACTAAAATTATTTTCAGCTGGTCTGAGCTCCTTGTTTGTACTTTGAAGTTCAATATAATCACTTTAAAAGTAAAATAATAGTTTTGATAGTAGATTCTGGCATAGAAACCAAACACACATTTGGGGGGCAAAAAAGGCTATAAATCATCTGTTGTTAAATCTTGAAAAGTTCTGAAAAGACAGGGCAAAAGGAAGGGGCTTTAAGACAAAAACCAAACCCAACAAACCCTATCCACTGTCTGTATAATTATTCAATTAAAATCCATCTATATGGACAAATCTTTCTCTTCACAGGACCTGTCAACTGACCAGGATAAATTACTGCAGCCTAGGCAAAAATTATTTTATTAGACATAGGAATAAAATGATGAACTCTTCAGACATTTCCATTTCTATTTTTCCTGACTCCATGATTAAGAAAACATGATTAGACTTCCATCTTACTGAATCCCAGATTACAAGCAAAGAGCAAAAAATGCAATAACATTTAAAACCCAGTTTTAAGCAATTAAAAAGAAATTATCCAGCCAGACAATAATCTTATGCTAAAACAAGCAATATCAAACTGGAAACATAAGTCTCAAAATCTTATAAGTTTATGAGTGTTTCCATTCCAAGGTAGAAAATTCTAAATCACTGCTTTTGCCTCAAACATAATAATTATGTATTTTTAGTTATGATACAAAAGACAGAAGATACTGGCTTCCAATACTCTATCCAAATTCTAGAACAACTGTTATTATTCTATATTACTTGGCAGACAGCGACAACTCCTATAAGGCAAGGATGAAGATTAAGCCATTGTGGAAACAAAAGTGCTTTTGTTAAAGTCCAAAGGCCAAGAATTTCTGTCCATAAGGCCAAAAGGAGACAAAAAGCAATGTCAGTATTAACAGTCAAGAATATATTCTTTCGAAGTTTTTGGAAATTAACCTGAAGTTTGCATTTCAAGACTACTGTGAATGAGGTTTACAAGAAACAGTTTGCCTTAGGGAAACAACTATTACAACCCTCCTATAAGTCTTAAAGATCTCAAGAAGTACCTTAGATGTTCCCTTCATAATTTTTGTTCCTCCACCTGTTATGATTCTGAGAGCCCCAGTACAACCGGATATCACAACCAAACCGATTTAGAGTCAAAGTACCAGACTAGACACTTAAAATTTTCCCCCCTGGCTTAAGGTACAAGTTGAGAGCAAGGCACACAGAATTTGTGAAGGTCTTTCTAGAAACATCAGACTTGAAATGTGATTTTCGGCAGCAGGTATATAATATACACAATTCTCTCAAAATTTCTGATTTCCAATTTTCCAGTTTCATGTCAGATTTCCAGAATCAGACAGATTCACAGTTCCACCACTTCGAATCAAGGCATGGCATAGCTACTTCTACTGAAGCAGACTGGGCATATTACAGGGCATGCTGCTCTAGAGTTCTCAAGCCAAGCAAGTATAAGTCTGCCAAGTCCATTTCAGGAGGTGTGAACCAAATACTTGGGAACCGTGACTGTAATTAGCGGAAACATATAATAAATTATACTGCAATAACTCTAAATAGCACTAAACAATTGAAGAATGGATAGTTACTTGTAGAGAATATTTTGTACTGGAAACGTTTATTCTGAACAGTAAGCAATTGAACTGTAGAAGATACAGAATGCAGATTTATTACTCTGTTGGGTATAAATTCAATTATAATAACAGGTTTTAATTAAAATTATTTTATTTATCAGCTTGATTGCTCATAATTATCCTCAATCAATAAGCAGTTCAATACTTTGGTTACCTTGATAGACTAATTTAGCAACTTCTTCTTAAGACTCAAATAAATCTCTCACTCGTTCTCAAGTGCAATGGGTTGAATTAAATCCATTACAAAAGCGTACAGAGGAAACATTATCTGCATATTAAACTGGAAAACTAACTGGATGAAGCTTCACATTGAATACAATTTTAAAAGATAATGGAAGAATTCTTAAATTGAGATTTTTCCAGTTGTAGCAAAGGGCACAATAAATCAGTTTTAAGAAGTTGTAGCTTCTAAATATTTTTTCATAAAAACATATATAGGAGAAATCAAACTATTCCTAACAGAGGTGAAACAAAGCAAAGCAGTTAGAATAAAGGAATGTTTCTCATAACTTGATCCATTTATTTAATTCCCTCTTCATGGAGCAATAATTGCCTCCCAAAACAAACACAAGACATTGTAAGAACCTCCACCCTCTAAAATCGGCCAGACAAGTTTTTAAAGAAGGTCCAACGCACACTAATTCTCCAAGATACACTTTAAAAGCACACACAGAAGCGAACAGTGCTACTGAAATCAACTCTTCCTATGATCATACACACTCCCTTCTAATTTTCAAGTGCTAAAAGCTATATCTCAGAAAGGTTTTTTGTTCCTTGTAAGAGATTTCTAACCAACAAACAATAAGACTCTGCAACATTTCCGATTATTTCAGTTCTGTTTTAATGATATGGGGCAATTCTAAGAGCAGACATTGTGCAGCTAGTAACTACAAAATAAAGAGGTCTATTGGTGTGGTCTTGGAATCCCAATTTGAAATGCAAATTTGAGTCAAGGTAATTAACTGAAAAGCCAGAGTATCTGAAAACGCATACTAAGTTTTTACTTCAATTTTGTAATACTTCTTGAGGAACTTGGAAAAAGTGAAGTTGGTAGAACATCATATATCACCAAGATTACAAAAACTGGAGGGAAATAATACATTGCAACAGTGATCCTCATTAAGTAAGTTATTTCATCACAGTAAATGTTTAAAAAAGCGTCAATGTTTTTTAAAAAGTGTTGAATCCTCCCCTCAAGTATTTGAAGAGAGATAAACCTTTTTCCTTAGTCAAAATGGCTTTTTAAAAAAAGTTTCTCAAAACAACATCAATAATCAAAAAACATGAATTGTATTTTCCTTAATCCATAATATCTCTAGTGCTGAAGAGCCATCCATGTAAAAAGCAGATTCTTTGGGGACATTAGTCAATTAACTTAATAAACCCCAGTTTTACGAGGATTTATCCTTCCTGCTGCGAGGTGAGTCCGCTCCATTTGAGGTCACTGTTCCATTTATTCCGTTTTCTACAAAACAAGAAAACATTTTTCAAATACAATGAGATGTTTTATATTTTTTTACATTTTTCTAGATCCTATACAAACAGCCTTTTAAATTATTTTCTGACTTATCTTCTTCATTAAACCTCGTAATTATCATCAGGAATGCAACAGTATAACACAGTTTTTACAACGTGCAAAATTTAAAGTTTACTACAATAAATTCCAGTTTGCTGATGCGGCCAGACACTGAAATATGTGCATTGTACACACCAAGACTGAAAAATCAAGACTAGTTACAATATTTGTGAAAAAGTAAAACACAACCTGTAGATGACGTTCTGTGAAATTCTGGAGACACAGTATATACACGATTCCCTTGTATAGCTCTTAATTATTTGTTCCACCTATTTCATATTAGAAATTCTTGCTAAAATTACACTCCTTCATTTACAAGTATTTCATATATATAGGAAAGCCTTTATCTACAGATGCACATACAATTTTTAAAGCATATACTTTAAAAGATGGACAGAAGGAAAACACTAGTTCAGATTTGCAATGAGTATGCATACATGGAAAGAGTACTTCAATAGGTGGAACACAAAAGAGTGTTTTAAATAGTTCAATTACATATATTACTCTTTCAAAAACACAGTTTTGCTGCATCCTGTGCAAGTGTTCTGAACAGACAACATTACAGGAACACTCAAAACAGAAGAATAAGAAAGAACAGAGTTCTTTTCTTTCTATTTAAAATAAACAAAAAAATTCTTCAGTCTCAAGACAGGTATAGCTCAATTATTTTGTGAATTAAACCACAACTCCAATTAACTGACTTTTCCACTGTTCATTTACTGCTTGCAAGTGTCCACTGAAGTTGGATGAAAACCAGCAAATTCGTCAAATTACATGAATGAAATAGATTAGGAGATTTTGACTCACTGATTAAAACACCATTAAAGTTTATATTTTAAAATTATTTGACATAAAAGACTTCAATTAAATTAAAGAAACACCATAGTGAGTATGCAGTGAACACGGAGCTCTGGTTAAACAGGACACTTCTGATTCAATAGGACACTTTCACATAGGAAACTACCTTCACTCAATTATAAAAAAAATCCCCCTGTATTTTCTGATGAAAACAAAAAACCCCAACACCACACAAAAGCCAAGCTGTGATAATTACAAATCATCTAAAGGGAGTGCAGCAAAAATCTAAAGCACATCATTTTAATAAAAAAGAAACTTGGGGGAAATAAAAAAAAATGGATCACCCACCACAAATCTCAGTTCTTGATGCAAATGGTCTTCACACACACTATGTTTAATATATCAAAAGGTGGAACAAGTTGGTAATACATGATTGGGAGAAAGTATCATGCTGAAAAAAGCTTTTGAAACAACTTCAGCAGTTTCAAAAAAGTCCAGAAGTTATTCAAGCTAGCAATTAAGTACACAGAAGCTTAACTGATGGTACAACAGAAATACTGAAGTATGGGGAAACTTTATTTTTAAAAGAGGACATAATTTTTCTTGGAGGAAAGAGCATTCAGTTCATCTTTCATGCCCTTTCTATAAAAAGAGTGTGACATAATCAAAAAGTAAAACCTGGAGCCATCAGTACATTTCCAAATGCTTCAACACAGGTTTAGACTAGTAAGTAGTTATTACCTCCCTCTAGACAACTAGCAAATTCTATTTTTTGTAAAAACAGTCCAACACAAGACTATTTACTGAGTGGATCATCAAACCATCTCTTTGCCCTAAAACCTCAAAATTTTCTGAAAATAAACAACAAGCCTGAAATTAATTGCAAGAAAATTTTACAAATCATTGTTTATGAGAACAGATCTAAAATTGTGTCTGTTCCCTTTTTATAAGTGAAAAAAACCATAAGCATGACACATATTTTGTTCAAGAACTGAAATGAAAGATAATAAAAATATCATGTTACAAACAGTAATTCCTTCATTTGGGCAATTAGAAAATCCAAACAATATATAGTGTGTACTTTTAAAATCATTTTTCCCCATAGTAATATTCACCAATACTGTTTCTGTAATGGAGTCCTCTCACTTGCAAGTTAAATATAAAATGCTTCTTTAGCAACTCTATTAAAAAAGGCTCTGCACATCCTAAGGTTGTTTTTGAGAAGTCAAGGCAACAGAAAAACTGCAACTACAAACCTCTTTCTTTTCTGGAGGTCTTTCCTTTAGCTGATACAAACTTCTTTTTCACTGACTGAGGCTGGGAAGAAGAATGCTCTCTCCACCTCCGAAGCTGGAAATTAATGAACTTCCACATCATAAATGCTTGAGTCATGCAGATAGAGGCCAGCACGCTGATTCTAGAAACAAAACACAAGCGAAGTTTTATCAGTAAGTTTGTCACGCATTAGAGTGATTCTTTCTAGATAACACGAATTTTTACAAGTTCAGTTTTGTTCAGGTTATTTTTTATTTTTTTGGCAACTTCCACCCCTTCCTCCTCCCTTCCTCCCCTTCCCATTTGCTAAGCCATGCAAGTGTTTGCTCCCACAGCGCGACTGGGCTTAAGCACAGATGATCAAAACTGGATATACAGCGATAGTGAAGTCTTTGCCCATCAAAACTGGGAAGCACTAGGTTTATTTCCTGCTCTCTTTTTCAGAACTACTCTCAAGGTACCAGGCAGCAACAGCTGAAAATGGTTTAAGAGTGTCTTGCCATTCTGAGTATCAGTTCTACAGGGTAATGCTTACATTGCCAATGTTTCAATAACTTCCTTTTCTAGATTTAATTCATAAGAAGGCCAGGTGGTTGGCAGAACATTCTGCATCATGTTGCAATAACAGGAGCCATAACAACAACAGAGAGAGAGGCACAAATCTTCAACCAGGACCAAAGATGCTCTGGACATACCACCTTGACCTCTATAGATAAACTCACTGCAATTATATCCAGAATTCAATTTACTAAATCTGAAACATTTAAAATTAGTGTTTATAATTGAATATTCCTTTTAATTCCAGGTGTCTTTTGACAAAGAAGAGTAACCAGTTACAGATTTCTCAGCTGTAGACTGTAAATAATTCATTTCACTGTGGTTTAAAAGTTTGTTACATAAGCTATTCCCATTGATCCCATTGGTTGCATGAAAATACTCAATCATTCAGAATTACTGGCATTAACACCATACCATACCATTTATATTGTGTATCTAACACAGGTTTAC
Organism: Pseudopipra pipra; assembly: GCF_036250125.1. Lineage (NCBI taxonomy): Eukaryota > Metazoa > Chordata > Aves > Passeriformes > Pipridae > Pseudopipra > Pseudopipra pipra. The sequence continues at coordinate 33,491,864 of NC_087549.1, read as the reverse complement.
AGTACATGCTTAAGAACTGTTTCAGGTTTACTATACCTAACAGCCAGGATATTAAAGTTTCCAGTACTGAAATTCAGCTGCTGATCTTCTGCTCTTGCTAGTCCAAAGCCAAAAGTGAGGACTGAGAGAATCAAGGTGAGAAGCCTTCCCAAAACAAAAAGAACTGCCCATAGTGAAAATCTAGAAATAAAAACACCACAAACACTAAATGAATTTTCCATTCAAAACACATGCACTAACAAGACAAATGTTTACCCTTCACCATGCAAATTTGTTTGGAATATAAGAACTTACCTAAATTCATTGCACCTATTCCACATGAGTCTTGCATTATGTTCTGAAAACTAATTTCAACTCAATGGAAAGTGCTTTCCAGTACTATTAGAACATAAGCATGTTATTAATTCCTACAGCACTGGCTGTAGGATACTGAACCTACCCTGTTCCTTTCTCTACAAAACTTCAAAAAAAAAATAATTAGTACACATTGTGAGATTTTATTTCATTTTTATACTGCTACTAACATTTACTTAAACAGGCTAAAACAAGGTTAAAAACCAGTTGTTTAAGAGATATAAGTACTAACACTATTCTGGAGAACTGTGGTCTCTAAGAAAAACTGTTTGAACTTCCTTGTAATTTTGGTTTCTGGCTAGTCAAATGCAAAAGGCTTTAAGATAGAAATTAGATGAATTTAAAATATAAAGACTACTTACCCTTTCTGGTATTTTTCATCACTGAAGTAGAAAAGACGGGATATGTGGAAAAGAAATTCAACAAAGTAATGCAATACCAGAAGAACAAGTCCAAGATGGGTCAGACTATCAAAACAAATAAAACAAACATTCAGACATTTTGTTACATGTTTAAGAAAGGGAATGAAGCCAGAAAAAGTTTACAATTGACTTACTTCAGGAGATAGGCTCCAGCAATATGAAAGAGGTAAAGTCCAATGTAGACAATCTGGCGAAAGATATCTTCCTATTAGGAAGAAAAAAACAACCATGACTTATACACAATGTTATATAGTATGGAACAATGCTATCTATTATTACTATTCCCTAGTCTTGGAAATTCTTCTTTGTTTATCAATTACCTTAACATGGCCTGGTCTGGCCTGGCACTGAATTACTCAGCCTGGGTCATCTAATTCCACACATAAATTATTGCTTACTTAGCAATAATATTCAGAATCTTGCACATATGCTACTGTGAGAAAATGCATCAAACATAAAAAAGATGCTTTTTAAAAGGGCCCAGTTTTATTTGTTAGGACTCCTGTGAATTTGTACAAGCTATTACAATACTTATTTTGTATACATATAACTGTATCATCGGCTCCTACAGTTCCACATGTTTGCTGCTAATCAGATTGTCAGATTGCTACAGAAATAAAAAAAAAAACCAGTCTGCAAACCAAAATGAAAACTTTTCCTAGTGTTGGTGTTGATTTTAAAAATTCAAGAACATTCAAAATTCTGGCACACTGCTGCTGGCAAATACAGAGAATATAGTTATTAAGTAGTCATGCTAAACCTCATGGTCACACTTCAATTCAGGTTTTAGCCAGCTCCATTAAACTGAACACTTCATGGAGACAAAATAATAGAGAGGGAGACACACAGCACATGGAAAGCAGATTGTGCCATCTGTGAACAGAAGAATCACTGAAGTATGCCAGATCACAATAAAAATCTGTTTTGAAGCAGTATGCAGAGTACATTCAAGCTGTGCTTAAGAAACGCCTATTTTTTTGAAAAATCCCCTAAAGTTCAAGGATCTTCAGCTTTATCTGGTATACATGCAAACAAAAAAGGCCTAACATTTTAATCTTGTAACATCTATAGTATATTATTCAATACTCAATCTCAAATCCAACAAACATATAGAATCAAACACTTCTGACAACAGCCAACTCCACACACAAAGCGCCATACACAAAGGGTAAGAAAAGAGATGAACAAAGACCTACTCTAAATTATCTGAAAGAAAACAAAAAAAAAATACTTCTTTGACATAAATTAGAGAATAGACAGTACAAATAGTTAGTTTCTCCAACTACTAACAGGAGAAGCCTTTCACACTAACTTCAGAACTGAGGTAACATTTCAACAGCCTGTGCTGCCCGCTTAGACAAACTGGTGGAGACTGAAGGCCTACTGGAATAACGCAACCGGAGATATACGTGCCCATACAGAGTACCGGAATTAAGAACTTCTTCCCTTGTCTGTGTCAGCAGTAAAGACAACTAGACCTGAGTAAATGCAGCCAGCTCCTTCAAGAGACGGAATAAAGCAAGGAAGCCAAGATGGCAGAGGTGGTGAAAGAAATATCAACTATGAACTTGCTAAAACAAATGAACTATTCTTTAAACTTAATGCAAAAGTCAGAGGCCAAAATTTCAAGTACTGACCCAATAAAACACTATTATTCAACATACAGCACTTAGGCCACTAACAGCTTTCTTGAACTTATGTTAAAAAAAAAATCTCCAGACTTGGCCATGAAGTTACATTTGAGAGGTACCATTACCACAATATAGGAACATGAGCTGCAGTGCATCTGCAAAACAGTGTTTATACTGCATCAGACCAGCATAAAAACAATGCATCTCTTTACTATTTTACTAAGCCTCTTCTAGGCTCCTAAACAAAGACCTATGCTTACATAACACCTATGTTTCATTTTCTTGAATAAACTCTGGCAGCAGAGATATAGCCTAGTCACACAGCAACAACAGTTACAGAACCGTTTGGGCTTGAAGAGCCGCTTGTACATCATCTAGTCCAACCTTTCTACCCTGGGCAGGGACTTCTATCACTAGATCAGGTTGCTCAAAGCCCCATCCGACCTGACCTTGAACACTTCAAATGAAGGGGAACCCACAACTTCTCTAGGCAATCTGTTCCAGTGTCTCACCATCTTCATAGTTAAGAATTTCTTTGTATCTATTCTAAACCCACCCTCTTTCAGATTAAAATCATTGCCCCTTGTCTTCTCACTATAGGCCCTGATAAAAAGTCTCTTTCCATATTTCTTGTAAGGCCAGTTCAAACAGTGTGAGGCCACAATAAGTTCTCCCTGGAGCCTTCTCTTCTGCAGGCTGAACAACCCCAACTCTTTCACCCTATCTTCACAGGGGGGCTGCTCCAGTCCTCTGTTCATCTTTGTGGCTCTTCTCTGGACCTGCTCAAACAGATTCATACCTTTCCTGTGCTGGGGACCCCAGAGCAGGACACAGTACTCCAAGTGGGGTTTCACCAGAGTGGAGTGGAAGGGCAGATCAACCAGCTGGTCACCACTTTTTATGCAGCCCAGGTTACAACTGGCTTTCTGGGATGCAAGGGTACATTGCTAGCTCATGTCCAGCTTTTCATCCCCAGTACCCCCAAGTGTTCTGCAGGGCTGTTCTCAATCCATTCATCCCCAGCCTTTATTGATGTTGGAGATTCCCATAATCAACGTGCAGGACCTTGCACTTGGCCTTGTTCACATGGACCCAGTCCAAGCCTGTCAGGATACTCTAGATGGCACCCCTTTCCTCAAGCAAATCAACTGCAACACTCAGCCTGGTGGCTCTGCAAACTTGCTGAGGGTGCACTCGATCCCTTTGGCTGATGAAATACCAAACAGCACTGGTTCCAGTACAGATCCTTGAAGAAAATTGCTTGTTACTAGTTTCCACTTGGACACTGACTCACTGACTGTAACTCTCTGGAAGCAGCCATCCAGCCAGCTCCTTATCCATCTAACAGTCCATCCATCAAATCCATCTCTTTCCAATTTAGAAATAAGAATGCTGTGGGGGACCCTATGAAAAGCCTTAACAGAGGTTCAGGTAGATAACATCAGCAGCTCTTCCCTCATCCGCTGATGCAGTCACTCCACCATAGAAAGCCACTAAGTTAGTCAAGTACAATTTGCCTTTGGTGAAGCCATGTTGAAGAGTTTAAAACAGGAAAGTTTAAGCAGGAAAATGTATATGCAAAATGATCTTGAGCAACAACATGCGAAGAGCCTACTTAAATTGGTCAGGAAGGCAAGAAGTGTGCTACAAAAAATCTGAAGTGAACTCAGTGTTATGAGAACCCAAACACAGAAAACCCTCAGGGAAAAAATGCTGCTGTTAAAAATTGAGAACTGAAAAAAATATCAATACATAATTAACCAGAACTTCTGCAGAGGATAGTGGTACTTAAATCAAATCCCAGACTTTAATACCACTTTGATTTATAAAATTATTCACAGCTTATATTCTACACCTATATCACGATTCATTAACTAGCTGTGATTTCAATGAGACTATTCAGACTACCAATTATGAGAAACAAAAAAAAAGTTTGAAAAGAAAATCTCACATTCATTTCCTCAAGGGAAAATTCTTTCAGTAGATGAGAAACACTAGTAATTTTTATTTACACAACAGATATACAACAATTTTAATGCAATTAGAAATACTGAAATATTTACTGCAATTAGAAATACTGAAATAACTAAAATGAAAAAAGACCCCTTTCTCACATGGACATTTGAGCACCCCAAGTTCCATCAAGAAAAGTGAGTAACACAAATCAGAATAGGGTAGGAAATCTAGGGTAACTCATTACTCTCCAAGTTCAAAAGAACTGAACTACTCCACTGTTTGAGCTGCTTGCTCTGCAGTTCCTTCCATTTACATTTTGAACTTACTTTTTTAGTTTTCTGGAAGTACAATTCTGGAAAAGCATGAAACCAATATGCCAACTGTAAGATGTAGAAAAACTTCATTTGAAACCTGTGCAATACAGTAAGAATTGAACCACATTACTTATTATGAATAAAATTAAAACATTTCAGAAGCCTTCTAGTGAACCCATTTTATCACTGTCTCTTAAAGAAAGAAAACATACAGATCCTTCCTGCCAGCCAACTTTAAACTAGAGATTTTAAAAATCAAAATCATTGAGATAAAGCTTGCAAAAACTTAATTCTCTAAGTAACAGCTCTTTGTATGCTACAATTGTCAAAGAATCAAGAGGCCACGTAAGTACAACCAAAAATGCATTAGTGACTAATACAGTTTTACAAACTACTTATTCCACACAAATTGTATGTGACACAAGCTAAGTTTAAAACACCCCCTCCTCTCGCCCAGCAATCCTCTAAGGAAGAGGCCTTACGGAATCAGTGTGTGCGGATAGTCCCTCCACAGAGAGGTTGGATCTGATATATAGTTCTCCTAAAAGAAGAAAAAAACCAAACAAAACCTCTCAATAAACTCTCAGAGATGTTACTTTCTAGTCAGAAATAATGACTGGAAACACATGTATGCATTTATGTATATGCACGTGTGTACATACAAACACATGTGTACACATCTACACACACAAGTAAAAGCTGCAGATCTAATTTTTTTTTTAAACCCAAGAAATTACAAATAAGCAGAACAAAACCCACCCAAAAAACAACTCCCCAAAACAAAAGACAGTAGTACTGGCTTAGGAAAATAAAAAACAACCAATCAAATCATGTGTTTGTTCCATATAGAATGAGATGGAAGTTATTTCAGCATCTCTACAGCCATAAGTCTTCTAATGTAAACTGCTGACAGGCTTTGAGTTTAACTAATAAAAGGAAAGTTTTTCCAGGAGTTACTATATTAAAGGAAAAGAAAAAAAATACTCTTTCCCTTCACATTCAGCCACTAGCTTTAACCTGAAAGGACACATTGACTTCAGACTACAGCAGTTGGCCCACATACCCATTTCCTAGGCTCCAAAATGCTACATATAGTGCTTTTTAAACATTTATTTTATGTCAATAAGTCAACACAAAAAACTACAGAGAATTAAGTACCATAATAGTTAAATGGTTTTACCTTACTCTGTTCACAGTAAATACACTCAAGACTCAGCAACAGCAACACTACTGGACTTCATACTCAGTTATGACTACAACCTACACACTTGCCCCCACTTCAAAATTAAAACCAGCTAAAACCAGAAAAATAAGCCAAAACCATATTTATCAGCAGTCTAAGTGAAGCTTTTGAAATCACATAATACAAACAGAGGAGGAGGTATACTTACAGAGACAAGAATACTCGTTCCCCAAACACAGGAGAAAAGGCAGAATGCACTAAGTTGCCCAGACTCATTGAACTTGCTATGCTTTGTTTTTGAAAAGTGCATTTTCCTGTTAATTTTCTGAAATGAAAATCCATTGTTATTTATATGCTGCAGTACTTAACATTTACCTGGTAACTGCACTAGAACATCTAAAAGTTTTAATGCATGTTTTTACAGTTAAAAGCTTTAATGCAGAAGTTCACTTTTAAGTTAATAGTCTTAAGGTCTAATTAAAACCTGACTATTTTCTTGATGAAAGGAATTAATATTTTGTACTTACATCCAGTACATACTCCTGAATTATAGCGTGTATGATTATTGCTACAAGCATGTAAAAGAAAATCGTAGCCAAGTCTTTGATGCCATAGTGATAGAGAGAGATTGTTTCTGCAGATTGTTCTTCTAAAAGGCAAACAGAATGAACTGTTAGGCATCAGTACAGTTTAATGGCTAACAAGTTTGTTTCTCAGAGTGAAACTTTTCACAGAAGTTACCTTGTAGTCAGCTGAACAAATAAAAGTCAAATTAAACTGCCACCATAAACTAGGTCACTAGATTGTTTATAGTTTTCTCCATCACATCACAAACTCATTTTGACTCTGGAAAGAAGTACTATAAAACAAAAAACTTAAGTGCACTTAGGAAGCTTACCCAAATGCATTGAAAGCAGACAATAAAAATATGTTAAGCTATCACCCCACTTTGACTATTAAAGACTGTCACTTGCAAAGCCAAAGTAAGAATCTGTGTGAACTTATCTACCAGTCAGATGGTGTTTTAGCACTAATGATGAATATATCAGAACAGAAACATTGTCTCTAACCTAATTAATTAAAATGGAGTTTTGACAGAGTGAAATCCTTGAAAGCTGCTTATTATCTATTCAAATTGACAAATTCACCTACTGTCAGTCTAGAAAGCATGGCATACTAATGATGTCTGAATACACAGTCTCATAACTAACCTCCTGCAAGATACATACCTGTGGCAGGAATGGTAACATTATACTGAAGTGTAACAAAAATGACAGCTGCTTTTGCTGTAATCTGAAAGAGGAAAAAAACAAATTCTCATGGAAGTAAGCTACATTAAACTGAAGACATATGCCAATACATTTAGCACCCTTGCCCAGCACATTTGTCCCCTCCCAAAGAAGTGATCATGTTATCACACCGCTTCACCTGACTTTTCAAAGGCAGCACACATTGCCTGGTCTGTATAGATTTGTTTACAGAATACCAAACCTCCTGAATGAAATATCCTTGAAAATGCCACTTACAAATAGTCTTTCCTACAACATTAAATTGAAAACATGCTACAATGCTTTCCTCAGTCCATACTGTACGATTACATTAACAGAACATACAATATCACGGAACCCCTAGACCATGATGCATTCAGCAGTGACCAAGAACAAACTTTATTTAAAAGTACTTTTTTTTATTTGACAAAATTTGAAAGTCAATTATCATATTCAAAAAACTGTGAGTGATCTGAAAAATGTGGACAGGGAAGGAAAAAAAGCATAAAGAACAGAAAACCATTTCAGGCCAGTGGCATACCAACTCAATACAATTAGCATTCTTTTGACCTTGGGGATCCTTTGGCAAGATGCATAAAACAAATGTGATTAAATTTAGCAGTAGTGGTACTACTCCTTTATGACTGGTTGTAAGAAAAAGCAGAATGAATAAAAGCAATTTGGAGGGAGGATGTTTGTCCTAATGGCTTTTTTCTGAGGGTGGAGATATTCTAAAAACCCTAGTAAATAAGCAGGAGTACAAGTTCTTATTTGTCAAAAAGCACAAACTTATTTTTAACTCTAATGCATCTTAGTTGAATTCCAGCATGAAACAACATGTCTTAACAGAAGGAATAATAACTGTGCTTTACAACAGCATTTGTGATCTGATAGTTTTTCATTGCTGTAAAAACCTAGCATCTTTGTGGCATTCATAGGACTGATGAAAAAAACAAGCTCTTTTATGAATCCTGGAAGGATACGTTGAGTATCTGAAAATAATTATTAGGTTACTACCAGCATTAATTATCATTCACGGGAAATGAGATTAAGTTTTAAAAGCAGCTCTTTGTCAACAAGCCCTAGATTTTCTATGAAACCCTGAATACATGGCAGACTGTTCAGTCCATGTAACTTCAGGGTATCCAACTAGTTTGCCTAAATTAGCGAGATCACCTCGGGCTCCCTATCCATCAAGGGAGCCCTCAGAGGACAATTCAAAATGCTAGTCAATTCTCAACTGCCCTTCGAAGCCCTGTCAGCTACTCTCACTACTAATACAATTGCACAAGTCAGGCAGTATAAACACCTTACCATACCAATATCAAGCAGAGCAGGTGATTTCCAAGACCTATATCAAAGCCTTAAAAAAATTGCTACAATCTTCTCGGCCACATCACATCTGTACCAACAAAGATATATGGCCTCTCTACACCAGGGTTAAAAAAAAATGGGTTAAAAAAACTGGAAACAAAAGAATTCAGAACACATCCAATCCCCCACAAAACTTCCAACCCTATCAATAATACTGTTAATACAGTAACTCTGAAGTAGGCAGATAAATGTTTAGGTCCACCTCTTTAATGTCATTCCCCAGAAAAACACCATATTGGTGGTGTCTTGGTGATTTCTAATAGCAAACTCAAACATAACACCTTTGTTGGTCTGCCCTGTTTTTACTTTTTGGGTATATATGTATACATACATATATATGTATCTGGTTTTCCTAACTCCACTGGGCTTTAGTGCTGAGCAGTACCAATAGCTGGATAAAACTATTCTGAAAACCACCTATATAAAACAAAAAGGTCCACAGCCCTAAACAAATATCTAAAATAAAGCCCAAATACGTGTCTAAACAAACGTCTAAAACACCAAAAAGCCAGAAACACTTAGCCAATGAACTGTCTTACTCTGATGATCAGTTATCTTAGTTTCAGTGATCTCAGTCTCAATGACCTCAGATCATTGACAACATTTTGGCAGTCACACAGGTAAGTCACCTTTTCAGTTCTCTCAGAAGGTAATCGAGAAGAGCCAAAAAGGCACGTTTTAAAACATCTGCATTCAACATGGGTTCCCAGAGAGCGCCTGGCCCGCAGCAGGGCCGGCCCTCAGGCCGAGGGGAGAGCTCCCCTCTGCCGCTGCCAAACCTCGGCCCACCTCCGAGGCGGGAGGTGGCAGCGAGGGGTGACCAGCGCCATCCGAGCGACGCCTCGAACCGCCTGGAGCGCTGGGATGCTCCGCGGGCAGCGCGGGGGCGCGGGCAGGGGGACCCGAGCGCTGCTGTAAGGACACGTCACCGCTGCCTTCCCTTCCCGCCGCGCCGCCCGACGGGAGCCGTAGTGCCGGCGGGGCCGCCACACAAAGAGCGGGGGATCGGCTGTGGCGGCCGGGCCTCGCCCCCCGCCCCCTCCTCGCCGTGCCGCGCACTCCTCCTCCCTCTCCCGTCTGCCACGTAACCCCGCCGCCCGCAGGAACTCCCCGCCGCCGCCAAGGGACGCAGCGCGCCCACCCCCTGCCCGGCCCCGCACGGCCTCCCTCCCTCCCTCCCAGGGCGGCGGGGGGAAGCGGGACTCGGGTCCTGGCGGCAGCCGCAGGCTGCGCCTCTCCGAGCCGAGCCGAGCCGAGGAAGAGGGCGTTCCCCGGCGGAGCGAGGATGCACCGCAGGGAGGGCGCCCGCTCTGGCGGTCGGGCCGTGCGGCGGGGCGGGAGTCGGCTCCTTTCCCGCGTACACCGTGGGGCGGCGGGCAGGTGCGCCGGGAGGCTGTGGCGCTGGCCCTCGCTGCATCGGGACTCCTGCGCCCTCCCGCTCCCTCCCTCCCCTCCAGCACCGAGAGCCCCCGGCGGAGCAGGGGGAAGCGGGACGAGGACCCCGGGCGGGGGCGTTGGCGCCGCCTCACCTCGAACATGAGCCCCAGCAGGAAGATCATGGCCATGCAGGACACGATGTCCGCATGGTTCTGCACGATGAACTCGTGGCTGAGCACTGGCGGGTTCTTGTTGCTCTTCTTGCGGATCGCCATGGCGGGCCGGGAGCTGGGCGCCGGCGCCGCCGCCTCCCCGCTGCCAGCACAGCTCCGCTCGCCGCGGCCAGGAAGAGGCGGAGGGGGAGGAGGCGACCGCGCAGCCGGGGAATGGCACGGCCGCCGCTCCGCTTCCCCCTCCCGCAGCGCCCCTGCCGGCCGGCGGCGCCTCCGCCCGCGCTCCGCCCGCCCGGGGGCGGCAGTTCGAACCCACCAACCCGGGAGCGGCCCCGGGACGCGGCGTGGCCGGGACTCGTCAGCAGAGCCGTGCCGTGCCGTGCCGTGCCACCTGGGCAGCGTCCAGGTGCTGCGTCCTTGGCAGCGCGGCCGGGTACTCGCTGGCCGTAGCCCGAAACCCTCGCTGGGCACAGGCCCAGCTTCTCTCCCACCGGGACAGCGGCGACATAAAATGCCTGGGGATCCCGCCGGGGTCGCGACCTAATAGAGCGGGCTGCCCCCGCTTCGGGCTGTGCCACGGAGCCGGGTCGGACTCCACTCCCTCTCGGCACCCCCGCCATCCAGGTTCACTTTTTTTTTTTCACTCTTTCCTTCTCCGAGGCTAAGCTTGGTGGTCACCAGACCCCCGCAAGCCGTAAGATGGGCTCCTGGAGGGTGCAAGGAGGACGCCTGCCGGGCTCGTTCTAGGTACGGCCGAGGCGCAGCCGCACGGTCCCGATGTCACCAGCGGCTCCCGCTGTCCCTCTGCTCACACTGTAGCGTGCAGCCAGGAGTAACATGTAACAACTACAGTAACAAGGAATCCAAGTGCAAGAAAGGAGAGGGGAAGAAAAGCTAACCGAGAAGTACAGGAGAAGAGACATTAACAGAAGATTAGAAGTAGATTAAAAAAACAAGCCAGTCACAGGAGACTCTCGCCTGGTTTGAACGGATGAATGAAGAGGTCTGAGAAATAAACGCTGATGTGGAAGACATCCAGGCTGAATTCAGCTGTCCTTCATCCCCTCCAAAACTCATGTTCTGTTTATTTATTAAAGCTTCTGGGTGGCAGATACTCCCCGTGGATATATGAAAAAGAAAGATCAAGAAAATTACTAATTTACAGCCGAAATTTAGTGTTGTCAGAATGTCTTTTGCTGCCAGCAGCTAATGAATACAGGGTAAGAAATTAGGGTAAGAAATTAAGGTTCAACTGTTCGGTTGGTATTGCTTCGCCCTGCCAGAATTGAGAGCATGCATCAAATATATTGTTTGAGCTGTTGGTGATAGGTTCATTTCTTCCTACTGTATGGACCAGACTGATCTCCAGGTTTTTCAACTATAAAACATCTTCATCAGCTGTGTAGATGCTCAGAGGTTTCCTGTGAATTTCATAAATCATCAGACAGATATATTTGGTGTCTAGAGATGATCTAGGATACTTAAAAATACAGAAAAGGCTACAGAAAATTTCCTTGCATGGCTATATTTTTTTTTTAAGATTAAACAGAAGCAGCATTCATATTTCAGTCCCAAGATGTTTTATACCCTAGAAATCCCGTAATCCCCTGGCTACACCAGTATTTTGTTACTCTAAAGTAAGCAGAACACTATTTCAACAATAACAATGTGAAAGTATATCCCTGACTGCATACAGTGTACTCATAGATGTAACATACTGCACCTGTGAAATACGTTGGGCTGGGATAAAAATTGGAATCCTTTTTGCGATATGTTTGCATCAATGTCCCATCTCAGACTTAAAAGAAATTAGGTCATCTCATCTCCACAGAATATAAAAAACAGGACTTAACTGGGACAAGACGTGCTTTCCCAAGCTGTAATCAGCAAGTGCCTTGAGCATTTGGCTGGATGTCCTGTCATACAAGCACTGAGACCCTTGGTTTCAGCTTGGTTTTGAGTTTTTCCTGATGATACAGTCTATATATACAGTCTATAAACTGCTATACTGAGGCAACCTGTCACTTCATCTGAAGTTTCCACACCTTCCTTTTATCAGCAGTTCCCTCTTCTGCCACATGAAGTTTCATATGGCTGTTGTTACAACCCACCCCAGAAAAAGGGGAGGGGGGTAACCCAGGTTCTTATCAATAATTCCCTTGGGGTGGATTAGAATGAAACAACACTGAATAATCGGTGTCTGAAAACATATATAGGTAGGGTTTATTTTAACAATTTTGTTTTAACAGGTATGTTAGCATTTTGGGTGTTGTCATCTATATTATCTATCATAGGGATAACCCCTGTGGGGGGAAATGCTTAAGGGAGAGAAAGGAAAGACAGGATAAGGGTAAGGGAGAGTAAGGGAAAGAAAAGCTGAGAGTGGAAAGATGTCTATAGTCACCACCCACGGGGTCCAGCGATGAAACTTGGTAGTTGCAGCTTCCATGTCTGTCAGTTGAAGTGGAGGCCTTGGTCTGTTGGGGGTGAAGGAGGGGAGCCCCCACACTCAAAGAAGTTATGAGTTACTATATTCATGGTTAGTGTCACGGGCCATGCCAGGAGCCTCCAACATCTCCTGGGTCTGTGCTGAGTTTTCCTGAGGGGCCTGCCTGGCCAAAAGGGTTTTTCCCACCTTTCAAGGTGTGTGTGTGTGGGGGGGAATTGGGTTTTGATGGGCCATCAGAAGTATAATGCAAAAGTCCTGCAGAAGCCTGCAAAAGTCCTTTGGCAATCCTAGAATGCATAAACCATTAACTGTTTCAGTCTCTGACAGCTGTCTAGGCAAAGTGGGATAATCTGAAACACGAGACAGTCAGCCTTCACTCTGCTTCTTGCCAGTAGGTGGCTGGTCTATGTTTGCTACATTTCTTTCCAGATATCCATGTTTTGCAACACTAGGCTTCAAAATGGTCACATGATTTAGGAAAGAAGTTCCCTATCACCTGAAACAGGGGAAGCCACTAGCACCTGTGCATGTGTGTGCCCAAAACCTCACCAAGAAAACCAAATAAAGCATATCAGGTGGCAAGACTGTGGAGACTTTGGGAGGAAGAGTATTAAGGCACCTTCAGTTGTAAGACACAAACAACACTCTTCCTATTTGGGAACCTTTCCTTAATTCACTTGTCATCAAACATGCTTAAAGATAGAACCAAGAACAATTTTAAAAGAAGTCTAAATAAGCAAGTTAGCAAGAAACAGAATAGAAAACCTCAAAAAGGTTATAACTACCATCTAACTTCTTTCCTAAGTCTTAAACCTAATGAATGATGCAGTCCCTCAGAACAGAATCTTCACATGAGCTGGCAGGAAGGCTGGAAACACAACTTGTGCTTCCTCCAGCTTCTGTCCTCAGCTGTTTAGAAAGTTAACACAGCAAATGACTTTTGCCCTTCTAGCCTGTTGAGACAGAAATTGCTTCTTGTTTTTATCTGTAACTTTCAACGCATTCTGCACAGATGACCATATTCACAAAAGGGATGTGAATAGGCTAATTCCCATTTTTATACATACACAGCCTATAGCTTACATTACCACCATTTTAAAATAAACATTCTGTCTGACATAATCAACAAGGAGTCTTGAGACCTTTACAACATGTCATAGCAAAGGTAAGCATCCTTTATTACATATACATCTTAGTAACAGTGCAAACTCTGCTCTTAATATTTCAAAGACACAATACACAATCATTAATGACTTGTCTGGTTAAACTGCCCTTTCCCTCATTTTCTTTTGAAGATGTCAGGCATTTGTTGTGGCACAGCACAGAATATGAAGTTCTCTGATTTGTATTCTCTTACTTTCTTCGCTGTCTGCAAGTTCCAACAATTCTTTAATTGGATTCTAAAGCCATTTCCCTGTATTTAAAAACTTCCAGTAAAACAGAAGAAAATGGTTAGGCAACATTAGATTTCTTCTTTAGATCAAAAAGAGAATGAGATATCACCTCTTCATACTGGTTTCCTACTGTCTTAGGTTTTCAGATCTCATGACAGAAAACTGTCATTTCACTGATGACAGAAAATTGTGTCATTTCATTGATATTTCTGTTTTCCTGAAGCAAAACAATGTAAGAGCATGTGACTTTTTTTTTTTTTTAAAGAAAGTAGTGATAGTTATGCTTTTATTCCTAACAATGGAAAAGAAAACTACAGATTCATGAAATAGCTACAGGAGAACTAATTATTAATGGCAAGAAGTCCATTCTGAGAAACTATGAAGAGAGAAAGAATCCAAAAGGAATTGAAAAAAAAATGTTTGTGTGGGGAAGGAATAAAAAGAGTCTGAAACAGAAAAATGCAAGTAAACAGAAAATACAAAAGAAAGGAAAACTGGGAGACCTGAAAAAGACCTCAAAACAGCACTGCACCAAAAGTTAAAAGTGAGTGCATGTCATGATGTGGACAAAAGTCAGATCAATGAAGTTTGCAAACAGCATAATTTTAGCAGAAAGTTATTATTTCCCTTCTGAAGGGGTCTGGCTGCTACTTCAGAATATGATTTCAGTTTTGGATGCTGTTCTCGGGAGCATTTTTGTTTTGGATTTGTCTCATCCGATCAGAACAAATGCCATCAACTCCATAAAATAATGCTAAGTATGATGACATGTCTTTACATACCCAAACATATTCATATTTCACAAGAATGGTGAAAGGTTTTAAGGGACATATATTTGTCCCTGGTAGTTTCAAAACATTTCATATCTGCTTCTGTTTTTTAAGGAAAAGAAGTATATGTATCATTAAATGCCACATACTTGGAACACACAAAGTAATGCCAACATTTATGTACTATTCTTCAGGTGTAAGCTAAACAGAGAAGGGAACTCACAGTTTAAATTCATCATCAAACATTGTATTGTAATACACTATACAGTATTTTACAACCAAATACAACCTTTAGTTAAAATATTTGTAATTTAAGTGGATTTAACAGCAAAACTTGAGGATTGTTAGTTATGATGTCACAGATAAAGTTAACTTCATATGGTGTGTAATATGTATCTCAATTTACATAGATTTTAAATTACATTCTTGCAGAATCTTAGAAGATAAAGAATTTAAGAATCTACTCCAACTCAGGACATTTTTGACACTGGTTAGTTAAAATTACTGAATCCTCTGAATGAACTCCATAGAAATGGTGTTTCCACCAGAAAACAGAGAAGCCTGAAATTACTTTCAGTATTTGTTCAAATCTATTGCAGTGAACAACCAGCAAAGATGAGCACAGTCAGCTAAATTAGAAAAGGAACATAACCCCCAGTATTTACATCTATTAACAGAAATAACTTGGTTTTTTAGAACGTACAGATAACTTATTAGAAAATCACTTCTTGAGAAGCACAAGCAAATGAAAACAGGTTTAGAATAACATATTTTCTCTTCTTTTTACTACAGTTTTTTATATATCTGATTTATAAAGTTTATTATACTGCTTTATGACATCATAATATTAAGTTCATAAGACTTTGCTATTTGTCTTCTGCCACTGATAATAAAACTGGGCATTTTGTAACAAAGGTATGATTTAGTTCTTCACGCTCATTCCATTTTATTAACTCAGTACCTATCAGGACACTTTTAAAATTCCTATGAAGTAGAATATGAAAAACATTAGTTAACTGACTGTAACATTGCTTTAAAACTGTGTTACTGATTTAAAAAAAAATAAGTAAAAATTAGTTTTTATTTTACATATAGGCTGAGCTCATCATTATACTTTTTCATACAGCAATTGTGCAGATTAAATACATTCTTGAGCAATCTTGCATAACTTATAAATTGTTTTTCCATCTGAAGGTGGGAGTTTCGTCACGTACTGTTAAGAAAAAAAAGGCCAAATTAGTCACAAACCAACCCTTAAGATTGTATTTATAAACATCAGACTATCTCAAACTTAAACCTGTACATGCACATGTATGTACACATGTAATTTTTTATTAAAGCTATTGAAATACTTTCCTTCAGGCCAATGTTCAGTTTTCATGGAAGGTGATAAACATTAACTGTTTCACAATGTAACCCAGCAATATCAAGAGAGATTAATAAAAAGGGTTTAATAATACTCTAGTTATTTAAAGTTCAGAATATTAAACTTTCTAGATATTAAGAAATCTGAGGTAGAAGAGCCCTTGTTCTATTTTCTGAAATTTATAAACTTTAGAGGGAAAAAAAGTCTGTGCTGCTAAATTAAGAACATTCAAATTATTTTTGTCTCTTCATCAGCCATGATATAATGGCCAAATTATATCCAAACACGGGAGAAAGCTTTCATGCACATATTGTGCTGTGCTCCTGTTTACAAGACATTATTTTTCTGTTTCAAGTAAGAAAAGGCAGTGTCACTCCCAACTGAAGCTGTAAAAGTTATGTACTAAGAAAAACCGCAGTCCCCGGTATGAAGCGGTAAATGAATGACTGCAGCAGACAGCACATGGCCATCATTTGCATGGAGTAACTCTCTTATAAGGTTGTAATGTGCCTGTCACACTCCTTAGAGATACTGACAAGATGTTTCTTGGGAAAAATATTTTGTGAAAATTAAGCAGACAGTGTTACGTCTACAACTCAAGTCTTCCACAATGAGAACAAAACTTGAAATGCTGCAACTCTGAGTAGGTGGAAAGGACACAAAAATCAAATGAGCAAGTGCCATGAGAGCACACAAGCATTGGCATGTGCCCAGAACCAACAGAATCAGTTTTCCCTAACAGACGTCCTTAATTTGAACTGAAAAATGGACAAAGGTCACGTGATGTTAAGCATTTACCATAGACCTGGGCGTAAGCTTATATTTAAAAATTCAGCAACTGCAGAGATCAGCACCCCAAGTGTTATGATGAGATTGTTTTCCTCCTTCTCTGTGAGCACAAACTGAAGTTTAAAAACCAAACCAAACCAAAAAACTTCAAAGGGCGTTTCTTGTCCTTCCTGGAAAACAGGAGCATACATCTGAATCAAGGACTTCCAACTGGAGTAAGAGTCACAATTATTCTGATTAGTATCTCCTCTAGTTATTTAAACATATCAATATTTTCAAGTAATTGATTCTTTGTGAACAAATAACTGACTGTATCTGCTGTCTCTTCAAAACTGAAAAGTGATTTCTGAGGAAAACTGAGTTATTTTTGTTCAGTAAACACGGAAATGGTGTTTTTGGGAAAACAAACAAACAAACAAATAAACCCTTAAGTCTGTAGCTCGCTCAGACAAAGTAATTCCCAGGCATTCAAGATGCACACAGGTTTTTGTTGGGAAGACTGCAAGTCTACCTTTCAAGGGAAAGTTAATTTATCCACTACTTGATCTAAATAGAAAATGCTGTTTCTTGAACTACTTTGGTAGTGAAAGGAAGGGATAAACCAGTCAACAGCGCCCAATGCCCTTGAGGAATCTGCTGGAGCCAAAGTGCAGAAACGTGTAGGTCAGTAATGCATATTAATAACCAAGAATTGAGATAATATTTAAAAGCTGGTGCAGTATCATGCTGGTAAGCTTCTATGGCGTTCTGCACAAGTAAGTCTAAAGACAACACTTTCTGAACTTGAGTAATAACTGCATTTGTGTGACACTACTCTATTTTCTTTGAATAAAAAGAAGGTTATTATTGTTACAAAAATTAAGTTTCAGTTGTTCAATTAGTATCTAGTAGCTGTTTTATCATTAAAATAAACAGAAGGTCTAAGTTGAAAAAAACCCCCACTAATTTCATGTTGTTATTCAGGCTGGTAAATGCTGAAAATCTGAAACAGCTGTAAATATTTGTGTTGTTATTTACTTATAAGTAGCCAGTCCTGGGTGCAATTATGTAATGAACAGGAAGAAATATATTCCTTAGCTTCTGTCTGAATAACATTTCCATATGCACATGCCATTACAGAAATAGAAACAGTAAACTAAATACAGTTCCTCTGCTTAGGTACTGTACTAATCAGAAATCATAAAAATTTACACTGCTTGATGTTAAGCATCTCTAGAACACATACACACAAAAATATGCATTTCAGAAATGCAGAAACTTAAATGTAAACCCATAAAATGCTATGTACTTGCATATTTAGGTATGAATTCCAGAAAATATACAAAGATATAAATGCTAGCATTAGGAATGTATTCTATGGTATGCTGTAAATAAAAATTTAAAGGTATATGCACTGTGCTCTAGGCAAGTAATAAATACTTCATGGAATATTTTCTAAAAGTTTGAAAATACTGTACAATCATTTTGTATATCACTCTACTTCAAACTGAAACAAAGCTACTGCAACAAATTGCATTTTTTTCCCCTATAAAATAATGCACTATAATAAAATGACTAACAGTACATAAAACATGAAAATAAAAATGACCCTCCTTTTACCCCCCATCCACAACTTACACACTTTTCCTTCTTTTTCTAGCTTCTTCAAGTGGACTAGGAGGTTTTTTTCTGCTGCTGGAAGTAAATTTTCAGGGATTTCCTAATGGGAACAAAAAATATGCATGTTGTGTTTGTTTAAATATTCATCAATTATTTTTTCAATATATGGAACTCATGGTTTATTACCACATATTTTCCTCTTCTGAATTGCCATGTTGAACATTCAGTTAGTTACAGGAAACAGAGATGAGTAAATCATTTTTACACCAGTTAAACTAGCAGTCTAACAACACATTTTTGTTTACTTTGCTCATTTTTTGCATTATCCGTTTGTATGATGCAAACTTTGGCCAGCATTGAGAAGACTGTGCTCTTCTGAGCTTTGTCTGCACTGGGTTGTCAGTGTAGCTGAGTATTTTTAAAGACAAATTCAATACGCATTTCTCCACATAAACCTATCACTTCTATTCCACAACAACATTTGCATAGGTTTAAATATCCTGTAGTGATTAGTGTCTGTAAATAAGTGAACAATTAAAAAATATAACAGCTTCAGGAGGACAAAACATCTCTTAAAATTTTTCAATGCTCATTAGGTCAAAAATAGTAACATTGGTTGCCCAGAGAAGCTGTGGATGCCCCATCCCTGGAAGTGTTCAAGGACAGTGTGGGTAGGGCTTTGAGCAATCTGGTCTAGTGGAAGATGTCCCTGCCTGTGGCAGAGGGGTTGGAACTAGATGACCTTTAAGGTCCCTCCAACCCAAAGCATTCTATGATTCTATAATGATTACTCAAAATCCCCCTCTCCCGCTCTATCATCCTAAAAGTAAAGCTTTTTTTTTTGTTTTTGAAAATTAAAAAGTTTTTCTCTAAATAATATGAGCATGGTAGGAAAATTCACTAGAAAATTACTTAAATAAATTGTGAACCTTTAAAATGCTTTGAAAGCACACACTTTTCTTTGTAATATAAAGCTTTAGTAGTACTGAAAAAATTTTTATATATATAGGACAAGTGATTTGTGATTTACAGAAACGTGACAATGGCTGTATACTTAAAAACTAGTTGATCAGGCTGGAAAACTGCAGAAGCTGAATTGCCACAGGTAACGGTACATCAGCGCTGCAAAACATTCAATTTGACGTACTCATTCTTTTGGAAACTGGAGGTCAGCAGAACCATGAAAAACGAGTTGTGAAGCTGTTACAGATCTGTGCACAAGCCAAAGCCATTGGCAACTTTGTCATCTTCCTCCTAAGTAAATGCTGTATCTCTCATCTCTGCTTGCTAGGAGGGGCAACCCCCACACAACAGGGATTGCGGAGGTTACATGAACAATGATGAAGTAGCAAAAAAAATACTCTTACTCCTGTCTAATGACACACGAGCTATCCAACTTCTGAGTAGCAACATCCATCTCTGTGGAGCTGCAGTTTACTTGCAATCTCCTGCAGACTGATAAATCAGGAACTAGAAGTTCTAACCAGTCTTCAGGAGACTCCAAACACAGTTTGGCAAATCAGTGACTACTCGCCATGTTATACTTTTCACTCAGAACCAAGTTGTACAACTTTATTTTTGCTTCATCCTATGAAACTGTGCTTAGGGCCACCTAGGTAGTGAAATAAGAAGTTCGTAAGAATCATCTGGGTCTCACTCCAATGAAGTGCTTAAGCAATACAATTTAGATGCAGTCATAAGTGAACCCCGAACAAGCAGAATTTTTTTTTCTCTCTTTTAAGAAGCCACCATGGTCTTCACTCAAAGACTTCAACTGTTACGTACAATTTTATGAACATAACCTCAATTTTCTTTAGCTTGATCTAAAAACTTTGAATCAACAATTACCTTGTATACTATCTTTACAAGCTCTGAGGATGTGTATGATTTTCCAGTATTCTTCTGGAACACATTTAGAATTTGCTGCTCACGTGCAACTCGGTGAGAAATGTAGTTTTGGATTCTAGTATTTGCATCACGTACTACAGGGCCGTGACCTAAAAATCAAAACACACGTACCAGAGCACTATTACTCAAATCTGGAATTAAGTATGCTATTGAATAATTGAAACATTCCTATATAAACTCCGGTAGATTTAAGAGTCATAAGGAATAAGCAGCACCTTTATGTATCACCCTGTCAGAGCATCCTTGATGCTAAATTGTCAGACACTCTTTGAATGATTTTGTGTGGGGTGTTTTTTTTGTTTGTATTTTTTTTTTCTTCCCATCATATAAATAGGCCACAATTAAATTTGAATGTCTGTATCACAGTCTGCAACTGAAAAGCATTAAGACGGAAAGGAAGAATTAGGATATGAAAAGTCTGAATGGGGAAAAGGAATACTTCAGATGGAATGAGGAAAGCAAGGGAAGACTACTTTAGGCTATTAAAAAAAATGGAAAGGAGTTCATTGCTGAGCAGACTTTAAAATGAGATTCATGTTATTATAGTATCTGTGTTTGCCTGTCTTCCCCTCCCCAAAGGACATTGATACTGATGATTTAAACTGATACTGGCTTTTGAACAACAGTGGCTGATGTAAAGGACTCAGGTACTACTGTCCTGTTGGGGACTACCTAGCAAGCACTGAGGTGGCATCTTTAATCGTGACAGGTAATTTTCCAGGACAGATCTTCAGAACTGATTCATACACCGTATTTTATTCCTTTAAAAACATAAGTGATCATAAGTATGATCAAAAAAAATTAATAGAAGGGACAAATCAGTGAGCCAATCGGAATGTGTCAGGGCAGGAATAAGCAAGGCACAGGGAAAGTTACAGGTGGGTCATTTTACGTCCGGCTGGTTAAAAAAAAAAAACAGACATGTTTTTTCCTGGACTGATTGTGCCAGTTCTGAAATGTTCAGCTTACTGACAGGTCTTTGAATCACCTTAAGAAAAGGCTTAATTGGTTAAGCACTAACCTTTATGGAAAAATCAAATACTGCCTCATGGTACACTAAAATGATAGATGAAAATATTCTTCAGCCACGAGAATTACATGCACAGAAATTAAACCTAATGTTTTACCTATTGAGAAATCTACTTGCATGAATAATCATCACATGCTTTTTATAGCAAGGTTTCCTATTTCTTTGCCTGTATATCTCACTGAAGTAGCAACAGCAATTTCCAGCTCTGCCAATGCGAACTCTGAGTAATTTACAAAATTAGTAGAAAAGAAAGTAGTGTAAAAACCCATAGCTTTCTTTTAGAAGTTATTTAGTATCATCCAAATTGGACAGGTTTTTTTTGAGATTGTTGGACTATTTAAAAAAATCACCTTATTCTTTACTTGTACTTTGGGTTAACTGACTAAGTGGCTTTTTAGTATTAAGGCTCTTTAAATTAAAGCTCATTTTGCCTGAGGACAGGCAGCTTATAGAAAAAGAGCAATTAGTTTTTCATGTTTTGAATATCTGTGAAATAAAGCATCAAAGGAATCTGTTCTTCCGGAAGTCAAAATATACACAATTCAACTTATACACTCACTTCAGCACATCTGAAATTACTAAATATACCTTGAAGCTTACCTTGGGTAAATATAGTATTATAAATATATGTAATGTGCAAATATAAAACTATACTGTCATATGCATTTATATTTAATGATTTCAAACATATTTAATCTGAAGCTATTGTCCCTTACAAAGTAAATTACAAATATAACACTGTTGCCATTTATAAAACCAAAACTTTAAATTTAGAAAAAACACACTAAAGGGTATACAAAGCAGAGACTGCAACAGTAACTGTCCATTCTCTTGCATTCTCTAAGGACAGAAGTCTCATTAAAGCAATCAAAAGTAAGGCCTGCACATGGAATCACAAGGCATCTTAAAAGCTGTCCCCACTCTTCCAAGTGATTTAATTGACTTAGACTACAGGACCAATGTCAGGACCTGAAATGGAATCCACATTTTGCAAAGTTAAAGGCATTTCATATCCATTACATCATCTGATCCCTAGCTGTTGTGTATGCATATACATACATTAAAATGATGTCAGAAATCTATGAACTAAATCCAGATGTGGATCTTTCCCATCCATCATTTTTCCAGGACAGCAATATAGTTAACTTCATCCATAAATGGATTTATATCTGAATAAATGTAAAACGTTTCTGAGCACACGAAAAGCACTCTCAAAATATGACTGTCATCCCACGAATTTATATCAGACAGATTCATATTATTTTCTAGTAACACACTGTGAAATAATACAGATACTCTTACCTTAAATTACAGCACAAAGGATAGAACTGAAGAAAACAACTGGCTCATGAAATTTTGCATAGATTCCTAACTCCAGTACCATTTTTTCTGTATTATGAAGGAATATTGTTCATTATTACAGGATGGGGAGCCCTCTGCTGACTAAAATGCCCTTTTCTTGTCCCAAGGATTCTCATCAAATACGGACTGTAAGTAGATGTCATGAGTATTCTGCCTGAGTCACTTCTACATTAAATTCAAAAAGAAGCACAGAAGGGGAATGATTGGCAAAATTCAGCTACTCACACCTAGCCAGCAGTCAGCTCGTTACAAAAATTCATCTAATTCTGAGGCTGCCACATGAGTGCTAAAGCATGGATGGGGAACAGAAAAACAGTTCAAAAATTATGAAGATCTAAAACTGCAGTACAGATGAAGTTCTCAACTTACATAGAATGTGTAGTAAAGCAAACTACCTTCTGCTATAGTTACCCAACAGCATAAACAATTGTTCTGATTGAGCAATAACCATCTTCTACCCAACTGCACATACACTTTGTGGTGCATGGGTGAAAAAAGAAAGTTAATTTTCAACCAACTCAATACTTGGCTACTCATCACTGAAAATGCATAATATCACACTGGCTTCCTAATTGCAAGTACAGTAGAAGCACAGTTACAACAGTAGCAAACAGTTACATAAAAAAGGCACAAATATTCAGCCTGGGTGAATGTGTAATCTAGATACATAACCATTAAGAACAGAGTGAAATACAACAGATAAAATTGATAAACAAAATAGAATTTGGCATATATGGGCTTTTGGAAGGCAGAAATTCAATTAGAGGAACAGACTGAAAGAGAGTAGAACATTTGAGTGAGATTCTGGAAGCTAAAATATTTTTAGTTTTAACAGAAGTTAAGTCAATAACTATGACCAAGTTGCTATTCTGACTACATCAGCCTCCATGTCCATGGAATATCTATAATGATGTTTTTCTTAAATAGCATTTTTATGCTTAGATCTTAAAGCACTTAAAGGACACCTACTTCAAAAGAAGGCTATTTTAAGAGTGAACAAGACAGTAGGCTAAACATAGATGGTTAATGGGAGCAAGACAGGACTGAGAATGTAGACACAGTAGCTCAGAATGACAAGTTGAAGATGATGAAACAGAAAAAAGGCAGAAAAAAATCCTGAAATGTAGCTCTGAGAAAGCAAATGAGGAGTTTAAACCGTTGTTACATAATGAGTTCTTAAAATGCAGTCTTGTCAAATAGACACATGATTTATATGAAAAGTAAATGCATTCCCAAGGTTTGCAGAAAAGAGAGGAAAAAAATTAAAGAAAAGTCATAGACTGAGTGAATCGGCAACTTATTTTTAGAACATGTTTGGCTCTTGTTCAAATTTAACCTAAGTCATTAACTAAGACAACCATGTCACAGTTCTGCAGCTTTTCAAGATGAATTTGTGATTAATCTGTGTTGCAAGGGACAGACATCTCTCTCAAAAAACTTTACTAGGTACTCACAGCGGCAGAATATGTGGGGATGAAAAGGACCAAAAGAACAACTATCATTTTTATTTCCAATGTAACATTAAGGCACATGGATACAGTAATATAAGAAAACTAAATCTGATGTATAATTTAAACAGTGAAAGATTCTGGCCTCTGGAGGCTTTGGGCACAGAAACACAAGATTCACCCACAAATGGAGAAATTTCAGGAAGGAAAGATACCTATCACTACGAATTTTCAAGTCTTGCAAACCACCATGCCATAAAGTCATCTTAGCTTAGTGCTTATTAAGTAATGAACTTGAATTGTTACATCAGGAATCGTGTTTGATTGTAATAAGAGCTCTGAAATTCTTAGAGGACATACTTCAAAATTACACAGTAAAAGAAAGAAGTTAAAAATAGAACCACTTACCTGGATATATCAAATCTGGTTTCATTTCTAACAACCTTTTCAAAGTTTTCATGTAATCATACAGGTCTTCAATTACTGTTGTTCCTTCCCCTAAAATACAGTCACCGGAAAATACAGCATTTTCTTCTTCTAGGTGTAAAATCATGTGATCATCAGTGTGACCTGGTGTATATAAAACTCTGTTTAAAGAACAACAACAAAAAAGCATAAGTTTTTCATACAGCAAATATGCTTAATTTTTGAAGCAAGAACAAATAATAATAAAATCACACACTTGCAAAGCAGCCCACAAGAATCAGAAAAAAACTGACCAAAAAAAGGCTGAAAAGTTCATGTAACCAGGGTATCACTTTGTCTAATCCCCGTCCATTTCCTTATACCAGGTAGAGAACACAGATCATCATCTCTAACTTTACTTACTGACATGCTTTTACTTACGTGACACATCGTAATACAAGTGCATTAAGGGAGCTGACTAGCCGTGTACAACTTCTGTTTTAGAGGGCTTTACTCTGAAGCTTTCAAAGATTCAAATATTATTTCCAAATTGAAAAGCGTGACATTCCTGACATACACCTTGTACTTAGCAATAAGGTTAATGATGATGTCTATTCCTTTAGAAATTAACTCTAAATTTCTGAACCTGACCCAGATAAAGTTAAATCTCTAAAAATTTATTTTTCCCTGAAAGCCCCATGGCACAGAGGAGCAGAGCCATCAAATACAAAGAACCACGGTCTTTTAGCTGTTCTATGTGCAGGTCATTAAACATCTGAATGGTAAAGATTAAGGACCCACATCTTGAATCAGCACTGCATTAGCATGCCACAAAGGGACAGTGGATATGTGTGTATATCTGGTAACCTGAGCTGCCAAGGAGCTGCACTGTGGTGTTCTTTCACTAGGATTTCTGAAAGGCAGAAGGCCTTATGCTGAGGCTGATGCAGACTGAGAGTAACACAGCTCCCATCGGCACCACTGCTGAAAGTGATCACAATCTTCCTGTTAAGGGCAGACGCATCAAAGCAGTGATCAGGAACTGCCAGAGCTGGTGGCAAGCACGGTGTACAGGGAAAGGCTAAACAGCTCCCAGCCAGGGCTAGGAGACCACAAGTGCAGCACCATCCAACGCAATGACTTCCAGCTCTTACTGAATACTGAGCTCAGAAGGAAGCAGGTGAGCCATCACCCTATGGAAGCAACATCAAAATCGAGATGATGGGTTGTATCTTGCCTTTGTGGGAAGTGTTATCCTCCAGTTCTTGATGAAACTTTACCAGGAAACCACTAACATGGAAAAACAGTGGAAAATGAACCCAGCACTGCCTGGCTCACCTCGAAAACTTGAAGGTTGCTAACTAAAATTTAACATGCAGATACTGCTATCTCGGAACCAGTGGTGGATCTGAGAGTATTCTTAAAGAGCTTACCTGCTTTTAACCAAGCCTGAAGTTTGGATGCATTACCCCTGTCATGACTCCATAGGGGCTGGGATGTCTATTATAAATTCTCACCAGGCTGAACAAAGACACCAGACACATGATAGGGAACTCCTGTGCTTACTGGTATAATCGTCTTAACTCTGGGAACTAGCCCACTATTTAGTCCCAGAAGTGTTGGCTAACAACCACTTAACTTTGACAACACACTTAACAAACTCCCATTCCTCACAACAAACTTCTCAAAGGTGTTGGCTAAATAGCCCTGTATTTTTACAACAAACTCCCAACTCCCACAACAGCACAGCCAGCCTGTTTGAGCCCTCCAGGAAGGCAGCTGGGGTGGGGGACTGATGCAGGCATGAGTCTGAAGGCAGAAAAGGAAGTTGGCTCGGAACTGCCTCAGTGCTGCCCCACTTCCATGGGATCCTCTCTGCCAATCACAACTTTCTTGTCGTGACAGTCATAATGTTTGAGACAAAACACGCTTAGGCCTGGTCCTCCACCACCTCAAACTTCAAAATGTGCCACTCTTGTCTTACTAGGATTGAAATTTAAAAAGTTGTTTTACATCTTTAAATTTTTGTCCAAACATGGGCCACTTAGGGAAGTGAAAGGTCTTCAATATGCAATATAATACTCTTTCTATTAATTTTTTTTTTACACTAACAAAATAAAATGCTTTTGAACAAATATGTCCTAAAAATACCCTTTTTTAAAAAAAAAATGTGCCTTTTTTTTTTCTTCCAATCAACCAACTGACATTCTGCAAGTTGGGATATAATTCCCAGCTAAACTGAGGAAAACAAGCAAACTTTGTCCTTAGAAGTGTAATGCCTTGTTAATGAAAGGAGCCTTGAAAGAGAACGATCAGACCTTTTTGTTGTGTGTGTGCTTCCATGAGGCAGAGTGGCTTTCTGTTTCACACTCATTCAAACTAATTCACACTAACATTACAGGCAATATCCTCCCTGGGAAGAAGTTCTCCCAGACTGGCACACCCTACAAGAACCTCATAGGTTCAAGGTTTAAAATTTAACATTTTAAGTATTAAATGTTTTAGTGTCTCCTTGGGAAATATTTTTAAAGTAAAGAGAAAGGTATGCTAAATAATTCATCCAGACTACCATATACTTTCACAAAAGTATCAATTTTAATAGTAAGTACTTATGTAAGAGTGATAAAAAAGTATGTAAAATTTTATTTGATTTTCCCAAAGAAAATATTTTTCTAGGGAAATGTTCCTAATTTTCTCTGCTCAGTCCAAAGACTAAAGGCTAATTCCTGATAATTGTTATTCATAAAATGGATTTCTTTGTATTAACATACCTGCTGGATTATGACAGGAAGTCCACATGCATAAGTGATGAAAAGACTAGATGTATGGGTTTGCAGTCATAGAAATTAGGATACATGTACGTGTCAGAATTCTGAAGAAAAAAGAACTTGCAGAAATTGGTGTTTACCTGAGTGTGGCTCCCTCTGTCTGTACCACATCACCCTCTTTAAGATAAAAATATTTATGTCCTCCTTCTATTGTTTCTTCACAGTGAGGGACACGAGGGAGCTTACAGATGCGATATCCTGAGTCTAATATTTAAAGAAAGTAAAGAAATTGATGTTTGGAATTTGACACTAACAAACCTAATTCCACAGAAAGGTTACTTTTTTAATGGGTACTATTACTTATCACACAGTACGAATACAAAACTAGAAACAATAAATTCTGTATAGTAACTTTATGTTTGTAAAGAATAGAGAAAGCCACTGATTTTGAATACTGTACTCTGTACCAGCAACAAATTAGAAGATGAAAAAAACAATCAGAAATGAAATTAAAAGGTCAGTAATTATAATATTTTACAAATATTCCTTCTTGAGTCATCAAGAGCCACCCTGCATAAACTTTTACAACACCACTAAGATTTCTGCACTCGCATTCTCATTATGATTCAACATTTGCCTAAAACTGGAGACTTTTTTGAGCTGCAACTTCCCTTAGCTTTTATTGTTCTGAACTGTGCATGCCTTGGCTGGAACACCTATGGATAAGAACCCAGAAAGGCATTTATATTCCTTGCTAGTCTTTACAACCACACTCATGGGTTGACAAGCCCAAAATCCTCACCAACACACCAACTGTTTTCAGTAGTGCCCAGGCTTCTTTGCAGAAAAGTACTTAGAAGTTTTACAAAATAAAGCCTGTGACAAAGTTCATGATAAAGTTCAACAATGTTAAGAATTACTGCATTATCCATACTGCTTATTCTCTTCCCAGGTACCAAAGCAGAAATGTCTTCTACTGTTTATCAATATGAAATACACATTTTTAGATCAGAATTTACCTGTGGGCTGCCCTACCACCTTCCCCTCATGATCTGAGGCCTACGAATTTGTCAGCAATTATTAGTCGGCTCCTGTAGGAATCTCAAAGTTATGCATGTTTCTTTTTCAAAATTCAAGTTATTTGTTTTTACACAAGTGAAAATAACAATCAATTTGTCACTGCAGTCAATGTAAAAAGGAAGGATTATCAAGTTTTTCTGACATCACTTAATACCATGTAAACTGCTGATGGTAATCTAAGTTCTCATTATTCACACATAAGAAAAAATCACTATGAAGGTATGCACAGGCACTGAAGAAAAACTGTAGTACTACAAGTACAATATTCAGATTATTCATTGCTCTCATTCAATACACTGCAACAGTATCATGAAAGTACATGTATCTTATATGAAGATTCCAGAAGAATAATCCAGCTGTTTTGCACAGAAGCATTCAGTTAATGTTTTTCACTTGCCACGTATCTAACATTTTCAATGTTATTATGAAATGAGATTTCAACATCTGAAACCTCTGGCTTACCATTCGGGATGTTTTCACAGATATCAGGTATTCCACCAGTATGATCATGATGCCAGTGTGTCACTAAAATTTCTTGAATAGAGACATTGAAGTCTGACAGTGCCTGCTTTAAACAGCTGATATATTCAGGAATAGCTGGCTCTCCGGTGTCAATAAGGACTCTTCTACACACGGACAAAAAAAGAGAAGGACATACAAACAGCACAGAATTAAGAGTGTTCATTTGAAACACAAAAAATAATAGAAGAAGACAACATTGCATGGAAATGTGGCAATAACTGATGTCTCCATATCCAGACGCCATCTCTTTCTCCCCCATATGCCAACCCCCCGTCAAGACAATTTAAAAAGTGAGATAAATAATAAACATAGCCCACACATTTACAACTCCGGGACAAGTAGCAGGAACCATCGTTTAGTACGGCTGGGGAGCTGCGCGGCCTGAGGCTCCCACCGGCTTCCCTCAGGGAATTCCCGGCCTCCCCCCAAGTGTCGCACGGCCGAGGCTCCACACCCCACCTGTCCAAGCCACCTCCGGGCACCTGCCCCGAAAATCTAACGCTTTAGTGTTTCTTTCCTCTTTCTCACCCTAATTAAGGGACTTGTGAACAGGCCGGCAGCCGCCTCTCGCTCCAGAGGCAGCGCACAGCCCCGCGCCGGGGCAGGGGAAGCGACCGGCGGCTGGGGAAAGAGAGACGATCTCCGCCGCCAGGTCCCCTTCTCCCAGCCCCGTTCCCGAGCAGGGTCGGTACCTGTGCCCGGTGCCCACCAGGTAGGTGTTGGTGCCCTGCAGAGTCATGGGCCCCGGGTTGCAGCCCAGCACCCGCACCACCCGCGACGAGAGCCGCTCGATGCGCGGCAGCAGCGACACCATCCTCGCAGCGAATCCTCCCGAATTCCCAACTCCCCTCCCCTCACAACGCCAGCGGGCGGGAAGGCGGAAGCCTGTATTCCCCGTGCTCCGCCTCCCGGTGCCCGGTCGCGGCGCCTTCCGCCCGGCTGTGCGGCGAACCGGCCGTGAGGCGGCTCCTCCCGGCCCGCGGCCCAGGCGGGGCGGCCGCCGAGCTTCGCCTGAAACTCCAACTCTGCCAACGAACGCCGTGGCGATCCACTGGGATAAAGTTATCCTTCGTGGAGAACAGTTCTCAGTAGAATTCAGTCCTCTTTTTCCCGGTCGGTGCCTCGCTGCTGCTCAGTGAGAGGCAGGTCCAGGCTCTGCAGGATTCTTCCAGAGAAATTTGTTGCAGGGGCAGCTGCACCTTCTCTATATTCCAGGAACGTGCCCACTTACAGAGTATGTAGGAGCTATATATGCTCCTGTATGGCATATAGGAGCAATTTTGGATTCAGCATTTAAAAAAAAAATGGAGAGCTACTTGTGCAAGTTTGGAGTTGGCTTCCTGCCAAATCTCCGAAACGCGACAACAGGGTCTCCTTCCCAGAGAGGGAAGGAAAAAAACGAAAAACCAGGCAGCCAAAGTTCTAGCCAAAATATATATATATTATGTATAAAACAGAGATATACAATGAGAATTATATATATGAATCTATGACCCCAAATAGCTTCCCGAAGTCGAAGGGAAGAGGGGGGAAGGGAGAAGGGAAAAGGATAAAATAGGGTGAAAAGGGACAAATAATAAAACAGATCTACACAATCTAAAAACCCAGCAAAGCTGAAGAATTGGCAAGAGCTCACCACTTCCCTTGAAAGAAAGCAGTACGTCTGGACACGGCCCAGCACTCCCCACTCACGCGTGGCCAATAACAGCAGTTACTGTAGGTCTCAGCTCCAGATAAGCCAGGC
This sequence comes from Pseudopipra pipra, assembly GCF_036250125.1. Taxonomy (NCBI): domain Eukaryota; kingdom Metazoa; phylum Chordata; class Aves; order Passeriformes; family Pipridae; genus Pseudopipra; species Pseudopipra pipra. The sequence goes on along the minus strand of NC_087549.1, from coordinate 33,461,178 downwards.
CCAGACAGGGACCACTGTTCTCCAACCTCGCCAGAAGAGAAGAGAGCGAACTCTCTTATCAATGCCTTATTTATACCCTAGGTTACGTAAAGGAATAGCATGGAATACTTCCTTGGTCACCTTCCTAGTTCCTTCCTGGTTACAAGCTGGTTTCCAGGAAGGCCTAGACTGAAACCATCACACTACTGGAGATTGTCCAGTGAAGGGCCAGTGAGATGGTGAAGGGACTGGATCATCTCTTCTGTTAGGAGAGGGCGAGAGAGCTGGGACTGTCCAGCCTGCAGAAGAGCAGGCCCAGGAAAATCTCATCAGTGTATATAAATACATAAAGGGAGGGTGTACAGAGGACAGAGCTAGGCTCTGTCACGGGGCCATTGCTGCCTGTCCTATCGTGGTGCCCAATGCCAGAACCAGAGGCAATGGGGCACAACCCAAAACACAGGATGTTCCTTCTGAACATCAGGAAACGCTTTTTTACTGTGAGGGTGACCAGGAGCTGGCACAGGTTGCCCAAGGAGGTTGTGGAGTCTCCATTCTAGGAGATACTCAAAAGTCATCTGGACATGGTCCAGGGCAACTGGCTCTAGGTGGCCCTGCTGGAGCAGGGGCTTGGACCAGATGACCTCCAGTGATCTCACCTCAGCCATTCTGTGATTTTGTGAAATTTTGTCACTGTCAGGTAGTAATATTGTGTTTGCAAACAGCATTCATTCTAGAGTCTGGAAGGTGCTGAAATTCACCTGTTTGGCTTTGCAGTGTCCCTTCTGAAACCCCCAATTATTTGCCTTTCAATTGACATTGTTAAAGAAATTTGGGCAGCCTTTTTCTCTCCTTAAACCACCTGCAAATGACGAATAAACATAATTTAACCTGAAATAAAAGCAGGTAATATTATTACGGGAACGTTACCAATATTAGAATTTCAAATATTATCTGATTGTTTTATATCTATAGTAGATCACATATGTTACCTATAACAAATAAATGTAAATTTCTAAGATGATCGTAGCAATACAAAGAACAAAAAGTGTTTGGTGGTAGCATATTTTTTTCTTAAATGTTCTTTTCATTATGTGAAAATAGAGGTGCAACTCTTATGTGTGATCTAGGGCCATTTCTAGGATTTGCATGGGCAAACAGAACAGATTCTCACTTTCTTCTGAAGGGACAGAAATCACCAAACATAATCTTGATAGGCAAAGTTCCAAAAGACTTATTAGAAACAAACAACTCAGTGCACAGCATGGAACTTTCACCAAAACTTTGTGGCTTCAACAGAACTTTGTAACTTCATGAGAATTCAAAGTTTAATTTTTTTTTTAAATGGACTTAAATGCTATTGTGGGCAGGTAATACATGCAATACATGCCAGGAGATGTGCTATTAAAAGCTTCAGATACTAACAAATGTCTGCATCTTGCCATGCATGACAGACTGGTGTTCCCCACTCTAACACTGTGTCTTTTTCCTCCTTCCCGTGTTGGCAACTGGTTCTCGGTTTGGCACAGATCCGCCTGATGCCTTTGGCTTCCTGGGCAGTGTGAGGCAGGGGATGGCACAAGGCAGGGAGGCAGCTCTGAGGTAGGTCCTGCTGCCTGCCTAGGCATGCTGCACTTGCTGGTATCGGCTCACAACTCAGATTTTCAGCTGGCCTCAAAGGTCAGAGAACAAATGCTGCTCGGCCAGACAGCAGTGATGCACCTTCGCTGTCCAGGGACCAACAGCAAGCTTGCTTCTAGGCTGTGTCTTCAGTGCTAGTTTAGCTACATTTAAAGTGCTTGCTAACCCATCAGCTGCATTACCTTGCAGTCACCCATGCAGCCAAATACCTTGCCTCATGATGCACAAGTGACTTGCCAGGCAGTACCTTATGCAGGCTTATATCATGCAGTAATTAAAAAAATTTACTCCTGGACATGGACTTCAATTGCAGCTGTTAATTGGTTGGCATCACAAAAGCCACAGACAGAAAATGTGCCACTGATGCTGATAATCCCTATATTTAGGCCCTCAAGACAATTTCTTTGATTTATATAATAAATGTTTACTTATTTGAGATTTAGAATATCTATTTACTTATTTGAGGTATAAACCCATTGCATTTATTTTTTATTTTCAAGCTCACTAAAGCATTAACTACAGACAACAGAAAGGATGTTTCAGGTCAAAGGAAAGAAGCCTTTTTGTGTGCAGGTGTGCTGCTGAAGTAAGCAAGAAAACCCTATACAAAATATTCCAATCTCATCCCATATAATTTGCCTCTATATTGTTTTATAAGCAACTGTGACTAGACCTGAATTTACCTAACCCTGAGGTGCCCTATTGTGCTTAATTTGTAGCTATTTGTTGGTACATTCAACCCATTTTCAGTCTTTAGTTGCTGCGTCATTAGAAGAAGTTACTACCTAACCCAAGGCAAATTGCGTATTTAAGTGGTTTTCTACTTTTAAGACAGTTCTGAGTTTAGAGAAGGTTTCTGAAATTATTTATCTGAATTTTACCTGTTGATTACTCAGAAATAGTAAGGTGCCAGTTATTTAGCAGGAGCTATGAATCTGTTTCATCTGTAGGTGGCAGCAATGGTGCCTTTGGAAAACGAAGTGCAAGTTCTATTATCTTAATTTCCTGTACAAGCCCATCTTTTTAAAAAGTCTGTTGTTTCTCTTCAAATACAGAAGTTAATAGGCATGTAGTGAAAGTCTTGCTGTTATGCTCTAATGTGGTACAAGAAAATATGAGTGTATATCCTGAGGTTCTTATAGCGCTCTCTTTTGTTTTACATTGTTAAGACAAAATTTTGAGGCGAAAAATTTCTGCAGTAGATAGTGTTAGGCTACCAGTAAAAAAAGAAAAAAAAAGCTGAGTTTCAATAAACCTAGAAAGAGATTGTTGGTAATATACAATGTGATGTATCATGGAAAATTATTTTGTAACAACTGTGAGACACAGATTGGTATTTCTGAAAATCCCACCGTGTCACTGTTTGAATTTTTAGCACTCAAGAAGTCTTTGAGTACTGGCACTGGGCTTTCTTCCACATTTTAACTGTAAATGTTGAGGATAAATGCCTCTCCACTGTGGCTTTGTAATAGCCTAATAGAACTAAGCACAAGCATGTAACTCTGTAGTAGTTAGACAGAATCAACTGAATAGTAGATAGAAAATGTCTTGACAGACTTATCTGCATAGACATTGGTACATGTAAGTCTTGTTGAGAGGATTTTTAGTTGGTAGATTTTGAAGTTATTTTAATGCAATTATAGATGCTATTTATAAAAGTAAGATTTCTTGGTACTTGCAGAATATTTCTTTCTTTATGCTTTTTATCTGGTACAGAGATAAGTAAAGAGACCTTAAACCAAACAGAAGTGAAGAAGGTTTTGCAGAGAGGAAGGCCATGGGCTACAAGATTCCTACATTAAGAGGCAACATTGTGTAGAAAATATAAAAAGTCAGATCAGCAGAGTTATGGGGGATGATTAGAGGCAATGTTGAAGGGACTTGGACACCTCTGTAAGAGGAAAGGCTGAGACAGCTGTGACTGTCCAGCCTGGAGAAGAGAAGGCTCAGGGGTTCTCATCAATGCCTATAAATACCTGAAGGGTAAATGCAAAGAGAATGGAGTCAGGCTGTTTTCAGTGGTGCCCAGTGCCAGGACCAAAGCCAATGGGCATAAACTGCTCACAGGAGGTTCCTTCTGAACATCAGGAAACACTTCTTCAGTGTGAGGGTGACCAAGTGCTACACGGGTTACTCAGGGTGGTTGTGTAGTGTCCCTCCTTGGAGGTATTAACAAACCATCAGGACACAGTCCCAGGCAGCCTGTTGTAGGTGGCCCTGCTTGAGCAGGGGGGTTGGACCAGGTGACCTCCAGCAGTCTGTTCCCACCTCAGCTGTTCTGTGACTTCGTAAGATTCTCCTAAAAACCTGTATGTTAATGCTGCTCAGAACATAAATACTTTTGCGTTCCCTGGGCAGGTGACCAGGAGTTCTGCTGTAGCAGGGTACCAAGAAGCTATGATGATAGAAAACTGCTGGCAGCTTGTACAACTATACAGGAATAATTCATGAAGAAGCAGGGGGATCTATTACACTGAGATGAAGTCATCAACCAATATATTCTTTCAAGCCATGCATTTTCTCGGGTAACGTCCCTTAATACCAATGGCAAAAACATTCCTTGACTGCAAAGAAAGTATCAAAAGTAAAGACACACAATAAATCTTCAGGAATTTTTTAGGTCAGCATTTTATCCTGGGTATTTCTATGCTTATCCCAGTGAGGACCTTGGTTTCCAATGTCTGAAATAATTCAAAGATAAAATGTTCAGTGTCCTGTTAACACTAATCAAAGCAGGGAGAAAAGGTCCTTCCTACCCCATTTGGAACCAAATAAAAGGATGTGTACTGAATACCAGAGGAGATCTGTCACACTTTAGAAATGTGCTTGCTTTGATGCCAAGTCTAACCAGAAAACAAATTAATGATCCAGCCTGTAATTTAGCTTGTGAGCTGCTTGACTTACAGTCCATGAATCAGATACACAAAGCTTGCCTCTCTCTCTGTGCTACAGAGTTTTTGTCGTTTTTAAATTATAACAAAGGTCACAACAATGAATTTGTGATGTGGCTGATTTAAATCTGTAGCTTAGTTTTTATTTGGGCAAATAGCTTGGAAAGCATATTACAAATTTTAAAAAGCTGTGGTGGAGCTAAAAGAATTTAAAACTATATACCAAATGCAGTATATAATGTATTTATTGCTCTGCTGCTAAATTATGTATATTTTTATAATTCAAGGAGAGCATATCTCAGATGACTAACATCTTTCATACAGAAAGGAATGATATTAATAATTGACTAAGATCAGTAGAGATTTTATAGGGTTTAAAAGAAACCTATGTTGTAGAGGTGCTTTTCAAATTTGGCCCAGATCCAAAGAGAGGGACACTCTTGGTAAAAGCTGCTAATTGTAAATAGTCTAGTCCAGTCAGTTTGCCACTGCCCATCTTGTCTGCAGCTACTCTTGCAGTCTCATCCATCGAGGTTCCAGTGAAGTGAATGTTGTGAAGAATCAGTGGCCAAGTCCATTCCAATGGATCTTCTGCAAGTGGAACAATCAAGTCAGGAGTAAGCAAGGCAGGATTGGCGTAATGAAACTATTTTGTTTTTCTCTGCAAATATTATACAGGTTTATGTTGGTGTCAGATGTTCAATTTGCTGCAAAAGAACGCAGTAGCCTAATATGAGTTTAAAAGAAATATCGTCTCCAAAAGCTATATTCTGACAGAATGCTTGTATTCATTTGGCCATTTATGGGACAGAACAGGTGTCATTGTAATTGCTGAGCTGCTTCTTCTCTGACATCCCTGGGATTTTATTGTGGAGCAATATAAAACTACATTTTTAATTAGTGAATTCATGTTGCTCACAGCCATTACAAAGAGCTTGTTGGGCATGCACACAGTAGGCCTGTTATCTTTGAATCATCCCCAAGATGATTCTGCACAGGCAGAAAGGCCTCTGCTCCATTTATTCAGAAGGCCATTATGGCCCCACTGATGTCCTAAGGTGTTTTCCCAGTGTGTTGTCTCACTGGAATGAATCATGTGCAACTGAACCAGGAATAATGCAGTACTGTTTTGGCTTCAGGCACTGGGCTTTTTAGCTTTGGAAAATTCACTTGATCTGTTGATTCTGTTCTTCAGGTGATGACATGAAAATAATGGTATTTCAAGCACTGCAAGGACTGCTTAGGAATAGCATGTTTCTGACCTATAAGGGGAAGCAGGAAGTTGCACAAGAAAAGGCAAGCATTGATATTATGTTTGCTATGAAGATAGGATTGTACCTCCTATCCTCCTAGTCTAGAGCTATAAAAGCTATAGACTGCTCTGGCTGAGGGTGTGCATCATCCTGTGCAGCACAGTCATCGAGGCAGAATCACAACACTTGCACCTTGTACCCTGCAGCTATTTTAAACATGAATAAAAATTTCATGTTGAGTGCCAAGAGCTCAGCTGGAGCAGACTTGTGCAAACACCTGTAGTTTCACCAGAAGAAAACAATTTTAATCATTTGTCCTTGGAGATGTGCGGACTCTTCATGTATCATTGCACAGAAAAGCTTTTTGTACATTTTTTTAGAATGCATTGTACTACAATTTTCAACTATAGCAAAAAAATGTGTTTTTTTTTTTTTTAATTTTTATAGAGTAAATTTATTGAAGGAATTTTATAATCTGTTAAGCTTAATATTAACTATAGACAGGGACTTTTAAAGTTTTTAAAATAGAATTTTTAGAATATATTCTTAAGAATGACAGTTCTTTACAGGTAGCAAATCATTAACTGTGTCACATGGTTTCCATATGAATTTAGTTTCACTTTGTGTTATATCAGTAAGCCCTTTAACTTTCTTTGGATTGCAAGTCTTGTAAAGGTATGGATGGGAAACCTGCAAATATGCAAATCTACAATTTTTGAACTGAAAAAACCTCTATCCATGGCCAGTATTCAGGTAACCCTGCATTTTTTAATAGAATTTTAAATGTATAGTGAAAAAGGAAGGATTTTTCTAATCACATTTTATTGTTTCTGCTTTATTACAAAATGATGCTCTCAAAGTATTTTAGTTTTTAGAGCAGTTATATTTATGCTGACTGACAGTCACTTTACTCTTCTTGCTCCTGTCATGTTAGATCACATATGTTTAATAAGACCAGGGACAATATAGTTCTGAGTGATACAAGACCCTCTCTCCTGTGGCACTTAATTGAACCCCTCCTTGTACATGAGACCACGATGCTCTTTGGAGTGCTATCATGCATAAAATATAGGGGATATTAAAGGCTGAGATCTTCAACAGCGATTTCATCCGAGAGCAGGTGCACCTGTGAGCAGGCGTTGGTGCTTGCACTTGGAACTGACACTGGACATCTGTCAGTACAGATTTGTGAGTCTCTGGTAGCATTTTTTTTAGGTAACTGTGAGAAAAATGTAAATCCAGTGTCTCACCAGCCATTCCAAGGCTGTTTCAAGACTAGATTCCTTATTCAAGATAATTATGAGACGGTAAGCAAGCTGCCACGCTTGGTGTGGCTCTTCATTTATCTTAGCTTACCTGATGGCTTCATATTACCACCAAGATGTCCAGACAGGTCTGCAGACTGCTGGCGTGGCAGCAGTTTGGACAGTAGACTTGTCAGAGGTAGAAATCACCTGGCTCACAGCTACTCTTCTTGCTGTTGTTTCAGAGGAGTCTGGACATAGCCTATAAAACTTTCTTTCTTATATTCCTCTTTGTGAAGTGCTCAGATACAAAAGAATGGGGAGGCTGTAAAGAGAGATGAATCCAGTTACCTTTTTTATTTATTTCAGGTGCAAAATTAGAGGCTAATCCTTGCCACTGGAATGTCTAGTACAGTATTACTCATTGAATGTGAACCTTGATATACTGCCTGTTTTGGCCATAAATTGCCTTCCAAAGAACTTTCTGTTTGAATCTAGTTATTGACTAACTAACCTTTTGCTGTTGTGCTTCCTGCAGCAGTCAGATAATGGACCTGCCAGGGTTTTTTTGTTTTCTTTGGTTTGGTTTTATATTTGGTTTTGGTTTTAATCAGTTCTAAAAGCAATGCATACTGTTCTTGTTACAAAAAAGGGTACAGCCTGACAAAGGTGGTATGTCAACTTGCAGAATGATATGATGTTATATAGAGTAAATGCAGTTTCCTTTGGAATTTTCATGAATGAACAGTAGCAATAAATTCTTGTTGGTTCCTACACAAGTTTTCAAATATAAAACATTTCAAAGAATCACAGAACAGATGGGGTTGGATGAGACCTCTGGAGATCATCTAGTCCAACCTCCCTGTTAAAGTAGGTTTACCTGGAGCAGGTTGCACAGAATTGCATCTAGACGGGTTTTGAATATCTCCATAGAAGGACACTCCACAACCTCTCTGAACAGTCTGTTTTAGTGGTTTTTCACCTTGAAGTCTTACCTTATATTCAAATGGAATTTCCAGTGTTTCAGTTTGTGCTTGTTGATCCTTGTCCTGTTGCTGGGCACCACTGAAAAGAGTCTGGCTCCATCCTCTTGACACCTGGCATTAAGATATTTGTATGCATTAATAAGATCCCCTCTCAGTTGTCTCTTCTCCAGCCTGAACAAGCCCAACTCTCTCAGTTGTTCCTCCTGGAAGAGTTGCTAGAGGCCCCTAATCATATTTATAACCCTCTGCTGGACCCTCTCCAGTAGTTCCTTGTCATTATTGAACTGGGGAGCTCAGAACTGGACACAGTACTGCAGATGCAGCCTCACCAAGGCAGAGTAGAAGGGTAGAATAACCTGCCTCAACCTGCTGGCCACACTCTTTGTAGTGCACCCCAGGATGCCACTGGCCACCTTGGCCACACAGACACATTGCTGGCTCATGGTTAACTTGTCTATTTGTGTTTGTAAACACAAAGTTTAGTTTATGTTGGACTTTGTAGTGAAGTCCACTTCCCACAATCTAAATGTGAATTGGATATAAATTGTGTTAGTGATTTGAAAGACATTAGTGGTATTTTATTGTAGGGGATAGGAAAGAACAGTGTAAGGATTCCAACTATCCCGGCTGAAAGATCGCCTGGACCAGGACATGAAACCTAAGTAGGAGATAGAATGAGAGGCTAGAAAAAGCTAAGGCCTAGATCCAAAAAAGTAGTGTTTAGACACTTAGCACCTTTTCAGGCTGTTATGTTCCCACTTGTCTTTATTAGGAAATTAAGAGCTTAAATTCTCTTTTTCGGGTTTATACCTGGGTCACAGCATAGACGAGCCCAGTCAACACAAGCAAAGAATAGTCATTACCTTTGTTCATGAGTTATTAACCAATTCTCTCATTTCATTCCTCTGTGGCAGTGTGCCTGAATTCACAGAAATCCAAAGGGACCTGCCTACACATGCCCTTCCCCTGCTCTAAGATCCCTGGCCCAGCTGTTCCCCATGTATTGTCTGCTGCTGTTTGGCACTGGCACCACCCCAAACCCAGTGGGGTTGCCATGTTCTGCATCCCATCCTTTGTGTTTGCTGGCAGCACCTTTTTCCTAAGACACGTAAATGAGATAAAGGATTTTGTCATTTTAATTTTTAGCTTTGCACAATTGGACATGAACGAGACCAAGAATGTACTGCCATATAGCTTTTCTGTTTCACCTGGCAAATACCAAAGATCTACAGAGGAAAAACATGTAAGGACTACCCAAAGAAGTCAAAAGAATCCTTGCAGTGTTGGGCTGTGTAAATGTAGTTCAAATTGCAAATTAATTCTATTTGTAGTGGACTATGTAGTTAGATCATCTGTGTGTAGCTACTTCTCACACAGCTTGGGAGACAATTCTCAAAGAGGTGTAGACTGGTGCAGGTCGGGTCGTTACAAGCCTCTTTAACAGAAGAGCTGCAATCCTATTCAGCACTTTCTTGCTGCATGTGGAAAACAGAGCAGGAACGATAGAACCACTAGATGTATGCACACAAATGCAGTAACGCAGTTGGAAATTGCAGAATGATGTGTACTCTGATGCAATTGTGTGCACTCAAGACAGAAGTTTTCTCAATGTTTTGTGCTGCGTACAGTAAAGGAGAAGAGCTCAGAAGTTAAGAAACTCCTGAAAAGCTATCAATCTTTTCCCCATAAACTGCTTTTAAAAACTGGCTTGTTTCTTAGTGTTTTGCAACCGTTAGGAATTACCTCAACAGCTGCCTGAGTGGAGAATCACTGGTTGGGAGAGTGACCTCAGCAGGTTCAGAAATGCACCTCTCTTGGCTTGATTGTTCACTGATATCTCATTACATTCTGTATTTTGTGCTTGCCTATTTAAATGGTTGTGAGAATTTAAAGAATTTGCTGTATGATTCTTTAAATGAGGGAGATATTGCTACTGCTAATCTTCTTTTTTCTTCTTGTTTTTAGGAACCACTAATGAAGAATGACTCCACCAGTTAAAAAGACAATTTACATTTATCTTTTCCAGAATAGATATGTATCAAGGAAGTTAATTTAATATTTAGATCAAGAACATAGAAAAATGCAAGTCCCTTTGCCATAATAAAAATGCATAACCCAACTTTTCTTTGTATAGAGCCCTATGAGCAGGTGGTATCATCAGTAAAAAGACTCTATTGTAGTAAAGCATTTAGATTCCTTTACATGAAGTGAGGAGGGAATGATAAGTGGCAGTCTAACACATGATGAAATTTACTAAGCAGAATTTTTTTGTTTTAGTTGGCGGAATTATAATTTATGTAGTTGATATTGGAGTGGACTTTTGGGTAGCTAGTAAATATTTCTGTCAAGGACAATATTCTTGGAGTATATTGATACTGTGTTTTAGAGGTATTTCATCATTAGTAACTCAGATATTTAGTTATGACTGGTTTAAAAACGACTGGGAAGGTACTGATACTGGGAAGTTGAAATGGATTTTTCTAGTTCATCTCTTTCACTGTGGAATTTTTATAAGGTATGTAAACCTCTAAATTTATCTTAAAATGAGAAATCATGTTCCTTTAAGACAGTTATTAAGAAATGCTTAGTATGACTTCAGGGACAAGACCAGTTCTGGCCTTAACAATTACTATGAAAGGAAGGAGATTTTTGTCTGCTTTTGCCAGGGTAAATTTTATCAGGTTTTGATGTACCTTCAGATCTTGTTTTATTTACTTGTAAGTAATAATTTTTATCATTCATAACCCAATTCTGTTTGATTAATCAGCCTTTTGATACGGCATATGTAATAAAACTGCTTGCTTTATAGTGTAGTACTATTGTAACTGATAAATATAAGTTTTCAAAGTGATGTTATGCACACTAAACAGCTGAAGTAAGAGGTAATTTTTGAACCTGAGAATCTAACCATATGTAGAAAACCAACCAAAATTCAATAGAGACATGAATAGCTGCATATAAGAACACTTGCAGCAGTACTTCTGCAGGGACTGAGTTAATTGTGATAGGAATCTTTGCTTAGCTCTAAGGTAATTACCTTAACTCTAAGGTAATCCACAAAACTCTTGGACTTACCTGAACTCATACCCTTTCCTGAATGAATACCTCTTACCATGAATTTCTATAACTTTTGAATCTTTTTTCCCAGAATTAGCCCCATCTTCTCTGAGTGGCTTATTACGTAGCAAACATTATTTTGCCCTTTGTGCTGACAGTGTTTTCTACTTCATCTCCTGTTCTTTGTTGCATAAATGATATTTTCTCCTATGCTGCCACTTACAGCTGGAAAACTTCCAAGATGATACGTATAAACTGCAAAGTTCTTTCAGCCACTCCTCACAATTCAGCAGGTTGAAAATGCATACTGTAAAGTATAAACTGATAACAGCAAGCTGGCATTTGTGCTTGTAGCTTTGTGACCAGCTACTTCCTGTTGTATGTGTTTTCTTTGGAATATCAAGGTACAACTCTCTCATGGCCTACCTCTTAGTCATCTGATTTATGCAGTTAATTTAGACAATGAGTCTCTCAGGTCTAAGGATACAGTCAATGGATAAAAATAGATTCTGTCACGAGTCAGGTCATACTTGTCAAGATGAACTTCTCCAGAAGGTCATTTGGGACAGGAACCTGAACTACAGATAAAAATGGGAGCCTCCCCAGTAAATATGTCTTGGCCAGTGAATTTAGGATGCTTGAATTGGGAAGATTACCAAATTATCTTTCTTCATTTTTTCCCTTCTTTCTTCGCTTCTTCCATTTCTCATATGCCTTTTACATTACTTGCTGCATCTTTGAACCAGGGAACTTAGACTCATAGAACAGTTTGATTTGGAAGGGATCTTCAAGATGATCTCACCCCAACCCCCCTGCCATGGGCAGGGACACCTTCCACTAGACCAGCCTGGCCTTGAACACTTCAAGGGATTGGGTATCCACAACTTCTCTGGGCAACCTGTGCCAGTGCCTCACCACCCTCACAGGAAAGAGTTTCATTCCTAATATCTCATGCTAACCTACTATCTTTCAGTTTGAAGCCATTCTCCCTTGTTCTATCACTACATACCCTTGTACAGAGTCCCTCTCCAGCTTTCTTCTAGGCTCCCTTTAGGTACTTACAAGCTGGTACCCTTTAGCTACTGGAACTTTGTCATGTTTGTACAGTGCACAGCACAATGGGAATCAGTTTGGTTATCTTATCACACTGCCAATGCTAAGTAATAAATATGAAAATCATATATGTGTATACACTTATGTATATACATATATATATTAAAAAAAGAAAAATAAAAATATTACATATCTAATAAGGCTTTAGTTTCTTTTAATGAAAAGAATGTATACCTGCAATTGTACTTTATATGAAATATTATTCTCTGCAAGGAGACCTAATTAAGTTGGTAAAGTATATATTAACTATGCTGACTACAATGATTTTCAGCCTGACTAATTTAAGTGGTTCACACAGATGTTGGTAGAATTGAGAACAGTCTGTGACATAACAGATAACAAAACAATAACAGTCAGGGAATGTGGGAAAGCAGGACATTTCCCTAGGGCACCATATGAATTCTGGAGCCATCTGATGTGTAGCAGTTTGCAACATCAGTCAAGGACACACCTGTTGGAGATGACATTTTAGCAATTCCTAACCTTTGCTTTCAGAATAGAAGGCCATACAGGCAGAAGCTGTTGTGATACAGGCAGGTGCTATTGTGTCTCTTGATGCTTAAAGGTAGCATCAGGATGCCCTGATGTTCTGAAAAGGAGCAGATGGAAGATTTTTTTGCATATTTGTAAAGATTAATTCTAAATCCATGAGGCATGAGAGTAAATGTACTTTGCTGAGTCTGAGGTTATTTAATTGTATGTTTTTAAAAGACAATGAGAAAAATTCAGAGCCAAGATAGATGATGTTCTGTTAATACCTCGTGCTGGGCTGCAGTGTGGGCCCTGCTCTGAGTTAGTACCAGCTGGCAGCAGTGAGCACATGTGTGGGAGGTGCATCCAGGTAAAGGAACTCCTCTGCATAGTGGCAGAGCTCTGGGAGGAAGTGAGTAGGCTGAGGAGTATCAGGGAGGGGCAGACAGATAGAATCACACCTGGCCTTCCCTGAGACAGGCCCAACAGTCACAGGACATGATACGGACAATTCCCTATCCTCTCTCCACCTGGCTGAGCACAGCGACTTAAGGCTACGGGGCAATGGCAACAAGTTCCTTCCCAGGTGTGTCTCCTCTGTGACTACCTTCACAGGTGTCCTGCCACAACAGGTGTGAGGCTCTGCAAGTGGAACTGAGTAATAGCAAGTATGATGGTTCATCTAGCTTGGAGGTGTAACTGAGGTTACGTTACCCTACACCCTGTGTCAAACTCATTGCTCTCCACAACTGAAAGCAGGCTGTAGTGGGGTGCAGGTGAATCTCTTCTCTCAAGTAACAGATGGTAGGACGAGAGGAAAGGAAACAGCCTCAACTTGCCCCTGGAAGGCTTAGATTGGATATTAGGAAAAATTTCTTCATTGCAAGGTTTGACAAGCATTGAAGCAGGCTGCCCAGGGAAGTGGTGACGTCACCAACCATGGAGGTATTTAAATGACATGTAGATGTGGCACTTAGGGACATGGTTTGGTGGTGGACTTGGTAGTGTTAGAGCAATGGTTGGACTCGATGGTCTTAAAGTCTTTTCTAATCTAAACTATTCTATGATTCTTGTGTTTGATCACATTTTCTTAATATATATTTACTGCCCTAAGTCCTGACTTAGTTGCATCAGTTTCGTGGATTTAATCCCAGTATTTTGATACTTAGAAGGTGAAGTTTAGTATGCAACAGAGAGTATTTTTCCTTTGATTAAGGATTTATATGATTTATATGACGCTGAATACTGTGACAGCGTGACCAGAATTTAGACAGGACAATCACTGTTGCCAGGCTGCTCACACCCTGCCTGTGTGAACTTCTAAATCTTAACAGTGTAGTGTGATGAGATGGGATGTGTAGTGTAATGCTGGGATTGTGTTGCAAAGTTCTCATTGGAAATCTGAGGGGAAGCATGTGATATGGAAACATTGGCAAGGCAGCTTGCCTGTCACATGTGAAGGCTGTGAAGCTGTGAAGCAACAAAACCAAATAGCTGTCACCTCTGTGAATTCCCAGTCAGAGACAAAGCCTTCCTAATTTTACAGGAGATAAGGAGCAAATTTCATCCCTTACGAAATGATGATGAAAATGTAGGAGCATCTCAAGAACAGAGAGACGGTGGAGCTGTGTTTCCATGAGTTTTTATAGCAAGTAGGAGCCCTATCATCTGTGTTCTCCACAAAGCAACACTGCAAAGGCAGAAACCTTTTTTTCCCCCGTCAAAGCGAATATGATATTTAGAAACACTGATTTCTTTACCATTCACATATGATGATTCCAGTTATAAAGAAATTATGGCTTTTTTACTCTGTTGGCTTCCAAGTAGCTAATATACCTTGAATTAATGCAAAACATATTCTCTGTAATGAATTTAGAGGAAGAAAAAGTAAATTATAAACCTTCATTTGTCTGTATTACTGACATACCCATTTCACCCTCAGTTTAAGATGGACATCTACTTAAAATACATAACTAATCCAATACTTTCAGTTAATTTCTTTTTATTACAGTTGAAGTACCTTTTTGGAAAGACTTTTTATGGTTTATGAATATTGAAGCACAGAGCTTCTACAGCAATAGATATATTATAGGAAAATAGATTATAGGAATATAACTATGATAGGGTCAGAGCAGGCACAGGGTTTAGGTGAGCCATGGGCACGATAAAGGAGAAAATTTGAACCTGACTTACTCTTTAGTAAGGACTGAACTTTGCCTTAGGCTGGGAATGCAGTTGTCCAACACTAGGCCTAAAAGTTGGCTATGAACCCTTCCTAAAATGTCCTTCTATTGCATGCCAAATGGGCAGATGACAATGGGAGTGTAAGCTCAAGATACTTTTAAATGATGAAAAATTTCTCACAGTGAACTACAGTAAGTGACAAAAGCACGTGGAGTTCAGAGAACATCACTGTGCTTAATATATAGTTAAAGAGCAATAGAAATATTTTGACTTTTCTAGAAAAAAACAATGTATTATATACAGTCAGGAGTATACGTCATGGTATACTATAGCATACCATCTTATAACAATATAAACCTAGTATACCATGCTCAGAAGGAATGCACTTTGAAAAACTGAAAAGTGATTTCAGGTGTGCATCCAGCTAAAATATTCCTTTTACAACATGCCCTGCATATCACCTGCCTTCTCAGCCGTGAGCTCTGCGGCTTGAAATTTTTGCAGCTGGTTTCCACTTCTTGCTGCTTGGACAAACACAGGCTCTGGTGAGTGAGTCCATGGACAACTAGCAGATCAGTCTACCCAATTGTTTTTTCTTGAAAACATTGCAAACTTTCCAGATGTTTACATCTCAGATGAGAACCAGATGTTTTGGAATACTAATTGTTTTATAAATGGAAAAAGCTATAGATGCCTTGCCAAACAGTTCAGTTCTTTACTTATGAGTGATTATTAAGAGAATACTAAGAAAAACATACAAAAACATAAAAGTAGAAAAGAGTTTCCTTTGGGAGTAAATAATGGATCTAGAGCCAGCTCATGGAATCAGGAATCAGCCTGAATGGCAGGGATGTGGTCTATGAATCTCTGCAAGGAGAAGAGCAAAGGCTCTTCCTCTAAGGCTCTTTAATAGTAGCACAGCTGCTCCACACCTACTCCTACCAATGCTTCCATGTTACAATTCTCATTTGTATGGTCAACATGCTTTAACATATCATGGAATAAGTTCTGAGTCCTCTAGCATGCACTTAACCAAGCACCTGCCAATCCCAGCTGTCTTGGTTGTAGCTGTGGAAGAACCCCTGATGCTGTCTCCCCTCTGGTCAAAGGATTTGGTCTTTAAAGATGCTGAAGGTGTTAAACTTATAACCCCTGAAGGAGTCAGGAGTTCTTCCTAGCTCCCTTTGTAAGCAGAAGGGGACTGTGATCCACTGCTATATTCCTGAGTATTTAGAAAGTAACACTGTAGTGATTTTTTTTAAAAAAAGTTTGTTATATGTTTGCAATTCATCAGGGATTATACTTGGGGCTTATGGCTCTAAACTATACTTACATAGATGTGGATGTTCAGAGCTGGATATTCACTAGTACTCTTAGAAAGATACAAAAAAGTGAATGAGTATCCCAAAGAGGGACTGAGGAGAGATGCTAAGGGAATTTTCAGAAATGCAGTACTTTTAAAGAAATAAGAACCTAACAAAACAAAGCTTGTAATCTTTATTCAGACAAGTCTGATTCTGTTAGTTTTTATATTGCACAGTATTGCTGGGCTTAAATGATTTTCTGATATCTCTGATACTGGACAGATATCAGAAAAAATTTTAGCTTAGTAGAATATGCTAGATTACATTCAAAGATAAATATCAGTGGAAAATAAAATGGGAAAAGTTGTTGTTAGACTATATAATTTTATTGGGTTGCTCTTCTAAAAACTGCTGTCTAATCAGTTTTCTTTTTTTATTAGGTATTGGTTTGCTTTGAAATATGGCTGCCAAGCTGCATTTAAACTAAAAAGCAGTGGAGATGCTTCAGAAACAGATCCTGCCAACTTCATTAAAAAACAAGCTATTGATGCAGTGACTGATATTAACATGCTCAGGGTGTTCAAGGCTTTTCTTGAGACCACGCCACAACTTTTTGTCCAGATTTACATCCTCATGCAACATGGCAAAACTAATTGCTATCAATGTGAGTCTGTCTTTTTCCTTAATTTGCAAGTTGAGTATCTTACTTAAAAATATAACTCATGTGATTGGAAAACATTTTAAACATACCTTGGAAAACACACATTCCACAGTATAATTACCTTAATTTAATTAGATTTTCTGTCTATGGGGTGGTCCATTCGGCTAAATCGATGAGAAGGAAGATTTTGCTACAAAAAGTCACTTAGGCAATACTTTTAAGAACCATAGGCTGGGCAGGATAACACAGGCATATCAAACAGGTATCAGATGCCTAGATTTAGGTAACTAAAGTGAGCCTTAAAATTAGGGTGACTTGTTCTGGAGCACAGAGTAAATATAAAATTGTGGTAAAGTGTTAAGAAGCATAAACTTGTCTAAAACTTCATTCAGATATTATAATGTAAAATAAGTATCTTCTTCTCCGGTTTAACATTTTGCCTTGTGTTTTGTCTAGATGCTGCCATTTTTATGTCTTTTTGTGGTATCTCCTTTTCAATGGTTGATTATCAGATGTCATTACAAAAATCTCAGCCTGACAAAGGTGAATTTCGTGTGACTTCCAAGTTCACGTATCTCTTCTATAAACTGCTTACCATCACTTCTTGGGTACTCAGTATTTCACTTATCACTCTCCTGAGTGTTAGGATTTCTGTAATTCTGCTGATATTTCTTTGGATCTGTGGCTTCACTTGGACTTTGAAACAATGTACAACATTTTGCAAATCTAAGAAGATGGAATATCTGTACAGAACTGTAGTTGGAATAATTCTAATTTTTACATTTTTTAACATAAAGGAGAGAAGAACGAAAGTTTGCATTTCTATTTATTATGCTACTCACACTGTAGTAACTCTAGGTATTTTGTTTGTATATATGTTCTGGAAACCTTCCATTATCAAGGAAATACATTTTACAATTGTCATCATCTTAACTATTTTACATCTGGTGTTAGGTATTATTTTTCTTGTTGTTTATTATAAGCATTTTCATCCGACTACTTATTGCAGACCACAGGCATGTTTAGATGAAGTTGATGGAATGACAGGACAAAAAGATACAATGAAAACCAGCAGATTTCAAAATTTTTTAATGCCATGAATGGTATAGATCTTTTTTTGTGAAGACTTCAAAGCAAATACTGGACAATCTGTTTCTCTGTCTTGTTTCTTATGTATCATCACATAAGGGACCAGAGTTATTGACTTTGAATAACTATTTGTTTTCTGTGATGCTGTACAAAAACTGTAACATGAATAGTCACCTGCTGGTGAAAGTTACTTTTGAAAAAGAAACAACCTATCTATCCAACACATTCCACTGTTTTAGTTTTTTTCGCAATGCAAATGTAAGATAGGAAAAGCTAAAAGTTAATAAAATGAAACCTAGCATTAAAACCACATTCTATTCATTTATGTTGATTCTGTTAAAAATAAGGCAGTGGGCAGTGATCAATTATCTGCTTTTCCCCATTAGTGTAAGAGCTGCAGTTCGTTTTTAGATGCACATAGTAACAAACTGTACTGCCTTCTCCCTAAACATCCCCTAAAGAAGAATAGCTTTGATTTATGGCTTAATCACTGTCTTGCAACAAGGAAATTTGGGGAGATGTTTTCAAGCATTTTATCTTCTAGGTGTTTTAATGACTCCTTTGTTGTTTTTGTTCTGCTAATCTTTCACAGAATCTTCTGTACTTAGGGGTGATGCCAGCTTCTTCGGGGTTATAATAGCAGCCTGAGTGATTTATGGATGGCAACAGGAGTTTTGCATATAAAGGAAGAACTATCTTCCATAAAGCTTTTGTCTCCTTTGGGCTCTAAGATGCAACACTTTCAATGCTGGTTTCCACTGAAATAGGAGGCTGTGCAAGGTATGCAGTGGTGCAGTCTTTTGTCTTTGTCACTGGAGAAAAGAGAAAAGAGGAGTGACTTCTGATAAATTGCACTCACAGGGACTGGGAAAAGATATAATAAGTATCTTGTCCATCAAGAATTTTTGGCGGAAGGGAGAGTGATATTAGACAACGTTTCATTGAATGCTAAAACAAAGGAAGTAAGGTTGATAGTCAGTATCTTCAGAAATAAAATTTAAGGGGAAGTATTTCAGAGCTTCCATGTTTTAAATCTGAATTATGAAAATCTGGGGCTCTTTCTCTCCCATTTTCACTGCCAGTAAGTCACATTTGCAGTTAAAGTGGCTACAGACAAAGGGAGGAAACAGGGTCTGAGAAAAAAAGACTAGAGATAAGAAAAACTGATAAACTTCACCAGGAACCAAATCTTTTAGCATTGTTGATTAACAGCAAACTTCCCTGAAACTTTGGAGGAATGGCTGATAATAAGGTCGGTAGTTAGGGTGCTCAAGAGCCATGTCTTGTGCCTTTTGTATCAAGTTCATGGACTGCAGAATGCCTTTTTCTTGTTACTCTTCCAGTCTTACCAAATCTTACTGAAGTTTCTAAACGTGGTTCTTTCCTGTTCCATGTCCACGTTTTCTTTACCATGCCAACCATGTACATCTCCTTAATCCTAGTCAAGGAAATGAATTTCTATGTGCATAGTTTGAACTGAACGGTCTGACTTTCTGAGACTACACATGAGAAATTAGAGTAGTGAGAAGAGTTTGCTTCTAAAATCCCTCATTTCCACTTAGGGAGAACTAAGTATGGGTCCAGAAGTTAAGACATAGAAAAGCACAATCCATGGGACTAAAGCAATATTTTTTCTAAAATTAATATATAAAAGAGTATCTTCACTTCTCTCTACTCTGGAAAAGAGATTTCCAGAATTTTTTGCCCTGGAACATTCCTTCTTAGGTAAGAGGAAAAAGCCCAAGGCTCCACCCTACCTCATGCACCATGATTGCCCTAAATTCTGTCTCCTTTATCGCAGAGTATTTACTACCAGTGATGGTGTCCTAGGCAGCAAAATGCTAACCTGGTTTTAGGCTGAATATACTTTTATTTTGCTATGAAAAAAATAGGATCCTAAATAGTGAAGATGATCCCTATATTGCTTCCCACACTTGTTTGTTTATCTAAAATCCTGAGAAGGAACTAGAGTAAGGAATGGTGGAAAATGGAGAATATTATCTCTGTCTTGAAGAAAATGACAACTTTTTGTCTACCCATTATTTTGAAGACCACCTCAAACTTTATACATTATCTGAGAAGCAGATCTCTGGGGAAATATGGGATCCTGAGAAGTCCTAGTGTGGGCGTTTCAACCCTGGAGCCTCCAGGTTTTCTTCCTGCTGACAGAAATCTGGAGCCTGAGTTGCTCTGGAGGAAGGTTAGTTTCTGGTGAAACAAAAGAATTTGTCCTGCTGATTTTTTTTTCTCCTTTCAATGTACTGAGAAATTCCAAATAAAAGTATTTCGTTGCCATCTCTCTGGTCAACTCCTAACACTCACTTTCTTTCATGAGAGAAAAGATGAATATTATGCTGCCTTCTGTTATGTCTCCTCGCTCCCTCTTCTGTGCCACTAAGAGGAATATTATGCTGAAGTTGAGTTGGTAAGAAAGATACCTACGTGGCTGTTTATATCACTCTAATTCAAATATACACCAAACCCAATTACTTCAGTTTCAATCTGTACTTTATGCTTGTAAATCCTTGTGGATATAGCCGTATCCTAAAACAGCTAAATGATCCTTGGGGAAATCATGTATATTGTTTCAATAAAGCTTAAAGAGACCTTCAGTGTCCTGCCACCGATATGTCTCCATTTTGCTGTCAGTCATAGGGCCTCAAGAGATGGGAATTCCTGGCAGCTTGTACCCTGTAGATTTTTATCTACAGGGGAATATTATGAGAATAAAAATTTTTCAACTGTAAAGTCCTCCCTCTCTTCTTGACCTTGAGTTCAAGCTTTTCACTTGATTCCCTTCATTTTCACAGATATGAAAATGGCTTCTCATTCATTTGGTCATTCTAACTCAGAATCACTGTGGTGGAGCGGACAAGGAAGCACATGAATTGACTCCAGACACATTTCATATCACCAGTGCCCACTTCAGACAAAACAAAAAAAGCCCCACTTCACCTGGGTGTAAAGTTTAAACAATAGACTTCATACATATCCTTTCTGTTCCTGACTAATCTTAAAAATTCAGCTGCCACTCAGTTCATGCATTGTGCTTGACCTTGTCATTTTAATCTAACTGCAAATTGAAAACAAATGGGTTTTTTCTCCCTTTTTTTTTTTTGTGTTAAGTATGCCCATTACATCTTACAAGAAGTATTTTAATAAGTGAAATAAAATTAATAAACAATTTCTTCCTGTTTTGACTACTGTCAGACCTGGGTAAGAAGAACAACATTCAACAGAATTGTTTTAATTATCTTACTAATATTCAACGTGCCATTTGATGACATGGGTGAGCTCACCTGATGTACCACAGATAGCACTGATTTATGAAGCCATAATTGGGTTTCCAATAAACATTTGTCAAAATAATGTATTCATTCAAACCAATACCTTCTTTATTTATTCATATAAAAGAGCACTTAACTTTCAACAAAGAATTGCCTGCCATCAAAAACACTCCATAAACGGGGGAAATTTATGAAGATACAGTACCAAATGGTGATTGGTGGAAGACTAAACTTCACTTTAACCCTTCAGAGTGCTGAGTTCCACCTCTTGCTTGGTACTAGTACTAAATATATTTCTTACTGAAAGC
This sequence comes from Pseudopipra pipra, assembly GCF_036250125.1. Lineage (NCBI taxonomy): Eukaryota > Metazoa > Chordata > Aves > Passeriformes > Pipridae > Pseudopipra > Pseudopipra pipra. The sequence goes on along the minus strand of NC_087549.1, from coordinate 33,439,710 downwards.
CCCAAGCCCAAACATTAACCTTTGTATATTTGCACATTGAAGTACCATCTCTTTTTTCTACCATAGAGTCTTACATCTCAAGGATGGTTTCAAAAGTAGCATCTCTCATTTTTATTATGCAGTGTAGAAGCATGCACAGAGCTCAAATATTTTTAGGCTTACCTACATTCTGCCCACAGGTTTCACCATGTGTACATTCTTCCAGGAAAAGATAAGCTTTGAAAGGTTAAACAACATATCTTGTCTGAACCTGAAGAAGTACATGTACTTGTCATTAATTCCAAGTGAAGATTTGTCCTGTTTTACCTCTTCATGCACTTCTCTAGTTTAATTTTACAGACTTTTAGTAGAAGAATAGCAAAGTAGATGGGCTGTGCCATAGATATTTGAATGAAGTGCAGCTAATCCCTTGGAGTCCATCTTCAACCAAAAAATTTTCTTCTTTTACCTCCAATTAGCTAACATATAAAAAATACATGTCACACCAAAGATTCTCACTATGCAAGTCTTACATTCATTAGCTTGGTAAAATGCAGACTTTGGTAGTATAGGCAGTGATGCTTCAAGCAATGTAACCTGCTAGAATCTGTTGAAAATACAAATTGCGCTGGCCTTCCTATGGCTGTATTCTGGTTTCTATACATTTCTATTTTTAGCATACAGTTTTTATTTCTGACAGTGAACACAGATGTAAATAACAGAACATCATTATCATTATCATTACTACTAGTGGCACTTTGTTGAAGTGTCTAGGATGACAATAGATAGAAGAAAATCTATCTGTTGGATCTGGAAAGCAACAAAAAATTGGTAGTAAAGTTCTGTAATGCTTTATCTGATCACTTACAAGTGATCTCAAGTCTCTCTGATTCAGCAGAGATATTTTTTAATGGAAGCCTAGAAAGGGGATAGTTAATCATTTTGATCTGTGAGCAGTAAGTAAACTGCTAAAAATAAAGGGCGAAATGTTACTGGACAGTTCCTGGCTGCTGTGATAAAATAAATGACAAAGCTATATGTTTGCAGGTCACTTGCAAAGATGAAGGTACAGAGAAAGGCATAGTGGGTAGAGAAAATGGGAGCTGGTGTTTTTTCCACATAACATAATCCACACATTCAGTCTAACTTGAAGTATGTTATGCTGTAGTAGAGGTGAAAGAAATCTCAAACATAATTTTCATCTTTTTTTTCCAAGAGCATGACTTTTAATTACTCGAATTCAATGCACTGTAGCACAAATAGTTCTGTGCAGAAGCTTTGTTTTATCTCTTCTTCCCTCTTTGAGTGTTTGGTTGCCATCGTAAAGTATAAGTTCAGCTGCTGCATTCTCTAGGGCCTGGTTTCCTTCAGAGGTTTCTTTTGATGAATTTTCAGCCCATGATTGAAAAAACAGCTTCTCTTCTTCAATGGCAGGTGTTTAGTCATCAGAATTTGTCTCTGTGTTCACATAGAAGTTTGAACAACTTCAGAAAATTGCCATTAGGTTTTGTTGTTTTTGTTTTTTTTTAAAATAATTCTGCTATGCTTATATTTGGGGTTTTAGGGGCCCCCTGGTGGTCTAGTGGTTAGGATGCAGCACTCTCACTGCTGTGGCCCGGATTTGATTCCCGGTCAGGGAAACTCCCCCGGGCAGATGGAGCTTGTCAGCCCTGTAAGGCCATCCATCTAAGAGAAGGTCACTCTAAACAAACCTACGTCCTGAGGACCTCACTGCCACTGTCCAAGCTTGCTCGGCCCTGGCAGATGAACCTCAGGATTAAAGGGTGGGCTCAGTTCAGCGCACACTGTGTCTCACCTAAAAAATCCACTGTGCAGGCTCGAAGGGTAAAGACCTTTCCCAAATCTTCGCTCGCGAAGACTGGCCATACTACATTTGGGGTTTTCCAAAAAACTACGTTCTACATGAAGATGTGCATCTTTAGTGAACATTGCATTATTCAGCTGAGAGAAGAAATGGATTTACCTGGTTGAAGTTAAGCTGAGTGGGGATACATGCCACTGTCGTGTTGGAGACTGAGGGCTATTGATAGATTTGTAAGCCATCAGGTCTTTGTCATACTGTTTGAATTGGATGAAAAGGCAGAGAGAGAAGAGAGTATTTTTATAATCTGGGCTCTGGAAAATGGTGTCATACTATAGGTACAATGACACATAAAGACCTCGTACTACAGGTCTCTTCCACACTGTTTGGGGCTGTATTTTGCTGGGCTATAGACATTGCTGGGCTATAGACATTCCTAAACTTAGATTTAAAAGAATAAGTCTTCGTCTCCTGTCAGTTGCTTGTGTCAGCACTCCCAAGCAGAAAACAGTACCTCATATAGCTCTGTGCTGCTCTGTCACATTCACTAGTGTGTGGCAGTGTTACCTGAGTGGTATTGGTACCCTTACTTGTAGGTTGGTATTTACCTCAGATTTCTGTCATACACAATTAATTCAAATTGCATGTTAAGTTGTATAAGGTTCTCTTTGACCAACGGAGAAAAAAATTCACACCCAAGGGACTGCCATCCTGTCTATCCTGCCACCTATTTAGGATGTGATAAATGTTCCTTTAGGAGGTGCCCTTTCCTTTTGACTACAGCAAAAATGTCAACGGTGTGCACTTTAGGTAGGTAGAACTAGGTTATGTAACTGACCCTTTGCATAGTAAAACTATCATATGTAGCAGAACTCCAATAAATTATCAGTAAGAATTTTTCCTCAGGTTGTTTATATAGGGAGCAAAGGGATGTTAGTTGGCTATTTCAACCACTGAATCCTAAAACCTGAATGGTAGGAATGCATCTTCTCTATCCTATTGACATGGACTATTCTGAGGTGTTGAGAGCCTTTGAATTTCATTTGCTTCTTCGGCATAAAGGCTTACATTTAGCATTTTAGACTACCTTATTCAAGACTTTGGACCACTTCTGAACAGCATGTTGAAATAAGTAACCTTTCTCTGAAGCTTGGTATTAATGTCCTCTGTGCCAAAAGCAAAATCTCAAGTCCTTGAAAGATAGATGCATTATCAACTTTTATTAGGTGCAAATTGCTGATGTGGCCCTATTTTCTCACGTGAGAAGAAAAGTGGAAGGAACTTATCCCTGGTGAATTCTCCCTGGATTCTCTACCATGGCCTTGAGTACATGGACTTAACCGAGTGTGACCTTATATTCTGCAGAGCTGAATGGCACAGTTACATAAACAGAAAGGAAAACAGACTAGGCCACATAATATGGAAGAAGTCCCTTATAAACAACTTCTTAAATGACACTACCAGAATTTGCATAAGCTAATGAGCTTGTGCATTGGCAAACAGTTACCGTAATCAACAGCATTGTAAAAAAGCATAATATAAGCAAAGTTGCATTTCAAGTTGCATGTCCATTTCTACTGTGTTCTGTTAAACAAGAATTGTATAACAGAAATAAGCATGGCAATTTCAAACAGGAATGACTATTGTGTGAAAAAAATGAGTATAAAATTATAATTACTGATTTGACATCCATAATTATAATCAGACCTGAACAACAATTGTAGCTATCAGTAACTAATTTATGCCTTTCTTTGATGGAAGAAATGAAACCCCAAAAAGCCTTTCCTCACTTATGTTCTCCAAGCCAAAGAAATAATGTTTACATGTATGTATTTAGAAGTATAATAAAAGCAGCTGGGTGTGGCCTTCCTCCATCAGAAAGAAAACCAAAACACAAAACCACAAGGGTTTTTGTTGTTATTTTTGTTTGGTTTTGGGTTTTTTTTTTTTTTTTGCTAATGAGGGACTGCGCATGGGAGAATAGAAACTGTTAACTTGCAGGCCTTGTCATAGGCAATGACTGTTTTTCCCTCACCACAGTGGGCTGGACCTCTGAGGCTCGGCAATTACCAACCACCACATGCAAAGTGGAGTGCAAACCAGCCCTTTGTTTGCTGGTTAATGACTACATACACTTGCATGTTTTGAGAAAGGTGCTCAGCTCAACCACTTGGGAAACAAGCAAGTGAATGCCACTAAAATACTAAGTCTTCCACTTCCAGCTTCCATTTATCAATAAAATGTTCAAATGGGTGACTGTCAAAGCAATGACTTATTTGCTGCTTACAGAAGTCCCAACAATATTGTGTCAGTGGTATCTTATGTATATGTCAGACAGCCATACACCAAGCCAAGAGTTCTACATGATTTAAGATCTCTGTGTGAATTTTTGTTTTAAAAAAGAACTTTCTCAGCAGTAGATTAGACAGGATCTGTGGTTACTGATACAGTTTGCTGTAGCTAATCTCAGGAAGTTAAAGGGTGTTGCTCAGGGGAGTAAATGGATCAATTCAATATGGTACCATACTAAAAAAGAAAAAGGGCCTGTTTCGTAAATTTTAGATTTAGTAGGATTCTCCTACTGCCTAATGACCTCCAGAAGCAAGTTCTCAGCAAGTGCAATTCACCATTGCTTTATCATCTGGCAGTCAGAGCATAGCTTGAGAAAACAGCATATACAACATCACAAGCCATTAAAAAGTAATTTCAGAAGAGACTTGCCCATACCTTGTCTCTCTCACTCCTTCATCTTCTGTGAATGCTGCTGCTGTTCAACAGAGCTCTGCTGCTGCTGTTCAGCAAGAAGCATCTTTGTGTGACACACAGGCAGTCTGTGCTTGGGTAGGTCAAATGGCAACAGGATTTTGGAAACCACCTGAGTGGGGCTGAGGTGTAGAAGAGAGAGGAAGAAGAAGCAGGTTAGTTCCTGCTCTGTTCCAGCATAAAGCCCCTGTTTCAGCTCAGTCTCCACTAGTCCCCCACTTGTGCCTGTGGAGAGGGCAGGAGCCCATCTCCTGCACAGGAGGAAAGGGGAGAGCCCGACTGTGCAGCCAGATAAGTGCCCCCAAGTGAGGCTTTTCTGATGCACCTCAGCCCTGCTGCTTATCTGAAGATAATCTGAGTGTTGCATAGTTCCCTTGCTTCTGCAGGCCTAATTATTGTACATACATGGCCTACTTTTCCACATTTTCTTCCTTTCTGTGTCAGTGTCCCATCCACAAGTTATGATGCCATGCACCTTCTTTCAGATGAGGAGTGCTAGGTAGTCCTCCTCTCTCTATACCAGAGGTTCTGTCACACCTTTTTCAGGAACTTTTTTCCAGCGTCTTTTCCACCCCTCCCTTCTGTCTCCATAAGTCTGTCAGTCTCCCATTTCAGCCATTTTACTGCTTCTATGCACATATCCTCATTTTCCCAGGTCTTGTCCCTCTCCTTCATGGCTTTATGTGATTCCTCCATCCTCCAATTCCTACACTAATGCCACTGCTGTACTTCTGGCCCTGACATAATTTTGTTACTAACTTATTACTTATCTTTCTGCCCAGTTGTGTCACAGTTGCAGAACAGCTGAGGTTGGAAGGGACCTCTGGAGGTCATATGGTCCAACCCCCCTGCTCAAGCAGGGACACTTAGGGGCACCTGGGTTGTTAGTTACAGAAATTCCCCAAATGCAGTCATGTTACAGTTGCAACATGCAGCAAATGTTCCTGGCTTGAAAATTTTGGATTGTGAGAACTTGAAAAAAGAAACACACCAAGAAAAGCTCCCAGATCCTGAATTACTGTGTCACATGAGCAGGCCACAGTTCTTTGCATTTCCAGGTAAAAAAAATGGAGAACAACATGGACCCAATTGCCAGAAGGAGATGTGGCTTTTAAAAGACTTACAACACCTAAATATTAATAGAAAAGCCTGATATAATCTTCCTCATTTATATGGTTTGTGAGAAACCTCAGCCTACATGTTGTTGCTCTATCACAGGACCCTTCCTGAGATTGCTATTCCCCTAACTTCCTACAGAGTGAGGTTGAATAGTCACATCTTCATTGTTTGTGGGTGTCCACATGAGCTGCAAATTGACCATGCTGCAAAGGCAGGGACACAGGGCCAGCTCTAAACCCCTTTAAAGGGAGGCATTAAGTGTACTGCAGTGAGCTGCTTTGTGAGCACCTTGGGAGTTTTATAGTGTGGATGTGGTGCTGTGTAAGAGTGAATAAGGCCCTTTGGGCTTCAGCCAAAGTATCCCCGCAGTGTTTCACTGATCCATGCGGATGGACTGGTTTTGTCCAGGACTCCAGAGTGGCTGACCACTTGTCTATTTTACTTAACTATGTGTTCCTACAGCCAGGTTTATATATGTCTGTACAATCTGCATTTATTTCATCCTTAGTATTTTACTTCTGTTACTCTAGGTAATATAGCTGACTGCAAAAAGAGCACCTTTGCCAGTGATGTATTCTGGTGTGACAAACAGGACAAACATGATACCAACAAAAATAGCATAATGCACCACAAAATATTCATATATATATATATATATACACATACATATAATGAAAACAGATGGTTGTTGCTGTGCTGGGAGGGGCAGTATTGTTTATTGTATAAGCAGCCATAAGTGTGGGGGCTGATTTTCATTTTTCTAGTCCTTTCTTGACATCCTGGGTCTGTTGCCTAACAACTAATCTCCTTCATGCATAAACTATTAACTGGCAGTTCTAGCGTTCATCATGCAACCAATTGTCTTTATTTAGGGACTACTTTAATCTGAAAAACAGTTTATATTAGAAACACATTCTTAGCAGAAAGCTAAAAAGACTTTATAATCTTTCAAATAGGCATCAGGGAGTGGTATGGTGATTTCCTTTAATAGTGGTAATGCCAGAAGGTCAGTTCTGAGATTTAATTACCTAGAACATTATTAAAGAAAGGAACATAATAGAGGGTGTGGTAGTTTGGTCTGGGCCTTCCTTGGTGACCAGTTTGTAACCAAGGAAGGGTCCAGATTTACCCAGTATTCCCTACGATTTTTACGTAAGCCAGGCTATAAGAAGAAAGGAGGAGAGGCCTTCCCGCTCTTTCCTTCCAGCGTCTTGGAGGTGCAGGTTCCCTGCTGTTGAGTCTGTCGGGTTGGGGAGTGAGGCCTGGTAAGGCCTTGTCGACCCTGGGAGATGGAGGTTGCTGGCGATCGTTCCAGTGTGACCTTCTGTTGTCCCAAGGAGAGTAGTGAGATAGTTTTTTGCCAATTCTTTTAGTTACTAGATCTCGGGCTACTGATTGGGATATATATATATTTTATTTCGGTTTTGTTTCTTTTCCCTTCCCTTTTCCTTGTGAAATTGTATATATATTTCAATTGTATATAACTGTAACATAAGTGTAAATATATTTATATATATATTGCTTTAGCTGTCTCTCTCTTGTTTGGGTTTTCTTGGTTGTTTTTTCCCTCAGGACAATGGAAGCCAGTTTGTGCAGTGGGGGCCCTGGCAGACTCTGGGGAAACATGCCCAGCAGGACCGAGCTAAGGCAATGTGTTTGGTTTGACAACTTCTGGTTTGCACAGGAAATCAGAGAGAGCTTTCTCAGTCCAACTGAAATCACTGCCCATCTTACAATATTTATATGCTCTAAACAAGCAGGCACTCCTTTAAACTTAAAAAAGAGGTTGAGTTTTGTCCAACTGAAGTCTGTAATAAAAATCCCATTGATTTCAGTGGGGTCAAGACTTTACCTCACTGTTTCTTTTCCTGAGCTGCTGTTTTGAAGTCCAACATGGTAATAAAAATGATTAGAGGAAGTGCCACAGACTCTCTTTTTCCAAGCCTTTTCTGGAAATCACGGACATCCCTCCTTTATCAGTGCATTTTATACTCCCTCCTTTGACCCCTGTGTCAGGCTAATGGCTTTCTGATTAAGAGTCAGATAAACCTGCTGCAGAGCTCATCAATATCACTCCCTTTCGGCCACAGGTCTGGGTCAGTGATGTGAGCATGAAATATGCCTTTCCTCCTGACCTGCTGATGGAAAAATGTTGTGCTACTGTAGGGCTTGCTGCTCTGAGTTAAAGACAGCCTAGCAAATGAATCAGGTGTGGAGTTCTTCCCCTGGAAATTCTTTATGCCCTAATTGTTTGATCATCTTCCTCACAAGGTTTTACTGCCAATACTTTTACCCCATCTATTTCTGGAAATGGATGAGTACTATAAGTGTCTTCTTGTCATAGACCTGGGGATTTGCATTTGTTTATTTTTGCTTGAGAAGAATAAATAAACTGGATCAGTGGGACTAGTAACATGCCAAGAGTTTAAACACATGAAATGCCTGTTAGTGCTTTCAATATTTTTCTTCTCTGGGGGTCATCATTGTTTGGTGTTCTGCAAATAACTGCTCCTGAGATTATAGTCTTCGCTGCTCTCAGTGTTTGCCAAGGCAGTCAGGACTACGTGGCCATCCATCTTTTAGCTAGAAACTATGGAACTAACCCAATGCATAGGATTAGGTGTCTACCTAAATTTAGCAGTGAATGCATATGTGCACTAGTTGTCTCATCCACAAACTTAGAGATCCTTAGAGAGTTCTTCAGCTCACCATCCAGTACAGATGGGATTCAGCTGCCTAATCATGTATGTCTAGTGACATTTTGATGCTCCAGGATATTTCACCTGGCCACCATTTGCTGCTCTTGAAGGGCCAAAATTTTCTGTATGTCCTGTGCCCAGCCTCCCTTGGTTCTGTCCCAAGTGTCCTAGAACACCTCAAACAGCTCTCCACATCTCTCTTTAGGAGTGTGAATGCCTCTTTTGTTTATTTATCTTAGGATAAGGTGAAATTCTCTCCTGGCTTCACTGACTGTATTGATTAATTCTCTATTGATTAGTCTGGAAGTTTAAGATGACCTTGGCTCACTGTAGACACTTAAATTCTCGTGACTTTCTGTCTGAAACCTAATCCTTGTGCCCCTACCTAAGAGCTCCCGAGTCTTTAAGATTATAATTAGTATTTCTCAACATGGTTTAAGGAATTATTATTTATTAGTGTCAGTTTGCCCGTCTAATCATAGTATACAGTGATGCTGGTGTTTTCAGACGGGGCCTTAGAAGGGATTTAAAATGTGGAGGAATTTGCACAACACACAACAGAGATGAATTTCACATTTTGTGACTTTTCCTTTAAAACAGACTTATTGAGTCAGGAGGTTTGTTCATGCATTTGGCAACTTGCTCAATAGTAGCCTTTGGAAGACCTGCTGTGCCACTGTCAGAAGTTAATATTTTTTTCTAATTGGGATTATCTGTTAATTCAATCATTACCTTTTCTTATAAATGCCAAAACCTCATCGAGCATTAATTTTGCTAAAAGACCTTATGATATGATAATATGATATATAATGTAATATTCATAATTTATATGGTATTTTACAGTATCTTCACAGTAGCAGCCCCATTATTAGACTTTGAAGTTTTATAAACTGTGTGTTGCTCTGTGTGGTTTATTTGTGCTAATTTGTGAAGTGCTGAGGAACTAATAGTAGTTGCACAGTCTCTGTAGGTATCAGGTGGCATTCAGCTCTGAAATGCTCAAGGAGTTAATTATTTGGGGTAGAACAAAGGAAAAATGCCTATCCTGTTTTCCACTGAGAAGATACGAACCATAAAATGGTTCAATGACCATAAAAATGACAGAGTTTTTAATAATAATTCACATTAATAATCTCCTCATCAGACTGGCTAGTAGCTCTGTTAATGAATAGCAAGCTAGATTTGTATTTATATACTGTTTTTACTCTACAGGGCAACAGAACTTTGCAGTCTTGCAAAGGAGGCCTCAGCATTTAGGTTTTATTTTTATTTTTTTTTCCTTTCCAAAGAAGAGTTGACGCACAGACAGCAAGACTTCATTGTATGTGTATTTGTATAGGAGAATTTTATATTTTTTTTAAATGCATGCTACCACACTTCATTGTTTAGAAAATGGCATATGATATCAATATCAAAGATCTCACAGCAATGCATGTACCCAGGGGACAGAGTCTAAACTACGGTGTGTAAACTTAATTTGGTCGTTTCCTGACTTGTGCTTGGCTGATGCTAACCCATTCACTTTCTCATGAAGTTAGTATTTATAGAGAGCATGTGCAAACATAGACTATATTTCATTGAATTTTTGGTTTAGTTATTTTGTATTCTGGTGCATCTGTTTCTACTGAAATCCTTTTGTCATAACTGAGTAATGTAAAAAAAATTAAATGTCTTATTTTTCTTTAAGAAAAATTTTCCATTGAGAAATCTAACCTTTGCTTTTGCCCTACAGATTTAGTAAACTAGAGCAAATAAAAGCATTCCAATGGCTGTATGAAAGGTGCTTGTTTGCATGCGTTTGGGGGTGGCAGCAGTGGAACCATTTGCAGATATCAACACCCATGGTAGCCTTTGGTAGCGGTCTTTTAAAACTGAAATTTATTTGAATTCCAAGAAAAGACAGACACTGTTAGTTGATGTTGGTGCTGTATGACACCTGGAATGTTTTGGATGTTTTTTACCAATTTTACGTCCCATTTCTGCCTGTTCAGCAATAAGCCAGTCAGAACCACTCCTATAATTTTAATGCTGCACTAGCTATTGGAAAGGGTATTGTATGCCCTCTGCTCCCTCCTCCAGCTCCAGGGTGGAATTTCCAGAAAAAATGAAAGATCAGGCTTCATTTTCTACCCTTTTTGTCTGCTTTCTCTGCTTTCTTTTTGACACAGGACCAATTCTGCTTGAACTTTATGCCAACTGTCTGATAGAGGATATTGGGCTTTCCCACAACTTTACGAGTAAAAGTTTTCTAGTTGTTTTCCTATGCAATTCATGAAACCAGCTGGAGTAGGAGATACACGCCTAGCATCCAAACAAGGCCTGTATTATGCTTCTACAAGAACTGGAATAGCCTTCTGACATCACTGGAGTTCAGCCTCTTGAGCAAAACCTAGTCTTTTGGTGGCAGAATTCTCCCTTTGGTGGTACTAACTTCTAAGAGAATTCACTTTCGAGCTCATGACAGCTAATTCTAACCTTAATATTTTTTTATTAGAATTTTGGACAACAACTGTGAAGTAATAATATCAAGAGCTGTGTTTCAGATGGTGAGGGTTAGTTCTGCACATGGTTGAGTGGGAAGCGGAAGGTGTAAGGGAACATGAAGCATTTTCTTTTGGATAGTAGCATATATGAGTCCCTCCCTAACATTCAGCCCCTCCTACCTTTTAAACTGATGTTCTTTCTTAACTCCATACATAAGCATGTGCGTTGCAAAGTTGAGCAATGGATTTAAATGCTCAGTGGCACTGCAGCCTAAAGATCAACATAGCTTCTACATGCATTTAAAAATATAATTCTCTGATTTGTTTCAAGGCAGAAATGGTTAACTGGAAAAACACAGCCCAGCACCACAGGCTCTCTATGTGCAAGGGCTTTAATGACCCCCAACTTTTAAAAATTTGTCAGACATAAAAGCAGTACTAATCTGATTAGTAACTGTGATTGAGTAAATCTACTGTAAAAATGGACCGTGCCCTGTTTTGAACATGATACCATGCTGGTCATTTGAGAACTGCCACTGTGAAACATAAAAGTCTCTTTGATGGAATATTTATTTTATGAGTTGAAAAAAAGGGATAATATAATATTGTTTGTTTTCAAAATCACTTGTAAAATTTTATTAGCCAAGGAGCCAATATTCAAAACAGTCAAGAAAAGGCATGCTGTTCAGTACCAGAGATGAAAACTCATTAGAGAGGAAATCAAGTGGTTAAGTACAAGAATTGCTCACTCTAATTCTTTTTGCTGCAGCACCCCTTATGAATAAAAAGTATTTTAGAAAACCGTATTTGCTAAGTTGAAAAAGTCAGCACTAGGTTGTGGGGCCTTGGAAACCCCCACTGAGCTTTCTATCTGCCCTCCAGAATATTTCTGCATGTCCCTTTGGCAGACACAACTACTAATTTTAAAGCAGAGAAACGTCTTCATTCCTTGGTGCTCATGTGCACTGCAATTAGTCTTATTACAAAATGCCAAAAAATCTCTGGCAGCTAAAATAAAGCCCAGATAAATGTCCACACCACTGATGAATTAGTTCCTTGAAAAGAAGTAGGGGTGGACAGGAGCCACAACATTTGGATCTTGATCCAGGTCTGGAAAACCTGAGGCTTGTGTTTTGGCTCAGCCCACTATATACATATATAGAAGGAGGTCAGCAGCAGCATTTGCATCCAGATTTCATTAACTGTTTATTTTAAGGGCATGCATATGTACACACACACATGGTTTACGATTGTTATCCAAACTTCAAATAGAACAATAAATAATATTGCATATAAAATGTCTCATTTTACATTCGCCCACACGTAGAGGTATTTCCTTTCTGGTCAGAGCATCTAAGAGGCTGTCCTGAGTCAGGAATGCTTGACCAGCCTCTCTTGCTCCAACATTAATGTTCTATTTACCTAATTAAATATTAGCTCAAGCTGTTTGCATGGCAGAACATGCCAGCTACTGAGAGAGAAAAAACCCACTTTCCTAAGCCAAAAAGTGCATTTTTTAGACATGAGATGCAACTTATCACCTCAGCTTAAAAGCTTTTAATTTTTTTAAAAGAGAAGTAATTTTACCTTGTAGTAAAGGACTTTTACTTTGTTCAATAAAGTGAAAAATATTAATTTTTAGGATATATGGAAATCTTAATTTGTTCTGCAACAAGTCTTGCTTCGTGTTCAGTTTGTCTGCATTTTTGTACAGAAGGAAACATTTTAGAGCACATACAGAAGAAATTACCAGGACACTGCTCCTGCTTTTCCCTCTGCACCAGAGCATTTGCAGTCATGGGTGACTGGAGCCCAGACCTCCCTCTGCTCCTGCAGTCCTGGACCTGTGCCTTTTAGTGCCCGGGGAAGTTTCCAAACCGCCGCTTTCCCATTAGAAAGTGAGGACATGTCCTGCTCCTTACATGGAGCAATGGAGGATTTGTGGTAATACCGAGGGACTTGTGCCAGCAGGGCAGGTTGCGGGTTCCATGCACAACAGGTGACTGCCAGGGACTGGACAGGAGAGCCACAGAGCTCACTGCCCAAAACCCTGCTGCTGCACTCTCCTTGGGAAACCAGCTTCAAATTATGCCCATGCCTCAAAGATCTTGCAATAAACCTATTTGCTCCTGGATCCAGATAGTTTTTGAGCATTTGTGGGAGAAATCACAGGTGCAAAGTCCTGACACTTTGGTTGGGGCAGCAGGGGAAGTCCTGAGCACTGCCAGCGTTCACAAGTGAGGCTTTTAAGTCTGGCTGTAAGACAACCCTGTGCAATGAGTTTTGTTGAACACTTGCTGTTAAATCTGCATCTTTTTGAACAAAGGTCTTGAACCTAAAACTGTTTGAAACAACATTTTTTAGTGATTCACTTGTAATAAATACAGATGAATTAAAATTTCCCCTCCATAGTCTGTGTTCTGCTCATTGAGGAGAAAGAAAAATAGACATTTTTCAGACTTTTTAACCTATGATTCAAGCTCTTCATATTTGTACATACATACATGTGTTTTAGTATGTATAGATACATACATATATTTTAAAGATCTTTTCATAAAGCGTGCCTCCTATAAAGACAGATCTGTGAAAATTAAATAGGAGACTAAAGGATTTATCCAGGCTGGGGGGAAGCTTTCTGAAATGTAAAGATCAGTATTCTTTGTTCCAAATCCAACAACCTGCATCTGTGACATACATTTTTTTTTCTATTTTGAATCTTAACTGAATTTGTGTCAACAGTTCAATGGGTGCAAACTCTAAAAAAAGTCACCAGAATGGCTTATTTTGATAATTTTCTGGATCAGATTTCCCCTGTAATAAAGGCACTGTAGGGATGGTCAGCTTATGACTAAGAAGTAAGGTAAAAAGAAATTTCCTAGGCTTGAAAGAATGAGGCATAAAAAGGAAGATGAGCACCTGGAACAGTTTCCATGCTGCTCATCAAGATCACAAGTAAAGATCCAGTATGATTACTTTCTTTCAACCATCCTGTGATCCACTCTGTATTAAAAACCCATAAGTAACAGTGACCATAGCACACACCTATTGTGATTCTAAAATGAATCTTTGTTCTTCAGGTAGTTAATTTATGACATAAATTCTCTATCGAGCAATTATATACATGCACAAGGACAAGGAGTAATAAATATATAATATTTTAGTGCGTGGTAACTACAGTGGAGTCAAGTCTGGAAATCTGAAGGAGAGTGCAAAATTGAATGAAATGAAACATTATGTCCTAAAAAAAGGGACTCAGATCAGGACTGTTAAAACCCAATATGGATTTTCTCACCAACATTCTGACAGAAACTGAACTTGATCCACTATTCTTTATATTCTATTACAGTATATTTCAAAATCAGACTATTTGCTAGAAAAAACTCTGTTTGTATTGAAACACAGGAATCACATATTTTCATCCCTCTGAATTAGGAAATCCCAAATGTATGGGGTCCCAGGCTGCTTGTTAGGGATGATGGTTTGTGTAGAACAAGCGATGAACAACTCTTTGTTTCATTCCCAAACAGTTTTATAAATAGAGCTCACTTACAATCTCATAAACTTCATTCTATCCTGAGGCCTTTCTGCAGAGCTTCATTTACACACTCACAAATTGAGCATTTAAGAGGTTTACTTTAGTTTGATAATGATCTATTAGAACTGATTATATACATATAAAAATTGAGTATCTAGTACAAACATTCTTTCACATAAACAATGCATCACCTCATTTCACTGTGGTCTCATTTCTGGATGGGGTATCAAGTTCATGACATTATGCTAGGGCAAAGTGACTTGCTCTTGTAGCATAGTGCTTTGGAGCTTCAAAAACACAGAGCACCAGACCTTCAGCATTTTTGGGAAGTTCCTTCTTAGCAGAGGTCATTGTTGTAAATCGGGTGAGATTTTACATGTATGTATGAGATTCTGTAGGAGGTATGTATGTGTGCACACGCAGAGAGGGGGCAACAGAGGTGGAAGGACGGTGTTAGTAGTAGGAACTTACAATATTCTGGTCACTTAGAAAGGGCATTCAGCATGTCACTGGTTATTATTGAGGCTTCTTTGTTTTCAACTTCTAAAATATCTCAACTAGCAATTCCTGAACCCTGGCCCACATCCTTTTTTTTCATATTCCTTCCTAGGCTTCTGTCTTGTGAAATATTAAGCATCTTCCCAAACTTCCACATGAAGCAAATGGCATTTCCTCTGGCATGGCCCTGGTTTCATGACTGCACTTTGGAGGGTGCCCTGTGCAGAGCAGTGGAGGGAGTGATTGTGACCACTGTCACGGCATTGCTGTTCCCCAGCAGGATGAGTTATTCCGGGGAGAGAAACTGGGAATGAATAGATTGAGGACAATTCTGGTTGCTGCCTTACACCAACATCTGAGGTTATCCATCAGAGACAGTGAGGAGGAGGTAAGAGGAACATGCCAGATAGGAATAAGTATATCCCAGATACTCCATCTGCTGTCAGTGCCAGTGCTGCCACCTAGAAAAGAGCTGTCATGATGGTGGTGGCTTAAATTGGCTGGAAGGGGTCCAAGGGAGCAGCAAAATTTACTGGGGAAGAGATTGCTGCAAGGAAAAAAGGAGAAGGACTTCTGGAAAATCTTTCTCTCCTCCAAAATATCACATTATTGCTAAAATTCTCTGTAATCCGTGTCCCAAAGCTATTCTTCAGCAAATGAACAAAAGGAAAATCTGGTCACCCACCAGTGCCTTGGTGCACTTAACAGTTCTATCAACCAGTCAAACAATGAAAATATTGATGTCTCTTCAAACTGTGCCTGACTTATTTAATATAGGCTGACAGCCCATTATCAGCAACATCTCAAGTGCCAAAAAACATTAATGCCATATTACATCTTCTCAAGTGAAAACACAAATGAGCAGGTAACCATTTTTCTCATCCCTCTGTGACTGTTAGCAGAGCAGACCCCATTGGCTGTATTTCCTCTGGAGAATCTATGAGACCAACAATGTAACTGAAATAACTGGAGAAAACACAGACACAACAATTTTAGTTTTCGTGCCAAATCCAGATAATTTTAAGATTTTTTTTTTCTTTTTTTTTACCAAGGTTTTTGCTCAGCATTTATTTCAGGTATGATACTGCATTTTTCTATTTCTACAAGGAATTCACAAGAATATTGCCATTGATAGGTTAATTCATTGATAGGCAATCATATGTATTTATAAACAGCACAAATAATTATGACTAAGAATGTGCAGCCAAAAAAGTAAAAAGGAAAGGTAAAATTAATTTTATAATCCTCTCTAGAATCGCTTATTTTTTTCTTCTGAAGGATTTTTTTTCCAGACAGGCATTCCCAGAGAAGGTTGCAATGGTTTACTGTCAGAAAATGTCTGATTCTTTGTTAACTGTTTACATTTGATGAGCTCTACAATATCCTTACAAGTAACATCAAAGACTGAGTCAGTCCCTGCATTCAGTTTATTCCCACACTTGAAATGAATACCGTCTGAAGAAAGCCGTAGTTCACCACTGCCAAAGGAGCCAACCCATGGATACAGACAGCAACAGGGCTCTGCTGTGGATAAATACGTGGTTGAGGCCCAACTTTGTTTTCTGATAAATCTACAGTGATCATTAGCTCTAAATATCACTAAGTATTGTCAACCCTAAATATCTCCTGATTTCTGGGAGAGACTATTTACAAGAGCATGTAGTGACAGGACAAGGGGGAATGGATTCAAACTGGAGTGTAGATTTAGATCAAATGCTAGAAAAAAAATTTTTTACTGTGAGGGGGGCAAGGCACTGGAACAGGTTGTCCAGAGAAACTGTGGTTGCTCCATCCCTGGAAGTGTCAAAGGCCAGGTTGGATGGAGCTCTGAGCAGCCTGGTCTAGTGGAAGGTGTCCTTGCCCATGGCAGGGGGGCTGGAAACGAGACAATCTTTAAGGTCCCTTCCAACCCAGGCCATTCTATGATTCTTGTTTGCTGAAATTCAAGTTAGTTGATCATCAGTTCAAGCACGGGAAAGTGTTTCTCACAACATTCTTTTTGTTGGAGAAGAATATTGGAAGAAATATGGGAACCTTCTAAATTTTATTATTTTTTTGGGTAGTAACCACCTCTTTTTTTTGTCATTGTGTATTTCTGAAGGGACTGCCTGACCACTTGGAGTACTGATAAGACTAGGAGGGTCTAACTGCTTACAGTACTGAAAAAACATGCTAAGAAAATGAGAATAAAATAACAAAGATTAAACCTGTAAATTGACCAACACCGAAGTTAGAGATGTCTCCTCAGTACTTTATAGAGAGTATAATTCACAAAAGCACATAAACCTAGGTATTGACCTAATTTTGTGGTTGCAATCTGTAAATTCAACCCTCTTGGTCAGTGGGACCCTCAATTCATAAACCAGCACTATCTGAATTTCTCTGCTGATGCAACTGATTTGTTCTTACACGATTCCTCTTGGAGGCCAGATACTCCCCTCGGTTTCCCCCTCGTACGCCGTTTGTTTCCAACGGAGCTGCTCTCCCTGCAGCAGGGTGGGGAATTGTGCAGGGCCCGTTTCATCCTTTCCGCCCATCCCGTCAGGTCCCGAAGGAAGGTGACTCCTCCCGGTCGGGGTTTTCCGAGCTCTCCCCTCAGAGCCCCGGGGCCGGTCCCGCCGGCAGATGGCGCTGCCTCCACACGAACTCGCCGCTCCGTGTGGGGCCCCGGCAGGTTTGGATCGGGCACAAGGAATAAATTCTTCGCTGTGGGAGTGGTGAGGCGCTGGAACAGGTTGCCCAGAGAAATTGTGGATGCCCCATCCCTGGAATTGTTCAAGGTCAGTCTGGATGGAGCTCTGAGCAACCTGGTCTAGTGGAAGGTGACCCTGCCCAAGGCAGGGGGGCTGGAAATAGATGATCTCTGAAGTCCCTTCCAACTCAAACAAGTCTGTGATCTTATGAGGTTGATTTTTTTTAAAACTAATACATTTTATACTTTAGCAGCTGATGCAGCTGTTCATCCATCAGACTGAATCTAGCAACAAAGATTTTTTTTTTAAGGAATCTACAGACATTACTTACAAAAATGTTTACTACACAGAAGTGAAAAAGCAGCAGACTGTCAATTTTTTACAGAAATAATGTCTACTGTGGCAAAATTTTCATATTTCTGGAAACTATTACTTGACAATTTAAAGCTAAGAAAAAAAAAGACTGGTAATTTTGAGGCATTCCAATTTTCAGAATTAAAATATTCAGCATTTTCTGAAAAATCAAGCTTATGGTGTTTCAAACTGAGAACCCCAAATTGCTGGTTACTTTTCAAAAACTAGGCCTGTAAGTGCTGAAGCTCTTACTGCTATTGTACTCACTGATAAAAATGAAGTAGCTCATATTGCCATCTGAAATATTTTGGCCTTCAGAGCAGACGCAGTTATGCTGTCTCATGAGATCATAGCCAAGTCAACAGTATTTGTTCAAACCTTTGTTTTTTGCTGACCAATCCTCAAAGGATCTGTGTTTAGTTTCAACTGTTATCAACCACCCAACTGGAAAGCAGTGTAAGAAATGGTGCTCAGTACTTGGTTTCACAGTCAAACACCATCAGAGCTTGAGAAAGAAGAAGAAAAGAAAGATGATTTGGGCATGGGTTTGATTCACCCCTTTGTATATACAGGGCCCACTAAAATTTTTGGATCTGAATCTAAATGTGTATGAAATGCGGGAACTTTCAGATCCACATTCTTGGTTTAGTTTGGATCTACTTCTTTGCTTTGAATTGTTTGGGTGTTTGCTTGAAGCTTGCCCAACTTGTCCACATTTTTTGAATCTGGAAAACTGAGCTGAAAATGTGACCAGCTGCCTCTTTTTTTGTTATTTGGCAATTTCAGTTCTCAACAGAAACTAGAAATGAAACCTGCATGTTTTAAAACTTCCAGCACTTCAGCTGACAATTAGTGTTGGGTGGTAACAAGGACAAAGAGGTGCAGATGTGAGAAGCTTGAATGATCCTGGATGTCCCTTCTTCTTTCCTGGACTCAGACTATCAATAGTGTGAAATGATCTTATATGAAAAATGATTTTAGAAGGGGCTAATGTTAACACAGCACATCCCTATAGATACTTCAGTAAGAAAGAGATTTCCCTACTCCTTGATTCACACACCATTTCCGTTTTGAACAAGAAAGTTAGATGAGATATATGAAACAGAAAACTGCTTCTGTTATGTGTGCCTCTTATTTTCTGCAGTTCTGGGCACTTGAAATAGAACCTCACTGGCATCATGTATTCCTCATTCACCACTTTAAAAATACAATTAAGTAAAAATAATCAGAGCATCTGCACTGGCCCTTATTTTATAATCAGTTCATAATTACACATTATTTTTATTTGAATTCTTACTCTGTGTTATTTTTCCTACTATGATAGTGCTCATAATGAGCAAAACATGATTGTGAAAATAGCTGGTGGTCTGGTATTATTTGAATGTTTAATAAAAATCTACCTGTATTCATTGTATGATTTCATGCGGCCCCTGTCATTTCACCTCCTACGTACACTGAGTTTTCCTAATTTATTACAAGCCTATTTGTGTCCACAGCTCCATTTAAATCTGCTTTCTAGCAATGGGAATCCACTGTGTTTCCTTAAAATTGCACTGAAGCAAATATTTGCTCAACTAGAAACTGAAGTCTATGCAGGTTTTCCTTATGTAATTTGTAAAGCAAGATAGGGATAAAAAGCGAAAACTCAAATGTCCTTATTGTACTAAGAAAACTTAGTGTATCAGCTGGGCCATGGGTGCAAGCCAGGGTGGGAAATGACATACGCTGATGCTACTTACAGTAAAGATGCTCTGTCATTTTTTGCATGCCTGTGTTCAATAGTGGCATAGGAAGTTAATTTTACAAAAGCCTCCCAGAATTAATCTCTGTAGCAAATCTCTGCAGATAGCGATCTGCACTTTCTGATGTCAAAGAGCAGGTAGTCCAGCATCTTTCTTTTTGACTTGCAGAGTAAGTACTGAAAAGCTTTCCGGGAACTTTTCCATGTTACCAGTGCTGCCTCTCACAAAGTGGATGAACGATGACTATAATAAGTCAAAGATAGTAGCTAGAAATACAAGAAACAGGGTCACAGCTTATTTCTCTTCTAAAACAGAATGAATTGCTTGGAGCTTCAGGGTGAAGAGTTTTAAATTTGCAGAGTGGATTTGCTTGAGCTGACAGTCTTTGAAGAGCTTGACCTGTAACTTGTATGCTCCTGTTCCACTGGAGCCCAGCCCCATAACTCACCCCGAGAGAGAGTGACAGCGTCACCTATAAAATTATGTCCTCTCCTCACTGGTGAGCTCAGGATTAGTCTCTGAAAATGCTAACTGAGGTCTGAAGGTATCACATAGCTGCTTGGGACAGCAGTGGTGATGTTTGTGGAACCGTTCTCTGTCTCAGGGCTAATCTCCGGGATAATTTAAATTAACCTTACAGATCTCTGGAAACCCCATTCCCCATGATGGACTATCTCTATTATACCCAGTCTCAATCTTAAAAGTTTAACCCCAGCTGACATCATGATGTTATATCAAAAGCTTTAAACTGATATATATCTAAATAACCTTCCAACCTTCCTCGATTAGACTTTACGTTTTGCTTTAAAGTCTGTTCGCCCCCTCACGTAAACACCATATCTACTGTGAATAATGCTAACCAGAGAAAGCAGGACATCTTGACATCTTCTTGTGTTTACTTTGTCACAAGACAGATTGCTGTGGCAAATAGATGTGACGTATCAAAGAAATCCCCCTCCTCAGGTTCGGGAAGGTTTTGAAACTGATCAGCCTAGAGTGGGAAGGGAGCAGGGTTTTTTACCTTAGTAAAGGTACCTCAGGGGCAGACTCTGGCTTCTGGTCTGGGAAGCCAAATTATTCTCTGTTAGTAAAAGTATTTATAGTCATCATTACAACTTTGACTGTGGAGTACATGGCCAAAAGCCACTAGAAGCATAGAGAAACATGAACTAAAAGTGCAGTTTCAGTCCAAAGCTGGAGTAAAAGAAATAAATCATCCTTTGTATAATTATTAAAAAAAAATTAGCCTGTCAAAAATTATGCAAACAGCTTTTTTTTTTTTCTTTTCTTTTGGAAAAGGTGCTTTGCAGCTAGGAGAAAGGAGTTTATGTCTCAGGGATTTTTGCATAGCAGCCAGGGTAATTCTCATGATGCACCTCCTGCTGAGGTGGCTGCCACCCGCTGCACTGCCCAGCCCTCATGTCTCTCCCCAGCCTAAGGAATGTCAGAAAGATGCTGCAGCAAAGAAGGCCAGCAAGGTCTCAGGAGTGTTTGGGCCAGGAGAGACTCTTCTTACCTATGGACTTATTTCTAATGACTCGTCTGACCTGGCCTGCACTACCTGAGCTTTCTCACTTCTCTGTGAGTGTTCACCACCAACAGACTCAGAATAAAGAAGTCTGGACAGAGTTGTTCTGCTGCTTTCTGTTATGTGTATGGAAAATCTCAAATATTTAATGCGGGGAGGAAGATAACTGTGTGGGGTGTAATCACCTTTTTAGTCAGGTGCCTCCTGCCATTTTTTGTGGGTGTGTTACATTGGATCACACAATAGAAAAGGTAAAACCCTTCTAAAAACAAAAGACTACTAAATTGCTTGGCAGCATTCAAGCTGTTCATGTTCTCCCTGGGCCACGGCAGAGAAGTTTTTACTTCTTGGCAATTTCAAGCAGGTTGAAGACTAGTTACAGGATTAAGGAAAAAAATATGAACCTGAGTAAGGTAGATCAACCACCATGTTTTTCAGCAAATGTGAAAGTTTTTACTTCCAGCCTGCTTTTTGAGTTCTAGTGTCAATGATGGAGCAATTAAAGCAGCTGCAAAATAATAATGCAAAGAGACCATGTGTCTTATGGTTTATGTACAAGACAGAAGCTGACAGAACATTAAAGACTCTAACTGTCTCAGAGGCACCAGCCTTGGGAGAACATTTTTCCCCCATTTCCATGTTGGTTATGCCCTGGGGAGTACTCATGGGATTGTTTCTCTGGTGTCTGTGATTTCACAATTATGCAATCTACCTCCAGGGAGATGATCTGTTGACTCAAAAAATAAAACAAAGATCTAAATAAAAATGAGAACAAAGGTACAATAGGAAAATGGATTTAGGGAGAACACATGGAAATTTCCAAGCATTCCTACAAAGGTGGATAAACTAAGCCACACATTTTATCTACTTAAATATAGAGCAAAGGTGAAGTAGACACTGATGTGATTCCTAGTCCTTGTAAAGCTGTTCTGGTGGCTCTAAGCAGGTTTAAGCATAACCTTGGTTTTCTGTGGGAAAATCCTCTAGTGTAAGGACCTTCATCTCTTTTTCCTTGTGCCCTCTAAATCCTAGGGAGTACTGACCTGTGGTGTATATGACCTAGGAATCCTCCAAGTGCTTTAACTTCCCTATGATATTCTCCTTAGACATGCCTACTGTGCTTACTCACCCAGGCACTGCATCTACCCTGCTGTTAGCTGTACCTTCTTTATCTTTCTGTGCCAATGCTGATCTAAAATTTTGTCTTTTTGGCTTGCTGGTAGCTCACGATCTGAGGAGCAGCAAGTCAGGTCAGCCCCTGCTCTCACTCTAGCACGTAGCAGATGCTTTCAGGGCAAATGGAGATCCGTATTCTCTCTCCATCTATGGGGACAACCTGTGTCTAATTAAATATCAACTCATTGAGGGACTGGGTGGCCTGCTTCTTCATTCAGACACCAGGTGACTTAATGGCCAAAAATAAAAGGCCCTTTAAAAGTTAAAATGTTTGATGCATGTGTTTCGTAGGCCGGCACAGTATTCTGAATGCCAAGAACACAATCACACAGCATTTTCTCTCTCACACACATCCCAGATAATGTAAAACAATATAAAGTCTTTCAATGTGAAATGGAATGGGAAGAGATTGTAGGAGAGTCCTTCTAAGTGTTTTTTTTTCTTTTTCACGTCAAAAGGGGAAGTTTGTCCCAACTTGCATGAATAAGTACAACTTGCATGAATCAGACAAGACCCTGGGATCTTGCTACATTCAGCTCTGGGGTCCCCAGTACAGGAAGGACATTGACCTGTTGAGGTAAGTCCACAGTAGGACCACCAAGATGATTAGAAGGGTGGAGCACCTCTCCCATGAGGAAAGGCTGAGAGAAGTGGGTTTGATCAGTCTGGAAAAGAGAAGGCTTAGCTGTGATCTAATTGTGTCCTTCTAGTACCTGAAGGGAGCCTACAAGAAAGATGGAGAGGGACTTTTTACAGGACAAGGGGGAATGGATTCAAACTAAAAGACAGTAGGTTTAGATTAGGTATTAGGAAAAAATTTTTTACTGTAGGGCTGGTGAGGCACTAGAGCAGGTTGCCCAGAGAAGCTGGGGATGCCCCATCCCTGGAAGTGTTCAAGGCCAGGTTGGATGAACTCTGGGCAACCTGGTCTAGTGGAAGGTGTCCTTGCCCATGACAGGGGGATTGGAACTAGATGATCTTTAAGATCGCTTCCAATTCAACCCATTCTGTAATTATATTATTATATGACTCTATGATCTTGTACAAGATGAGTGACCTGAACAGTTAATGAGGTTGTTTCCTTCGGCTCTTTTACAAAAATATTCTTATATCAGGAAGTGCTGACAATTTTCTTTCCCTGTGTTTCAAATTCAACTCCTGACAATACAGGTACTAAAAAACAACTAGTCACTTAAAAGACAAAAATTCTGTTTAATCTTGGTATCATTATAAATAAAGTGATAAATTTAGCAGTCAGTATAACTGACTTAGTTTCTAACTGCACTTACAAGCATCCTTCCTACCACCTGCCCCAGGGATCCTCACTGCGGTGCAAGTCATCTAACAACCATTTCCTTCAGTCGGTGGTGAATTTGGCCTAAATTTCAATTACATTTCTGGTTTTTGTCCTGGAATCACTAATAGTGAGTCAAGGAATCAGTTCAAATGCTGTGATTTATGTGAGAGTTAAATGCCACTGAAAGGCAAAGCAACTGCTTCTCAAGACTGATTGCTGTTGCAATGTTTGGTGTTTTTCTTAAAAGTCCCAGGGAGAGTTTCATGAGAATCCAGTTACTTTAAATTTAAACTAACCCCCAACAAATTTATAGGTCCTCAAAAATTGTGAAGGAAACACTAAAAGAGAGGCTTTTTAATGGCTTAGAAGCCAAAGAACCAAATACTTAAGCCAAGGAATTGAATGTTCAGCGTTCGAACGAGGATTTAAAACCCATTGCTGCTGCTTTTAAGATAATGATTTATGAATGATTGCTTTGGTGATGCTGAACAAAGCCCTGGGCCCTGAGGCTGTATATCCTCTGTGCTTGCTTTGGCATTCAGGAAACACAATTTTACTCAAGGGTGTAGAGACTTGGAAGGGCTTCATCTCATCTGACTTTGGTGATTAAATAGCTGTCTATGTGTAACATAGATGCCCATTGTAGTTGTCAACCTGAATAACTATTGAATGACTGTAGCCTACTGCAGAATGGGAAAGGGCTGTTGAAAAAGTGTCCTTATTGTGTACAAGAGGAAAGGACTCATAGCAATCACCTGCAAGCTGAAGCCCTAGGCACTAGGACAGAAAGCAGTTAAGGTAGGATGCTCAAGCAATAGGGTCAAAGGGGCTGTCAGGAAGGATGGCATGGGTCCTATTGCTGCAGACTTCCAAGGTGAGCACATGGCTCATGGGGGCATCCTGGGGGCAAACTGTGGGCATGGCAGATGCTAAATGTGTGTGTTTGGAGTGGCTGTGGTAGGCAGCCTGTGACAGGGCTTGCAGATGGTCTAGGGGATTCACTGCCTGCGCTGACAGCAAAATTGCTCTGGGGAACAGTCCCTTTAAAAATTGTAAAGCCGTATCCCTGGAGTCAAGGGCAGGAAGAACTAAGTCTGACAATGATGGCCAAAGCACAGACAACTACAAGCTCAATACAATAATGCAAAGGAGTTGAAGCACCTGAAGAGCTATTTTGTCCCTGCTGGGGTGAAAAGGAGCAGTTTTTCACAAAGCAGGCCCTGAGAGGGAGATTCCTGCATCAAGTCACCTGCTGTGTGGTGTGTAAATACCTCTGGGGCTCATCAGAGCGAAATCCAAGGCATGGCAGTAGATGCTGCCTGAGGCAGGTGTGATGCACCATCAACACTAGTACATCAGCAGTTACAGGAGTGTGGTTCTGCAACAGGACTTTTGTGTTTCTTCAACTTAGCCTGCTTGAGCAGCTGCTCTTCATTGAATAAGAAGCAAGAAGAAACAACTCAGATCAACCGCAGTCAAGGGCACACATTTACTGTCTGCCTTTAACAGTTTAGAGCAAATGAAAAATTTATTTTGTAAGAAACACACTTTATGTCTTGACCCAAGTCACATAAAATAGATGTGGTTGTAGAGTATGAAACAGTCCAAGCTGAAGTGGTGAATCCAGCTGTTATTTGCAGGTCATGTCACCCATGTGTTTTGAGTGCTCAGACAGCGTAAAAAGCCATAACTCTCAAAACTAAGGCATTTCACCATAATTGATTAATCTTTTGGCACAGACCTTTTTAAGTGCTTTATTCTCTGGGTGCTATTTTTCACATTTTGTCTCCTTATTAAAATCTACAGACATCCAATCAGGTCTCAGAAACAATGACCTATGACTCATGTAACCATTGACAGACTGTTTTGGAACAACTCACAAAAAGCTGAAATGCATTAAACTATTCAGCTAATACATAAATAGAATACAGGGTCAGTTTGCAAGCCATTTGTTAATAGACTAAAGGGCTTCCTTCCCACAAAAATAATTTAAAACATGATTTATCCGGCTTCTTCCAGAACAATTAATTCTTTCCAGAATCTCCTCGATCCAAGTTACAGATGTAAAGGCTAGTCTGGCTATAGCTGTCAAGGACAACCTTTTTGTAGGTTTTGGATTGTTTCTCATTCCTTATATGCTGGCAAAAGCCTAGCTGGCTGTCGTAACCCGGTCTGCAGATAAATTCAAGAGTCTTTTTTACTCTTTCTCTTGGGTTAACAGAGGAGCCCCCTTAATTTTGAAGTATTTGGTATTTTCTGTTTACAGGGGAGTTTCTGGAGAGTTGGGGTGATCCTGGTTGAGCAAGCCGATAAAGTAGAGAGGAAGTACTTCATCTAAATAGGTCAAATGCTGAGGCTGTGATCAAGAAGCTGGCCAAAGGATTGGATTTGACTGAAAGAGGATTGGAAATTAATTTCTCCACATTTAGTTATGTTGAAAAATCTTTTGTTGTTCTGAATACATGCCAGATGTCACTGTAGGATAGTGGAAATGCCACCTAACCACTAAACTAGTTGGTCCTCCAATTTTTCCTGCAGCACAATTAAGAATATATAACAATATATAGATATCAAGGAGAATAGAGGCTGATTTAGTCCACTGTTCTGTTTTCATTAGCATCTAATGGCAAATGCTTACAGAAATGTAAGAGAAAAGAGCAAATGGATAGTTGATAAGTTCAGTGCCTGTTTGCAGCTCAAGGTCTTGCTCACTTAGACAAACTGTCTGATTTTCTGATAGCCCCCAACAGAGCTTTCTTCTGTGAGTTTGTACTGTCAGTGCTTGAACCCATGTAATGTCTCAGCATCCATTATGTTTGAGGGTCTTACCAGGGGTAGTGGTAAACTTCTTTTATTAATTTTGAATATAATTCCAAATATTTTTCATTGACGTCACCTACTTTTAGAATACTGTGTGACAGCAGTCACTTCCCATTCAACTTCATACCACACAGCATTTTACCAATTGCCATCTTTACTGCCTTGATTGCCTCTTCTTCAGACTAAGCATTTTAGTCTATGCTGAAGACATCTGATTGGTCATATATATCTTTCCATCTCAAATTTTAATATAGACATTATGTCTCATTACTGGTGCATGTAGCTGAATGTGCCAAAAAACATTACTCTCTGTAAGTTTGAATTATTGCAATTATCTGATAAAGCTGGTTGCCAAACCAAAAACTTATTTGTCAGATTTCTGGATCTGATTGTGGATCTCCAAGGCTGCAATGCTCCCAGCCTCTCCACAGCAGCAGAGTACTGCAGTGCAGCCTGTGCTGGTTCCCTCTACACCAGGCTCTTAGTTGTCACACACATTATGCTGGCAGTCTCTTCATACACTCTGCCACATATTTACAGCCGAAATAGGAGCTAAGCATAACTTTGCGCCTGCCTGTCTGCAGGATTCACATTCTTTTAATCATTACTGCCCCATCTCCTGCCCTTCCACAGCAGCCGCTGGGCTGGCAGAGAGCTTCAGCAGCATTCCCTGACTGCATGCTATGGAGAAACTCCATGTTCAGCATCAGGGTAGGGCTCAGTCAGCTCTGCTGCCTTGGAGCTCCTCTTGAGTCATTTCCACACTGAGGAGAGCCAGTGGGCTGCTGGCACATACAGACTGGGGGGCCGGGGGTTATCCAAAGTGCAGATGTGGTTAGGTGCAAACTGCAGCACACTTCGGAGAGGACAGATGTGACCGGATAGGTGGAATACACACATGGCATTATGTCAGTGAGAACAGCTGGGCTTGACTACACGGTCATAATTTTGCATATAATTACATAAGTTCTTTCTGGCCTTACAAGGCTGTTCTTTCAAAGGTCGATCATGCTGTCCAGATATGTTTTTCTAATGCTTTAGTATTTTATTATGATATTATAAAAACACAAATGATGTACTACTGGATTACCTATCAGCATCCATTCTAAATGATCCACACTGTATAAAGCAATATATTTTGAAATGAAATATAAGTCTAAAAAAAGCAATCAGGTTTTGAAAGAAATACATTACCTTTTTGTTTTAAAAGGCAAAGGAAGTTATAAAGATTCATTATTTTTCACACATGGTTGTGCTTTAAAAGGCATCAGATGGACAGAGCCAAGTTTCACAGCCAGAAGAAACTCACTGGCATCCTCTATAAATCAAGATTTCCTTTCTTTTACTCTCCTGAGCCAGGTGCTCCAAAGGGTTACCACTAGGAGTCAAATCTTTCCAATTGGGAAAAATAGCAGTACATAAAAACACGTAACTTGCAAAAAGAGAGAATATGTCAAACTTTTGCCTTTGAAAACATGTCAAATAAAACCAAAGTTAATGCTTTTTGTTCAAACTGTAAGCTGTGAACTTCCTGAGAGCACAGAGACTCCTAGTCAAGACAGAGGATCTCTAAAAATTTCCTGAAAAGAAAGTAGGATAAAACAGAAGTAGATGAGCATATTTTTGAATGATAGTAGTAAAATTTAATTCATTATTGAGATCATCTATCATTGTGGGTATCCATACGGGTGCAGCTGCACTCTCCTACAACATTCCCACATTTGGTTGATAGGAAATTTGAATGAAAGAAGGTGCTGTAATTCCTCATCCCAGAGACATGGCTTTCTCTTTTTCAGCATATGAAAAGAGTTAGTCACTTACCGATTATGAACATTACACATATCCTCAGTCCTAACAAGGTATTATCTAATTCGGGCAAGATGGACAAAGTAGGAGCACTAAATATAAGTATTTACAGGGAGAGTGACATTAGAAAGGCATAAGAGGCTGCTTTTTATCATGTGTAAATAAATTTGATTATACATACCTGTAAAGATACATATATTAAATGAATCTATATATTCATAGGTATAAAAACAGTTATCTTATAACACATGTGAAAGCTTATATACCTACTTCTTCCAATCTTAAATTTTAAGGGTTATCAATTCTAAAGCTCAAAGGTAGCCCATCTGGTTTTATAAGTTAGGAAATCACATAGTCTAACAAGGGACTATAGTTAATCCTCTATTTGAATCTGAGTCCTGTCATGAGGTAAATATCTTTCTAATCAGACTCTGGAAGAAAAAGAAACAGAGACATTTTCCTTACGGGGAGGTTTTAAGACAAGCTAGAAAACATGGCTTGGGCCTTGTTTAGATCATCCTCCTTTGACTAGGAGGAAGGGGGCAGACTAAATAATGACTCATAGTTGTATCTAGCTCTGATTCTAACTGTACGAGAAGAACAGCAGTATTGTGTTGAATATTCTTAAGTAAAGTCTGGTTGCTCCTCCCCAAAACTGATGTAACAGATAAGGCAATAGATGGGTTATGTATGGCCGTAGTAATTTATGTTATTCTTTGCTATGGTACTACACTGATGGAGAAGGTGAGGTGCCAACACACATTGGCTCTTTCTCACCTTCAACATAATAAAAATTAATGTTTGTTTTGTTATTTCATAATAAGTGGAGCATATACATTTCTTATAATCAGTGTTCGTTGGTCCAGAAACAATCAAACTTAAATATCCTGTGTAATCATAAACAGAACCAACTCGTGTGCCACCTTTGAAATGAGGATGCAGTGGGTACTCAGATGAGCAAGGGCCTGGAAACGTGAAATGAATCCTTTTTTGATTTGCCAGTTTTAACAAGGAATCGGACTTGACCATTTCTCTGCATTTTCTGATTACTTTTGATGACATGGGAAAACCATTGCAAATTTTATCTACCCATCTGCTTCTTCAATTGGTGAATAGATATAGCAGGAAATGTTTATTGAGTCTGATCTAACCTACAAACCATATTCCCCATAACTTTGTTATACTGGACAGGATACAGAAATTCTGCAGGGATTTTATGAAAACCCAACCTTCTGAAAGGATTCCCTGGTAGAAAATACAAGATCATCATGGAACCCTTCACTGTGGTGCTGTTTAGAAGATAGGTGTCTGGGAATACCTACCTAAGAAGAATTGGTGAGCCATCAATCAGTGGTGAGAGAATCAAAACGTGGTGAAAAACAAATTAACTTCTTTAGTCTGGTTTCTTGGGGAAGAAATACACAGCAAATGCAGATCCTCAGCTGAACACATGGCAGTTGTATACTCCCAGAAGTATGAAGTAAATGATCAGCTACTTGCATGTCAGACCTGAAATGATATTATTCTCAAGAAATGCTTCAAAATCAGTTTAGAACTAGTTCACTAAAATGTATCTCATAGCCAAGCAAAATATTCACTATTATAATGTAAAACAGAGATAAAAAAAATTCTTGAAGAAATTAATGACGTATATAGAGCATTGCCTATATTTTTACACGAACAAGCTTCCCTCTTAAAAGACCCAATTTTCAAGAGACACAATTTCAATTTCAAATCCTCCTGTGAACACAAACCCTGTTTGTAGAGATAAGACTCTCGTTTTGTTTATGAAAAAATAAATTGAAATTTAAAATAAACAGAATACACAAATCTTACTGAAAATCATAAAAACCTGCTGTCCTCAAGCTGGCACTACCTGGTCAACATAGAAACAGAAGCACCCACCACAGCACCCGGTGTCATCTTTGTCATGTTTTGTGGGAAGGTCATAAATTGGGAGTATATAATCATGTTAATGTTTTCTGAGGGAAAATAGAGAGGAGGTGACTAATTTGTTAGCTGATAGCATTACACATAAAGCTGTGCTGTAGGCTAGACTTATTTCCAAACTATTGTTATTACCTGTAAGGAAATCTGCCGCATGGTTTGCTGGAGGTCAGTAGACACAATGGGAACCTGATTAATGCTGAAAGGGTGTCATGAAGTGAAGAAACAGCAACTTCTTTATCTGCAAAAGCAATTAGATAGCAGTCTCACAAATTAAGTGGTTGCTGAGTGGTGCTCAGAGAAACATGCTGCCTTCTCTTCACACCTGTCCTGTGTGGCATCTGACAAACAGTAGTGAGCTATTAGCAGTTATTGACATTTGTCAACCCTCTGGTTTTCTAGCAGGAAAACGGAAATGGCAGCAATCATGCCCAATTTAGTTTCTCATGATGTCAGGACTTCGTGGACTCACACACACATCAAGAAGCACCCAGAAAAGGTTTACAGATGTGCAGAAGGCAGTCAGCTATGACAGTGATGTTGCCAATGTTGCGCATGGATCAACTAACGATTAAGATATCAAAAGCGATCACTGTGGCTTACTGACAGCGAGCTCAATTGTTTGCACCTGTTTCCCCTGCATTACACATGAGTCTGGAATGGATTACCCTGCCTTATGCTAGGCACATTTCACCTTTCCACACCATGATATACTCCAGCAACATCTCTGCTAAAGATCAGGCAACTCACTTTACCATAAGGACCATGAAAAAGGATGGGACAATTTGTTGCTTGTTTTATCTTTGGTGAAAGATTTCAATTGCTACAGTGATTTAAAAAAAACATATGGGCTTAAACAAGAACTTATTGCTTCTTCTCTGCAGAATCAGGTACTGACTGCAAGCCACACAGTCAGACATCATCCTGACTACTTAAATCCAGAAACAGACTTGAACTTCATCTCCTAGGAATTAGAACTACATCTTCTTCTTACCACAGTATTTGTAAAGAAACTCCAAATACTTTGTTTTCCAGGGGACCTTCTGATCAACCACTTTTGAGAAAACCAACTCTAGCACCAATAGAAGTAAAGATACAGCAGTTCAGATCCTTTCCTTAAGGGGAGCCCATAAATCTTGCAGCAGTACAATTTTCTTGAACTTGGCTTCCAGGGTTACCCAAACTAGTTAAATCTAACCTGCCACAGGTATGTCTGGCCATGCTGCCATCTGCCCCCTCTTGTAATATAGGCACAATTTTCATATCAGACTGTAAGCAAACTGCTACAATCTGGCAACTGGATTCCTGCAGAGATTTTTTTCAGTGTTTGTAGTGCAGAATTATCAGCCAGGAGTTATGGCTGATTTGTCCAGCAGTTCTTATCAAAAATACAATTGTTGGTAGAGGGCTGGTGAGAAGACTGGGTTCGGTGGTCTGAATTATAGTCAAAACCATTCAGAAACAAGAAAGAAACTGGCTTTCAGGGAAAGCCAGTCACAATTCAGAAATGGTTTTCTATGAAAACAGGCTAAATTTATTAAGAACATTCAGAACAAATAGTCCATCTGTGTGTCATGTACAAAAAGTAGGGGCTGACATGCAAGTTAGTAACACAGCTTTTGCATGAAGTCTGTAGTGAAAAGTCATAAACCAAGCACAAAGAATTTCACAATTAATGGATCATAAGTTTCACATTATTTTCTTGAGTAACACCAAAGTAAATAGCTTAATGGAATTTCTAATAATTTATGTTTTTTCTTCTACATGATGTTCCCATCTGTCACAGACGGGTACGTGTTTAAAATTAGCTACTTCTTCATTTTAGGACGTGTGGTTGACCTGAATGAAATAAAATAAAATTAGAGCGTTAGGACATTTTAACTTTTGTTTCATCAATACATTTAACTGACTATGATTAACACGTATTTCTGTTCCATTTCTTTACTTTGTAGTGTTTTGTCTTCATTTTGTAGATACCCCAGGAAGGGAATGGGACATTTAAATGGCAGGGAATTCAAATGGAAACTGAATTATTTTCACTTGTGCTCTTATGGCTTTAAAGTGTGCAAATATCAGCACAGGGATTCTTTGAACACAGAGGGAATACAATATCATCTTTGAAAACAGATCAGCTCTTCTTAGACTGAGCCTCATCTTTTATTAGGCCGAGGGTTTTTTCATCGTGCATGCTGAAGATATCCATGGTTGGCAAATGCCACCCTCGATTGCTCTGGCTGGTGATTGTATCATTTTGACCTGATGAACAAGGCACTGAATTTGGACTCAGAGCAGATGGATGCTATTCCTGATAGTGCTGCAGGCTGGCTGGTATTTTTCATTATAGATCACAGTTTTCCAACCTATAAATCGAAAGGAAAACTATTAATTTATTACATAATTGGGGAAGAACTGATGAAAAGCCTTATAAATGTCTGTAATTCTGTCAACTTTTACAGACTCACAGAATGACTGGTGTGGAAAAGGACCTCTGGAGGTCACCTGGTCCAACCCCCTGCTCAATCAGGGCCACTAGAGACAGTTGCCCAGGACCATGTCCAGTAGGCTTTTGAACATCTCTTAAGGATGGAGACTCCACAACCACCCAGGCAACCTGTGTTAGTGCTCAGTCATCCTCACTTGGAAGAAGTGTTTCCTGATGTTCAGAGGGAACATTCTGTGTTTTGCCTTGTGCCCATTGCCTCTGGTCTGGCACTGGGCATCACTGAAAAGAGTCCTCTTTGCACCCTTCCTTCAGGTATTTATATACATTAATGGGATCCACTAAGCCTTTCTCTTCTCCAGGCTAAACAGTCTCCACTCTCTGTCTCCTCAGAGGAGACATGCTCCAGCCCCTTCATCATTTTTGTGGCCTTGTGTTGGACTTTCTCCACTAAGTCTGTATCTTTCTTGTACTGGGGAGCCCAGAACTGGAACCAACACCCCAGAAGAGTCTCACCAGCGCTGAGTAGAGAGGAGTCTTGACGTGGTGAGAACTTTCTGACTAACACATCTCAGGAGGCTTTTGGCTGCCTTTTCCATAAGGATGTGCTGCTGTCTTGTGCTGAATCTGCTGTCCACCAGGACCCTCAGGTCTCTTTCTGCCAAGTTTCTTTCCAGCTGAGTGTTCTACAGCCTGTACTGGCATATAGTGTTTTTCCTCCCCTGGTGCAGAACTTTACTATTCTTTTTGATCTTCAGAAGAGGCCGATTGTCCAGCCTGTCAGGGACCATCTGAATGGTGACATCTGGTTAATAGCTAGTTTATATGTTTTACTATTTATCAATCTTTTCCAAAATGAACTCAAGACTTCTCTGCTCTATGTAATGCAAGTTTAAACAAATTAACAAAAAATTTTCAAAATTTAGCAGTGTGCTTAGTCTATGTAACTACCTATTCAGATGTATTCAGCAGAACATTTTCTCAAAAATTATTCCTCAGACATGAAAGTCTTTAAGGTAATCCTCTGTAATCAGTGAAGCACTGAATTTTGCGGGGAATAGAGCAATAGCTATTTAAGATCAAAGCACATTCTGTAGGTCATGTTTATAATCTAACATGTCCAGAACTTATATTATTAAAATTGTAGTCCTTTTTTTTTAAGATTAGACATCACCATGGACTAGAAAGTGATACCTTAAGGAGGAAACAACACCCCCCCCCCCCATTTTACTTGTGTTGTAGGCTGTCTCTGAACTGTAAAGGTTTAATTCCGATCTCATAGGTACACTTCAAGTGCAGAAGTCTGCACATACCACCTTGTGAAACCAGCTACTATGTCTGAGTGAGTAAGAGGTATTTTTCAAGATTCTCTGGTGTGTATAAAGAAACAGATGAACTTACCTTATTTTCCCCTTAAGACAACTAATTTGAATCTCTTTTGATGCTACTACTACTGCTAATGCATTAAATATTGATTTCCCAATATTTTGTTAATGTTTTTATTTCTGTTTAACCTGTAAGATGCTGGCCAGACCCAGAGTTGTCTGAAAGACAGACAACAATTGGACTACAATGGAGATGGTTAAAAAAGTCAACCACGTGTTCAGAGTTTGGGGATGTTTGTTGCAGGCAAACATGGTTAAGAGGAACCAAGGATGTCACACAGAAAAGTGAAGAATGTTCCCCTCAATAAAAACATCAGAATGTAGTAACTAGAAAGCAGCATAATAGTATAGTAGCTCTTTTGTATGTCTGTATTTCCTAATAAAATAAAATAATTTTTTTTTGCTGAATTTTTTGCATCTATTTATTTTTTGCATGTATTAAACAAAGACTGTATTTTAAGAGGCAATACAAAGGATATAATTTAAAGATCTCTCAAATACAAAACGAATTCCTTTAGCATACATGATATCACAACATCTAGCCCTTGGCCCTTAGGAATAAAATAAGCCAATAGGAAACTTCTATAGGGTTTTCTTTTTTTAAAAAAAGAAGTCATTTATATGCAACTGCTGCTGATCGTTACCTAAAGTCATTATTTTACAAACATTAGTAAAGTAAGTGGGTCACAGAAATGGGACAGACATTAACTGAAGTACATGGTCAGATTACACAGATAAAGTGACATGTAAGAAGGCCTCAGACTATTGGGCCATAGTTCTAGGAAATATTTTTTTACAATTTAGAAAGATGAGGCCACTATTAGTGTATAAAGAATTCCCTTTATGCCATGGCACAGGCAAAACAGAAAGAAAAATGCACTATCCAAGTTGAAGTACATTTATTTGGACATTAAGAATTAGACTGGAATCTGGGTCACTAGCTTTCATAAAGGCAAAATTAGTGACTATGTCAATGACTTTAAAGAGAGTAAAGAGACTAAAAGCTGTATTTTTATTGCTGAGATATATATAAACATAATATATAATGGGAAATGGGTGACCCTCCTCACAGAGAAATGAAAACATGAATAGTCTCCCTTATAAATGGGTCCTACAAAACATTTTCTTGCAGTGACAGGGGAAAGGAATAATGCAGATCTAACATAAACAAAATTTTTTTAAAGAACTGACATGGGCAGTTTAGCAGATCAAGGTATTTGGAATGCATAAAGAGTTTATTGGTCCCTTATATTCAGAAATTACACGTCATTCACTATTATTATTAATAATTAGCAGAATCAAGACCTTCCCATTAAGTGGAAGGTACCACACTATGCTAGCAAACTGGCATGGCTCAGCAGTGCAGCTAATAGCTAAAGCATAATCTCATTTTTTTCATTTTTTTTTCATGGCTAGGCTTTGTGAACGAAGATTTAGGAAGGCTCTATCCACATTTGTTACAGGCACGCTGGTGCCTAATGAGACCAATACGAGATAGACACATCCGATTGCAAAAGGCACAGCAGAAAGACTCCTTAGATGGTATATTCTGCAAGACACGGTTCTTTCTGCATTGTCTTTTCTCCTCGAGAGTGATCCTGCGTGCTTTCTCAAAGGAGACAGCTGCGTTATAGATGGTGTGTCTCCAGGCCTCCTGATTTGAGGCCAGAGTAGACCAGTTATGTTGATTAATATGGCCAAGGTTGAGATGTTGTTTCAGGGAGTCCTTGTATCTTTTCTTCAGGGCTCCTCTCTTGTGGCAGCCATTGGCAAGTTCACCATAGAGCAAGATCTTAGGGAGGCGGTGGTCCTTCATCCTGGAGACGTGCCCTGCCTAGCACAGCTGTGTTCTCAGCAACATGGCCTCAATACTTGTGACTGCTGCTTGCTCTAGAACAGATGTGTTGGTCACATAATCTGACCAGTGGATGTTTAGGATTGCACAGAGGCAGCGTTGATGGAAGCTTTCTAGGAGACGCAGGTGGTGGTGGTAGATGACCCATGATTCGGAACCATATAAGAGACTAGACAGCACTACGGCTTTGTAAACACTAAAGCATAATCTAACATAACTACATAAAACCTAGCAAAAAGGGAAAAAAACCCTGAGAAACTGTTACAAATATTTTGTGAGATCTGTGCAAAAGTCCCTGGGATCCAAGGGCTTCCCTTAAATCCTGAGTAAGCTCTTATCTTTAATAACATGTGAGAGGAGGGACTTCCAAAGTTTAGCTATTCGTTGTGCGTGTTCACCTTTTGTCTGCTTTAAACCTGCCACCTACTCATTTCATTTGATGCCTCAGACTGTGGTTAGGAAGAGACAAGGAGCAGTTGATCTGTATCTGTCATGCTACTTTTTGTTTTGCAGACCCCTACCACAATCTCCCTCAGACGCCTTTTCCAGGCAGAAAAGCCCTCATTAGTTCCTGCCGGAGCACTTTCCTGTCCCTTTGATTATCCTTGTTGCTTTTCTCTGAATCTGTTGCCATTCTACAATATCTTTTCTGAGGAGGGGAAAGACATGGGCAAACTGTTCGTGTAGCTGTATGATGGTGAGCAGACCTTGCTGCCCCTTGTCTACAAGTGACACTTGCCTTTGTACAGAGCCCTGTGAAATCCCCTGGTGACCTTCTTTGCTGTGAAAGTGACTTTTTAGTCTTAACTTCTGATTCTATTACTTACTCTTGCTTATGTGAATGTTATGTCTCTCATTTGAAGTGCTGCAGTAGTTCTTTTGATCCATGACTTGCCTTTACAGAACCCTGTGCTCACTCTTCTCTGGTACCCCTCATTCCAGGATTTTCTGATACTGACTGAGCCCAGAAAGTGGCAGGTGACACCTCCCAAGAATGTGCCCAAAAGCATCCTGCACAGATGCAGAATGTTTGCATCTTACACAGGCAAATAGGGAGATGGATTTTAGCTCTCCACAGAGGATAAGACTTGAAAGAGAGTAAAAAGCCAAATTTTACAAAACTTGGCTGTTGCAAAATTTAATATATAAAGATATTTAGATTAAATAAATTACACTTTAGGTATATAGTGATTGTAACACACACACAAACGTTTGTTTATATATGCTCACTATCTAAAGAATATATATATAAAAAGTCAACCACATCTATAAAATCTCTATATTACAAGTGGTTAAGGAAGTGTAGTTGAAATCATAATCCTGCAAAATCTATACTTTTGAACCTCCAAACCCTTGGACTTTGTATTTGTTCTCATTTATTTTCCGACAGTTTTCTGAGATGAGATCCAGACTATATAAATGAAGCTTCCTTTGCTGGATACCTATTTCATATGTGGGGAAATGAGGCAGAAAAAGAGCAAATGAATTACTGGAGATCACACAGGCCATGCAGAACAGCAGGCGAGGAAGGGGGTTCACGTTTTCAGGTTCAGGTTAACACTAGGCACAAAACCATGCTGCTTGCCCAAGTTAGGGCTAATTCAAGCTACAGTACCGGTAACAAAGGGGACAAAGACATTTCAAAAGGGTAATTATTCCTCTACAGTTCTAGTCAAACTAGCTTTGTGAGCACAGTCTTGTGACTGTGAACATTTACAGCGCTTCACTGCTGCTAAGGAAAAAAATGTTGTTTGCCTTGGGGCTATTTGAGCAAAAAGAGAAATGCCTCACAGTGTTAGGAAACAGTCTATCTTAGTCAAATGAATCACTCATATACAGCCATAAGCAGTACAGATGTGTTGTAATCACTGCTTAATAATTGCTTTCAGGTCAAATAATGTTCAAGGGATTACCACATCTGTAAGATGCTCTAAAAAAAAGTACAGGACATTTTGTACAGACTGATTTAGAAAAGCAGGCTGTTATTTTTAGGGATGGCAACTTTTTGTGTTATATTACTGATGCGCAGTTGGGCAGGATCTATATTTTAAGCACAAAAGGAATATAAATAAATTCAGTGCTCTCATGATTTTAATATTATTAGCTGGGCTTTTCTTCAACATGACCTTTCATTTAGAAAACACCTGTAAAACTGTGCATTTTTTAGATCTTCCCCTGTTCCTTTTGGATACTGTTTATCATT
This sequence comes from Pseudopipra pipra, assembly GCF_036250125.1. NCBI lineage: Eukaryota > Metazoa > Chordata > Aves > Passeriformes > Pipridae > Pseudopipra > Pseudopipra pipra. Next base: position 33,401,566 of record NC_087549.1, on the reverse strand, counting down.
CTGCATGTGTGCTATGAGCACAAGTCAAATTATTTCCCCTGGTTGTCTGAAAGCATCTAATCATAGTCCAGGTTCAAATTAAGTATATTGCATGCACTAATTTTTGTGAAACTCATATTGAGTTTGGGGACTAACCAGCTACAAAAGCACCTACAGAGTAACCAGAGGATCAGTAGGTTTCAGCTCAGTGACCATTAGGCTTTTGTTTTTGTTCCCCTCTCTCCCCCACTCTTTAGAAACAGGTGGTATTTATCTAAGCAGCCTGCACTAGGCAGCTGGCTGATGGGTCCCTCCAGCTGGACATCTTCTCTACATTTAGTTCAACCACACCTGCTTCAGATAGCAAACAAGAAGTGTTTTTATCTCCTGTATCTGGAGGAAAAGTTGAGGGGGGGTCATGAGGAAGAGGAGAATGGAAAATCCTGGGCCAATCACATTTCTTTCAGCTGTAATATTTTGCAAAGTTTGTACAGCCCATCTGGTCTTGTACTAGAGAAAAAAAGAGTGAAGTTCAAGAGCTTTTTCTTTTGCTCTGTTATACTACTCTTTTTAACACAGTTATTTCATTATCTCTTGCTATCATTTGATCAGATTTATCTTCCATTGAAACTTCCTTTCCCTTGAAGTAGACAGTGACATGAGAATGCATGCCTTTCCAAGCTTTTATTGTTCTGAATTAAGAAATGGTAGAATAGTCTCATGAAAGATTAATGACTTCCCGTAAGCATCTTTGTACCTGAGGACAAGCAATTACAAAAATATGTCCAAAAGAAAACAAGAAAGGATATTAGACTGTATTGGCCAGGTATTTCTTGGCAGACAGCAAGCTTAGCTTGTTACATTGCCAGGATATTTAGAGCTAAGACAACTTCTGTCTTGACCCCATGTATCATATTTTGTTTTGTACATTAAGAGCAATGTTGTCTTTGCAAGAAAAACTGACACTCTACAGGTATTTTCCTTGATTCTTCACTGTACTTAAGTTCTTACTTCTGTCCCAGTACCTTCTTTGAGAGGTAGTTCTACTCAAAGCTGACACTTTAGGACTGAGAAAAAAAAATATATTTGTAAGCTATTTCATGCTTATCAATTCTTGGTTTCCTTCCTATTTTCTTTTAATTATTTTTTTCCTTGTGCAGGGATTTTTCATAAGGTTTGCTTTTGGTTTGTTAAGAGAGTTAAAGCAAGAATCTGTAAAAAGTAGTCTCTAATACTCTAAATACTGAAGTGAGCATTCACCATTTGATAGGCTGTCTGTCACAGTCTTTGAAAGAGGCTGGAAACCAAAGACCCTCTTGTTTCTCTAATAAGTGCACCGACACTGCAGTGTGTACTGATTGCTGCTTCTCCATTTATCCCACTGGTATGTTGCAATTAAATGGAAACACTGATGGCAAAATATTGTGGAGGATCAGAGTTAAACTTATAAAATCCATCACAGTGGAGACTCTTTGCTACAATCCTGATTGTGACACACCATCTCAGGAAGGGCAGTGTAGATGCCCGCAGGATCACCTCTGTGACCGTCACATAAAGTATTAGGCATACACAGCCTTTACATCTGGCTTTATTGGAACTGCTGAAATGCAGAGACTTCTGTAAAATATCCACTGGTGGGTCAGCTTGTAATTATATTGTATCTATTTCCTACAGTTAAAGTGCAATCCTACAACTTGCCTAAAAATGTGGGATTTGACTGGAATTAGCCATGATGCACTTGATTTTCCTGTCCAGTTCCTCAACACTATGTTTATTTTAACATAGATGTCTAATCTATGTAAGATTGCTGAATTTCATCCTTTTTCCTGTAAAGCAGGTAAGTGGGTATTTACTGATTTTGAGAGCTTACCTGGAAACCCGCATAAGCACATTCCTTAGAATCACATTTTTCAGTAAGTCTGAAGTTCTTCATTGAACTGTGCTATGAAATCTCTCCTTTGGAGAAGGTGCTATTCCATGCCCTCAAATGGGTGTAATATAGTCTGTTGTAAACATATAAGAAAATGCTGTTCATATTGGACCAGTATAACGCAGTCTGTTTTGACAGCAAAGCAGTTTTAGTGGTGAGTGGAAAAGATACAAAAAGGCTGTAACTCAGGAGAGTAAAGGTGTGTTGCAATCATTTTGTAATACCAGCATAACAAACCAAGATGAGCAAAAGCGGTACCAGTGCACTAGTCATTTTTATTCAACTAGAGCTCCTTAAGTAAAAACATAACCTGCACTTAATGTACTCTATAGGAACAGGATCGTTGTAGCAAAACTATCTTTTGTTTCAATGGGTGAGTTTTTTGTTTATGCCAATTGCCCTGCAGTTGCATTGCTAAAATCTGAGACTGAAGGGTACATATCTTTGAAAATGCAGCAGGCACGTGGGGATACATCAGCTTCTAAAATCTAAAGAGTCCTCTCTGCTATGATCATAAGAGGATGCTTGTACTTCATCAAGAATTTAGGAGATTTTTCTCCTGACCTGTGAAAGCTATATCAGATGGGCTTACTACATGATTAAAAAAAAACAAAACCAAAAGGGAAGAAGTAAAGAAAAATGCATAAATCTATTTTTATAAGTAAGTCACACCTTAACTTACAGTATTAAACCTACCTAAAGCGTAAGAACTGGATTAACTAGAGGGACTATTGTACACTGCTGAAAGTGACATACCTGCATAAGGCAAAATGACTAAATGACAAAGAAATTAAAATAATGAGAAAAGCATTTACAAAGGCTTAAATGTGTGAAAATTAAACCACCATTTTGACCCTAGTTATGGACCAATTATTTTAACCACTAATAATTCCTACATAGGATGGCCTTATAAAACCTGCCATTATCCCTAACTGGGTTGGTGACGTTTTTCACTGCCAGTTTTCTACAATGAAATTATGTGAATAAGAAACTTCTTTTCTTAGAATAGGATCATGCAGTCATCACCCACAAATGTAAGCACGGGAAGGCAGACATGCAGGAGACTACAAAATTAAGGGATAAGCAGAGGGATGTCGTAGTCAAGCAGAAGCAACATGCTGTCAAATGTTCAGGTGGGAGAGCAATTGCGGGATATGAGACCTTGGCTAGCCTAGACAGTACACCCTTATGCAACAGTATATTGACTTCACAATGCTGGATTTGCAGTTGCTGGTCTCTAATCTTATCTTGGTGGTCTGTGAAATATGCTGAGAGCTCAGGGAGTGTCAGCTGCTCCAAAAGAGTGGCAATGCCACTAAAAGAAACTCCTACTTCTATGACTTCATATCATGTCTTTGTAAAATAAGCATGGATAGAGTTCCAACTAATCCTAATTTTTGAAGCACAAAGGCAAGCATTACTAAATGCTCACAGACAATCTGTTTTTATATAGTGCATTTCTTTTTATGGGATCTTACTGGCTTCTCTTTTATTCACTTACTATATTTTGTTTGGCAGTTTCTTTGCTTCATGCTACATTTTCTTCATTGCAGTTATCATAATTCTCACAACTGTTTAGTTTGGGATTTTGTTTGTTAGTTTTTTTTTTTTTTAGTTTTTCTTTTTTTGTTGTTTTTTTGGTTTTTTGTTTGTTTTAAAATATATTTCTGGCAGGAAAAAGCAAGCCAAATCAGTTCTCTTCCTCCTGAGTACAAATCCTATAGCCTGGAGAACTATAATGATACTGGATAGAATGATTTCCCATATAACTTTTGGTGTATCAAAAAATCTGTGAAAGCCAAGGCAGAAATGAACTGTAGTATATACAGCAAACATGAGGAACTGCTCTTCTTTATGCAAGATCATTCACAGAATGCTGGGACAAGCCTGAGCCAGTTATTGGCTTTTCCACTATGATGTCAGGCGAAGGTAAAATTAATATGGGGAAAAATACATTAAAAATGTGAATGTTTAAAGTTACTATTTGAAGGGAAAGCATGAAAATATCTTCAGTTTCTAACTGCTGCATTCATTGTTACTGCCATGGAAGTGTGGCACGCTCCAGCCAGTAGCTCTGATTGAAGGAAATACTCATATTGAGCCTTGACTGACTGCATGTAGGTCTTTCAACAATGGGATTTAACATTCTGACCTAACATTTAATGTATTAATCCTAATTTTATGCTGATACTAAGACTCTCTGCTGTATTAAATCAACCTAGGTTAATTCAAAATTACATCTCTCCCACCCACTATCAATAGGTCCACTGTTTGGTTCCACAGAACTGACCACCCACTTTTATGAGAATCTGCAGTGAATTAGAAAATCTGTCATTGCTGGAGGAGCTGGACAGCTAGGATATGGCCTGTCATTCCTTCCATACAATACACACCCTTTGTCCGCTATCTCTTAAACTAACCTGACATAACTTAGCCTCCTGGTCAATAGCATCTTTATTCTCTCCCAAGGAATGCTTCATTCACCAGCATTATTAAGAAATTTCTGGACAATGTTTAGTGGCTGCGCAATCATCCAAGGTTCTATTAAAAAGCCATCTGGGTAATTAATAGCACATTTGTTCTCAGCCTCCTCCCAATTTGTCCATTAGTGGAATAAAAGCACAGGACAAAGGGTAATGTGGTTCAGTTATATTTTACAAGAATTCTTCAGGAAGTTGAAAACACATGATAGTTTTCCAAAGATACATACGTTTATGGGCACTCTACAAGAGCTGCAAAACTGCACAAGCCAGGGGCTCTTAATCAGGCTTCTCCCCTGTAGATAGCACATCAGCTATTGACTGTGGGCTGCTTTGTGCTGATGCTCTCCAGCCTGAGATGGGGAGGGTGTGTGAATTGTCTCCTTCATCTCAATTCAATTACAGCTGATAAATCCAATTCCAAGATCCACATCAGGGCACCACATCAAACACAGCACGAATGACTTTTATACTCTTTCACCTGATATTTGAAGGCTTTTCTGAGGTTTCTTTTAATGTCTCCTCTTGAAAGCAGAATTACAGCCTCAGGCTGCACTCTGTGAGGTGGTTTTATTATTTCCCTTTAATTTGTTCTTTCTTTTTCTTCTGTCTTGAAAGCACCTGAAGAAGAAACACTTTAAGATTTCATAAGTTTTTTGACAAAATTAAGAAATACTCCTCTTAAGTTGTGATTTTAGTCCCTTTATTCTTTTTTTCAACTCCTGTGAAATGAACTATTGCTAAATAGCTATGCTTCAGCAGCAGGGATCTCTCTTGCACCACAGAAAATTAAATCTAATGTTTGTGTGTACTCAGTTATAATTGAGTGTAGGGCTGAGCTGGTGTAAACTCAGTGATGAGCTCAGTAGGACTGTGATGATTTATGCCATGAGTGGATCTGGCCTCTCAAGAAAATAAGCCTGAAATTCATCAGCCAGAGAGATTTTTCATATAAATTCTGTTGACGAAAAGTTGGATTGTGGATGAAACGTGATTTTTCATTAAAAAAGTCTCTGCTTTCTGTGAAAATTTTTTGTTTCTTGGGATTGAAAAATGAAATTTCTGAAAACCAAGACATTTATTTGCCTATATTGCCTCAGAGACTCATGAGGATTATATTTCTGTTGTTTTATTTGTCTTAGTGGGCTGTGCACTGCAGGGAAAAATGCAGTTCTCAAATGAATCATGATATGACAGTGTCGTGGTTCACCATCTCATAGAGACTGCAGAACAGATTGAAGTAGCCTGTCTAGAGAGCAGGTCGTGTCCATGCTTTGCACATACTGTCCAGTGTTCAGAGAACCATGACAGTGTTTCAGAAACTACCAGCCTCCACTTTTTTTTATTTTAATTTTCTTAATTAAATAAAGGTGAGGATGCTGGATTGCTTTTCTGTTTTGTTTTGGTTTAGTTTTAGCAGATTCCCTGGGAGGTGCAGCTATTCAGTGTTATTTGAGCTTTTTTGGATCATGCTTTCCTTTCTTACTGGTTCTTTGTTTTCCACACTAAGGGCAACTCTCCTTTGTCTTTATTTTGATGGATAATTGTGGATCACTAACAAGCACTGTGCGAAATTAACATTTTCACCATATCTGGTGAATTTTTGCAGCTAATGGAATTTCCACCCGGGTGGCAAGGAGCCATTCTTTATAATTCTTTTCTCCAAGCAGCAAATAGAGCTGTTTATTTATATGACTTTGTTTGTGAAAGAGTTTTTCCATTGAAAATGGAAAAAATGTCCTGTTTTCTATTCAGCTCTAGTCTAGGAGATAAAAGACCAAATCCCAGAGACAGCTTTTCCCCACCTTCGTGGAGAGTGTTGAGATTTCAGTCTGGATTTGAGCCAAAGCAAAGAGAGTGTACAGCACAGAAGCAACACAACACACACACTGGATTTTTAATGTACTTTGCACTCCAAAGCTTCCCCTCACACTTGTGTGAAGGAGCTCTTTCCACAGCACTATAAATATTTGTTGACACTTCACAGCCTCAAGTGCCTGTAAGAACACTGTGTTTATAAAGTAAGTGCTCTGTAAATACTTGAAGGACTTAAGGTCAGTATGTCTGACTGTGCAGCACCCATATTTAAGCTTTGTTGGCATGCTGTAGACCTACCAACTTAAGTAATGCTCTCATTAAAAGTCACCAAAGCCCTTCAAGTTTAAATTTAATTCTGAGAGTAATCTCATTAAAATTAACAATGCACTCATAATTCTGCAGATTCCAGTGGACATTGCCACACCAGGCCAGGAGGCTTGCCAAACTTTTTTTTTGGCATGACATGGCTTCTCCTACACAATATGTTCCTTAATATCTGCATTTTGTACATCATACTGACATATTCCTTAGTGCCATACTGGGTAACAGTGCTTCTCTGGGTGATATTTCTGTTGCCCGTGCTGTAGAAAGAGGAGCAACTCACCCCCCCACAGGGCACTGGGAACCTGAACATATTTTCTGATTTCCTTGTGTGAAAGGATGTGCACACCTCTTCATACATCCTAAATGAAAAGGGGCAGGAAGACCTCGGGGATGAAGAAAGGACAATGGTACCAATGAATTGTGTTAAAAGTCTAAAATCACTCAGGTGGAAGGCACATGTGGTAGAGAAACATTTAAGAAAGGTTTCCACCACGGTCCCTCAGCTCACAGATTCCACAGATCCCAGATATCACACTCACAGCGTTGGGAACCTTCTGGGCAGTTAGTCTGTCCAGAGTTGCCAATGACACTCAATCAATCATCATTTGCACGTGCCCCAATTTATGTCTACATCAGCCTATAAAAGAGAAGCTTGCTGTCTTAGAATAGTATTTAGATCTATGTCTGTGCATGCTATTGGTGTAAAAAACACCCAAATCTCTGAATCTGTAAGCAATGCTGATTGTATCTGGTGCTTACAAAAATGACTGAACCTGTTTTGTCTAAAATTTGCGCTATTATTATTGTTCACACCTTCTCTTTGGGTTTCACTTTTTCACTGGCTCTCACATGAAGGCTTCCCTCCAAGGGATTTACAAGGCTCAACTGAGATGCACAAAATAATTTAAAGACTTGTTTTAAATCCTTGTTCAAAGATGTTTTAAGTGTTAGGGAACTTCTCCAGCTTGCTCTACAAGCTCAGACAGAAGACTTTTTAGAGAAACTGGAATTCCTCTGGTTCAGAGGCGAGACAGGCTGTGTTTCAGTGAGGAGAGTGGGGCATTTCTTACGTCTTGGCTGAACTGACTTGAAGAAATTGGCTCGCTTGCACCTGAAGTTTTTAACTGAGTTCAGGAACTTTTGGTTGCAGGGGTGCACTAGGTACAAGACAAAAATGACTGGTTTTGCAGATCACATAGCAGGACATTTTCATTCCATTCCTCTATTTTACCTACACCATCCTTTTCCACAACAACAGAAAATTTTTTCTTTGCTTTTGTGTTTGGGACTATCTGCATACTGAAAGAAGACTGATCCTAAGCTACTTACATTGGATATTTTTGTCCCATTGACTTTCTGACAAATGAGAGCTGCCTTCTATAAAACTTAAAAGCAGTGCAAGCTGAACTGTTTCTGACCTGTACTTGACCTACTCAGCTTCATCTGCTCTTGACAGACCTTTCAACAGCAAGCTCACAAACCTCTCTTTTTTTACATTACTCTTGAATAAAGCTGCTAGGCTATTTTTTTCCTTCACTATTTTAGTTTCATTGACCTTTGTGTTTCACTGTTTCTACTAGCTCCTTTCTCCTCAGGTTCATCTTGTAAGAAAAGCACAGAGAATGTTTTATTTTGCTACTCATACCAGAGTGCATTTCCAAATGGTGTGAGTGCACTGAGAGACGCACATGAAAGGGTTGAACAATTTAGGAAAAACACCCTTATAATAATTTCATAGTTATTCTAGCTGAATATGGTGAGCTAAAAATGCTCTGTGGGATTCTCAGTCATGTATAAGAGGTGGTTGAAACGAGAAGGAAAAAATCCTGCAATCTCCTCTCTTATGCTTTTCTGTTTATATCTCTTGAAACAAAGTGTTTCATAGTCCACACAACTTCATTTTAAGTAATTCCATTTTTAGTTTTCTGAGTCCAGTTTTGTGATATATTAAGTATATCCTGTGAGGTGCTGAATATGTACTGAAAGCAGTAAACACTAAGCATTCCCTTGAAAGCTTTTCAGTGACAGAAAAAGTATGTCATTTTTCTTCATTGTCCTGTTTACCAAAAAAGAACTAAGTTAGGCCAAGATGATTAAGCTACTATTTTGGTTTGCTTTCAAATAATTTGCAGTTTATGGGGCTAAAAATAATTAATTTTTCTTAATATGATATATCTTTTGCATAGAAAAAATATAAATGAGAATTTGTCTATTTTCTGCTTTGTACAGGCAATTACAAATTAGGATAAATAGATTATACAGAGTCACTGAAGGGATTACTGAAGGAAATGCCATACACTTGAGAACACTTTTATTTGCACAGTAAGACAGCAGCAAAAATCACCATGCTGTACCAGACCACTATAATAACTTCTTCCAGTGATTAAAGACAAAAATCTGCTATATAGAAATCAACTTGGTTTGTCCCTGTTAAGGTAAGCTCATTAGAAAAAACAGAATAGAAGCATATGGACATTCAAACAAGTAGATTAGGGACTAAATTAACCTTATAAATCTACATTAACTTGTTCTACACTCATGAACTTCAGTGCTTGAATGTGATACACAAAGAAATCAAGAGGTCCATGCTTCAGGGAGTTTTTCCTATTTTGATGAAGTTTCTAGTTTCTGCTTGTGCTTTACATACCTTTCCTGCTCTCTGTGGAAGAGGTCGTCTCAGCACAGGCACTGAAATTACAACAAAGTAACATTTCTAAAGAATTCCATGCAAAGGAGAGAGGAAAAAGGAAAGCTTATGCTTGCCTTACCCTTCTTTTGTGCTGTCTGGGCCAATAAAATATATACTACTGTGTCCTACGTCTCTGTCCAGTGGAAGATTTCAAATCTATTCCAGGCACAAATGCAATTTTTTTTTCCTTAGGATAAATTATAAATCTGATAATAGGTTTTTCTACTCCATCTTCCTCTTTCTAATCCAGTTTTCCTGTGAATACAATATCTCTCTTACACAGGGATTCTAGAGCCATCAATGCAATGAATATTATGTTGAAACACAGAATATGCACAGTCATCATCTTTGATGATGTCATCAAGCAGGTCCTAGTAGGCATAGTGTTGTGTAAGGTTTCCCTTAATAGTCTGTAGAAGCTTTGTATAAATCACTCAAAAATTATGTTGGATCTTGGGAACTGAAGTGCAGAAGCTATCCACAGCTCTGTGTAAGTGCAATTACAACAGAAAATTCAAAGAGAAAAGCGTGACTGCAGCCGGGAAGTTAAAGTATATTTTGCATATCGGAGCAAGTTTACCTTTTGTGGCTAAAGGACTTCAGAAAACCTACTGTAGCTAGAATATGGAGTGGTGTAGTCTCAATATGAAAGAGGTTATCAATCTTGGGGTAGAAATCCTTGTTTTCTTCTGTGTCCTTAAACATATACCTATTTGAACATCAGCATGAATTCCCATCACATATTGGACTGCTTTTAACATAACTCACTAACATAACACAAATCACAAAAGTAATTTCCCTGGTTGTGCCTATCAATGTCATTCAGCCTGAAAGATTTCACTGCATGAAATGGATGCTTTATGTGTAACATTCTGGAGAATTGTGAATGAGTCAAGCTCAACCTTAGGGCCCTAGGAAGATACAGAAACACTCTCTTAAACAAAACAAAATCGTAAGCAATAAAAAAATGAGAAATATTAATAAAAATGTAATAAGTTATAATAAGATGAAAAACAGTCAGGACAGATTGCCAAAAGCAGTTTGAGTCAAAGCTAGTTTCAAATCTAATTTTCTTCTTTGCTGAATAGGTAGTGTGATGGATAGACAGGAAACAATAATAGTGACATATTTTGCCTCTAGGAAAATTTTTAAAAATATGAGCTCCATGTGCCATATCCATAAATTATGGGAAAATAGTATTCTGGCTTTCTTGGGTCAAAGTTAGGTCAAGATCAGTAGATGCAGAATTGCTTGAAAACTTGTGCCTAAACAGTAGCTATTTCTGATTCTCTGTTATGCATATAAGTAGGATTCTGGAAGGACATCTTCAGCCAGTGTCATTCAACACTTTTAGTATTGACTTGGCTGATTAGAGATTAGAGAACATGTTTACAAAATAGGCAAATAGTAAAAGTCTGTGAAGGGTTACTAGTAGACTAGAAGAAAGACTCAGCATTTGAAATTATCTTTGAAAACTTGAGAAGTCAGTTAATTGGATTAATTGAATTAATTGAATTCCATGGAGAAAAACACAAAGGAAAGAAAAAATTAGACCTCTTCAATGTGCAGGGTAATTGGTTGAGGTAGTAATAAACAAGTTAAAAAAAATAAGGTAGCAATAATCAAAGGGAAAAAATAAGAGCCTAAGGGAAACATGGTTCTGGTTTTTAGTCAAAACCATTCTAGCTAAAATTCAAGAAAAAATATTTTATTTGGTTTTTTATTAGGCTTTATCTGGACCATCATTTCCTTATTGGCATATCTCCTTTCAAAAAAGATGCAGATCAATGGCAATAGCAAAACAATAAAATGTAACCCACAGGAGACATTAAATTAATTACTGAAGATTCATCTGGGAGATATGAAAAAATTAACTATACCTGAGAAAGTCCAAGTATCACCTGCTGGGGATGACCTAGACAATGTTTTGAAGCCTCTCCATTTCTGTGTTACATGGTTATAGAGATGGACTCAGTTCACTTTGCAGTGGCATTTGTCATGTTTTCCTTTTTCATGCTTTCTGAGCTGGTGATTCAGGAAGCTGGGGCAGGTCCAGACATGCATTAGAGTTAATGGATGTTTACACAAGGAACAATGTCTTTGCATTTGAGGTATTTAAAAACAGATGAAATCAGAAAAAGGGCCTCAGTGGTGCTAAATGAATTGGGATGCATGTCCGTGTACTGTGAAAGCTGCCAGATCTTCCCTAACATGCCAAAGCCACAAGCTAGGATTATTATTTATCCATATACCAGTCAGTTCAATTAAGTGCCAAAGGTGTTACCTTGCCCATATTGCTGCAGGTTTTGGCACACTTTCAGGACACAAGAACATCATTTCTATGAACAGCCTGATGCAGAGTCTAGCAGCAGATCAAGTTGTTGCCAGACTCATCCTTATTTCTGTGGAGTTAAGGAGGGAAGGACTGAGATATCCACTTACAATTTCTGCTGACATTGGAAACGTGGCTACTGTGTAGATGTGTGGACACTGTGGTACGGGCTACTAGGTGGGTGGACAAGTCTTGGGCCACATAAAGTTTGTCGTGTCAAAAGTGTCCATAAGGTGAGCTGCTAGGAACTGCAGAAGTGAGAGAACTGCAGCATATCCAGCATGGTGCTGGCTTGCTGTTTCTCTGTGCTCACGCATATGGACCTCTTGTACAATGAACCTGATTTTTTTGAGGATGAAGGAAGTAATTTGTTGGGTGCTGGGTCTGACATTTGGCTTGGGGTCCTCAGGGCAATCTTGAGAGAAACTTTTCTGAATTATGGGTTATGTGATGAAGACCATGTAACTCCTTAATACCTCATTTGTGATGGTGGAGAACACAGGGTAAATGACACAAAAGAAGCACAGAACTGTGACCTGATTCTTAAACTGATCTCCGTGTCTGTTGTCACAGCGTATCTTGATGGATGGACAAAAGCAGCCTTGTCCGGTTTGGTTCTGCTAAAGGAAGTGCACAATATGGTATTTGTGTGGCTGCAGAAATACTAGGCTTTTTTTTCTTTCTTATTCTAGCTAGTTTGATACTAGTTATTTTTTTTTAATTAAAAAAATAAGAGCAACAACCAAAAAAAGATAAGCATGTGGCATTTTACTTTAAAGGCACTGTCTTCTTCAGTGAAGTTAGCCATTTCACTAATGATGAAAATACTCACCAGAACTTGCTACATCAGTATTGAGATCAAAGTATTAGTTGAATAATTGATTGCCAGAAAATACACATACATTTTCAGTCAAACACTTTATACCTTCCCACTACCTTACTCAGAGTAAAGTAATAAAAGGTATGGACAAAAAGTTGTGGTGCCTATTTGTCACTCAGCTCATTTTGTTTCAAAAATAAAAATTGCCATGTCACTTCATTAACTTATATCTTGTTCTAAAGTCAGCTACCAGTGTGATCTTGTGTTATTCATGTGTCACTGAAGAGTATAAATAGGATATATCAGGTCTTTTGCAATATCTCAGAGGGTTTCCATCTCTTCAACTTTATTAATTTCTTTTGTTTTCATGCTGATGTCCAGGTGTCCCTGTCCTGAGCAGCCAGAAATAGCTGTTCAGTGCAGACATATCTGGCTCAAACTCACCCTGCTGCCTACATGTCCCTGGCACAATCCGCTTCTCTCCCACACAGTCCCATCGTGTTCAACAGTGAATGCAAAGCCTCTAGTTTAAAAAATCCCCGAGCTTTAAAAGCTTTAAAAACTACATGCACCCTTGAAAGAGATCAGGATTCACTGAGAGTTTTGTCAATGCACCAGGCTGTTCTTATTGGAAAGGAATTTATTTGATGAAGTTATCTGTGAAGACGATTTCCTAGGATAATTCCTCGGAGCTGCCCCCATTCTCAGGGAACTGCAAACTCCCTTAGTCACAGGGCCTAAGTTGATCCCTTTCCCAAAGATTTTGTGTTCAGGTACTGAATAAAATGCCTCTGCTATTAGTGATTACTTTTATGAACACAGTTCTGGGACAGATGTATCTTTAAGACTTATTATCATTCCATATACCTGATTAAACATTTTACCATATGCAGTAATTATTCACATTAGTGCACTAGGTAGAATCCTTAGTGAAGTATTAAATAGATTACTATTGCCCATTGCACTTTACTGTGATAAAAAAAGATAAAGTAATAAAGATTTGTGAACAAAATAATGTGTAATTTGTGGGGGACAAGATAAGAGGCCACAGTACACAGAGGCCTGATTTCCAAATCCTTTTTGTATGTCCTAGGATAATATTGGCTTTCAGTATTTTTCAAGACTTACCTTTTACTTAAAATTTTTGAAGTTTTACCATTTACAATTTCTTTTTCAAGTTTTACATTTTACTTATAATTTCCAGATGGGTTCCTATAGTCACTTGAAATCTTCAAAATCATACTTCTTATGTCCTCCACATCCCAACTCCTTCAAAATGGTAAGTGTGGTTTTGCATAAAACAGATGCTTCCCTTTAGAAAAAGTTTGTTACAAGAGAATAGACTTCAGGATCAAGGGAATTAGGTAAGCCATGCAATTACCAGAAAATATATGCTCCAGTGCAACTGGAAAGCACCATCTGGGATGTTTCAGACTGTAGCAGTTCTGCAAAAATCTACTTGTTGAAAGAAATAGACACTGCAAGGGCATTTAATCATCTCACTTTCTCATATAAAAGGAAATCCCTGAACTCCTTTAGAATATCAGCTTTGGGTATAATTAGCCTGGTGATGATAATGCGCTTCACAGAGAGAGGTGGATTTTTTGAAAGATTTCAAGTATCTGAGAAACACATTTATTAGCTGATGTTATCTGTTGCCACCATCACCCAGTGATTTCAGCAAAATTGAACTGCAGAGACAATTTCACCTTAGGTACCCTGAGAGTTATCAAAGGAAAAGCACAAGACTGACCCGAGTGTCTTTAAGATGAATCAGAAAATTTAGTTGCAGCCACACTTTTCATTTTGTACTGTGATGTCTATCTACAGAGTCCTTCTGACCACAGGCTATATGATGTTCTGCACTAGTATGTGGAGCAAACTTTAGGACAGGTATTTTTGGCAGCTAGTGGAAACAGCAACAGATATGTTCATATCTTCACAATGAAAATGGCATTTCATGTCAGGTGTCAGTCCAATTCTCTCCTGCACTGTTTTGAAGGAAAATTCATTATCTTTAAATATCTTTTTTTAGTTGGAAAAGCAGTCAATCAGTCTGCATCACAAGCTACTGACACTGTCTTCCTCGGCTAGACATGTCTTTGTTCAACTCAGGTTTTCTTCTGGTGCAAAGAAAAGGACCAGTACTATCTCTGACTTTGATGCTGCATCAGGAATTTAGTATATTCACTTTAGTCTTTGCATTTCTTTTTCACTTGGGTAGAAAATGGTAGGTCTTGACATTTTATTTATCAGTGATGCCTGCTTCTCTATATTGCAGCTAGAAGACACTCTTTTTCATGGGCCAATTGTTCCTAAAACCTGGAACCCCACCAGACCCTTGAGTGTTACAATGGTGCTGCTTATTTTAATTGCCATGTAGTGCATAGAAAAGGCTGAGTCCCCAGAGCTGTTTGAAAGTGTGGCTGTAGCACTGGGGCTACACTGAAAACCCTGGAGCTGATATCGCATGTGTCCTTACACTGTACTGAAGGCAGACGTGATCTAATGCTGATTCAAAAGTAATGTGACTGTTTTGCTCTCCTTGTATGTCCCACATACAGCTGATGATGGCACTGTGATAACATAGCACTGCAGATAGCTTATTTTGCCCACTGTGTCTTGTAGACATCTACAATGCTATGGTGACAAAACTTCTGAAGGCAGATGCATTAACCAATCTTATTTTTTACTCACAGTTTATCGATATCATTCCAGAAAAAGTTTCCTCAGATGACAAAATTGGCTCATGTGTCGTGCTTTTAGACATCCTATGCTGCACAGGTAAAACACTTGGCCTTTTTTGAAGTCCTCTTTGTTCTAAGAGCCTTCAAAACCTGAACACTGTGATGGTATAAGTTAATCAGTGGCAAAACTAACATAAGTGTCAGAGGAAAAAGCATCTACCACAGACAAGGTCTTGCTGACAAGAACATTGTCTTGTTCCTTCAAATTTCTAGACCAGTCCATGACGACATGAGAACCTGTTCAAAGTGTCTAGAGCATACCTTTAGATATACCCCTGACATTTCCACTCTAACACCAACCTGGTTATAAAATCTTCTCTAAGGTGACTGTGGCCGTTTGTGGTGCAGTTACCAGCACAATTACATCCACATTAGGAGCAGCTTGAATACCAGCAAGGAAATCCCAATGTACTCATTGCCTATATCTCACTAGCCCAATATAAACTGAAGTCTAAAATTTCTATTGCATTATTGTGTGGTAAGGATAGTAGCTAGTATGCTTACTAATACCTTTTAATGATTGAACATAAAAGGGAATTTACATAGCCAGTTCAGACAGCCTGGGTCCCCCTTTTCAGGTGTGAAACATGATTCTAAATCATATGAGCAGGTAGAGCAAAGGTAGCTTGTTACACAATGCCTGGCTTTGTTACAAACACAAGCTGCTCTTACTGGAACCTGAAATTTTGCCATCTATATGGCTTTAATCAAATCAACAGATGTTAGTCAGCTGACATTGCTTTGTTCACATGGAGTGTTATGTGCTGCTTCTGTGGAAAACTTAAAAGAGAAAGCAAAGTACAGATCCTAAACTCTAAGCCTTGGGATCAGATGATGAACTACACTGGAGCAGCTTGTATGCATGGCCCTTACAAAATGTTCAGTGATTAATGTGTCTCCCTTCTGCTTATTGTACAAGCCATGCTATTGTGTGATTACTCTCACAGCACCATTACACCAAAACTCAAGTCCTAGACCAAAATGCATTATGCTGTTTCTAAGCAGGGTCTATTTTACTGGTGTGTGTAAAACTGCACACTTCCTTGGAAGCCAGCAGTTTTTGAGTATATTTTAAGTCTAAGGAGTAGTGTTACCTGGCCTCTGTTATTCATTAGGACTCTCTTCTCACAGTGGGGCTTTTGAAAAACAGCTAGAACTTCAGCTACCCAATATCACTGAAATAGAAAGAAATTTTCATGAATATTTTTTGTTTTGGTTTGTTTTTTTTTTAAAAATTGGAACCTGTGTGTCAGAGTTTGTCACAATAATGATAATTTTCTTTGTCAAAATAATATTATCTTTTTCTGCTGCTTGTTTATTTTTGGTTTTTTGAATTTTTCACACCATTATTTATTGCTATATAAAAAGTGACAGGAGAGTGAAATTTGATATGTTCAAAGAGTCGTGACTCAGCACAGCACTTTCAAGGCATTTCAGTTCAGCTGTTCAGTCATTAATTATCACAAGACTAGACTAGTCCATTGCTTGCTCGCAAAAAAGATAAAAAATAGGAGGAATCACGGACAAAAAGAAAACAGATTAAAAATACAGCTACCACTGAAAGGGAGATCACTCATCAACAGTACACATGAGAGAAGGGTGAATGGTTGAGGGTATAGATTGAGATCATCAGTTAGGGCATGGTTTCCTTAGCTTTTTCCTGTTTCAGTTGTAGTGATTGTATCTGACAGATTCGACATCGGCAGTTCTGCTGTCCCAGCATCCAGACTTAGACTACTTCTTCTTATTGAGATCTGGAATTGTTTCTGTCCAGAAAACACTCTCTCCAGAGAAATGGATTTTGTCTGAGGGTATTCCAAGCTCCCTTGCACAAGGAGAGTGGGTGGGGAGCAAATATCCTCAAAACGGGATATAGTGGGCAAAAATGAGCTTGCTGTGCACAAGACTGAACATGCAGGGCCATGCTGTCACGGTGCCAAAGTCAATCTAAAAAGTTGTACGAAGAAGTGAGAAGCCTTTGTCTCAACCCACAAGTTTTTGCACTTTTATCGTTTCAATTCTCTCTCCCTGCCAGCTGGGGGAGGATGAGTGAGAAGTTGGATGGGGTTGAACTGCCCACCAGGGTTAACCAACATCACCCCATGGGCCTCAGCACATTATAATCAAACACAAATCAGACTGGTTTGGTGCATTTAGGCACACTGACTCTTGAAGTTTTCTAATCAATAGTCAAAATAGCTGATAAAATTTATCATTGAATGTACATCGTCTTTGCTCAGGAACATTTGACCAGATGTGACACTCTGTAGCTGCTGTCATTCGCATAACTATAGGAAATTTCACAAGAGCACTATAGATTATAGTGCTCACAAGAGCATTATAGATTCTAGAAATGCTAGACTTCATGGGGATGTGAAGATGGTGCAGTTTGGATTGTCCAAAGTCTTACAAACTGATAGGAAAGCCCAACACAAGAAAAAGAATATCACAAATAACCTGTGTAGACAGAGTGGTAATCTTAGTTTATGTCCAGGAGTATTTTACCTCTGCTTAATTAAAGTATTTAATTCATAATTTTAAATTAGAATCCTGTTTGCCTAACACTTGCTGTATAACCACTACGGGTTTCCAATGCCTACCATCCATTCACTCTATGGACAACCTTACACTGTAGATGCTTAGTGTTAGGTAGCTTAAACCTCCCAGTAATATCTAGTACTTTTTTAATAATTCTTTTTTTCTTAAGAATAGGCAGAAATATGAACAAATATTATTCTCAAGCACTGAGAACACTCGTCTTGAGTATCATGAATATTCTGGAACAGGTTTAAAACAGGTTTAAAAAAAGAGGGAGTCTTACACATCTGGGTCAAAGTGGGAGTTTTTGAGCTTTGTGTATTTAGCTCACCTGTCACATCAGGTTTGCTTTTCTGGGTGCAAAATCCTGTCCAGAGCTCTGAAGCACCTATGGTTAACAAATACACTCATCATCAGTGTCTGACACTGACATTCCACCACTGACATTCCACACCACTAGTGGAATAAAAGAATGGAATTTTGCTGGGAGGGATGAGAGGGGTGCTTCTTTTGATCCAGACTGAAGACAAAAAAGTTTTGGCTATGGTGGCACAGTTTGTGCCTATAGAAGCACAGTTATTTTTGGAGGTTGCTATCCTTAGTAAGCCAGCCAACAACCACAGAGCACATGAATCAAATTATTTTGTTTGCATATTTACAGTATAATGTATTTGACTTGTCAAACTAACTTAATGGAAAATTAACAGGCGTTCCACCTCTTGCTGTGTCTCTGCCTCTACAGTATGAACAAGTTGGTGAAAACCATGGCAAACAACCACTAGTCGCTTTTGATTATAGAGAGCAGACATTAAGGTTGCAGAAATTCTACATCTTGTGGTGCTGTCTGGAAAGCAGAGGCCATGATTTGTGGGACAATCCCAACAAAAACTGCAGATTGTGGGATCTACCACTGTGCATATTATTTTAGAGTTAGTTCAGGAGAAGAATGAAAAACTGAGAAGATTACAGTTTGCCAACCCCTAAGTCTGGCTGTTTTTCTCAGTCATATATCTCAAAAGAAAAATGTCCAAGAAAAGAGAGAATATGAGGAAGCAGTTGCTTGGCAGTTCTAGCTTGGCTTCTACCATGTTGTACTTTGAGTTTTAGATTGAGTTCTGTACTAGGAGGCTGCATCTGTTATTTGGATTCTAAAGAATATTCTTTTCCTCACTGAGTATATGTTTTATCATCCTCATTTATATGCACTCATTTTATCAGTTTTAAAATAAAAATTAATATTAAAACTGTAATAAACCAATGAAATTAAATATAGTGTATAGGCAGATATTGATTCATTTCCCTGCCGGAAGATTCTGTCAGAAATATTTTTTCCTCCATTATTTTTTACATTAGTAGTTTAGATCCAGTCCTATTTTTCCTGAAATTCTGCAAGAAACCTGACAGTCACTCTGACATTTTCAAACAGATCTGAACAATGGAATTAACTGAAACCATAGTGTATTTTTATTAAGATGACACAAGTAAAACTGTAAATTTTTAACTAATAATTTGAATCAGAGAAAAAGAAAACCACTTGCAAGAAGAAAATCAAAAAACAATTCTTAATCCTTCACTTCAGTACTGAAATGATTTGCCAGGACAGTAATAAGTACATTTCAGTAAATTAGAAATGAATTTTGATTCGCAGCGCTGAAATCTCTTTTTATACTCCCTTTTTATATTCACTCTTGTAACCATTCTAGTTAACACTAAAGTCCATGGAAAATTAATTTTCAGTCCATGCCAAAGTTAGAGAAGCTTATCAAGAATAACAATCTCTGGAGCAGTAGAACTTTTTTCCAAATTTCTCATTAGTGTTAAGATGCCTATCAACTCATTTTGGCAAGTGAAGGCATGACTGAGATAGTGCAGGTCACTGTTGCTTGAATTGCCTTCAGCGCAGCTGCACTTTTTTACTAGATCTTTTTCCTATTTGTTTTTTTCTCTTCACCATGTGAACCAATGCCTAGAGATTCAGCGTGGAAGATCCTACAGAGATCTGACCCTACTTTCCCACAAAGACCATGCACATTCATATATGCTACAATAACAATTTCTCTTTCACGATGAACCCTGCTGAAGGACAAATGAACACAAAGAGAAAAATGAAAAGCAGGATCCCATATAATAATCATGAGAATGAATAACCAGGGGAATTAGACACAGAGGTATTTTGCAGTATCAACCTACACATTGGAAATTTGCAAAGGCAAATGCAATATTCACACACACAGTACAGAAGGTGAGCTCCAGTGCAGCCATAATTTAAGAGAGTTGGAGTGATGCAGTCCAAAGCTGTTCCTATAGCAATTTTGAATATGCAACAAATCTTTGTAGCCAGTTGTACTGTGAATCAACAGCTGCTGATGGATTAATGGAATATTTTCTCACTGGCTATTTCAAGCCATTTATCTTCTTTCTGTGCAGACTAAAAGCTAAAACATTCAGACAGCTCACATACTCAACTCCGTCAAGCACAGACATATCATCTCTTCTTCCTATGGTGAAAAAAGGACATATTATATATTAGGCAAAACTGCTAGCAAAAAGCTCGCTAACCTTGCTGGCAATTTCATAGCCTCCTTCCAAAGAGTAACAAAGTGCATGTAAGGTGAAAGTAAATCTACCTTTGAGGCTATATAATTCCCCAGTAATTTTCTCACTCACATACATTCAACTTACTATTTTGAAACCTGACATATAATGGATCTAGAAGTACGGATTTATTTCTCTGTATTCAGACTCAAAGCTTTTTTAGAACTATCCTGGCAACAACCTGCTTCATGATGGAGCAGCTTCCCCAGCCAATATTGGGAACTCTCTCAATTTTCTGCCATTAAAGTAGAAAATCTCATCACTGAGAAGATTAATTGTTTCCCTTTTGAGCAAAGTAGGACTATAGGGACAAGGGGAGCTGCTGGGTAGCCTTCTTCCTTTACATCTATCTGGAGAAGAACAGAAATGTCAGTTCTAGAGGTGCAGTAGTGGGTATACGGTCTAGGAAAGATAATGGGGGAAAGGTTTTCTCTAACCACATCTAAGCCAGCTATGCCTAAATTGAATTCAAAGGGAAAAAAAGCATCTGGAAAATTGCAGCAACTTAAAGTATAGTATTTTAATGCAAACCCAGGGAGATAGCAGGAGTGTAGTGACATTTATCAGGGTTCCAAAAAAAAAAAAAAAAAAAAAAAAAAAAAAAGAGAAGGAACAAGCTGCTCTCTGTCCTTGACCTGATAATTTGCCTTTTACCTTCTGCATTTTCATATATTAGTTTGAAAAGCAGAGGACCATAACAATCAACAACAGATGTTCCATACAATCAGTGTGGTACATGAATTCAGTTAGCATGCAAATTTTCATCCCTGGGCTATTCATGTGGACTGCTGGGAAAACAGGCAGCCTGCTTTGCAAAAATAGATAGAAGGAGTATGATTAAAATGTCTGGATTCAATCACATGTTTAATCACCATCCACTTTTTTTATCTCAGCTACAATGACTGGTAGCTATTATGACAAAAATTTGAAAATGTGCATGACACACAGTGGCACCCAGGAGCCTTATAGGTGGTCTGTGTTTGATCAAAGTGATCAAAGCTTTGTTCTGTGTTTCCCTCTGGCCCACCTCACCACAACAACCTTAAATGCACAAAATATGATTTATAGGAGGGTGTTCTATACTTTCATTCTTAGGCTAGAGTGTTAT
Organism: Pseudopipra pipra; assembly: GCF_036250125.1. Lineage (NCBI taxonomy): Eukaryota > Metazoa > Chordata > Aves > Passeriformes > Pipridae > Pseudopipra > Pseudopipra pipra. Next base: position 33,380,206 of record NC_087549.1, on the reverse strand, counting down.
AAACTGCCTCTCAGATTTTCAGTGAAACCAATAAATTATGTTCTCCCTCCTTAAAAGTAACAATAGATGACTATATTGTCTATTTATAAATGAATTATCAGGAGTAATAGAGGAGAACAGAGACTTCTAACCTACTTACACACAAATAGAAGGTGAATCCTAAGAATAATTTTGGTGTGTCCCAGAAAAAGCTTATTCAAACCATTCTGAAACTTAAGGGTCACATAACAGTCACCCCCATGCTACTTTGTCATTTTCTTTGTAGTTGTGGATGGGTGCCAGAAGGGTGCAGGGAAAAGTAGTAGGAAAAATTATAATCTTGATTTCTTTTTTTAAAATCTAAGTGCTTTAGTTAGAATTTTTGGCAAGAATATATATTATTTATTCAATGAATGATAAGCAAAATAAAAAAGAAGCCTTCTGAGGGATAGACTGGAAATCTTACTCTGGTAAGTGCTTGCTCATGTGAAGAGTTCTGCTGTATTCAAAGAGACTATTCTAGTGAGTTACATAATATAGCTCAAAATTAACCCAAATAAAATTGAAAAGGAAAATTGTCAAATGGCCGGAAGAATATTTATAGTACACTGTGTATTAGGGATCACCCTAAATGGTAAAATAGCAAGGAAGAAGAAATTCTCTGATGGGGTGATCTGAGGATCACGTATAGTGCAGTACTGTGTTGACAAAGAAATAAAAGCAAGAGTCACTTTAAAGGGAATCCTAGGACACTACCAAAATTAGAATATTTACAAATATGGGTAAGACAAGCAGAATTTTGCTAAATCTAGAGAACTGGACCCAAAAGGATAAAATAGCATCTGACTTGGGAATATGCATGCTATGAAAGCAGAGGAGAAAGTAAAATGAAATCTGTAATTAGCAGCAGAAATTTAGGTTGGAGAAATGCCAAGAGACAGAACTGACGTGGGAGGCAGTGGCTCTACATCTGCTGAAGCCAGCAAGGTGAACATGAGATTCATGACACATGTTCATTTATGGAACACATTTTGAAATTTGCACAAATGAGAAATTAGCAAGTATTCATAGTTTTGAGAAACGAATGGTGTCTGATATTATTCTCCTTCATTGGGATTGTATTCTGGTCCTAATAAATTACCTCGGGCCTTTACTGAAAATTCCTTTCATAGGCAAAGGGGCAGGAAAGGTAGAGTGAATTTAACTTTCAGAGGATGAAACTGAGTGGATGGTTTTGGATAATTAAGCCTTTAAGCTTGAGACAAACTGAACATCCAGTAATTCCTGTGTCCTTTCAATGTGCCTCAAGCTGTGACAACCCAGCCTCTCCCTGGAGTACCAAAACAATACCCATGTGTCTTCCATTACAGAACATAAGTAACAGAAAATTTCAAATACAGGGTAAAGAAGAGAGATTGCAAGTAAATAAAGAGTCCTGATACCTGCTGCTAGATGTGTCAGCACACAGATGATGAGTTATGCGGGCAACATTTACCCTGGTTTTGTACCAGTTCTGTTGGTAGTGGGAGGCTCATGTCATTATTTAGAAACAAAAGGCTGTAGCTGAGCTATTTAGATGAAGAAGACTGAGTGCTATAACAAGAGAGGTAACATATGCCAGTGGATCAGATGCAATTTGTACATTTTAACATTGAAACATTCTGTCCTGATTAAAGCTTAATTGAACAAAACTAACTCTGCAGACTTTTTGGCTACAATGAACACAAATATTTAAAATGCACAGTTCTTGATTAAAACAGTGATTGTGCAGCATGACTAGCAGAATTAATATTTAAACAAAAAGGAAAGGAATGAAAACATAAAATGTTCCCAAGTTACCCAAAGAGAACTGCGGTGGTAAAGATTCTGAGGTTGGTCACTGTACATTATAAAATGAATCTTTTTCTTTATTTAAACAAAGAGACATTAAGCACTCATTCTTTTTGGTTTTTAAGTTGGACTTGGTTGGTCAGCTGACCTTGTCACTTTTGAAAACCACCTTCAAACTTATTTTTCATTCTTTTTATTTGTCAGGCAATTTTGATATTTGCCCATGTTCTCCAGTGCTGGAGAACAAAATTGAAGAAGGAATTCTTAGTGAGCTGATGGCAAAACGTCTGGAGAAGTTTCAATAAATGATTTTGTTTATTTACCCACATAAGCAACCCTTTAGTAGTTCTGCCTTTGGTACAGGCTGTTTTGGACAACACAGTAGAAGATGGAGACAAGAGGCTAGCAGAGAAACCAAGAACTGTTACTCATGAAAGCTAATCCATTTTTCAAGTCTTTCCATTTGTTTCCATCAAGGAGTGTGTAAGCAGCCTTTCCCACCCAAGTCTCATGGCAGGATTTAGCAGTTCCTCTCACAGATCCAGAAATGATGCAATCAACACTCTAATTTGAGGCCTATTCACAAGAATGGGTTGTGCTATTAATTTCAGATGATGTGTGAAATTTCCCAACCTTCCTTTTCCAGAAGAATTGCTCATTTTGCAGGAGCAGGTCTCATGTTCTGACAGGTCCCTGAAGTACAGAGCTACATGGCTGTTGACCTTACACATGAAGTGTAAAGGTCACCAGAGTAGCTCTCTTAGCACTAGAATTAAGAAGTGAGCCTGCCTATTTAATATGTGAAAAACAAAAGTATTTCGTGGAAAAGACCTAGTAAAGGAGAAGCATTACAGTCTACTGAGCATAGCAGGGTACTGAGTCAAACACAGTAAGTCTTTCAACATAGATAGAAAAAAAAGAAGAAGAATTTAAAATTAAAGATGTTAACACATACTCCATTGTTACATTAAAGTGGCAACAGCCCATGAAAATGAGTAAGCAGTAAGTTTCTAATGGGACCAGATGGCTTGTAAAGCTTTTTGAATAACTATTTAATCTATGAAAGTGCACCTCCCCAACCCAAACCTTTGTAGACAAAAACTTTCTGTAAAAGTCATATTTGACAACTACTGTACAAAAATGCTTTGCCATGAGAGACTATCATCTGTTTACTATATTAAATATACGGATCTCTGTGTTTTTATTAGAAGACTTTTTCCTTTAACAAGGCAGATGGAGGAGCTTACATGTACAGCAAATTTTTTTACTGCAAAAATGTGTACAAGATATAGTGTAGGAATGGCATGACATTTGGGCAAGATTGCAAATTCTCTCTCTGGGTGCTGCTCAGAGACAAGAAATACAGTTATATTTACTTAATTCCTGTGGCAGTGGATGTAAAACTCACTTGTCAAAGAGCACAAAAGATACTCCTGTTAGCTCAGGTCCTTTTACGCTGCTAGTAGACCCTACCAATTTGAGAAATTTAAAAGAAAGTCTGTAGCTAGAGATTATTTTTAGCATACATACATATGTATGTGTGACACCTCCTAGAGGTGTCGATACCCATGCAATGGAAAATCCTTCCTTATGGAACTGACCAACTGATGTACCACCTTTGAACTGGAAGTGAGATTTGGACCATCTTATTCACTCGGTCATGGACTTCCACTAAACAAATGGCATTTTAACTGAGGTCTGATATCAGAGATTTTTAAACTGCAACCAAAGGTAATTACTAATACACTTAGGTCTTGAACAGTATTCCTTAAAGAGGTATTATGCAAGTAGTATTTTTCCATTTCTTAAGCTTTAAGTTATCTATATAAATTGTTTCTATATAAATTGGGAGGGAGAGGAAGGGAGGGGAGGGGAGGCAATTGTTACATGTCATTATTCTGCTACGGATAATTTTGGATTTAAGGCCAAATTCTCTGTTGAAGGAAATGAACAAAACTAATCACTAATCACTTCAATCAGCAGAGGGAACAGGCCTGTATCTTACATGGTTCTTTTAACAATTCAGGAAATTTAAATTCTTGAACGCATCAGCCTTTTTAATTCATGTTTTCCTAACAGTTAAGACCATATAAAAGTTGCCCCATGGAGAAGCAGGACTATCTAGAACCATGTCCTTGTTTAATATTGTATGCTAAGATGTGTTCAAGGGATGATATGAGCATTCACTGGGATTTATTTACAAGAAGATGTATATTTCCACTATGACCTTTAAAAAACCATCCTATCAATGGATCTATGCACACTTCAGAGAATCTTAGCATGCTGTAGTATACGTCAGAGTTATCTCACAACTCTTCCTCTTTTCTTGCTTTAGGCCACCAAATCACAACTAGTGAGGTGTGTTTTACTTGAGAAGCATAATGATGTTAGAGATGAGGCATGGCACTGAGCCCAGGCTAATATGTTTTGTTATTAGCCTGGGCTCCATTCCAACACTGCTGGGATGCTTGGAGTGGGAGGAACAAGGAAGAGGAGAATGGAAATAAATTGACATTGGCTATGGCATGGAAATGGGGCAAGAAAACAAATGCATTATGCTGGCTGCAGGGGAGTCCGATTAGGTGAGAAGATGCCAGCTTCTTTGACAAGGTGGGGCCAACATTACGGTCCTGACTCAGATCAGGATAGAGTGTTATACTGTGCAAATCAGAAGATATCTTTCCTATATAGGCAAATGTGAAACAACTGAAAAAAAAAGCTCTTCTCCTTACAGAGAAGACAGTAATCCAGTAGACAGTAATTTTGGCACTTGAATTCAAGAGATAAGAAAATGAAGCAATGCAATATCACTTTGAAATTCCTTCCAGTATGTAAATGAGTGCGTGCATTTTTAAATTAGACCAGATTACTGTTCTTTGGCAAAAAGCTGTATCATGTCCACTGATAGTTAAAACAGATCTGAATTGCTGCGTTTCTGGTCTTGAAGTCATGGCAGGTAAAAAAAAATAGAATACATAGAATATCTGTTAAAACTGTAGATAATTCCTGGATATAAGATAGAAAATAACAAACATAGAAAACTAATTAATAAAGTTGTAGACCAGGTGAAGAAATATCTGAGAGAGAGGAAGCCAAAGTAAAAGACTGTGTTACTAGAAGTGGCAAAGACTTAGTAATGGTTACAGAAGTGATGTGGACCCTAATTGCAGGGGCCTGTGATGCCAGTTGAAGGTTCTTGCTCCTAGAGGTTGTGGTTCTTGTTCACGGTAAGCTCTTACACTTTTGGCATGGCATGGGATCCATCACAGTGGATTATCTAGCAATCTAGAGCCAGCAAAATAGATGTCTACAAGCTGTACAGCACTTTTCTTCCACAGTGCCAATTGCCTTTGTGCTGTCAGTATGTGGTGGAAATTATGGCAAATCAGAGCCTCTGCTGGGGGAAAGAGCTGGCACAGTAATCTCAAATGGAGAGAATACAAAAGGTTTTACTGAAGTCCTCTTAGAGTGCAGTTTTCAGCTGTGGATGCTGACTTGGGCCTTGACTTTATTTGTTGCCTATTCTGCAGTTACCCTTGCATCCAACAGCTGGAGCAGCCATAAGTAAACACACAGCATGGGGCCAGAGTTCATGTCAGCTGATGAAACCATTGCAAAAAACCAATTCAGCTGACAGCATCAGCCCAGCTCTTCTTGGCAGTTGCAGAAGCAAAGGCCCAACTGCACACTGTCTCTTTATTTTCCACTGCAATATGCAAGGACCCCTACATTTTTGTCAGTTCAGTGGAAAGAATGCTATTTTAACTGTTTGCTTAGTAGTAGGTGAAAAGAAAATTCACATTTCCCTTTCCTTGTGCTGTCCAGGAGAACCACTGCACTTAATATGTTAAAGATAAGACGCTTTTACATTCACCTACTGTGATGATATCAAACATTATCTGTGTACTTCCACAAGTCTGTTTTGCTGATTGCCATGTATCTCAAATATGTCTCATTGGTATCATATCTGCTGCATTGCTCCAGGTTTGACTCTCCCATACACTATATCTGTACCAAACCCCACCTCCTAAGACCAGCTTTAAGTCCTAGGAGCATTGAAGGTCTTTAGAAAATATATTTCTCAGGCAACATAAAGCTCTCTGAACCCAGCAAAAGTTTCTTCAAGTTCCACTGCACGATGTTACTATTACTCAAACAAGACTAGCTTAGTGGTTGCTATTTTAGGCTGTCTATTTTTGTTTTAAAAGTATTGATAAGAAAATTATCAACTCCAAAGTGTTTGAAAATCCTGGCTTTTGGTGACAAAAGTTCAAAATTTCTGATACAGAATCCCAAGAGATTTAAAAATAACTGATTCCTTTGCCTGCTTGTTCCTGATTTCTTAGTTGTATGCTTGGAGTACATCTCTGAGAGAGTCTTCAAAACCAGAAAAACTTAAAAGGCATTGTTTCTTTTAAATAAAGGTTGAGAGTATCAAATAATCATCTGATCTAGGAGCAGGGCACTGTAAAATGGTACACAGGCTGTCAAGGAAAAAAAATGGCAACAGCATAGCGAATCAAAACACCAGATTAACTGATTTTGAATGGGGAAGATGTTGATTAATCTGATTATCAGTTTTCACTCATTAGTAATTGATTATTTATGCATTGAGAGTATCCTTATTTTAAGTAACGGTAGTTTAAATAATGATAACTGCTATTCATTTAGTTGAAAACTGTGACTAAATGTTTCTTCCAGTACACAGAGCCTGTGTTTTCTACTTTTTCTTATATTAGGAAGTTCTTTCCTCTTTTGTCACACAGTGAAACATATGTCAAAAGCTTGTATCATCCATTTTCAATTTTTTGCAAAATAGGGACCTCAAAAACTGCAAAAAATTAATTTTTTATTGGTGATGAGTTTTTGTATCACAATTAATACTCTTCAAGGGAACAATGTGACACCATTTCCTCTGGTTGCTTATTGCATTTCTGTAGTTGGATATGTCTTTTTTCCATCACAGAATCATCATCATCATCATCATCATCATTGAATAGTTTAGGTTGGAAGGGACCTTAAAGACCATCTAGTTCTAACCTGTTGCCATGGGTAACCTTATAGTAGAGCAGGTTGCTCAAAGCCCCATCCAATCTGACCTTGAACACTTCTGGGGATGGAGCATCCACAGCTTCTCTCAGCAACCTGTTCCAGTGCCTCACCACACTCACAGGAAAGAATTTCTTCCTAATATCTCATCTAAACCTACTCTCTTTCAGTTTGAAGTCATTGACCCTTGTCCTATCACTACATGCCCTTGTAAAAAGTCTCTCTCTATTTTTGTACCTTCTTGATCACTTGTTTATGGTGCAGTTAGAGCTACACTACTGCTTTTTTAATGTTTTAAAATCTGTGATGATATATTTCAAAGAGGGTTTTAGGCGAAAAACATTCACTAATTGACCTGTTACAAGGTTCCTCCTTAGCTCCCCTTGGTCTGGAGACTGAAGGACAGTGTGCATCTTAAAGTGCTCTATTTTTATGTTGTGCTAAGTCAGCATTTACTGACTCTTTACAGAGCTCTTACTCTGTACCTGCACTACAGATCTCAGTGCAGCACTGAAACTTATTTACATCACGACTCTATGGACAGGAATAGCTTCTTGCCACAAAGCAGGAATGTGATATCTGCTTGACATTCCCAGATCCTTCTCAACTGGCTGTCCATGGAGTGTCAATGAGTCTCCCTTTGGCTTGTCCTTCTAAACATTTATTTTTGCTGTTTGAATGTAGCAGAAATGCATTTTACAATAAAGTTAATCCACCAGTAGGACTAGGCCAGTGAGCAAATATAGAAACACAGATTCACATGAATACATGCTTCTCAGCAGGTTCTTTCAGTTCCTCATGGCTTGCCAGGTACAGCCAGAAAGACTCATGGCAAAATGGCTAAGCACATGCACACACTTTTCCAGCAAAGCAATGACTTCATTGAGCAGCAATCAGAGGACAATAGTTGTACCAATATGCACAGTGAGTTAGAAATGGAAGCAGACTCACATAGGCCTCAGCTGACAGACCATTTATGGAAGGCAGTGATATTTGCTCACTGATGGACCCATTTTGGTTATTAGGCTGGAAAACCATCTACTTGCAGCATCCCAGTGCTTTTGTTTCTTGTTTTTTTTAAGACTCCTCACATGGAAGGTGATGGCAGGCCAGCTGTCCTCACGTACAGCTTCCCCAGCACCTGCCTTTTGCACCGGTGTATATGGCCAGGACTTGGACAGAAGAGGTAATGTTGGCATAAGATACTGTTTTCAGCATCTTAGGTTTTTTCTCTACTGGGAGTGTCTTGTTGATATCCATACTGGTATCACATTTGAGTGCAGACACAGTTAGACTGGGATAAATGCAAGTATATGGCTTCAATTCTTTGCTATCTGAGGAACATACCACCAGAACAGGTCATATTCCTAAGCAAATGGCCAGCAAAAATCTGAAGTGCACAGGCAGCCTAACAATGGTGCTACTTTTAAAATAATCTACAAAAGGCTGCACTGTCACTGACCTTGTTCTTTTGTGTAGCCAAGACATACAAAGTAAGTCTGGATTAAGCCAAAATAAAAGTGCCTGTGTAGCTTCTTGCACCTGATAGAATCATAGAATCATTTTTGTTGGAAAAGAACTTTAAGATCATCAAGTCTAATCACAAAACGAACACCAAGTCCACCAAAAGAAGTGATGGGATGACCAAACATCCTTTTCCAGGTGCTCTCTACAGTGCAGCTGGAGATGATGATAGTGAAAATAAGTGTTACAATTTTTACCATGCTTCCCTTCTAGTAACACAGACATTTCGTCCTTGACCTAGCCAAACTCCCAATGTGTTCTTCCCACCTGTGGTGGCACCAGCACAGACTGCAGCACAGTTGTACAGCAACTTGCAAGTGTTGCACGCTGACATCTTTTAGCATCTTTTAACATTAATAACTTAAGCTACACTGGTGCAATTTTTTCATGTATGGAAGATTTAAGTTTTAACTGTTACAGGTGCTGGGACAGAGAAGATAACTCCTCACAACTCAAAAACTTGTATTTGAATTGATTTCCTACTTCACACTATGGTTACTAGTTTTGCATAGAATCTTTTTTATTAACTTTTGTTAGTGTAAAATAATTTTCATTCTGATGATGCTTAGGTAAATGTGTTCTGAGCACAAGAAAAATCTCTTCTCAGAGCCAAGCTTTCTAAATTTGAGAGTGCTGAAATCTAGGGATTTGATTTTGTGCCCACTTTTGGGCTATACAAAAGCTTTTTGCAAAACTTCTTCACAGTATTTTATCCATAAAATAAGGTTTCTGTGTTTTAAATGCAGTATTTTCCATATTTTTTTTCACCTGAGAGACATAAAAGGTTGTGACTGAACAAGAAAAAAAAATCACACAAAGTATATAACAGAGAAAATTATTTTCTTTAGAGAAAGAACTTCTGTACATAAGCCTGCTCTAGAAGTCAAGTTATAATTTCCCACACAAAATAAGTAGAATCCCCCTTTCTTACTTTATGTTTTGTCATACCCACTGTTGTCTTTCCAATGCTACTGGAGGAAAGATCTGACTGGGCACTGTGGTTGCTACAGAATGATCTCCTCCTTTAAAATACATCCCCTATCACTTTGAAGTGCATCATGCAATCAAAAATAGATGCGCTTTACTGTCTGCTTGAAGATTTTTCCATTCAAAAGGAAGAATGTTGCTCTATGTATGCATGTGCTAAATCAGAGACTAAAAAGCCTTGCTCATTTTGTGAGAACCCTAAAGTAAACAATTGTTATTTTTAAACAGACCTGGCCTTCACAGAAGCTGCTGAAATCCCAAAGAAAACTCATTGAATCCTCTGCCAAAGCTTTTCAGTGACCTTCAGCTGCTTCCTGAGTCACCTCCGTCTCTGCTAACACTCAGGGTAATATCTGCCTTTCTAGCAGATTCATAAAAGGCATCACTCCTTGGCTTATTCACTGCTGATCACAAGATTATAAAAAATAAGAAACTGCTCCAATAGACATCAACTCTGTGTGCTGATATCTAAACACTAAAAAAGTGAGTTTGACTTTCATACAGGTGAAAACCTTAGATATCTCTGATTTAAACCATTTAAACCATTTAAAAATGTTGTGAGTAGGCCAGACAGAATTCACTAGCAACACATAAAACCCATAACCAGTAAAACTGAATAGCTGTTCCTCTTTCTTCTCTTCACAGAGCTGTATTTCCAGTGGACCAACAAAGAGGTCTTTGGTAAAGTTAGTGGTATGGACTTAAGAAAAAACATCAAAACCTATATTAATAATCCTGTTTGTTTCAGTTCATTTCCTCTGGGGTCAGAAGTTAGCAAGAGATCCAAGCAGCTGGCTTAGACAGCCTTTAAAGGTTTAAAGGTTCCCCAAATTTCTTTAATTAGGTCAACTTCATTCTGTTTTCAGTCAGAAAGAAGCCAAACAAAAGCAGAACGTGGACATGGCTAGAGACTGATGTAGAAACAATAGACTGAGGATGACAGAGGCATGAACTTCAAAATAGAGATGCTGAAAGATTTAACTTTTTTTATTGCCCCCACTGCCCCAAAAGAAAAAAAAAAAACAAAAGAAGAAAAAAATCCCACAGCACAATCAAAAACCATTCCAAAACAGCAAACCCCCAAAGAAGCTACTGGGATAACAAAGATGTGAGGTAAGTTCCTGGCAAGATTTCAGGTTCAAATTTTCTGCTTAAATAGTTAAAGGTTATTAAACCACACATCTGTCTTTGGATAGTGGGAGACAAAGTGTACACTGAATGCTAACTAAGCTGAGTTAGCTTATTTTCACAAAATATTGAGACTGCTCTTGCTTATATGGAAATGTCAGTGACTACCCTTCCTGCAAGTTTTGTCCTTTCTTCCTTTTCTCCTTAAAATGACAGCACTTTAAAGGTCTGCCTTGCAAATTCTTTAATATTATCATATCAAAAAACATCCTAAGAAATTGATATTCTCCACTACTCTGAAAAGCAAACCTGTCAATATTTATCACCTGATATGTTTGTTATTCTGTCCATCTGCTCCTGCACCTATATACTAGCCATAAAAATAACGTAAATTCTCTAAGGTGAACAGAAGATTTTAAAGCCTGCTTACCCTCATACACATTAAAAAAAATATTTACTTCCAAAGTTCCAAATGGAAAAATCCTACTTAAAATATAGTCTGCAAATCCACAAATGGCAAGGTGGAAATGACAAGCAGAATGAAGTGGGGAAAAAAGTTACAATGAGATTAAATATTGCATAAAAAAAAGTCGGGGGGAAAAGTATCTGTAAGTGCCAAAATACCTGCCAAGTAACAGACTATCCTTCAGCTGTGTTGAATTTGAACAGTTTCCCATTGTATCACATCATCCATTTCTGGGCCACCTATAAGTTTTGAGCTGGCTTGTTAAGTAAAGCACACAACAACAACTCAGTAAAATCAAGTAATACCCTGGAATAATTTGCAGTTTCTTCTCTCTTCCTTTTCCCTTGCTGCTCTCCTTTAGACAAGAGGGAAATGAAGTAAATTTAGAGCCATGCTTTCCAGCAGAATGGTTAGCAATTAATATCAGGTTTTAGAGACCTGTCACCTGCATTGCTTTTTTTAGGTTCACAGAATTATATTTATGGCAGCAGTTGCAATAATTGCCATTTGAAGCCCCCAAAATCATGGTAGAATCAGATTGCAGAGCGTTAAACCTGCAGGCTTTTAAAGGTGGTCTGCATAGAGGGCTGAAATCTGAAAGATTTGTCACCAGCAAAACCTCATACCTTCTAAAGTATTTTTGTTGATGATTTAAACTATCATCCAGCATTTGTGGAGGACAAAAGGATTATTTCTAAGGATTGTTCCTACTATTCCTTCCATCCTTGTTTGAGTCTTTATGTATCACTGTGGTGATGGCACTGGAAGCTGAACTACTTCCACTTCCAATGGCTGTGGACTGCAGGTAATTCACCAAAGTGTTGAAAAAGATTAAATGCTGAGAATCAAGCAAGTCGGAAAATACAGGAAAAGATGCCTCTTTCGGAGCTTGTAATTAGCTCTCCTTTAATAGATGTTCACCTGATTGTTATTCTGTACTGATGCAGTGCTTTCTGAGAGCTTTGGCACCACTGTTCTAGAAGCTACAGGGAAATGTCATTCTTTGGTTCAGTCTGTAGTACCAGGATGGTAGGGTGAACAGGGCTGGGAAAGCAGGGGAGAGAATGGGCTCTGACACTAATATCACAGTGCAGCTCCCGAGGGCTCGTCTTGCTCTTATCTGGAGGCACGACTGTATGACACAGGCTCAGCTCAGAGCCATAAAAGCCTTCACATGTGTTTGGGCTATGCACTGAAGAGGGAACTGATGCATAGTGCTGCTGCTGTGATCTTCCAGCTGAACAGCCTTGATGCACATTGTTCTTAGATAGCTCTCAACCTGCCGGGCTATTATTTGCCTGTAACTTAATACACACGTTAGTGAGAGATGAGTTTTCAGGAGGGACTTGAAGAAGGGGAAAGGTTACAGGCTTGAAGAGACTTTCAAGGCATAGGGTCTGGCACTGGCCCTCTGGTTCATTGCTCTTTGTACTTACAGCACATATGCAGACAGCCTGGAAAACAGAGGGGGAGAGCTTTTTTGTCAGATAAAGCAGAGATGTATGCCAGTGGATCATTGTGGTTGTCTTTTTGACAGCAGCTCCTGGCTACTGTTCCATTAGCCCTGTACTGAAATTGCTCAGAGCCTCTGCACCTCGATGGCATTTCCTGAGCAGCAACTCAGCAAAGCTAACCTTCAAATGTGCACGTGCCAGTACATTGATACATAAGGGAAAAGTAATTCGCATCAAGTGAAAACAGATAATTGTCCACTCGTGACCTCGGAACTACGAATCCTTGCAAGGTGTTGCAAATCCAGTGGCACATCTCAGCTTTACTACTGTATCTCAGCTGGGCCAGTGCCTTTATGGGAAAAAAAAATCGAACACTCACAAACTTGTATAACTTCTGCTGGCTGAGTAATTACTATTTTTGGGGGGCCAAGAGCAGTCATAATTCATAATGAAGCAGCTGTCTGGTTACTATTAGTTTTCTTTTTTTGTTTTCTTCCAATGAGAGAAGTGTTTGCATGACAAGTGAAAGGTGTGAGAGTAGGGAGTAAAGGAAAGATGTACCTATAGAGTTATTCACAACACTGAAGTGAAGTACCTAAGCACAGGGTTGTGGGAGTTTTTTTTGTGTCCAAGGTATAACTGTGTTACACAGCTTCATAGCTGTTACCAGTCCACATGAAGCCTCCTACTGCTGTCTCTGCCATCATTATTTTAGATGGTTTCTTTCTTACCCCAACACTTGGTGCTGCTTATGAGCACATTTGAAGGCCAGAAGAGCAGAAAGACATCACTCAGAATGCATAACTGTCCAGTTAACAGAAGCAATGTATTAAGGGCAGTACATGTTTGGGAGAGGATGAATTTAATATCTCACATTCTGATTTCCCAGCTCCAGAAATGGATCTCTAAAGATTACACCCAAATCACTGGCAGGTCACTGAGTTGCTGTATGTGTGTTAATGTCAAAAAAAAGTTAAATAAGTACTTAAGTTCAATATTTATTCCAGTTTCAGAGTCATCAATGAGATATTTATAATTTCAAACAGCATATATTTTCTAAGATGTTGCATTTTGTTTTCTTTTACTGACTTGGTTGGACTAAGAGAAACTAGAGCTTGGGGTTCAGATCAGGAAGTCTGTCCAGCTCAGGTTGATCCATTTTTAGGAGAAAATCTCCTGCTCTACTTAACAGAAAGCTACAAGCTGTTGAAAAAAAAATGTTATTTTTCAAATTATCAGAAGATATTTTGCTGTACTGTTTCTCATTTCACAGAACTATGATGTAGTAATGACAGAATTTTGTCAATTAAAGTATTTTTCTTAAATACAGTAATATAATAATATGCAATTGTTTGGGGGAAAAATTAAGAAAGGAAATTCACAAGTTTTTTACTAAAACCATAAAAAATGTAGTTCCTGTATTTCATTTAAAGTTATTGTGTAAATTGAAATTCCCGATTTCTGGGAAATTCTTATTAATAATACCTTAACTGCTTCTTAGCAATCCTTCCACAAAACACTGGGGTGGAGTCCAGTAGTTTCAATATTTTCCATATTTGAATACTGCCATCAGGGTTCAAGGCTGAGATCTTAATATTGGAGCTTTATGGAGAAAGGCAATTTTCCAAAATATGAGTATAAATTCCAATTTAACAACTGGTGACTCAGCAATGCAGGCTGTATTAGTATTATATACTTTATTATTATTATTTACTATATTATTACTTTATTTGCTTTATCATCATTATATATTATATTATGTTATAACACAGTAATCTGAGGAAAAATGTATTAGGCTTTATACCAGTTCTTGTCAAGGCAGTGTAAGCTTTATACTAAAACAAAACTATAACTCTTGTACTTTAGATAGTGAATATTAATTTACTAAGTTTTACTTGATTCTGTCTTTCAAAAGTAACATCACTTGTTTGGGACAAGATTAATATTCGTGCAGTGTTTTGATTTAAAAGCCTTCTGTAGGCATATAACTATTTAATATTAAATTAAACAGGATTATTTTGGGAATATGAACTATTGCATGTGGGGTCAAAAGCAAGGGAATCAGAATCTGAACTCTGCTTCTGAAAGTAGAAGTCAGAAAGAAAATGGAATCAGGATTTTTAATACAAAGCACTAATGCCTCAATAGTTTTTAAAACTGCAAATGCAGTTTTTAATTCTTGGATGGACTTTGCCTGTTATGTTAAAGTAATTCACCCCCACGCACTATGCTCTATATTGTCACTTGATGCATCCTTATTACTTCTCCAGGTATTAAAGGGGTATGATATGTTTTCATTTCATTAATCTTCTTTCAGGGGGCAGTGATAAGTTCATCCAACTCTCTACTCTCAAGACTGAAAATTCTTTTCAATTAAAAAATCATGTCCACAGATGGTACCAGCATTAGCAGCAGCCCATTCTGTCTACAACAACAAATATTTAGATATTTCAGGAATTACCCTATAAATCACTGGACATGGAACGATCTGCAATATTGAAAAAAAAAAAGGGCTACCAAAAGTTAAGATGATGAGAATCTGGGCCATATGGTTTATTGTCTCTTCGATGTATCAGTTTCATCACTGTGTCTGAAGAATTTAACTGCATGTTAAGGTGAAATATAGTGAAAAATTTAACAAAGCTATTAACTATAAATATGTTATCCAAAACATTAGGATCACAAAGGTGATAATAGAAATGGTTTAAAGTCAGGGAAAATTCTCTGTTAAAGGGGATTAAAGAGCCCATTTATTGAATAGGATGGATTTCTTCCAACCCCTTATGTGCAGAAAGCATGCAATGCGTGAATAATTCATCCAGAAATTCTATCGTGAAGTTGTATCAGTTTCCACAGTAAAACCTGGTTGTGGAGGAGGAAAATACATCAACATCTGTGACAGGCCCTATGAAGAGACAGTTGCAAAGCCTTTCAGGCACCAGGAGAAAACCAAAATATAATAAATTCACCGAGTGTCAAATTTGTGTCGGCTGAGTAATGACACCATATGTCTGGGTTGCCGTGTCACTGCAGGCTGCCCCACAAAAACAGCCCCCACGCCTCCCGTTCTCACTAACCTCCCCTCCCCTACCCCTCCTCTGGCTTTATAAAATGTGCTTCAGCTACCGTTTTCCACCCAGAAGATGGATAGAGATCCACTTGATAAATATGAGTCTTGGCCAGTCTTTTAAACCAGAGCTCAAATATGTCTCTTTTTTCCCATCCCAGGCCAGGTGAAATGATCACTTCCAGTCCAATGCATGCTCTCTAATTTTTTGTCCAATGAAACAGAGGCATCCAACCCGGAAGGATGGTTAACATTCCAGAAGAAGCAGGCTTTTCTAGCCTGGGGGGCATGAAACAATGCTTAAAACTGCAGGAGGAAACGGCTGACTGGGCTGGTGGCAAAGCATCACTACCCCACAAGAAAGGCTCTTTCTTGGATGTAGTGCTCTTGCCTGCAGTGAATAAATTCTGATGTGGTGCTTGTGTCCCAGAAAAAGGTGCTGACTGCACTGTTCCTACTGTCTGATCCCTGCTGGCAACTGCTAGACAAATAAAACAGGGGGAAGGAAAGGGGCGGGGGGTGGAGGGAATGGCAAGTTTTAGGTGTTAAATCGGGTTTGCTCTACATTGAAAAACAGGGACAAAGAGAGAGGGCACGGTATTTCCCTGAACTGTCTGTGCTGACAAGTGAAATCACTCCAGATGACATATTTGAGTCAAATCCCTGGAAAAGCACCTGAACTTCTCTCCAAGTTCTGCTTAAAAACTCAGTTCTACAAACTGCTTCACAAGCTGCCAACTTGCATTTTGTTTTAGAAAGCTCTAGAGTTGTCATCAAGAACCTCTCCATTCTAACGCTGTGATTGCTGTTCCCATAACCAGCTTGCCCTCAGTGGTAGCTTTTGCAATTGCGTGTTTCATAGAACTCAGTTTAAGGCCAGATAGTAAACACTTTTTGCAGGTATAGTGAAGATGATCTACAGAAAATAGAGAACTGGTTATTGCAGAACAGCTAGCATAATACAGGGGCTGATGACAGAGACAGTTATGAGCTCTTAAGAGATATCAACAAGTCTTATCTTCCCTTGTAAAACAGAAGAATATTAAATAAATGAAATATGAGATCAGTTAGAATCAAACTTTTTAATTTCAACAAAGTCAAAGAAATGTGAACCTAGGCAACAGGGAAGAAAAAACCAATAGCAAATTTTGCTGCCCAGCAAAATTCTATATTTTTGACATCACTCAATGAAAATCCATAAATCCCTAAATACACTTGCTCTTGAGGAGGGGAGGTAAGTAAGAAAAAGCAAAAAAGGAACACCTACTGGAACAAGTGAGCTCCACTGTGAGTTGTTCAGTTACAGACATCTATCTGTCATCACTGCTTTTATGAACATAGGAATCAATGACAAGTCTGTCAATAAAAGGAGGGAAAAATGAAACCATGTCTTTAAAACAGAAGGGAAATATAGCGTATATGCATATCTGCAATTGTATATGTATATCTGCAGGCTGTCAAGCTAACATGCACATGGAAAATGGAAACCAGAATGTCCTCTAAGGAGGTCATTGAAATGGGGAGGACAAAATCATACCAGAATTGCTTTGGCTTTGCTATTTGTTCATTTAACAAAGAACTAAAGACGTGTGGAAAACTTTGGTTACCAAAAAAAAAAAAAACAACCACACAACCAAACCACAATCTCCCTCCCCCCCAAAAAAAGAAAAAACCCACAAAATTAAAAACACAAACCGAAAAAACAAAAAGAATTTTGATATTTGGTTGAAGACGAACTTGTAATTTTGCAAAGAATAACATTTTGGACAGAAATAGACTCCTGATGGTTATTGGAGGGCTGGCAGATTGCTATTTGGTTTTTTTGACTGATTTTTTTTGTGACTAACAGGAGAGTAATAAACTTACTAAGGAAACTTTGCTCTGACTCTTTTATTTAATAATTAAATATATGGAATTCTTGTCAAGATTTTCTGGAGTGTCGAACGGAAAAGGTCATAAATCAAGGAGACAGGACATATAGAAAGATATAGTTAGCGAACTCTAGCAAGTTAAAAACCCCTCTGCTATGTACTCAGTGGGTAATTCTGACGACATATCTCTTAGAAATGTAAGTAAATGGCAGGCTGAATAGTGAAAGAGTAAAATAGTATCTTTTATAATCTCGTTTTCACAGAGCAGTACTATGGGTGTAGGTATGCAAAAAAAGAAAGATTTTGTCACGCTGATTTGAATTATTCCAGATGAAGCACTGGGAGCTGTATACACTTGAAGAGTTAACAAATTTGATTCCTCTAAGCCCTTGCGTCCATAAAACATGACTACAAAAATGGACATAGTAGCAGTTTTGAATACAAATAATTAATGTTTCATCTGAACTAATTTAATGCTTGATAATTTTAGGTTTGACAGCAAAAGCAGCAATTTCTTCTCAGATTCTTAATCTGTCCTCTGCAGGTCTCACTTAGCTTTACCTGATACTTTCTTAAACCTTGCTCTGCTTTTTCCTCTTCTTTAGATCCTGACCTCGGTTTCTAGGAGAATTTTCTGATTTTCTCTCCCAGTGCTTCTGCTCACACTGTGAAGGTAGAGGTTAGCCAGCTGCTCCCAGGCCACTTCACTCTCTTCTGTCTTCTCCTTGGCTTGGTCTCCAGAGAAGGTAAAGCCTCAACTGCAAAGACATCATGAAGGATCATTCAGTGTCTACAGCACTGGTGTCCTAAACATGGCAGAAGCCATTAGAGTAGCACAGAATGCATTTCAGATAAGTAGCAAAAGCTGAAGAAAAAGCAGTACTGTCACCTGTCTATAAAAAGAGACAAATGGAGGGAGCTTCTCTTCTAAAGTATTCTTTTTATACTTATATTTTTTTTAACATAGTCATGAAAGTGGAGCTGGTATAAGGGAACCCACTGCTCTCTGAACAGTAGGAACAGTTGGAGATATATGGGGAAATGTATCTGTGAAAGTGACCTTTACCCCTGGAGCAGAGTGCTCTTTTGATGCATAAATCTTATGGAGAGACGAGCGTAAGCGACTTTAGCTGATGATTAAACTCTTTTTTTCAGTAATAGTGGAACCAGACAGTAAAATAAAAGCTTGAGAGATGGTTTCTTAAGAGGTACTAAAAAGTCCTTTGAAGGAAAGAGTCCCCCAAAAAGGCTGAAAAAACATCAGGTTATTGACTGACAGGCTCACTATGCTATAGTTAGCCGAAGAAAATGTCTAACAGATCCACTACATTTGTATATTTCTTTATTTTTTTTTAGAACAGATGTAGTCTGAACTCCCCCCATTACAACATCAGGCTGATCTGATCCTTCTCAACTGTTTCAGGGTTTCATACAGTTACGGAATACTCAGGAGAAATCATCAGAATTTTACAGTGCTGAGATAAAGCTGTGTGAAAGTGTCTATACATGTCCACAAATATTTCCAAACTCAGAATCTCAGGAGACTCATTTTGCACTTAAAACTGACAAGTGAAAATTCTTGAGCATGAAATTTTGAGCAAAAGAGATGCATTTTCTTCAGTGAGCTGCATACAAAGAAAATCCACTCCACACATCCTAGTGACCCCACTAGCAGATCACCTAGTTTAGGAAGGTTCTTAACTACTGCATCCCCAAACTTTGTGTAATAAATTAGATGCAGAAGCACCTTTCTGGGAACTGTGAAATGTTTTTTTTTTCCCTGTCAAATTCCCACAGACTTTCAGAGCTGTTGCAGTCAGTCTTATGCATTTTGACAGCATTGAGACTTTATTTTTATACATGCAGACATATCTGCAAATACAGAGTTGATGGTAGAACTGGGGAGCTTGACATTAGCTACAGTTCACCTTGCCTGAATGTGTGTTCTGAGGTGGAGGTTCTACATATATACTCAAGAAAACAAATGAAAACACCAATAAGTTGAATGCCAGCATTTTTCTTTGCTTGGCACTAAATTAAATGAGCATGGAACTATGGAATGTATCATACAGTCATCTCTAGTGAAATACAAGAGCTCCCTGTCTATATAAGTCAAAGAAATGAAAGAAGTTAGTAGCCTGGAGCAAAGAAGGACTTAACCAAGCCAGAGTGGCTTTAAACCCCTGATGCCACAAATGATTTTCTGAGCAGTGTCTTCCGCCTTAAAAAATTATGCAAATGGAATGTGAAAATTTTGTAAAAAATAAAAATTTCGATCTCTCGAATAACTATAAGCACCCAGATCAAGCCTGTCATTTTAGACCACTTATATCCCCTCTGCTAAGAACATGAGGCTAAGGGATACATGAAATTTGTAAAGTAACTTGGACAACCAAGAGAGGACTGAGCATTGCAGCACATGATGACGGCATCTTGTAGAAGCAGAGTGAAATTTTACTGGTATTCATATATGGCATGCTAAAGTCACTAGCATTTTTCTTGAATGCAATTCCAAATCTGAAGAATATTTTCTAAAGTGATAATGTTTTTGTGGAAACTGCACACTTGGAGAAAAGGGAAAGGAAAAAAAAAGATAAAGAAAAAGGGAAAAGGGAAAGATTTTCTATTAACAGAGGTTTTTCTACTATCTTGATCTGTTGCTTTGATGAATGCAACTGATTATTTGTTATGACTTCTGTCCCATCTCCAAAAGACTTTTTAGTACAAGGACTACCTTTTTCACAGTTGTATTACAAATCAGATTCCACTCCCTAAGCTGAGACAGATGTAAAGTAGAAAGTTGTAATTGCTATATGGTCACCCAATCTATTTTTCCAGACTGCATTGGATTTGTATTATATTTATACTTAAATAACTTCAATTTCATGTTCAGTGTGACAGAAATGAAGAGAAGAAAGTCTCTATGTTATATATAGCAGCACTGCTACTTACAGCAATTCTAATGGCTTGGTGGGCTACTACAGTGACAAGTGCAATGGGCCAATTTGAATAGAACAGTCTGCTTCTCCCAATTTTCAGTAAATCAAATAATGAACTCCAAATTAAAAAAATATCAGGTATACCCTAGCACATCAGAAGTTCTCTCCGATATTCTGTTAGATTATGTTCTGGGTTTGCTTATTTACATTTTTCTGAGGGTTTTGTTTCTCACTTTGCACTAAATTACAATTCTCTCGATCAAATTGTAGAGTCGTTTAGGTTGGAAAGAATCTTTAAGAACATCTCATTGCTCTTCATATTTGTTCCCTTTCAGTCCCAAGTCAAATATCACCCTCCTATCCCCGATTATTGGATTACTCATTAGAAGAGTCAATTAACAATTGTTTACTAGATTATATAACAGTATTATAACACAAAATAAGCACAGTATATGCATATTGAACTAATGACTTCCCTGTTAGTGTGTTTAAAACATTTCAAATAAATATCCAAAAGACTATAAATCTTCCATTTTCTTTTGTCTTCCAAAGATTTACCAAAAATTAGAATTTAATTTTTGGTTTTAAATAGATTTTTTAAGTCTTTGATGCAGAGTTGCTCTCTGTTTTACCTGTAGCAAGAGTCAAGAACCTGTGCGGACCAGAAATCACCTCAGGGCATCAAACCTGCAGCCTCAAAAACCACTAAATGAGTTTCTTTTTCTTTCATACATCCCTTCTACACAGCAAAATACTTAAAGTGATGCCAGAAACATAAAGAAGATGATCTACCTCATAAACTCTTGGCTAGTGATGCTTGCCCTGGAGTCGCAAGCCCATTGTTTACCTTTCCTTTTGAAGCCTGGGAAAAAATATATCAAAGTATTTTAGGCTGCCAGAATTTTGCACACACAGACACTGGCATTGTGACAGGAAACCCAGATGAAAAAAGATGTCTGGGCTTAAATATCACACCCTCCCCTGAGCTCTTCTTGGGAACCTAGAAACTAGCTTGCATTAAGGAAATGATTATAAAATCATGCACAGAAATGGAAGAACTTTATGACTGACCTACTCTTCTTTCCATGAACCTGCTGGGCCTGACATAATCTGGCATTTCTTTCCTGAAATGACTATGGAAAAGGCCTGAAAAGGACCATTTTGTTTTCTGGTCCATGTTTGGCCTACCATTCCATATGGTTTGCCACTGTCTGGTGCAGGAGAGAGCACCAGTCAGCAGCACCAGTCAGCAGCATACACTTTGCCGTAGAGCTGAGAAAGTGACTCACTTTCTAGGTTCATGTATTGATTTCCCAAATGGACATAGCTCATTTCTGTACTGAAAGGTGTGACACAACTCATTATAAACTGCACTGTTCTACTAGCAGAAATTCTAGCTATAACAATGTCTTTTTTTTCCTCCAGTCTTCCAAGTAATGCTTTTTTTCTCCCTACCCACCCTCCATCTGCCTCTTGTCTGTTCACAGGTAAATATTCCACTTTACCGGTGAAAACCCTCTGTGGCAAACCAGTATCTTTTGACCACATAGAGCTTGTTTTCCTGATACTGTATCAAATGCCTTCAGATGGCCATGTGTGCAGATCCTGTTCTCCAGCCATCCTGCAGTTTAATTTAACTAATTATGCAGTTTAACTGAACAATTAGACGACTCCTTTTTCTCAGTATAAATAATAGCCAAAGAAGCCAAGCTCCCTGAAACAAAGATCATGTATTTCCTGTATAATTTCTCTGTACCAGAACTCTTTCCCTCACAACCCTTAAATGTCTAAGACTTAAAATAACAGCAGAATCTTAATCCTTTATATGTCCCAAGTATATGTGGTTATGTCATCAGGCTAAATGAAGCAACAATTCTGGTTTATTTAGAAATACCCTTGTACTGAAGAAGAAATGAAAAGACATCCCACCAACACACACATTTCTCTATTCCAAAGTACCAGTCCCTTTTCTCAGCAGGTCTCTTCACAAACACAGAAACTGGGCAACAGCTGTAGCTTCCTCAGGTTGGCTTCCAAGGATGTTTAAGCAATTGCCCTTTGGTCTTTACACTAACCCACACAACCTATTTTGTTGTTTCTTATATAGGCTATGTAGTGTTTGGGTGACAGAAAGACAGCAACCACATATGGGCACAATAGTAAAAAAAAGGATATGGCATAGCAAGACAATAATTAACATTCCATGTTATGCATATTCCACTCATTCACTCCCATCTCCACCATAACACTCCTTCAGGAGACCACCCTGTCATACCATAAAACAAGGTGATACCTCCTCCCATCATTTCATGGGATTTCTTTTTGCTTAAACAATATAGCATCTTTGTATTCCAGATGTTCCCACTGAAAATAATTTCAATAGTATAGCGAAGACTAAACTGTTCCAAGATGTTGGCAACTACCAACTGAAATTCCAGTAACACACAATATTAACATCAAGATCCTCTGTTTGAGCAATCTCTTTGCTGTGGGCTATATTCCAGCAACACCCTTCTCCATTGTCCTAGCAGCAGAAATAGGAACTGTGAACATGCAAAAACTTTGGGGACCAAATCCCTCTGAGCAACTGGATCCCTGCTCTATGAGAAGACAGTGTTTGCAGATGTTGTTCATGCAAGGCCACCTCTACAAATCACATGAGCCTCCCCAATCCTACAGGTTTGCCTGAAGGTGTAGCCCTGCCACAAACCTCAAATTTTTTATCATGAAAAACCTTTGTAAAAATGTATGTTTCATTTTTGTTAGAATTTTGTCTGATATGATTAAGTAAAAAAAAAGTCTACAGGTATCTACAAAGGAGTATTATTCAGGTAGATTAATATTTGTTCATATCAGACACTGACTAATCTCACTCTTTGATGTTCTTATCTCCAGCATTCCTTCACTTCTGTATCAAATACGAACTGAGTTTAACAATGCAGCTCAAGTGACTGTAAGACCATTTTAGAGCCATTTTTTCTTCTACAAGTTCCCAACACAGTTAGGGAGTAAATTCCTATTTCCCTCTTCCATCCCAAACCATGTCAAAATTTTGGTAACATGCAAATAGATCTTCTATACTCTTAGTGTAGCCTATAAGACTTTGAGTACGACTGAGAAGTCAACCAGACCTATACCAGTGATATTTTCTCTTGTCAGTGGAAATTCTCTCTGTTGAGCATGCACCTGAGGTAAGTGACCTCTTTCCGGAAGAGCTCATGTTTCTTTTTGTCCCATTTCCAGCTAATCTTATTACTACTACCTGTGAGTCCACCGGTTCCTGCTGGAAATGGTCAGTGTGCACCAGATTCTCAGCCGACCTCATAAGCAAGCAGGAGGCCTGTCAGGAAATAAATTCACCTGTAATGTCACAGAGGTTGTAGAAGAATCACACAAGCTAAACCCAGAACTCTTACTCTGATAACGCTCCTGTTCCCACCCTTTGAATCCACTTCCACCTGCTGAAAGGAACCTTTAAGATCAGGTTCAAAAAATGGTAGATGAATTTGCTATCTCTCAGCCTAACTTTCCTAGGTAGGATGCACTGAATTATTTAAAGCCAAACAGTTCTGATCTTGGATTTGTGTTTTTCTTTGAATAACTGGAACTGTGAGACCCCAGAACTGGCTGAAAGCATAGTTATGCTTAATACTATAAAAATCTTCTTTAAAACAGTAATCATAAAAATATCTATATGATTGTACCTGATCTCACCTTACCCCACCAAATAAAACCCACATCTCTGTTGACTTCAGGGAACAGTTTACTTTTCCTCATGCTTTCAAATATTTTTATTGCACTCCATCTAAATTTACAGCAATGCCTGAAACTACTCCAATAAAACCTCAGAATCCACAATCTCTCCTTATCCTGTAAAATTTTTCTGAAGCAAACAACTGCAGGAATTACACATCTTGGACCTGCTATTTACGCGTTGCTGTTTCTTAAAGAAGTATTTAGTCACTGAGCACAGGCTAGATTCTATTACAATCCTGTAGCAGTGTTGCTAGAAGTTCCCTCCTCATTTGCTCACTTCCAAGCCTTTACTCTTATGTGGCAGTAAGGATGACTTCATTTAGCACAGATCAGACTTGCTCCTGTCTGCAATTTGACTTCAGCAAAGCAGTTGTTCCAAACAAGCCACATGGTTTTGGTGTTCCCATAATAGTTTTATCATTATAAAAATTACGTATGAGATGTTTAAGAGAGTTTCACAATGTCTTTAAGCTTTAAATTACCAGTATGTAGCCTCAACCCTTACTGAATTTTAATGTATGGTTTTGTAATAGTACTGTCAACATAAGTATTTTATTATTTGCATATTTACCTATTCCAATTATTGTTAGGAAAAGGCTTGTTCCAATTTATCCCAACCTACTACAACTTTCTTTCCTCACTTGTTCCCACCTAGTTTTAGTATATATTTTATTTGTCTGTTTCAGTCATGAAAACAGTATGGAGAAGGTTCAAACTATATTAGTGTAATTATTATTAGATTTGCTCTCTGTAGTTTTTTTGATTTTTTTTTTTCCTTTCCAATCCAGAAGTATTTAGCAAAAGCACAAAAATAAGCTCTGAACAAAAAGGGTTAAAGGACCCTTTCCTGGCTTGGGAATTTGTTTGAACTTGCTGAGTTAATAGCTCCCAGTGATTGAGTTCTAACAAAACCACTTCATCCCCTAGACAACAGAAATTGTGAGATAAACTCTGGAAACAAATAAAGGATTTTTGTGAGGAAACTCATGTGGCCCTGTGGAGCAAGAAGAGTTGTAGGAAATGTCTTTGAAATCAAAGTTTATGAATCACTAGTGTCAATAAATATTGCATACAGATGTTTTAAAGTGCCTTTTCAGTTTTGATTGCCAAGAAGGTAAACTGGAAACACAGTAGTTGTAAAATGAAGGCATAAAAGGCTGATCAGTGTGATATATAGAGAGAAGAAAAACTGTAATTTTTATAATTTGTATCATCTGTTGATGTAACTTTTGCAGCTGTTATCAAAATACAGCTATAACAAGTAACCTCTTGACTCAAGTTGGTTTTCTGTATATGCCTATGCTCTTCCATTTGCCTGTATATACAACTTAAAAGAATTTCCATCAACATCTCTGATCCTCTACAAAACTGCAACCTACTTTGTTAGAAGAGCATTCAAACCTCTTCTCAAACCTTTGCACTGCTTCATGACTTTCTTTGGCTTTTTTTCCCTCCTTACTTTTATTTACTGTATGCTTGGAAAAGAGTGTACTGCATCGTTTTAGCCTTCTTTTGCTGGAAACAATAGCCAAGTGGTAAAAATTTTAAAAAAGTATTACAGAAGCCAGATATCATGTCTGCTTTCCAGACATGTTTTACTACTTATACAGAGATTCGGAAACACTGGAAAAATCCTTATCTGGATGTAGCAAGACTTAAACTCCCAGAGTTAGCTGGTGACATCAGTCTTGTGGGTGCTGAAGCAGTGCAAAGCATTTGTATTACATGCCAGGATTTTCCTTTATGGCCATTTATTAGCCCAGCTGGCTGTTACTGAGTGCCAGGTACTCTGATAGTGATCGCAAGTGTAATAAAATGTCTTCCTACAAAAATTAATTCTGCACAGCTAGTCTAGCATCACTGATGGATTACTTTTAGCAAGTCTAAAATATTTCTTCAGTTGGTTATAACATATCTTCACATTTCTCAGTTTTCTGGGTCATATATTTAGGAGACAGGACTCATCCTGAGGTCTCAACTTTTGTTTTAATTAAACAAATTTCATGGAAATATATTTAATGACAATAGCACCAAGAACAGAGGTATTTTGGTTTTATAGCTATGAAAACAGTTTTTTTTCTACAGTAGAAAGGAGGAAGAGGAAGAGACATGTTCCTTTGCTCTGCCCCTCACATGGATGGTTGAGTACATTACAAAATCTGGCTGGAAAATAATTCACTGAGTTTAAATAAGTGACGAAAGAGCATGATGTATAGATGTAACCAAATTGGCCAGGCATGTACACATAATGCTTCGGGTAAGTAGCAGGACATTAAGAAATCTGGACTTCTTACCAAATAAAAAAATATGATATATATTACTAAACCACTCTCCTGAGTGTTTGTATCAAAGATAAGGCTTTAAGAATCTCATTTTCACTTATGCCACTAAATGATGTGTGATACAGGGGGGAAGAAGTCAAACTCAGCATTTCCTGTCCTGGTTATTTTTAGAAAATTGAGGTACTGTATACATCTGTGAAACTGCTGCATCTAGAAAAATCACTTTGTGCCAGGCTGCTGTAGTATTGTGTTCAGAGGGAGATGGAAGCAAGGGTCAAAGCAAGTGATGGTTTCAGAGAGCCCTCCATCTGGCGTTAAGTGTGAGTGAAGGGGGCACAGGATGATGGCAGAGATGACGGTCATGCAGAGCCCAAGAGCACAGATCCTTTATATTTTTTTTTCTTTGTTGGTCTCCATTTCCAATGACTGAAGAGGCAGAGTTGGAACAGCCTGGGCTGTTTTCCAGGATGGTTTTAATGATGTGCTTGGAACAATGATAGTTTCACATATTCTTTGCTTGCACTCTCTACTTCAGCTTCCCAATGCTGAAACATCACGCTCAGTTTGGACATAAGAGACAGGACACAGGGAGAAGTATTACAGCGTGGCTCAAATTGGAACAAATTACATCAGCATTGAAAAAAAGGTCACCTGCCATTTAAAGTTCATTATAATTGTAGAAGGAAATAATTTACAGAGCTGAAAATGAGACAAAGGCCTCTGGGGCTCTCTAAGGAAAGAGATGGCTCTCACAGTGCAGGACAGCAGCTCCCCTACAGTTACAGAAAAATAGTGTCCTAAGACAAACAGGCTGAAGTATGCATGGATTTAGTTCTCATCTCACTGAGTATGCTTCTGTCTGTGCTCTCCAAAATCTCTATTCCAAACTCCACATGACCCAAGAGAGCTTTTCCAGCCCTGTAACTATGGCTGAGCTTGTGATTCTTTTCACCTGCACCCGCTCAACAAGTTTCCACAGACCACCTGAAGTTACCCAATTGTCTCTCATCTGTACCCTCAGGAATGATGCTTTCCCCACTCTCAGAGTCAGATTTTCTGCTTGTGACAGAAGACAATGACTACTAACACAACAATCCTAACAACCCCTATACTAAGCATCTACTTAAACTGCTAATGTTTTACTCCTCAGTTTACAGAGTTTTACCATTTCCTTCCAAAGGGGATGTCAAAATAATCCTGCATTCAAATTCATTTTGCATAACATAGCTTTTCGTTTCCTTGTTTCACTCACTATGGTTGCTTCCGCTTGTTCCTGGTATGCACCAAAAACTATATGAACACTCTTACATATCTCCTTTTTTTCTGAGTCCTGATTACATGAGTGATATCTTTATATTTGCATGAGTATGTGTTAAAAATCAGATTTTCTGAAGTCATATATCTTTTTGTTAATTCTTTTGATTTCTCTGTGTTGTGGTCAGAGCTCAAAAATTAATTTCTGCTATTATCAGGTGTCAGCTTCAGCTACAGCTTGAATCAATGAAAGGCTCTAAAAATGTATTGCAAAGTGATTTTCCTTCTACGGAGGAGAAAGGCAAGTCATTCCTGAATTCCAACCATGGCTAAATTATCTGATGTTGGCAGAGGTTCAGGGACAATCTACAAACAAAATTATAATCACTAGGCCATCAGTTTCCACAGACCTGGCCAGAAAGGATTTTTCTCTCAGACCTTATCCGATTTAATTTTGTTTCTTTTGTCTTCATTCTTTCACCCTCTTCTTCATACTTAATTTCTCACGCTTCTCTTAGAATCATTTTCTCAGTCTTCACTTTGGTTTCCCATTCCAATTATAATCCATCACTTAATAACACTAGGTGCAAGAAAATTCCAAATAAATCAGATTTGGCTCAGGTTTTAGGACTGTATTCTAAATAAAGCTTAGATAGGAATTGTAGTCTGAAATACAGATATTAAAATCTGAGTGAATGAATTTTGGCTCCTGCATCTGCATTTTGGCATCTGAATAAAGTGGTTATCCAATGGTTTCAAATATCTGCAGTTGAAGTGCTAAGTGTGGCATTTAGACATTCACTTATAAAATGTTTTTAACTGCAAAAATTAAAATGTATGGTGGTTAAAATCTTCTGTAAGGGAACCAGTAATCTTGCCTAGAAATAAATCCTTCAGAGCAGTAAAGTTTAAGGTGCTGCATTCCAGTCCTAGGAAAGCTTTTATTCTGTCCCTTGAATGGGTTACAAGAGTAAAAATGAGCAACAGACCGTTTTCAATGACCTATATTCTAGTTTGATTTTTCTTTTCTTTAAGTCAATGTAATAAAGAATTTTTGAAATAATTTCATTGGTTTTTAGAAATTTGAGTGCTGGTATTTGAGGCTAAAATGCGGTTGTATCTTCTGTTAAGAATAAGATACTATTTGAAGAAATCCCCATGACAGAGTGAATCAGATTGCCTTCAACAGAGAAATGCTTCAGAGCAAGGCTACTGCTGGGTCGCTGGACCTACCCAAGCCTGGTCATAACATGGGAGCAAAGGCCTAAGAAAGCTGATCCAAATCAGGGTGCAGAGAAAGGTGACCAGACCTCAGACATGTTTGAGAGTTTGTCTCTTTTTTATGCAGATTTAGCTCTGTCTTTATTTTAGTGTTGTTTGGGTTTTATTTTTTTGAGAATGGAGGAAGGAGAAATGAAGACTATGGCCACTTACCAGAGTCCAGAGGCACTGTGCAGGCTGACTCCATGAGTTACTAGCAGATTTTACGTCTTGAAACCTACTGACTGGTGGCACCATTCTGCTGCAGAGTGGATCTTACTCCCCCTAAATCTCCAGTCTGCACTTACCCTTACAACATTAGCTGGAGAGTAATTGGTCCACAGTGTCAGTGACTTGTATTCCTCTCTCATTGTCTCCTTGATGAGAGGAATTCAGGCAGAAAAAATAGACTTATAATGATTTCGGGGGAAGTTTAAAATAAATGTTCGATTGCTTCACATTTTTAACATTTCTTAAGGACTTCAGCATAGGTACAAATGTGCAGCCATAGACTGAAAAGTAATCTGAATAATGCCATGTTTTTCATACTCTGTTTAATTATGGTGTTCCTTAGCAAAGATAAGAAGAGTTCAAAAGGAGATGCAAGAGCCTAATTAATAATAATCCCCATTCCAAAGACTATACCAAAATTTAGGAAATTAGTATGAAGAGAACTATTGGTCTTTCTAATCCATCCTTTTTCTTTGGACTGCTATTCATCAGCCATGCCCCAGAGTGCTCTCTACTCACTGCTGTTCAACTCCATGCTGTTTGAATCTTCATCTTTTGTTAGACTTTTCAATATCCTAATTATGGTTTTAAAGTGAAAAATCTCTCACTAAACCCCAACCTAAAACTCCTTTTCATTTGTCATTTCAAGTCACAGTGAAAACAAAGCAATGGCCATTACAGAGTTAGCCTTTTTTATAGGACATTCGTTATATTTAAGTTTTCCTGTCAGCGCTATTTTTCAGACTGCAGACATTCAAACTCTGCAAAAGAAGCAACAGCTGTAATATAGCCAAAGGCAATTGCAACAAAGGAGCTTCAGTAAGCATCTTTAAGGAAGCTTTTACACTTGGAATTCTTCTTAGCTTGATGCTAATTATTTAGTTATTAGTGACTTTATGTTTTTAGACCAGCTACAGGAATATGGACAACAAAAATGTATCTAGTATCAGTGACTATGTGGGTTTTATAGTGCTATTTTTAAACATGAATTTTTGGTTCCTAGATCCACTCTCTTGCTGAACTAGGGGTCAAGAGACAAGTGGGGAGAAAGATGGGCAAATTGCTTTTTTGCCCATTAAAAGTGATGGAGAACTTCCTTATACAATTTAAATGACGGGTCCACCGTGGTATGTGAAAGATTGTCTCCCCACAATGCATTTTTCTTCGTCAACATCCTGTCAGGGTGCTTCAGTGAGTTCTGAATTGTCTTATCTCTGCCTCAAGGGGAAAAAGTCAGTTGTCTTTATAATCCTGTGTTTTAGGATGCTTTAAATGCTGATCTAGTCTATGAGGATTAGGCCCTGTGTGGCATGTTCCTTAATCTGTGCCCTAGTGATAGCTGCATTCAAAGCAGAGAACATGTTGGGAATTGATGAAGGTCCCTTCTGGGCTCAGCACCTGTGAAACATAGGGCATGGGAAGGAGGCTAATACCTTCTTGGGACTTATGAAATGGATTTGCAACACACAGACCTAAACATTCGGATCATGGAACTGCTTCTGGGGTTCCCCAAAGGAGTCATAATTGAAGCATAACATTTAAAACTTTTAACAGCTGTGAGTAGGAATGTTAAACACTTCCAAAAGCCATGTTGCATTTGAAACAAACGACTGCTTCTCCACAGCCCTACTGGGGAATGACTAAACCTTTAGTACTTTTCCCTTGTGTGTATGTCATTAGATGCAAAGTGTATGCAAGGGTTTAGTAGGTCATTCCAGAATTTTGAAATGAAGTAGCGAAGGAGTAAGTGTAATTCCCAAATGCTATGAGATGCCAATTTAATTGCAACATGAAATGTTACAACCAAATTATCTGTTTATCAGTACTATGAGTATTTTGACAGCTGTAACCCACTTGATTATCAGGACTTACTAGGTGCAGGGGTCTGACAGACATGGTCCATGGTCTTAATGAAGTAAATATATTACCATGTGCTGAGAAAAATTCATCCTTCTGCTTATTTACATGGACCCTTGTGTTAGATTTTGTTTACCTATATAGACTCTTGATGAAGATTTGGATTTTATTATATATTTGATTTTGTAGAAACCGTGGTTTCTGCAAAAGCAGATGTAAGCTGACAAGTGTGTTCCTCAACCAGCATATCTAGATGAAGTTCCATCTCACAAGTTCATATTAGGACCAGTTCTAATAACAGCATAAAAATCTCAAAATATCATACAAAACTAGATGACAAATGCTTGGCCTTTCTCTGCAAGATGGTAAAGGGAAAAGTATAGCCTTCTAAGCAGTCTTTCCTGGATATCTCACCAGTCTGGACTTTCCCCAAGCATTTGATCCTGGCTAAAAATATTTGTTCTTTAATTTGTTCTGATCTCTATGATATAAATGTAGCATGAGCCTCTTAGTAGATCCCAGGAGTGAAACTCTTTCCATTTCTCAAAACCAGGGTAGGAGCCCTTCTTTAAAGACCAGCCAATAGACAAACCACATGGGACAAGAGAAGGTGACCTTTCAAGTGCTTTGGCAAATACGACCTCTCAGCATCCTTTCCTGTATAAGACTAAAAGCTCTTAGGATAGTTAACTGTCTTAAAATATAGCAAGCTAGCCTAAAAGACTTTCTTAACAATACTAAGCTGATAAGAGAAGATACTGGTGTAACTAAACCAACAAAAAATTCTAACAGTTGCCCAAGAAAGTGCCATATGGGTTCAGAAGCCCAGAACAAGAATTGCAGTAACTCAATTAATTCTGACTGGCTTAAGATGAACAGCATCCCTAGTAACTCCCACTCTTTTTTTCTTGTGAATTGGTATTAAAA
This sequence comes from Pseudopipra pipra, assembly GCF_036250125.1. Taxonomy (NCBI): domain Eukaryota; kingdom Metazoa; phylum Chordata; class Aves; order Passeriformes; family Pipridae; genus Pseudopipra; species Pseudopipra pipra. Next base: position 33,348,345 of record NC_087549.1, on the reverse strand, counting down.
AGACTAATAGAAAATAATGATAAAAAATATTTGTTACTTAATATTTAAAATAAGAAATATTTTTACTGTTTGTTGTCTTTGGAGAATGGAATTATAGGTGTTCACATGCAACACAATATTTTTGAATAAGGTCCAAGTAGACATTATTCCATATATAATATGGAATGTATATATATATTTATTTATAATATGTCCTCAGTGTTTGAATATACTCAGATCTTCACCTAAACTACCTCTACCTTCTTAAAGGCCCGTACAAAGGACCAAAAACATATTCTTATTTTGGGACACAAATGGCTGACCCCAACAGTCATTCTCAAAAGTGAATTTTACACCCCACCTTGATACCACAAAAACAACCACACTGTGTCTTGTCAGTGGGGCCCCAGAACAAGATTCATGTTGGCTCAGTTTGTCATGGGCAAAGATGATGTAACCCTAACATGACCCACCCCCCGAAGTGACCAGGGGAGGTAATGGGAGAAGGCAGAAGTGGGATGGCTGCCCTGTACAGCAGGATGGCTGAAGTTTTCTCACAAAACACAGGAGTAATCATCCCTGCCATGTTGGGTCACAAGTAACAGGCTACAGGTGAGCACCACAACCAATCTTATCATAGAATCATAGAATATGGTGAGTTGGAAGGTACCCATCAGGGTCATCAAGTTCAACTCCTGGCCCTGCACAGGACACCCTTAGAATCACACGATGTGCCTGAGAGTGTTGCCAAAACGCTTCCTGGACACAGTCAGTCCTCGTGCTGTGATCACTTCCCTGGAGGGCCTGTTCCCCAGCTCAGCCACCCTCTGGGTGAAAAACCTTTTCCTGAAACCTGCTCCTGAAGCCCACACACAGATGCAATTGGTGGAAATAAGAGCCAGATGTGTGATTTGGATGCATAAAATGTGTGAGTTGCCAAGGTCCCAGCCCCATTAACCCACACTACGTAAATCCCTAGGTAAATCCACCCCAACTGAAAGCCCAAGCCTGCTTCCATCAGCTTTAATTGCCCCTGAGCTCAGACGCCACGGAAGAGCAGACAAGCCTTTGCTGCTGACCACACAGTACACCTGTGCCATCACCCCAGCATGTAAACCAGAAGAAGCTCCTGGGGAGGGGAAGGGGGGCAGTACAGTCTGCCACGTCTTTTGAACATGGAAAGTGCCTCTGTATACAACCCTGGTTGAATTTGTTCTGTACCTGTAGCAATAGCTGGCTCACTCTGGTCAAGCTGTTAAAGGACCCATCCACGGCCTTGGAAAAGAAGGGTCATCTACATAGCTCTTGAGAACAGTGTAGAGTTGCATGTCCTTAAAGAAATAAAAAAATTAGTATAACTTCTGCCTATCTGCATCTTTTGATATTCATCAATATTCTAAGAGTAATATGAGTGTTGTCTTAGGAACCAGCAAATCCTCTACTTCAGTACTACCATTCTATTAATTTGCTGTGTGACTCTCATGCACTGCATTCATAAAATACAGAAAACACCTTTTTTATTTACCTAACTAGTAAAATCACAATCACTATTTTCTAACTTCTATAAATTGATTTGAACATATTATATACTGGTGATTAAGCTCTTACATTTATGTCTCTTTTGGAAATCAGCTTTGTTCCTAACTTAGATGAAGAATCAGACTATAATTAAACTGTGTTGTCTGTATATAGATTATAAACATATCTAATAGTATCTATTTAGACTTTTAACCTATTTCACTATTTTAAAATACTAAAATATGCAGGTTAGAATCTTTTGAAGTCTTCGCTATCTCTGTTGTCATAGGACTTTTGCTATTATTTATGCAGCAACAACTATACTGCGATATAAAATTGCACATATAGAATGCGCAATATAGATTTTTCTTTCTGTTATTGTATATTATATTCTCTTCACTATAACAAAACATCTTGTCCTCAGACGACTCTCAAGAGAATGTGATCTCTGTTTGTGATCCGAAAGGCTTGCATTATACATTTGCCTGGAGCTTTCATTATTGATAGACCCTCCTTGAGCACCTCTTAGCTAACTGACATTCATTTGAGACTACTGGATTCATAAACTTCTCTGACCTTGCTGCATGAACTCAAGATTCATAGTCTCAAGCAGAATAGATAAACCAAATGAAATATCTTTTATTACGAGGTCTCAAAAGGTGACAGCAAAAGAGACAATAAAATTATATTGAAAAATGTTTCTCTCGAACAACATGCTTTTCTTCCAAAGTTTATGGTATTTTTCTATTATTTCAATTAAAGTAAAGCAGCAATTTCTTCACTTCTAGCCTGGTGCTAGTTATATTGTGTTTGTAGTCAAACAGAAAGTTTTAAAAAAATTATTTTCATGAGTATTTAAACAGTCAAACTGACAAAATGGATTTTTTTACAGTAGCATTATTCTTTGCCAGCTATAATATGTCAGTCAGTAAAACTGTAATATGAGACTCTGGTAGGGATAGGTATTGGATTTGTTTTATGTCAAGACTTCCTTCAGATTTTTCCATACAGTCCCTGCTGAATGAACCTTTCGTGAGTTTTGAGTCACCTAGTCTAAGAATTTGTTCCTTTGTTTCCAGCACTTCAAGAAGTAGAACAAGAGGAGAGGACACTGAATGAAAAATCCCAGACCCACTGCAGACAACACGGAAACCTCCTTGGGCTTTGGTGTTCAGAACACGACCCCTGGCAGGGTGCAACAGGCAGCTGACAGCAGCTGTGGAAATTTGCCCTTTAGAGTTCTTTCCACTACTGAAGTTGAAGTTTGTTCCACAAAACATGCTACTAAGAAGAGTGTTTCTTGAATCCTTGTAAGACGAGGTAACTGTAGCACACAGTATGCATTGTAGTCCCCAGAGTTCATTCCCTCTAGCACATCTGAATTTCCCAGTGTCTAAGCCTCATTCCTTGATGAGCAGTTTGTCTCTCACAGAGTTTCTGCTAATTCAGAAGAGCACAAAGTTCCATTCATAGCCCCAGGAGAATTTCACCAGCAAAAGTTCGATACGTGTGTGGTCAATAAGAGCAGCTAATTAACAGCATAGATGTCTTTGCCATGCAGCTAAGAGGAGATCTGCAGAAATAGGTGGGGAGAACTGACCCCTTAGGCAACTGCAGTCCTCCGTCTAGGTGGACATACTGTTTCACAGGAGCTCTTTGGAAAAGCTGTGCTAGCAGAAGATATATAAAATCCAGGTCGAGTCCCAGCTACATGGCTAGTGCTGAAAACCTCACAGTTACTTCTGGAATATGCATTTTTGAGGGCTGTGGTGTAGCGTGTTTACAGAAATACAAGTTCATAATTTTATTTTCAATACGCCATTTTTTTAATAGGTTAGGCAAAGGGTACAGTGTTTAGACTTACATTTATCAAGGCATTTCAAAAAGAGAGATGATAAACTGTACACAAGGTTACTTGTATACAAAAGCTCTCTAAATTTTCCTTTGAAAGAAAATTATCACCCCAAAAGCAAACAAGAAGGTTGCATCTGATGGGCCACCTTAGGAACTTCAATCAAGTAATTTAAGTGATTTGAATATATGCCTGGAAGTATCTTTTTCCACTGACAACAGAAAAAATCCAGGGTAATTGTCTGGGATAAATTATTCACTAAAGTTAGGTTCCTGAACTTAGACAGTATGACTGTCTCTATTGCCCAGCTCTCCTATCTTAGTCTTTAGATTATTAAATCAGCAGATCAGCAGATGGGGAGGCAAAGTCATAAGCAACCATATTTGGTCAAAGAGTGAAGAAATTAAGCCAAAATATTTAGAAAGGCACATGTCTCTATGTTTAACAAAAAAAATCTTTTGAAAATGTTTTGAAGATCTTCCCTACTGTGAACAATGTCTTCATACTCCCTAGAGAAGACCACTGCTTCTGGAAATGGTGCCTATTTTGATTTATATCAGGACATGAATTGATTTGGGATTAACCCAAAGCAGATGACACCTCAGAAAGTCTTGTGTGTTTTCAATGTCTGGAAGCCCTTCAAAGTGTATACCAACTTGCAAAGCAACACAGGGATACTGATCAAGAACAATACCAGCTCCTTCCCAGAGGTGTTTGTGGCAAATGATGTGTCTGTGGTGGCCCCTGTCCCACTGAGGGTGAGATGCCATGACTTGCAGCTGCCACAGTGGTTTGGCTAAGGACTGAGAGAACAGAGCAAAAGCAGAGCAAAAATGAGGGAGAAGCACCGTGCACAGACCCCTGCATAAGAAAAAATGAGAAATGTCACAGTTCCTCCAAACTTTGGACCATGGAACAGATCTGAGGGTGTCAGCCAAGACAGGACATAAAGCATTTTGCTTTGTTCTTGTTCCAGTGGAGAACAAACTACCAGGCCTGTTTGCCTGTCTTTGGAAAAAAACCAAGGGTTTATCCCACAGGGAATAAATTATACACATAAAATATGAGGCATCAGGTAATGTAATTAGCTCAATTTAGATGCACTATTGACATGACACTAGTGCTTATTACTAATGAATACACTGCCAGTGAATCATTAATAGTGGGAGTATCTAACTACCATGCTTATGAATGCTTTATTGTGGAAAGGTGGAAAGTTCATATAGGCTGTTTGATTTTGTGGGCCAGTTATCTGCTTCTTCCTATCTGCTACTTTTGGCCTTCCTGATCAGCTCAACTGGGTTTGTGAACAAAAAGAATATGAATTGAGTCTTGAAGGAAATTGGGGTAATGGGAAAGTCTTGAATACCTTCACTACATTTTCTTTTCACCACAATTTCATTTAAGTTCCAGGGAAGGTGGGCAAAGGGCACAGAAATCTAGAAATAAACTACGAGTAAGAACAAAATCAGCAACGGGCAAACCTCATTGCTGCAGAGGATGTACTGGAAGAAGAGCATTTAAACAGTCAGAGAAGGAGACATTTTCAGAAAGGATTTGCAAAGGTACAAAGACAGTCACAGAGGTGTGGAAGTGGGAAATAAAACAGCTGCAGGGGTCTGCCTGACTGCATGAGCCATATCCCAAGCCTCACTCGGGTCCTCCTCCTAAAACCTGGGTCTACTCTTACAGCTGCATATGTGGGAACTGGGACTTTGAGCAGGGACACCCTGCTGGTGTTCTGCATGGTGTAGGGTGTAAGGAAGGGATTAGGCCCTGGGCAAGTTCATTAAACTTAGCAGTGACTTCTGACACCACAGGGTTAACAACAACCCCCAGAGTGGCAAACTGCTGACTTTGGGACAGCTCAGAGAGGATTGGAAGCTTTTGGAGTGGTGACTGGTGCTGGGCAGTCAAAATAGCTCAATCTTCTTTCAAGCACCAGCACTACCAGGAAACATTATTGTAGCCAGATATTTTGCTGTTCACCAGAGACCAGGTAGATCCACGCAGCTGGATTTGGGGAGTGCTCCATGTTTCAGGACTTGCTGCTACCTCCCATGCTACTTAGTGAAAAACCAGGGAACTCCAGGTACATCAAAACTGCATGGATAACGATTTGTATTGGAAACACTCACTGGAGACCCACCAAACTCAAAATTTTTTACAACCTCTTTGGAATCTGAGCAGTAGAATGCAGGTGTGGTGTCTTGTGACAAGCTGGCTCAGCTTCTGGTTTTGAAGTAATTCAACTGATGAGATTTTGCAGAAATCACTCTTATTATGCCCTTGCTAATTCACTGACGCTTTTCCAACACCATTTTTCCATATGAAAAGAACATATTTTTGAAAAACATGACTGCCATATAGGAAATAGAATTTTCAATTAAAAAGTATAATGTTTTAAAATTTTTACAATCACAATTTATTCCGAATTCCTATGCATGTATCTGAATTGTGTGATCAGGATTGTATCTGTTGCAAATTCACCTCCCAAAAGGACAAACAACTCAGGATGTTTCTTGACCTTGACCTTCACCTCTGAACTCTATCTGTTTGCAGAACCAAACACAAAATAGATGTGCTCAGACTTGCTTGTCCTTTTCAGCTCACACCTTGCATCCTGCACAGCCTCTTTTGCATCAGTTTTCCTCCTCTTTCTTGGTCCAGATTAGTCATGTGAACTGTAGGAATCAGCTAACCCTTAATGTACTGGATTGTATCAAACTATTTTGACAAAGGTGTCATGTTTTTAAAGACAGTGGACCAAAAATCACATAGTATTTATGGTTTGTGAACTGAAACAGTTCCTCTTGCAGTGATCATTTGCTTATGAGTAAAACAACAACTTGTAGAAAAGTCCTCCTCTGAAAAAATGAAACCTTAAGTGAACACATGGTGTATTGTTTTTCGTAGATTATGTATTAGTTTACGAATTTGTAAAGGAAAATAAATAGACTTTGGGACGAAAAAATACTTCTAAGCTTGTTTTTTTCCCTTGTGCTCTACTGGATTCTCTCTTTTTCTTGAGTTACAGTATATTGGAGTGGACTACAAGTAATTCCCAGTTCAAAAGGCAGCTACAGAGGGTGCAATAAATCTCCTGGAAGACAGACTTCCATTTTTTCCTGGCGCGCTGTACATCAGGCAAAGCATTACAATCTGGGCTGCAACTGGGCTGCAACTGATAAAAATGGTAGTCTTCCTGTTCTTATAAAATATATGAGGTTTTTTTCACTACTACTTGCTATGATTATCCCCAGCAGAATATTCCTCTGTGAACATGCAACAAAAAGTCCCAAATCTACAATCAGATATGGGACTTTGGAGCCTGAAATCCACAAGACTCTGCACAAACTACAGCTCTGTATCGACCTCATGATATCTCACATTTCAGGATCAGTGGTGTAATTATCCCAAACTTGAAAAGTATGCAAGAAAAATGTTTTTTGCCAAATTGAGAAGGAAACGGAAAAGCCATTTCCAGTGTGAACAGACATGTCTATGCCATAAAGACAATTGGGGTTAGTTTCAACAGAGTTGTCAACTGTCACTGTCAACCCTGGGAGTGTTTAATCATTGAGGTAGTGACATATCCTTCAGTATAGGAGGTGCTATTAAGGTGTTGTATTTCCTCCTAAAAGCTTCTAACAATCTCCTTTCTTAGAATGATGCAGTTGGTAGTTAGGAGCAAGAAGAGTACTTACCATCTAGTATTCAGATTTTCATTGGACCTTTTTTGCTACTTGGTCATGGAAAGGTTTGACACACGAGGGCTGCATGTCTCCAATTTTGCCCCTGCTTTTCTTTCAGACTTGCCTTCCCAGTCTCAGTTCTCGTTTCTCCAAGTTCTGCACCCCAAATACCAAACACTCTCACTCCATGCACATAGATGAGCTTTACAGCATGTGCACATTAAATTCAATACTTCTGTGTCACATTAAACCTACTGCACATGTGCACATACTATGTGTATGGTGCATGTGTTGAGGGTCTGATGCTTATTTTAAACAGTGTGTTCCTGGATCCAGTAATTCCCAGCCCATGCACACGTATTTCTTCATGGCCAATTCTTGATTGAAGTATGTCTTCCTTTCTCTGTCATCCTTCTATCCACTGGGGGAAAATTTTCAGTAAAGCTATTTCCATTCTAGACCCACATGGAGGACGGTGTGTTGTATGCTGAGTTCCTGTGACGGCCTGACTGCAAACATGATATGGCAGGATTTAGGCTATTTTTGCTTTAGGAAAGCAAATTGCCATCTCTTCAAAGAGATAGTCAGTAGGATCCCCTGGGAGACCGCCCTCTGGGACAAGGGGCTGGAACAAGGCTGGCAGATCCTTAATGAAGTCTTCCACACAGCGCAAGAGCTGGCAATCCCCAGAGCAAGAATTAGGGCAAGGAAGGCAAGACATCGGCAAGGGTGAGTAGGGAACTGCTGATCAAACTAAAGGGAAAGAAGGAAGTGCACAGGCAGTGGAAATAAGGATAAGTAACTTGGGAGTAGTACGGAGATCAAGTACAGTTGTATAGGAATGGGGTGAGAAGGGCTGAGGTGAAGCTGGAATTGAACCTGGCAAGGCATGCAAAGAATAAAGAGAAGGGCTTCTACCAGTATTTAACCAGAAAAGAAATGTCAAAGAAGGTGTACCACCCCCCACCTCCCACACATACCCCTGATAATCAAGGCTGAAAAACTTCTAACAACAAATGATGAGAACACTGAGGTACTCAACAATTTTTTTGCTTCAATCTTCAATGTCGACCTCTCTTTCCACACCTCTTGAGTGGATGGACAGTATGGGGACTGGGGGAGCAGTTTTCCTCCCACTGTAAGACAACATCAAGCTCACGACCACCTGTGGAACATGAATGTACATAAGTCTATGGAATCTGATGAGATGCATCCCAGAGTCCTGAGGGAATTGGCTGATATAGTTGCCAAGCCACTCTCCATGATATTTGAAACATCATGGCCATCAGGTGAAGTCCCAGGTGACTGGAAAAAGAGAATTATACCCATCTTTAAAAAAGTAGAAAGAAAGACCCTGGAAACTACCAACCCGTCAGCCTCACCAAGGGCAAGTCTGGCCTGACCAACCTAGTGGCCTTCTACGATGGAGTCACTACATTAGTGGACAAGCAAAGGATTACAGATTATATTTATCTGGATTTCTGTAAAGTCACAACATCTCTCTCTCTGAAGTGGAGAGAGATGGATTTTATAACTGGACTGTTAGATGAATAAGAAAGTGTTTGGAAAGTCACATCCAGAAGGTAGTGGTCAATGGCTTAGAGTCATAATGGGCACCAGTGACAAGTGATGTCCCTCAGGGGTCAATTTTGGGACCAGTGTTATTCAATATCTTCATTGATGACATAGATGAAGGGATTGAGTGCAGCCTCAGAAAATTTGTGGATGACACCAAGCTGAGGGGTGCAGGTGACACATCCAAAGGATAGGATACCATCCTGAGACACCTGAACAAGCTCGAGAAGTGGGCCCAGTGGGATGTCATGAGGTTTAACAAGACCAAAGGCAAGGTGTTACACCTGGGTTGGGGCAACCCCCAGTATTAATGTAGGCTGGGGGATGAACAAATCTAGAGCAGTCCTGCCAAGAAGGACTTGGGCGTGTTGGTGGATGAGAGGCTGGATGTGAGCCATCAATGTGTGCTCATAGCCCAGAAAGCCAACTATGTTCTAGGCTGCATCCAAAGCAGCGTGGCCAGCAGGTTGAAGGAGGTAATTTTGCCCTTCTACTCTGCTCTCATGAGACCGCACCTGGAGCACTGCATCCAGTTCCCCAGCACAGAAGGGACATTGATCTGTTGGAGCAAGCCCAGAGGAGGCCCATCAAGATGATTAGAGGCATAGAACACCTCTCCTGTGAGGAAAGGCTATGAGAGAGTTTGGATTGTTCAGCCTGAAGAAGAGAAGGCTCCGGGGGTGACCTAATTGGTGCCTTCCAGTACCTGAAGGGAGCCTGCAAGAAAGAGGGAAAGGGACTTCTTATTATAAGAGCATGTAGTGACAGGACAAGGGGGAATGGCTTGAAAGTAAAACAGAATAGGTTTAGGTTAGATATTAGGAAGAAAATCCTTTTCTGTGAAGGTGGTTAGACACTGAATCAGGTTGCCTAGAGAGGTTGTGAATGCCCCACCCCTGGAAGTGTTCAAGGCCAGGTTGGATGGATTTCTGAGCAACCTAGTCTAGAGGAAAGTGTCTTTGCTATGGCAACAGGTTGGAACTAGATGATCTTAAAGGTCCCTTTCAGTCCAAACCATGCTGTGATTCTATGATTTTGAATTTTAAAAACTTGGGTGTCTGAATATGAGCTTCTGAAAAATATGGGCCCTACATCATGATAGCAGTGTGTGTATTTCCAACAGCTCAGAAATATGCTTTGAACAAAAAATTAAATAACAATATAGGATAGAAGATTGATTTCAGGCCACATTTCAGCTCTTCAGTAGCACCAGTTGAGCAGGCAGCTGGCGTGACCAGAGTCTCCTTCCTGGAGGAGGTGACTCCCTCTTGCCCCCACTCAACTCTGCCACAGCTGTTTGGGGCAGAAGAGCCCCATGTCTGCCTGCTGCCCACACAGGTGATGCTGTATAACTGAAGAACCTCAGGTGCACCCACCCTGCCATGGCATATGCCTGTCACACAACACTGGCCACTTGGTAGGAAGCCCTAGAGTAGCAACTGACTCACTAGCCGACCTCCTTATCTCTGGAAATTTTTCTGTAATGCCTCAGAAAAAATATGTATTTAAATGATTTCTGTACATATTAGTCACTCTACTCAGGGGCGATGTAGAGGATCTGAGAAACATCCACCAAACTGACAAGTGTGGCAAATCTTAAATCTCTGTTTCATGAATTTGAAAACGAATTGACTACAGGATGATTTCAGAGCTGTGCTTACCACACCACATTTCAATAAAAGTTCAAACTTCTGCATAAAATTCTTTGGATCTTGTAATCACATGTCGAAAGCTAGGCCAGGCTACTGACAGCATAGTTTGGCTGTAGACATAAATAGTCCTCTATGGCTTCCTATAGAAGACAGTTTATCACCCACAAAACCTGTACAAATCACAGATATGTATATTTTTCAACCATTCCCTAATATCTCACATACTACAGAAACTGGGCCTGTATTGAGCATCCTGCAAATTGTAATTTAGTGCCTAATAATTTGTAAAAAGAGAAAGATACTCCCCTATTTCTGAGGGAGTCTTTTGTAGCTAGTTGCTGTATTGGTGATAATATAAATTTCTGTATGTGTGTAGGAACAGGTTCATATATTTTGAGGGACAGCTGCAATTCAGTGGCATTCTCCTTTAGATTTGCATGGGTGAATATTCTTAATAGTATTTTATGTGCATGTGAAAGGTGAATATTAAGGCAAGAGTCTTGGAGTTTTTTTACTTGATAACTTTCATGCATTTCTTCATAACTTCAAAAATGCTAGAAAGTTTTACAAGCCTTCCATCCTCACACTGCCCCCCAGATTTGACAACATCTTGTGCTGTTCATTATTTATGCTAATTCATTTCAGTGAAGAAGATGGATTTCTAAGAGGAAGCCTATGTAATGATTTTTGCAATGGAATAGCATTCTTCCACTCTTCAGAAAAACACAAGTGAGCTCATACAAATTGGTGAACTCTACTTCTGTAGTGGTTATTTAGTAAGACAATGGCTTTCCATCTCATTTTTCCCAGTCGAAAAGATGAGCTCCATTGAAAACAGTTTTCAGTCAAGTGAAGCTGACTTTCAGCATAATTTATAGCAAATTTATGATTAAAAATCTTTACTATTCCCTCTGTTCTTTTTGTCCCTCTCTTAATTACTTGGCAACAAAAAATGGGTTAATATTTGCATTTAAGCTAAACTCTCAAACCTATCCTGTTCAAATTAGTTTGAATTTGGGGAAGATGAGTTAGTATGGGTCAGCAAACATGACTGCCCTTCAGAAGTGCCTGAAATTATCCATGATAATTGTTTTCATATTATCTCTACAGTAACTCTACAGTGATATATTTACTGCCTGTTCTGGCAGAGATACAACAGTGCAATGTGGGCAAGTACATGTCAGACATTCCTGTATTTGTAATTATGGTTCCTTGCACATACCAGATGAACTGAAGCATGGCATAAGTGTCTGTGTGTTTCTTCAGTCTAAATCCATACACTTGCTCTAAACTTTCACCAGTCTGGCAGAGGAATCCCTTGTATTCAGCCTTTTATCTTCAGTATACAGAATTTTTTATTAAATTACAGGAGTGATGAAATGTTGAGACTGTCATCTGCACATCTGATACAAATCAGGAGGCCAAATTTTTACTTATATGAGCAGTTCAATTACTTTTTATGGGCATAGTACATAAATATTAGCAAAAATTGAGACTTAAACTTTTTATTACATTTCTTATGAATGAATGTGACAGAGATGAAAAACTGGGAAGTGAACTTAGTGAAACTGTTTAGTACCATAAAGAGTACTGTGAGGGAAATCCTCGTTCTCAAGAAATTAATGGGAAACTTGATGTATAGGACAAGCATCAGAAATATGGTGAATAACCACAAGAATTCTCAGGCATATGCTCTTAGTTAACAGTTTAGAAGTTTTACTTCTTACATAAAATCTAATATTAAGAATATTTGTGTTAGGTTAGAACTCAAATAATTTGAAGAGCTCTTCATTTCAACAGATTACCTTTCACATAGTGGGTTTTCTTATTTGTGGTAGAAGACTAAAATTTGTTTCCAGTGGAGAACATAACTGTGTTCTCTGGTAAGTACTGTAGGTGAATTGGGAGTATGTGATATTTTTTCTAATTGGAGCCAGGCTTTTGCTTAATTAGATCTGAGTAAGGATTTCAAAACTTGGATCTGACAGACTTTGTGAGTGTGATAATTTTATTGTGGCAAATAAATTAGATTCAGACTTATAAAGCTACATTCACTGCAAGAAGGGAAAACAGGACCAGGCCAAGACAACTTCATCTTTGTAACTGCTGAAAAATCCTTGTGAAATTTAGTAATTTCAGGAATACTTTGAAATAACCTCTGAGTGCCTGGGTTCAGGCTGAGCTAGAAGCCGGAATAGTGGATCAGAGTTGCTCCCAGATTTTCCATCTCTTTCCCTTGTCTTCAACTGGCTCTTTTGCTGAAAAGACCTGGGGAGTTGGGTTTAGGAAAAACATATGATATTCGTATATGTTGGAGCGTATAGACAATCTCCCCCAACCTGCTATGCTTTTTATATATCAATACATTCTGAAAAGTATTTGAGTTCTCCTTTCAATAACCAGCCAGAGAGTATTTACAATTATTTTTAGTTCCTCATAGTCTAAACAAATTTACTCAGTAAAAACAACTGAGTAATAAAAACAAACATGCCCAACCATGTAAACCAAATGCAAAAATCTGCCAGTCATTTGTGAAAATGGTTTTGATTTGACTATATCTAAATTGGCAGGGGTATTATTTTCCCTCAGTACCACTGATGTGGTTTTACATAAAGGGTTTAATAAAATAGGTGGCTTTAGAGAAATGCAAAAAAATGTGTCAGGGATGTTATTTTTCACCTAGAAATATTGAGACAAAAAAGCAATATGCACCATGGATTTTTTTTTCGAATCAAATATACTCAGTACTATCCTTTATGAGAGGAAATTCAGATCTACAATGATGAATGCTCTATTATTTACAGAAATACGTAGTATAAATTGTGCTCTAATACTCTGCTTTTCCTGTAGTACACATGCAACTTATGCTGAGTCTGAGCACAACAAGATCAGACTATGAGGGTTTCCAGTGATTTGATTCTGTAAAGCACAAATTTTATCTGCAGTAGAAAATACATTTCTCACAGGAATCTCTCCAGGAATAAGTACCTGTGATTTTTTTCTTACAGCTTTTTAGCAATTTCATATGTGTGTGAATTGCAATATAGTTCTTTGGTTCATGTCAAAGAGAGAATTTGGTTGTTACGACAGGTTCATTAAGTGATATCTTACTATTTGTTGCTGGACCAAATACTTCAGAATAGCTGATGTATTTAATGGTATAAAAAGTGCTGAACAATTTGGGCTCTTGACTGTTTTGTCCATCAAGAAGGTGGACACTTTTATCAGAAGACTGATATGTTTCCTAAATGCAACTATCATAACTCATATTTATATCAAGACCTTGTTTTAGGTAACATCAAGATGTTAGTTCAAAACAAAACATATTGTTTCTAGTTTGCTCAGAAAAAAACCACTATTTAAACATAATGAGTTACAATATTTCCTAGCAAATATTTTTCTTTTGAGCAAAAGACAGTATTCCAAGCAGCAAATATATTGGCTAAAATGTTTGCCTTTTTAGCACATTTCCCACAAAATAAAATGCCAGTTAGGCCTTATTTTCTGCCTAGTATCTACATCTCTATAATTTTGTGGCTAGTTTTGATTGTAGTTTTCCAGCATAGTATTAAATTAGAATTTACTTAATTTAGAACAAGATTTAATCAAGTATATTAAAAAACATAGTGGGACAAGCCTGTACAAATCTGCAACAAGATTCACTGACTTCCTATGAGTTCATAAGGACTTACACTATTACTAACAGAGCAACATTTGGCCCTGCTTCGTTGCTATATCCGCATATATAATTTACAAATCTCAAATCTGGACTCTCCCAGGCTTTCCACATATTAATTTTTTTATCTGATCTCATAACGTTGTCTAAAGCTCCTCACTTAGAATACCAGGAGATTTTTGATGCCAGAGGTTCAAAAGGTTGTGCTTACAACGGCACCTTCAGTGCTCTGGGGGAGCATCAATGACACTTTGAAACCATGATTCATCTGCAATGGGCCTGAAAGCCAGCACCTGCTCTGCTCTGTAGGCTCTCTGTGTAACCATCGCTGTCCTTGGACAAAACCTTCACTTTGTCTTCCCCCCAGTTCCATCCCATTGGGGTGGTTTTGTCAGCAGGCAGAATTTCTCTCAGCAGCTCTCCTGCACCTCTGAGACATGTGCAAGGCCATTGCACGCAGATCACAAGGCATTTAATTGTCCAGTTTGCTCATTTTCCAGCTATTTTCAATCGTAAATTATTAACCACAGATAAGGGACTGCTTTGCTTTCCTGCACCTGTCCTGCAGAAAATAGTGCAGAGGACCTTGTAAGAAAGTGGCTAAGATGACCCTGAAACTCTGACACAACTTCATATAGACAGAGAAGAGCTGCCAGCCCATTCATGGACTTTAGCCCTTCCTGACCAAACACGTCTTCCCTTCCCAGAGCAGCTTCTCTCCCAGGGACAGAGGGGAAAGCACTAGTGCTCAAGATTTGCTACAATTCTGCCATCTTGATCTCAATTACAATTGCAGGTGATGGGACAGCCTCTACCTTTGTAGGCTAGAATCGATTTAGCTGCTATTATGTTTACCATGTTTTTAAGAATATTTACATACTGTTTTCTTCTATGAAAAAAGTGCATCAGAAAATGCGTGAAATACCACAGCCTGTGAGACAAGCAAATCCTTTCACCTTTAATGGCATCAGTGACTTCCAGCCAAGTTAACACCCAGTTGCATATGTCTGCAGTAAATCTTCACCTTCTTCAACACCTCTGCATGATTTGCTGTCTCTAGGTATACTGACACCTTTTCTCGTGTGAGAACTTTATGGCTTGATAGCCATAAAAGGACAGCTGGCCCCACAGAGTGGTTACTACTTACACTCACCTCCTAGTTAGTAGGGATTTAAATATATAGAAATGCGTGTACAATTCTCACTTGTAACCTGATCTACGGGAAATGTTCCTTTTTGTCTAAGCTTATTACTGTGGAGATATGTGTCTTATATCAGCAGTGGCTTTGTAAGTCCCTTTGTAATAATATAGCTAGAGTCTGAACAGCCCTGACCTCTGAAAGAGGCTGGATCTAATCCTCAGTCCGAACCAATGGGTCAGACCTACTTCCAGCTTTGACTGTGCATGCCGTACAGAAAAATCAAAGGCATAGGTAGATATTATTTAGAAAAAATACTCAAATTGCCTGTGCTGAAAATATATTTGTGGCTGCTTTTATAAATGAGGAAAAAATCAAGACATTAAAAAGATTCCCTTAATTTGTCCCTCTTTCTTTCTTAGTGTTGTGCTGCTGATGTTTAGTTTTCGAGGTGATGCATTCAGAGCCCCATTTGCATGTGATTTCCTGTCTGCAGGAGCACACTGTCTCCTGCTTTACAGACCAGGCAGACCTGTAAGGACAGTGACTAATTACCTTCATTTATCATGCTTTCTGGCATCCTTTCAGGTAATCTGATTGAAATCTCTTACTTGTTAGTGGCTCAGGAGTCATCAGTTCACAGGACCACCAGAGAAAATGTTTTGGGATCCATTATTGCTCTGGCTGCTAAGGCACTTAATTACTATACCAGAGTATAGGGGAATAAATTGCATGTGTGTCAGTTGCTAATAAAACTTAAGTCTTCAGAATTGCCTTTATAAATTCTAAATTCAAAATAATTCTAGCTTTACCATTCCTGTTTCCTCACCTCAGTGGGATGGGAAAGAATAGACAGCACAGGCAAACAGTTGTTTTCAGGTGTCTGGGAAAGAAAGGATGAGGGAACAAGCACATATGACTTTTCTTAATTGAACTGCTTTCCTTTAGCTTCCTGGCAACATAAAGGCATGCTGTGTGTGGCTTTATCCACAGGGGAAGAGGTGGGGACTAGACACTGCCTCTTGGCCAAGAACTTCTGCTGAAGTTTTCCTCCTCTCACGTCACAAAAGAGAGGTCCTGGCCACAAGGAAGGTGTTTAGTAGGGCCATAAAAATTGGCCTTTCTCTCCTGTAGTGGGGAAAGGCACATGCATAGGACAGGAACAGTGGCTGGAGTGCATCCACCATGGATTCCTCAGCATAACAAAGCCTTTTCCCCGTTGCTACCTTTCAGCTGGCTGAATCCTGGAGAATCTTTTAGGAAAAAAAGAGTTGGAGGTAGTGAGATGGAATACCTAAAAGCAGCAGTGTCATGTTGCTCAGAAGTCAGAAAGCCACCACCTCTCCCAGCAACTGCAAAGACACCCCACAATATGATAACAAAAAGCTGTCTTTGCTTGGCAGTTTCTATGATAAAAATTCCTATAGCTGGACTACCCTGACTTTGTTTTGTGAAGTTTCTTAAAAATTATCTTTTTCTGCCAAAGTATCAGAACTTCTTCTCAAAGCTCATCTCTTGCCAGCATGTTTTCTTTTCAGTTCAAGAAGTGAAAAATATTCTTTTTTGCTTTTACACATTGTTTTATTAAATTCTTCCCAGTTCAGGTGATGTGCCTTAAATATTATAATGTGAAATTCCAAATTATTTCATTAAAATTTTAAGCATTGTGTTCCTCCCTTGGTAAAAGTCACAATACTCTACCCAGACCCTGGGACTCTTTATCAGTTTTTTTTTTCCTCTAGCTAAATGAAAGGTTACCTTGAAATTCCAAGCACTTAAGAAATATACTTGTTTAGGTTGTGGGAGACTAGATTTATTCATGCAGAAGGCACCTGTCCTTTTTTGGTTCCTAATTCTATGGTTACTTTTTTTTCCAAATTCACCCAAGACAAGAGTTGGGGAGAGTTGTATTTTATTGTGCTAGTCCTTTATAGTATTAGTTTGAACTTTCCCCCTTGAAGTCCCATTATTTGAGCAAAGACTCTTATTCAAGGAAAGATATCCATTTTTAAGCATGAAAATGAAACAGTAAAAAATCTTTTTTTCCAATTGCAATATTCCACAAGAGGAAAAAATCAGTAAAATAAATTATTGTTTAGACAGAGATTATATTTTTCTATTTGGTACATTCGTGGAATGGAAAATACTGAATCGGTTCATTGACTTTGGATCCAAAATTTCCCTTATTTAATGTTCTATAACTTTGCTAAATATATTTTCAGTCATATTGGTAGCAGTGTAAGTCTATGGTTTTGCTAGTAATCTGCTGTATGATATTGTGTTACCTCAATGTTATATTTTGAATCCCACACACATTCATTACTGTGCAATGGGCAAGCACTTTCCTTTTGATTGTGCTCTCTTAGATATTTCCTTACACTTGACTGGAACCCTAAAATACTTATTCTGTTTGCTAAATATATATATTCATAATTGAATAATAAATTCCAAGAATGATCACTTAAAGCATCAGGTACTTGGAAAGTTTACAGAAAAGAGCCAGAACATACTTGTATACATGTCATGACCCTTTGCCAACATATATTGTACTTTTCTTGACCTATTCCTTGCTTTTACAGATTAAAGCAGAGCTTTCCTGAAAAAACATGGGTTTTTTTTTTAAGGATAACCTCATAATTTGGAATGTCACACTTGGACTACAGTGGCTCTGTCTTATTGGACTTACAATCAGAAACTGAGTCCAGTCAAGTATCGGAGCTCATCAATGTCTCCCAAACTCTTTGGGTCTCACACCTTGCTAAATCCACATTCAATAAGAGGGTAGGAAGTGCTTGTGTCAATACTGTCCTACATTCCCTAACAATTATTCTAAGGCAACACAATTTATATCAAGGCTCTACCATTCCCAGGTTTTTATATAGGATAGAAGAAAAGCAATATTATTCACACTACTGATATGCCTCAGAATGGTGACAGGAATGTGACAACAAAAGAAGCTAATGAAAAAATTCCCTGTTTCTGGGAGACAAATTTTTAGAAAAATATTTTACTATTATCCTTTCAATAAAGAGCCATTTCATCTGATGAAATTCCTAAAGAAAATTGAGATTACCAGTGGCCAGGAAAAAATAATAAAAATCAATGTACGGCATCAGACTGTAGTACAATCTTTTCCACATCTGTATTTTAACTAACTTAGTGAACTTTTCTTGAATGTCACCAGAATCTCTACAGTCACTGGACTGTGCATTCATAATGGTTTATGGTAAGAAACAGAAGGTAGGGGGCTTTTTGCATGATTTTAGGGACTAGTCAAATTTTCACTAATTTTGGAAGGCACATCCTTCCAGACACCCTGTCATTCCAGAAACCATCCCATAAAATTGCATGACATTTCATGCATAGCATTGTGCCAGATACTTAGGGCGGCAAGAGGGCTTTTCCCTGTCCAGCTATGCAGGCAGGTTCAGCTCTGAAGGAGACAGAAGAGTTGCCTCTTTTGACCACATTATCATTCTTGTACATGAAAGGTGTTGTTTGAAATTTCTGAGTGGCTTCAGTTGTTAGAAGGAGTTTTAGGAAAGATGCATTAGTGGATATAAAGAAGGTAATAACCAATCAAAACTGTACTGTATCCTTGAGGTAGGCCTACATCTTATCAAAGCAACTGTATGTTTACAGTTATGATAATACCTTGAAACTGAGTCTCTTCTGCTGCATGTACATATTACTCTTAAAGTGAATACATTTGGCCTGAGTATACATTTTTTGGCCTGTGAATACATTTTACCAGAGTCCTGACAGGTAGCCAGAGAAGGCAAATTAGTGGCTTTCACACAAGAAAATGCCTGTAGTAGTGCTGCTCAGGTTTTGGGTGGAGGTGAGGGGGGCAGGATTGGGTTTTTATTTTTATTTTTGTAACAGAGGCCCAGAGTAACTCTTCTGAAGGATGCTTTGCAGGAACAAGTGTGGCCATTCCAGGCAGTCTGAACTAGGTGGGCACTGCATTTTGTTTTCTTGGCAAGAAAACAAATGTGGCTCACCACCTCTGCTACCCCATGAAAGGTAAGACACAGATCATGCTGTGGGAAGGCAGGAGGCAGCATGTGCTCAGGATGCAGCTTGGGTATCTCACCCAGAGACTGCTGACTGCGCAGCTCTGGCCAGCAATGAGGTCAAAGATCTGGGAGACACAGAACATCACTGCTGGTTTAATTTAAATTCATCCATGTGGGCAAGTCTTTAGGCAATCAACTGTGCCTTGTGGGGAACCCACAGATATATTGCTATAACCCAGGGGGCTAGATTAAGAACTATAAAATCATTTGTTCAAATTGGAAAATAAAAGCCTGAAGCCATGTGAATATCTGCAGAGATTGTGTTTTGGGGCTCAGACTGTGTCAGTAGGCATTGTGATACCTTCAGGTATCACAAGAAAATTTTCCACTCTAGAGAAGTAGCAGCAAGGCTAACTTTTTAGCACTGTGAAATTATCAATGAAAAAATAAATCAGCAAAAATACCTGTAAACACTCCTAGTCTGCAGGTGAGATATACCCAAAACACCTGTTGGATGAAAAAAAGCACATCTGTGAGACAGCTCCACACAAATTACAGAGTAAAAAATAAAGAGTGAGCCTGTGTGACTGGCATTGCCAAACAGTCCCAGAAAAGTAAATTGACTCAACCTGACTGTACGATTTGTGTTATTTTTCAAACACACCTTTTTCTCACTGACAGCATCTTTTTTTTCAGGGGTTTATTCATCAAATTATAATTATTTTAACGTTATGAACCCCAACCTAGGTTAACCACAGATTCATTACTGTCATAGGCAAATAAAGCAAGTGCAACAGATTCCAATGGTTTCTTTTGTCTCTGGAACTGCTTTGCAGCCAGGATGCTCCCTTCTCTGCCATGGAGTAATGCTTGAGCAGACTTTGGCCAGTGCCTCCCATTGCTCAGTGTCTGTGGCTATGCAGATTCCCACTGATGTAGTAGGGCTCCATCATGATGGGTTGATCCCAGTGAGTTACTGATGCAGGAAGGAGAATTCCTAGTACAGCAAGCGCAGTCTGGGCAATTCTTTGGGATGGTTTCTCAGAATTGCTTTAGCTTCTTGTAGAATTTATTTTAAGGGTACACAGAACAACTGAGGTTGGGAGAGACCTTGTTGCTTGACAGCTCTTCTGGTGAAGAAATTTTTCCTAATACCCACTTTAAATCTCCCCTGGTGCAACTTGAGGACATGTACTCTCATCCTATAACTTGTCACTTGGGAGAAGAGACTGACACCTCATTACAACCTTGTCTCATGGAGGTATAGACAGCAAAAGTCTAATAACCCCCCCCAAACAGTGTAGTCAGACTTTGCCGTCACTTTCTCTAAATATCTACTTTGAATTAAATAATTCAGAAAAAAATCTAAGAAAAAGCTGGTAAAATCAACCAAAGCTGCTAAATATCTGCTTTGAGATGCTTTGATTAACCAGCTGAACAGCTCACTGACTGTAAACAAGTGACATTTCGATAAACATTTTGGGAACTCGAGATGATCTGAATGACTTGACTTTTAGCCTGTGCAGGCTTGAAGAACATACTGCCTCAGAAGGAGAAAGTCTGACTTCTCTCATGGAAGGAGGTCATTGAGGCCTGAGGGTAAGGTACATCAAAGCATGGACAGGACATCAAGTACATGAGCACTGCCATTTGCCTGCAGTGGAACTTGCACTTTGCCACTCCATTGCCTGCAGTGGAACTTCTCCTGAGCTGAGGGTGAAACCAACAGTTAAATGCTTTCCTGGGTTTCTGCCTTGCCTTGCACAGATTTTTAAGGCATGATTTCATTTTTTTTAAGCAATAAACAATACTTCATGCTAGTGCAAGCTAATGTAACAAGACGGGTTCACTTTATGCACTGAATTAAAAAATAAATCTGTCCTCAGTTTTCACCTGAATTTGACATTTCCCTTGTTCTCTTTCAGTATAAATTGAAAAGTGGTAGCCTAAGGAAAGGCATTTGAAGAATTCTCTGTTTATAAATGGCCTATATTTTATTTTATATATGCAGGCAGCAGCTATAGTCTTCCCTTTCTGGCCTGAGGGAAAGGCAATGGTTTCCTGCGTCACAGAGCCGCAGCTCCCGTCTGTAGGCAGGTACACAAAGCTCTCTTTAACTGATGGGAAAGGAGCGGTAAGATGAAACATGTCCACTGATGGTTAACAGATCTGTCCCTCAAGACTGCTTTTCACTGAACATGGCATTTGTTTACACTCAGCTAAAGCTTTTAGCATTTTTGGGCCTATAAGAGGATTTGGCTGGTAGCCGTGCTGTTGATTGTCATATTCCCTAGCTAGAAATGTCAGTTACCACTTCTCTTTCTTCTTCCGTTCGTTAAACTTTTTGTATATTTTCTCTATCTTTCCCAGGAATTAGTGATGACATGTGCCATTTGCATATTTCTGTAGTTCTTCCAGGGGATGTGAGTGCACACAGAGCTTGCAGCTTTTAACCCACTAGGGATTCAGGGGACCAGGAGCAACATAATGTCGTCTGAATATTATTTGTAGCATCTTGTGTTTAGAAAAACCCAGTGAAAAAATAAGAGCTGTTCAGCTGGAACTGAATATGCACAAATATTGCTTTTCTTTCATGACCTACTACTGAGAATTTTCTCTGCAGATGACAGAAAGGTGTTTCTGGAAGTCTGTTGCAGTATAACTAACTGAGAGGATCTCAGAGCTGAAATTGTTTACAACTTCCCCTTTTATTATCACGTGAGTTGTCAGACTGGCAACACAGCGGATTTCTCAGGTTTGCCATTGAAGAATCCTCACGGGGTTGTTGCTTCACACTGCCTGCCTGTGGAGTTACCATGGGCTTTCTCTGTTTCTCTTCCATGCTCACATACAGGAGAGAAACACTCTTTTCCTTTTCCTTAGGTAAAGACTTTCACAATAATACAGAATTCTATGCCATGCAGGGCTCAGGCTCAAAACTACATAATTAAAATCTCAGTAATGGACAGACGATATAACTCAGATTCTGCTGATTCACATTTGGTGGTTTCCACCCCAGAATGATCTGTTCAGCCATTTTTTCCCCCTAGTTCATTCACAACCCCAAAGGTGGGGGGTGAATTTACACTATTTACACAAGCATAACTGAGGAGACAATAGCCTCAGGGAGGCGGGTAGTAGCAAGCAGCTGGGCATCAGTAGCTGTTGACTTAATTTGCCTACCACAGCTGTCTTTGGCTTGTTGCAACAATGAACTGGTTTAACTACACTGGGGTCATTTTACATACGTCTACCTAGCTAATAGTTATGAGCTTGTCCCAGCTCATGAGCTAAATTCCCTTTGGTGTCTAGAAAAGAGACAAGCACCTCCAGAAGGAAATTCATCTGTTTTAGGTGCTTTCAGAACAGCTCATCTGACTCTGTCTCCTTGGATAATGATGAAAGCACAGATTAGGGCAACCAGGTTATATGTATTGGTCTGGGACTTCCAGGGATCCAAGAAAGCTTTCAAGCCATTAACTTGTCCAGATTTTAGTAACCCTAGTGAATACTCCAAGGGATTCACCTAGGATGTGTCTTCCTCCTTGTTATGAGTCTTATATCCCCTTATCCATTTCAAACACACAGCAGGATAGAAGCAGACTTTCTGCCCGTCATACTCCTCACGTGTTTGCCATTCTTATTATAGCCATTAGTCTTGTGTTCAGAGTCAAGCTGCCCTATCCCAGATGGGCAGAATAGACTATCTTAAAAACCTCAGATAGTTAAAATCTAGGGAATTTAATTTTAAAGGATAAATATGGTAGAGACATGGCCACACTGGCCTAAAACTGGCTAGCTCAGAAAAAAATAGCAAGTAGGTACAGCAGCAGGGACCTCAGTTCAGGAGAAAAACCTAACTTTATAAAAAATTTTAGCAAATACTCCAGCCAGCATTCCATTCAAGCAGGGGTACATCCACAGTAGTGTCCATTGGCTACTCAAAACCTAAGGCTATATGACACATATTACCCATGTAGTAACAAAATGTGCATGATCTTACTTCCCATCAGTCTCAAATGAGACTCCAGATAGTCTTTGACCGAGGCTCTGCCCTAGAAAGACTGTCGTTCATTAAAAGACCTGCAGTAATCCCAGCTCACTTTGTGGCTGCTGCTTCACTTTTATGTATGATGAATTAGAAAGTGGGATGGTTCCTCCTCACAGTACAGGTTTCATCTTACTCTTTGTGAAAAATTCCTCCCTTTCAACCCACAGACTTGGAAAGCATTTCAAAGCCTATCCTGTACATGTAATAGTTTCTTAACTCCTCAAGAACTGCTGAGTTTAAGAAGTGACACCGTTAGTCACTTTCAATTCTGAAGCATATCTCAGGACCACTTAGATTGCTTCTGTTTTGTACCACTTCTGGAATTTCAGAGATAACAGATTTGATCTTAGCTGGTAAAACAACGTAACTACATTTCTAATAATTTAACTGGACCAGCTGAACATCTTCTCTGTCATCATGAATGCTGCAAAGGGAAAATCCTTCTGGCAAGCCCTACAGGATTGAAAAAATTTCAAATATATGTTTACTTTTTTCAAACACGCTTTGTTTACTTTTTTTTTTTTTTTTTAGTGAAGTAGTCCCTTTAAAAAAGTTCTATAACTATTTTTAATTGCAAACTGTAATGTGCATGCCAGGCTACATGTACGTCCTCCTGTTATCCTCTTGACAGTCCAGTGAAATCTCTGCTAGATGCTGTATGCAACACAGCACAGCTGCTGTGGGATCCAGTTTCATTAGCCACTTCCTGCGGCTCTGTGCTGTTGCTGGGACTCTCAGCTATTCTTCTTCCCTTCTTTCAGTTTTCTCCCCCCCTTGTTTATTCTCAATAGAGTCATATAATGGTAAGGTACCTCAGCTCTCATGTTTTTTAAAAAAATTTTTCAAAAGAACTGGTGCTCTTAAAGCATGTATGGATGAATGTATCCCATTTCACAAGAGCATACATAATTGATTGGAAAGAAGGAAGTTTCAGGCAGTGGCCTCAGTTCCAGCAGGTAGCAGGGTTGCATTTTTATCTTGCGTATCAGCAAATTATTTACAGAGCCTGAAATTGCAGTGAGAGCATTGATGGAGAAGGGAAGGGACTGCCATAATGTTAGAACAGGGACACAAAATTTCTATGAAAATTCAAAAATGAGGGCATCTGTTGAAACTGGTCGTATTCTGCTCTCCGAGTTCTTTTGCAAAGATATCAAGTTGTACAGGTTGTACAGAGTGCAATTTGGCTCACTATATATTATATAGTAAACTGTTTGCAGAGCTTTCCTACTTTTGGATAAGGATGTTTTACCTGATCTGTTTAGAACAGGGGCTCTTCAGTGCAAATGGTCTTTTGTCATGACTGTACAGTCTTAACCCAGTGAAAGTGGATGGCCTGTCAGGGCTATATGATAAGAATAGTAATGCTGCTGATTTAACAGGAGCTTATAGCTGCCTAGGAATTTTCTCCTTTTACATTTAACATTTCAATCTGCATTAGACTCCCGAAGGAGTGTTTTGTCTTGCAGTCATTTATTTTTCCTTTTTTCCATTAATTTACAAAACATGATCTATTTATTTTTAAATGCACAAAATAATATTTTATAACACCTCAATTTTTAAAACAGCTATGGCTTCTTTGATAGAGATTTGGATTTGGCATGTATGTTCATGGTCTGAAATTTTTCAGCATTTCAATAGCCTAGTGAAAGTCCATTTTCTTTAGTCCAGATTATCACAGTTAAGTATATGTGGCTTTTATAGAAGGCAAAATGATTGTTTTCTTAACTATCTGCCTCTCAATTTTCTCCTGCCTCTGTGCATGCTTGTCTAGGTAACCCTGGAGGAGTGTTCAGTCTCTGAGGCCACAACTATTCTACTAAATTAAAAAGTAGAAAGGAATGTTCCCAGCCTCTGGGCTTCAATTGCCTTTATGCCTAAATTTTTCAAAAGGTTCCAGGGATGGTTTTGGCTCATGTCAAATATCACTCTCCTGTACAATACCCAGGCATAGCCTGAGGGCAAGAAAGGGATGGAAAGCCTTCCCAGTGGGCAACCTGAATTCAGGGACCTTGCTTTGAGGAGCAAGGGTGTGATGATGTGAACCCAAGTGCCAGTTGTGCTCACCGCCAGAGAATGGTTCCAAGCATGTTTATCTTATTAGTTCAGGCACAATCTGAGTGGTATTAAAGGACCTCTATCTCTTTGAGATTTGAAGGCCCTATAAAATACCCCTCTCATTTCAAAGGAACTGATAATGGACATACAGAAACTTTGATGTACCAAGACACTTAACCAAGTAAGTAGTTCTGTAACAGTCAGCAGCGTAACTCACACACTTGAGGTCAGCTCCATCCTCATCACATCTCTGAGTTGGAGCCTAAGGTGTGTAAGCTTGGAGCTGTCTGGCCTCACTGAATTTGAATCTTTACAGGAGGGTCTCTCGTTACATTGCGAAAAGTGTCTGAGGAGAAAGAAGACCAATTCATTCCAATTTCATTAGGCCTTTTAGTATCAATCTCTCTCTTTATCTGCAGTGAAATATTTGGTTTCTGGCCACTTGCACAGTTACTCTAGATGTAACCTACATAGTGTAGAAACAGAAAAAGGCATCAGGTGATTCCTCATATCCCCTGTCCCAGCAGATTGATGACAGCACACATGTTGTCACACAAATTAGCATCTTCAAAATCTTTCTGAAAAATAGATATTATTTCAGTTAGATATAACGGGTCTGGAGTCATTCAGTGAAATTGTGTGGTCTGTGTTCATATTAGAGGCTAAAAGCTACTGGTCCATGAAATTTTGCAGAGATGACACGCACTGAACAAAAGAAGCAAGACATGTAAGTAGGCATACTATACACAGAGATGGCTTTGCATGTTTGTGTCTAACAGAATTGGAAGCTGCATACTCAGCCTCGGTATTTGACATGGTATCATTTGGTATTGGACAGCCTTTGTGCCAAAAAGCTAGAACAACAGTGTTGTTTTGAATGCAGATCTTGGTTGTCTGCGTTGCTGCTTCTAAGAGTTAACAGAAACTTTGCCATAATGCAAAGGGATTCCCAGGTAGATAACAGAGCTTTGATGATTATTTACTCACATGAAACTCTGGATGTGGTGACAACTCTAGCAGAATCAGGGTAGCCAAGCACTCACTGCAATAATTGTTCAATACAGCTCACACCAAGAAGTAGGCATCTTCTGCTAGGATGGATTTGAAGGGCATCTGAGAATGCTGACAGAAGATTCGAAAAGATAAAAATTATTTACCACCTTTACCATCATTTATCAACAATTACAAACTTCTAAAAAGTGAACCGTAAATCTTGAGCGCTCAAAAGTGGAGAATTAAAATCCAGGGAAAAAGTCTGTATTATGTCAGGACCAAAGACACAAGATTGCTATGAAGGGATGACAGAATACCTATGTCAAGAAAAAGCTAAGAAGAGTCTGGTTATTTATTCAGATCAGAGGAAGCACAGAATATTGTGGGCTAATGTGGCATCTGTATGAGGACCAGGCTGGTAGCCAGCCTCAGTGCCATGCAGCTTGTCTGGAGGTGTTATTCCGTGGTGTGTACCTGCAACAATTTCGATAAAACCAGTTACAAGAGGAATGGACTGGGTAGGATGAGCAGAGGTTGCTTGGAGTACGTATCATAGTAACAGGATATCAGTCCAGCCTGATAGACTAACAAGCACACAGTAACTAGTCTGGATGTGGAAAAAGTCCTGCCAGAGTTGCAGATCTTGACTATAAATAGCTGGGCACATGGACTTGAAGACATTTTACCTGTCCTCCTGCTTTGGATTAAAAACCATCAGCTTTTCAGAAAAAAGACTAACAACTCAGTCAGACAAAGACTTTTTAAGTCCAGAGAGAGATCAACAGCCTCTAAGTGGGAAAGTTAATTGCTACTTCTCTTCTCCTACTCCTTCCCCTTGAACAATTTGTCATATCTGATTGAGACTGGCTGATTTTATAGTGCAGATGACAGGTCTAGGCAGGCAGAGCTGCTTGTACAGTAGGACTAGGAGGAAAGGCCAGGCAAATCTGTGCCAGCTCATCAAGTTAATACAATTTTGCATATGAAAAGGAAACCATAACTAATTAACACCAGGCAGGTGGTCTAGCTAGAAAACTAAAATCCAAACTAGGTCACAAGGGAATATGGGACTTGGCAGATGAAACTGTAACTGAAATCATCTCCTAAGACCAGCCAAGTGAGAGCAGAGCCAACTACTCTTATGAAAAAATATGCCTGTGCTAGTCATTTCTGGGAAAAACAAGCCAAGGACAAATGACTGCAGCTCTCAGAATGAGCATGATTACATTTAGTCTTCAGGGCTTTGTTTCTAAAAGGGTTTTTTGTTAAATGCTAATCTTATTTGGTCAGATTCACAGTGAGATCAAAATCAGTTTTCATGGTGCTTTAAGGGAATCAGCAGGGAAGGTGACTGGGAGGGTATCAAGTATTAAAACAAAGAGGAGGGTGTGAAAATTTATGTCAAATTTTGGTGGGACTTGGAGAAAGCAATAGACCCTGCTGAGTTACAAAAGCAAAAGCAGATACCAGCAAAATACAGAGCTGGCTATATATCAACTACAGTATCAGGGACTGTTACCAGAACGGTGGGAGAAGGTTTTGTTTGGAGGAAAGAAATGGAGAAAGTGAGATTTGTGAGGTGAAAGGCTCTGCTCTTTTACTGAAAATAATGACTGATCAAATACAAGCACAGCATCTTAAAACTTACCATGAGTAGGGTATGGACTTTGGGAAACTTAACACCCAAATCACATTTTCAATTGGTGGCCCTCAGGGATACAGAAATGATTCCATCCCCTCAAACTCCTGAAATGCAATCCTGTGCCATACTTAAATGGGAGAGCAGACTGATGGAGACCTACCCACAAGCTAGAGAAACAGGTGATAGATTTAGGCTTTTAAAAGCTTATGAGAGCTTGCAAATGTGTGATGTAACAACATGTACAAAACCCTATCTATTTCTGCTGCTGCAGGTAGATTATTCCACTGAACTCACTATAGTGACTCACTATATGTGATCAGAGTATGTATAGTTCCCCATGTGAAAAGTTTCATCTATGCATTTGAAGGATGCAAAAAATACAGCCTGTAAGGTCAATTGACTGTAGTTTAATGGAGTCCTTTGGCAAGCAATTTAGTGAAAAGCTAATTGTAATCAGCTAGCAGGAAAAGTAGCTCTTTAGCTTTAATCAGCCTCATGGTACCATTTATTCCTTCTACCATAAACACTATTATGGTAATTCTATAACAATTCACATTCATACTTCACTAAGATTATGATTGTTCTCCTTTACACTGCAAGGCTCACATGTAGTCCCTCACATACGTATAGCATTATACACATGCCTAAAATACAAAGGGTCAAGTTCTTAGTTGGTCAATAATGGTGTAACCTACTGCTGCCAGGTGGAGCCCAAATACTTGTGTGAAATCCCTGCCTTGCAAACATTTTTTGGCTATATTTAAATATGTACAAGGCAAGGCACAAAATACTAAGGGATCAAGGTTTGCTTTTAAAGAATGTTTGGGACATGGAATGATGCATTTTACCAGATCAAACTGGAGTACCTGAACACCTTGCTGTCCTCATATCTGCATTGCTGGCTCATTGGACCTTCTCCCAGCCTTCAGCTGCATGTTTTGCAGGACAATCAGGGTAAACGTGGCCAGATAAACTTCAAAACTCATCAACATGGTTTGAGCTAAGCCACTAACTGTGCATTAAAGCAGATTAGGAAAAACTCACCGTGCTTACTGGTGAGACTGTGTTGGCATAGCAAACATCTGTCAGGGTGAGTAACACCTTCTGGCACCACAAGGTTTGCAAGGTAAATATGTCATGCATAAGGGAAATGAGCCCAAACATAACAACTAGTTCTTCCTTTACGGATAAGAAAGGATAAGTGATTTGTCACAAAAGGTTTAGGAAACTATTTAATCTAGAAGACAGCAGCATGGAGGGGAAAAAAAACCCTAAGACTGGGAGGACATAAAAAGGGCAGAGTTAATATCAGAAGTTAGAGTGGCAGCATGAGAATGTATTTTATAGCTCTTAATGCATGAGAAGAGCTGTCAAACTTCAGCATCAGACTGGGAATAGACCATGTAGGGGATAGCATCCATTTCAATACAAAAGGAAAGTTTAATCCCCCTTTCATATCATGTTCTCACTAATTAACTGCTCCCAAGATGTTGCCCTGCTAACTTATTTTTTGTGTCCCTCCAAAAATCCTCAGTTCAAAAAACCAACTTATTAAAAAAAAGGGAGCTAAACCAATGGAATACTATTGTTTAAAAGCTCCATCATTGCATACCATCACTGACCTGCTGCAGTAAACTATCTACGTATATTGTTTGGGAACCTTGTATAGTTTGTGCACAGAAGAATGATGGACTAAGTTATACAGTCATCATACTCTCTACAGAAACACTTCTCACTGTCTCGAGAGAAACATATCTGAATCTGTAAGAACCTTTATTACTTATATTAAAATTATTCTCTTGGACAATTATCATACCTGTTGACTTGGGCATTCAGTTGAAACCAAGCTATTAAAAAACCACCCTGAGGTGATCTTTGTAAAACTTTTAATTATTGAGTTAAATAAAACATCAGTTGTCTTTTAATGAAATATGTCACTGTATTCAGCCTTTCCCTTGAGTTTACCAAGTGTATTCAAATAAACACTTAGAGACAGCTCTGTTATTATCATTTTTACATTTATAGTGCCAGATAAATGCTTGTTGTATTCTAGAGAGAAACAGGTATGCTTGAACTATTTAGCAATGTAAATTAATATCACAGGAAAAGAGGCTTTAGGAGAATGAAATAGAAAAAGGTCAGTGTTTGGCTCCCATAGAGCAAAGCTGGTAGTCTGTAGTGCAAACTAACTGCACGGCTGCAGAAAAATCCAGGAGCTTTAATAAGAATGTCAAGTAATGTGTTCGGGCAGGGTCACCTAGCCAAACCCTATTCTCGGACCAATTTCGGAGAGGTGTCAGACCTGAAATACTCCCAAACTACAGGAAAGAAATGCCCAGGGCTAGACTAGTCCTCTGCCAGGATGCGACTGCTGTTCCTATGGCATTGAGCCCAGGCATACTGAGAATCCCATTATGGCTTTATTGTGCATGCAGTCCAAGGGAAGAGTGTCCAAGTGGCCTGGGAGTCCCATTATGGAACTTCACGAGGTTTGCCTGGAGGCCTTAGATGCTCCCATCCCTGTCAGGGCACATGTTGGCTGCATATGTTCAGGGCCCTGACCCCTGGCAGGGACAAAGGCAGCACTGGACACAAGCCTCTGCTTTACAAAGCAGGAGTGGTCCCTGGCAGGATGAAGTGCTTCACTGATGTAAAGCATCTTCTCTGTCTTTAACTAGCAGCATAGTGACATGGTATCATCTTCGCTATCAGAGTGCTGCTGTTTTGTAACCTCTTAAAGTTAAGACAGTGAGTACCCTTTGAGGGAAGGAATATGGGCTTAGATGATAAATACGTTGCTGCTGGACTTGGCCGAAGGCACATTTTGAGTGAAATTAGAGTCATCCCATTGGCCTCCCCAGGATTTGGATAATCCCAGTTTGGCTCCCTGAGCACCAGACACAGTTTGTACTGTTTATGCAGATTATATTGTTGCCCTTTTTGGCTTGATTAGCTATTCCAAAATAATTGGAGACTTGAAGGTTATTCTCTTTAAGAGGAGAAATTGATGATGGAGTCAGATAGCTTGTGTGTACTTCTCTCTGGCTGCAAGCCCCGTGTTCCTGAACCCAGGTAATATTAAGCAATAGGAGACAACTTTGGTTTTGGCAGCAATATTTTTAAGAGGGCTCCCCCCTAAAAGCCATTACTCACACACACAGACGCACAGACACACAGACACAGACACACACACACAACTATATCTCAGTTAATGTAGAGTTAAAAACCTTCTGCCTAAATATTTTAACATTTTTTGAGGAGGATCTTACACCCCTTTGAGTAGAAGCACAGACTTTTCTTCTGTTTTGAGTGGCTGCTATCATTTCAGTTACATGCTTCCACAGAGGAATTTCATAGTTTTTCCAACCTTTTTGAAGGTTGGAAAGGTTCCAACCTTTGAAGTAAGGGTGGCAGCTTAGTCCATTACCTTCAGTGAATTCATGCCCAGCTCATTTCAGTCTGCCTGTTTCACTGGAGCTCTCCTCACACTGCATGATTCTCTCTATACATTGCTTTTCCATTGCTATTGAATTTTCTGCACACTTTGTGTATTTTATGCACTATGAAAATCAATAAAACAGATTGAACAATGAAATGTTAATGAATAACAACTGAGAGACTGCAGCTGTTTCATTTTAAGATGCTTTTAATCTCCATTACCATAGCCAACAGCAGGCTTTTCAATAACAATAGTTACCAAAACAGACTTACTTCCCTCATCACTAATGTTAAATCACTGAAGAACCTACTCAGCTGCAGCATTGCTGTGAGTGATCTGAGTCCATTCAGTACCAAAATCAAGGAGTCTCTGTGCAAGATTGATTTCAAACACCCAGATCTAAAGAATCATTCCATGAAGTGCCTGAACCAGTGCAGCCCACACTCTTTCCATGTTTGCTTATCTGCCCAGGGACACACAGAAAAGTTCAGGCAAACCAGCCAAAGGTGGGAAATACTGCACATAAATTAAAGCATGGTAATTCCTTCCACAGATGCTCTGATTTAGGTGTAAAATGGTCTAAGGTTATTGAAGTTCCATACCACCAGGATTTATTTACATTTCCTGTAGGAGGTTGTGGTTTGATGTTACAAAACGGACAACAGTGATACCAGCTTAAGAGAAATTTCCCCACTTAAAAAAATCTCCGCGCGAATCATGGCCAAAAACTAATTTTTTTAACTGATTTTGCATCCAGATCAGTTCACCAACCTTATTCACAATGAAACCACACAAATACTATGCTAGAAGCTCTCCCTTTTTTCAGATAAAGTTTGCTGTGGATACACTGATGTTTTATATCCATGTTTTACTTAGAGCAGCTAAGGGCAGTCCCGTTGTAATTTATCTTGTTCAGTTCTGCCCTACTTACTAGCATCGTAATTGCAAAAGTTATTTCAAGTGAATGTCCTAATTAGCTAAATACGTACCTGCATAGTTTAGGCAGAAAAAAGAGAATGCCTATTCACAAGTTTTACTCACCATTCTGTACCTGTGCAAATTCTTTAAGTATTTGCACAGTTGCCATGAAGCCTAATGTTGAATCACTGAATAATATGAAGACAGTCGAGTCTCCCTGGTTTGTGAGGTATAAGTCCAAGAAGAATAAAGGTCACCGTACTGAGATCGGTGTGTTTGGTCAGTAGGTACCCTGGACATGTGGCATCTAGAAAACACCTTGGATTGCAAGTGTCTGTAATCAGTCTTCTAGCTCAGAGCCTATGTGGAGATAGGAAAGTTAAGAACAGGAAGAGTTGGAACCAGAGTGTGAATGAGCGTGTAAGAAGTGGAAGGAAAGAGTGTGAGAGGCCAGTCTGCAGTCATAGCTCCCCTAGGAGCTCCAGGAAATTTTGGCCAGGGTTTGCCAATCTTAGGAACTAGACCTGGAAGTGGTCCCTTGACATGGGGATAGACTGGAGCTTCTTCCTGCAGTAGGGAAAACCTCATTAACTCTGCAAAAACACAGTAGGAACTACTGGGCTTGTATTGCCTGACCAAGTAAGAGGCAATGACCTTCATTCTGCACTTTGCTGTTATTGGATACACTAGATAAATAGTGCAAGATCTGCTGTTAAGATACATGGGACAATTCAGAAGTATTAATCTCCATTTCTAATGAATGAGTTAACACAATTCCAGTGCACTTGAAAATGTTTGAAACTATTTAAAAATTCACTTTCACTATACCTATTTTCTGTTTAGGATTATGTCAACATTAGTCAGTAACATTCTCTGAATAATAGACTAGTGTCCAGGTCCCTGGCAAAACTCACCTTGATCTGTATTATCATTTAGACTCCACCTGAAAACAACATTAATTTAAATAAGAAATAGAGACTGAAATAAAATTCCATTCATGCTTAACTCTCCAATGTGGTTTTGAAAAACCTTTCTTCTTTAGCCAGTCTTATGTTACATGCTGGATGGTCTTTGCTTTGACCGACTCATAAAAGAGGCTCATAAATACTTTTCATGTGTTATTTAAACTAGCGGTACTCCCTGAGGCATCAGGCTTTTGTTTTTAAAAATCCTTTGTGTATTCCTAAAGCATTTCTAAACCAGTAGCAGAGGTAAACGTGTATTTTAACCCAGGAAAGCCATGTTCTGTCAATATCAGAACACAAATTTTCTTACTCCATGCTGATAAGAATAAAACATTTCTGGCAACTTCCATCTGATTTATGTTCTTTCCTTCTAAAAATCATAGGTTTATGAGTATGAGTGAAAACAGATGAAATTATTTCACTTGACTAGATACTTTCCAAAACAAAAAAGTGTATTCCTAGTATGCTACCACAGGCACAAGCAACAGAGCAGGAGCCTCTCCCCTTGCTGCTGCTTGGGAATGCTTTAAAAGAAGGAGGAGTATCTGAAAGCAGCACCTGGGATGGGTGAGTCCTTGCCTGGAGAAGAGTATGACTAGTACAGGTGGGGTGGGCAGTGACTGTACGCATGTAGAGCAGGTGGGGAGATGGGAATGCAAAATTTCACCTGGCATAAGAGATGTTTTGCTTTCCCCAGTTTATAAGTATCGATTCCAGTAGAATTAAGTTCTACTGCAAGCAGAAGAACCTGGACTCACAACATGTGGAAAACAAAAAATATACAGCAATACTGATGGCATATCATGTTTCAAAACAAAAATCAAATGTAAAGTAGGATTTAAACCAAAATTATTAGATATTACATCATCAGCATAGGCATCAGACAAATAGATGTTCTAGAAAATCTAGTATGGTCCTTCCACATTCCAGTTCTGCTCCCGGTTTAGCTTTCAAGAGGGAAAGAAAACGCTAAAAACCTTTTTTGGCCCACAGCCTGAGCATATTCTTCTTGGCAATTTATAACATGTGAGCTTCTTTGTATTTTTCACAAATTAGGACAGGAATGACATAATTCTTAGTGAGACAGGTACTGTCATTCAAGCCTTCTTGAAAGACCCAGGCTGTGGTGCCCCCACAAATATACTGACAATAAAACCAAAAGAGAGAAGGATTTCTAAGCTCAATATTTTCCCTAGATTCTGCTTCTAGTATGGTGTACTGGGTATGTGTAGCCAGGTTTTGGTAGCAGAGGGGGGCTACAGGGCTGGCTTCTGCCAGAAGCTTCCCCCATGTCCAACAGAGCCAATGCCAGTCAGCTCCAAGACAGACCCACTGCTGGCCCAGGCTGAGTCAGTCAGAAATGGTAGTAACACCCCTGTGAAACATATTTAAGAAGACAAAATAAAAAGTTATTGTGCAGGTGTAACTGCACTCAGAGAAGAGAGGAGTGAGAATATGTGAGAGAAACAACTCTGCAGACACCAAGGTCAGTGCAGAAGGAGGGGGAGGAGGTGCTCCAGGTGCCAGAGCTGAGGTTCCCCTGCAGCCCATGATGAAGACCATGGCGAGGCAGGCTGTCCCCCTGCAGCCCATGGAGGTCAATGAGCCAGAGCTGGGCCACAGCGGTACTCTCTCAAGGGACACAGAAATTCAGGAGGAGCAGGAGGAGAAGCTGGACCGTTCCTGAAAACATCAAGACATCTGTTTGACCCAATGGGATCTGTGGGGAGTAAAGAAAATAAAACAACTGAATTAGAAATAATACTGCAATTAAAACAGAAATGTACACACAATAAAATACTGACATAACTGAAACCATTTGACCTCTTAGTATATTGGAGAAATACACAATGCTTCAGAACTGTAATCTTCCCTGTGTCCCAACAACTATTTTGTGTATGATGGTTTTATTACTAAGAGGTAAGAGAGGTCAGATACAGTCACCAAGTCACTTAGCATGACATGGGGAAATCAGAGGATACAACCTAGCTGTCCTGGATACTGAGCTGTACTAGTCCTTGCACTCCTTTCAGTACAGTGCTGTTGACTCGCAAAAGAGACCAGCTCAAACTGGAAAATGTACTTCTATGATGTGTATTGGTTGGAGGACGACAGTTGATAAGGATGAGGGCTTTTTCCTGCTGCCCATATTCATGCTTTGCTTTCCTATAGGACCTAGGGCAGTGTCTGGGGAATACACATGCTGTACAACTCTGCACAGGGTTCAGTATTTTAGGTCTAGTGCTGAATGGGCTCAGCTGTCACTGCAAGTGCAGCAGAGGTACAAGTGAAGATCCCCGATTCAGAGGAGGGTCATGGATGGCTGTGCTGCATTGGATGAGCTTGGCTGCTCCTGCCATGCAGCTCTGCCTGCTCTCCCTTCTACTCTGGAGAGAGGTGGGTTAAGCCCTAGGCAAACTGTGGCAAGATATTTCACCTAACATGGACTCTAAAATGAACTACAGGTGCTGGCATGGCATGCAGCATGCTCTCTAAGCCAAATAATATCTCATGGGCTGGCTGATCCTTTCTCCCAGGCTGCTGCCTGTCTTTAGTTTCTGAGAGATAAGTACTTTTCCCATCAGTTATGTTATTCAACCTGCTTTTTAACCTAGCCTGGCCTAGCCTAGCCTTTTAT
Source organism: Pseudopipra pipra (assembly GCF_036250125.1). Taxonomy (NCBI): domain Eukaryota; kingdom Metazoa; phylum Chordata; class Aves; order Passeriformes; family Pipridae; genus Pseudopipra; species Pseudopipra pipra. Next base: position 33,312,537 of record NC_087549.1, on the reverse strand, counting down.
TTTTAAAGATCCAGAATGGTTGTCATCTACCACACATCCTCAACTACTCTTAAATAAAGGAATATTAGAATGTTTGCAGACTGATGCAGTCAGCATCTGGCAAGCTGAAATGCTGTGGCAAAGTTGCAGAGGCCACAAGCTAGGTTTGTGGGCAGAGGTTTTTACCATTATCCTATCTGGTCTTTTTCAATAGCTATGCTGATTAGTGTTACTAAAATGTGGCTCTTTGAATTTACTGTCTATGCTACAGACCTGAGGATTTGAGGAGTCCTGGCAGAACAGAACATCAGTGCTGGTGGATAAATAAAATTACAGTGTTGCATGGGTTCAACTTTTGGCTAAGTAATTTCATATCATAGCTGTACCTTTCACTTTATTTTTGTTCGCCCTCCTCTTCGAAGCAAAGAAAACTACAAACCACTGTAGGTTTAAAAGAGTATATAAGGATGTCAGAGTTGGTTACAGTTTGACTGCTAGGGCTCCATAGTTTATTATTTAATAGGCCATATCACTACCAGCATGCTTAGTCTATGTTTTGGAGAATCACTGCTTAATTTTATTTATAAATTTAATGCAAGTGTTTCTTCCTGGCATTGAATAGACAGGCTTAAATTTTCAATCCTGTTGTTAAGGGGTATTGCAATGAGTTTGAAACAAAGCCTTTCTTCTAGCCATAGACATAAGTACATGATATTTTGTTTATTTTACCCAGGCCAACTTTGGGAAACACTGAACACAAAATTGAAACAGAAAATTCTCTTTCAAGGGAATATATAAAATAAATAAGACATGAGGACCTGACATGAGACTTAGTGACTTGATTCAAAGTTAATAAACAGGAATCCAATCTGCGCAAAAGAGCCATGATAAGCCACAGCTCTGCCATTTCACATTCTTGCAGCATTATTTCAACAACTATGAATGTAGGGAGTTACTATTATGTAATACCAAAAAATCAAGATCAATGCACCTGAGGAGTGTACTCTGCAGATATATGAAATAAGACTGTATATGGAATAGCTTGAACCCAGCCATGGCAGAGCACTCCCTGCACACATGATGCTGAGGCTGTTAATGACTGAGATGGGCCCAAAGATTGCTGCCTCTGCTTCTCCATTCTTTGTGTCACACGACTGATATAACAGAAAAACAAGTAATAGGTGGCTAAAATATTGATTTTTGCATAAACACAGATTCAAGCAGAATATCTAAAGATAGGTGGGAAGGACATAAGGTGGCCCTGGGTCCATTTGAGAATTCTTATATTCACACTGATACTGACTGCAGTGGATGCTGAAAGTGAAATCCAAATGACAGGGAATGAAACACACTGGTTAGCAATCTGTGGAATGCTTGTTGCATGTGTTTAAGTGTGCTCATGTGCCAGTTTAGCCACAAACATACTGCATCTTAGCTTTTCTTACTTAGTTACCCCCTTTCAGATTAAAAGTGATGTCATTTGGTTGTTTAGGTGGATTAGTAAATCAAAAGGCCAAAATCAAAATCTCAAGCTCTCTATTAAACTGTGGAAATAATTGGATTTAACCTCAGACTCCAGCTGTCCCTCATTTTTGATTCCAAGTTTGTTTGAAGGGGGTCTACTTTTCATTTCCAGTTAGAAAGGAGTGGTTTAAATGATTTTTTTCCAGGGATGAGAGCCAAAATCTCCCTATGATTTGTGTCTCTGAATGAACAGAAATGCTTGAACATCAACCTACAAGTCTAAGGATGTGTAATAAACAGACTGCTTTAAAGGCAGCATTCATAGCTCATCTTCAGATTCATGTTATACAAAGAAACATTTACAATAGTCTGTTCTTCTTTTACATAACAATTAGGTCATCACTTCAAATAAGACTTTTATTTCTACAGAATTATTGGCAATTAGTTTGTCATCTGGATAGTAAAACCAGCTGTCCAGAATTATTCCCACCAGGAAATTGAGGGTTTAGAAATCCCATGTATTTCCACACTTTAGAACGATACCACAAATATTCACCAGAAAGCCACTGTCTAAGAATTAAACCAAGTGTCTTGTGGAACAGACTCCTTTTGCCAGCATGTTTTCAAAGTTACTAGAATGATTTTAGAAAACTGACTAGAGACAACATAACCATTCAAAGTCCTGCCAGAGACCTACAAAAGGTTTGAACATCAGTCTATATTTGGTACAGATGAAAGAGTAATTAGAAGCCTGTGGAAAATATTAATATCTGAACCGTAATTTTTTCTGCACATTTCAGGTGCAGTATTATCCATCTCAGAACATTATATATTATTCTGGAAGTATTAAATAGCTTCTGTCTCAGATGTTGATGTTTAAAACATTGGGGTATCACAGAATATGGAGGAGGACATTGCACGGATTAGGAAGAAATTAAAATGGCAAGAACAGGATCATAGAAGATCAGTTCTTCACAGACAAATGTGGGAGAAAATATGTTTAAGAAAAAAAAAAAAGAAAAAAAGGAGTATGAGATCAGTATCTTCTCTCATCACCCAGTGTCCCAGCTCAGGACTTGGACTTCTCAGCAGGAAGGAGGATAAACACCAAACAAAATTCCCAAGCAAAATATGATTCAAGAACCAAATAAAAGTCTTCAGTCAAAGCACTAGCTTGGAGCTGCCATAGCAATCATCAGGTTTGTCTTGTTGTTATTCCTAGTGGAAAAAAGGGGCAAATATTAAGCAAAAAGGACAATAAGCTTTCAGGGTCTGCTACAGTAACAGATCTGCACAGATGCCACTCAAAACAATGGGTGACCCAATGTCTTGAATTTTTAATAGCCTGTTTATGTTCAGATTTTGATGGAAATTTAGTGTTTGACTTCAAAGAATTCCAATTCTGCTTATGTGTAAGAAAGAAAATCACAAACCATTCAGAAACTGAACTTCTCAAGTGTCATTTAACATGCCTGTTGCCTGTGTTAAGCAAGAACAGCCAGTAGCAGCAAAGGCATCTTCACTCACAAGGCGATACTGACATTGGCTCTGTTACCTTCTTGGCACACCCATCTCCTGGTTTGGTTCTTCTGTAGGGAAATGCCCAAAGACCCTCAGCAGAACCCTCAGACCTCCTGGTTTACACAGCAGCTGGAGCAATGGTGAGAGGTTGAGGTGGTTTGAAGCTGGCTCCCTGCCAAGTCTCCAAACCTCATCACAAGAGCTCCCCCCCCCCAACCAAGGGAAAAGTAAAAAAAAAAGAAAACTGAAATGAGAGAGAGGCAGCTGAAACAATATATATAAATATATTTACACTTATATTTCATTTGATACAATTGAAATATATGTACAATTTCAAAAGGAAAAGGGAAAGGGAAGGGGGAAGGAAAAAAAGGAATAAAACCAAAATAAAATATACACGATCAACAGCCCAAGATCCAGCAACTAAAAGAATTAGCAAAAGAATATCTTACTACTCTCCTTGGGACAGCAGAAAGCCACGCTGGAACGATCGCCGGCAACCTCCGTCTCCCAAGGTCGACAAGGCCTTACCAGGCCTCACTCCCCAACACAACAGACTCAACAGCAGGGAACCTGCACCTCCAAAGCCACCGGAAGGAAAGAGTAACAAAGGCCTCTCCTCCTTTCTTATACCCTGGCTTATGTAAAAATCATAGGGAATACCAGCTAATCTGGGAACTTCCTTGGTTACAAACTGGTCACCAAGGAAGGCCCAGACTAAACTACCACAGAGGTTCTGGACAAAAAGGTTACAGATGGATGGATTTCAGCTGGACCGTAGGAATACAAAAAAAGAATGATAATATTAACGAAAACTTACTTTTTTTCCCCCACTTGCATTTTCCATTTAAACCTTGCTTACTGCTGATTTAATTTTGTTTTGCTGAGCCTTCCTTGTTCTTTAGAGAACTAAGTATATAGTTTAGGGTGGTTTTTATTTTTTTTTTAAATCCTCTTCAAAAACTTTCTGTCTTAAAAAAAAAAGAGCTCCAGGAAGGCTCTTGCTGTGTGTAAATCTGAGCAGTTTAAAATGAATTTCAAACTCTCATTTTATAAGAAGGTATCAGGAGCAGTCCTAGAGGAATTACCTGCTGTGTAGTGGAGATACTACTGGACTGACCTCCTGTGATCCCAAATTAGTGACAAGTACCAAATGGCATGTAAGTAGACCTCTATGACACAGATGCTCTAGCAACTTTTAAGTGAGTCACATATAAATAATGACTGCATAGATAGATTTAGGAGCTGGACCATGAATTTAATGCAAAGTTAATAATCCCTTCTGGAATTGTAGCATTTCTTGAGGTAAAAGGGAATGTCATGATTTTGTTCCTATTCAGTTGCTTGTCTTGGTACTGAGAACTGCATTTGTTTAATCTGGAGAGGTATTTTGCTGGTTTTGGCTGGGATAGAGTTAATTTTCTTCACAGTTCCTTGTATGGTATTAAGTTTTGGACTTGTGCTGAAAACAGTGTTGATAACTCAGGGATGTTTTAGCTATTGCTAATCAGTGTTTCCACAGAGCCTTTTCTGCTCCTCACCCCACCCCAACAGTGAGCAGGCTGGGGGTGCACAAGGAGTTGGGAGAGGACATACCTGGGACAGCTGATCCCAACTGACCAAAGGGATATTCCACACCATATGGCATCATGCTCAGCATATAAAGCTTGGGAAAAAAAAAAAGAAGAGGGGGACATATGGAGTGATGGTGTTTGTCTTCCCAAGCTACCATGACATGTGATGAAGCCCTACCTTCTTAGGGATGGCTGCCCATGGGAAGTGGTGAATTCCTGGTTCTGCTTTGCTTGCATGCACAGCTTTGTCTTTACCATTAAACTGTCTTTGTCTCAACCCATGTGACAAAAAGTTGTCTCAACCCAACTTTTACTCTTCTAATTCTCTCCCCCACCCCAATGCAGAGGGAGTGAGTGAGTGCCTATGTGGGGCTTAGTGACCAGCTGGGCTTAAACTACAAAAGGAAGGCAAACAGGTATTGTTGCACCCTCTTGCTGAATCTGTTTCAGTCCACCCAATGGATTTAGCTGAAGAGAACAAGGGGCATCACTGCAATTCCATGGTGTGAGCACATGCCTCACAGACAGCAGCCTGATTTAAGTGCCAGCTCCCAGGACTTTCTGTATTTTGCATTAAGCAGCTATACAGAGGCAAAGTGTTCTTGCTCTGAAAACATCATCCTTGTATGCTTGACTGAGAGCCTGCACACTCGTGCCCCTGTTTTCTTCCACTCCCACAGAACTGCTCTGGCTCTCCAAGAGCATTAACAGCAGGCAGCCTCCTATGTAGATCTGGATAGAGTTGAAAGCAGACTTGGCTTAAAGTCACCTGTATCCTGTGTGAGTGGTGACTAATCACTAAGCCTCTGCAGAGAAGATGAGCAGCAGGTGCCACACAGGACATGGGCACCACCTGCCATGTACCCCAGCACGGGCAGCCTCTGGTCCTGCATGGGAAAAGGATTCCAACCATCAGTCAAGGGGCCAGGCCCAAGCTCCCAGTAGGGACAGGATTTCATACTCAGTTCTAGTGCCAGTAGCTGGCTTCAGCAGCTCTTCACTGAGGCTCTTAGCTGTCTCCATGGAGAGCATACGTCCAGCTGAAGCCCTGGACGCCCCGCTCAGCCACCATGACACTTAGCTTTGCTGAGCCCAAGCCCTGACAACATACCTGGGTTATTCTGTGATAGAGGAAAGAAATTAAATTTGCCTTTCTAAACATAATTTTCTCCATTTTCGACAACTCATCTTTCCTCCTCCTTGCTTTGCCTTGTTTTCTCCCAGATTTACGATCCTACATTTCTCAAATCAACTTATGTTTTGTCTTTCCCTAACTACTTTTCTCTTTCTCTGCATTATATTGCCCCTTACTGCACTCCCAGCTACTCATCTTAATGCAGTTTCTAGATCTCACCTAAAATTCCATGTCAGATTTGACATGACTTGGTAATGAAGAAAATGAAGCTGACTGGGGCTTCTTTTGCAAATGATTCAACTCTGGAAAACAGTGCACCTCTAACATGAGTCTGGAAATAGCACAGTGTCAAAGGCCAGTCCTCCAGGAAGCAGTACACAGCAGTCCCTGCAAAATATTTCAAAGTGAGGATGAGAAACAAAACCCAAGCCCCAAATACCTCTTCCCACTGCCAGTGGTGGAAAGGGCAGATCACTAATAACATACTTACTTGTGTCCTTGTCTGATTTCCACAAGGTGTTAGTTGGCAACATCATGTGGCTTCCACGAGAGCTGACAGATCTGTATTTTCCAAATTTTTCCAAATATTTTGTTTTTCTTCCTCTGTTATTCTAATGCCATTAGAAGGAACTACTAGCTACTTAAAAACCAGAAATAGCAATGTAGAATATTAATACAAAACAAAAAATGGTGTATCAGAATAGGAAAGTTTATTTGCAGTCATATAAAATTAAATGTTGACAGTTACTAAGATGGATGGTTTGAGTAGTCAAATGTAAGAGTTTTATTTATCATTCATAGTTGTACTGAAGAATGAGAGTAGGGAGCATTTTCTATTGCAAACCATTTGCTGTAAAGTGGGTTAGACAACAGGCTCAGTGACACACCATTTTAATTCTGCTATCCAAAAAAATCTTGGCAACATCTATCTATCTATCTATCTATCTATCTATCTATCTATCTATCTATCTATCTATCTATCTATCTATCTATCTATCTATCTATCTATCATCTATCTATCTATCTATCTATCTATCTATCTATCTAAATTCACACCGTTAATAGGCTGTGGAGGGACTTCAGGACACCAGAGATTTCTGTCTTTTTCTGTGACCTTCCTGGCACGTGAAGGTGCACCCCAACTGTGCAGAGGTAATGGGGACAGGAAAAGAGTTTCAGGAGGGGCCAGAAGAGGGACTTCAACCAGCCTCCCCTTGATTTACAGCATCCTCACCTGAGGCCCATATTGTTACAGCATGCTGCTGTCCACCATGCTGTGGCCAAGCTGCCATCCACACCATGAAGCTGGTGGGATAGGGTAGCCAAGAGACTGTAGGCCTTCTCAGTAGACTCTTGTCCCGTCACATTCCTGGGCACAATGCTGGGCAGCTGCTGGGAGGCCATTTGGGAGTACTGGGTGCTTCATACAGTGACCCTCCCTGGTTACCTACAGACACTTTTTGCAGCCTTGCAACCCTCACACCTCTTCCCAGCTGACTGTTTTCCCCTCCATTTTCCCTTTTTCTTCTAGCTCTTTGTCTGCATGAGAGAGCTGGATGGTTCTGTTAGAGCCAGTCCCTGGCTAAATGGAGAATGGTAAAATGACAGCTGTGCAGCCTTGCCATTGACTAAGAACAGAGGAAGATTGGGGTAGGACTGTGCCTCTCTCTTGGAGGCATGTGTCTCTTGACATCTATCCTCTACTCACGTTGCAGCGCAGAATTCAAGAGTCACAAGACTGAGAGAAGTAGAAAATTGAAGGAAAAGGCAAAGAAGAATTTCTTACAATATTTTATTGCCTTGCATTGCAACCATTTGAGTACTACTCACTGAGCATGCATTCCAGTCATTAGTGACATAAATAACAATAATTACTACTTTTAATTTCACTTTCTTGGCCTTACCTCAAAGTTATGTGTGTTATTCTTAGAATGAAAACTATTACAGCTGAACTTTGTTATCAGTGAGCATCTAAGAAATGGAAACTTCAAGCAGTATTGACGTGTTCCAAAAAGCAGGCTCCAAGTTTATGAGCTACCTACATCACAACCTAATCTTCTTCACTCTGCAGGAATCCTTGCTTTCTTACAAGATGTTGGTTTATGAAGGGTGTTCATAGACGTTCCTTAATTATTTTTCTGAGTATTGAACATAGAAGCAGGTCCTTGGTGGATCTTAGTTTTGCTTCCATTTTTTAGGTTGTCAGTTTTAAAAGAAAGGGATGGAAAGCTCAATTTCATTCTTCACATTACATGCAAAAGTTTTTAAATCTGTAATTGTGATTTGCCACTGTAAATTCAATGTTCTAGTGGATTACAGCAGAATAATATATTTCATCTGATTTCTTTTGCCTCAAAAAAATCAGCAGTACTGTATATATAATCATTTTAAGATGCAAAAGTTCAAAATAAATGAGGGACCTGAGGCAACATTTTTTCATATGAGAATGTATTTTCATGTCTCAAAAGGGCTGATTCACAGTGTAGCATATTTAGGCTACAAGGCTGCTATCAGTTATGTCATATAATGTTTAGCCACAGGCCTGTCAGGGTTCTGGAAACAAATGCTGGGAGCTAAGCAACACTCGCAATTTCATGTTCTTGGTTTAAGACTCATCTGAGATCAGAAGCAATTATGAAAGAGCATGTCTTTATAATATTGTGATCACCCACCAGCCTAAACACCAAAACCTACAAAATGAGCTCCATATAACAGTCAGTGCATTTTCATGGTCAGTGCAGGAGCACACCTGAGCACTGCATTCAGTGCATCAATGGGAGGACACAGACTTAGAGAGGGCTTTTTAAAGTGTGGTCAGCTGGCAAGGGAATTTCAGTCTCCATAAGACCAGTACTCTAGTAATTACAAGAAACAGCAAACCTCAGAGGCTTTGTTTATTATTTGCAGAAGCAAACTGCAAAACCTCATGGAATTACAGCCACTATGCTCATTCCAGAGTTCAGAAGAATCTATTCAATGTTTTTGTAACTGAGAAAATTCCACTTTGAGCTTTCTAAAGGTAAGCCATTTCTCAGGGAGGATGATTTCTGGCACCTGGCAGCATAGTGGTAATGAGTGGGGCTGGAGATCTTGCAAAAAGGACTGCCAAGGAACAAGCTACACTGCAGCAAAACCCAAGAAAAGATTTGCTGTAGGAAAGGCCAAAGTGTGGAAGATAGAAACAAGGAAAGGTGTTCAGCATGTGGAAATTGATACTATTACAGATTAGTTTCTTGCCCATAATCTTTTATTCGGCTTATTTTACTCTTCGACAGGACTGAGGGAGATGCTAAAGGCTAGACACACAGAATTCAAGCTACCTGAAGTGAGACTTAGGTACACTTAATGCAACTTCATCCTGTTCCTTACATAAAGCTATAAGATACCATGGTTTGTAAAGTTAAGAGTTATTTACATCTTATTCTTTTACCTCTTTACATGCATCCAGTCTTGCCAGGCACTTCCAGCACCTCAGATATCATTAGGATCAATTTTCTCAGAAAACATGGCAGACACCAGTTGATTCTATACATGCAGGGAATGGGAGCAATGCCATCCTTTTGGTCACTACTGCTGCAATGGGACAATTAGTTAAAAATGTCTTACGCTGACCTAATTCCTTTTCTCAGTCAGAAGACACAAACCCATACTTGATTAAGCCAGCCTTCTTTTTGGCTTGAGAGATGGATGGTTCATCTCTCTTTTTAAAGCCATATTGAAACATAGCAACAAAACGCAGGTCTCACTAGACCAGAAAGTGAGCACAGGTGCTAACCAGCTTGTCAAGGCTCTCACTGACAGGCAGAGGAGCAAAGAGGGATCTTCACCAGACCATGTGTCTACAATAAAGCATCTGCTGTAAAATGGTCGTCACTGCCTCTCTTCCCCTAATTTAAAGGGCAGCCTTGCTCTGTGCTTGTAAAAGATAAATGCTATTCCTGAATTTCCAGAGATGTTCAGGCTTGTAGAACCTCAGAGGATGTGAGATATGTTACAGCCCTGAGTGAGATGTCTAAATGGTGGACTCATCCATTAAGCATATGGATTGCTTTGGATGACAGAGGCACTTGTGGCACCTAAAAGTTCAGGCATTTGCTTCTGTGAGTCACTTAGACATACATTTCCAGGACACTAAGGCCTTTTTCTCCTCCTAATAAGCAAAACAACTGCTGCTCATCTAACTGAGCCTTCTGTAAACTATATGCAAGTATTTTTTAACCTATTTAACATCTCAGCTGGGCACAAGAAGGTGCAACTTCTCTGCCTTGGGACAGCAAAGATATGAGGGATGTCTCCTCATTCCCAACATAGAGGACAGAAATATCACAGACTTGCATAGAAGACAATTGTTTAATATGTTCACAAATCAATTTTATTAATTTAAAACAAAATTAATGAAGAAAAATTCTGTACACGATTGTGGACACAACACACTTTTTGTACAATAAGGCCCAGATAAACTTTGTCTTTTTTTCAGTCCACGAGTGACTAAAAATTGAAAAGAGCCAAAATAAAAAAAAAAAAAAAGAAGACAACCAACCCCCCCATCACTGTCTACTTTGCTTGAGGAAAAAAAAGGCTAATTAAAGTCTCAATTCTAAAAACTACCCACAATGTGCTTTATGTACATATGTGAGTACTGCATGAGTTGCAACACTCATACTGGGCAAAGTAAAGCACGTGTGCAAGTCTTGGTAGGATAAAAACCTGTCTGTTGGTAATAAAGCAATCCACAGACTTTGAATTCTAGCAGCAATATGATTCCTCCAACAGAGAAGGGTGTTGATTTGTAGCTACATTGGTGCTTTGTAGCTTTGCAGGTAGCTGTTTTGAGGCTGGTGTTTTTTTGCAATACAAAACAAAAAGAAAAGCTGGAAAATGAACCAACAAAGCTGAGGCTTCTTTTTAATACGATATTTAAACTGGGCAAAGGGATTTCGTACAATTCAAGCCAAAAAGTCAGACTAACAGTTTATCTAACCAAGTAGCTCATAGCCTTCAAGATTAGAAAAGTCACGAGTCACAGACAGACACAGTCTAGGTTTGTCCTGTAAGTGAGTACAGACAAAAGCAAATTTTAACTCCTTGGCGATAACTATTTCAGCATTTCCATTGCCAGCAATGGATGTTATATCTTAGGAAAATCTGACTCCTGGTGGAAGAGGATTAAAAATCTTAAATGTATATGAGCATTCTTGTTCAATTTCTCCAAAATATTCTCATTTCTAATTTCTAAAAATATTGACGACGATATTTTCCTTCGTTTTTGGATGAGACAAAAACTATTTGATACCAAGATTCCAGTTTAAGTTACATCTCAAAATATATTTGTGTTCTTTCTCTATTTCTTTATGGAATGACTCTCCTAATTAATTTTTCAATACTCTAAAAAAGGGTTAATATGTTAACTTTAAAAGAGGAAACAAAAAGACAGCAAAGGACTCCTCTTCAGTTGTGTTTTATCTGTATTTCCTTCGACGGGGGGGACACACAAAATCAGTCTTCTCATAATCAGAGTGAGTGAGAGAAGAAAATGGTAGAGAAACAGCTGAGAACAAAACCCAATTCCTATTGACACTTGACATCCATGCTTTTGGTCTTGACAAATTTATCTAAAAAAAATTCCATTATCTACATATTTATATCCAACACATTGATAAGGCATTGCACAAGTTTGTGCACAAGTGGCCTCATTCTTCACCAACAAGGCATTACTATCTTTCAATAGCATTTACCTTAACAATATGTAAAAGAATCATTCATTATTACAAATTTACACAAAAAATTCTTCCTGTACATGATTGTCTCAGTGATGTACCTATTAGTTTAAATTAGACATATTTTAAACTACTCTGTAATGTGCTAAAATCAAAAGTAGTTGCTGTACCATAAGGCAAAGGCTTACAATAGCCTTTAATCCTATTATACATATCCTCAGTTATATGATGTCAAAATATAGTCTGTTCATAAATAAGTAAAGATGTACAGAGTACCCTGGGTATGAGAAACCAAAAAGTAAACCTTCTTTACAAGAAAATTACTCCACCGGTATTTTGCAAAATCTCAGTCTTCATTGTGCAATCAAGTTTGCTGTGTTGAAGAAATGGTGTGTGTCACATTGAAGAGACTACAAACTACAAAGCATTTGCAGGTCCTTTTTTTTTCTTCACAGGTATGAACCTTTTCTTTCCTTTCCTTTTTTTTTTTTTTTTTTTTTTCTTTTTTCTTCTCTATTTCTTTTTGGTAGCAATATGGTAAAGGTGAGTTGTTCAAACACTCGCATGGCTTATTTTCATTGGACTCACAGTACCAGAGCCAACAGCTGTTCTGAAGAAAAAGACATGCTCCTCCGTTTACTGAAAGGGCAAGGGTTAAGACCAATTGCAGCTGTACGTCAACATGTTGAAATCACAAAGTTCTGTAGTCCAATGCTGACACAAGACACAGGCATCCCATCCACGGGCAGAAGGAGGCTCTGAGGTTTGAAAGTGCTGCTGAGCTGCTACAAGTACTCCAGTTCCAAGGCATGGTGAAGGGCCATAAGGTCAGAGTGGCTCGAAATCCTCCAAAATGGCATAGCATGCTGTGAACAGCACAGACAACATGTAAAAATAACTCCAAGCATTTTGGTATTTAGACCCACCCATTGTCTTTCACAAGGATAAGGGAGCAGTTCAGGGAGAGGAAAAGAGCTCCTAAAACCTCGAGTCCTTCATGTTTATCTCTAGTTTCTTGGACCCACCCCCTAAGCGTAAATTCTTAATAATAACAAATCTATTTCCAATAGGAATTACAGCAAACATGTCAGGAAATCATAAGGAAGGGAGGGGCCTCCAATCTCTTTATATGAAAAACAAATTCCAGCATGTTGCAGAAGAAAATATTACTTCTGGAAAAAAAAAATAAAAAATAACATATACATGATGTATGTGAGTTGTTTGAAGAAGGGGACAGAGCTTGATTTAAAAAAAAAGGAAGTGAAAATATTATTTACTATCAAAATGCGTTTGCTCCTTGTGGAACTACCACTGGCAGGTGAGTTAAAAACAGGGAAATGGTGATTCAAAATAACTCATGTTGCTCACATAATTTTGAAAAGAATTTTATCCCAGAGGTTTGTGTAACATTGTTCATTGTTTGCACTGATCTTAAAACACCTTTTCCATATGGGACATTAAAATAAATACATATTTTTTTCCTATTAGTTGTAATAAAATCTATCTGGAGCACAAATACTCTTGCAAAGAACCTGAATAAACCAAAAGCACAAATACCAGGAAGAAGCACAGATTGCCTCATCCATGAAAGGCAAAAATCTGATTAAGAACTATCTTTATACTCTAAACCAGGGATTATAGCATCAACAAGAATTTTTGCATAAATTAAAAAAAAAAGATAACCATCAGCTTTTGTCAGGAAAATATCCTATAAATCCCATGGGAAAATAGTTTCAATTTGACAATATTCTGAAGGCTAACATGATCTTGTTCACCTTTTCACAAGGTCAGCTTGTGTCCTGGCATCTTAAGGAGGTAAACCACAATCCATTTATTATCACAATAGTTTCTAAGTTTCCCAGGCATTTTATCTACAATTTCTCAAAGAGGCTTTCTTCAATCTACTTCAGCACCTTCTGAGTAAATTCCTAATCCAGTGAAATCAGTGGCAAAACTCCATCTCCTCTGTTTGTCACTTCTACACTGACCTCTTTTTTTCATTCAGGTCTTCCCAGATTTTAAGTTAGAGAATAATTCTGAAAACAGTGTTAAACTCTCTGTTTCCAGCTGCATGTTTACTGCAAGCCCTGTAATTTTTACACCTATCTCGGAAGGCAAACACCTTAACACAGGGCCTATCACAAATTTGTCTTAAGAAGCTCAGGTGAACTTCTGTCTATCAGTGTATAAATAATTATTTTTAGAAGAATGCTGCTTCAATCCAGATAATGATGTGATAATTGAATTGGGTTGAATTTATAAAATAGAGATTTTTAAAAGGAACATAATTGCCTCAGTACTGGCAAGTCTCTTTGATGTCAAATGGCAACTGTTAAAAGAACAATCAACTGTTGCTCTTGCAAGAGCCAGAGAAAATAATACTGAAGTAATTAATATTAATGAGCAAGACTAAAGAGCAGTACATGATCAGCAAGAGAGCACTCTAAGGAATCTAGAAAATGTGCACCCAATGCAGAACAAGCATTAGCTTGTACAGTTGGACAATTAGAGGGACTGGAGAGTGAAGGAGGTGGCGCTGAGAACCCAGTGCCCATGTTTTAGGGTTTTCACTTCAGGTTAGTTCCAGTCTGCCACCACAGAAAAAGTGCCCATTAATAGTTGGAGAGCATTTGCTGAGCACCTGGACAATACAATGTTCTTTAGTTCCATACAAAAAAATCTGGGTTTTGGTGGTTTTTTTCCCCCCTAAACCCAGTCTGTGATGTTAACCAAAGCATAGTGAGGGGGAATGACTGAAAGGTCTGCTTTGATGTGACACTCCTGATCTGAATGAAGACGTAATATGGATGCATCAACCTGTGCCTACATTCAGAGTAGGCCTAGCTTCTAGAGCAAAGAAGTATCTTAAGGAACAAAACCAAATGACACCAAAACACTTTTACAGATAAATCCCTTCTTTAAGCAGGAAGTGTTAAACACTATGACACCTGCTTTTTCTACATCTTCAATCTAGACTTCCATTGTATGTCTCTACGCTCCACCAGCAACAGAAACTAGATGCAATTAGCTCACTCAGTTACAACTCCACATCCTTGTTACATCACACAGACAGCCCATCCTCTGCATTCTGTCAGGCCAGACACTGCTTCTTTCCAAGTCAAATCTTTCCTAAAGATTAATTTCTTACCCATGTTCAGTAAATGAACCAGCAAGAGCAAAACAAAATAAAGATTACTAATCATGCCATTCTCTGGAGTTTGCAAAAGCTTCTGTCCACTTATCTCTTACTTGGGCTGCAAGATCTTCTTGGCAAAATTTTTTCTCTCTCAGAGGGGTACTCCATCAAGGACAAAGGATCACAGGTTTGCGCTTGCAGCAGGTCCGTGCCGTATTTGCCAGCTGACTGCACGGGTTGGCAATGCTCAGCAGTGCTGCCTCCTTTTCTTGTGAGGTCGCAGCTTCCCTCTTGTCTCACAAACCTTGTGCAGGTAAGACCCATCTGCTCTCCCTGACAGCCAGCCATAGCTCCCTGCTCCTCAGTCAGCTCAGCACCAGCTCTGCCTCAACCAGTGGGTCAGGGAGGTGTAAATAGCATACCTATGATGTGGTGTGGCAAAGAGTTCAGTGTGACACTGCCTTTGCCTGGTGTCTCTGCAGAACCCAAGAGTCAATGACATGAACGCCCTCCAAGGTCATACAGCAAACCAATGAACAGGGAGAACTGTAGTAATAAATTCCTGGCTTCCGGCTCCCACTTCATGCAGCTCCAGAATTATACTGCTTCCCTAGTAACAGTCTCAGCATCACAGAGTGTACACACACCAGGCAGCTAGAGCAGTTAAAGGCTCTGATTGATTTAACAGAAGGTTTAGCTTCTGCTAAATCAAATTACAGCAACTCTTGCTAGATGCCCTTGTGCAATATCAAGTTTTGGATTACCCTGTTTATGGGTCAGCTGTTGATGGTCAGATTTTAGACCAATAGTGCTAGTAGTCATTACTTTGACTATATCTCTGTATTTCAAATTCAATTAAGTGTCCTTTGTTTTATTTCTGCCTTTTTGTGAAAGGAGTATACCTCTATTTACTCCATGTAGTCACAGGAGTGAAGTGTGGAATAATACTAGAGAGTCCTGTGAAAAAAGTGGTTGTGTAAAACTCGGGATTATAATTATTTTCAGTTCTCCTGCATATAGGCCAGAAGACCAGCCTCACACCCCAAGGAATAAAGCATGCCAGGAACATGGTGGCTGCATGGGGCTGGAATGTGCACAGACACTCTCTGCACAGCCAAACGTGGCCAATCCCCATTTCTATCAGTCTGACCCTAGAGCACAGCCTTCATAGCTATGAGGAGGGAAAACAAACCTGATACAGATCTGTATAGATTGATATGTTTGTGTATATATAGTCTCACGCACATATGTTCCTAAATACACATGTGTTTTCATGAGGCATGTACACTGATTCTCACCTTATCTAAGATAATAAATGATTTTACAACATGAAACAAAGTAACAAAAATTATCATACAAAACAGTATGTATTATTCCTGTATTAGCATGCCCCGTTTATTCACAATTATTCAGCCATGATGAAAGTGGCAACACACCCAGGAGACAGACGTACATTTTTTCTTACCAAATGTCTGGGCAAGAGATCCTTTGTATATATACTTACTAAATATTGCCATTAAAAAGCCATTTCTGCCAACACTTAGCACATGTCATGTAGAACATGTGTCTTCTAAGCAAACTGAGAAATGATAATATCTCATTAGCTGCTGTGGGAGAACGGATTAAAGATGCTAACCACTAATAAATAGGTGGTGAAACTGGATGCACTAGTATGTAATGAAACTGTAAGGCAGCTTTTCTTATTGCATATTGGAAGAATAGGCATCTAGACTCATGGTAAAACAACGATTTTATGTACTATTTCAGTATCTTCCAAGTAAATATGAATCTTTTGTCTTTTAAAAACATAAATAGTTTTGTAGCTGATACTTAGTAATAAAACCTTTATGATTTTTTTTATCATTTAATTTTGGTGACATTTTGAAATTAAATATGGTGGCAAAAGTTTGAATTTGGTTTTGATGTAAAAAGTATGAAAAGTAAAATTATTAATTTAGCAAACCTAATAATTATAAAATTATTAAATAGTGTAGAACACTAAGTTATTTTATTTCTGAAATAGAAGTAGTATTATTTTCCAGCACGTACCTACTGAAAGAACAAAACTACAACTATTTCGCTTCACAAAGTGAAGTGTTTCTATTAATGCACATGTAAAAAAAATCCAGTTTTTGACAGCAGCACCAAAAAGTGCACACTATCTTCCTTCCCTTAAATGAACACATATTTATACAAAAACCTTACTCCTGAGATTTGTGATGGATTTGAATAGAAAACTCATCAGTTTTTGTCATTTTTCACAGTATTTTTGTTGTATTCCTGCCAGATTTGCTAAGCGGCTGTCTTTATTTCCTACCCCAAACCCAACTAGCACAGTGTGACTGTGAGCTTAAAAGCAGTGGCATATTGGATACCCATTTATATTCTATTTATTGCTCCACAAAGATTTATGATTTTTCCTCATGATTTCCCTCTGAGGCAGTATGACCATTCTGGAGACAAAGGGAGAAGCCCAGTTGCTCAGGCTCTCCCGAACCACCTGATGTAAAATCCAGCTCCTCAGTGCAGAGAGCCTCCTCCTTTGTCTCCTCTCACAAATTTGAAGTCCTTGGGAGGATTCTCCTAAGTAGAAAAACTCAGGAGCTGGGGTTTTTTTTCCGCCTTACAAGTCTTTCCCTTACATGTCTCCAAAAGCGAAGTCAAAAGATGAGCTCAAACAAAACAAAACACAACAAAACCAAACCAAACCCTCCAAAAACAAAGCACAAAGCAAAGCCAAGACAATGGACTCTCTGGCAGAAAACCCTAGAAACTTATTCTGCAAATAGCTGTGTCATTGCAGTCGGCTCTGATCCACAAGGCACCTGCACTGGTGCCAGCATCTCCTGAGCACCCCTTGGCTCTCACACTGATTTCTCTCTGCCTTCCTCTCCCTCCTTTCCTGGGAAAGCTGATAGGAAGGTAGCAACCTCCACGTGAACCCTGCTGTTAGAGCCAGGCTGGCTGGTTGCTGCACTGATCCAGAAGGGTATGATTATTCCTCAATCTGCAATGCAAGCGTCCTGAGAATTTTAATTGTCTCATAAAATATTTTGTTGGAAGTGACAGCTAAACAAAGGTGTTGATACCAGGGCTTGACCAGTGCTACCAGAAATGAAAGAGTGTGCAGTTTTCTCAGTGTATTGTATTTACTTATATCAATCAAAAGAGGCATTTTACGAACAAACAGTTTATCCTAAAAATGTTTCTCAAAAGAGCAATTTTCTTTTAAATGGTATTAAAAAGTTTCTATTACTGAATTTTTATGAAAATGACAATAATAAAAAAATCTTAAATATGTCCTTTATTTTTCCTATTGTTGTATTGATTCAGAATTTTCTGTAAATGAAGGACATAAATGAAAATCTTGTTTTATGAAGCAATTCATAAATTACTGGTAAATTATTTTTAATAATATACTTTAACTTTCTTACCTCCTAAGCTGGAAGTTTATCTTTTTTTTTCACTAAATGAACTCAGAATTAAAAAATCTCTCAAATTAAATAGGTTTGCATTTATATGCTCACTTTAAAAGACTGGAAAAGATATAATAGTTTTTTACATGTAAGCAAAGAAGTGCTATTTAAAGAACTGTGTACTGTTTACACTCTAAGTAGTGTAAAGAAACATACAAACAGCTTCACTACAGGCCAAACCCCTCCAGCAAACTGCTGTGCAAAGGGGTAACAGAAAACCTGTCCCTGGCTTGAGAATACCACAAAACCCAATGCACTGATAGGAAGGCAGGAAGGAATCAGCTACCAAGGTTCAGGGGATAAGCACCATAATGGGGTACATCACAGGACAGTTATGCCACTTTGGATTGATGTGCTTTGGGTGACTCTGTGGAGGTAAAGCTTCTGTTTTGTTTGCATGCTTTCCAGAGAAGGTCTAGGCTTGTACTGTTTTCTCATATAGCGATACTATTTATTCCTTAGACAGGGCACACGTCTTTAACTTGAAGCACAGTACACACTAGGGTGCATGCCCATGCTTGCTCCTCCTAGTAACCCTAAAAAAAACCTGAGGAGCAGATAACCACAAAGACATCATCTGAGTTGGAAGCAGCTCCTCATACCACAAGGCACTGGGTGGTTCCTGCTCTTGCAGGATGAGAGGGCCAAAATTTAAGAGGCAAATCCTGCTTCCACAGTGTGAAATGATGATTTCTTTTTTGGTGGAGTAAGAAGCAGGACAAGAATCACAGAAGCATTTTCCCTTATCAAATTAGTAGTTTCTGCAGAAAGGCAGGGCTGCTGGTCTACTTATTGACTTCTGTGGCATTCTGCAGCAGATAATTTAATCCAGAGCATCTAACATGCTTTCAACCTGAAAATTCCTTCCTCCAAAAAAGAATACACAGAAGTAATGGCACAAAGGAACTTTCTATACTGCTACTCCTCTTAGCGACTGGAAAGGCTTTTTCTTATGCTTTTCTGAATCATGTTTCCCGTTGAAAAAAGCACTGAAATAGATAATGTTACCGAAAGGACTACTCCTGCCATTATCACATACAACACTACTTCACTGAGCAACAGAAAAGGAACAAAGGGAAGGAATTTCCCCCCCCCCCCCGATCTTAAATACAGCTTTTAAAATGTAATCATTTACTGCGGGGAAAACATTTCTCCACAAAGATGAAAGGCATTTCTGAAGAAGAAAGGAGAAAACTGTTCCCGCCAGTCCGCCAAAAGGATATATGAAACTGAGGCTCAGCAAAGTGGTGGGCTGAGCCAGGAACCTACCCACAAGGCTTAAGGGGCACAAAAACCAGATTTCATGAAGCAAAACCAGTCAATGGTTGTTAAAACACCATGTGGACTAATTAATTTCACTTCTCCAAGAGATACAGAAGTATCACAGAGAGTTTTGTAGTAAAAAAGCAGCTGTGTAAAAGCAATTTACCTGTGAAACGAAAAAAGAACAGAAATGCCCATTTTCCTACTCTTTCTCCTGTTATTTAAATAGCCAATATTGTACCTCATTTCTCCAAGTGAAGAGTCTGTATCTGCTGCACTTGGGTGTAACAGCAAGGCTAAAAATAATGCCTATTATTTGTTAGTGGAAAGTGTTGCTTTTTATGGAGCCTAATCCACATTGGGGGAAAAAAATGGAAATTTTTCCCTTCTTCCCAGAGGAAAGCAAAAAATAATAGTCACAGAGTAATCTCTGCACAGTTATCTGAGGTTATGAATGTATGCCAAGCCACAGGCAGTTGCCTGAACGCAGAATCCAAATTACGGACACACAAGAAAATGGAAATTTCTGTATACCTACTCCAGTCCTACATACCTTTTCAAGGTTTAACATATACATATTTCATACAGTCAAATAGCATGCTGCCTTTGATCAGTAAGAATTGCCATTTTTTGCTTACATTCATAACATCCTATGTGGTATTTTGGGTTGCCAATGAAAACAGAACTATTAATTCTTGGCACAAAAGCCAGGGTCCATTTTCTGGCCCCTTTTTGAAACACATCAAACGTATATAGCTAGCTTCATGTATCTTTTGGAGAACAGCAGGACACATCATTATCTACAGTTTTATGCAGCTTACTACTAGATATGGTGAAAACATATTTCATAAGGCAAAGACACCAAGTCTAAATGTCAATGTCCCATGTTGAAGAAAAGACAATTTTGCTTTCAGATTCTTGAAACCAACCTGCACTGAAAAAGGTCATTACCTTTTTTGCACCTTGTTCTTCTTCGACACCATCCCCTATAACAACGTACACTACTTTCCTTCCAAATCTTTGAATTATTCGCTCAAAACAGCTTTCCTTTCCTGAAAGAAAAAGATCAGAATATTCAGGCTAGGTGGTGATGGGATGATATCAAATAAATAACTTTTTAGCCCGGATGTCCCCAACACTTTGAATACACAAGTAGAACTATTGGGAGAGAAGAGCTTCTCCCACAGGATGATGTATCAAGGCTGATTGCAGCTTTAGTCCTGCCACAGTAGCTGACAGGAAACCCAAAAATCTACACCATGAGGTCCTTCAGCACAACTGCCGTGGTAGACACAGCATACTAGAGGTCTGCAATATCATCTTTCTTTTCTCATTCCCTAATCTGAGACAGGTTTTGTGGGGATTTTCCCTACTAGGAGAATTCTCTACCATTTGTTTATGGCCAGTAGCCTGAATCGAGCAAATTGACTGCATCTGAGTTGAAATTCTACCTTTTTCTCCAAAACATGTGACAAGATTAATCACAGCTCCTAAAACAGTAGTATCCTGACTTAGAAGGTCACCCAAAAGATTTAGATTTAAATGCCTGTAATCCAATACATGGGCAAGGTCCTTGATACTTCACTGGTATCCATTAATATGGCTCATTCCTTCACTGCACAGACCTAGCGATATGATCTTAGTGGTCCAGTCCTACGCATAAGTACCACAAAATCATACAATGTTAAGGCTTGAAAGGGACCTTAAAGATCATCTAGTCCCAACCCACCCTGCCATGGACAGGGACACCTCCCACTAGACCACGTTGTCCAAGGCCTTATGCAACATGGCCTTCAACACCTCTCCAGGCACAAGGCACCCACAGCCTCCCTAGGCAACCTCTTCCAGGATCTTATCACCCTCAAAGTAAAGAATTTCTTCCTAATAGCTAACCTAAATTTCCTATTTTTCAATTTTTACCCATATTGTAAAGGTTCAGGTACTGGTACTGAGAAGCCAGAAAAAAAAGTAAATGCTTACAGCTGATCTTTTTCAAATGTCCCCATTCTGAAAGGTCACTTGAGTCTGGTCATGCTACATGCTTACCTGTGTGCCTGCAGCAACGGATGGGAAAAATTGTGTTTTTAAAAACAGTTATTTCAGCTATAGAACCATGAAAGCCCAAGAAAAAATAGCTTGGAAATTGAAAGAAGCTTTCTGACCAGCAGAGAGGCCAAAATACTCAATGATATCCTTTAACAGTAGTGCCAGGCATAAGAAACCTCCAAGACTAAGTTGAAACAACGCTTGAAAATTATTAATTGTGTCATATCACAAAAATCTCATGATTTCCTGTGACAGTGACTGAACACATTTTTCCAAAAATACCCTTTTGTCCTGTGTACATGAATTACAAGTGAATATTTATTAAAACATATTTTAATTAAAATGTGTATTTAAAGTATTATAATTCAAAGTTTTAATTTACTATAAAGTTTTGACAGATGACACTGTTACTTTTATATCCAGCAAACAGTTTTAAATTTTTTACGGTAGTGCTTTCACATGTCTTTGTAAAACTGTGAACCAATTTTTGTGTTTTTTTTTAAAAAAACAACAACAGCAAAACATACAACAAAATATGCCACAATTTTTCCTTGGCCATTTGAGCTTCCTGTATTATGGATATTTAAGAACACATGAAAAATGTTTTCTTGTAGCCCACAATTTTGAGCGAATCTGAGACAGAACAGACACATCATAATCACATTAAAAACTACAAGCACTGTTGCCATCTGGTCTGATGTACTTCTACATACTCAGAATGACATCTTTTATACTGAACCAGAAAACAGAAATAAACATTTGCCTGGCTGAAGTTTATTAAAGTCAGTATGAGGGAACTTAAATAATTACATTCTGCAGCAAAACATTCTTGCTTCTGGTAAATTGTTTACCAAAATTTGCTCCAGAGCCCACGAAAACAAATGGAGCCAGAGCTTACCTTTACAGAATATCTTCTGCTACTCTGGGGACACTCCAGTGTTCTGTTCTTACAGCCTACTAAAAAGCCTTTTCAACTGCTACACAGCCCCACAGTTTTGAGAAATGATGAGAAAAAGCAATTATATTTCTTCCTAACAGAGGCTGCATCGGTGTTAATAGAACTGTATAAAGCTTTCTGTGCTGGATCATGACAAACATTTGAAACACACTTTTAGGATGCTTTAGCATGACATCAATTATTACCAATCTCTCTATTTGCTACAGTGAAAGCATGTCAGAATTAAACACAGACCACAATTCCTCTATTCTTTTTTAGAATTACAGCTTTAAATGTATCACAACATGATAAAAATAGCTCACCTATTTTAGTTGCACTGTAAATATTCTCTATGGGAAATACAACTCCTAGTCCATACAATAAGACTTTTGCCAGAGCTGGAATTAGCTGAGTAGTTGTCACAAGAATGTTCACACAGTTTGTCCTATGGAAGAAAAAATGCAAACACCCTTTTTTAACAGAGCAAAACATAAAAAAACAAAAGCAGGAAAACCTTAACCCTCCCATCAGAACCCCTCATTATTATTATTGCCACTTAAAAAGAACGGGTTTTTTTACCACTTTCCAGGAGGGTAAGATAGAGTGGCATAGTCAGACCAAAACAAGGAATGACAATAAGGTCCTCCAGGTTCAGCATTTTGCCCACCAGAACAGGCAGTCTCTTCTAGATCATCAGCAGACACCCTAGAGACTCCTTGGTACTCTTCGTACTCACCTCGAATGAATGAGGGTGAGTGCTTTCAGTGCAAGTGTTAACCAAGAATCTGTCAAAGCTTCGATTTCTGCTCTTAGTTGTAACCAAGCCTCTCTTTTTGCTGGACCAAGAAGACCTGTGGAGTAGATAAGGGCATGTTTGCACTGATATTAATTAATTCTCTGTCATTTTCCTTCCCTTTCGTGAGCTCAGAGACAATTTTCTACACACTGCAAAATAAACAGCTCACTAAACTCTATTAGGTTAAAAAAGGAACAGAAACCAGTTCTTCCCATTTACTACTTCTAATCAATATTTGTTCGACACTCCAGAGTCACTTGCCTCCAACATTATTTTTGTAGGTGTTATATATTTCTTTTACTCGTCTGTAGCGGAAGGCCAGTTTTCGCATCCAGTCCACTCCTCCGCGCACCCCCGTCGCAAGGCACAAATTTGCGCTGGTGGCAGCCGCAGGAAAGCCATCTGTTCCGAAGTTATAGGTGCTAGTCAGACATAAGAAAACCCCTAGATTAATAAAAGGTAACGGGCTACATTGAACCACCAGCTACTCATTTTGCTGGGTTGCAAAGAAGGAGACAGTAAAAAGAGTGCAGGCTACTGTAAGCATTCCAGCAGCCCATCACTTTCCCGGGAAGGGATTTGCAAAGCAACTTTTTATCTTAATGAATTCTCTTGTACCTTAAATCTTGACCGTTGTCATCTGAAGACACGTCATCGATGTGAACCTGGTCGCATTCCTAAGGTGACAGAAAGACTTCATAATTTTCTTGATCTCGCAAATCTTGAAAACAAAGCTATAAAAACCCCCTATGAACAATTTACTTATCAGGAATATTTTTAATTGTGGAAATCAGTAGATGGCAGTCTTGTTAAAACAACTGTTTTACCTATTTCCTTGTGCTCATTTCTTAGAATAAATGCACACCGTCATTAGCTACTACTGTTAAATGGCTTTCCAGAAACACATTTTTGTGTTTAGATCGGAAAGTGGTTAAAAACAATTAGCATATGTGTTCCATAAACGTTCTTGTAGCCTTTCAGGTACCTTAAAACATCATGCTGCTCAAAGCTGATTCAGTCAGTGCATAAGTGTAACTGAAACCAGACATTTTGGTAAATGTAACATATTAGAAAAATTAAACCTGATGCTAACCGCCAATGAAATTATGACCTCTGATTGCTGTTGAGCCACACACCAACACAGCCTGAGGCCAGTGTTTCAGAGGAGCGCAGATGAAAAATCTGTTCCTAGTTTGCCATTCATTTGAGAGTTGTGAGTTTCCTCCTCTCTCTTTGGTCTTAGTGCATGAAAGCAGCATGCCAAAATGAAGAAAATCTGAACAGAAATAGCCGAATTAAACCATCTTTCTTCAGCAACTTGTATGCAAACTACCATGGTACATTCAAAATTAGCTTTGTCCATCCCTAAATTAAAACTGGTAATGTGTATTGTTTATCTACAAAAAACCAAAACCACTGGAACATTACTTTTAATGTTTTAACTTTTGGCAGGAAAACAAATAAACATCTGACACTCTAGATCAATATCATTTCAATGCTTGTAATAATAATGGATTTCAATTATTTTAATAATTTCCTCTTCTCTCTCCTAATGTGAAGTCCTATAACAAACACGATCTCTTTTAAAGATGAAAATACTGCAACTCTTTATTTTTGTGTTGCTTTCCTCTGAACAAATTTTTCTCTCTCCATGGATTTGTGAGGAAGGGAGGAAAGATAGAAGTGGAAAGAAACTCAAACCAGCTGTTCCCTAACAGAATTAAAATCATGACCCTCAACCCTTTTTCTAAAACATCTATTTTCCAGCCAACCCTCTCCCAGCAAGCAGCAAGCTCCAAGGAGGAAAAGACTTTGACCCTGTAACCTTCTCCTCCTCTCCTGAGGTCAACAACCTCAGATAAGAAAAAAGCTGAAGGAGCCTATTTGGCCTCACATGGTGGCTGTGGATTCTAGATTTTTATAAAGTAATACCTCAGAAACTAAAAATGCTTTGAAGAACAAGGTGTGGTCTTTTGCACTTTTACAACATATACTAATTCATACTGTAATGCATACTGTTTCCAATCTTATACATAAGTAGCTTGTGCTAGAGAGAGAGGCAGGAGTGACAACCAGAACAGGAGAGACAATACTACATTTGCTCATATTTAACCAACATCCAGTGACTTTACTCCTCAGACAGATGAAACTGCAAGTGTGAACATATGTTGCCAGGCTTTGAAAATCAACTTGGCTAAAAAAAGAGCCAGAAGCTTCTTCAAGAGGTTATCAAATTCACAGAAATTATTATTATTTTGCTGTTTAAAACTGAAAGCAAATGTCCATCCAAATGCATACGAAGTTAACAATTCAAATATCAACTGAGTGTAAGCTAAAGAAAGGACACCCTCCTGAATTCATTAGTTTCTCATTCTAATTACTCTTCGACTTCTCAGTGACTTCTCCTTCCCCAGCTTGGAAACTGTGAATGACAACTGGAACAAGTTGCTGGAGAAGAAGACTCAAAATAGAAATCTGGGAAAAAGGAACAAGTTTTATTAGTAATGACAAAACTAAAGGAAGGAGTAGAAGCTCATCTTCTCACAGGAGCAGATGAAAGAAGGAATAACTCAACAAACTTCCAAATTGAACACTCAGACAAAAGACAAAGACAGGAAGAATGAGACCACTACATCTTAGATCCCATAGTTAGAGAGAACCTGGAGACTTGGAACTTCAATTTGCAATTTGAGGTCTTGGGACCATGACAAGCCCTTGGACATGACAGACATTCTCCTCTTCTGTCTAACCATCTGCTTGGTAGGTAGAAAGTGAGAACTGAAGTGATACATTAGAAATAGAAAACGTGGTATCAAAAGAAAGAGGTATTTTGGAGGGAAAAACCCAGAAAAGAAATCAGAGACTAAAAATTGCTGGGGTAAAGGTATAGAAACAGTGTCAAGAAAGCAAGAAAAGTAAAGAAAAGGTCACGAACACCACAAATTTCAGTTTAAATACTGAATATAATGGAGAGAGAATAGTGTCCTCTTTTGTCAGAAATAAAAGAAGTAAAAAGGTTAAGTCACGAGGGGGATGAAGCAAAATTAAAGCACAAGAGATACATGTTATAATTTGGAAAGGATTAAAGAGCAATGTGATTGACACTACATTACAACTAAAGGAAGGTCACAAACAGTGCACGACTATTTTGTTCCTCTTGAGTGGCAGGGCATGGCTTTGAGGCTAAATGTGAGCTTTGAGTGCCAGGTATTTTTTCATGCTGTCTAGCTGACTCAGACTTTGGGCTAATGAGTGATGGGTGCATTTTTCGACCCCTGAACATAGTAAGGGAAAAACACTCAATTAGCAGTTGCTCTTTTAGCAGGAAAGTTTTTTAGGAATAACTCTTCAAAGATGCCAGTAACATGCCCATCATTAATTGATCTGATCCATCCTTCCGGCGGAACACCTTGTATTTGTTTTCACCTGCTTGCTTTGTGTGGAGCATTCTGTTTGTGGGCAAAGACTATCTGAGACGCTGCTCAGTCCTGTGATTAGTTACAAGCAAGCACCCACACATTCAACAATTAAAAATAGCAGTTAACTCATTATGCACCATAATCAGGGATATAGTAAAACACTGACCAACAAATAAAGTATGCACTTCCAACCAGTATATTTTTGCAAAGGTATATAAACAAAGACTCATAAAATCCTCAAGTACTTCTCAGAAAAGTTTCTGTGATGGAAGCTGACTTACAGGTAAATGGCCATTCAGGGGAAAAAAAAAAGTTTGTTTGCAGGCTTACCATTTCAAAATTTTACAAATGTATTTGACACTTTTTTTAAATTTTCATAGGAAATACAGTACTAGTATTCTCCCCTTAATTTCTCTGGCAAAGTGATACCTGAAATTAATACTGGAAGTCCCCGTAGAAACACTGTTATTTATGCAGATGTATTTTATTATGACAGAATCAGTTTAGCAGTCAATTCCAAAGCAGAAAATTAAAATCGTGGGATTCTCTTTTAAAATGGGCTGAATTGGCAAGTAAGGAGCAAAATATCCTGTGGCTTACGTATAAAGATTAGGCAGCTAGCTGTGTTTTGCTCCTAAAGGTGTTGACCTTGCAACTTCAGTGTATCCAGTCTGAAATCTTCAGGAGGAATTACAAGTGATGACATGTTTATACTGAAGATTTGGATTTCAGTCAGACAGGCTGAGATGCAACTCTGCACTTTGGGATCAACCCCTGGAAAGCAAAATGCACTTGGTATAGTTTAGGGATAATACTTTCAGGGAAAATGAGAGTGTCAGCATGTGTAACTTAGCAAATCTACCTATAGTAGCTTAAGAAGTTACTGTCCGTGCTGTCCTTTGCTGCTCTCTCGCACAGCTGCTTGCATGCCACACATCCATGTGTTTGTGTCCCTCAGACCTTTCTGTGCCTCAACTGGTAGCTTAGCTTGAATCTCCTGCAGCTCAATTAAACCAACAGATGTTGCATGGAGTAACTGAGACTTGTTTCTACATTCCCTTCCACCAGTTCTGCTTTGGGGCTCGAAGCAGCAGCAGATCCGTGCTAAAAACTAAAACCTGCTGCAATCATTGCTAAGTGAATGTCTCCAGTGAAATGCAGTAAGCCAAAGAAAAACAACAATCAAAAATGAATTACTTGTACATGGAAAGCTTGTGTCTTCTCCCTGATCCATTCCCAAAGCATTTGTTAACTTTTTCCTGCTAACTTTTCCTCCTTCTCTCTTCTGTTGTTGTATGACGAGCCAAAAACTCCCAGAGATGCTCCACAATCATCATTCACAGCTCTTAAAATGCCTGGACCTATGTAGTTCTCTGGAATCATTCCTTTAAACTAACTTAGGATCCTTATAAAGATTCATATGCAAAGCATTAAGTTATGGCAGAAATGTTCTGCAAATATTTATATTACTTTGCTCCCTCGCTACCACCCGTCAAGTTGTGTACTTCTGCCATAATTGTGTAAAATATGTTTCACTACTCAATTTACTGTAGGAAAACTAATAATAATTAAAAAAAAAAGAGATTAAGGTTGTTACAAGAGTTCCTCTTATCTGTGCCAATGCTTCATGCCAAGTGGAGTGACGCAATGGCTAGCACGAATCCTCTACATTTCTGTGCTACAAAACTAACAGAAATAAATCTAAAAATTATGCTGTCTTTGAATAAACACTGAACTCAAGATAACTCTGGACAAGTTTGCACATTATATAAAGGAATAATGTGAATAATATTATGAGCATAACCTCAGAGGATGCCGAAGTATTACAGTCTCAAATCTGCTGATTATAGCTAAAATACACTTCCACATTTGGTTAATCTTCTTAATTTACCATGAGAAAACTAACACCACGTTGTCAACTAATTGTTTCAATACCTTAGTCTGCAAAGTCAAAATGAGAGAGGGAAAAAAAAACCCCAACCAACAACCACCCTTCAGAATGAGCTATTTTCCTTTTGGCTTTACATCAGTGTGCCCATTGAAACAGCCTGGAAGCTGGCCAACTTGCAGGAAATGATTGCTGGGATTCTCTGTTCCTCTCGTATCTGTCATTACACAATTATATCCACTGCTTCATTTTCCCTACTGAACAGTAGAGAAATTTGGTCATGTACATGTGAGAACAGATCTAGCAAAACAAGTTAAAGCTGTAATCCTTTATAAATGTGATGTGTCTGGAAAAAAAAATTAAAAAAAATCCTCAAGTGCACACTGCTGAGTTTTTAATGAAGTTTTTTATGACAGCAGTACCTCTGTTTATGTCTTTTCCAGGAATAAGACATATATTCTTTAAGTTATATATACCCTTTCAGATTATTATCTGCTCCACAAATACTTCTCACTCCTATAAGCCATCACAACGTGCTTCTTTGTGAAACACAGACTCACAGATTATCAGAAAATGTTTGTCCCAGGCAACAATTACATATTCCAAAGCTAGTTAGTAAATGACCATTTAAAAACCCCTTGAAACTGCTGGTTTCTACACCTTTTTACTCACACTTGTAACTACCTTCCAGCAAAATAAAAAGGAGATTGCTTCAGCCAGCCTTTATTTTAATTTTAGGAAGAAAACATGCAAGGATCCCAACACTATTTTTACAGCAGTCATTAAACTTGACAAGTAAATCTCTGGTTTTTACTTGACTAGAAGGATAACAAAATCTTTAGTATGTGTACAGGCTAGAAAATTGACATTTCATAGAACAACAGCTCATCTATATCCTCTGTGTCTATGTGTGCATATATATACATACGTATGACTGGTGCCTCATGCTCCTCTACTGTACTTCTGTACTTGTTAACTACACAAAACCCTCTGCACTTTGCTTTCAAGCTGAGGCAACAAAAGCTGAAGCGCTGAACTTCCTAACCCGTCATCGCAGAGTGCCTGTTAACATACAGTGCAAATCCATGTGAAAAAGCGGAGACTGCGGTTCGCAGGTTCTCAACACTGGCACTCCATTGGCAGGACCTGTCATCTCTGTCTAGCCTGCACTTTGTGACCCTAACATTTTCTCTTCTTTCCCACCACAATTATTCGGCGCTGAAGAAAAAAAGGTGCAGATTACCTGTGGGTCAGGCACAGGATATTAAGAACAAAGAGAGTTCTTGAAATCCACTTCATTCTGTCTGACAATTTGTGGATGAACAGTCAAGGAATTAAATTGGGCTGTGAAGGCTTTCAAAATGCTCCCATTTTAAACTTATGACTATAAAGAGAAGCTTATAGTGAAAAAAAGCCACAACAAAAAACCGTCACAAAAAAACCTACCAAAAAACCAAACCCCATTTTTACTCTCAAAATAGCCCATCAAAACAAAAAACCAAACAAGCTTATTATCTATATAAATTATTATCTATTATAAACATTGAGGACTAAGAACTGAAATTATATAACAAACTTTCTCACAGCCAATGACTTTAGAGTGCTGTCCTGTGTCGAACATGTAACCTTTTTATAATGCACAATGGATGACATTCTTTTCTAATAGAAAAAGTGATTAAAATCCTATTTTGCTTGCTGACATCAACAAATGCATTTGGATTAAATATGATACTCCTAAAGTAAACAATGTTTGTTCCAAAATAAATACAGATCTTATTCTGCAACTTGTGTTTATTGAAGTAGCTATGCTAAAACCAAGGTTTACATTTTCATTTCAACTGCACCTTGTAACTGGAAGAATCCAATTTAAAATAAAACATGACCCAAAGAAGTATCTAAAGAGCAACTGCATTGTGCCAGTTACATTCCCACAGCAAAAGAAAACTATTTTGCTGGTTTTCTTTACTTCATAAGTGTCATGAGACAGATATTTTGTGAACTGATATTGTCTCTGTATATACTACTCAATATTCTGAAATCTTTCGATTGAAAAGAAGACCGAAAAGTAAACTCATACCTCTAGCAGAGGGTCAGCAGAGCTCAGGACAACCATAATAAGTACAGTCCTTCAAACTTCAGAGATTTCTCACTTGCTTTAGGGTGTAAATTTGTTGTTCAGGTTCCAGTTCAGAGATACTCCCTATCACTCCGAATGCACTCCTTACATTCCATTTCAGACAAGATAAAAGGTAAAACTAGTCTATTTCTGTAACGTATCACCTTACTAAGAGAAGTGTTTTAGAGTGCCTCTCTAAGAGTCAGTTCTTATTACAACTTTGAAGAAGTACTTTGTTTTTCCATTTTTGTACATTTTGCAGGGAAAGAGGAAGAGAGGGGTGCCAGAGAAATAATTTTACCAATAGATAGAAATGACTAAATAAAACTCAAGTTTATCCATTTAAAGAGTCTATGTCACTCCTGGAAAGAACAATGTTAAGTTCTAAGTGTCAAATCCACTATATTTTAAAAGTTCAGCATTGTAAATACTTTCTTTACGATATGATTCCTGTTATCTGCAAATATATACTTTTGTAAAGAGAAAAAAATCCTATGATTAATGAAAGCCAGTGAAAATAAAGTACGAAGGAGTTTTAAGAAGTAAAAAAAAGCAAACCATGAATTTCATCAGAGTGTAATAAACTATTCCCAAACATATTAACTTAAAAGTATACTTTTAGGACATACACACTTTGTTGACACTAAATACTAAAGATTTTAAAAATATATTTCAATTTAAAAAAAATTAAAAATTAAAATTATGAAAAGAATGTTTTTTCCATAAAAGCCTTAAAATAATGTCTAATTTCTCAGGTAATGAGAGGTTCATGTGGAAATTTTCAAAAGAAGACGTAATCTCTCTCAGTCCCACATGATCAATTAATTTAAACTTGAAGGGCCTTGGTGCTGTAGGTGATCTCCCAACTGCACGTGTTTAAAAGGAAACTACAATGCTTTGGGTGAGCAAGTCTCCCATCTTTGTAGTTGTCTGCTAATGGGACAAGGACCAGGTTTAAAATTCTCTCTGCTAACCTTGTCAGTATAGACAGCAAAAACATTTGCTCCTATGGGCAGCCTGAAGACCTTTACACAATACTTTGAATTTACTCTTCCCTTTTCTTTCCCACCCTTAATGTTGTGTGGTAGAGGTTGACCCCTATGCTGCTGCTCAGTAGTGGAAGTAGGGAGTGAGCTAAGGCACTGCTTCCTTGGCCCAGCTGGAGCAGAGGACAGCTATGCTTTGTGGGAGCTCTGGGACTGCCAGCTAGAGAGTCAAGAGTTTTTGTGCCACCTCACAGCCTGTCACGGCTTAACCCCAGCAGGCAACTCAGGGAGAAGCAACAGGAAGGTAAATAAAGTGATAAAGTGATGTAGGCTCCTATGTATTTCAGCTCAGCTGTACATGTGCAAAGAACACTCCATCTGATCTTCTTGAGAAAGGAAATCATATAGGCTCTATTTTCAGTGGCACTAGGATGAAGGTACTTATCGTTGGCCATGTGAAAGAAGTTAAGTGGTTAGTAAGTTGCACAAGCCTATAGGAATGATCTTCTCAAGTGAGCAGAGGAGGTATTTGTTATTCTTCATAGCTCTAACACTCGTTAACTACAGCAGCACATTCCACAACAGCCAGGCATCATGAATTTTGGATGGGTTGAAGTTTTTAGCTGCGTTTTACACACACCAGCAAAGCCACAGTTCTGCCTGTGAATGAAGGCTTTGTTTTGCATTTCTGTTTGTCTACCTACAGATACATGTGTGATGTAATTTAGTTCCACATGCATGAAGTGGAATTTCATGAACTTTCTGCAAGTAACCCATGGTTGTAGTATCACATAAATGAGAAACTATTTTTCCAGTCATTCCCTCACATACATACTAGGGAAAATTCCATAACATGATTTGCATTTCCTTTCCTCTCTATCTTTCCTTCCTTCACTGAAACTGAGCTGTTCCTGGATTGCTACTGTGGAAAATTAAATGCAAATAGATGGGCTTGGTGTCTCAGTCTGAATGTGCAAAGGGAAGTACTGTGATGCCTGCTGGGAGTCCACAATCGTTGATGGGTTCATTAGAAAGTGAACTGCCTACTCTTCACAGAACTTATAGTACATTAAAAATTAGGTTTATATCTCTAAAAATAAATTTAATGCTGTTAAAAAAAAGCTCTACTGAAGCTTTTGGAATAATCACATTTGACTTTCCCAGAACTCTCTGTTGCTGAAGGAGAACTACCAGAAGTTGAATCATAGGCTTCTCATAAAGCATCCCTAGCCACTATCTGGTCAGGAGGTTCCCATTACAGACATCACAAATATTGGGAGGAGGTGAACTCTTCTTTCAACCAAATGAGAAAAGTAATTTTTGAATAGATATTTCTCTGTAGAGGCCTGATGATTTCACTCTGGGTGACCAAAGAATTGTTCAGCTGCCATTCCTATGGTATTTGGGGGTGGGAGGGAAATAATTCAGTCAGCTCTGTCTGAAGCTTTCCTCTCCCTGAAACCACCCCTTGTTTATCACCAGGAATAAGGCTTATTCAACAGCCTTTCCTGTAATTGCTTATTTTCTTGAGTGCCAGAAATCTATTTTCACTATGTCTTACGGTACTTTCTATGTTTGGTGGTTTGTTTTTTTTTCTAAGGAAGTAACTACAGGTGTTTCTTATTCAGCATCTAGCTAACCAGTTTGGAAGACAAGGGCCAAAGATTTGCTAAGGCTCTCCAGGATCCATCCTCCAATCGCAGCCAAATCAGACCAACTCTGCCAAAATCGCACACTTGCCTCAAGGAAAACAGCTATTTCTCACAGCAGCAGAAGCAGACCTAGTGGTCTGTACATGAACTTCTGTCCATTGTTCATTGTTAAATGAAGGTCATCTGGCAAAAACCACCATTTTGTGAAAAACTGGACTGTTAGATTCTCTTTGTATTACCAGCAATAAATATTGACATGACCACCATGAACAATCACCAAGAGCTGATTCTACTTTCAGCTGCATCTTTAACTATCACATCACAGTCATTTCAAACAAAAAGTTTTCCTTTCACAGATTCTTTTAAAATATTTCTACTGAAGAAATATTTCTTAGAATATTAAAGAATGCACGTGCTGGTTTTCTGAGAGAATGTGAAATGTAATTTTCTAAGAAGTTTATTTTCTTTGGCATCATCACGGTCAATATTTACTTTTAGGTCAGTAAACCTATCCCTTTATCTCAAGGGATCTTTATCACCTATCAAAAACACTGTTGCTCCATAATGGATTGTTTTTTCTTTTTTTTTCCTGACATTAACACATCCAGGTTGATTTTCTTTCATGCTGGCACATCATCGATGATCCCAGTACAACAAAGGAAATTCATACCATAATGAAAATACTCGAGGTTTTGCAATGCTCTGAGACAGGTTCACAAATGAAATGTTTTAAACAGAACTGCGGTAATTGTCCATGAGGAAAACAAAGAGCAGGAAGCACTCAAAGCTGCCATGTTTACTTCTTTAACAGCTGCTACCTATTTCTTAAAAATAACCCAACCAAACAACCCATATAGTAACAAACTCCTCCATATTCCAGCAATTTAACTTATGAATAACCAAGCAACTAAAATGCATGAAGTTGTTCTATGGTTGGAAGAGAATTATTAAATTCTATGTAACTTTAATCCTAATTTTGAATGGAAAATAATATCAGCCCCAGTGGTGGTGCTGCAGACTTAATTAATGGTTTAATCTTTTTTAGTGTTCTGAAAGCTTATCACAAGCCGAATGTAAATGCAGTAACTGTTATTAAAGCACTAAGTTCATTAATATTTTAATGCATTTTCCACCACACTTTTCTTCTAATAATATTATTTCAAAAAATACACAGATGTAAAAAATAGACAAGTGATACTAAGAAATAATATATAATTAATAAACATAATAAATATAACAAATAATTATAAATGAATATTATATTCTAATCAAGTGATTTTTTTCTCCTTTCTCCTGAACTATTTTAATACCTACCTACCAATATTTTATGTTCTCTCATGGACTGTGGTGTAACTTTGCAGTAAGTTTACTGATTTCTGAAGCATTATTTTACACCCCCACAACTGAAAACCTAGAAGTCTCACTCGCTTTATAGGCAAAAAAAATAAGCTATTAAACAATACAATCACAGGTAACTTGTTTTGGAACAGCAACACTTAGAGGAGCAAGACTCTGATTTACTGTTGTTCTGATTTCTTCTTTTTCAATGAGTTAACCCATCGTTTTGTAAACATAATTTGTCACCAACACCAGCCAGAGTTCTCTGCAACTACTTTTTGCCTTTCTTTCAGATCTGTTATCCCTGCTGAGAGAATCTACTAAAGAAGAATTTTTCATACTGACACCAACTGTAGTCTTGCTGTGAATAACCACATTCCCATAAAAATCATTCCATTTATTGCAAAGTTGTTGGCAGACCATAGGAATAATAGTCAACTCAGGAAACCTTTTATCCTGAAATCACATAGCTTAACCCTTTGAATGACCACATGTAGTTCATACATAAAAGCTATATTACCACACTGCTGTTTAATTTCTTAGTAAAAGCTTTTTTTGTTGTTGGTAAGTTTTTAAAATTATTTTTTCACAGTACTTCCTTTAAGTAAAATTTAAATAATAATTAAAAAAGACTGGATTGGGAGTATTCAGTGGTTTTGCTTAATATACAATGTTGTATTAAAAATTACAGACTCTTTTCAAATACATAAAATGTTACATTACATAGATATGAGTGGTTTTGATTATAAAGTAAAAATTTACAGTCATACAAAACTTTACTGGTTTTTCTACCTTCCTCTGGTAAAGAAAGATTTATGAATTTACAGTATAATAGTACAATTAAAAAAAACGTGTTTTTTGTGGCAGACACTTCTGTTAGTCATTATATTTGCTGCATTAAACACCAAACTAGTGGAGATTAGATTCAGAAAAGAGGCATTAGTTCTGTTAGTCAGACCTCTTGACAGTCTGGGAGTCAGAGGTTCCTTATACTTCAGTTTCTGTCCAAATCTATTAAAGTGATGGAACAAAAAAAAGTCAGTGTATGTTTTCACTGTCTATTTTTTTTTCTGTTCATAAACCCTTGTTTGTAGGTAATCATGACTTGATTTATGCTAAATTCATTTGACTAAGGCCATAACAGGAGTTTTGGACTTGTAAATACCCACTTAAGAAAAGTGTGCATTTTTGTTCCAATAAATGAATTGAAATATTCGACTTGTATTTTTAAACTTTTTAGTCAAAACTTTCAGAAAAAAATCCTACAAACACCTGAGTTATAACTGCTGCTACAACTGTCTCTTGCCTTTGCCTACCGATGCCAGGGAAGGCATTTTTCCCCTGTATATCCACATTTTAAATTTGCAATGTGAGTTATACAAACATGCAGAAGAAAAAGCTGAGATCTTTCAGCTGATTGATTTTCTACAGTTCAGAAAGCATCGCTTGCTTAGATAAAGCTGATCTTTCTTGTCATAGTATTTCAGCTGAGCTCAGTACTCATGTCAGCAGTCTGTGCTCTGCTGTCAGTGAACAGACAAGAACTATCATCTCCTGACTGCATCATAGTACAGGTAACCTGCAGATAGTGTCTGGACTGCCTTGTTCTGACTGGACAAGGATCTTGGAAAAACCAAAAAAATAAAACCAATACTTCATTCCTTCAATATCTCATTGTTTCTTTTGTTAAACTTTTTGTTTACATTTTTTGAAGTCCTCATAAAGCCTCATGCTTCAATAACAAAGTTTAGGATAGTTTTAGTGCACTACAGAATCACCCAGCTTCTTGGCCATACCTAAAGAAAAATTTTACAAGTGCTATTAACAGCAGTCAAATTTTACTTTAAACACAGAAAAATAAAAGTGATATTACAATGAGTAAAGGGAATAATCCTCTCCCTCTTTCTTTACAGTTTCATTAGACCATTGAACTGGATGAAATTCAGATAGAGGCCTTATTGTAACCACACTGAAACAGTAGAAATCTCCTGAGACTGTGAAACTCAAACATTTTGGAAACCAACTTCAAGCACCCCTTACGTGCTTTTAAAAGAAAATGAATGACAGACACTTCTTAATTTTTCTCCCTGTAGCAACATTTTAATATAATTTCTGCCATCCTCCCTGCCCCCCAAAAGCCAGCATAAACAGATCTGTTTAAAATTCATGCGTATGCATGTTTTCTTAACATTTAAACTTCAATCACAGCACTCACACATAACCACACCAGCATAAACTGCATGATGGCTTTCAAGATATCAGACATCTCGTAAATAACATTGTAAATTCATGCCAAAATTAAGTCTAGGACAAAGAGGCTGATAGAAACTACCTACCACGCATATTGCTAAGATGTTTATGCAGTGGTTTCAAATCTTTGCACTGATGTGAGGATTATCTAATGTGCTCTCATCCTGCAAAATGTCACGTGAGGATGAAACTTAGTTTCACCTAGCTTTCTTAAAATACTTTAAGTACATAATTTTCAGAGACTAATCCACTCAAAACACCAACCTGAATAATACGAATCTGAGATTTGTGGTTTAAGATGGTACCTTCATCAATCAGGAGAGAACTTCTTTAAAGGTGACTATTACGCTCTCTTCAGTTTATCTTCTGGATTTTGCATTAGAAGACTCCAGTGAGAAAAAAGTAGTTTGCCTCAAAGTAGTGGAATCAGCACAAAATAACTGCATTATGTGAATAAAAAGGTTGGGCTGGGAAAGGTATTTGAGTGTAAATTAATGTTGATCTTAGCTGGAATAACTTGCACTCTTCAGCACTTGCAGCTGCACCAGGGACTTGACTGTATGAGATTTTACACATCTGTCAACTTCATCAGAGACCAAAACACAAAATCTACTGCTCAGGAATGTTATTTGAATTTGTGAAACTTTTCAGATTATAAACTAATAATGGAATACTTAGGAAACTTATTAATGTATTATGAACGAGTCATAACTAGAGGCTTGACATCTGTAGTAGTAGATAAGCTTTTGTTCAGTGTATCAAATTCATGCTATTTAAATAAAATGTAAAAAAAAAATTGTTCCCATCAGTTCCATGAAATATTAAAAGCCAAAGAGAAGCCTCTCTATGCAAGAATAAAATGAAAGCAATACATTTATTAATAGCTACATTAACTGCTTT
Organism: Pseudopipra pipra; assembly: GCF_036250125.1. NCBI lineage: Eukaryota > Metazoa > Chordata > Aves > Passeriformes > Pipridae > Pseudopipra > Pseudopipra pipra. Next base: position 33,274,944 of record NC_087549.1, on the reverse strand, counting down.
TACCATTAGTATCAACTATTTATTTATTTGACATTACTCTTCTATTATTTCAGACTTACAGGATAATTAAACTAATACAATGAACGCATTCAAATCTGAAATTATAATTCTGGCACTAAGAGGCCTTCAGGATGAATCACATTATTACCCAGTTTTTTATCTAACAGGCTGAACCATCAAGCAGCCTCTTTGCTTAGGGAATGATCACATCTTTGCTTAGGGAATGATCTGCTTTGGTAAAAAAGCTCTGTGGCAGACATCAAGAACTTCGCAACCTCTCAAAAATAAAGATTCATTAAGGGCAGGTGTTTATATGTGTCAGCAATATAAAGTGTATTGAAATCTGCTAATAGATTGACAGTATACGCATGAAAATAGACTACAAAGTTCTCAGGTTGTTAAATTTCTTAAAGTCAGTTTTGCATCTCCTAATTTCCATCAAGCCTTAGTCAGGTTTTTTGTTTCATTACTGTATATAAGAGAATTTTCAAAAGTGCTGTCTCATGTTCTTCATTACACAGCAATCCTCTTGTTACTATTCAGAGCCTTCCTCTGCAGCACAACACTAAGGTTTCTGTTGCAATTAAAGCTGCCATACCTGGGGTGGATCTGTGACTCCAGTAACAGACCCTGCCTATATACAGCTTTGATGCAACTATTACAATGGCTTCCAGGTACCTTACTGCTGTCCTTCAATACATTGTCTCCTGAACTAGCTGATCTGATATTTCAGACTCTGCAGAACCTAGCTGTAAGTGGGTAGGTACAATTTGTACCGTGAAAAGCATGCCAAAATTTGGTATTATATTTCCTGGGAAAGGGTGAAGAACTTTAATTCTGTCACTGGAAGGAACACCTTTGAATGTGTAATTTGGGAGAACACGTAAACAAAACATGTTTTGTTATTTTGATAAAAATTTCTTTTAGGATACCATCTTGGAGATGAGTCCAATACCAATAAAAGTTAGCTTTCTGCCTACCACAAACCTTTTATGACTACCATGTATTCCACTGACAAATGGGATGCCATGAGAGGGACCTTGACAGGCTTGAGGAGTGGGCTAGTGTGAACATGAAATTCAATAAAGTGCAAGATCCTGCAGCTGGGTGGGGACAAACACCCATAGCAGTACAAGCTGGGTGGGGAACTGACAGAGAGCAGCCCTGTTGAGGAGGACCTGGGGATACTGGTGGATAAAAAACCCTGGATATAAGCCAGCATTGTGCATTTGCAGCCCAGAAAGCCAACAGCACACAGGGCTACATCAGAAAAGGTATGGCCAGGAGGTTGAGGGAGGTGATTTTCCCCTTTCCCCTTCTACTCTGCTCTGATGAGACCCTACCTGGAGTACTGCTTCCAGCTCTGGGGTCCTCAGCACAGGAAAGACATGGACCTGTTAGAGTGCATCTGGAGGGCCGAAGATGACCAGAGGGCGGGAGCACCGCTCCTGTGAAAACAGGCTGAGAAAGCTAGGGTTTAGCATGGAGCAGAGAAGGCTCTGGGGTGACCTAACTGTGATTTTTCAATATATAAAGTGGACTTAGAAGAAAGAGAGGGACAGACTTTTTACCAAGGCCTGTATTGATAGGACAAGGAGTAAGAGGTAATGGTTTTAAACTGAAAGACTTAGCCTAGATTTAGGTTAAGTACATGGAAGAAATTCTTTATTGTGGGGCTGATGAGGCACTTGAACAGGTTGCCCAGAGAAGCTGTGGATGTGCCATCTCTGGAAGTGCTCAAGGGTAGGTTGGATGGGGCATTAAGCAACCTGATCTACTGAAAGATGCCCCTGCCCATGGCAGGGGGGATTGGACTAGATGACTGTTAGAGGTTCCTTCCAACCCAAACCATTCTATGGGCAATTTGCATGTCCATGTATTTCTTCACAAAGCATGCCTGTCTACTCTTTAACTCATTTATACTAAAACAAAATCTAGGCATCCCAAACAGAAGCCCCAATACCAGTTGAACACATGGAGTTCATACTAGTGCTAGCTCACAAGTACAGACATCTGAAACACTGCCATGATTAGTGATGACTGATGCCCTTCTGCTCTAAATGTTGGGGTGTTTCTTAACCAGGTTTTAAAAATCAGAGTTTACTTGAAACGTACGAACAACTCAAACTGGAACAATTACAACTTACAAAAAATCATCCAAAATAAAAACACAATAGAAAAGGAATGAACAAATACAATAGAAAAGTGGAAAGTTTTCTTGGATGACTATTTGCAATATTTTGCAATTTTCTTTTTAAAGCTGTTTGAATACACAAGTTTTCTAATTGTGTCAGAAAAGAGAAAATTTATGCCAAGATGTTCTTGAGGACTAATACATTAAAGAGACCAAGCTGAAGCAGTGTTAGAAAGCCAACTAGAAGTGTACACAATATCTGCAAATACTATTCTTATCATCACCACTGTGAGGAGACTAAGGCACAGTGATCAGGAATTAGAAAGTATTGGGAACCACGAACATTGACCTCGTGTCATGTCATCTACACAAATATGTATGTAAAATACGAACACCAGACAAGTGATTAGTATATAACGTCAGCAAAGGCTTATCCTGTGAATGTTGAGGGTTTGGAGCACAGCTTCAGACACAAAATGATCTTGATCTGATTTTTTCCATGCAGAGAAGTTGAAAAAGCTTTTCTCTCTGGTAACAGCATTTTCACAATCCTCCTTCTCCACTTCCTTGGTCTGCCTGCAGCTTCCCTAACTCCCATCACTGACTGTGGATCTCCATACAACTTAGTTAAATTTAAATCTAGGCAACATCACACCTGTCATGCCTGTCCAAAGCTGGCTCCACATTTCCACAAACTGTGGGAGAATAAATGATGGACTTCTATACTGGTAATAGTGGCCAACCTGCTCTCCCAGCTTGCTTTGGAGCTTGCTCAAAGCCTGCACTTAAGGGCTGGCTTGCATCCAAGCACTTCATTTGTTAGATTAGTTGACTCTAGGACCAGATGTGCTAAAAGGCTTTCAGAAAGAGGAGCATTTTACCCTACAGTGGTCATGGTTCTTTGAGATGTGCAATAACCTGCACACGGTAAGTCTGCTAAATGTAGTAATGAATTCAATAATGTGTATTATCATAAAGCCCATGATCCCAAATCATGCTTCAGAATGCTACTGTGCTAAAAGTTACCAGCCTGAGTCTGTGGCATATTAAAGTACCAAAGTCTGAGGGGAAATAGCTTCCCTTTCTCCTTTAGATTAAAGAAACAGAACATATGGCTGTATTGCTTCAAAGGCATTCCTACGGGGCACTGTGTGGTACACTGGGGACATAGCTGTGTGCATGGTCACTGAAGAACCTGGGAGGAAAGTCACTTAGTCTCCTGCAGTGTTACTGATACCTACAAAGGAGAAAATTTTCAGGCTGATGAAAAGAGAATATATGTCCCTGTCATGCAAAAAGTTCTCCTTGAGGGCCAGAAGTGATTTATATGGTACATTTGCTTCCAGCAGCAGGGAGGCAGCCTGGTTTCACCTGTAAGAATTGAAGGCAAAGGCCAAAGAGGGACTAATGTTCAAAAAGTTCTGCTGCATGATTGTGCTTTACAGATGGTGTGCTGGGTTTTAGTTGATCCCTTTCTTAGCCCTGGGCTCTCACTACGATCTCCCATCTTGGAAATCCCTGTAGTGCCTGGTGTTGGTACAGCGTGTATCACCGTCTGCTTTAGTGACATGAGAGTCTGCATTGCAATGTGGGCCCTAGCAGTCCTTTATGTTTCTTTAGGGAACAGAAGGGCTCAGCATACTGCTGTGTGTCAGACATCTCAGTCACATTTCAAGTAAAAAAGCTGCACTTCATGCAGTCCTCAGCTTGAAAAGGAATAGGAGGGAGAAGTCGTGCTGATAAATACTGGTAGTCCAATGACTGGGAGCCACATACGAGGAGAACAGGCGCTTCCACAGAGTAAACTATGCAGGAAACAATCCACAAAAAGCAGTTTTCATAAACAACACCTGGCAGTTAATTTCTTCTTATCAACTTCTAGACCTGGGTAAATCCAAGCTAGCAGTTAGAGACTTAGGGGAATCCTGGAAGGATTTACTGCCATGTGAGTGGAAGGAGGGGGTTCACAGGGCAAATACAATGTGAGAGTGCAAGGACATAAAGCTGTCTATTCTCAGCTTTAAACTGTGAAAAGATGCATCTGTGTAAGACAGAATCTTGATGCTTCATGGGAGCTGGAAATGTTTCCATATGTGTAAAGTGTAGGATTTGTAAAATGTTTCTGTATTAAACTAACTTTATTTAATCAAGTGAAGAGGCAGGACAGTTAGAGCAATACAGAAGGTGCTCTTGTGCTGCTCCTCATTATGGGAGGACCGGCGAACCTTGCTGGTGGCAGGTGGGCAGGACAGAGGAGCCTGGTAGCCAGGCTGGGATGTGAGCACCTCAGCCACTGTCTGCCCCAGGCTGATGCTCCCAACAACTGTGCTTAATGACAGAGCTGCATCTTATGGAAATCATATGGAACTGTAATGCAGGCAGCTTTCTAGAGGGGTCCATGCACAGTAATATGCTAATGCAGAAGCTTAGAGGTTCATTAATGTGAAGTAACACCATACTTGAAAGCACAATGCAGCCATGCAGCTCCTTCTGACACACAGAAGAGGTTGTGTTCTGAATTGCCATCAAGAACACATTAATATACAAACAGGTGGATTTTAAGTAAGAATCTGAGGAGAAATTAGCCAATTCCTAATTATTAGAACATAACTAATTTTTTTTGCAAAGAACCAGATAGTGCTTTACAGTAATACCTGACAGCATTCCCTATCTTTTATCATTGAGAAATACATCAACTAATGTAGCTGAAAAACTCTTACTATATTGCTATTCATTATAGGTGACTCCCATGCACATATCATCACTTTGCATATGGAGACTTCACAACCAGAACTGGCTTGTGAAGCCATGAGTGTGCATTATATATCCTTCACAAATGGAAGAAAAATTATTGCTAACCGTCATGACTGTGCCCCATGCATTACTGCATTTCTCAGAGGTGACAAAATTAATTTTTTTCTAATATCGTAATATATAATCTTACTTTTTACCTTCCCACAAAAGCCCACACCAAAAAACAGAAATAAAAATCCTAAAAGAAAAAATCATTAATAGGACTAAAAATTAATTTGCTTTTAATTACTTCAATAGAATTCAACATAAAAAAAAAGTATTCTATTCCTAAGAAAAACTGTTATGTAAGATTAAAAAAGAAAGGCCTAGTAAGTGTCATTTTCAGCTTTGGTATATATCTCAAAGGAACAGATCTAATGAGATGGTGTCATTTTAGAATAAAGTTTGCAAAACACTGAACTAACTTTTTAAAATTGGATGTTCCTAATAATTCAATACCACCAATTATTTCTTTAGCATATCTAGTTATAATATGTAACTGATATGCCAAAAAAATGAATAAACCAATCTTTGAAAAGGGTCACTATAAGTACGTAAGTATATAGCCTTTAAAGATACAGAAAGAATCACAGAACTATTGAATTACAGAATAGCTAGGGTAGGAAGGGACCTTAAAGATCATCTAGTTCCAACCCCTCTCCTGTGGGCAGGGGTATCTTCCTCTTGACCAGGTTGCTCAGAGCCCCATCCAACCCAGCCTTAAACATTTCCAGGGATGGGGCATCCACAACTTCTCTGGGCAACCTGTTCCAGTGTCTCACCACCCTCATAGTAAAGAATTTCTTCCTCATATCTAATCTACATCTACCCTCTGCCAGTTTGAAGCCATCATTCCTTGTCCTATCATTATATGTCTTGTAAAATATCGCTGCGTATGTCTCCTTTAGGTACTGGATGGCCACAATGAGGTCTTCCTGGAGTCTTCTCCAGGCTGAACAACTCCAAGTCTCTCAGTCTTTCCTCTTATGAGGGGTGCTCCAGTTGTCTGATCACCTTTATGGCCCTCCTCTGGACTCACTCTATGCCCTTCTTTTAGTGGGGGCCCCAGAGCTGGATGCAGCACTCCAGGTGAGGTCTCATGGGGGGACAATCACCTTTCTTGACCTACTGGTCATGCTTCTTTTGATGCAGCTCAGGACATGGTTGGCTTTCTAGGCTGAAAGTGCACATTGCAGGGTTATGTTGGGCTTCTTGTCAATGAACACCTCCAAGTCCTTCTACCCAGGGCTGCTCTCAATTAATTCAGCTTCACATTCTCCACCAGCCTTCCTTGTTGGTGAAAACAAGGTCCAGCTTAGCACCTCTCCTTGTTGGCTCCTCTATCACTTGGAGAAGGAAGTCATCAGTAATGCCTTACAGAAACCTCCTGTTTGTGTTGTCCCTCCAACAGATATTGGGGTGGCTGAAGTTTCTCATGAGGACAAGGAGGAGTCAATGTGAGGCTGCTCCTATCTGTCTACAGAGTGCCTCATCCACTCAACCTTCCTGGTCAGGTGGTCTATAGCAGATCCCCACTTAATGTCACCTGTCCCTGCTCTACCTTTAATACTGACTCATAAGCTCTTAGTCAGCTCCTTATCCATCCCCAGGCAGCACTCCAGGCACTCAGCGTTGACATCCACTTACATCTCCTCCTCATCTCCCCTGCCTGTCCTTCCTAAAGAGCCTATATATTTTCATTCTAACACCCCAATCACAAGAGTCATCTCTGTTGGGAGAACAAAGCTTGTATGAGCAATTTCTCCTGCATTTCTGTAGGCCTTGCCTTGGCATGGCTGGGTGCAGACAGTAAAAACTGCTGCACAGTTAACATGGCTTCAGCCTCTGAAGCTAGAACATAGGAGGATCACTGCCAAGGTCAAGGAGGTGTCCTGAGAGATAAACAAGTTTTCTCATCTCATATGGACACCTGCAATACTCCAGTTAGCACTGGACAACAAAGTATGTTTCTTTTATGCACCCAATGCTGTGAAAGAAGAATCACACGTCAGGGTATAGTAGCAGTATATAACGAGTATCCTCTTTGTAATAAATGGACATTTCATTGATCATATTGGTCTGAGAGCAATCTGTCTCAATCCCCTCCGCCGATACATCTCACTAGTCTTTGTGTTGCCAGTAAGATTGTAGACCTGCAGGCATGCACACACACACCTCTAATTCCTCTTGTTTACTCCCCATGCTGTATGCGTTTGCATAGAAGCATTTAAGATGGGCCCCTGATCAAGCCAACTTACTGGCTGGAGTGGCTGGAATTCCTTTGTGCTGCTCTTCAGGTGCTCTTCTGCTGACCTGTGATCCCTTTCCAGACTCTGGGCACCTACTGCTGTCACTGGCATCAGACTGGTAGGAGTGGGATGCAACTTTAGTTTCAAGTCCTCTTCCCCATCTTGACAAGCCTATGACTGAAGATGCTCTTCCCCTCCTCTGATAGATGAAGCCCATCAGCCTCCAGTAGTCCTGGTTCCTCAAAGCGAGTCCTATGACCTAAAAGCTGTGGTACATGTCCTGAAACCATTTGTTGACTTGCCAGATTCAAATGGCCCTTTCAAACTCCTTCCCTCTGGCTGGGAGGATTTATGAAAACACTACCCGCACTCCAGAGTCCCTTAGTGCTGCTCCCAGGTTTCTGTAATCCATTTTGATACTCCTCAGACTGCTTCTGGCTGTATCACTGGTGCCCATGTGAAACAACAGCAGCAGATAAAAGTCAGTGGACTGTATAAGGCTTGGAAGTCTCCTGGTGACATCCCTGCAGCCCTGGTAAACAGCACACCTCTCTAGAGAGCACATCAGGTTGGCAAATGAGTTGCCTCAGAAGTAAGTTGTCTACTATTGTCACCTCTCGCCTTCTCTTAGTTGCTCTTGTTGTTATACGGGGTGCATATGGGGCTCTTTACTCAGTTCTAACATCTCTCCTGATGTGATGGGTCTTTCCTTTTCAGTCTGCACAGGGGTGAAATGGTTCTGCATGGGCACCTCAGGTGTTGGCGAAGCGCCTTCCTCTTACAGGTCTTTGCCCTTGCAAGCTTATATTCTTCTACATTACTGGCTCCTCTCTTCTGTGTGGGCCACTGGAGGAGTTTTTGGCCATTTGGCTGTGGGCTGTGAGTCTTCTGCAAATTGCACTTGGAACTTGCTATCCGACTCCTTCTCAGCCTCCCTGCTGTTATGCAGCCTTTCCACTGCCTCCTGCAGCTCAGCCACCTGCCGCAGGAGGTCCTCCACCTGGCACACCTGTGGCAGGCAGGTCTGCTGCCTGTCCCTGCCCCAGGAGAAAGGTCTAGGCACTTCCTGCAGTTGGAGTTCTGCACTGCAGCTTCTCCCTTTGGCAGGTCTGTCTGGGTGGACGCACTGGCCACTGCTGGAGCAGATGGTGCAGATCCACTGTTGGAGCTGCAGCCTTTGCTCTCAGATGAGTGCCCACCATTCTGCCTTGGGGGTCCAGTAGGATGAGTGCCCTTGACCTGTGCAGATGGCCATAGAGTAGCGCCTGGCTGCTGGGTTGTGTAGACTTCAAGGCCAATGGAATGTTCCTCCTTTGAGGAGGTGTCCTCCCTGCACAGCCTCCCAAGCAAACTACCACACTATGACCTGTCTGCCTGCCCTGGCTGCAAAAGTCAACAGGTCACAGGGTTCCTGGTCACAGGGCTCACTAGGGCTGCCTTTGGTGGTGGCCAGCATAACTCCTGGCTTTGCACATGCCAAGAGAATGAGCCACTCTCATGAGAGCTGCCTGCTCTTGGTGGGTCTCTGTGCTCTCCTGGGATTTCCGTGGCTCAGGAAATTCCCCTCGTAAGCCATGATCCCCCACTCTGCTCTAGAACACGCCTGCACTGGAGCTGATCGCCTCGATGAGTGATGAGATAGGCAGATGTCACATTTCAGTCCTATCATCAAGTTGCTTATTTCCCTAAAACACTGGAGCATACATCCTAAAATACCTAATATGTGTAATTGCTTTGCATACACCATTAAAATATTATACCTTATTATCCCTATCGCAACATAACCAGTATGTAAAATCAAACATTATTTTCTGATGAGGTAACTCTGGCTCTCTTGAGAGCACTGCATCAATATAGTTATTCCCTCCTGCACACAATTAAAATTCAACTATAGAACAAAGAGTATGAGATCTTTAAATGAAAAAATTCAATACTGAACCCCCAAATTTCTTATTTGGAAGCCGAAATGCAGATTTTGGAATCTAAATTTTGAGAACACTGCCCTTTTTTTCTACTGTTTGGCCTAGTACACTCCTCTAATTTCATTATGAAATTACTACTCATGCAAGAAAACATTGTTTATGATGGTACTTAGATCAAATTATAGATAAATAAACATTAATATTTTTCCTTTCAGTATGTAAAAAAATTTGTAATTCCCCTTTAGTGTGCTGTTTAAGGAATGGTCCTCAAGATCTGAAATTATTTGCTATTACATCACTTTGGAATTAATAGGTCCAAATAAATCTGTAAAAAGTGAAGGAAACAAGTAATTTATTTCACTTTTTTCAAAGCAAAAACTAAGAACTAGTACAAGGATGCAGTAAGTAATTGCAAATCTAAATGTAGCTCACCCATTCAAAACCAGAATTCTGACTTCAGAGCTAGAGATCTTCATTGAGATCTGATTATTTCATTGAGTTTGAAAATTTCAGTTACATATACCAGTCTTATTCTTACCACTATTACATAAAGAGCAACATACATGAAATTAGATGATTCATTTACCTGGCTTTATCCCTTAATAAATTCAGATGAGTAAACTTGTTTGCAACTGATGCCCACTGGCATTTATTGACTTTATACAGACTAAAAATTGACCGCTGAAGTTTAGAATTTAATCTAAGAATATTAAATAAATCTCTAGGCCAAGCTTTGAAAAGCCAGTTAGGTCATAAACAAATCAAACTGTGCTTCAGAGATCACTGCTGCAGCTCTGCCCTTTGCATTCAAAATGCTAAATCAGTCTTCATCAGTTTATAAGAAGAAAAAGTATTTTTACTTGGATAACAAGAGAGCTGTTCTGATTATAGAGTTTTCTGGAATGTGTTGGATGAAAGAAGATTTTTATTTAAAAACATTAACTTGTGGTATCTGGAAAAATGTGCATCATAGGCCAAAGTTATGACTGATGATTGCCTGCCCGTAAACCCAGTCTCCCTATATGCCAGGAAGGGTTCCCTCTGAGCCTGGGTGAGCTGGAAAACATCGGTTTTCAGGTTCCCACTTTGAATTAAGCCTAGACCCAAAGACACATCTAAACTGTGGGTTAAATATGCTCCAAATCCAGCTTTGTCTGCCTTCATACTATTGCTGGGCAAGGATACCCAAGCTCTGTGGCTCACTGGCAATGTTGCCCACAAACATCTTGATCCCTAACAGCCCAGATGCTTGTGCACATGAACTGGAAAGCTTAAGCCCGAGCAGGGTCACCGCTAGATCTTTCAGACTCAGTCCTTCATCAGTGAGAACAGATGCTTTAGGCCTGAGGCACATCCAAGTCAAAATGCCCACAGTTTTCATGGAAGCCTGTCAAGCTGTAAGCAGCCTGAACTTCCAAACCACCAAGCAAGGACTTTAAGTTTCTGAGATGGATATGAGGGATCTGCCCTGAGGTTGCAGACCTTGGGAAGCAGGCAGGCCCTGCTAGTAAAATGGTGATGCTCACAAGAATGACAAACTGTGGCTCCTTCAAAAACACCATACGTCTGTGACATGTTTCAAAAAATGTGTCATTTATGGTGAACCGAAAGCCTCAGTCTCTGATGAGGTCTAGTCCTTACATGCTGCTTCCCAAAAAGTACCCAATGCCCTTTCACTGTGTACTTTTCTGAAGGCTTTTCTATGCATTCTAAACATGCTCTTCATTTCTTGGACAAGGCATGATCTTTCAGCCTGGAGCTCATGTTCCCCAGGAATAAGGACTTAGAGCTTATGTACAAGGACATGAACGTGACTGTTTACTCCTAGGTGCCCCTATGTGTGAAGAAGACAGGGTATGGAAAAAACCTATTACACTTGAGTTTGGAGAAACAAGATAAACTGGCTTGTTGTGGTGGAAATGCAAAGAACCAGGCTTATCCAGTGAGCTTCTCTGCTTTCACTAACCATCTAGATCAGTATTTTTTTCGTACACAGCTTCACATTTCTTCAGTGAATGAACTGCTATACTGTATTGTTAAGGCTGCAAGATGTCTATTAGCAGAAGATATTCTACCATCTGTAAAATGTGATTGGTTAACTTCCATTAAAGTCAGTGATCCTGACAACTATGCATGATGTAGCTACATGTCTGGCTATGCACAGCAAATGAAAACACACTGAACTTCATTGAATATGCTGGTAAGATACGGTAGTACTTTCTCATTCTGCTCTGGATAAAATGAAATAAAACCAGAAATCAGAAACACATTTGGAAAATAACTAGCATTGTTATAATTTTAGACAAATCTGAAAAATAAGTCCTACACATGCAACTCACTGAGGGTGTGTCGTATATCCAAAACAATCGTATCTTTACATTTAGCTACCTTAATGAAAGAAAACACTACTTTAAAATTTAAAGAAACCAGATATTTTATTGTAAGTATAAAAAATAAATACTCTAAGGAATGGAAGAAAAAATAAAGCACGTTAAATGATTTCATTATATACTTAGATGCCAAATCATCTGTGAGTAGTTTCTTTTTAGATGAAAAGAAATCAAAATATAGGACAGATGTTAGACAAACCACATTTGAGGTCTATCACACACTGGCATTTTTCAAATTATTTTGGCTCATCTATTAAATAAGGTGTATTTTGCTTGATTTTGAAAAGGGAAACATCAGGAAATATTTAAAGGCCAATTGCTGCCAATTAACTTTGATCAGCAAAAGTTGAATTTGAATCTTTTAGATTCTTTTGCCTGTCTGGAATAACACACTACTCTAAAATCTAGCAAAACAACAACTTGATGATTAATGTGTGTTGGCAGCCCCACCACAAGCTTGCTTAACAGCTGGATTTTAAATAAACAGCTGTCTTCACTACGATGGGAAAGAAATCTGACTGTTTTCATGTTTTCGCGTTATTCAAATATGATCAGAAATTGCATTTTTCCCTTTTAAGATGAAACATCCAGGCATTACAGTGACAGTGGCTTTCAGCAGTTTGGGTAGTTTTAGAATGATCTCACAAGCTCTGCCAAACCATAGCCTGTGTAGGCTAAAAAATCCCTTGGCATGCCAACACCAGCCCCTTGCCACACACTGCAGGGCAGAGGCATGCGTGGCAGAGAAACTCATCGTGCCTGCTGCTGGGGAAGGCAGAGGACTTCTAGTAACAAGCCAATGAGATAGACAGCATATGCAACATTAATGATTTCCCTTGGGGCTAAGGTAACACTTGCCCACAGTGGGATATAAGCAAGAAATCTGCACCTAGCCATTAACTGTTTATAGAAGCTGAAGTTTATTATTTAATGGCCATGGCAGACTATTGAATTCTGCATGTTTATAGATGCTTTTGGTGTATACATTTCTGACAGTTGTCTACTGTCATCATAAATACTAAAACCTGTGAGGACAAAATTCTACCATTTAAACTATAGTAACCTTTGAAGGCCAGTGAAGACATTTAGTATAGATATTATTATGTATCCTAATGACAGCTATTTTCTAAGCATTTCCATATTGAAATTGAGAAACCAAAAATAACTGTAAAACTATTTAACAACACATAAAAAGAGACAAATATTAAATAATCTCTATGTTTTTTAAAAGAATGAACACTTACTTCTAAATCATTAAAGAACAGATGTGTGTCAGCCAAATTGAAAATCATCTCTTCCATTCGGAGTCCAAGGGACACAGAAGTGGGTGGATCCTTAAAGAAGAAATTAAGCATGTACACCATCAATACCATGCCTAACATAGGCACAAGAATACAAACTAGAGGAACAGCTATTCAAGAGATACTACTTTTATCAAATGCAACATCCACTTTGTCAGTTTAACTTTGGTAAGTGTCTAATCTTGTAGTACAACACTTACTAGTAACACTCAAAAATATGACTTTTAACTCGACTGACCCTGAGATTTTGCAGTTGGACCTCTGTGGTCACCCTCATGCATCCCTGGCACAGGCTCTTTGCTCTCCATGCAGAAAGGGTAAATCCAGTTCACCTAAAACTTCTGCAGATTTTACAACTGTTCATAAGTTTTATGAGTGACCAGGGGCACGATAATGCTATTGTTACTCAAAATAAGCTCTCACTGGCCACGAGTGACAGGATTCAGTCCTGGGAATACCTAGTGACTTTAAAGCAAAGAACCATTAATGTTTTATTTGTAAATGGCAATTATATTTAAAACCACTCCTTGATTCTCCACAAAACCATACTTTAATTAGGATTTCAGTTTGGCCCACCCATGCAGAGTGAACAAATCTATTGTTTGTTATTAATACATAACACACTTTAACTTCTCTACAGAAATTACCATAACAACTTATTCCTACAGAGCTAATAAACTCAGAAAGCATGTTCAGCATTGTGGTTACTAAATGCATTACAGATGTTTGTCTTGTTTTGATTTTTTTTGTGTTTTATATATTTTCAATATGAAAAATCAAAAAGAAAGCCTAATACATACATTTCATATAGAGTTTCTCATTTATAAAGCCAAGTATATCCAAGTGCACAGAAGCATGAGTTTGAAAGAACATGTTATATTATCTCATAACACCCTCTATTAATAATGTTAGTTTGTTAGGCATTATATTTTAAATAGAACAGCAGAAGTTACAACCCATATTTTACTTAAAATAAATTAGTATTCTAAACTTGATGACAACTCAGTTAAAAAACAAGAGATGCAGTCCCTAGTTTCTTTTCCCACCTCTCAATCAAATTAATAGGTGTTTCAACATGATCTCTGAACTTTCAAACATTTTTCTGTAACTACTGGTTAAAAGGCAAAATGTGTCAGTAGTAAAAAGCTGGAAAAGAATGATGATTTGGCAGCTTGTTTGCCTCTGGAAATGCCAAAACCCAAGAACTACTAACCAGAAAAAGAATTTTTGAAATTTAGAAACAAAGATACATAGAGCAGATAAAACATCTATTATTGAACTCACACATATTAAGAGTAAGTTTTCTAACATAAAAAAAAAATACCCCTTATAAATGGGAAAGAAAAATTGCATCATGGTATTGTGATGAACTTTGCCCTTAAAAACAAGCCTTCTCTTTAAACTGGCATGGCCAAAAAAAGAATATTTGGCTTCTTAATTCAAATGGTAAGACTTTAAAAGATGAACAAAAGTATTCTGTCCTTCTGTTTTAACACTGCTCTATTTCTAGACCTATGCTTTCCTTTACTTTACCTTTGTAGGCATGTGAGGTGGAAAGCAGGTGGTATTTTCTTTCTAGCTAGGCCTGAGGCTACTTTTTCCTCTGACATTTCTGCTTATCTTTGTGCCCAGTTACCACCCCACCATCCTACACAGTTAATCTAGCTTTTTTTTTTTTTTGTAACCAGACAAGGATTTCTGTTGTGTCTAAGCAAAAACAGAAGTCACCCCACAGAAGCCTCTGCTCTAGTTATTAAAAGGAGTTAGATAGGCTAAGGGTCTAAGATGCAAATGAAGATCACTATCTACATCTTGATTATCAGCTGCTAATGCAACAATGTAGAACTAATTCCCTTCTGACCTTCCATCCATGAATGGGAACATCATTTTGAAAAGCAGAATAAATAGGCACACAGACCATGATGTTGTCTATGAACAATTAATTTTTAAAAAGTGGCTGCACATAAATATTTTAAGTTTCAGTGTACATCACTGGTTTTTTTTAACAAACATTTTTGTCACACCTCTGAGACTGAAAAAATAGTTTTTGTAAAGCTTTCTAACCATTTCACTCCAAGGTATTTTTACATAGCAGAAAAAAACCAGAATGGGATTTCTATAAAGTAATACTAAAATAATATGATTTATTAGTTTAATTTAATTGGGAGAAAAACAAATAAGAAAATTATTGGCACCTACTGAAAATGTCAGATTAAATAACAAAAAAGCTAAAAGGAGAAATAAAACAGATAGTTTTTCACAGAAAGCTTAACTCCTTGATTAAACATAATCTTTTTCTATAGGAAGTTCCACTTAGCACAAAAACTGTGTTAAACTGTAGCTCTGGATACACACATATTTAACAGAAGCAAAAGCCTTATCTGCATTAGGGTTTTAAATGTCTGTGCAGTCACAGACTGGCAACTGCTCTAATAAAAAGCACGAGAGCCTTGCTTTAAGCCATTACAGCAGACCAAACTCTGGCATCAAATGTTCAGCAGGGGCCGTAAACTTTGAAAAAAGTCAGGACTAGAATAAGGTTTTTAAAAAAAATAATCCCATACCAAACCTTCTTTTGCAATTTTAAGCCACTAATTGCTAGCTAATTACTGTGAGGTGTCACATAATGAGTAGGAAAGCTAACAATCTCTTCTTGTTGCCTGGGATTTGCTGGTTCAGTCAGAGCGCCTTTTCAGGTATGGTCAAAATCAGGTACAGTTCAACTAAAGAAAAGAAATACCAATGTCAAACTGCTTAAGCAGGCCTTTTGTTTTGAATACTGGCATTGGAGCCAAAACATTGCCTGTATGTCATTTCTAAATTCTACCCACTTGATTTCTTTGTTTTGTGGAGAAACAAGAAGCTGAAAAACAGGAAAGTTCACTCTGGGTACAAGGTTTATTTTCCACTTAAGCCTACGGGTCACAAATGAAGGGTTAAGTGAAACCAGGCTTTGCTTTTCTCAATCTCTAAAATATATTAAACCACATTAAGAAAACTTATAATTTAAAGGAAAATTCCTTTTAAGCCTCTGAATATAACTGCTTTTACTGAGAATGGAAATGTATGCAAAGACCACAGTTTTCTAGTGCCAATACTGAGACATATTTGCACCTGCTCCAAGATGCTAAAGAAGAGCTCCAACTTTTTCAAAATTCTAGAACTTAATCAGCCCTAGTGCCAATTAAGTAACTGATAACATTATATTTGATCAATACATCTCTCTATGTACATATTAAAAAAATATCCAAAAGCAAATGAAAATGTTTTGTTTTGTTTTGTTTTTCTTCTCTCCTGGAAGGACAAATCATATTCCTGTAGTTTCATACTTCCATTTCATTCCACAAAATTCACTAAATTCAGATAATCCTTAAATAAAAATGTAGTGGTTTATGCCATTGTTTTTGTCATGACTGCGCAAACTGAAAAACAAAGGTGTTATTTTGTTCCAACAAAGCTGAAGGACAAAAGCAGAAAGAGCAGCAAAAGGAGAGCAGGTAATAAAAATGGATAAGAAAGTAAGAATATAGAGAAAAGGTTAGCATAAGAAAGAAGTAAGGAGGAATGAGGTAGAGAATAAGGAAAAGAAAATCAATCCCTTCAGCAGTAAGGCCACACATCATTCATAGTCATTCACCATGAAACTCACTCAGGCATTATGAAAAGAGCTAAAAGCCAAGTTGCCAAATCCCCTATTATTTAATTAGGACATTTTTGTTTGTTTGAAGATCTAGCTTTTGTATTTTAATGATTATGTGAGCAGCTTAGATTTAATTTTTTAAAAGGGCATTTCTAGCCCTCACCACAGTGCAGAAATATAAGAGAAGGTGATGTTGGATTGATTGAAAAAAGGAATACAGGTGAAAAGAACAAAAATTCCCCTCAAAGTTTTTTTCTTTTCAGATTGGCTTATGATCTGGATTTCTGATTTTAAAAGCCAGTAATCAAATCACAAGTCACAGTCTTTTAAAAATGTGCACTTCCTGTTGCTGCAAATAGACCCTACAATTTTGATATGACAGATGCATGTTTTAGCACATTTGCTTTGAACATTTGACACTATCTTTCTCTAACATCCCTGGAAATTGCTGACTATTGTCTGAACCTGTTAATAAGACAAGAGAAATTCTGACATCAAAACAAAGCAAGAATGGCACAGTTTCATGATGGCATCTGAGAGCCAAGGACATGCACGTTGCTAACTCTCACCAAAAAGACCTAATACTTATCTACAGCATAAGAACTAATATCATCATTTCTCTTAACATCAACAGTTGGTTGCCATTTAGCAATGCAGAAATATTATGGCAGATGCCACGTAACCAGGGACAGCTGGGCAAAAGCTGCATCTTAAGTAAACAGTACCACAGACAGTGATAGAGCTGCAATCAGGAGACACCCAGCTCCATGCAGCATATGTATTTATATCTCTGCAGCTGAATACTAGCCACTTTCCTCAACTTCAAGCATCCAGCAAGGCAAGTGTTTTATGTTTAGGCTGCCGAATAAACTTGCTTTTCTGTCATATAATGAAAAAACTAATTATATTCCTCAAACAGGTAAGCTGATATCACAGCAAACTTTTCTGAAAACACACCTCACCTGAACAAACAAGAGAGGTTGCAAAATAGTACTGCTTTAGATTTTTATAATGCTAAAATCTATCGAGAGAAATTCAGAACCTGACTACAGCACAGACTAAATCAGAAGTAGATTTACCCTTCACTCAGCTGGGTACAGGGCAAAATCTTTTAGTGATAAATAGAAGCTTTACAAGAAGACAGTATTTCATGAAGTCAGACAAAACTGTTTGTTCTTCATATGTAGAAATTTTTAAGGTTAACAAAAATTGCGTTTCAGTTATAGCTCACATGAGGTGAACATGAAACTGCATAACAGATTTAGCACAAGACGAGACATGAGCTTTCAAATACAATCCTGGAAAAACAAAGTCTGATTTAATAAGGGCATTCCATTAATAAACTGTTCTATTCACCAAAGACCATATTTCTCTTCTGAGAATTACCAAGAAAACCCACAGTCTGTAGACATATTCATCAGTTCAGTTATGATTTACAGACTGTGCATAATAGAAAGATTTTACTCATAAACAGACTTTCAAAATCATCAGTTGATATGTAGATTAAAAAAAGTGAAGGTAAAAAATTTTAGACTAATCTGTCTTCGTCCAAAAGTCTTCTTCCTCTTGTCTCCTCAATGCAGAGCACATTACATTGCCGGTCAGTCAGAACTAAAATTTGGTTTTTTAGCAATAACTTCTGGAAGTTCTTCAGTCTCTGAAGGGAGGTAGACCTTTGCAGATTTTGATATCAACAGGTTTCAGACAACCTGTATCTAAAAGCCAAGTGATCAAAGTATTACTCCCAATGTTATTTAAATATTTAATGAATATAAGAGCAGCATAACTGCAAACAATGGACACATGAAACAGCTTTACTCCTTGGTTTTTTTATGTCTTGTAACACCAGTACTAGTTTGCCTCTAGAAAATCAACTAATGTTCTCATATTCCTTGTGTATCAACCATAAATCAGCAAATATTACTGAAAATTTCCATCAGTTTCTTGACACTTACCCTTCCGTATCTGTTAGCATAGGACCCTGTAAGCAAGGAATGGAAAATGATGATTGTCTCATCCAAATCCCAAATGAATACTCTCTGTAAAAAGAGAATCAGATCAATGTGTTCCTCTGTGAAGCTGATATTTGACATGGAAAGTTAAAATTTGAATCAGTAAGCACACAAATGGGAAAATTTTATTGAAATGGTTATATATTAAAACCATAGTTTCCCTTGCCATTTATTTTCAAAACTAACAAGCTGAGTTGTTTTTCAGAAAGTGGTAATACAATCTGTTAGCTTTTTACTACAATTGCTATTATATAAAATTATACTATTAGAATAGAATGATATTTATTGTCAGATATACACAGAAAATGAGATTGTACCATGTATTTTCTGAAGCCAGATGTGAGATTAGAAACTGACATAAATGAAAAGAAATCTCTGAAAATTAAATCTTCAGGGTTTGAATTCTGTATTTCTGCAAGTCTTAGAAAACAAAGTTCACGTAACTGCTCTTGAAAATTACGTATAAAATCAAAACAAAGCAAATTGCTGCCAAGCACTTAAATACCCTTAATTTATGCTAATTTCTAATGCATTTTAGGCCCCTGAAGAATGAAAATCATGAACTTGGATCATATATGTGTAAAAATTTATGCTGTCAGTAAATAATTCTTTTGCTTACAGACAATGGAAAATATGTATTTTAAACTCATCCTCTGACCACACACAAAATGATATTTTAATGAAAAATAAAGTGTTCAAATACAAGTATTTTAAATTCTGGTGAGATTGTATTTCCCAAGATGACAAATGGACTAAGCTTTTGGAAAGGAAAAGTAATGCTGTGTGGACACTCATAGCTGTGGTGTGTCATTGGAGATGTGTTCTCAACACAAACCATGGGCCACTGGGAGGAATGTGGACATAGCATGAGAGAACAAAACCCACTATTGTGCTAGAAGTGTCTCCTGTCCAAATGCAAACCTTTCTTTGCCTTTGGAAAAGCTTGCGCTTTTTTCCCCCCTTTTTTTTTTCAATTGTTTGTTTGCTTTGTTTTAATCAAAAGGAGAAAGAAACACACAATATTTTTCAGAGAAAGTAAGAGCTCTTCCTGAAGAAGGTTCTTTAGAAGAAAAATCCTATCTTCTATGAAAACACTGTTAGGAAAAAAAGGGAGCTTCAATGCCACTTTATTTTTGATGTGTAAATAATATTTCTCTGTGCAAAATAATGATAAAAATAAAGTCTGTAACAGGCAAAAGACATTTAACATAATGTACCTCTAGATCAGAGTCAGGTGGTGGTGAAGGATTATTGTTTCTTCTACCACGTCCACGTGATTTCCCATCTGAACTACGACGCAATCTATCTGAATCTGAATCTTTAATGGGCGTTGATGGACTGTGGATTGTACTGTATTCTGTTGTAGTAAAGAAAGGACATTTTTACCTTTCAGTTCAAACTTCAAAATGTTCAACTTATTTGCTTTTTATGTGTGACACTAAAACCGGTAGGTTCACTTAAACAGTCCTAACTAAAATATTTAAATTTACAATGATAAGCAGTAATATTGATACATAAATTAATTCAATCTAGCTCAAGTTATATGAAAAAACAGAGTGATAAATTATTTCAGTAAACACATAAGAAAGGACTAAGTAAAAAAAGATAATAATTCCTGCAAATATTAGAAGATTAAATTCTAAACAAACAATTTTAAGAGATGCCAACTCCTTATAAAAGAACATTGATTTAACTCTAAGTTTCAAACATGATTTAAAATAACTACAATGGTAACTGGTAAGTAAAAAACATCCAAGTGTAAAAAAAAAATATAGATTTTGAAAAATTGTCCAAATTGCCTGGTGGCAGACACTTTTATATTGCTACACATGAGCCAGAAGAATAGAATTATTTCTAATTATGGCATAAAACAGAATATTTATTTTCCCGTGGTAATTTAAATTAATAAGTTTTGAATATGCATCAACTACGAAGATGAAATTTATAGTATTTTTCAAAGGCCTGCTCAACATTGAACTTTTCCAATGAGTACCTTCAAGATAGGATGTAATTCTTTACAAACAGTATTGTATGCTAATTAGTATGCTTCAGCAACGTTTATTTGCAAGGGCATTTACTGTTGTTGAACATGTGAAAAAAGAATGATGATTTATGTATGTAAGAACAACAAAATTCTTCTGAAAACATGCTAGTTCTTCTGAAAACATGCTAGTTCTTCTGAAAACATGCTAGTTCTTCTGAAAACAGTGAAGCGCTTGTACATTAACAAAGCAGACACCTAGCATCAATTATCCTTCCTATTAATTTATTTAGAAGTACCACAGTCCTCAGAAATGCAACAAAACATTTTAAAATCTCTTTTGAAGACTCCCTTTCATAGTCTGAAGTTCACAAATATATTTATTTTGACAGTCCTCATGAATTTTTTTTTTCCTAAAAACACTCTTTTAGTGAAGGCAGCTGAAATTTTTTTTATCAATTTTACTTCTCAGTTAACATTAACTACTCTTTAGAGTTCAGTAGATATGAGTATTTGTATTTTCATTTTAATCAGCCTAGCCCATGGCATTCCAGCTTGAACAGACAGGTATAATTCTCACACAAGTGATTCTTTCTCCTAGGAAAACATCCTGTTGAGGTCAAAGGTTAGATTAAGGAGGAGACTCTGGACATCTGTGTAACACCACATATGCACAATTACTCAAAATAATAAAAGTTGCTTGTGCTGAATGAAAGGAAAAGGTCTTGAAATTCTCATGCTCAGCTTTCAAATCTATCCTTATTGAAAATTGGCATATCTTATATATTTCACATTATAAATTTACCTAAGTATTTCAGGCTACATTAAACAAAGCAGAACAACAAGTTAAAATGTAACTCAGGGTTAAACACGGAATCTTCGAAAGACACTAAACCTATACTAAAAGAGTGATTCTGTGTATGTGTCAAACAACAAAAATCATTCAGCCATGAAAGTCTACATAACTAAAGACAGAGGTTTAAATATTGAAGAACATAAATGTTCAAATACTATATATTTTTCCTATGACTATGTGCACTTCAGAATATTTAAACTAGTTAAATTTTGAATGCTGGCTGCTCTTTCACCTACTGTACTTAGCCATAAATAAGAAAACATAACTTAACTAGTACAAATTTTTCCAATAAATTTGTCTGTTATATACAATTTTTATTATTGCAATCTTTAATAAAAAGGAAAAAGGAAGAAAACAATGCACAGAAGCCTTGAGATAAATTACAACAAAGTAAAATAAACCAGAATTTCTTCAACAGGTATACTGGCCAATAATGTTCTAAATATGTGTTCTAAAATTTAGATACAATGAAAAATTGCATTTCCTATTGACTAATTTAAATTAGGGCTGCTCTTGGCCTCTGACAATGTTTTTATGAGTGTGGCTTTAGTTTCCATTTTTTAAAATTGTTCTCAGAGACTATGACTAAAAATTATTCTCGCAGTGCTGTGACTAAAAATTTTTCAGTATTAAAATTGCATTAGTAACAATAATACTAAGTAAAATAGGAAACAGCATGGAAAGAATATAACCAAAACTTCATGACAAATGAACCAGAGCAAACCTAAATGAGTGAGCATGCAGAGCAGAGCATGGTGAGGGCAGGGAAGAAAGTCTGTTTGTAAGAGCCATCCAGCTCTCCATCTTTGTGATTACCTTTTATTTAAGAATACTGCATTCAAAATTTCAAACACAGGGCTGCAAGTTTGGGTTCCCTTTCACAGGTAATCTGGATGCACCAGCACCTGACAGAAAGACTCCCAACCCTACCTCAGGACCCTGAAATGGGCTGGGCAGACTTCAGCCCACCCTTCTTGGAACCACTGTACCTGCAACATTCCCAAGAAAGATTTGTCTATCTTGCTCTTACAGATCTCTTCAGGAAATTTACTCTGCTGCTTTGACAGCTGTGCCATTAGAACATTCAACTTCAGCATTCATTACAACAATATAAATTGAATCTCTGAAAGAGCGGGAAAGATTATTCCCTTCCTTGTATTTGCATGCATTGGAAGACTGTTCACAGATCCCTTTGTTGTTAGGTTAGGCCTTTCCTGACAGTCCTCTTTTCCAGGTTCTGATTATCACTCTCTATAGTCCCTCCAAACTGGGCACAATAATGCAAAGCAAAGTCAAGCAAAGCTTGATTTCCTGAACGTCCCACAGGCTACCCTCCCCTGGGCACCACTTGGAAGGATTTTTCTGCAATATTTCCAATAAATTTTACATTCAGGATTCCTATATCATCTTCTGAGGAGGAAGTGACACTGAACTGGTTGTTTCTCAAAGACCTGGTCAAACCTTGCACATGAATTGAATAAGCAACATTGCTAATACTTGGAGCTTCTGAGTCTACTCAGGGCACCAGTGTGTTACAGTGTGACAGATGGCTGTAACCAACGGGGGGGAAACATGACATTGTGTGCAAGAAACTTATTCCATGTGTGTAAAGGGAAACCATAGCATGCACTATTTGAATTAGGGCTGTTGGACAGAGCAGCCTCCGTGTGCATGGCTGGGTTACCAGCTCGCTGTCCAATGGCTGCTCTCAGGTCCTCATAAGGAAACACAGCGTCCAGAATACAGCGTCCAGCTGAGCCCTGAGCCTCGACTAGCCCAAGCCCTGACAAATTCTGGAGCAAGAAAAACAACAGCGGCTGAGGGTACTCCGTGTGCCACTAATATCTGGAGTACTGAAAGCAGTCTGCAGGGAAAGGTAGAGCCTGGAAGGAGCTGCCAACATTCCCCATCCCACATTTGTGCAGTTCATCATTCCTGCCTAAATGTATACCTCACACCTGCTCCTATTCAGATCACATCTCCATTTTTTGAGTTCTCATCCCATCTCCAAAGAACTCACAACCCCTCTCAGCATGGTGTCATCTACATATTTAATAGGCAAACACATTCTGTTCCGTCATCTAAATGATTAATGAAAATGTGGTATGGTGCTAGGCCCAAGGCAGACACTGAGGAATGCTCTGTAGCCATCCTTCTATTTTAACAGCGAGCTCTCACTGACTTCTCTCTGGACACGATTTCTTAAACAGCTTTATATCGTTCTGCTGTAGTTTCTGCCAGACTATTTTAGCCTAGTTTGCTTAGAAGATTGTTAAGTGAAAAAATTTAACTGCCAGGGTAGAAAAGACTTGCTGAAGTCAAGTTACAAGGCCACAAACCATGTTATCATCACACCCATTATTCTACAATCATTGGTAGCAAAAGGTTAATTTGTTCAACTTCAGCTGACTTCATGGTACCAGACATATTTTAATATTAGCCAAGTGAAATGATTATGCTTCTAAAGCACTGAATTTAATTTTATCCTGTTCTTGAGCACCACAAACACAGGTAAACACAGGAGAAAACCCTACCCTCCACAAAATCACGAGCAGAGAAAGGTGTGAGGATTAGGTCTCTACTGCCTATCCAATGCTAAAGCAAGATCACGAAAAGGAGCTGGCAGCAGGCAGGTTAAATACAAGGAGTTCAGATAAAATCTAGGAGATTTGTGGCACTTCTGCCAAAAAAACCCATGCTAGACTCCCAAAAGATTACAAGGGCTCAAGAGAAGGCTGAAGACATCCCTCGAAGTGAAGCATTCAGTGGTGCTACAGCCACACTGCATTAGCAGGTTGGGTCTCTGGGACCAGACAAGTGGTGCCAACATCACCAGGCTCCACTGTCTGTTTCTGGGAGGTCATTTCAGTGCAGACTGATCAGATCCAGCCTGATCTAGTCTCCTAAGAATCCTCAGTTAGGAGCTGTTCTGGAGGACACCTTCCAGGTTAGCTTTGACTGGAAGGACTCCAGCTGGGTGCCCTAGGACCTCTTTGCTGAACCAAAGCTCCATATCAAAACAGACCTTACTCCAAATTAAAATGCTAATGCAAGTACATCCTAAACATACAAACAACAGCAGCTCTGGAAATCCCCTGAGACAAAAATATACAGAATCTGGAAAAGTGCTTAGGGCAAGTCTGATACAAGTTTAGCCTGTTCTCACTGCTCCTGAGGTGTCTGCTGATGGCCTCTGAAGCAGCAGGGCATGGGGCGCGTTGATCCATCAGTCTGGACCACTAGAGCCATTCCTGTGTGTTGCATATGCCTTCACAAAATTATATTAATAATCCAGGAATAGTTACATCATTTTAGATCTTCCTGCTATAGTAACTCTCTGCACTCTACCCCAGGTAGACATTAAATGTTACAGCTTGTTTCTGTTTCACACACTCAGAGTTCTCTCTTCCAAACCTTGGATAAGTGTAACAGAGCCTACATTGACTTCTCTAGTTAGTCAGAAAAAAAACATTTTAAACCCAGATTCTATAAATGTCTTATTTTCCGGGTGTGACTGGTACTCCCCTGCTCCTGACCTAGTAGTAACCCCTGTAGTACACAGTCACATCAAGCCAGATAAAAACTACACATAACTGTGAGGAATAAAATATGTTTACATTCTGGCTTAACTAAAATACATAAACCATACTGTAGCAGACTTTCCCCTGTGCTTCAAAGCACCGTATTATTGCAATTTGACATAACAGTTCATTAGCATATATTTCCTTGTTATACATCACTGTGGGCATTTTTGATGGTTTTGTTACATAGAACAATTTTCCAACATCTCATTAAAAAAACCCCAACTTTGCTTATGAATAGGCAGTACAGCCACAGAGATAGCTTTTGCGACACCATATTCTGTAATTCATTTCTGTTTGTTATGGAAATCCCCCCTGAGTAATTGCTGTATTTTCTTACTGTTGATTTCACTGTACAGCAGTAGTATCGAATGACAAATCTAGGGAAAACTGGCTATACCAGAAATCCCAAATCAGGTCTCTCTCTAGGTAAATCCAGCTGGTGAGTGTATGGGTAAAGCTTTTGCTGTTGACAAAGGCATTGCAAATTTTGTCAGATTTTTCCTTACTACACTGAAAAGGTATGCAAAAAAGAGTAAACATACATTATCAAAGTAATCATATCTCATGTCACAATGTAAATTACATGGATGACATGGGTCTAGAATAGTTAGTATAGTCAAATGTCTCTGCAAGTAGGTATGTACAAATATTTTCCATTTAGATTGTGCCCAGATTAATGGCTTGCCATCAAATCTTACACTTAATTTTGAATAAAGTACCTAAATCCTTAGGCCAGTGTTATTTCAATTCCTGTATACCAGAACAAAAATATGAAATTTGGGTAATTTGAATATGTCAGTCTCATGCTATGATTTTCTTACTTTTGCATACTTAAAGTTTACTTTTGCATAAATAAAACTAAACACAAATTTCATGAGCATTTATACAAACTTATTCTACTTACATAAACCTGGACCAGGATTAAATAATGCAGCAGAATCACATGTATTTATGGATTTTTTTTTTTTTTTTTTTACTTCTCTATAAAAAAAAAGTAGTACTATACTAGTAGTAAGTAAAAGCACTAAATAAGTATTGCAAGAAATACAATAATGCCTGCTGGTAGGATCACAGAAGTATGTCTTTATTGTTGTTTTGACAAACATCAAAATCTTCACTTTAAAAATTAAGTTTGTATATTGAGGACTAAGAGCATATTATTATAAACTTGACAGATACTCTCAATAGTCTATTAAAAATATTGGCAAAAATGCCTATTTATTTCAAGGTTTGGTTGACTTTTTGATTTAGTATTGTATACTCAAAATAATGACAAAGTATTATAATCACAGTATATCATATATAACAGTATATATAAACTATGGATGACAACAACTATACCAACAAGTCCTGAAATGGTCCAGATTTTTTTTCTCCAACTTTCTGTATTGAAGAAAAAATCCTATAATGGGCCAGTAGTACCTGTTATTTCTTCCTTACTCATTAGTTTTGTTTTCAAATAATTTAAAATCATTGTTACTTTTAATCCCAGCAAAACCAATGATGAACATCCTATTTATCTATTTAAAAGAGTCTACTGAAAAGTGCATCAAGTTCTTAGACTCAATATATTTTGTGACAGTGGGTCAGACTATATATATTGTTGGATGCAATGCCAAAGAGTTAAAGGTTTACATTCTAAATGCAAAAACAGGAGAACAAACATTATCAGAAAAGCAAAACCAGTGCTGTACTTTGCCATTCATTATTGCATCCAATCCTCTTTCTGTTTTTACAGAGTCTTCTAGATTTACTCTTCATTTTTATTCATGACAAACAACAAACATTAGAATACCAGAAATTTACCGCAAATATAGCAGCATTTGTTTTCATACAGTATTAGTGAAAAGTTGCCTATATAGTCTGTTTGCTCTGTTTCATTTTCATGTCTCTAATTTATTGTTATGGAATATGATAAGGAGAAACTGTAAAAGATGCTTTCCCTTTTGCAATACTAAATGTGATATAGTGTTCAAGGAAAAAAAAAATCAGTTTCTAAGAGCAAAATGGTGACCCATGGCTGAGAACAAGTTTTGTTGGCTGGTACACTCCCTTAAAAACCCTTGTGGGGTTTTTATTCTGCATTGTGAAGTATGTGAGTAATATAAAAAATCCGCAAACCTTCCAGTAATATATTAAACATACTTATTACAAGAAAACTGAAAGAGGTCAAATCTCAAGAACAATGCAAGTCTCTCTTGCAAGAAATGCTGTTTAATAAATTACAAATACAGCATCATATGAAATAGAAGGATAAATTCAACTTTTCTGACTGAATTTATGAGAAAAACCCTGCACAAACAGAGAAATTTTTGTTACCAGCTGTGATGATAGAATTGAAATATTGCAAGAGAAAATTATTAAAGCTTCAGAAAAGGTTGTCTTCTTCTACATTAACTCTTCTTCTACATTAAATGGATGGGGTCAAAACTCCATCTGTCCAGGGTAAGTTTCAACATGGGCAAACAGCAGGAAACTAAGGGAGAAAGCATAAAAAGGATAGACACAGCTCTAATTCATCCACTGTCTCCTGTGATTTTTTGCATCAAGAATTTCCTGAATTGTGTAAATCTAATCTTTGAGTTTGTCTAAGCAATGCTTGAACTGGCATAAACATTTTGTATTCACAACGTCCTGAAGCAAAGAGCTGCATAGCTTACTTATATGAAACATAAAGAAATACCTCTTTTTTTTCACCCTGAACCTATTTTAATGAATGTGAGTATTGGAAGGGAGAGTGAATGTTTGCTCATTTGTCTACTTCTATTCTTTTTTATAATTTTAATTATTATTACTTCCATTAGATACCACGGCTTAGACAAAAAATCAGCAACTCTCTGTCCATACCTGGGATAATCTACTCATGTATGAACTGAAAGCTCATCCCAGAAGGAAATTAATATTCTATTGCCATTCTGATGAAAAGTATTTTCTTCTGCAAAAAAGTTTTACAGGTGGAAAAAAAACCCAAAACAACAAACCTTAGAAAATCCTTCCTTTTGAACTAGAACAAAATTTCCAATGAAATTTGAATCAGAGAACACATTAAAAATTTGAAATGGCCAACCCAGATTGTTTTGCTTAACAATTTTCTGATTATGTCACTAAGAAAAATGCAACCTTCTGTTCATGAGAAAATAACACTAATTTGTATGTCTGATTTATGGAACAAGAACTATAAACCTCTGTGCAATCAAATGATTTTGTCCTGAACATGGTACAAGAAATTTTTCAAATACACAAGGGAAGAGAAAGAAGAAACACTGAACATGGAAAATCTCAGGTTCTTCTGCAAGAATCCCTGGATGTCCTGGATTGCATGGCAAAAACTTTCATATTTAGCTAGGAACTGAGGGAAACCATAAAAGGATTATTTTGTATTTGGACAAGGAATTAAACGTATTTCAAGTGAAATTGTCTGAGCTTTCTGAGTCTGCAAAACTATACTAAAAATGTCACAAGAGCACATAATTATTTTCTCTCTTTCACATATTTCTTACCAGACTCTTCTGTTTCACTTACTGGCCCATTTTCATAGGAACTACCTATATGTCAAATTATTCTGGTGCCTCTGTAATGTCTGAAGGCTGTTCTGTGCTTGTCCTGGCATAGTTCATAACCACACAGATTACATGTTTTTTTTTAAATATAGAAGATGTGTAGGATGGCTGCGATTCAGCAGCTGGATCCCATTCTACTATATGTGATGGCTCTCCACTGCCCCCCACCATTCCTTATATGAAGCATTCCAATTGTGGTAGAGGATTAGCAGCCTAACTTAACCAGATGTGGCAAAACAGTCTGCAGAAATTTGACTAACTGCAATTAAAATTTTCTTATTTTGCCCCTTTGTTCTGTGTTTTTTAACCCAAGTACGAATTTCCTTCTGTTGAATACACCTTTCGCTTGTCCTCAGTCCACCAGAACTACCCTCCTCCATGCTGATCTCTCTTTTCTTTGACCCCAGCCTTGCTTTGTCTTTTGAGCAGACTGTGTATGAGTTCAACTGAGGCTTTGCAATAAGCCTCAGCAAGGAAAAAAGTAAAACCATTTACACTGTCCAAGGGGAAATGGCAAGAACAGCACTGAATTCACTGACTGGTCTTTTCTTTCCTTCTTGCAAGGGGTTCTTCAAAGAGTTGAAGGTTTGTGAGGCAGCAAAAGGTTCTGACCTAATTTTTCCTTAGGAATCCAATACTCGTTTCCTTAGGAACACTGGGTTCCTTAGGAACCCATCACTGATAGCCACCTTAAACTCCTCTCGTACCAGTGGAGATGCTTTGGCACCTCAGGATTAAGACTGTAGTTAAACTGAACTCTAAACAGAGATATTTATCTCTTACCACTCAAAACAGAAGGAGCCTAATTAGGCTGAATCCTAACTTAAATGCATAAAGACAACAATTGCATAAAGAAAAATGGAAAAATCTGGGTCTAGCCCTATACCTTCTGCTGACTGCAACCACGTTGATGAAGGAGAACAGAAAGACAGCATTCATTAGCTCCTCCTAATAGAGAGTGGTCCACAGCATGCATGTTCCTAAACGTGCCCCTGCCTCTAGTACAGGCAGTCAGCCCATGAAAACCCTAAGAGTTGTTATTTGCGAGCCATTAGAAGGAACTTTTCAGAATTGTTAAATCTTTAATGTCTTAGGAAAAGAGATGGCAGCCCCAGCAGTGCTAGAGGAGGTGTGCCCATGTCCAAGGAAGGGCTAAGCATGCAGTGGTAGGGCACCCGTGGATATACTTTCAACATGTGAAAGCACAAACTAGAAGATGGATTTGGTGCAGGACTCATCCATAAGAAAACTCAAAAAAATTCTTTAAAATTTTTAGACAAAACTTTCATAACAAGAGTGTAGAGGATTTGAGGGAGGGAAAAAAAAGACTTCTTAAAAAGGAACTGATAGAAAAGTTCTGTCCAGGCTTACAGAGTAGAGAAAACTATTTAAATAGGAAGACAGCCTTTAAGCCAGTAAGTTTGACCTCGGGAAAAATATAACTCCTCTTGTTGATCATGCATTTACTATTGCTTTTAGGAAGTATCAACGACTTAAAAATAAATACATGTAAAGATTTTGCAAAAGATCAGGACCCAGATAATATAACAATTCAATTTCAATATCTTGATAAAAGCTAAAACTTGATCACATTTGGGTTTTGGGCTAAGAGGAACTTAACGGCTTCCAAATCAAAAAGAGAAGCAAATAAACCCACAAGAAAACAAAAGTAAAAAATTTCTAAAAAGGGAAAGGCAGGGTAATTAAGAAGTCACCAACATATATCCACATATTCTAAATGCCCTAGACTCCAACATGCATTCATATATTTAGAAAGATTCCTTTCTCAAATACATTGCATACATATGCAACCTCGTGTATATAAACACATACATCATCTGTATCTTCCTCCCTATTTACTTTCAGCAAATGCCTTAAACAAGACAAAACTGAATACATTTTTTTTCAGGTACACACTCATGCAGAAAAGCAACAGAAGCCTAGCAAATTATATTAAAAGCTCACAGTGCATATGGAAGATTAGTCCCATCAAATACTTCAGGAAAACTAAAAACAACTTCCCCCCAAAAATCCCCCCTCCAAAACAAAATCACCTGATACCATTGCAAATCATAGCTGCTTCTCACTGCATTACTGAGAAACACATTTGCAACCCTGGAATTTCTCTCTGACAGATTTCAAACTTCTGCCATCTACTAAGTACTGACATGCTTGAACTGTTAAAAAAATGGATTATTATTTTTTTCAATAATGTGAAAAGTATTTTTCACCCCTCATTTCCAAAAACAGCTGGAGTAGTTTGAAATAAATGTTCAAAAAATATCTCAACTAGTACAGGACTGCCAAATTCCAACAAGAAAGGTAAAATAACTGGGAAAAAGGACAAGTCACTGAAAATCTTTTCTTAAAATGGAAACACTTGTGCAATTTCAACTCCCCATTACAAGCATTATTATGTCCTCTTAAAGTAAAAAACCACAAAATTCTCTTTCAAGTGGACAGTTGGGCTATGGTCTGAAGACCTCTTGATTTCAGTCTTACTTAGAAAAATCAAAGGAGTTTATCTTAATGAAGACAGAGCTTAAAAACATAAGGTTCTGGTTTAGTGTAAAGACTTGTCCATAGCCTGCAATTTTAAACACATGCACTTTACAAATAAATACAAACAAATTGTATTTTGCACAAGCTTTAAAACTTTTACTGATCCTCTTTTTTCTTCAGTCTATTTTCTGTTAGAATCTGTACAAGACGTGCCACAGGCTCAGGATTAAGAAATATAATAAAACAAAAATCAACAACTACACACACACAAAAAAATCCAACTCAATCCCCTTTCAACTTACAAAAACGTGCCTCATAGGGACAATAAAATCCATGTAATTACCTGCTGCAGGATCTGTAACCGCTTGACTGGTGATGCCAGATGGTGGTTCTTGAAGCTGGTATGTTGCATTTGTGGAGGGTGTCGTAGGGCTGGTGTTGGTGTTTGTCATGTAATGTGAAGGATATGGTGAGCTATTATAATATTGTGCATATTGGCCCTGGCCAAAACTGGGATAAGAGGGATATTCCTGCAAGACAAAAAAGCAACTGAATAGTCCATCAAAGTTTTGCTACTTTTTAGTATAAATTCCAAAATATAACCACAAACACATGTCAGACTTTGAGCATGTATGCTTCCTGGACTACATGCTATAGGACCTAAAACTGCGAGACAGTAAAACAATATCTAAATTGCACATAATTTAGTATGTCTTCTCATACAAGTAGTTAATTAGACACACTGCTGAAGATGTGTGAATTAGAAAATCAACCTCAGACAATTAGTTCTAGAATTCGAAGACAACAAATTGAAGAAAAACATTTGTAAATCTTAGTTTAACTTGAAAGGATGCTAATTTCTTTCAATAAGCTATTTAAGGGCTACATTTTTTCAGTGGATGAGAATTCTAAGTTGGCCAAAGTTTGCTGAGCTCCTATTTACAAATTTACCTGCTGTGAACTATTAAATCCAGTAGAATTTGTGAGGGAATTATTTCCTGCATATATTCCTGATGATGTTGTAAAACTGCTGCCTGAAATAAAAAGAAAAATTACATACATTACTAAAACAAAGTATCGGAAAATAACTTCCATCACACGATTATATCATAAGGTTATGGCATATTTGTAATATTTCCCATATGTTGCCTGATTTGGTTCTACAACATGTTAATATATGGAAAGTGATAATTCATAGTTCCTACACTGTGTGTTTCATTATTGCAATAAAAAAATCCCTTGAAATTTAGACAGGAATTTTGGAGCCACCTCAGCTCTGATTGAATATTAGGCTATCTACCACCCCTCCAAATAATACCCAGCATCGTAGAAGTAATGAGGGTTACTTCACTTTTTTTGTTGAACAGTAATGGCAAGCCTTGTCCCAAGAGATGCCATCTCCACTCACGGAAGCCCACTGGCTTTGTTTCTCCTTCCACCTTTGATAACTGTGTCCTCTCCCCTTCCTGAGCCTCAGCTCCTCACAGAAACAACAAAAGCCATAACTCCCTGCTCCAAACAGCTCAGTCCAACTGCAAAGCCATTAGGATTCACTAATCGATCATACATGGCCTTGGGCTGCAAATCTTTTCTTTTTTGATAGAGTCTATTAGGCATGACACAAGAGAAAAAAAGTATCTCTGAGAAGGGAGACCCAAGATTGAATTTAGCTCACATACTGAATTACTGCCTTCATCTCCCTCCTCCTGCTTTCATGAGCCACCAAAACGAGACAGATGGGGCTCTCAGGTTTAATACCCAACCTGAGAAGCTGTTCCACTAAAAGGGCAGCAATCCCCTTTTAGCTGTTTTGCCCTCACTGGTTATAACCCGGGAGCGACACAGCCACCAGCTCAGGCATATGGATGCACAGGGTGAAGCTACATAAGCCACCACAAAGTCTGTAATCAGGCAACCTATTGAACTTGTGCAGCAAGAGAACACCACCCAGTGCAAATTATTAAAGCACACAAGTTGTTTACAGCCTCTCTCACCACCAAACCTGCCTTAGTGCAAAGATATACAGAGAGCCTGGGAGCAAAAGCTTGCAGATGAGCAAAGGAGACAAGAAGGGAAGAAAATCAATAGAGAGCCAGGCACACAGATGCACCAATCCTCTGAGATAACCAACAAAACCTCAATTAACAACCAAATTCTATGCAGAGGTTACTCATTGGGAAAAGTGACGTTTCTTGCAACTCCAAAGAGCACAGAATGCAGGCAGGGCTGCATGCTTAGTACAACCCCCTAAGGACAATTGTGAGCTATCAACTTCTTTAAATAAAAAAACCTCAAAACCAATAGGTATCCTAGCTATGAGAAGTCAGAAGGGAAAATATTTACATGCTTTGATTGCAAAAGTAACTAAAAGCACATACAAGCTAAGACTCAAACAAAGAAGGAGATGTGAAGTCCAACAGCAAGGGGAGTAAATGATGAATCTTAAACTTAACATGTGATAATGACTGTAAATGTTTCTCTTGTATCTTCTATTAATGCAAAAGCTTTGTGGATGTTCATAGATGCTACTAATCCTGCGAACTAAAATCAGATTACTTCAGCAGAAGAGTTGACATCCAAGTTTAGCAGATAGTACAGATAAACAGTACTAATGAGAAAAACATGTTGTTTTAAATTTAATTTAAAATTGGAAAACAGATGTTATTTTTTTTTTATTATAACAAACCCCAGAGCCAAAATACAGCTGAAAAATATTTTAAATTGCAAAACTTTGAAATGATATTTTATTTCTAATAGTGCTTTGGCTGGAAGAATGTAAGTCACTGTGTCTCTTTTTATTTCTGTAGATATTTTTGAGTGATGCAGTAATACATTCAAACACAGGATTTAGACGTGCACAGTTTGAGCCACTCTAAAAAAAAGTATAAAAGAGATATAAAAAGCCTCTCATAAGAAAAAAAAAACCCAAAGGCTTTTTTTGAGGAATACGTTAGCTTCTGTCAAAAATTTGGCAAATAATTTGCAAGAGCAAATGAGTAAAGTAATCACATGCCAGCCAGCATCTCTCCCTCTCAGACAAAGACACACACATACTAACTTGCAGATCTCTCTCTTTCATCTCATGGTCAGCACTGGCTCCTATGGAGGAGGGGTAGGGGTCTCCTAGACCGTAACAAACATGAAGCAGGTTTCTCAGAAACAGCTCCGTGGGCCACCCAGAACTACAGGCCTAAAGTTCTTTTTAAAATACTTCAATGTTGCCATTTGTTTTTTAAGTATTCAGCCATAACATGGCATAGAGCTGTTGTCCTGTCTTAGCTGAACAAATACAAAAATAATAATAGTTACAAAATGCACGAGATTTACTGCTCTAACTTGGCCAGCTACGTAGCTTTAAAATGTGATAAAAGCTGTAAATTGCAGGTCAAAGGTCTATTTTGCCAAGAGCTCTGACCCACATTAAAGCCGGGAATCCCAGTCAGCGTCAGAAGGCTGCGGACCCTGCTGGGACTAGAGCGCAGGCTCCAGGCACGGGGCTTGCTGCTGTGCCGCTGCCGCGAGGCGTGGGATGCTGTCCTCCCCCGTGTATTGGCCACAGGAGTCCATTTGCTTTCCTGGCTCAGTCTCCTTGCCATGGGCTATGTCTATCATCAGGGTACAATGTATGTGGCAGAAGTTTAGTGCAGCTCTCTTGGGAAAGCCAAAGACGGCCAGATGGGCTATTTAAACTCAAGGTTTCTTCCGTTTGCTTACAGTGCTTAAAAATCCTTGGCAAACTCTCCTTTGTTGTCCTAGTAACTGGTTGGCCATCCAGCACAATATTTTTATACTGTATAATAATAACCAAATACCTTAGTGTTTACTTTTTTATGGTTGATTTCCCAAACCAATTGGATAGTTAGTCGTCACAGTCTTGGTAACTAAAACAATGCTGGTGCTCATCACAGGCATCCTACCCTTCCAGCAGTAGGATACTCGAGCGCAGGGTAAAAGCCATCTTTAATCACAATCAAAGGATACTCAAATAAGACAGTTGCAAATAGAGGTCTTTCCTTGCCGCTCCCCCCAGCCCTTCTCCACTTCATTTATCCTCACCAAGCAATCCTTATAGGATTGCTGCCTATATAGGAATAACGGTCCATTCCCACAGCCATTAGTCATGTAAGTGGTCTTTCAACATCTATGAAGCAACTTATATGAAAAACAGCTTAAGGAACACATTCGTTAAGTAAGGGGGGGGGAGTGGGGAGATGGGGTGGCAGAACTGCCTGAGCCCTCTTCTCACCCTCTCCCCTATGCACCTCCTGTTACAGGGATGATAAATTTGTAACGAACAAAAACCTGATTACCAGAATAACCTGAGCACGAAGTCACAGGCAGCAATTCTCCTTATAATTTTCAAAAGTTGGCAGTCTCTCCCTGCACTATTGTTCAGTGACTAATCACGCTGTAATTTCAGCAGGGTCAGGAAAAGCACTGGATTTAATTGGCTGCACACGCACCGCGAGGCAGAGTCTCTACATTGCAGGAAGACATTCACCCCAGGGAGAGGAACCAGAATTAACTCCAAAGCTTTCGAGCACGAGGTAACCCCAGTCAGGGAACACGAGCATGACAACTGCAAGGCCACTAGGAAATCCCCTTTACTGCAGGCAAGAACGCAGGGCCCCGAGCACACTGTCATGTAACGCATGGTTGTGAAGTAGGTTGTGGGATCCATTATCTCCATTTAGCAGCTCAGCAGCTGCACGCAGGAGATGAAGAATGGCTATTGCAGGCTATGACAAGGCTGAGGCTGCAGCCTGCCCTTATAGTGCTAGAGGGGAAAGGGAGAAGAAACTCACTTTCCTCTCTGGAAGTTTCTGCACAAACAACTTAACAGCAGCAGCACTAACCCTGTCTTCTGACATGAGAATAAATTTTGTCCTTTGAAACTATGAATAGGTTCTTCTTCCAAAACTAAATGAGGAAAGGGAAACAAATGTTTCTGTTTACTTTTAACAGCTGTTCAACCTAAAGGAAGAATTAAGTCAATTTAAAGTTATTTCAAACACAAAAGTTAGCCTAATGAAAACACAAAAAAGACATATATATTCTCATGTATAGTATACACATATACTGTCAAACATTTAACTGCAAGAAAGACCTGTTCAGCAATGTGATTCTTTTCTACTTAGCAATTAACAATTCCACCAATATTTTCATCTGAAACGTTCCATTCTTATGGTCTCCAATGTTTCTGTAGAAGACCAGTCCTTCCCTCACCCACACATTGTGCTGTTTATGAGTACAACAGAAAGAACATACACACCACAGGGACCACTCAACTCTGACCTGTGGTTCTTCTGCCCAAGCCAGACTGTCAGTGATCTGTTGACTTCCAGAGGTGGGCAGCTCACAGCCCAAGTACAGCACAGCTGGGGCAGAACCCAGGCTCAGACCCCCTCCTCCCTCAGCCCTGCAGACAACAGCATCATGAAATCAATGCCTCCGACTCTCTTTCTTGTTAAAACTTCACAACTGGGTCATCATTAACACATTTCTTTTTGAAGAATATTTTTAGATCCCTGCTTTTCAATGTGTACTGCTGAAATGCTTTCCAAGATGTTACTGTTCCATTTCTTGACAACTGACACCCTTTCCCGAGCTTGACAATTCTGATCTTATACACATTTTGCATATTGCAGAAAACAAAACAATACACTCTATGGCAGACCTCTATGCAGTCCATTGACTGAGTCCTAGCTCCATTCTACATTGTATGTGCAGGTTATCTACAAAATGTCAGCATTCACTTACTCTTACCATTTTCCAACAAACACTCTCTCATGTTACCCCACGCTGCCCCCCCTTTCTTCTCTCTATCAAATGAGTTTCCCACAAACATCTGCAAAACTACTACTTCACTTTTCTGCCTAAAATCCCATTTTATTGACACCTCTCTCCTCCGTATCTTACAAAAAACAACTTCAGAGCTGTTAGACAACCAATATGGGGTACCGACTGTTTATTATCGCTAAACAGTGTCAGCTTTATTGTTAACACTAGGCCCTTCTAGCTTGTGTGTTTTATTTTAGCCTCCAACTTCCATAGGACTACGTTTTCATTTGGCTATATAGGTTAGCACAACAGGATCCTCTGTATAGGACTGTGGCATGGAGGTACTACTGCTACAGAAATTATGGGCAACACAGACATGATTTTTCAATAACACTATTTCCTAGAGACCATGAATTATCAGTTCCTTAAAAGCTGAAATGTTGATCCAGAAATTCCTTGTAGCTGCTGCTGGCAAGTATTTTGAGCTCTCTCCTACAGAGAGGTTGGATTTTTTGGGAGGGTGGGCAGGTGTGGGGTTTTTGTTTGAGTTTTTTGTATAGCTATCTGCTGAAAGCAAAACCAATAACCTGCTTATGGTTATATTTACATCGATGAGTAGAAGATCATCCTTATTCAGCACATAGATGAAAATTTGCACACTACTCTGATTCTATCCTTCTTACTTGTCAGAGCACACTACAATTCATCAATACTTCAGACATCAGATGGTCACTTCTACCCTACAGAGCTACTCAACACACAGTTCAAAAAGGGATTATAAAAAAAAAGTGCAACAAAAAACACCTCTTTTGTGTCTGAGCAAAGGACTGGATCAATATACCCTTAAAATTGTGGAACAGAAGCAAAACCTCATTCGCTTTGTCTCTGAAAGCACTTCTGCTTCAAGACACTTCATGGAGTGTTTACTTGACAGAGCAGTTTAAATTGAGCTAATTATAATAAAGAAAGGTGCTAAACTTAAAAAAAAATGTGGTCCAATTCTGTGAGTGATCACATATTTCAACAATTCTAAAATCTGCAAGACATCTGATTCCTACTGACAAATTCAGGGGTGAAAAGGCCTGCAGTGGACATCCAAAATTAGCTATTTCTGGCAATCAAAGATTTTTTAAAATATCACTTAAAGTGGTGCACAATCCAGAACCAGGCACACCCAGTGACTTCTAGATACAGAAGGGGAAAAAGGAATTGTGAGAACAAGGTGGAAAGATATTAAGTAAACTAAACAGGCAAGAAAGGCTACAAAACATAATTGATAATAATAGCCTGCACATACAAAGACTTACAGCTTTTAAATAGACTTCAAAGAAACAGACTTCAATCATTACTTAGGCACCTCCACAGCTGCAGTAGGTATTTTTATCTTCTTGTCCCTTCTCGAACACACTCAGGTGTCAAATTATATTTGGCACTTCCTAAATCCATAATCCTGACACGTTTTCCAGGACTCGCTTTGTCTCGTTCACTATTTGCTAAACTCTGAATTATTGTTATTTGGAGATACATTTTTATTGTAATAACACTAGAACACTTCACTATTTAGAATGTAATGAAGGAAGGGATCTTCCAAACTGCTAAGAGCTGGTCTGTCACTGCTCTCAACAAAGGCAAACATCATTTCAGCTCCAACTGCAATAACATCAGAGATAAGTGCTCAAGCAAACATTAATTTTTATTCCAGGAATGTAAAGAAATAAGAAAAAAAAGAAACACCCCATAGTATTAACTGTATCTAATTAATGGTAATATCTGTTTATACAGACCTTGCATCTGGTAGCTATAGGGAGCCTGTCCAGGTTGAGGTGTGCTAAAGCTGGCACCGTAGCTTAGAAATCCTGTCTGTCCAGGTGACTGTGACTGTGCCAATCCACCTTCTGTCTTGATGCCTGCCCACAATGCACCTAAATCAGTTAGTGACAGCAAATCTATTTGTTCATATTCAAACAGGGATGGAAAATAAAATCACTTAATTAACAGCACTTTTAACATACAACTACTGTTGCTTTCATGAGAGAACAAATATCGAGAGCATGCACAAATGAACAGGGTAAAAGCAGTCTAAAAGCACACGGAAAACTGAAGTTCACCAGGGAGAGGTTAAATTCAAAACTGTGTTTCCAATAACTGCAAAAGAAATTTATACATGAACAGGAAGTTGCATTATTCCTGTCTTCCTTTCCTGCCAGAGGCGAGCTTTTCCATATACTCATGACATTACACAGAGGTAGATTAGCAACTTTATATGATTTTAATGAAACATAGCATAGCCAAGCTCTCCTGCCATCTACCCATTAACGACATAATTGAGATTTGCATCGTATAATATTCCTACATGAAAATTACACAGCTCCTAGTGCTCCTTAATTTCTAAGGAATTAGAAGTGGATAAAGAGAACTAGCAGTATTAAGTGTAATGATGATTTTTCAAAGCTAATTAAACACTATAGGAGGCATTCAGTCTTTTAACAAATAAACACCTAATAGACAAGAACTATTTCTGAAGCAGCCTCCCAAACTGGGAAAAAATAGCAGAGTCATTAATCTGCACTGACAGGGAAATCCATTACACATCACATTACACTCTCATTTCTAAACTTAATTATAAAAGAATCTGAAGTCCGATCAATAACGACTTGCTGCCCAAGTTCAGTGATTCTTCCTCCAATTTGTAAGGCAACAAGCAAGTAAATATCAGCAAGTAAAATACTGAAGAAATTCACACAGTTTAGCCTCTGTCTCTTAGTTTTAATTATAAGGTTGTCCCAACATGAACCACCATTTAAAAATAATTATAGCCAAAGCAATGGAAAAGTGATACAATATTCTTAGGTTTCACTGTGGCATTCAGTGATACCTCATTGTTCAGAAACCACCGATATTTGAACTGAATTG
This sequence comes from Pseudopipra pipra, assembly GCF_036250125.1. Taxonomy (NCBI): domain Eukaryota; kingdom Metazoa; phylum Chordata; class Aves; order Passeriformes; family Pipridae; genus Pseudopipra; species Pseudopipra pipra. Next base: position 33,235,326 of record NC_087549.1, on the reverse strand, counting down.
TCAAAGTGTGAATTAGTAACATTCCTTTGAAAATTACTGTTAATCTAAGTCCATTTTCTGGTTGGATTTTTTTAAACAATATTCAACAGTGTTTGAAGGTAGGAAAGGGCTGAGAAGTTACTATGTTTGCAAAACTTCAATACCTCCCTATATACAAATGGCAGCATATTTTCTGCCATCTAAATAATTATTTTTCAACTGCTGTCATTATTTACCCTTAATTCCTTCTGCCAGACCTGCTAACTGCCAGATTATCCCTGTTTGCTTGTTTTTCTCTGATGCTTACTTGCTTCTTCTGTTTTATGTTACAATTAAACTGCCCCAATGACAAATCTGACACCTCATTTTCAAGGGGAAACTCCTGCTATGGATGATTTGGTATCAGTGATCCTTATTTGCTGTCTGTTTAAGGACTTCTGAAAGGCTGATTAAATATTGCTTAGAGAAAGTTTGACTAAATCAAGAATTAAATTTGTAGTCTAAATTTTTTTTAACAGTGTGATTTAATTGTCCATCTCAGACCAAGTGGGAGGAGACGATCAAAGGCAGCAGCAGGAGGATGTCACTTGAGAGAAGACAACTTGGCACTCATATGCCCTTTTGCAAACCTCCATGCTATGAAGAGCCTTTCATCTCCTGAGACTTACTCTTCCCACCTGCTCTCATCCTGAAGGCCTTCACTCATCAAACCTTGATGCTCCCTTCTTTTCTCAAGTCTAATGTATGCAAGGAAGTGGGAAGGGAGAGTGAGAAAACACAAGGGGACTGCCAGGATCTAGAAAGCAAGGAAGTTGGTAAGCAAGGCCTTTGCTAGAAGCTGCTGCTGGAGCAGGCAGGAGGAAAGAGTTTCAGGAAATTCTCCAACCTCCTCAGGGGCTTTGCAGATGAAGCAGAGCCAGGAGCCCCTGGGCAGCAGCTGTCAATGGCATTCTCCTCCACCCCCCTTCCTGCCTACATGGCTGCACTGCTGTGGAGGTGGGGAAGTGGAAAAATGAAAAGGATAGAGGTGCATTTGAGACAGCATCTTCCCAAACTTTGCCCTAGAGAGAAAACTTGAGAAAGGCTGATACGGGAATTCATGAATACTTTTTCTTCCAGTAGACCCAGAGTAAAGAAACAAAAAGAGCGAGCCCCCCTGCTCAACTCAGTTTTTCGTTTCACGTATGTCATAAGTCTTCTCTCTTTATACCTGATGGAAGTGGAAGATTTCTGCCTGGATGAAAGAAAGGCAAGACAGAGGGTACATGAGGCCTAAGCTGCAGACCAAAGAGAAGAATTTTGGCTCTAAGAAAGGTTTCAGTTCTTGCCTGTTGCAAATGAGCACCCCAATGCTCCCTGCATAATTTAATTTGGGAGCATAGATCATATGATGTGCCTTAAATATGCAAAAAATACATATGATGCTAGGTCCTAAAAATTTTTAATAGTTATTTTCTTTTAAATATTGCTCCAGTACAGTACGTCAGTAAGAAGCACTTTAGTCCGAGCCACAAATCACTGTCTGAAAAGAATAAAACACGTAAAAATCTACTTTGCTTATGAACTGAGGGTTTCAGTGATCAAAATCAGCTCTGCAATGTAAAATGTTAGGCAAAATTATTTGAAGTCTTAGGCATGGGGGATGGACTAGGCAAGAAAACAAAACAAAACAAAAGAGCAGGCAGGCATGTTAACCCCTGAGAGCAGTTGCCAAGTAAAGCAACTCTCAATTACAGCTCCGACGACAGCGAGACAGCTAAACACAAGTAGTGAAATCAAGGCCTGGCTAAAGTCAGTGGGAATTTTAGAGTTGACTTCAGTGAGGTCAGGATTTCATCCAGAGGAACCAAGCAAAAAACCAAAAAAGTCAGTGTTTGGGCTGCCCAAGCTCCACAGTCAGCCAAGTATGAACACGAGGTGTCCACAGGAGAAACAGGTCAAAAACAGCATGGTGGGGAAAGGGATCGTCTGTTATCACCCCACCTGATCCAGATGGAATTAGCAAACAGCTCTCATCAGCAACAGGAGGTTTTGTGTGTGTTTAAGACTCCCCCATCTGCATAATGTAAGTTTAAAATATGTGGATTTGATCTGAAACATCCAATTTATGTTTAGAACCATATTTTAAAGTAAGGGGAAATAATAAGGTATTTCTTTTACCGATTGTTCACAATAGTCTGCTATAGGATATACCTGAGATCCAGTGGATTTCAACTTGCAGATTTCAGGATGAAAGATTCACCAGTTTTGCACTTAAAACTTTTAACAATTTTAAATGGACCAGCTTTTATGATGAGTTCTGTCATTTTTGTATAAAACTTACACTATCTGAATGTATCTTTACATAATGTATCTTTACTGCTCAAAGCATGTGGATTGTATATTTTTAATATATTCCCCCAGAGGAATATGAGGCCTATTTTCTAATAATGCATCCTTGCTGCTGCACTGCTATGTGGTCTGCCAGCAGACAGTCTGGCAGGAAAATGGTCTCACCCACAGCAGCTTGTTTTTAAATTAAATTTTTTTGGAAATATTTGCTACTTAGTACTATCTCCTTCATCAGGCAGACAGAGATTTAGTGTCAATTTACCTCAATTTTCACCTCCAGGGATTTTTAAAACATTGGAAAGTGAGATTTTTTTTGGGAGGGGAGTCCTTTTGAATCAGTTTTTTGCCTGCTGAAAATCAGCACAGCTTCATGGATTCATCTGGGTTCCAGTGATCTGTATCAGCTGAAACTCAGACCTTTATGTACCAAGGTAACCTATCGCACTGCTGGAGAGCAGAGCTACTCAGCAAGTCACCAGGGGCCATGCCTGTCTAATGGAAGCCCACGGATCTCTTTTCCTATTTCAGTGTTGCTTTTCTGATATCACCAATAAAAAGCTAATGAACCTCTCTCCTTGATCCCCAAATGGATTCATCCTCTTGAGTACCTTCTTAGCTCGTTAATATATAAATTAAAGCATCAGTCATTCGAACGTCGGGAAATCACCAGTCTTTCCCAAGAAATGCTCTAGAGCACAGCTTTCTCACTAAGTATTAACACAAGAGTCACATAATCTTGATCTAAAGAATATTTACCTCAGGAATAAAATAACACGGATGTGATTTCTTACCATATGAAGGGATTCCATAGGGTTGGCCAGGCTGGGGGTAAGTGGCATAAGCTGTAGCTTGTTGCATTCCCGTTGTAAACTGTGTCTGCCCATATGCAGCCATCGTTTGTGAAGAGGGGGTAGGAAGAATATGTGGGTAGGGTCTGCTATTGATTACAAATGACAGAAGATAAGACAAACACTGCATTAGACAGACATGCATGTACTTATTTTTAGTCTTAATATAATCCTGCTACTTCAGTAACACATAATCATAGGCCATGCTAGACAACAGAAACTATAAGACAGAGACAAAACAGTAAGAAATCAATAATAAAAAATAAGTAAAATAAGAACTTACAGATATTTTTCAAATACATTCTTATAATTTAAAAAAAAAAACCAACACATTTTTCCCTAGAAGCTGCTGTGGTTTAAATTATGGCTTAACAGATGGACCCAATTATTATTTTATATGATGTTAAAATCTGGCTATTTCACTTATTATTATTACTAGTACTATTATTATTTTAAAAAGATATCATACTTGGAAGGGTAAATCTGTGGTGGGGAGAACTGGTGTGTTTGTCTTGGGCTGAAACCACTGCTTCCAATTGCTGCACCAAGGAGAAAAGAAAGCACACAGAAGTGTAAATACACACACCAAAGATAAATATTATTTTTCCTAATAGAATTTCAGAGTATTAACAAGAGTTTAATTAAATTCAAATATCATTGATACCTTAGATAGAAAATAATATTTTATCAGGAACTACACAAGAATGCTTAACATTAAAATCTTGATCGCAAATCTCAAATACTAAATTGCCCCTTTGTACAACTCCTGAACGATAGTTTATTCTTTGGCTGCGCACAGACAACATTTTCAATGCAAACAACCTATTTCCTAATGGAAACATTTCCCTTCATATTTTCAAAGGGTTGTTGATATCTCAAGTGCAACATTTTATTAACTTTTAGAATTTTTAAGACCTACATTTTATGAAGGAGCTTTATGCGTGCTTCGATTGAAAACATATGGCCAGCTTCAGAGCACGTGCCTCTTTCTTAAAAAAAAATAATTCCTGATACAGACTATGTATTACCATATTACACTTCCTTCACTTTTCCTCCACCTTATCTGCTTACCAAAATGCTTTCAGACCTTCAAATCAGCCAGTGTTGCATAAAGATGTACAAGGTGCAGATGTTGTTAGTGAAACACTTAAGCTGAGGTGGCTGCACCATGAGCTGCTCCCCCGGCAGCCCCACGCTGCTGACACAGAGCCTTATACCAACCCATCCCCATTCCTGTCAGTATTTTTGGGCACTGCTGGGAGTGTGGCGGGTGTGCTGGCGTGCTCTGCTCAGGGCGTTATTTTTGGGAGCCCTTCCCTCTCTGGTTTCTGTTTGGGTGTCACTTCTCCTTTAGGTCCCAAGGTGGGTTTGGAAGCCTTTGCCAGGAAGGGGTCAGCGGCAGGTTATGAGACTACTGTAAAATCAGACAGTCAGAGAAACAACAGGCCCTACTGCTAAGTACTTGGAAATAAACAAGGCACGCATAATTACCCTCTGCCAGCTACCCCTTTCCTGGCCAGCTACAGGGAAAATCCATCATCTTTCTACTCCAGGAGTGCTTGTGAAGCATGTGGGGAAGCAAGGAACCTCTTTCTGTGCCTTCCACGCCTGATAATTTTTATTTTCTGCGGTCTGTGAGTCTGCAGACTTATCAAATGTTACAGTCCAACCTTTAGTCTGATCACGACAGACGTACATAACTAAACACACTGTCTTTTCTTCTTTCAGAAAACTAAAATACTCTAGAAATCTTTTGGGGGGCTTTCAGGTTTGATGCTTTCATATACAACAGCTTGTGCAGAAAATGGAGGCTGTGACAAGACTGGGAAAGGGCTAGCTACTTGGAGCCTGACTGGTTGCTAGATATTAAATTTTGCTTTTATAAAAATATAATCCCACAATATAGTATTAGATCCCTTTTTAATTTGATTTACACCATAAAAACTATGTGCTAGAAATACCACAGTTAGTCTATAGGTAGGCTAAACTGTGAAAACACCTCAGGTTGTTCTCACAGTGTTTGTCTCCTCTATGTCAGAAGCTGTGTCTGTCTTCCAAGAAGAAAAGAAGCTTGACAAAAGAATGAATACCTTTGCAATAATGAGTTACAATAAATGAGGAAGACCTACCCCTCAATTACAGTACTAATCACAAGAGGCAGGTATGTTTACTCACAGAAAAGAGAGTAATTACTCTGGGCCAGAATACTCCCTAGTGAGACTCCCACCAAACATACCAATGGGCATTAATAAGCCCAATACTGTAATGCTCCTTACTCAGGGAAAACTCCTGTTGACTTCCACTTAGATGAACAGAAATAGGCAAGAGCTGGAAAACACGCACGGCTTTTTAACAGATGTGTACAGGTTCAGACCACGCGGGATAAGAAAATCGTAAATGAAAAAATGCTGAGCTTAAGACTTTTGTTTATTCCTTACCTGATCCTGAGAAATTGTCTAAAGACCCGTCCGTGGTAGTAGTAGTAGCAATCTCACTGCTGTTCATTGGTTCTGTTTTAACTACAGAAATATAAACAGAAGATATTCTATGTGCACCTAATATTTTTCCATGCTCATGCACACACACTCACTACAGACACAAACTCAATAAAACAAAAATCTGCCAAAAATGTTTTAAATCATGGCTATCGATATTTTGCATTTTATGTATTTGTGCATACAAACAATGCAAAGTACTGGCAGCTATGATTTACACATACATATAAGATGATCAAGAGGGTTATTTCTGTCCCCAAGGAATAAGAGCCAGTGTAACAAACCAGAAGTCCCCATGCAACTCTCTGCACCTGTCCTGATTCCTCTTAATCCTGCAGACCCAACAATAAGGGTCCACATTTAGATCAGGTCACAGCATTTACAGGCTTGAAAGACAGCATGTTGAATAAGTCAAAAAAGAACATAATTTTTAAATGTTTTTTACTGAGGGCTGTTCAAATTTTGTTTCCATTCAAGGAAATTTTCAGAGGAAAATTAAGGATTTGTGATGAAGTAAAACACTTTCCTTATGCTGGATCTCTCCTCTCAAAATGAAAACCAATTTTATATTCAACGACCCTGAATAAGCAAAGGCGACACAGTTCTCACCAGACACTTTAAAGAATGCTTTCACATTTTATTCCCTCTGCATCCACAACCCCACACGGCTATTACAGAGTAAAAAAGAATGAAACCAAGAGAGATTATCTCCTGGCTCATGCTTACTCAGAATTAATAATTAATTAACTACTTTTAATAAAGCCTCAATTAAATAAACAATTTCTATTTCCATTGCTCCAGTGCAACTCTGCAATGACAGTATCCTGATCCATAGAGCAAGGACGGGACTGACCTGCCATGGATTTAAAATAGGCACAATCTCTACTCCCAGGCTGTCAGCAGATCAGCATGGCAATCTCTCAAATCCATTTTTACACATTTAGATTTTGGAGTTACAACACACCAAAAGCAACTGAGGATGATGTTTCAGAAAACAATGGAGCTGATCTTACTATCAAGATCCCCCCCCTTTCACTCTTGTTGACACACACAGACGCCACTTCCCACACACCAGTGCTGGTGCATACCTGACCTTTCAGTGAGGCATTTCTGTAACACTGTGGAAAGTAAATCTGAGAAAACCAAGGTAAACTGCACCCCATTTGGCATGTAAAGCCTAAATGTCATCATACATGCATATATCTGTGCATGTATGTTTATATATATGTGTGTTCAAGTATATCATCACTAGCAAAAAGCTTTTGGTACCAGGTTTGGAAAGGGTGAGGTAGAGGCACTTCCCTCTTTTGACAAAAGACCTTTCCTTTCATTGCCAATCTAAATTTTTATTTCTGCATGTCTATTTCTTTCACCAAACCTTATCACGAGATTAGAAAGCAATCTCTCAAGATTTTACTAATCGCCCACTATTTCTTTTGACTCCCACATGGGATTCTGTCTGCTAACTTGGGAAGTCAGCACTTAGCTCAACACAAAACTTTGCTATGTCTGCATTAACAAGCAGTGTATCCCAGTAAGAAAAGTTTGATGCAGTTAAATGGTTGGTGCAGGAGGTCCAGTTTCCATAAGTTAGGCATTTTTGAGGGAGGTTATTCAGCTGGAGAATATTAGCTGCACTTCTGCACCTTTTTTGAAAGAAGTGAAGTCCAACAGACTTCACAAGGTGAAGTAACATGATAAGAAAGGGTGGCCAAGAGGTTCACTTCAAAAGTACTCACTCATGATCTGAACTGTAACTCTAATACAAAGGTATTTCTTAAAAACGCAGCATATAAACTATCCACCATCCATTTAATAACTAAATACTCAAAGTCTAACATAAGATGTAATAAAATATTTATTGCAAAGTGTCACGAGTAGAAACCACCAGACTTTTACAGGACCTTCTACAGTTTGTCAACCTAGATATGAAGAATTATAGCATCTACATTATCTTCTGCTTTTTCTTAGAACTGTATTTTCACAACTACATTTTACAAACTAATATGTCTCTCATAGACTACTCCAACTTTCCCCAAAATCTGCAAGTTTTGTGAACCTAATTTCCATAATGCATTTATCATTTTGGAAATAACAATGAAAGGTTCTTTCCTCTATAGCTGACAGTTGTGCTGGGGGAAAAGAGAGGAAGATAAGACAGATCAACCTAAATTGGAGTAGAGGGTGTAGGTTTTCAGTATACGCTTTCTCCAAACACTTCCTCTTCTCTACTGCAGAAATAATACTCCATATTGCTCACTTTTGGATAACTGCAAATTAGCAGTCCACTGACTACACTGAACCGCCTCACACACCATAGAGAAGTATAGCATCAGTTGTTTTAGAAAAAAGCAGCCCTGCCAAGAAGGATTTGGGGGTGCTGGTGGATGAGAGGCTGTACATGAGCCAGCAATGTGCACTTGCAGCCCAGAAAGCCAATCGTATCCTGGGCTGCATCAAAAGCAGCGTGGCCAGCAGGGTGAGGGAGGAAATTTTGTCCCTCTGCTCTCTGAGACACCACCTAGAGTACAGCATCCAGCTCTGGGGCTCCTGGCACAGGAAGTACATTGACTTGTTGGAGCCAGTCCAGAGGAGGGCAACCAAGATGAAGAGAGGGATGGAGCACCTCTCCTACAAGAAAAGACTGAGAGAATTGGGATTGTTCTGCCTGGAAAAGAGAAGGCTTAGGGGTGACCTAATTGAGGTCTTCCAGTACCTGAAGGGAGCCTATAAGAAAGATGGAGATGGAGATTTTACAAGGGCATGTAGTGATGAGACAAAAGGAAATGGCTTCAAAAGGGCAGAGGGTAGATTTAGATTAGACTATTAGGAAGAAATTCTTTACTGTGAGGGTGGTAAGGCACTGGAACAGGTTGGCCAGAGAACTTGTGGATGCCCCAGCCCAGGAAGTTTTCAAGGCCAGGTTGGATGGGGCTCTGAGCCTCCTGGTCTAATTAAAGCTGTCCTTGCCCAAGGCAGTGGAGCTGGAACTAGGTGATCTTTAAGGTCCCTTCCAACCCAAACCATTCTATGATTCTTTCTGAGTGGATGTAAATGTTTCTCTTGCCGTTGTTTTAAAAGCGTTCTTCATGAGTCTTTACACCTACCTGGATCCTTGTTCAAGATACCATTTTTGGAAAAACCTCATCAAAATGGAATTTCTCTCTCTATGACTCATGAGCAATACTTCAGTGCAACATTGTTTATAACTGAATGCTGTTTACTAGACAGACTAATTTTGAAGATAGAGGAAAACATATGAAATACAATGCAGTGCATTCTTCATGGAAATTAATTTAGTTGCTGACTGGGGTGCTCACAAATTTTTCATAAAAGCTTTTCCTTATGTCTCTTCTCTCAGCTGTTGTATCTCCAGAATATAAAAACCCCACCATATAAGAAAGGATGTTCACATTATTCCTAATCTGGATACCCATTACTTGGGGGATAATAAATATGCCATCTTTAGGAACAAGTATGACCTTAATGAACCTTTGTGTTGCTGATAGTTGGGAATTGAATAAAAATGGATAGGGACTGAGAAGCTCTCCACTCTCCAAGCATTTCAACCAAAATGCTTGAAAATTACTGCATATTTCCTTTTATTAGCCTAAGGACATTTCACGAGGATGAAAGTTTGCTATACAAAAAAATAAACTGAGAAGAACAGCCATGGGGGTTACCTTTTGGAAATATTTACCATGTGTATTCTTACTGCAAAGGAAAGGTCTCTAATTTGTCCAAGACTAAAATTGACCTGCAGTGGAGCATATTTCATCCCAGAATCATGGGGAAAGAGAGCTGCAAAGGGACTGCCTAAGGTTACAAGTCTCACAGTCTATCCCAGGAGCACATCAGTAATCCACGTCTATCATGAGAGACATGTGGAGCTGTGCAAGGAAGCCAGGCTTTGGAGGGGCGTGGATCTGGCCCTGCCGCATGCTGCTTAAGCATGCTCTGAATTTCAGCTCTTCACATTTTCCACGACAATTAACATTTCTGCAACATGTCCTAAGCTTTCAAAAGATGACACTGGGAAGTGAGTGGGAATATTGCCACATCTACACAGCACACATTGCCAGCTTGCCAGTAACTGCCAACACCATGCTCAGTTGTGGCAGACACCAGAAAGTGACACAGGAGAGTTCCGATTTCTGCCACTCCTTTATCAAAACTGACTTTTACAGAGGTGCAGAATCATCAGACTTGAATTGTAGAGAACAGACTCTGATTTAGCAATGTACTACTAAGTTTTAGTGCCAACAAAATCACTCATGTAATAAAACAGATTATCAATAAAAAGTTCATGGGGAAATCTAACGTATTCTTAACCTGCAGTAAAAATGCAATGTTTATTTAGAACTACTGATATAATTTTGGTTGATATACTAAGGAGGTTAAGAAACTATGTCAACAGAGAGATATTTTTCCCCCTTATTTTTCTTTTCTAGCAATTTGTGAAATTCTAAAAAACAAGATTTAAGAAAAAACTGTGTAGGAAAAAACTGCAATACAATAATAGAAAAAAAATAAGACTAGCAGATAATAACAAAGTGTTAGCTTGGAACAAAAAAAAGCACAAAAATTCAGAGATGGTGTAACTGGTGATCTAATGTTATATTGATTGTCAAGATATTTCTTCTTAAGACACTCAGAGACTGCAAGTGCAACATGGTGTTTAGTCAGACATATTGCAAAAGGTGGCTAAAAATTACTTACACAGCAGTTTCTGAACTCTACCAAGAAAGAGAATTTCAGACCAGAACCCACAAGTTCATGTGCCTTGTTGGCCAAGTAACAACTTTCTTAGTTCACAGCTTGTCATGCAGTTTCTGGTGTACGTATCAGTGAAGAGTGCTATGAGAAATGACATGCTGGCTACTTTAAATATGGATTTAGAGACCTAATATTTGGCCACTCCTAACACAGAAGTTGCAGGAATACCTCATAAAGATTGCACCTTCAAGCGTGCAAAAGGTAAGGTTTTTAAATATCTTTCTAAAATTGCTTTTATTATCTAAAATACATATAAGGCTTGCTCTACTGAACTAGTCTTTGTTAACAGCTATGCCATATACATTAAATCAGAATAGATAACTGTCACTAACAATGAGACAAAAATTATTTCTTGAATCTCTAAGCTGATTATATTTTCCACTATTTTATCCAAACACTTCTCTGAGGTGAAGAATCTTGCAATTATAAACAGGTTACTGAAGGTTACTGAGGGTTAAGGTTACTCAATTATACTAATTCCTATCTAGGATATTATTCTCTCTTTTTATCACAGCTTATCAAATCATCAGTTCCTGACCATGAAGCCCGATAAACTTACTTGTTCCCGCTTCTCAAAGCAGAGAAGTCTTCCTGAATGTCCTTGTCTGGAAACTACCAGAACTTTCCAGCCTAAATTTATGTTTAATTTTCAAAGAAAGTCCCTGCTCAAAGCAGCACATTCTAGTTCAAGCCCAGACTGTTTCCTGCTCTCCCCCCCGCCCCTGATGTGAGAGGCTTCAAAACTTCTGCAGTATTCAGGCTGTGGCTAACACCCAGCTTTCACTGCCTACAGCTCCATGACCCTCATCTTCCTCTTATGTTATTCATTACAGCTGAGAGAGCTTTAATGTCATTGTACCTGCTCATCTAGCAGTAAAAACCTTAAATTTACAAAGAAATTGTGGCACTGCTACAGTGCAAAATCAGAAAGAAAATTCAAAACCATCTGGGTAGAGACAAGGTTTGACAGTATTTGTAGCTGCTAATCGAGATTCAGCCTGGATATTAATATGACAAGTACAGTCATGGGTTAAAATATTCTCATTAACTGCGTTTAGGAGGTGAGTATATCTGAGTCAAACTAATGTTCTTATCCCTTCACACTCACACGTCCAATTATATCAAATGTTTTGTATCTTTTCTGTCCAAATGGAGGCAGCATGTCTCCAGAAGCAATCCTTTTAGAGGTGTCATGGACTATTTCCTTTTTTTTCCCTCCCTTTTCTAGATTGGGAATTTGGCCATGCACATGTTTAACAGTTTGCAGTGTTCTTGTACAATATCCATATTCTTTAACCACAGCCAGACAGAATAACCACAAAACACCATTAATGGCCCCATCATTAATGGCAAAGAAGGTTGTCTTCAGCTACCTTCTCAGAACACGAAGTCTTCAAGTGAACAAAAGAGCAGCACGGAGAAGTCAAGCCCACTCTGCCGTTTAGGTGTACAAGACACAAGACTAAGTCATGGGAAGTCTATTCCGAAGACAGAAGCAGAATGACAAAGCAGGTGGGACTTTTCACAAATGGGAAACAATATACTCTACTTTTGGCAAGGGTATGAACTCCAGGATGGACAGACTTAAAGCCAAATTCACCTGGACAAAGAGGGACAGTCCCAGCTTCCATTACTCTCCACCCAGCAGCAGCAGCACCAAATTCTCTAGCTTATTTCATCAAACCAGGTGGCACAGGTACTTCACTCACTGAGCAGGGGTCAGATGACACTGCTAACCCCGAAGTGTAACAAAGTTTCTTTTTTTTAATCTACCTGTGCCAAGCAAAACCCCTCAGAAGATTACACGATGCAAATGCAAAAGCTAAATCATCAAGTCACAAGGCTGTGAAGTTGCTAAGGCACTTCAAATACCACCCTACTAAAGTGTGATCTTTAACTGAGATGTTCTACTTCTGTTCCCTGGAGTTTCTGCTGGTGCACACTGAGCTGGGGCTGGATTCCATCTCATCTGTATTACTGGCCAGGCATATAACATACAACATTTCGTATGACATTTGTGCACGCAATCACACTTGCATACCTGCAGATCGTGCATAACAGGCTGGTCCCACTGGAAGGACACCACACCTAGTATGATGTGTTGCAGTTACACTTTTCAGTAAAGTATTGGACATCTTCATAGGTCCTTGACATTCCTGAGTCTGTGCAGAGCCACTGTGCACATGGGGCTCTGCGACCCACAGACAAACTCAGAGGGTACTCTCACACCACCATGCTTCATCCACAGTCTGCTCTGTGCTGTGAACACGTATATTGCAAAATAAATTATATTAAAATAACGATGCTTCCAAGATGTTCCTTTTGGTTTGGTTTTTGGTTTGGTTTTTGGTTTTTCTTTTAAGTAATTTGTCATTTGGAGTATTTTTTCCCCCCTCAAATGCCTGTAGGAACCTGTATTGCTACTAACTTATCACTTAAATAAGCTTCTTTCTTTCAGGAAAACCTGAACAAAGGAAATAGTGAAGCTTGCAAAAACAGATGCCCATACATACAGAAAAAACAGTAAGTACATAAATACTGAATAGCCAATTTCCTCCTCGAGACCTTACAACAGGAGTTGCTGGACTGAGCCAGCAGAGGAGTGGACAAGTTATTTCACTGGCCAAATACCTATGAAAGAGGAATAATAGAGCATTATGCTACATGTGCTCAGAACAGACGGAAAGACTCTTGGGGAAACAGGAGAACAAAAGCACAGATAAGACAAAAAGTCTGGAAGGAAGCCAATGCAATACAGCAAGAAAAAAAGGTGAAGATCAGGGAAGAAAGGACAGTCCAAGTTCCTTGCCTTCACATAAACTGGCTGTATCTGATTTTTATCCTCCAACAGTGCCATCAGGTTGAAGAGTCTTATTAGCCTCTACAGGTTGCTTCTTTGAGCCTGTGACCTCTGCAGTTTTTTGCCTCTGGCCATGCAACTGTCCTCTTGCAGTCTTCTGGGGCTGAGTAAAGTTAGCATCAATAGTTCTTGATGCTAATACCCTACTGAAATGCAAATATTAGATCTCCCTTTAGTACACTATTATTTCAGGATTTCTAAATATGGAGGTATCCCTACATTGAGTACAAGTTTCATACCATAAAGCTCTTCAATGCAAACACAAATATAGAAACCTCAGTTTATATAATCAGCAGAAACTCCAGAAATGAGTAATTAAAAGGTACCAAAACAAAGCATACCCAAAAGAAGGATCATTTGGTCAGATTGACATCACCTACCATAACTTCGCAACCCAAAGCAAACAAAAAATAACTATTAAAAATAGGAATAAATTAAAAATCATTCACTGCCAATGAGGAAGTTTAATTGCAATACTGAAAGACTATTTTGAGTGCTACAAAGTATTGCTAGAATTACAACAAATACAATTTATAGAAATAGAATTTTCTTACAAAAATCCACATCATGTGCTATAACAATAACCAGCTCTACCCTCTCTATGGATTTCAATATTTTACTCCCCCATTACTTCAGGAAATGCTGAAAACAAATTTTTCTCCATTGTGTAGTAAAGCAACTTGACAGCAAACTTACTACACAGTGCTGTCTTTTGAAACCCTGAAGATTGATTTATATTCACCAGACTTAAAACAATCTTTCTAATGACGACCCATCAGATAGCCTCATAGTGGAGAGCTTTGACTGTCTTTGTGTGAGATCTCATTCTCATGTTGCAGCAGGTACTTAAAGAGCGAGAATCATTTTTTTTTCCAAAGGAATTTTGGTGTCCAACTCCCTTTGAAGCCTCCCTTCCTACGTATCTTTGAAAATCTGATCTTCAATTTGTTACCCATTTTCCCTTCCCACTTAATATGACAATGCCTTCTCTCCTTCCTTCTTGAACACTCAAATAAAAGGGTGGTAGCAAGTCCATACTACTAACATGAATGTAGTTGCTTGGAAAATCACAGCTCCCTCTCCCAGTCCTCATCTATTCTTTTCCATCTAGTTGCATAAAACATCAACATGACGGGCCACAGGCTTCTGTTTCTTACTCTATGCCAACAATCAGTTCTTTAGATAAAAGTAAAGATCATCATAGGCAGGAACTGGATGCAATTGTCTGCTACAGAAAACAGTTTTCCTACTCCTTTCAAATTTATTGATTATTCACAGCCTTTCCTCTCTAAAGTGTATCTACCAATCTGGGTACGGGTGTTGGAATAGCCACTAGCTGTCTGATAAAACTTAAGGGATGACAATTTTATGAGCTTCTGTTGTTATTGTTCCTTTAACTCCTTCTGCATCAGCCCACTACAGCAATTCACTGGCAAAGGAATATTAGAGATAAGGCATGATAATGAACATTTTGATCCCTACTTCAATAATTTTTTTAAGAGATTTTCTTAGGCAAGTCATACAGGACCTTAATTTTTATGGTGTCCAGTCTCTGCCTATTTCTACAATAGAGGGTATTTTGTGGAAAAACACTTAAAGAGAACATGGAAACCTCAAATATTGTAGTATTTTTATCATTGGCACCACCTTGGCATACCAGGACTGATTTTTCTGAGTGCCTTTATCCAGACATTTTAGTGTTATGCCTTTGCATTGATCCTGGGGAATTTCTGACTGGTCAAGGTCTATAATTTCCTTGTTACTTCCCCATCAGTAAAGGCCACGCTGCCTGATCCAGAGAAGAATTTTGCTCTATCAAAGTGAAATTAAGCACACAAGGAGTTATTATATATAAGCTGCATGTAGAGATTAAACTCAGACTCAATCACACAACAAAATCCCCATTCATTGCTTTGAAAATTTACAACTAAGTGTGAAGCTAAAAATATTAGCTAAAAACAGTGAGCTATCTTCCAACCACATCCTCTTGCCGAATAACATCAATAAGAGACAAGTCTGAAAATGTGCCTTAGAGGAATTAAAGAGCATTTGTTTGAAATGTGGCCATTTCACTTTTGGACAGGTATTTTTTTTCTTCTTCTCTTTATTTTTCCCCCCTCCCCCTCATCTAATGAACATATCCTGCACTTCGGGGTATGGAAACCTGCCAAAGTCACACCCATAGTCAAATCAAATTTAACATATCTTTACAAGATATTTATAACATGCAAATAGCTAGAGGCCTTGCTTCTCGTTCACATGAAGATCCATTATGCCAAAAAAGGAGGGCTCTTTCATGTTAGTGAGAATGAGTGCATGGTAAAATAGAAGCTGATTTCACATATTATATTTAACATGTGAAGATTCAGCAACTCACATCTCCACTCCCTGTGCAACAAGCAAGCAAACCACACTGCCACATTTTAAGAAAGATGTTTGGTGAGCCCTTATGACTCCACTCTTAGAATCAGCCACTTATGTCTCAGCAGGATTCTGCTTCAAGAAGCCAAGAAAAAATAATTTTACTTCACCCTTCATTAAAAAAAAATAGGAAACTCTTGCTTCATTCACTCCACTTTTTCTTAAGTCTCTTTAGCAGGTCAAGGAGCCTAACAAAACATTTTCTCAAGATAAAACAGATTAGCAGTAAAAATTCCACCTTCAGATTCTTAGGCATCTGATTCTCTTATGAATTTTGTCTCTTGGCACACATCTAATTCAGAAATAAATTATTCTACTGTGTTTCTTTGACAAACTGCTCACTTAAGAGTAATCAGAGACAGGAATTTTCAAATTAGAAAGCTTAGACCAGAATCATCAAGCACAAGTTATTTGTTGGGACACTTTCTGAACAACATCGGAAAAACGCATGCTGAGCGCCCACGCCTGCTGCGCCCACTGCAGCCACCCAAACCTGTGGGGCTCTGTGTGCTAGGGCTGAGCAACCAGTCTGCAGTGCTGAGGAGGGTCATGTCACCTGAGGGAAAATGGCAAACAAAAGAAAACCATTTGGCTTCATCTCAGGAGGCAAACACGTATTGCAAGTTAGAGCTTTCTGGGTAGAAATCACACCAAATTTTTTTAAACTTTAAAATTATAGTGTCAGATAAACAAGTTACCTTGTCAGGTTTATCCGAATTTCTTGAAATAAAGAAATACGATACCTACCTATAATTTGGAATACTATTTCTCAAATTATTTGTTACCTTAGGAGAATGCATTAATAGATAAATATATAGTTCATTTCCTGACATAATAATATTAAGCATTTTTCAGAGTGTATGCCAGCACACAGCAACTACATATTGAACAAAAAGTCAAGCCAGATGATGAGTGTCTTTCAGTGTTTCAAGGAACACTCTCGATTTTTGTGCTACTAAGGAACCTTCAAATTACATAGAAGTACTAAAGCTGGTGAAGTTTACAGCAAAGGCTTTTGTGAGGTAGAGGAATTTTAATTTGAAAGGGTCAAGCAATTTCCTCCTGTACCAAAAGTGGTATATACCTGATAACATGATATAAAAATCTAGTAACATACTTGTGTATTTTAAAGGAAGAAGACTCATCTGTGGACATAAAATATTTTTCTGCTTAAACTACATGAACATAAGAAGTACTTTATTCTTTAAAAAAGTTTTTTGTTTTCTCAAATGGCTTAAAATTTTATTGTAATACTTTTACAACAATAACAAAAACTAAATTTTACAGAACTCTGGCACAAACACCTGTTAATCTGATAACCCATAAACCTTCCCCACTACCAAGGACTCCAATTAGAATGAATAACAGAGATGTTTGGGGAATTGAGGGGGGACGACATTTGTTTGATTGACATGTGCCTTTCCTGGGAGAATGCAAGGCATGTCCATAATCCGTAACAGTCTGACAGCACTAATATGACCAAGTTCTTAGGGGGGAAAAAAAGGTATATCTTTGTTACAACAGTTGTTTACCTATACATTTATATTGAACAGTAATATTAAAGCTGTGTGACTCTCCTATCTAGTAGTGCATTAAGTCTCTGTTCACACAGCTAGCCAAATGTCATGTATGATCCTTCCCACTATTGCTGTGGAAATCTTACAGGAAAGAGTACTTTTTGGTGCTTGTTGTATAAACCCTTCTGTGTTTCATTATATGTATTATTATATGTATTCTAGATGTATTATATTACTGGAAAAGCTGTTAGGTTGTTCTGTTGTTAGTATTCTACTGAGAACAAACATAACTTATCAACTGCCTGACTGCTTCTTGAAAAATACGTATCAGTTTACCCCATTGAATTACTACACCTGTTTGAATTTTGGCCACTCCATCAGAGCAGCAAGCTAGCCCGAGGAACTTTCAACACACAGTTTTATTAGCCTACTTGACAAAACTTTCATAGCATCAGAGCTTGGAAAAAGTGAGAACATAAAGAAATATCAAAATAGTGAAAAAGGCTAAAAAATTGCATTTTGTATTATGGCAATTGTAAACACCTACTTTTCCCCCTCATCATTAAACTTCCCTTTCAGGTTTTTTGCCTTTTTTTACTTAAAAGCTCTGCACGTAGTACCTGCTCAGTCCATTTAAACTCCATGACAGAAACACAAACCTGGAACAAAAGCTATTGCTGAAACTTGATAATAGTAACTACTGATAAACATTGAACACTGACTTTATGCATCATATCAATAAACATGGAACATCTAAAATAGTAAAACATTATATAGCTTGCTGACTGCAACAACATCAATGCAACAAGGAGAAAAAACAAATTATGAAACACTAAAAAAAGGCTCACCTTCTGTGCCATTGGGTGTCATGGAATTATTATTTATATGAGAGTTATCAAGTTTTGGACCACTGGGGGATTCACTACTACCACTTAGTCGTCTGTGTGGGCTGGCTAGATCCTGCATTTCCATAGACCTGAAAACAAGATGCAACTAGTTTTAGTGACATATTTAACATGAATTACATAGGAACTGCCTTTACAAGATGCAGTCCACTGTTAATCAACATCCCAAAAACAGTCAGTGAAAAATTCACAGCTTCTCCCAACTTGACCTATTCTAGTGCTTAATTCATGTTTTAGCCCCACACACAACTGACCAGCTACTGTAATTATTTTTACAGCTTGTAACAGAATAATTCCAAGTACTGTACTTTAAACATTCACGTAACCTTTTATTTTAAGACACCTACAAAGATGGAATCCCAATATATGAAGACATATATTTCCTTAACAACAAATTAACACTCTGCTTTTTCAAGATTTACCACTCAGTGGCAATATAATGGGCCTCCAAACCAAATAAAACACTTGAAGCAATTGTGGAAACCTATCATCTACTGACAGGGAATGAGATATTCCTGATGTATGTGTTTACTCTGGCAAACTACTTAATTGTTCCTCTGTTTCCGTTGAAACAAATGCAGCATTAAAACATTATTATGTCTGCTCACTTGTTTGCTTTGTGGATTACATAGAGCGTGCCCAACTGAAAAGGGATATGACCAACATACAGTGAATCCATATAGGCGTTAGTGTGCCTTAGCACTCTGCTCTATCTCAGCAGCTGTCGCTTAAGCAAAATAAGAGAACAGTTCCGATTCAAAGCAAAAATTAAAAGTTTAACCTGCACAAAAGCAGCTGAATATTTCAGACTGGTGATTTCAATAGCTTTATATATACAGGCCAACAGCCATCACCACCATGACATATCCTTTCGTTGATGTTGGGGCTTATGACTGAAGTGCCCCATCCTTCCACTTTATACCTAAAACTTTCGATAATGTTATTTAATGTACTCATTCTAAGTAATTGTTCCCAGTAGAAACTTCACAGGTGACTCTGCCTCCAAGGCATTTGAACTAGTAATTTTTCAGTTTAAAAGAAATGCTTCGGCTCTTTTAAAGACTACTAAAATTATATAAAAACTTCCTCCTGCAGTAATGGTATGAAGATCCTTAAGCCTAAGTGTCATTTCAGCTATGAAGTTTTCACATTTTAACTGACATTTTATCACAAGTTCTACACAAATATCATTCATTTTAAATTTCTTTACCTTGTCTGATTTACACATAAAAAAGGATGATATCGCAATGAGTTCAAAAAGACAGTATCTAATATAAAGTCAAACAATTTACTGAAAAAGCATATGTGCTCATGGTTTGCAGACTTGGTTGCATGCACATAAAAGCGATACTCCAGCACCTACTCATCCACTTAACGTGGAAAACAAGAATAAATATTTTACTTATCACTTGAAGTTAAAAAAATAATACAATAAAAGACTTGCAGAAAAATGGCAATTTTCAGTCAAATCCTTACCTGCAGCTTGAGGAAACAGCAACATCTGAACTAGTTTGGGACTTCTGCACCTGTAAACCAGGGAAACAAACAGAAGCTTCTATTACTCCGCTTTACTATGAGGCCTTAATTTAAAGAAAGGATATCACCACAGATGACAATTCTGTTCTTTAAATCCAAACGGAGAGAGGTGGGTGCGGTGCCCGTGAAAGGCATATTGTCCTTAAATTGAAGGCTCGACTGTTGTTTCCCCGGCAGGTCTCTCTCCCTCCTCCCTGCGCTGGGGGACGGCAGCCAAGTGACGGGATAGTGATTCATCAGGGGCCCGTGACAGCTGCAGAGGGGCTCACTCCTCCCACGGCACAGCACGGCACAGCACGGCACGGCACGGCACGGCACGGCACGGCTCCGCCACGCACCCCCGCAAAGGTAACCCTGCCGCGCCGGCCAAGGGCAGCGAGAGCTGCTCCGGCCCCAAGCCCCTCAGCATCCTCCACCCCTCTTGCCTCTTCTCATCCCTCCCTTCCCCTTAACTCTTCACAACTTCTTGCCCCTCATTGTGTTAGTTTTCCTCCGCTCTTTGCCATCCTTCCTCCGTGCCTGGGCCATGGGGAACCCACAAGCCACATTCACTCCAGAGGCAAGGTGGAGAGGCTGACACTAATGTTTTTGGGGGGAAGGGTGAGAACGACAACAATGGGCAGGTCTACCTGTGGTAAAGATCTTCAGTATATGGCCAACAGTATCACACAACCATCTTTAAAACAACCCATCTCCAGCCAGTGTGAATTAAAATCAATACCCCACACATTATTGCACAAAGCCATACACATAAAAATTCCAATTGCTAATGAGATTTCTGATAAAATGACTTAAAAACCACTTCTGGCTAAATAAATAGGAGGAAGCTGTAGTATTTACCTCTGAGGTCACTCATCAGGAAAAGGAATCTGGTTCCACTGGGAAGCCCAGCAATAATTTTTCAGTTTAATAAAATTACTCCTTTTATAACTCAGGTGAGTAATAGTTTTCATATCCTATCAGAAGAACACTGTTGCTTTGCTAACACACTCTAGCCACTAATGATTGTCAGCAGGTGATAAAATTCAGGTGAACACTGCTAGCATAAAAGCACACAAAAGCTTCTCTGGGCAAGGTATATATCCTCTTAACGTCTGCAGTGAGGATCCTTCATGTGCGTTTCCATTCAACCTGAACTGACATCTCTTAAATGATCACAGAGCAAAGACAAGGGAGATGAGGCATTTTAAGTGCCATAAAAATCATCCAAGCAAATCCTACTTATGTGTCTGTGGGGTGGGGTTTTTGTTATTTTTAATCACAGACAGAATTACTACTAGAAAGAGTAAACAACTGCTAGGGGCAGCCAGGCAATGAAGAACATTACAAACGATGTCAAAAAGCATGCAATAATACATGCTGAAAAACATCAATCTTTTTATAACTGGGTACTTAAAGTACTGCATAACACGCTTCTCAATACGTTGTTGCATGCCAAATCAAACCAGACTAGCAGATACAGTCAAAACTGTGCATTTTGTTTCAGAGATTTTTTTTTTCCCCTCAGTTCTTTACCCCAGAAACTGCTGCAGAGTGCCTTAGGATATGTTTCTGCTGTTACTTCTAAACACCTGGAAAAAATTATAGGTGAGAACTAAGTTTGCTTACAGAGCTATCTTCATTCCCTCTTACACAAGATCCTTTAAAACATATCTTTTATAATAGGAAAAACTTCCATTTTCAAATGGATGCTTTAATTAACTGATATTTTCCAATGTGCCCTACAGAATAATTCATATTTGATTAAATTCTAAAATACATGTAATCCTATTTTAATTACCAATTTTTTAAAGAATAACAACTTTGGTGCATTTGTAAATATACATATATACATGTCATGTGTGCACATAAGTGAGAGAAATTTCATTTATGGATGCATGGGAGAAGGCAAAAAAAATAACCAGCTCATTGGAAATGAATTAAATATATAACTTAAATGTCCTCTGACACTTTATGATTTGTGAAAGTTCATATCCACAATCTTCATTTTCATTAGACATACTTTAGATATATTCCTTTGTGTCTCAAGGATTATTTAAACCATGTGTTGCAAGTTACCAAATTTAAAAATGACTCTTTAATCAAAATAACTTTAAAACAACTAATCCTCACTTAGGCTGGTCAGCTGAATCCACAGAGTGGTCCAGGAAAAATAAATCTACTCTCAAGAATGCGAATGCAGACAACAATTAGACACAGATGTGAGTGAAATTAGTTACAGTTTACAAAATGCTACACTTCACATGCTTTCAGTTTTTTATGTGTAGTACAAAATTACAACGTAGTAAGGAACCACACTTATGATGACCAGTTAGTTCATAGAATAAAAACATTTCTGGGTGGTGTGTACTTGCTCTCATACATTCTCCCATTTTGTCAACAGATTTCTAGATAATTGAAGTTCTGCAACATAACTCACATATCAAACAAAAAGGGGGGAAAAACTCCAAATGCAATGACCTTACCTGTCCAGAAATGGGGCACAATTAAAAAAAAAAAAAAAAAGGAAAAAAGGGAGCTGTGACATTCCCTTCATACACAGTGCTCTGCTAAAACTAAAAATGCCGTATATGCTAAATGACACATACATATTCTCCTTAATACCTCAAAAACAGTACTGTGTATAATTTGATTGTTGTAAGTAACGTTCACATCTTTTTCCTTAATACAAATTGCAGATCTGGGCACTATAGAGTACATGGTGAGAAAAAAAGGACAATGATAGCAAAGCTACTTCAAATTCATCCAGTTAAGAGTCTTAAATTAGTAACATCAAATTCTGATTAGTTAATGAGGTCTTTTAAGTTTGCCTTTTTTTCTAATTAAATTTATAATTCTTCACAGATGTAGGTTTTGTTGATGTTCAATTTGTCTCTCTCATTTTGTTAAACCTCACATAGTACTCCACCAATCCATTGAATAGCCACATTAAATCTGTTAATACCATGCTCTTCAACCCCAGAAATTATTTCCAGAAGGCAAACTTGCTTTGAGAGATCATCAAACAAGACTTAAGGTACACATTTTATCACATTTTCCCTACCACAGAGCTCAGGATGCAGAGGAAAATTCATGACTTTTGCACTGTTTATTATACTTTGCTAAATTACAAATCAAAAGCATCTGACAGAAGATCATGTATGAAGCCAAAAAGTTAATAATGTTCTGTGAAAAGTAAACTGTAAATGGGAAGGGATTCTAAATTTCAGCAGCACAGAGCAAATAAAATATAGGTACTTGTCTAAATTACAGGTTTTCCACAGTATTTTTGCTTGCTAGGAGCAATTTTTTCTAATGGCTATAATTTAAAACATTTTTCCAGCTAAAAAGAAATTTTCAAAGTGAAAATAAGAATTTAACCGAGAAAACTATAGCCAGCACATGCGCTTTGTCTTAAAACACGGTTCTACTTTAAAGAAGCAAATGTCAAAGACAATGGCAGTTTTCAAATCAGACTGTTCCTTCTTAGGAAAAAAAAAAATCTGTCATTTTTAGGAAGGGGTGGAGGGAGAGGCAGAAGTGGACTTTTCCCCAACAGCACTCTTTGCCTCCTTAAAAGTGCTATGCAGCCAGTATCTGCAGTCATAATGGCTTCAGCAGCCAAAATGTTACAAAACTAAAATGCAAATTGGCTGCAGAAAGGCACCTTGCTGGCAACCCAGGAAACTTGGTAATACTTTTACTCTTCCTATAATCGTATTGCTGGGCTCTAAGGGAAGAAGTAGGGCTTTCTCACTAGATGTTCACGTCAAAGACAAATTGCACTTATTAAAGCAAAAGCAGGTAATTGCAGTTATTTCATTTTTAATTACTAGTTTAAATTCTAAAAGTGCTATCCTGCATCTTCACTTCATGCAACTATGAATGAAAGGTTTTGAAACCCCAACACTTTCTTCCCTTTAAGAAAGAAGCACTACAATGTGACAATGCTCCTATTATGACCAGCCATTTAAGAATGTCTTTCTGCTTTTCCAAGATTTTTTTTGGCTCCTGAGAAATATTTCATACTTATTGCAATTCAAACAAAATGATTACTCATTCTTTTTTTCTCCTCTCTCCAAAGGGGAAGCGTGACTCAAGCCGTCTGTCACTGAGCAGAACTGCTGAGAGGGGATGGCTGCTCATTTCCAGACCCTTCCAGGCCTTGGGAAAACTCTGACAGCAGTGAGGTGCTTGGCTAAAAACTGCATGTCATGGGTTTGTGAGCAACATATAAAATGCTGTGTGCATACATGTTTATATACCTAAAATTATATAACATATATACACACATATATATGTATGTATACAGATCCATATATATAATCTATACTTTTAATTTTTTTTACACACCAAACCAGCAGTCTGTGTTTTGGCAGATGTTTTGCGAACTGTCTCAGTATGGGATGGAAAATAAAAGAATCTTTATACGTGGTATCTAACGTTAGAAACTTCCAATGATACACTACACCACATTTCCACTTATTCCAAATTTTCCTCGGTGCTCATTTTTAAATTTAAACAATCTACATGAAAAACACTATCCTCTTTTTTTTTTTTCCTCCTGAAACCTCTTCTCTCTTCTGCTTGCTTCAGTTTTAAATGTTTGCTTACAAAAGAAAGGAAAAAAACCCACCAAAACCCAACCACCTTCAAATAAATGCTTTTAAATGCACTAACAGCATTAATTTTCCAGAATAAATCTTTCACTGCAAAGGGCAGTTCTTCCTCTTGATGTTTGAAACACCGAGAGAAATACATACTTGGGAATGTTTGGTGGGTCTCGGTTGCTCAAAAGCAAGATGTAAATTTAATGAGACTTCAAAAGGTCTTTAACTTCCTCGTTCTAAGATCACCGTTCTAAATAAGCCACCTAAAATGTCAATAAACGTCAAATATTTCAGTTGTGCAGATGTTTATTCTGTCATCTTGAAGAGTTCTCCTGTGGGGATCTATGTGTTTTCCTTGGTGTTCGGAAAATTTAAACATATTAAGCAAAAGGATTTCCTGCTTCAGAAAGCACTGTCAAAATCTCTGTCAGGCATTCTTCCTCCCAATTTTTTTATTATTTTTCTCACGCTCTCATGTCTCTTTCAGCAAGGTCTGCCGGTTTCCTACAGTACGTGTCTCTTACCCCCCCGTTTAACATCTCACCACCACGTTGCTCCTATCTACCGAACCATTAGCGCTCGAGGAAATCAAACAGGAGAATCCCCAAACCTGGCTGATCACAATAAACAGAACCGCCTAACATCTGTTTTGTGGGAAGCCTACAAACCCCAGCCTGAATCGCGGCCAAAATTAGCTGCAGCACCTAGTGATTTATAATTGAGCGCCGCTCTCCTCCGGGACGGCAGAAAGCGCCCCTGTCCCTCCGCGCACCGCGGCTCCGCCGCGCCGGGACCCGGGGCCGCTCGGCAGCCGAGCTGCTGCAGCCGCCCTCTTTCCCTGGTCTCGTCCTCCCGCTGCCCGCGCTGCCGCCACCGCCGCTGTCAGCGCCCGCGCCGCCCGCCTGGTACTCACGGTGCCGGGGCGCAGCTCCGCGGGCCCGCAGCGCGGCGGCGGCGCCTCCCACGGCGCGGCGGGGCGGGCGCGCCCCGGGCGCGGGTCGGAGCCGGGGCCGGAGCGGGTCGGCGGCGGGCAGACAAAGCACAGCGGAGGGAGGCTGCCTCCAGCCCCGCCGTCTGTTTGCTCAGCCTTGTGGGTCTGCCCAGGCAGTGCCTGGGGGCACGCTGCCGCTCCCGCTCTCCTCCTCACTCCCCTTCTCCTTTTTTTTTTTTTTTTTTTCCCCCCCCCTCCCTCCTTTTGGGTTTTGTTTTTGTTTTTGTAATGCAAACCGCAGCTATTCTCTTGTCCCGGACTTATTGGTTTAAAAGCAACAACGGCGCTGAGGCTTGCGCGGTTTGAAGTGAACCTTCCTGCCGGGGCTGCCGCTGCGCCGCAGGCGCGGGAGCTGCGCGTCTCTGGGCCCCCGCCGCCAGAGCCCCGTGTTTTGCACCTTCTTCAGCCTCACCCCAGAACAACTCCTGAATCCCCCAGGCCCCTCCTCATTTGGAAAGTTTAATTGTGTGTAGATGCGTCCCCTCTAGTAAGCCGGGTTTAAACTAAAGCCGTCCTAATAGAATAACTGGAATTACACCAACATTATATCAATGAGAGAAGCTAAATAGGGATACTCAGAGGTTCTTAAGCATACAACCAGCATACACGTCCGGACATGCCGTTTTGATTGGATATGTAACAGATTTGTTCTCAAATATCTGAGATTCTTGCAACCTTGTAAAGAAAGGGTCTGCTAAAACTATTTAAGCCAGCCTTCTCCAATTTAAAGGTATTTATTAAATAAAGTATCTAGAACTTTTTAAATGGTTTAAACCATTTAAACCATTAAATATCTGTACCCCTAAAAAAAAAAGTAAATATATGCAAATTTGTATTTCAATTATTACTACTCACTTACTAAAGTTTTAAAATTTAGCAAAATTTTAAGAAACTGCATAAAGGCCCTTTCCATAGACCTTACAAATATTCCCAAAGAAGAGAGAGATGGTTGCATAGGGTTAATTTTGTACATTAAGTAACAGTAACTCTTTAAAGCTTAGCTTTTACCAATCGATAAGTAATTAAGTAATTTAATTAGCAAGCCATTAAACCGAAATGGGTTCATGATACATTTCTGTTACAGAACTTTGGTTGCTCATAATTCAAAAAAGCTTTTTTAAAAATATATACACAATGTTAAAAAACATTAAAACATACACAATAACTAAATTTGATCAGTGTTCTCCACAGCATTTCCACTTTGCAGATAGTATCTTTCACTTCACGTAACAGTTATTTTTCTATACTCTTTCAGTACCCATAATCTGAACATGATGAGGAAAACAGTGTAACGATTTGCAGTACCAAAAAAAAAAGTCTTAATTCCATGCCAGGTCTACAGCACTAAATAAATTAAAAAAACAAAGCAAAACAAAAGAAAACCCAACTTTATACTGTATAAATAGATTGAAACAGAACCTTTTTTTTCTTTATAAAAATCTGTGGTTATTCACTGCTAATAGATCCTTACCTTCAAGTAATTAATCTGTGAATGAAAGCAATACTTCTAGTGAAGAAATGTCTTCTGGCTACTACATCCCAGTAAGCAAGACATTATTTTGTAGCAAGTACATTGGGAATACTTCAGGAAAGCAGATCAGTTTGCAAAGCTACAAGTCAACCTCGAGCTGAAAAGGCACCTAGGATTTCATTTTGTTTAGCGGAGAAAAGGGATCTCGGGACAGTCACACACCATATATGGGAACCCAGGTCAAAATAAGCAGCTTTCGATTGGGCCTGTCTGCGTAGCCAGCACAAACACAATCCCATCACTTCTTTATAGTCACAAACCAGATCTCATGCCAAGAAAACTATTTATCATGTTCTATATTAAACTGTGAAAGAAATACAAATTACATATTATGGAGACACACAGTTTTGTCAGGTAAAAGTTACTGAAATCCTGAAATACAAGGCTATGCAATCATTCTGAACTATATGATTCTTTGGAACAGCCACGATCCTCTGGATTTTTTACCAGTGTTAATAAGATCATTTTTTTAAAAACCTACCCAATCCTATATGGAGTTAAAGGCATACTCTTGCTTCACTGACTCTAGGAGTTACACATATTACATGAAAAAGATCAGGTATACACTTTAAGCAGAAGTTAATTTTTTTCTGGAAGAAAAACTCAAAGAATATCATGTTGTTGTGTGGTAGCATCTGACACTGGAAAAGGTAACTCAAAACCCTTTTGCAAAAATAGTGGTTCTTAAATGATGCTATAGAAATAAAAAAAAAATATTTAAAAACAGACTGTGACTTCCAGGGATGCATGTAATGTTTTGCATAAATCTATTTCATTCCATTATTGAAAACAAACCCAAATAGCACAAATGTAGGAATAAATTTTACTGGTTTTAATGTAAAGCTTACTGAAACAGGTTTACTGTTGGTTAGAGTTTGTAATCCCTACTGGGAGTTTTATCTAAGTAATAACTTCAGGAGTGTGCCCAGTCTCTGTATTTAATTAAAGTAAGATGGATCCCCACACACACATACAGAGCTTGATGATGTGATGATAAACATGGGATAAATTACACACAGGCTAAGATGATCAGAAAAAGGGTGTTGATGATGCATTGCAAGAAAAGAATTAGCTTTGAATTGTTAATCTCTTCTGTAATATGGCATGTAGGCAGTATGGGAACTGAAGCCATATAAATTATCTAGATGGGGGATATGAGATAAAATAGGGTCCTCTTTGTTTATACAGCCATTAAACAGTGCCTTAAAGTTCTTTATCTGATGTCTGAAGATTGGACTTCAGATTAGTTATATCATTACCCGATGATATGGTCTAACCTATGAACTTATACTACAGCTGATACCATGGACTAGATCCTTCTTTGGTTTAAGTGAGTGCAGGGTTTTTTTATTTCGATAGGTAATCTAATTATGACAGCTGAGCACTGCACCGATTTGAAACCTACTTGAAAGAGGTTTATTTGCTTAGCTTTTTGATTTTTTTCTTCCAACTAACTGCATACCAAGTTAGTACAGGCTAGGCTGTTGATCACTGGCACCCAACATCAATTTCAAACCACAATTGCACTAACGCTGGGTTTGGACAGAGATTTCAGTGGGATTTGTATATGTTTACATCATGCCTGAATTTGCCCTGATTCTGCATTCCAGTTAATGCAGCTGGCATTTCAAGAGTCCTAAGAACTAAAGGACCAGGACTATTACATAATATCAAATGCTACAACAAGCTATGGGGTATATTTTTACAACTATTACTCATGCAATATGGTTTTAACTCCATATGCAGTGTCACATACTTGTTTTAGCACAAGTAAAACGGGTCCATCTGGAACAAGTATTTACAGGGTGCTTAGGTACTACAATTACAGATGTGCTGGTAATTAAGAAAAATTAGATGTAAGATGTATTATGGAACAGTGGGATGTTTACATGTTTGACTCCAAGTAGGAAATACTGCTGAAATATTTAACAATAGAAATAGGCCTAGGAAGACCACACTTCGCTAAAGCAAAAGATGCATCCCGTTGCTCCTGAAAGCTGCTGCCTGGCTTTTTCCATAACAACTGCAGTGCAACATCAGAACCCTCTGAAGCAGGCAATATCCCTCCTATGCCTCCATACAAGTTTTATCTTACACATAGCAGCTGTTGCCTAGAGACGTCCCTGGCTGGATCAGAAGTTTGCAGCATTTGACAGGAGCCCTTATTGTCTCATGCTACTCATGTGAGCAAAAGTAGAGAGACCTCAGTAAATACAAACAATAAAAGTGATAGAAATCAACCATTTTAAGTGTTCTGTCCAAAAACTATCAGTGTGACTGAGAAGACAAATTTCATTATATTCTTTCAAGATACACTGGATAAAGTTAATATTGAATTAAAATCTATGTGTAATGTGTTATAAGAAAAGGTGTGTGCTGCTAACCGTCATCCTTAGTCAAAATGTGTATGAACTGCTGGCCCCAGTTTGCTAGTTTGCATGCAATTATACTTGTTTTCAATCCACAACTTCAGTATGAATTACAGAATAATTTTGTATAATTTAAAATTGGAAATAGTAGCCTTTATTAATCTTACCTAGATACTGCTTTAGCTTCTGGAATGAATGCATGAGTTACGTATGATTCTGAAATAGTTCTTAACAGCTACAATATAAACAAATGAAGAGATTGTACACAGAAGAAGTGGTCAAAATCTAGTTTGAAAGCAAATACCTTGGTGTTTCTCAGTTTTTCACTTTCCAAAATAAAAGTATGTTTGTTTTTTTCAGTAGATATATTGCATTTTAAAAGCATGATGTAACAGGTGTAAAAAAATAGTGTTGGTGTATATATTTATAGGCACCAATAGTGTAAACTATAGGTATACTCAGTACTGTAACTGCAAAATAAATAAGTAGTTTGGCAGGGTGAAGGGAAAGTTTCAACATGAAGGTAAGTTTTAAATGTATCTAATACTATCAACTCTCTTTTGATATTTCTTAACACCCTACTTTACTTCTCTCTTCTAGAAATCTCATGAGGGTAATTACACTTACGATTGCCACACAAAAATACTGGTAAGCTTTGGTCTCCAGGTCATCTGAAGTAGCTGCTCTACCCAAAAGTGATGGATTTTCCCTAAAGGCCGAGAAATCAGGTCTGTGACATTCTGAGGGCAGAACTATGAGATCTTCTCCAGATTTAAGAGTAATGTAACTTTTCTAACTACAATAGCCTTCATTTAAGCAACGTCTTAGATATTACATTGAACTATAGAAAATTACTTTCTATTTTCCAATAAAGTTCAATAGTTTTATGGAGAGGGTTTAATACTGTCTATGGTACCTAAGAATCAGTGAGAATGACACTTTCATTTTTTGCACAAAAGCCTCATCTCAAAAGACACAGAAACATGTTAGTAACTGTTTATAAAAGAAATCCGTCTGAAGACAACATAAATGTCTTTAACCCAAGTTATTTGGAGAATTATCTGTTTGCAAGATAGGGTGTGAAATGAAAGGAGTACATTGCAATCTGTAAGCATCCTTGAGAAAGAGCTAATTTTTCTAATTGAAATTCAGGCTTTTACTCCAGCTCAGTGTGGAAACAGAACTGCCTAAAATTTGAAAATAATCCTTCACTGTGAATGATAATTTGCTTGCAAAAATGAACAAGTAAAATCAAATATACCCCTTATGACAAGGAGCAGCTTGCTAGCACTCTAACAGGTGATAAAAGCTATACTCAGTACTTCCTCACAAGACTAAGTTCCAAGAAGAATGCACTACAAATGAGAGATTACCACTGAGCTGACGAAATAATCAAGTCCTATTGTTCTGTAAAGACTATAAAACGCATCATTTCACACACATGCCATTTTTCCATAGTTCATCCTCCCACTACTACTTAAGCCTTCCTCATCTTTCATTTAGCTCCTAGAATAAAGTGAGAATTTACAAACCATTGCAAATTTTTTTTTTCACAGCAATAACTTACATTTCTGCCAGTGATATAAATACAGTGCACTGTATAACATGAGTCAGCTCAGTAAGGCTAGACTGTCTTTTCTCCAACTATTTTCCACCAACATGAACAAAACCAGTTTTGTCAGCACTTCCTATAAGGTGAAAAGGAAGATGGAAAGTTCCTCTTTGTTTTCAAGCTCTGAATTAGTCATACCCAGAATTCTTTTTTCTGCAAGAAAAATATGTTTGTTCACTAACCACAGCAACAATAGGTTTATTTGTTGCAAAGTCCATTTTGTTATTATTTCCTAAATGCATTTCATATTTTTTTTCCTGATGTGTTATTCATGTCACTGCTCAACAGTAGATGGAGCAGTGGATCATTACTGTATTTTAGTTATTTGTGTCAAATATTGCATAATTTTTCTGCTGCTGACATATAAGACTGCAGAAAAGCTAAGAAAATTACACAGAGAAAATAATTATTAATGAAAGCATTTAGAATTAGGAAGAAAATTGCAAGAAGAGCAATCCAAGCTCACTTTGACAAATTGTTAAGACAAACCTGCATTTGTGACTAATATAAGTGACTCATAAACACACATTCAAATTACGAACTTTGCGTTAGCTTAATACAGTAAATATGTATGTCCTTAACTTTGAAACGTTCAGTCACACATATTTTTCTTATGGTGATCAGGAAGGGTGAAGTATCTTCTAAAAGAGAAGTACATAAATACTGCACATTGTGGGCCTTCTAATGAAAATGAAAAAGTAGAAGACTAAGTTATAATAGACGGGTGATTTATTTTATACTTGGATCAATGCTTTTCCTGTAAACTGTTTTTAAGAAACTGAACACAATAAGTTCCTTTGCACCTTACAGTAACTATACATGACCCTCATTTGTTCAGCAGGGGTTAGATTCTCACATATCTGTAACCATACAAAATGAAGCATTTAGTTTAAGATGATCATCCCAACCCTCATCTTCAGGAGACAGAGAGAGAGACACTTCCAGTCCACGTGTTTAGGGAGGGGACTCAATTTTGAAGTTTCCCCTCCTCACAGACACAGCTCTCAGGTTTTGATGGCTACAGCTCCCTCAAGAATCCAAACTTTGTCAAACCCAATAGTATAATTTCTCTTAAAATCAATTGGGTCTCAATAGTAATTATATTCACAGAAATTTCAGTTGACACATGCTCTATTTTGAAACTTCGTATAATTAGTCAGAGTCAGGCTGCCAATATTTGTTGTTACAAATCAAGGCCAGAGGAAAACTTCTCGGATGGCTTCAAAGACCCAGTTCTCATCTCCAAGCCCAGCTCCCTCCCCCGCTTCCTTCCAGCAGCATTAACTTTTTCTCTGCAATCTCACAAATCGGAAAAAGAGTAACCTCTAAAGCTGTTTTAGACTGAAGGTCAGAATTCAAAGGATTGGTAACTTTATCCACAGAGCCTTGCAATCACATTGCTATTGGAAACACACTCAGAAGCACCAGCACTCGAGATGTTTTTATTAAGCAATGTCAATAGGTACAAAATTTGAAGGTGGGTTTGTTGCTTTTTTTTTCTCCCATAGTGTAAAGTTTATCAAGACTCATATTTGCAAGAGATCAAATTGCTTTCTGCCACCGAATTTTAGTTTAATGTTCTGTGGGGTAAGGAAACTGGGCTCTGTGTTACATGCTAATGAAAACAGCAGCTTTGGTTTGTTTATCTAAATACTTAAAGAGAGGCACCTCTTGCAGCCTAAATGTAAACAAAGCTTAAACTCTTTTTACTGTTTTAATACTTCTAGGCTACTAATACAGATTTATTTTTTAATTAATGGCATTATACAGATTTTCTACATATATATCCTGCTTGACAATCTAACTTTCCAAAGAAATATTTAATTCTTAAAGCAATTATTCATAATTACACCTATATTTTGAGCCCATGAACATAAGATGACAGATGCCTTTCAAATCGGGGCTCAAGGGGAAAAAAAAAATAATGGAGGACAGTCGGAACTTTTGTCCCTGCAAACCTGTCACTAATTTAGGGGGAAATAGGTTAAAATAAGGATTTCAAGAAGGTTTCACAAGAATTAAGAACAAGCAAAATTTTGATTCCAATATCTAAAAAGCCCATATCATATACCTTGCCCCTCTGTCACGTACCATGTTATCATGCCCAAAAGATGGAAGCATTCATATCCACCCAAGTGATTCACCTGATGAAGTTCTAAAAATGTGTCTTTAAGGATGCCTTGCCTTCTACCATACAGGAATCTCTATACACAACCATCTCCATTAAACAATGTTGCTAAACTAGGCACAGACAAATGAAAGTACACCTGGCACTGGATGCCAATTTATGAGCTGAGAGACACACCCTGATCTTTAACAGCTCATCTGGAAAGCAGCAAATCCTAGATTAGAGACACCTAGGAAAATGTAGTAGATTTAGTAGCCTAAAAATGCACTAACTTGAAACATATTCCACCAATGTACTCCACCACAGACGACTGCTTGCTGAAATAAAGTCAAAATTAAACTGCTGAAGACTGTATGCTGCATATGATGCCTTATGGTGCCTGAGACAAAACAAGGGCTCCATTTCCCTGGGTGAGGAGCTGCCACCAGTTCCATCAAGCCCAATGGGCTGTGGCCATACAGTAAAGCATCCCCAGCCCCTGCAGCCACTGATGAATTGCTTACCCACCCCTCAGTGCAAAGGAAAACAAGGGTTCAGAATGAAGGCTCCCCTCCTGAACCTTAATCCACGTCTAGAATGGTTTTGAATTCAGAAATAGGCTCAGGAACTGTGTGGTGCCTACAGCTGGAAAAAGGAGAAATCCAAGGGATGGAGAGGGGCTACCCCTCAGTTGGGCACAGTTCGGGTAATGTAAGGCTTTTGTTCCTCTGTGAGACCTGAAAAAAGCTGTCACAAACCAGCAATGATAGCCCTACAGTGCGTTTCTCTTCTCTCCCTTCTCCTCTCTCATAAAATCCTCATTGGTTTTAGTTTGTTTTTTTAATGAGAAAATACTATTCATATTTTTACCTTCAAAATACTATAAAATACTGTGTATGCATCTCTAAAGCTTGAATTTAAACAGGATCAACATCATGTTAAGTATTTTTTTTAAGGAATTGGCCTCAGACATATGTGGTATACCAAGCACAGCAGGAGTTTTATACAAATCTTTCTCTACTAGTTGATGAATTACAGGATTTGGCTCTTGTTTTTCTGGTCAGTGAGTAAATAATAGTAAATAGTTATGCAGCATGCATCATAGACTAACAACTTTTAGGAAACTATTTTTTACATCAATCTATTATGGGGTTGCCTAAAATTGGTTTTACCATCTGATGAATATGCAGGATGAAATGCATTTGAGCAGGTGTAGTGGGTTGACCCTGGCTGGATGCCAGGTACCCACTAAAGCCACTCTCTCACTCCCCTCTGCAATTGGACATAGGAGAGAAAAAAAACAGTGAAGGATTCATGAGATAAGAGCTGGGAGAGGTCACTTACTGATCACCATCACAGGCAAAACAAATTCAAAGTGGGGATATTAATAAAATTTATTACTAACAGGATCAGAGAAAAAGAGTGAGAAGTAAAATAATCTTAGAAACATCTTCCCCCCTCCCCTCCTTCCTTCCAAGTTCTAATTCCTCCCCCCCAGTGGTGCAGGGAGACAGGGAATGGGAAGTTACAGTCAGTTGTTGTTTCTGCCACTGCTCAGGGAGAGGAGTCCTTCCCCTGCTCCTGTGGGGTCCCTCCCACGGGAGACAGTCCTTCACAAACCTCTCCAGCATGCATCCATCCCATGGGCAACAGTTCTTCCCAAACTGCTGTCCCATGGGTCACTTCTCCATGGGATGCAGTCCTTCACCAATGAGCTGTAGCGACGTGGGTCCCACACAGGGGCCACAAGTCATACCAGGGAAAACCTGCTCCAGTGTGGGCTCCTCTTTCCATGGGCTGCAGGTCCCCAGCAGGACCCTGCTCCATCCTGGGCCTCCCACAGGGTCACAGCCTCCTTCGGATATCCAGCCGCTCTGGTGTGGGCTCCACCATGGGCTGCAGGTGGGTCTCTGCACCCCAATGGGCCTCCATGGGCTGCAGGGGCACAGCTGCTCCACCATGGGCTGCACCACGGGCTGCAGGGACCTCAGCTTGGTGCCTGGAGCACCTCCTGCCCCTCCTTCTGCACTGACCTTGGTGTTATATTGTTATTCCCATGTTCTCACTCCGCGCTTCCCTTGCTGCAATTTTTCAACTGTGCAATAGCTTTCTGTTCTTAAATATGTTATCACAGATGTGTTACTATCATTCCTAATTGGCCTCCCTTGGCCAGCGGCAGGAAGCCCATCCTGGAGCCGGCTGGCATTGGCTCTACCAGACAGGGGAAGCTTCTATCAGCTTCTAACAGAAGCCACCCCTGTAGCTACCCCCACTACCAAAACCCAGCCCCAGAAACCCAATACAGCAGGTCCTACATTACGAGGTTCCTGTCAAACCCAGGCCACCGTCCTGCAGTCCAATCCTAAGGTGGACTGTGGTATCCATTAATATTCATTATGACCTCAAAAAGGCTGTGTACTGCTGGTTGGAGTCTACACTAACAGCCCAGGTTGCAGGAAACAGGTCTAGTAATTTTGTCATGTTTGGATGCATTGAAGTCTGTCAAGACACCAGTTTCTCAAAATTTGAATGGGTACCATAAAATGGCTTGAAGTGAATGGCAATGAAAAAATAGCTGTAAGTTAATACGCAGTAAAAATGTTTCCTATTAATTTAGTAAGTGAAGTGGACTTCAGAGACCCTGAATAAGAGGTTTGAAGAGTTATGTTTACATTTGGTTTAGAAATTCATGACTATGAATAAAAAATGAATAAATCACAGTGATTTAAGAGATTGATTTGAGACACTGATTTGCTAAATCTTTACACTCACCTAACCTTGCAAGACATAAGTTTCTCTGTTTTAATAAAACTGCACTACACAGCTTAAAGATACTTGCCAAATGTCCAACTTTAGTGCTGTTTAAACATGTGTACAGCTCTTCTCTTGCTAGAAAGTCCATGTATAATACCAATAATCTTCCCTCAAATATCTGAGAACTAATAATAATGCAAAGTATTAGCAATCAGAAAGCAGTGATGTCATTTAACAGTCAAAACCCATGAAAGTACATGTGCAGATATCAGTGGAAATGTGATAAATTAATATATAATAAAAACAGTGATATCCAGATTTTGTAAGATTTTCATATGGGTGTCATGTGCTCAAGGAAATTACTAATTCATTTAATATCTTCTTTAGCATATGAAAATGTGGTTTTTTCCTTCCATCCTAGAGGAACTAATAAGCCACAGCATCCTTCCCTGCCTAACATTAAATGCAATGATATCCAAATTAACATCTCCACAGGGTGGGTTCCACTGAAAGAACTAGTAAATGCAGTAAATTTTCTTCACTTGAATGGATCTTGGATTAGCTCTGTGATTTGAAAATCCCAAAGAATGTACTCTTTACTTTGCTTGCCTTTCTGAAACGTGCAAATGGATTCACGAAACAGAAATTAAAAAAAGAAAAAAAAAATTTGAAACATCCTTTTATGAAAGGTTGACAGAAACAAGTATGCTTTGAAATGTTCAAACTGATGGTCAGCCTGTAAAACTGATGTTTAGTACCTGAACTCTGGTATTCCAGTCACAAATGGAATGCCAAGTAAAGGTTAGCATCTTATTAATGACTGTTGGTTAACAGTTACAGTTAAAATTAAAATTTATAACAAGGTAATAATATAATTAATAATTATTCTGGATAATTATGTATTGGATTAACAAAGTGAAGGCAACATTTTTTCTGGTTTACCAGAAAAAAACCAAATACCCTAGACTCCTCCTACCTCCAGAACTGGCCTTAGCTCTCAACCTAACTTACAACACAAGCCAAATAATAGTACTGGACACTATCTAAGAAAAATTAAGTAACTAACAATGTCAAAAAGGAACTGGTGCTTAAATTGTGCTACCGAGCATACTGAGTGCCATTTCTCCCATTGCAGAGCTGAGCACATTGCAAAGACTGTTCTCTGCTGCCTAAGGCAAGCTAGGATTCAGAAAACATCTCAACACTCATATGCTCATGCAAATACAATTTGTTAGGCCCAGATACCGCATCTCTTGCAGCACAACAGAGTACCTTGGCTTGATGGTGAAAATAAAACTTTTTTTTTTTTTTTTTTTTAGGGAACTCTCTTGCCCTGAAAAGAGCTACTCCTAAAAAATAGTGTTTTCAGAATTTCCCATAAATTCTTTTACAAATATTTGGGCTGAATCAAATGAAGCCCTGACTTCCTGCAAGTCTAAAACATGTAAATACTGATTTATCATTTAAAGTGTGTTTGTTTTCCTCACCTGCCTGCAGTTACAAGTCTGTCTTCATTAGCTGAAATTTGCTAAATGCATCCCAATTATCTTTTCATAACTGCACTCTGAAAGACTGCTTCATTTCCTCACTCTTTATGACCTTATCTGATTATTTCTTCATTTACATAATTCCTTGTTAGCTCCAGAAATTATTTGTCAGAAAATATTTATCAGAGAAGTCCACATATTGTCCAACACAGCAGTCTCTCACTCCTAACCATGTTATAAATACTTTCCAAGGAGTTTGTTCTCCCACACAGGGGTGACTGCCCTATTGGTGTCGGAAGCTTATTTCTCTTCTTTTGACTTTGAAGATAAGAGAAAGGAGGGGATGTATTTATTAGATCTCTTTTGTGTTCACTCTATCAGCTCTCTTGATCTGAACCACTGAAGTAGGAATCACTGATATTCTGAATTATATTGGCAGTGAGAACAGTCCAGTGGCAATACAAGCTGGGTGGCATTTTTTCATACAGGTTTTGCTCTCCAGCTGTTCATGAGCTGCCATCAACAGCTAAGGATTCCCACATTCACCTAGCACAATTTTCCCAGCCCTCTCTCAATTTACCCATTGGTCACCCAATTTACACAATTTGTGACATGTAGGGGATCACTCTTTCTGATACTGATCCATTTGCTTTATATTTCTCCTCACCCCTTTAACCATTCTTGTGCTGTGTCCTGCTAGGAAAGGCGTGAGTGTTTCAGTCCTACTGGAAAAGCAACTGTTTCTTTTTTTCAGTCTGGGGTCCTGGGGAGGAATTTCCTTGCTTCTCAGCTTCAGCAGAGGAGGATGTTTGGGTTAAAGCTGTGTTATATAGAGAGAAAGCATAACATTTCTTTTCTCTTGATCTTTTGTATCCAGTATTCAGCCCATAGGGCAGAGAAGTTAAGATGAACTGACAAAATCCATGACAGACTAATTGGTGATGGAATTATTTGGCAGAAGATTGCTGCTCGGTTTAACAAGACTTCAAAATGTGAAAACCACTTGGCAGACAGGGAAAGCTGCAGAATATCTACTTTTCATGACAGGTTTTTTAAGGGTTATGTTGATTCAGAATTATTCTCATTTTGCAGGCATTGTCATTCTTTGATCTGCTGCATCTGTCCCAGAAAAGCCAAGGTGGCACAATAATACTGAAAGTAACAGTAAACAGCTGAAATTAGTTCTGGGGCTCTTGAATTCTGGAGTGGGTGTAGACATCATATGATATTTGTTTTCAGACATAACTACTTCATCTCTCATTCTTTCTCTGAACTGAACTGGTGATCAGAAACCATGAGTCTTGCTAATTATCTTTCTTTGGATTTATGCTGTTGAATGAAAGACCAGTGGATAATAAAATTAACAACATTCATTACTTAATTAACAATAAGCACCATGTATCTTTTAGTAAGCCAGCAGTAACTAGTCAGAGGACACTGTGGATAGGTGGGTTCTCAAGCAAATGCATAGACCTTTCCTTTTACCTCCTTCACCTTTCTCATATCATCCTTCAGTGCAGGTACAGTCTTCAGAATACAAAGAATTAGTTTAACCCCATATTGAGATCAAATTAAGACTCTTGATACATTATCAACAGGTTGTTTGATATCTGGTGATCTGATTGACATAAGCCTATTCTTGAGGGATGCAATAATTTGTATTTTGGGGATTTTTTTAAACATAAACTGGGCTATAGAATTTAAATACATGTGATAAAAGTGCAAGCGGGTTTAGTGACTTCATTAGAAATTAAATTAAAAACAATATTTCCTTTTTAAATAATTGCTGAAACAGTTTTCTTTTGTGTTTAACTACTTCATTCATACATATTTTTCATTTCTGGACAAAAGTGGAGTTTATGTCAACAATTAAAAACATGTAAAATTATGTGATCACTTTGTATTTACACTTTTGCTTCATTGTCTGCATATTATTTCTGATTGCATAAATATTCATAAAGTAAGCCCCTGGGAAATTTTCAAAGTGGTGCATGGAGACTACATTATGCAGTTCCTATTAATTTGAATAAGTCACATAGTTATATTCTCACAATCTAATTTGAAAATTTCCCTCCTGCTTTTCACCATCTAAAATAACTCTCTAATTCCAAATATGCACTGTCTGCATCTCCCACTCTACAATTTATAATTACAGAAGGGACATACAGTCTTTTCACAAAGATACTTCAGGATGCTCCAGTGGTATTTTATACCCAAAAGAAGTCCCCAGCCTAATGAGAGTTACTAAACTCCTTGTGCTGCTCCTAATGCTCATCTCTAAGGATATTTCCATTAATATCTTCGCTGAAATGCCTATTTAGATGCATAGAAAATCAGTATCCCGAGAAACTCTGAAATAATTGAAAGTACAATTATCAAAAAAAGAAGGATCAAAAGAACCACTAAAAATAGAATAAGACATAATCAATCTGTAACTCATTGAGCCATCCCAGAAAACTGTGCTTAGACATTCCTCCCACAGACGCTAATGACAGCAAGTTATAAATGAAAGATTTTTGCATTTGACTATATTTGAACTTTCCCCACAATGTGCCAGGAAGGTCAGCCAGGGTATTTTAGAGCAAGGCTGTGAGAGGAGAGAATTACAGGCTTAGAGTTACTTACAGGGTCTTGCCAGAGATTCCCTCTGTTTTATAGCTCATAGGCTTCAGTTTTCACAGTTGCTCCTTCTAACCAGTTTTTTTACATCTCCTGAAAACCAGGAGTGGGGGAAGGGAGGACTTTTTTCCTCATACAGATAACCTCAAGAGATCCAGTGACGATGGAGGCAGAAGCAGAGGCAGTGAACGCGGTCAGCCAGCAGGAGCACAGCTGCCTCAAAGCAGCACCTCAAAGCAGGCTGAAATCTAGTGGTGGAGCAGCTGCAATGGGTTTGAAGCCTCAGTGTTGGGAAACTGGAAGAAAAGATCATGTGGTGGCTTAAGTGAAGAAAATCAAGGGAAGAAGGAGAGGTTTACTGATGAGATTGGTGTAGCTTGATTGAAGAGCAAAGGGTCTGGCTTCTGGGATGCAAGTTGCTTAAAAGTGCATTCTCTGGGCTTGGGAGCACTGAGGGTGTAATGGCTTAGAGGTGACACAGACCAACCAAGTACTTCTTACTCAAACCCCAGGCTGGGGAGAGGGACATACAACAAGCTGTGCCCACCAACAGCACCCACAGGGCCAAAAGGCAGCTTGCCCTGTAGTGAAGACCTGCATGTCTCCAACCTTGCCATCATCAGTACAGGGCAGCCTTATATCCTGCAGTTTCAGAGATGTCTACCCATATGTTTGTCTTTAGCCTCTCATCTGCCAAGGACAACTACATACATTCTTCACAACCCATCTTTCTGTTTTCATAAAACTTAAAGGAGTGTGACATATTTGAGGCTGCTAGCTTTCTGTCAGACTGGATTGAGATTTCCTAACAAATTGAAAAGTTATTATCAGAGGACATACAGCTAGACAAACACACAGAATGTGATTGCAAAAGCCTTTTTTTTTAGGAAACCAGGTTATAACAAGAAACTGCCCAATCTCCATTTACAGTTCTCTTCAGTATTTTAATAAACTTTTTGGTTTTGCTGACAGGGCAACTTCATTTTACATAGAAAGACAGTTCCCCAGAGGGTAAGATCTGTCAGTTG
This sequence comes from Pseudopipra pipra, assembly GCF_036250125.1. Lineage (NCBI taxonomy): Eukaryota > Metazoa > Chordata > Aves > Passeriformes > Pipridae > Pseudopipra > Pseudopipra pipra. The sequence goes on along the minus strand of NC_087549.1, from coordinate 33,194,571 downwards.
TCACAGGAAATCCTTTCAGTCCCTACCTATACAAGCAAAGCTGTATCTCAAGAGATCATTTTCATCCTATGGAGCTGATAACGGAAGGAGGATAATACTACAGGCACAAAACCCTAGCCCAGTTTCTTTGTCCACTGCTTGCTAACAGGGACCAGCTATGGCTGCAATCAAGAAGGCACTTCTTATTTAAATTATGGATTGCTTGAACTTTTTTTTTTAATCTCAGAACTGATTATGCACGCAGCTGGACTGCCGTGTCTCATACATGGGCCTGATTGACTTTGTCTTCTTCACCATGTATCAGCAGACCATAAGTAAGACTGATATCAGTGACGAGGATCTTCCTTTTTTACCCATTCTTTCAGTCTACTTTGATTAATACCAAAAAATAAAATCAAAGACACCATAGCAATGCAATGAAGGATGAGACCGTGAGAAAAAAATCAATAGCCACGAGAATGGACACCATGTATGAGCTCATGAATAACCTGATTTTCCACCAAGTAGGTCTTGAAAAGGCTTTGTTACACAGCCTCCTGGAAAGCCTTAGGCTGTCAGCTTGTTTCAAGGCAAAAGGGAAGAGTGCTGGCAACTTGAGGGCCTAAAATGATGGGATAAAAGCTTTGCATCAGGAATAGGGGAAGCAAGAGTCTTTCGTCCTTGCTTAATGACTGATGCCTTGATGATTTCCAGCTATGGTTATCTGTTTTGGTAAAATTATCAATGCTCTGTTGAAAAGGAATCTTTGCCTGAGACAAGCAAACCTCAAATCAGGAGTCCTTTCACCCAAACTAAACAAAGTCTCACTTGTCTAAAAATATTTTAAAAACTCTAAGCATAAAAAAGCTGAAAGGTCTTTACATTTAAAGTGTCCTAAAAATTTTACTATATCCTGAGAACCCACATTTCCATCTGTTTTAACAAGTTTTTCCTTTTTAATATAATTTCCCTTATACAACATTATTTTTACTCATATCTTAACTCCTCTGTAGAAACCTCTTTCTAGTAAAACAGTTATGGAAGGGGAAAGCACTAAACAAGCAACAAAGGTGGAAATACTATTACTAAACTTGATATATTTCTTGTAAAACATTTTAAAATTATATTAATTCAGAACCGTACTAAATTCATGTTGTTCTTTAGTAAGAAAGACACGAGACCAAAGATTATAACCAACTAGACTGGGCCATGTGTTTTCACCATCAGTGTTAAAATTAAAGCTCAAAATGATGCAGAGCTGAAATTAGTAGATTTTTAAGATATTGATACCTGTGCAGTATCCTAGTAATTGTGGTCTTTATTAAATACAAAAGCAAAGGGATGTTACTGAAATTAAGCTGTTAAAAGCTGTAAATGAAAAGCCTACATACAAGGTTTTCATGCCAGTGACGAATTCATCACTGTAATTCTGCTTATCCACATAGATATGTCTTTGCTCAGGTGAAGCTGTATACAAAGTATTGAAAAGCTGTATCCAAAAAAGTCCTTCTCCACAGCATAAGCTGATTGTAGGGTTTCTTTAATGTCTAAGCATCTGAAGCTCTTAGAAAGTGCACATTTCTTGTACCACTTGAAAAAAATATTATAACATAAAAGGAAGAGAGGAGTATATGGAGACTTGCATCCGCAGCCAATTTACAAACACTGAAATCTTCATGTAATATAGGTGTAAAAATTGAGTACCCCTACCAGTACATCTGGTCTGACTGGATAGCTATAATTTAAGCAGGTGGCTGACAGATGTTGTATCTCAAGCACGCTTTTTCACGTTTATTTTAATTTTAATCTCATTTTCATGTCTCAATTCTGCATTTAAAATTATTTGCTAACATATTGTAACGTGTAGTCTACCTGATCCTTGAAGGAGATTTCAAAGTAGAGTTCAAAGCTGCCAATTGACTATACTCTAGGAAAAAAGAGAATAACCGTTGCCAATATACCAGCCCCCAACACTGACTAAGATGGGCTGTTCCACAGCTAAATGCAGCACCAAGGTTTCAGAATGCAAAATACAACAATCTTTGACAAAGATAAAATGAAGCTTTTGCTGTAACTTACTGAAAAATGTATTAAAATGCTGCTTTTAGGCTGAGATGTCATCACATGTAACTCACCCTTTCACCATGGAAGAGTTTGCAGATGGTAATCTCATTGCAGTGTAACATCGCAGAGGTTTTGGTCTAGGTGCTATTTTTAAGCTTCACTCAGAGGTTTGGTTTTGCAGAGGAAGTGTCAGAAACCAAAAGTACTAGTTATGATACCACCACTCGCTTCATACATGATCGAGGTTCTTCAACAGAAGAAACATACTTCTGTGTAAATACATACCAATCTCACACATGAGCATATCCATCCAAGTGGAAGATGATTGGTTATTTTGGAAAATGAGAGCTAAATCCTTGGCTGGCAAAACCAGCATACCAAAAAGCAAGCTTAAGTTCTGAATATCATCTGGAGAGCTGTCCTAATGAATGTAATCTCCCTCACAGGAATAAACCCATCCTATCATACCCACTAGGGCACGCTGATTTAATTAACTGTCCCGACTTTCATGAAGAAAGTACCAAATAATAACAACCAGTGACATTGATAAAGTTGTAAGTACGAAATACGACTGTTTTGCCAAATACAAGCAGTACTCCTTTGTTTTTTATTAACAGATGCACCATGTCTCATTCCTTCAAGATGAGGATTGAAATGCTCTATAGCAATTTGTGTGAACTTTGGGGCACATGTACTTAAATCCTCTAAAATATGCAGTCTATTTGGTCAGTGAATTTCAAAGTTAATGAAGCAAACATCCTCTTACATGCATAAGTGAGGAAAAAAAGGACATAAATCTTTCTGTTTGACTCCAATTCAAATCTGAACATGAAACACGAGCACTTCTAAAGCAAGGTAGAATTTTGTAATGTATTAAAAGCATATGCTAAAGTCTACTGCTATAAATGCCTCCTTCTGCTCACTTTATCACTACACTGCAAATGCCTCCTCGCAGGTGTCTATGAGCTTTTAGACATATGCTATCTCTAAAACTGAAAAAAAAGGGAAAGGAAACAAGTAAAAGCAATCTTACGATGACTGCAATTTATAAAAGAAAGCTCTCTGAATGCTGCCCTGAGCCATACAGAACTCCAGCTGAATAATTAATTACATATTGACAAGGTCTTATAAAAGAAAAGCTCAGAGCTGTATTGACATTTATATCTTCTTCTTAACATTCATCAGAAAATGTCATTCTGCTCGAAATAATTATTGGCAGCTTATAGGTTTTTGCCTTCATATTCAAATTCTTATCAAGAAGATATGTGAGTGAGAATGTTTTATGATTATATGCATTACCAATTTGCCTAAAATGTAATCTTTTTGATTGACTAATTTATATTAAGATAATATTAGTATCTTCTACAAACTTTTAAGAAATTATTGCATGTACATAGCTACAAGCCACAGTATGCTACAAATATTTCTTTGAACTACTCTAATATGGCTTTACATCTAAGTTTTTGTGCAATTAGGAATCATTAACACACAAAATACAACCAAAATCATGATTTAAAATGACTGCTCATGAACTTTACTAGGTAGGATGTAAAAATGAGATGCACCAAATAATTTCAAAATGTGCAATTCTTTCGGTGTGCTGTATATCAAAAGGAGAGAAAAGAAATTTTCATATTTCTGTTTTCCTATTACATTTGCAATTAATTGAACTAGGGTGGCATGCACATTTCTCCTAGAGCTCTTCTGTTACAGTACTTCAGTTGCACTTAATAAATTGCACCTTCCATGAAAAGAAAAGGTGATGGATTGAAAAATGTTTAGCACAACCATGCATAATTGATAGGTTCCCTAGTGCAAATAAGTGTCTAATAAATAATTAAATTTAATCTCATTATAAGAGTTTTCATAATGGGATAATTTAATTAAATGAAAGCCAAAGGGTTTTTAGGGGTTGAAAGATGCTGCTGTTGCTATATTTGGCTAATGGTCTGGGGATAGTATAGTGAAGAAGGGTAATTCACAGGGGTGCATGCATTATTTAATGAATCCCTTTGAGATGGAGGAAAGGACAGATCAATGATAACTTGTCATTTTATCATTGCTTACAATGCACATTTAAACAATCTGGGAAATGTTAAAAACAGAGAGAGAATCTTGCAAGCTTTTGCAGTGCATCAGGCCCTCTCTCTGCCAGACACAACGAATAACATGTCTTTTGCAATACGCAGTTGCACACTCATCTAACATGGTTAATTTTTTCCTTCTTTCAGACCGAAAATAAAAGCAAAGCCTTACAAGCTTCTGTACAGTTAGGGCAAGCCTGCCCCTAAGTGAAAGTTATAATGGATACAGCATGTATATCTGATACTAAAAAATTGATAGCTGTGCCATGTGGGACCCATTAACAAGCTTTTTGAGTGGGCTGAGTTTTGAGCTTTAAGTCTCCAGAAGCACTTAGCTAGGCTAGGATACTAAAACCATACAAGTCTAAGTAGTTAGCTCATTTGCAGGTGATCGGTTATGAATTAATATAAATAGTGAAGGTTATATCTTTTCAGATAAGACAAAAGTGTCATCTTGCACACAGTAAATGTGAAAGATTCAAAAGCTAAATGGATGGTTTTGCAATCTGAACTTCCACTTTCTAATGACCTGTACACGCACAAGCGTGTACATTTCTCATTTAGAAACTTTTAGAACATCTTTACTGGGAAACTCTGAACACAATGACTGCTGTAGCACCGCAGCCTTGCAGTGTGTCTGATGGTACCAGACTTTTTTATCAGAGACATGTCAATCGCTCTTCTAGAACAACAACATAAGGATAATGTAACATAAATAAAAATATTTTTATTATTTATTATCTTTGCTAATACCCTTTTAAATCTTTCTGAACTTTAAAAGTGATTTTTCTTCTGTGAGTTACACAGGCTTACTACTTGCAGAAAGAAAACATTTTCTAGTATCAATGAAACCATTTTAATTTTTTATTGGTGCTGTGTTGTGAGCAGAGCTACACAACAGCTTGAATCTCTCTAGGAGCTATGACTACAGCAGCTCACACAGTCCTACCAAATAGTTTGCATCATATTTGCCAGTTATATCAGGTCCCGTGGGAGTTCTTCAGGCTTTCTTAATCTTTTCACCTAAATCAACTTGTCTTAAATTTACCACCTCACCACTCATCCTATTTTCAGTTGATTAATAAGTGCATTTATCCAAATAATTTTATCACAGATGCTGAAGGTTTTGCACGATGAATATCAATCTCCTATTGCTATTTACTCTATTCTCCTGGACACTTTTACATCCACACAGAAGTTTAGCAGTAACATGTTTCTTTGTTTCTTGAATTATTTCTTGTGATAATCTAAATCCAAATATGCCATATCTGTCTGGTTTTTGTTCACCTTCTCAGTGACTCATATGAAGAATGCAGAAACCTCACTGAGTCTCACATATGTTCTCTGAAGGATTTACACTTCCACACTCACTAGTTACCTCATACTAAAATATGTCTCAGCTCTTTCCAATATGCTTAATCGTGTTTTTTATCCATCTCCTTCTTAAGCTGAACATATACAACGCCATTTGGCTTTCTTGCTGCTGCTCTGTTAATTGGTTTAGCATTGTAAACACAAACAGTTCCCCAACTTTGTATAAGAAGTAGGTGTTTAATTTTACACTAACATAAATGAATCATTCATGACTCATTACAGAGATGTAGTGCCTCTTCCCTTCTCCTCTGTTATATTTAGTTTCTTACAGTTTAATAGTCTTACTAATTAATGTTTTGGCTTTTACAAAAGGAATAATTGGATATTTTTTATTCTAGTGGAGATTTGCAAAAAGATCCTAAGAAAAATTATCACAAAATATTTTTGTTATTTATAAGGTAGCTTTTTCCCTGTATTTCTTTACAAACAAATAAACAAAAATATACATGTCTTGGGAAAATAAAAATTGCTATATTTTCTGACTAGGATGCCCAGAATTCAGTAGAATGATTTCTATGAGAGTTAAATATTATGAGAGCCTATGAAATGAATTTCAGAGACAGTGGACTGAAATTAAGACATTGTTTTCTGTAAGTAAACTTCCTCAGGCAGAGTTATATAGTTAAATCTCTGGGAGGATTTGTGTACATTTTATTACAGCTTATTTAAATCAAAAAGCTGGCAAGTAAGATCTCTCCTTATTATTCAATAATCTATTCTGTCCTTCAAGAACCAATGAAGTTCTCCATCCACTTCTCATCTTCTCATCTAAGGAGACCTCCGGTAAACCAAGCTAAAACATTCATGCAGCATTACAAAACTAAAACTTTGTCTGCTTTATATAAAATACAGGAAAAATACAGAAGACACTTATTTCTTCCTTTTTCAGGTTGCATTTCCACAATGGCTTATTGGAGCATAACTTCAATTCTGAAGTACTTTGTCTGGTGTTCAAGCTTTAAGAGGTTAGGGGCAGATTGATTTTGTTTGTTTAAGAGTGGGACCTTCTATTTATTTTTCCTATTTATTTACAAACTTCATTTCCCCCCTGCTCCAGGAACTAGTATTCTTATACCAAAACCTCAGCAGAATTTCCATTTTCATGGTTTCTCTTCTTTAAGAAAATTCTTTTCAGCCACCTTAAACTCCAAACTTTGGCAGTCAGAGTTTTCATGCAATACTCCAGTACATGCAAATTTTAACACCGCTATGTGGCTGAATAGTGGCTCCATGTACTCTAAAACAGTAAAACCACCACAGTACAGTATGGAAATATTGTAACTGGAGCTTGGAAATCCAGGGTTTTTTTCTAACTGCTGATTCTACATGTCAACATCTTCTAGCAAGGAGTCAGTATCTGGCACTAATGAGTACACCAGTTAATGCTTTTGTAAAGCTCTGCTTATTGCACGCATGCATTACTGAATCACAATGCACAGAAACTAGGAGGAAATAAAAGAAATATATGTAATATTAGCCCTGTTAAATGCGTACCAAAACCCATTTCTAAAACTGCATTTGTACCTAAGTTACTGTGCATTTGCGACTTATTAGTTTTATTTAATATTTCTTTTGAAATCTACTTATGTGAACATAACTTTGCTGTACTACTATCACTTAAAGAATGATTACATTGGGAAAAACTTTGCAAGACCTATTCAAAATATATAAATTAAACCTGAGAATGGCTTCCCAAATAAGTATATATTTTATTATTTCTACAAATCATATGAATCAGTATTTCAATCTGGCTTGTATATAAAGCAACAAGCAATAGCATATGAAGTTATACTTTTAATTGCTATTATTTGAAGTACAGGAATGATCCCAGACTTTTTTTCCTCAGTGTACCAATCCATATCTTGTAGGTTTGTTCAGTTAAACTTAAATTTCATAGGCCCCAATAACCAAATGAAAAACCACAGTTTTACTGCCATTTCTGGACTCCTTCCTGCTGCTGTGAAGTCCTGCCCCAGATGATTTCCATGACCTCAGTTCTCCATGAGACATAGTAGTTGGCATAATGAACAACAAAACTTCAGTCACACTGGAGAAAAATTCTACTTAAAATAGAAAGAAACTAAAACACTAATATTTTTCCTGCTTGCAGCATGGGAGGAATTCTTTGATAGAACTGGTCAACATCTGTAGAATTTAGATTTGTTACATGTCACTGACTGGAACCTTCGCAAGGCACTACAGGGATGCAATCAAATGTAAGTCAACTAATCCGGTCAAAGAGGAAACTGTCCATCTATCCACACGTAGATACTGTTCATCAGTAGCTATCACCAAATCTAAATGATCACAACTTCTAGGATTCAGAAGGACCTCCACTCCCTTCTCATGCTTTTCTGACCATCCATCTAGTACATCTCTCCACAGTCCCAGGTGGCTCTAAATCTTTTACAAGTCTTCCAAGGATGAGAACAAAATGCTAAACTGCCACTCATTTACATAAATGCAGAAATCAAAAAGAAAAACTTTCTACCTCTGCATCTAGCCAAAGTAAATTGAGTCTTTACAGTAGTAATACTACATATAGTGAAATAAAATATCTAAATACCAAACATAAAACTATCAGAGAATCTCAAGGAATTCTTCATGTTTCCTGTCAACAGTTTGTGCTGGAAATATTCTGCTGGATATACTTCACTAGGACTTTATGAGAGCCTCAGCTGCACACAACCCAGTTACAAGTTTGCAGCTGCCCTTTAAGGACAGAAACTCTGGAGCCAAGCATAAAGTTGTGACAGATAAGCAAGGCTCCAAAAATATCTCTGAATGTGTTTTTTCCAATATCTTACACAAAGTAGTTTCCGGTGTGCTGTAATGCACATTACTGTAACGTTTGCTGAATGCCAACTCATCGATACAGCTGGACAGGTCAGTTCTGTATTCTTAAACTACTGACTGGTAAGTAATAGATTTTCACTTTTTTCTCTAGGCATACATAGGATCTCTTGTTTCAAATGGGAAATGTAAAAAAATGGGATTGATATAGAAAATTTTGACATTTTACTTTGAAACAAATGAAAGACACACCCTTAAACTCCCTTTGAGGATGTATGGGAATGTCCCCACCTACTCCCTCAAGTCCAGTCTTAATCCAGAGAGGAACAAAATATTTTTGAATGGAAAGTAATGAAGACAGCTAATGGCAACTTTGAAATACATTCTCAGGAAGCTGAGATTCATTCATTTGAAAATAATAAATTGTTCATAAAAACAGACAAATCGCTTTTTGTAGATGAACCTTTTTCAGACATCTCATGTTGAATATTAACTGTGCTAAAGAAATGCAGAGCAAACCAGACAGCAATCGAAGACAAGGAGCAGATGTCCTACGATTTTTATGAAATACTAAGTAGTAGGATAAATGGTATAATCTGGTTAAGATCAGCAAAACAGCAGTTCTCTGAAGATAAACTACTGTTTCCAACAGATTTGTAGATCTGAATTGCATTTTAAAGTTTAAAATTGCAGTGAAAAGACAGAAAGCAAGAAGGATGCAAAGACAGTATGTCCTCCTGAATAGATTAAGTGGAAACAATAGGAGAGAGGTGAGATCCACTGACCTTTGGAGGAACCTTGTGCGATTAATGCAAATAGCACATTACTCCTATTACGTGAAGAGGGGGGCTCAAACCCAAAACCTTTCTGCACTTGACAGAGAACATTGAGTATCCACAACCTAATCATCCCCTCCAACATTTTAGTTTTCCCCAAGCTGAACCTCTGGGCACAATACTCACAACCACTCACTGATATCAGACCAACACTGGCACAGCATGGAAGGGCATGGTACTAACAAACAAAGAGGGAAAAAATTTTGGAGGACCTAAACATGCCAGCAGAGAGCTGTTGGGAGTTGGCTAAAAGTTAAAACCTGGCCTTTATTCCTCAAAATAATATGTGGTTTGGTCAATGGCTTAAATCTGTCAAACTACCAAGTTTAGCTTGCTTAAGGGGAACCTAATTGCAGCCTTCCAGTACCTGTAAGGAGATCATCAAGAAGACAAGAGACAGGCTCTTAAGAGCGATGCCTGGTGAGTGGATGTGGGACAGTGGGTATGAGCTGAACCTCAAGAGTTTCAGAGTGGATAACTGGAAAATCTTTTTCACCCCGAGGTTAAGAAATTGGAGGTTTTTCAAGACTGGACTAGATAAAGCTCTGAGCCACTTGGTCTGACCTTATAGATGATCCTGCTTTGAGCAGGAGGTTGAATGAGGGACTTCCGGGATTGCCTTCCAAACTGAATTTTCCTATAATCCTAATATCCTAAGTTATTAACTGTTAAAACAGATAAATGGCTAAATAATTAAATATTAATTACAGAAGAATTAATGCATAGAGAGATAAGTTGTAGCTCTAGTATATTGCTTAGCATTAGCCACTGCATGCTAGTCATTCAGATTTCCTACATTGCTTATTATAGAACAAGTGCCTTGATAAAACCTTATGTAGCAGATATTAAAAGCTCAGAAGAAAATGGTAACAAATCTTAGTCAATAAGCCATAAATTAAATTGTCTTCTAGTAGATCTTGGCATGTAACATTACATTTCCATTCAGTAGGCCTTGATTGGCAGATTGTAATGGAATCATCATTACAATATTACATCATTAATTCATGAAATAATACTAAATACATAATCCTAAAACTATGTTCAGACACAGTGGAGAGGGACAACTACAAGAAGCTGGCTATTCCTCCCCATTCCTCACCTCCAGCTAAAACAAACACAAGCCCACCCTGCACTTCCATTAACACTAATAAGTAATGAAACACAGCAGATAACTTCACCATGACTTCTCTGTGCCTCTAGTTCCACTTGTCTTGATGGGAAAGGGAAGAGACTGTACAGAAAAATCATCTGTATCCTTTCTGGGAAGGGACAGGATCCTCACTACCTACTAAGGACTGAGCCGACCACACACCATGTACTGAAGAACAACTTGACAACCCGGAGAATTCAGTGCTAAACCTATAAAATGCTATAGGTTTCCTGAATCAGTTCTGGACATCTCTGATTAAACCGTTTTCTTAAAGGCTAAAGATTGTTACCCTCCAGCAACGTCCATGAAGTTGTATTTACAGTAGGGCTGCAGGCTTAGAGGGGCAGTTAGAGCACCTAATACCTGACTTAACAGCTGTAGGTGTTCTTGAGCCAATACACTTTTAAGGTCCATAGTTTCATATTCAACGATATATATTTCTGAATCTCTAGGTATGTGTTGATATAGACATACACATGCACATAAATACTGTGATTAATTCTCCCAGGAATTTTTAGTTTCCTGTCAGTGGTTGATTTGCCAGACCTAGGAAGTCCCACTAAAACTTGGAGAATTGATAGCTAAAAAATGGTATTTATGATCTAATAAATCAAAACTATGCTGAAAATCTATTTACATCATCATTTTATTTGCAGTATTCCTCCTGGTGCAGTAAAATGGTAATCAAATATTCCTTTTTTGTAGTTTTTCAGTAGTTATTTTGCAGAAATTTTTTCCATTTGCTAAGCAAATTGTGTTACAGGGCTTTCTTAAATAAAGAACTGTACTGTTCATATGATCAAATTCCAGCACCATGGGTTGTTATTTATATCACTGATGTCAAATATGCCATAAAGGTTCAGAAAGGTACAGAAACATACCTCTGCCATATTATCTATTAAACATAAAAAAATTATGGAGGTACGGTTTCCTCAATCGGAACAGAAGGCTTACTGCTGAAGTTAACAAAGAACATCTGGTTTTCATTTGAGGTGCATTCAAGTGTTCATTAAAGTGTCCTTGATGGTCATTTTCAGCCTTTTTTTTTTTTTTTACCTGCTTCACAATGGTTTGTGTCCTAACTCTGTGGCAATTACTGCGTGTTACTAAAAATGGTCATTGTCATTGTACCATTTCCCTCTGAAAAACTGCAAGAGAAACATGAAAGAGAACCAAATGTGGATCTCATCTGATTTCACTGTAAGAGCAGATTCTATAGCTCACCTTGTTCATACTTCCTAGGGGTGTTTATTTTCTGCAATTATTCATCTAGGCTTCACTGAACTTGAATACTAATAAATTTTAAGAAGTGAAACAAGAAGCCTTCATACTGTCTGCAGGGAGGCCTCAGAAAACTGTATGTTATGTTGAGAGTTATTAGTATCAGCATCAAAGGTGCTAATACTTTGTTAATTGCCACAGAAAGCTAGATGAGGTAAAAGATATAGGAAAAAGAAAACAAAACCTTTGTACATTTTTTCTGAACACATGAACATCCTTACATGACCAATCTAAAATGGAGGGGTTCATTATAATTCTTAAATATTTTCTTTAGACTTGTGTTGCAGTCCTCCATAAAGTTATTAAATGCAATTTTATAGAAATTTTAACTTTAAAAAAATTAGATTAACTTTAGTAGTTTATAACTAAATTTGGAGGAGAAATATCAATTATTTAATTACACAAACCAGTGTGCATTATTTACAGTCACTGGTGAAATTTAAGGAAACTACGTCTGTGCTTTAACTTAAAGCACAGAAATTTCTATTTCATTGCTTGAGGTTAAGAAAATTCAGCAACATGCTGTAACTGCATCCTAAGTAAATTAAAATTGGTATGGTTAACAAAAGTATAAGGATTTGTGACACTTGACAGGCAAGTAAAAAGATAAGACTGCCTTTAAGCATCTATACATCCGGAGTTAGACTGAAAGCTCTCTGAAATGTGCAGCAAAAATTCACAGGATGTAAATGTGGGCTTTAAACATTTAAATATATGATGCATATGCTTAATGCATTCTCTGAAACTAAAAATGTGTAATAGTTACATAGGTTACACAGAGGTGGTTCTGCTTGTCAGTAGGCAAAATAAAAGCATTCTCTGAGTGACTGGGACTATAAAAACAAATAAAAGCATTCTCTGAGTGACTGGGACTATAAAAACACTTATAACCCTTGCATCCTGGCAGGGAAAGGGTAGCAAGGCAGTTGCAGAAGAAATGGCTTTTCAACTTACTTTTCAGCTTGGCTGGCAGCAGCCTAGAAAGCTTAAGTGCAAAAGTGCTTTAAACACTAGGTGAACAAGTTCCACTTACAGCTTCCTAATATCAAGCTGATTTATATATAATGTTGCGCAAAATTGTTCAGCCATTTCTGAGAATGATAAAAAACACCTATATTCAAAATAATTAATTATCATTTTTTAAGTCAGGCTATACATTAGGAACATGAAATTCATTTCAGGGCAGCAATTATTAACTTCCGTATGGATCTCGTAAAAAATAATTAACCTTGGAAAACTGCAGCTCATGGTAGACTCTTGACAACATATTGCATTTTATCAGGTCAGTCCTATGGACCAATCTGTTCACATTTGGTATGCTTTGAGGAATTCTGGAGGGTGTCGCATGAAATTAGTTCAGGAATGGGTTTTATCTTCTTTTTAACGATCTTTGCCTTCCCTTCATTCTCTGTCTTGTGTCTACAAAGGACAAAGAAAGAAGTTGATTCAAATGCAGGGAAAGAAGAGGACCTGAGAGAAAAAATGAGCTCTGGGGCTGAGAAAAGCATGAACAATAGACAGATGGGTGAGCAGAGGAAGGAAGAAGAAAGTGTTAGTGAGGACAGAAGCTGGGGATCCAGGAATGTAAGGGGCAGTGCAAGACCTGGGGTTGGGGGATGAAAGAACAAGAGGTGGGAACTCCCTGGGAATGAAGACTAGAACTGACCATGAGAAAGAAAAGTGATCAGGAGAATTCACCCAGGAAGAGACATCAGTATGAATGGAAGGATAGTGCTGACACTGCTTGCTGGAGTACAAAACAAAGGGCATGCCCAGGGGATCAACCATTGCCTTCCCAAACAGAAGATGCCTGCAGATGGCCTATATGCAGTCAGGTTCAAGTGTTTCCCTGACCAGCCTGATGATACAGTTCTACACACTAAGGACAGGCAGGCAGCAACTCTTTGATAAGCTTTTATGAAAGCAGATCTACATATCCCAACAGTAAAGGAAGAAAAGCAAACAAATGCATAAGGAAGGGATAGAAAATAATATGGGCATGCTGCTAAAGTAAGAAAGAATAATGATCAGAAGCCATTTTTACAGATTCTGCATGTGATCACTAAAGTTGGGATAACAGGTTTTTATTTAAGGTGGAAACACTACCTAAAAAAAAAGTTTTCTACATAAGCATAAGCCAATTTTAACAATGATTTTGTTAAGTGCAGAAGATAATTCAAGTGAAATTTTCCCTAATAATTCACATTCCTGCCATCTGCAGTCATCTTCTTGACTTCTTAGTGTTTACGTGGCTTGACATCACTCTTAATATCCAAAATATATTACCCAACAGGGACCATCCAGAAAACTCCACTCTTCTCAACTCTTTGAAAGCCCTTACCTACAACAATACTCCTATGTTTGTTGAATGTACTACTTACTTAGGGTCTCTTTATGCATCAAAGATTATTGTATAATAATTTAGTATTGTTCACTGCAAATGCTTTAACTAAGTCAAGTATCCAAGAAAATGTCATTATTAAAGGAGACCCTGAAGAAGTTGAGTTTTCTATTTCCCTAATAATGAAATCCATGGTAGCTGTGGACAGTAAGCACATCACAGAACCAAGCTTGTGATTACACAACCATCTCTAAATACCATCGACCACATTTCTATGTGGTTTTTTAAATAATAAACCTAAGTGTATTTTAAATTAGCATTTCGTTCTTACAAATTCTACATAATTCAAATATTTAATTCCTATCTTATATGTGATCTATGGCACAGTACTGTCTGCCTAAACACTCCCATTTACTACAAACAGAAGAATAATTTGTTTAGCTATATAATCAGCAGAGAGGCAGCACACAATAAAAGCATTCCAGCCTTAAAATTAATAAAAATTGATTGTGTCCCTATAAAAACTAAATTGGCAGAGTGTTAATTGCATTTCACATAAACATCTGTAGCAGTCGGTGACTTGTTACTGTGCTGTAATGCAATACAAGACACTTAGGAATAAATGTATCCTCCAGATGAGTTCATAGAGATTTTCTAAAAGCGCCTGATGAGATTGTAAAAATCTGATTAGTCAGAACTGCTAATGACGCTTAAAACAAAGGGAAATCTTTAAATAAAATTATTTTGCTTTTCTTTTCTCTTGATAAATTAGATGCAAATTACTGTTGATTGAAAAATGCCTGCCTTGAAGGGAAATTCATACTAATGATGGAAAGGTCATCAGACAGCAAAAGAATTTGCTAAAGAAATCTGCAGGCACTTGGACAGCATGCTGGAATAAGAAAATATACCCATTCTTCATATTATTTGTTGTTATTATAATGCATGAGACACTCTCTGGGGAGGAAAGCAGACTGAGTTGGTTCCCTAAAGACCTCAAAGTAAAGATTCAGTACTCAAAAGATGCAAACACATGTTTAAATGTACGCCCCCTCAACTTCAACCACATTAGTTACATGCAAAGAACATGGTCTAAGAAAGCAGTGATACGGGACATAATCAAAACCAACAGCTTATGTCTGAGATTGTAACAAAAATAAATAAATAAAATAATTTATAGAGGTTACCAATAAAAATAAATAACCTTCCAAGGCTTCCATTAAAAAATCCAAGAAAAAGGGGCTGATAATATTACAGTTAGAGCACCCTGACAATAAAAAAAATACATAAGTTTTACCCATTTAAAATCCAGACTGATTGATTTCACTCTAAGTGTGGTGTAATTCTAATGTTATGTGTACTAATATTTATTTCAACAACGAGGATAAAATATAAAAATCAAGTGAAATAAAAGCAAAAGTTGAAATTAAAGATAGTTGCTGAAAGTTCCTAGAATTCTCTTATTGTCAGATCAGAAAATTGAGCCTATATTTTTAGTTTCTTTTAATTATCATCAATTTAATCATCAATTACACCTAATATGTAAAACAACTACAGGTAGCTGGAGAGATACAAGGAAGTAACTACTGGATAAGTAGCAGCTTTGGAGAAATGGTTTTAGAGCAGATCACAAATGGAGTCTAAGCAATATGTGTGAAAAAAGTGTTTATCCTCTTCTGACAGACAAACTGTAATGCCAAATGTAAGACATGCAAAGTAATCCTCCCACATGTCTGTTCCAAAACAGCCTCAGCTTCTTTTAGATAATACACCACAGTGAAAAACAGCAGGTGAACCTTGCAAGGAGTAACAGAGACAATCAAGCTGAGGAAAGATGAGTTAATAGGAATCACTGAAAGAACTGAGCTTGGTGGATCTAGCATTGGTGGATCTAGAAAGGAGAAAACTGAGAGGAGGTATGTAATTTATATCATCACTAGTTCCTAAAAGTCTCTCACAAAGGGCAGTGAATTACTCTCTGTGAAATAGGAATGGACGAAACTCCACCATCATGTTTGGTAAGCACCCACTGGTACAATCGTGATTAAGGTGTTTGATCCTGTTTCAGAGATGGTGATAGATTTCTCTTCCATGCTTCTATGAATATTGGTCCATTTACAGTCAGCATATTTAAAA
Source organism: Pseudopipra pipra (assembly GCF_036250125.1). Lineage (NCBI taxonomy): Eukaryota > Metazoa > Chordata > Aves > Passeriformes > Pipridae > Pseudopipra > Pseudopipra pipra. The sequence continues at coordinate 33,178,533 of NC_087549.1, read as the reverse complement.
TGTTATGGTGATATGCAATGTAGTAAAAATATCATTAGGAAAGAAAAAGTCCACTAAAAGTTTAAAAAGGTCGATCTTATTCCTATTCAAAAATTAATGAAAATTAGTCTCAAATGGGCTTCAAATATATACACGTATAAGAAATGTCCTTTGTAGATAAATGATAAAGCAACTATTGATAACAAGAGTAGGAGTCTTGTATAGTCTTTAGTATTACCACTTAAACTACTGTACCAGCCAAGAATGGACTCTATCCTCCTTGGATTTCTATATAACAGAGTAGTCCCATTTCTGTAAGTGTCTCTGAAGAAAACTCTTTTATAACTCTAAAACCAGAAAGTGCCAGTTTCAAGCACTGATTTTAATAAACTCCCAGAAATTTAGCAAAATAAATAATCTTCAATCCTTGAATGGAGCATAGAGGAGTTTTAAATTAAATAAACATGTTTTCACTTTGCTGTATGGACTGTATCTTTCCAAATGAGCAAGGCTTGTGTCTAACCTCACTACATACTGTATGTTCCTATCTCAAATAGATTATAATAATGTGCTGTAAAGCAGCTTGGTTTGAACTGTGGCTGGTGCAGTACCCTTCAATAAATGAAAAATGAATGGACATATGGAACCACTAGAATCCACTCTATTCATCCCTTAATGGAGGGTCCTAAATCACAAACCATAAGTTTAGCCTGTTGGTAGCTGCACTGATTATAATGAGACCATTTACTCCTGAGGTTAATGCTTAAGCCGATTCAGATTCTTGAAGCAATCAGATAAGGCTAGCCAAGATGTGGTGCTACACGGAAGTGGATGTTCAAAGGGATTTCCCTACAGTGAAGCTGAATAGAAAGCCAGCAGCAAGGTTTTAATCAGGCTGCCAGGTAATCTGTATTGCCAGCAAGGTCCAGCTTCCTGAAGATGCCATCCCTCAGCTTCTTTGGGACTCAGAAGCAAGGCAGGTCAGCCCTATGGGGTGCAGGGACTCTTCTGTCACTTCTCTTTGGGAAACCACACTCCTTCTCTCTTTTATTCTTTTAAGTATGCAATGGACCCTAGGCAGCTTTTTATCCATGGGGATTTTAGGATGGGGCTCCTACAGTGAGGAAGTTTGTCCACCTCTGGTTTAAAATTTACAGCCCTGTTGAAGAGAATTAACTAAGTATTCACAGTTCACCCACTTCCATGTGCTCATGAGCCTAACAAGGGATTCAACTTGGTTGTTTCCTCAAAGACATCTGGAATTTGTGCTCTCTTCCCTCACTGAAATTGTCCCAGCTGCGAAACACAGCTGAGAAGAGATGGAACAACCACTAAAGCAATCTCACATAGTAAATGTCTCCCCTGAATCTCAGCACAATAGCTCTGATTTTATTTAAATTACCGATTAGAAAGCAAGCCAAGAAATACAACAGATTCCTTCCAATTAATATTACTGTTTTCTGTGCATTTCTTCTATATAAATAAATTCAGTTAATTTTTGTACCAAAAGTTTTATCTATTATAGAATTACTAATTGCATCCATTACTTTTTTTTCCAGGATGGAATTTCCAGGTGGACAATTCCTCAAACTGGTAAGTTCTAGTGCAACAATGAAAAACTAATGCTTTTAGCATACAAATATAGGGGATTGGATATATGTTTATGCTTCTTTCTCTGAAAAATAAAAAGCTAATGTTTTTATAGCAGCTACAAAAGTAAGATTACTAGAAGGCAGCTCTGGAAAGTGTCCTTTTTGAAAAAGGAAGAGAAGAAAGGAAAAGAGCTTGTTCTCCATGCACTAGCTGCAGGGTTTTGCTTTCATGCCTGGCAAAGTACTTTTTAAACTCAGTTACTTTTAAAAAAAATAAAGATGCCCTCCTGCCAGATGAGAAATATTTCTATATTTACTGATATGAGATAATTTTTGTCCTTTAAAATCTATTATACAGACAACCTGTAAAATGCCCTTCTGAGATTGAGTGTTGTAGCAGTCTGGTATGACTACTTACTGAAATACTTTCAGTGCATCATAAAATTAAATTATGTGTTCCAGCTCATTGGCTCCTAATTTAGATAAAATGGTAAGATCTGAATTCATAAGGCTGGTAGGTCTGTAAGGGGCCCCCTGTAAGGGACTGCATATTACACTATTAAGACTTTAATTTTAGCTTGGCTGTAGTATGTCATGTACTTGAAGTGAAAACATGATTGAGTATTTTGAGAAAAAAAATGATCAACGGGATGCTTATATGAGCATTTACGGGGAAAGCATTTAGACCTGGCATTTATGCAGGCTGTAAACAATTTCTAATTACATCCACAATGTCCCCACTATGAATAGATCATGCTTTCTTCCTTTTATAGATGAGCATTTAGATAAGAGGGACAGAATTCGTTTGGGGTTAAACATAATTTCAAATAAGCATCAGATTTAAACTGAAAGATACAGTTAAGTGCTTCTCCCTTGTACGTAACTGAATCATCATCTTCTCCTGTGGAAGGAATAAATCTGAACATATCTCTTCCATGGCAGCAATTTTCCATTTTGCACAACCATTCACTCATCTCTGTTACATTTTAAATAAGTTCAGTGAGTGAAGAGTCTACCACAGAGAGTTCATTTTTACAGAGTGTTAGTTCAGCTGCAACTTCTCCTGCATGATTTAATACATATAGCTATTATGTAACTCAGATTGTCTTCCCATGTTTTAATTTATTCAGTCATTTCCTTTTTAAAACATGTGCTATAAGGTACAGCATACCCTCTGGTTGTGATTTTGAAAGCTTTCAATTTATTAGTTAGATTTCTGACACTTAAATATTTAGTTATAAAAATGTAAAGATTTAGAACAGTTGGAAACCACTGTTTCCATATTTTACTCCTGTCTTGCATTAAGGGCTTTCTTCCCAAGGTGAATGTGGTAACAACGTAGATGTGATTTGGATAAGCACTAGATAAGGTATTTTTTTCCAGAAACACACAGTGAGAAGTTTGTCGGGAGAAAAAGTTATGAGAATGAGAGCAAGCCACCAAGGATTAGAGGAAGGAAACTTGGAGCTACCTCTCTTCTGGTGTTCAAGTATGAAGTCGTCCAACTCATTAGTTATCTTATTCAACCTTGACATTCATTTATATGGAGGACAAGGCTACAAATGACTTTAGCAGGCATGCCGAGTCTCCTCCTGAAAGGAATATAGTTAGGAAGAAAATACAGTAGTCATTTTACAGTAACTTGCAAGAGGAATGTGGTCTCTGTTAGGAGCTTATCTCAAGACATGAATTATTTGTTTGCCCTAATAAACATCTTATTACACTGGTTACTATGTTTAGGCTCAAGATTGACAAGGAGGTCTTGCATAGCAAAGATTTAGCTACTGTCTCATGGTGCTGCAGACCAGATGCTGAAAAAACTTGTCTCACACAGAGTTGTTTTAATATTTGTGTAGCAGCCAGGCAGGCGAGTTTCCTGTATAAAAAGAACATTTGAACTTTAGGCATCAACACTAGGAGAATTCATGTTCTTTAATTAGGTCACTGATCCCTCTAAATTTCTATGTCTTGACTAGACATAGAAACTTTTTCTGGTCCTCAAGACAGTCAGCCTGTCCCCTCTGGTTCATTTGAAATAGTTAAAACTATCTTCCAGGCATATTGATCTTCCAGGCACACTGATCTAAGTTATCTGGATAACATTGTACTGTTATCTACATACATGCAGAGTGTTTATAAAGGAATAGTAAATCCTACCAAATAAAATCAATCATGTTGTATACTAATTTTCAGAGATGTATATGATGAAATATGGCACCTGGCGAGTGAGAATATGGCCCACAAAATCTGAATAAGGTGTGATTGGTTTTAATTATCTAAGACATAGTTGCAGAATAATTTTAGAAGTCAAATGAACTATTAGCACTGTTTAGTATAACAAAAAGGGAAATAAATATTAAAAGACATATCAAAAGTTTTACGGTTCTGTATCATTTTCGTGTTGGTCAGGACTACTCCTTTTTTTCTTTTCTTAATTACGAGTAGTCCTGCTCTTAGTCACTTTTCAGCCAGTAGACATCAAGAAATTTTGTTTAGTATTAAATATTACCTATATTAAATAGGTAATTCACTTCCAGGGGATGGTGTGGTATCCACAGGAATACTATAGGAATTCCTACTAAAACATGTAGGACACAGAAGTCACATAGTAGAGGTTACACTTTCCTTCTCCACACTCCGTGTCTCACTTCTTCCAAAATCTTAAATAACTTCCCATTGCTTTCCCAAGATGTGTTATCCTAGTTATCAATTTTATAACCAGGCTATGTAAAAGATCTGAAATTTTCTTTTAACACGTATGTATTCTGACTTTTAAAAAGATTCCATTGAATGCTACTTGACATCTAATTTCATTTACTCAAAAGTATATTTTCAACACAGGATGATGCTTAAGGGTTTATCTTGACATACCTATTATTTTTGTTTTGAATTTACATGAGAGAAGGTTGATTATATTAAAGATTATATGTTAAAACTTACTTTGCTTTTTCATTTTGATTTTTTTCAATTCCATAGCAAACAAAATTCCAATTTCACATAAAAAGAAAAAAAACAAGTATTTTACTGTCATGCAGGCCATATGTCTGTTATTTTTTGCTTGGTAATATTTGAACCTGGTAGACAGAGAACAGCTTCTAGAGTTCTAAGTGATAGAGAAGTCTGAGCAGAAGAGAGATCCTTCCCCATAAATGGAAAGGCTGCCTCATAACCTCAGTCAGATTTTAGATGATAGAAAATCCACACAGGAGACAGCTACTGAAAACTGAGCTTCATAAATTTCACCAAAGGTCTACTTTTAATCTGATATATAAATTCACAGTAGACTAATAGACTAATCCACTATAAACTAATTATCAACTGGTAGAAATTGGCACTATACAAAGGGAGGAATTGGGCCATGGAATTATCTCAAGTAAGCAAAAATGACACTTGCAAAAAATTGGGAGGCCTCTGAAATCAATGGTAATCCTCTTGCTGACTTCAACATGATCATAGTTTCTCTCATGATCTTTGAATAATGTCCAATTATTAAAAATAATTAAGTATTTCTTCATTCACCTAGGAATCCATTCACGGTCTGTGATTAGGGCCCTAGACACTGCACTGGACTATATGTATGTTGTTTGTATTACCACAAAATGATGACAGTTCATAAATACAGAAACAGAAGGTCCGCAAAAGTACTGCTTGTTGGTAGGACTAATTATAGTAACGCTGAAATGTTTCACTTACACTTGGTTCATACTGAAGATCTTCCCTGTAAACTTGAAAGCTCAATCAAAAGTCAAGCAACAATGAAAAATCAAACAGCATGACCAACAATCTGCCTAATCATCACCTTGGCTGGGGTTCAGAAATGCCAGTTAACTTAAAAATGAGTCTTGGCACAAACAGAGTTTTCTCAATAATTTTCTTTCAATCAGATACCCAAAAAAGTTAAGTATAAAATTCCCTTTAACAAGTCCTCTTCTGGGAGATGTGATCAAGACTTTGAGATCTTTTTGTGATTGTAACACTTTGTTTCTGCCAAGATTAAGAGATAATACAGAAGGAATGAAAGCAAGGTATTCAGGATAAATATTTTAAAGATTCAATTAGCATTTAGAACAAAATTTGCTTTAATGGATCATTTTTCATTCATGTAAACTTGAAATCCAATCTCAACTGATGATAGTTATACTTACAGTACTACTGAGCAGCTTTCTAAACATCTTCCTAGTTTATCTAGTACACATATAACATACTTATATATATATTTATATAACATAATTATATATGTATGTACCAAAATGTATGTTTTACTCAGGTGTGTTTTACAGAAAAAGGCATTTCTCTGGAATGAAAAGTTTAAAATTAACTACTTCATCACAGATTCTGCTGAACTACTGTTTCATCACATCTGAAAACAACTGCACTAATACTCAACTATGTGCCTCATTTTTCTCCTTTTTGAATATTTGCATAAATCTCATTAATGAGAAATTCAGCTGTAAGGAATGCAAAAAAGTTTTTGGCATAAAAATATTTCACTAAAAAGCCCTCAGTAACACCCTTTTTTATCTTAAGTAGTCTTTCCAAACTTGCTCATTTTTTAAGGTCTTTGAGTTGCTTGATGGAGTTTCAACTACTGTGACTGTTCCAGAAGCCACTGAGAAAGTCTAATTCTTACCCCTAAAGGACAAAGAAGATATGAAACCTCAGGTCTATTACTATTATTATCAATATTATTTCTGCACATTTCAGAAAATAAAGGAAAGTTATTTTGAAACTTAACATCTAGGTTCAGCAAATATGAGATCTTAAGGGAAGTATCTGTGATGGACCCTAGTTTAGACCCTACATAATGCAGGCTACACTATAAAACTAAGATTTCATAAATTAGTACAAATAGCATTTTGTGTTAAGGATACACCCAAGCTTGAGATCAGCAGGGCAGCAGTTTACTTGCTGGAAACCTGACTGCAATTTGGAAGGGACAATAGAATTTAAAATAATTTTTGGTAATTGTTCTTGAAGTCTTCTTAGCAATTTCAAAATTAGCTGTGTTGCTTTTGGCATTCAGTAACATAAACTGGATAAGGTGGAAAAGGCAGAGGAACTGCAAACATTTTATCATCTATATCTACATAACTCAATCTCTTCAACATTCAGCCTCTTTGTGTCTCAGTCACGAACTCAATATTGCACTTATCTCACAATGTGTCCATATATAAATCCACTGACAGCTACTGAAGACTTACTGCTTTTTGTCAATGTACCAGTAAATTAACTCATTTAGTGATTACTGTCCTTCCCTGCAGAAAAGGACAACAAATGGAGTAGTTATAAAAATCCTCAAGATTAAAGGGAGGGGACCGTAAGCATCCCAGGAAGTAGGAGAAAAACATTGTTTTAATGTTGTGGGCATTTAATTTGTTTTGTGCATTACATAATGGGAGAATATTTGGGCCCTGGCATTTAGCTGCATTAAATAGTTTTTGTGGTTATCAAATTCTGTAGCCTAGCTTCAGCTTTTAAAAGTTGCCACAAACGCGGTTTTCTGTTTTGTACACTGTGCAGGCATAAACATTATCAATTAGATAAACTGACAGAAAATTGCTGGCCATTCAAAAGTGAGAACTTCCCCTAGGAATTGATAAAATTCTATCATGCTCTTAGAAGTCAAAGGCTGTGTTTATGCCATAAGCATTACACAGAAACAATAATGATTCAAAATATAATAATTACTTTGCATTCTTCTGTAAGGGGGGGGAGGGGAAGCACACTTAAGTAGATTTCCTAACCTAACCAGCCATGGTTTATATCCACAATTCTACACTCATTTTTACTATTTGATTACTTTTTTACTTAAATGGGCGGCCACCGTTAATTATTTCCAATTTCTAGGCAAACACCCACTTATTTAAAGATGTTTCCTTTGAAGCTTACTGATAAAAATGGCCTTGAAAAATTGTTCGCATCTTGAGAGAAAGAAGCACATCTCAAACCCATTAGCAAGGACAAGGCTGCCATGGGGAGCAATGTCATTTGAAGGCAGCACAGCTTTGGCAGAGTTAGCAATGGGTTCTGCACGGTGACAGGCGAGATCAGAAATACAGCACAGCCACATCGCTGCTACTGTGGCCGTTCAAACTATCTACCTCTCACTGCTTTGATTCCTATTGCTCAGGGAGACCCAACCCCTCCATGTTGTAGTGCCACCCACCTGCTCCCTCCTGGACATGCCTCTCTGGCTTATCAGTGCAGGCTGCTCTCTGGAACAGCTTCTGTTTGTTTTGTCACCTCAAATAGCACCCCAACTACTTGGCCATCTAATAAAATCTTTTGAATTCCAGCAAGTCTGCATTTATCCTAGAACTGAGAAAATTTGATTGCTTATTTTAAATATTATTTGTAGACCGCCTTTTTCTTCCTCAGCTAGTGATGCAAGGGCTTCAGGCTACTGAATGAAGAGCTGCTTAGATAGCTGCATATTCAGAAGTGCTGACAGAATCAAGCTTTATGCATGGGGTAAACCAGCAAATTAGTGACTGTGAAAGACTGAATGTGGATATTTTTCACAATGCATAATATTACAGTCACGACATAAAAAGTGCTTGTAAATACTTTTCTCTTTTTCTTCCTGATTTAATAATTCAACTGCAGAAACTAAGACACAAATTCCACAGTTTCTTCTTTTCTTGTTGGCAAGTGTCTCCTGTTATGCTTTGCTAGTTAGTTTGCATTCAAATAAGCAAACTGATTTTTGTGAAAAACTACAAGAAACAAATCAATTACTCTATAAGGCTCAGAATGTCTCCTGACTCAAGCAATAAATTAAAACTAATGTGAGGTCCTGTTTCTCTGGAAGACCCAGAGCTTTCCATCCAACCAAGGCACATGCATTCGGATTCAGCATCACATTTAAAGTGAGGAAAAATCATATATGTATTGTTCCAGAAACACTGAACAAACATAGTATCTACACACTCTTCTATTGTTTGTTGGGTTTTTTTGTTGTTGCTTCTTTTAAGGGTTTTGTAGTGTCATGAAGTATTGATACATGAGAAGTATTAATTGATGTTGGAGACTAGTACGCCTTCATTGTGTAAGGGAATGAACAGGGATAACATAAGCTATGTTATACAATATGCAATTACCTCTTAGTTTGAGAGACTTTAATAACAACCCTATACATTTGTTCATTTGCAGTATATTACAAAATAAATTATTCTAAAGAAAATAGACAAGGAGAGAAAAAACATTGTGGTTGATCTTTCATTACCAACTTTTTTAGATTTTGCCTACAAGCCTGTGGATTCCAGTGCTAAAGGACTTTTCCAAAACATTACAAATCCCATTAACACCATTAGTATCAGCAGCAGCTCTGCTATCACCAGTAGTAGTCCTCAATGGAAGTCACATACCTCCATTTCTTCTTCTCCGCATTTTCTCACAATGCTGCCAGCTTGAAGACCAGTTCTACATCCTCTTCCTTCTCTTTTGAGCTATCCCACAAAGCCAGCCCTACATTGCCAGGAATACTCTCATCCTGCAGACCATGACTTAGCCCAGTACTCTTATCTATCCACATCTGATCATTCGGAAGAGCAGGTGGGACCTGATGGCAGGATCCCATGGGGTTGAGAGGAAAACCAGGAAAGCTGGTCCACCCTCAAAAACAACCTCCCCAAATCACTGTCCATTTCAACATGTAGGAATCCGAGCAGGAAGGGCAGAAGGCCAGCATGGATGAACAAGACACTCTTGATTGAGCTTAACCACAAAAATTAAGTACATAAAGGGTGGAGGAAGGGACAGGCTACTCACAAGGAGTATGGAGACATGGCCTGAGTGTGTAAGGATAGAGGTAGAAAAGCAGCACTACTGAGCATCTTTGAGAGGTCACAATGATCAGAGGAGACTCCTGAAGACTGTGAAAATGCAAATGTCATATTATCATCAAGAAGAGAGAGGAGACTGTGGGATAGTAGGCCAGTCAGCCAAACCTCAGTCTCCAGGAAGATTATGGAACAAATCCTTTCAGAAGCCATTTCCACACACTTGATGGACAAGAAGATAATAAGGAACAGCCAGCATGGATTTAACAAGGGCCACTTGGGCTTAACTGACCTGTTTGCCTTCATGATGAAATGACTGGCTCTGTGGACACGAGTCTGCAAGTCTCCCACAGTATCCTTTCAGACAAATAAGCAGAAGATAAGACAGGTGGAGAATTGGCTGAACCTTTGGGCTCAGAGGTTTGCAATCAGCCATATAAAGGCCAACTGGCAGCTAGTTGCCATTGTCATCTCACCAGGCATTTATAATATGGCCCATACTGTTTGGTATTGGTAGCAACAAGCAGGGAGGTGGATGGTGCGAACTCTCAACAAGTGTATAGATTGCAAAATTTAGAAGTTTGCAACCCTGCCCTCCCAAACTGGTAGGGCAGGGCTGCTGTTCATTAGACAGACATTGATAGGCTGGAGATATGGGTCTATAGGAATCTCATGGAGTTCAATGAAGGGAAATGTCCAGTCCCATGCCTGGACGGAATATCTTGATGCAACAGTGCAGGCTGAGAGCCGACTGGGTGCAAAATTACAGGAAAGGATAGGGGTACCTGGTAAAGCATTTGAGAGTGAGCTAGCAGAAGTGAAGAAAACCAAAGAATGTGGGGCTGTATAAGCAAAAGTGCAAGCATCAAATCAGAGAACATTATTTTTCCCCTCTATTTGGCACTTAAGAGACTGTATTTGAGGTACTGTGCCTAGTTTTGGACTTCAAAGTGTAACAGAAACATTGCTGTACTGGAATGGGCCCAGCAGGTGTCTATCAAGCAGATTAGGGGGCACATGCCATATGAGAAGAGGCTGAGGAAACTGGGTTTGGTCAGCCTGAAGAAGAGAAGGGTATTAGGAAATCTTATTGCTCTTTATATCTTCCTGGTGGGAAGATAGGGAGAAAACGAAGTCTTGTACTTCCTTGAAGATGTAAAGTGACAAGATAAGAGACAATAAGCACCAGGTTCAATGTGGGAAATTATACACCAAGGAAAAATGTTCACCATGAGATTAGTGCAGCACCAGTTTTCATTATGCTAATCATAACACAGATTGAAGAAACCATAAAACCCATAAAACCTGAGCTGTTAATGCAAGTAGTAACCTATGGCTAGATGAAAGCATTGGAAAGATGAAAAGTCTATTAGGACAAGGTAGAACTTACTGAAATATCAAAACATCAGTGTAAGATACTTCTACTGGCTGTCACTTCGTTCTTTTGACAAACAGAACACAATTTACCAGGGATACAAATGAATTTTTCAAAACCAATAAAAACCTTGTGGCAACTTTACAATTCTTTATTGTTCCACACTGGAATTTACTGTGGCTGAATGGCATGCTTTCAGGAACACCTGACACTGTATACAGCAAGACTGGCACAGCAGTCGTTGGTCTCACCCTATAAATGTTTTTTATGTGCATGAAGATGAATCTTTCCTCATAGCTTAATTACTGAATATAAATTATACAGTAAAAGAAATAACTTTCAATAGGAACATCAAAATATGACAACTGACCGCACAACCAGACATGTTTCTATTTAACACATCTGATGTAAGGAAGCTATTAATTTTCTAAATGCGTGGCCAAACTTCTTTGCAACACCTGACACAGCATTTTGCTAGCATAATAAAAGAAAGCCTGACAGCTGCAATTTTCTAGAAATATGAATTAAGCCTTTCACTGTGCTCTTGGGAAAATTTTCTCTTCTATAAGCTCCTATAATTTGTTTTAAAATGGCTTGCTTCTGATCATTCAGACCTGGAGTTCTCCTGCATCCACTCCAACTCCAGCTTCTATTTTGGCATGAACATATTTCAGTATTGAAAAACAAACATATAAGCTTCTACATATTGTCTCTGACATTGCTTTTAAAATTATTTTGTCTAAGACTTTCATTCAGGTGTTCATAACACCAAAGATTACAGGAAAAAAAATCATACCGATAGACTTGATTAACACTTAATCTAAAAAAAACCCCAAATGATATTAACTGAAGGGGAACATTGCAGAGAAACTAGCTGGCTTCCCCCTCTGAGAACGAGACGCACTGGTGCCTTGTGCTGTCTGGTGACAGGAACTAAATATATTATCTGCATTCTCCATGACATTCCACTTTGAACTTAACATGCCAATAGTCATGGTACTAGTGAATGGACAGCTGCCATGAGGAAGGCATTTAATGTTTGAAACAAAGATTAATAGAGAAGCTAAATATAAACATAATAAATACATGTGGCAACTACCTTATATCATTTAAAAATACTTGTTCTAAAATTTGCATGGTATAAAAAACCATCAAGTCACAAGAAAATAGATTCTTACTACTATTAAAATTGCATCATGTAGCCCTCTGTTCATGTAGTATCATTTGTGCACAGTAGGAACTAGTAACAGCAGATGTCTAAAAGTAAGCCTACTAACTGTCCTATTTTAAAAACAGCCAAAGAATAAGTTTAAAATTTGCTTTTTTTATCCTGGCATTTCCTTCATTTGCCTCTCAGTACCACTTTGCATGACATAATTAAACTACTCAATAGAGTAGTAGAATAGTACTACTTTAGTAGTAAAAAACTACTAAACATATTCTACAATTTGGGTTATCACAAAATATTCCCATACTATATTCTGACCAAATGAGAACAAATAAATGTGAAAGGATTGAACAGTGTCATTTATATATGTGCTCAGCATTTCAAAATGTCAAAGTCTGCTATAGAAAATAATTGCTCTAGAATTTAAATAGCTCGATAGCATACCACTTTTCATAGACTGTATACCAGTCATGATAAAATGTGTGTGCACTCATGAAGCAGAAGAGACCATACAGAATAATATGCTTTAAGAGAAATTGCTGCATTTACTGAATATAGGAGAAAGTTCTGGATCAAATTCATGGCTTTAGCTTTGCAAACATAACTCCCACTCCCCCCACAAGGACAGATTACACAGTGTTCAAATCTAGACTTCAGATCTTTATCACTGCAAAAGGGTAAGGGTCAGTCCCTGTGTGTTTTGGATTTCACCACTGGAATATAGTTGCTATGAGCATTTACACAGAGATGTTTATAGGAAGATTTTGAGCTTCATCATTCTCACTACTGAAAGCAAAAGCTTTGAGCGGTTCATCTTTAATGCCTTGGCACTTTCACTTGGCTTTAAAAGGGAAACACAAGTTCATTACTCAGGACTACAAGACAGTGCTTAGTGCACCTTCTGTACATAACGCAAGTTTACTTCAACTAGCTCAAATTATTTTGACTAATATGATGTGAGAAAAAACATTACTACCCCAATTTTCAGACAAAGAATAGGCAGAGACAGACTCCATGGCATCACTACAGTCATACAAGCAGTCTGCAGGACAGCCAGGAGAGGATTTTTATATCCTAATGTCATGTCAGTGTCTTAATGACAAAACCCTCCTTGCCACATAAACATTACATCCAATTACAAAAGGAGTTCTCAAAGCAGGGAAATTTTCTTCCTCACTGAAGTCTTAGATCTTTAAAAAGTGTTAGCAGAGTAATCACGAAACCTCTAGTGACAGGCTGGGCACAATGGGCTAACACAAAGGCTTTGGTTTAAACACATCAGATGTTACAGCCAGTTAACCTAGTTCTTCTGTTTTGACAGACTCAGAGCTGATAAAAATAAAGTTTTAAAACTTCTTTCTGAACAGTAAAATGAAAGCTTGTGCTGAATTAAGAGAATCTCTGTGACAGAAGCCCAGCTCCTGCACTCCACGTGGTCAGCCTGTTTTTGATCCCAATGATACTTGTTTAGCATCTCTGCTAACACCACTGTCACACACTTCATCACAGCCATGTTTATTTTTCTTAGCAGACCTACACAGGTTCTGTGTAACACTTCCTATCACTTAATTTACTTTTGTACCTACAAATTACTTGCAGAAAACAAATGTTAAAGCACAAAACACATTGGGTTTGTCAGCATCACTTGTTTCTGACAATTCTCTTTGACTTACTTATAAATGTAACTCGCGATTTCTCAGCAGGGTGCAAGACTTACGGGCAGAATAATGCCCTCTAAACTAGTATCTCACAAGGATTTGGTGTTAAAGATACTTCAGCATGAAACATTTTCTAAGCAACCCTGTAAAAAGAAAAAATACTAAGACGAACTCTGTGACAGTAAATGCCATCTGCAATAAAAACTATGGCAAGTGTTTGCAATCCTCTCTAAGTAACAACAGTGACAACAGCATAAAGTCTCCCACTGAGTTCATTTGACACAAACTATCCACAACTGCTCAACAAAACCAAGAACGCGACTTCTATTTCTAGCAGCTGTCTCTAATGCTGAACGCCCTGTGCACACTTAGCAGAGAATAATCTTTTACTACTTAGTCACCGACAATGAGACATTAGAGCGGCACAAAACATGAGTGGTTGAATAAGATGAGTGCAAGAAAAAAAATCCCCAAACAAATACTGGCTTTTCGGCAAAAACAGCTGAGATCCACAGAATATTATTAGCACAAGCTGACAGTCAATGGGAGAAAGGCCAAAGGTGTACCAGTTCTTGAGGAAAGGACTCAGGATGACTTAAAAAGCATCAGTGTAAATCTGTCATTAGTGTGAAGCAAGCAAATAGTCACAACATTCATCAGCAGAAGTATATAATTGATAATTCTCAAAGTCATGCTGGAAAAATGTTTAACATGCATTTTTAATTTCATGGCAGGTCATATAAGACTTGAGAGCTTCGAGGCACAAATAATTTTTCATGGCATGTGCTGGTATGATCCTTGGTCATGTGTTAACCTCAACTGAAATGAAGGACTGTTCTGTGCTGGTAAAATATGAAAACGATGAGAAGCCAAAGGCTAGGAAAGGCAGGTAAGTGAAAAAGCCCTTTCACTTGGAAGCAAAAGAAGGGAGAAAATGACTTGTCCTTCTTTTTTCCAAACTTAGTTGCCTCTCTTACCATTCAGGGTAATCTTCCACAGCATTTTATTACACACTCATGCATTACACAACACAGTGCAGTTCCCACCTTCCTCCATACCTGATGCCAGTATCCCCAGCTTCTGGGTTTTTCTGGTCAAAACTATTAACTCCACTTCAACACAAATTCAGACTTTCAGTTTCAAAGCCATTTTTTAAAAACTGAATATACTCAGTGAGAAGAGTTCTGAATGCTTTTGCACCTAAGATTGATTTTAAATTTCCAATTTCTTATTCCATCATTTTGATCTTATAAAGAGACACCATTTTTTTCCTACAAATCTTACTTCATTTACCTATTTCACTTACCTCATCAGTTCAACACAGCCATAACAACACTTCTACTACTCACTGTAATGAGCTGTGCTATTCAGTTCATGCATCAAATGTGTGGCATACCATGTGGAAAGCAAAATGTGGTAATCTCAACTGGAGAAGGGAGTTCTTTTTAGTGACAGTCTGCTTGGCTTAACTGTTCAAACAACTCTCTAATGACAACAAAAAGCTTCACCAGTATCTCATGCTACTGCTGTATTGTCACATCTGCATGGATTATAAAACTTCCCACTGAAAGTTACAACAGGATAGTAAATTCAGTCACTGGCACATCATACAAAAGAGTTACATATCGTCACAGGGCGCTCTGGTCTCATGTGCGATGTGTCTGAAAAATTAAAGAAAAGCCAAGCCAAACAGGAAAATCTCACACATTCATGATGAGAACCTGTTGCTTCAAATAATAACAAAGAGTATACTCTGCTTGTTTTGCAATTTCATTTCTGTAGTTATTTATACTGTAAGGAAACAGCCTCAAAAATGCCATCTCTGTACCACAGTTTTGTGACTGTTTCCCTGATGCAGTTTGCAGAGTTCACCTTTGATGAAACACGCAAGACAAGAATTATTCATACTGGGAGTTTAAAAATCCTTCAGGGATGTTTAAATATGATGTTGCTGTTGTTTGAGCTCTAACATAGGAAGAAGTCCCCTGGCCTGTGGGGCTCAGTTTTCCATTTCAAAGGGACAGCCATCCTCAGAGTGTCAGCAATCAGAAAGCAGGAGCAATCCGCCTGGGCAGGAGGTACCACTACCCTCTCTGCCTTAGACACGAGCGAGACATCAGCTGCCCACCTACAGGAACCAAATCTCCAAAATCTTCCAAGAGCATGTTAGACAAACTAATGAGTTTTCTAGGCTTCTATTTAATTTTTTGTAACGCTGTGTGTAAAATGACTTTCCAAAACATACAGTTGAAAACCAAAAGAGAATTAGACCAATATTCATGTTAGGAGGGCTTGAATACCTGGACTCCTGTAGTATATAAACCATGAAAAGTTAATAACTAGCTATTTTATTCCAACACCAGGAATATTTTTCATTTCCTAAGAAAGAAGTAGAGGTCCCAAAGGCACAAGCATACATTCAGTCATGCTACCAGACATTTTCGCAACACTTAAAATTGGTATGATAGGTATGTTGCAAACACATAATTTCTTGGAATTTGTGAAGCTTGTGTTTTATAATTGTCTCACCTGGCAGTCACATGCAATTCATCCCCCACATTTTGTGGGTTTGTATTTTTATGCATAATACACGTGATCCAGAGATCTCACTAAACCAAGTATTTAAATAAACAAAAAACCCAAACAGCACTTGTAAGAGGTTTATGATCTGCATCTGTACATTTAGTCTATTCTCTGCAAAGATAACAAGAGCATAAAAAGACAAAATTACTAAATAGGAGTATTCAAGACTAATAAAATAAGTAGACACTGCAAGAAATTCTGATGCTTCGACAAGACCTCTAGTGCTATGTTAGATGTCTTAGACACCTGCACAGGACTAGCTTACCTTTGCAGAGCTGTAGAAGACCAAGGCTTCTCTGTAGCAGATGCTGAGGGTTCAAAGACATTACAAAAGCTGAGCACCATACACTACAGCTAAATACCTGAAACTGGAAAAGGGCTCATGTTCTGTAGATTAACTGCAAACCCAGGAGAATGTAGGCAAAAAAATTCCCCAACTCTGATTGTCTCAGATTAATACAAACACTTCATGGAAAACATGCAAAAAGCCAACCTGTGGTAATAAAGGAAAATTCAGTCAAGATGAGACCATTGCAGAAAAAGCTAAATTAATTATTTGCATGATACTATACAAGAAGAAAAGACCTAAAAGCTCTAAACCAAAGTATTAGCAGAAGAAGCTTCGGGACAGGTTAACAAAATGAAGAGACACAAAACACTCAGATCCAAGAGTTCACCCTAGAGCTCTAGAACAATGGAAGCATGATCAAATCAGCTTCTATAATAAACAAGAGAATTGGTAGGCACATGGGAACATGATGTAATGGCCATAACTTCATAACTTCAAGATTACTTGCATTTCTGTAAGGAGTTAATGATTATTTGGATAAGGATGATTTGGTTAATGTAGTATATTTAGATTTCTGAAAAGCTCACACAAGCAAAAAGCTCTTAAACAATTTGTCACAAGGTAAAATAAAAGATCTGTCATGAATTGCTATCTAAAAGATGGAACAGAGTAAGTGGGCAGCTTTCACAATGTTACTAGTGGAATTCCAAAATAATTTTCTGAAAAGAATAGCTCAGTGGCCAATGGCAGTCAAGAGAGTGGATATAATGTTTAAAATTATTAGGAAGGAAACACACAGTAAAACAGAAAACATTGTAAAGTCAGAGTGCTAACATCTTGAATCTTTCACACAAAACTCAGCAGCACCTTCAGGAAAAAACAAGGCTCTTCAGCTTGGAAAAGATACGTCGGTGTCATGAAAACAACAGAAGTCTACAGAATCGGGAAAGAGACTGCGGAAAGTGAACAGAGATTGACAATTAATCATTTCTCATGGTCAGAAAAACTTGACAACACCATGTTTTTAGCAGCAAGCATAAAACAACAAAAACACTTTCTTTGAAAAAGCATAATTAACTTGTGGAACTCATCACTACAGAAACTCAAAGCATATTCAGACGAAAGCAAGTTCATGAAGGACAGCACTAAACACAATGTTTTGGATGTATCTTCCATCCTATCAAAAGCAGTATTTGCTCTCTTTCTCCTACACTCAATAACTGTCTGCTGCCAGTCCCTGTTACACAGAACAGCAAGCCAAGTTGTGTTGTCTAACCCAATGTAGTGGCACTTACATACCTCTTGCTCTTCTCTGCCAGTCCCAGTCTGAGTGTTCTTCAAGCTGTCATATGAGGCTCTTGTTTGCCTGTCCAGCCTCAAAAGTGTTTGCTTCTGAGTAGCTACTCTCTTTAACTCTCATTAGTCAGACCAAAATACTGCCAAATTAATTACACTCATCATAGGTAATTATTTTATTTAAAAATTGCAGATGGAGAAGAAATTGCAAGGATGGAGATTCCAGCTACCAAGAAATGCAAGATACTCTTTGCTCCTGATGATCAAAAGCGGACGCAATACTGTCAAATAAGACAGTCTTTGAGCATCAATAAACAAGACAAGCTAAGAACAGAAAGAGCTGATGTCCAGTGCTGCAAGGATTTGGCAGTGTTCTTGTCTTCTGTTTATAGAAAGCATAATGGCAGTATACATCCCTTGCAGGGACTGAACAGAGGATTTATGCAGTGTCTGCACTATATAAACCTGCTTGATGTGCCACTTAGCTTTTACAATGCTTTGCAAAAACCAGAGAAAAACATAAACATAGATCTTACACCTTCTCCCTCTCCAAAATATTCTTACAAATTACAAAAATCTGATGTATCTATCAGTCTACCACTAAATACATCTTTCTTGTTCCCAAAAAAACTAACGCTTCAAACTAGAGCAGAAAATAGAAGCAAAACAGGGCAACCCTAAATTTAGATTCTTTTTTCATGTACAAATAACTGAAGGTGAAAGCCAGGCATAGAAGCATTTAACTAGTTAATCCTGAATACTGAGATACTTTTAGATCTTTTAAATTATTTACAGGCCTAAAAGGGTGGTCAAACATGAAAAATATGTCCAATTATTAAGAATAAAAATAAAATAAAAAATAGATCATGCTTACTTTCCTAAAAATATCTACAATACTAAACACACATTCAGCAAGAGCAAATGCCTGAATCTACAAGCATCCAACCAGTGCTTACTCTAAAAGCTCTCACTCTTTGAATCCCCATTCATTTTTCCCAAATGTAACTCTTAGACTATATTTTCAAATGAAGGAAAGTGTGAAAGCATGTCTGAAATTACTTACTCTCTTACGTGCTTCTTTTAAAACAGAATGAGAAAAAAGAAAAAAATGTATTTTTTTTTAATCTTCAAACCATTTCATTCATTGCTCATGACCATTAACAGCATTTACAGCTCTGTAAATTATAATCAGGATAATCAAATCCTGTGCTTCGGGGTATGAGCTGATCACCATAGGAGCTGGGAAGAAATTTTCTCCCATCTGCTGCCCTGCGCAGTTGTATAGGTGCATTGTTGGTACAATGGAAAGTCCACCCTATGTGAATGCTGGTGGCAGAATATAAGGCTTTGAATGCCAAAAATGTCAGAATGACAAATTCTATGTGATTGATGAGAAATCCCTGTGAAGCCTTCCTATTGCTGCCAGATTCTGCTGCTGTGCTATGTGTACGGACCACGAGACCTGTGAGTCTACAACTTCCAGGATAGTCTAGACAGAACAGCTACAGCAAGGCAGACAGAAATAGAGAAGAATCTCTTTCCTACAGACCCTGAATTTTAATTTCTCCCATTGTAAACAGGTCCTTAACTGATTAATCTTACCCCCAGCAAATATAATTTGATTTTACTGTAGCCATATATGTAAACATAATATGAGAAAATCATGGCATTAACATTATTAACTACTAACAAAATTATATTCCTCAAGCAAGAGCTGGAACATAACTTAATTTAATCTAATACATTCCATGCACAGAGACACACACAGACACACATATATACACTCACACCAAAATAACATTAATTTAAACATCATGTGTCTGAAATCCACTAATCTGAGGTCAGTATATATAAGATTGAAAACTGCACTTAAACAGGATTTTTCTGTCATTCTATTCTACTTGTCTATTACCATAGGACAATGATAAGCACAAATATTTCAGAGAAACCTGAAATAAGGAGGAACTTACATTTCAGTATCCCATGTAAAATAGCAAACTAAAACTAGGAGTTTTCTGTGTATGTAGGAGTGATACCAGTGATAGCTATAGCCCAACCCAGTACCTTAAATATTTAAGTGCCAACCTGAAGCTCCTATCTCCTGACATTGCTATCCACACAGTTATCAGGACACATGTGTGTGCAAAGCAATGCTTTGCAGATCCCTAAGCCCATCACCTCACTGTGAGTGCACAGCAGATGGCATCTACCCTCTCGCTTAACTGGGAGTGCTATATCCCACTGTACACTGTGAGTGTACAGGTCCCGAGAACCACCAAAGATGTCAGAAGGAAAAGGGTGAGTTGGTGACAAAAATTCTTGTCAAAATCCTGTTTTAAGGTAACAGACTTCTATTAAGCATGATTAGAGAAGCTTTACTACTGGCTTAATGATCCTTCTTACAGACAACACTTTCTGCTAGGAAGCTCTAGCTTATCTGTGAGTCAATATCAGGGGGACAAAGCTGAGTGTTGGAGTTGGTCTGTGCCATTGGTGTTGCTAAATACAGGGTTTACCATATGCATGGTAAATTTGAGACAAAACTTACAAGAGCATGTCTTTAAAGAAGTTGCTGAAATCTATGAGATTGTTCCACACTGTCTTTGAGATACACATTCAAGCAGTTGAACATGAAATACCTGATCTGTAAAGTTTTTTTGTGCCTAAATATTCACATTCTCTCTTTCTCTTCACAGAAGTGTTCATAGAAAATTGTGGGTTTAATGTATGCATCAAAATACTTTCCCTTTGTATCTGCAGGACTAGAAAACCAACAAAAAAATTATATTAATGTCCACATTTACTTGAATGGCACCAGGACAGGGGGTGGAAGAAAACAGGTATGTCATGGAAATCTTGGCATCTGAGTGACTATCCCAGCTTTTGAAGCAGCAACAGAAACACATCCTTCTAATTAGAAATTATTGTTTCAAGAAAAGCAGTATATGCACTTAAAAACAATGTTTCAGGTAGTTCACTTAATATTACACAAATATGCTTGGTACTGAAGTTTTTTTTTATAAAAGTGAAATTCAAAAAACAGTTTAGGTATGTGCATGTATAAGTAAAGCAGTGTGTGTATGTGTGGGTGTGTAAATACTATATACCCCGATGCAAACCCTCAATGCATTAAATAAACTTCAGCTCTATACCTTAGTACTCAATTCTGAGTCTGGTTACCTTCCGGATTGCTAAGTCTTTCTAAATTAGAACAAGCAATTTCTCTTTGTTTTACCTAATATTTGAAAATGGCAAAAAAGTCCCATGGGTCACTGAAAATTATCCCTTCATTCCTGCCGCCTGTTTCAAGTCAGTCAAAACATTCCAGACTTCAAAAGGGGGCTTTGCCTGCTTAGGCCATTTTGGTGTCCTTCTATGGTTGGCCTATGAGGGATTGGTTATTTGGATAAATTAGTTTGTGGAGCCTGCTGGCCTTCTAGAAGACCTCAGTGTCTGACTGCAAATTAGTTCTACCGAACATGTAGAAATCCCTGGGCAGACGAGAAGAAATAAATGGTGATAAAATCTAATACTACAATGTTTGTAATGTGATTTTATTCTGCTCTGTAGCTTGTAAGCAAAGCTAATGTTGAATTAAAAATTTTCAAATATTAAAATGTCCATGAAAGCACAATATCAGATCAGTATCCGAGTCACAGCAGAGAAGGCTGGATGCCAACTTTAAAGTTAAGCTTCCAGCAGGAATCTTTTACAAGAACAAACAAAAAAACCTCCTGGTTTTCCACAAAATCAAGTAGGTATTTACATTACGGATGCACCCCTGCTTAAGCCAGGAAGTCACACAGTTGAATTCGGCTGGAGCTTGGGCTGTGAATAAACTGCTATGCAGTCTTTTAGTGCATAGTTGTACAACTGCCTAAGGAGAGTTTATCCTTAAGGAAGAGAAGTCAGAGAGCCAAAACTAACAAACATGGCTCCTCGAGCGGAACAATGGTCCAGAAAACCTAGTAAAAAAGAAAATAAACTTCACTGGCAGTTTGCTTTTTACTGTTAAGGGCTAAGCTACGACTTCATCAAGGCTTTCAAGAAGAGACTTCAAGCAGAACAGTATGCACACTGCACACTTATATAGTGGCTGGAAAGAGTCAGATCGACTGCACATTTCTTATATATATATATATTTATAAGGTGATCTAAAAATACCTCATGCCACAACAAGGAAAAAGATCCACCTCTCTGAGGAAAAAAGGATTGGTAACTAAATAAATGAGTGGTGGTCCCCAATGAAACCACTGCAAGGTCTCTGTCCTGCTCCTAAAACCAGGACCATAAGGTCAACACTGTGTCTGTGTAAAACACACTAAGAGTTACGTTGGCAGTGGGATTAATTTCTGGTATCATCGGCAGAAAATTACAAATGCTCATTAAACATAATTGTTATGACAAGTGCTGTGTTTAGGCTTTGGTTCTGCAAAGATGAATATGCCTGACACTACGAGCTGTGGTAGCAGCACCTCCGTCAGTGCTGCAAGCTTTGTTGCCTATGGCACTGTGGGGTTTCTGCCACCACTTAGGAAAATTACATTTTAAGGAGCGATAATTCATCTGTGTTGTTACTGCAAACCCAGCTGAATGAAGAGTTTGTAGTGAATAACCTATGGTTTCCAAACTGTCCATACAATTTTCAGGAGTATTTTCAATAAAATGTTTTGAAAGAAAAACTTCTATCAGTAGTTACTGATCGAGCAGTTAGTACGGACCGCCTAGCAGCAGCTCTTTTCAATTTGGGGAACTTAAATACATCAGCTAGTTCCGGCTGTTCATTATTTTTGACACTTACTGAGTGTAATAAGTGGGTTTTGTGGCTTATGTTTCCAATATCCTACCGATTGCAGATAGAGAGGGGAAGGGGAGTGGGAAGGGTGCAGGCCATTACATTTTATGGGCTCAGTTACAGATTGCAATTGCACGGTGCTTGTTGGCTATTGCCTTGCAGAGCTTTCCAAAAAGGAAGCCTGTCACACATTTCTTCAGTAGGGGAATGCAAAAGGGAGTACAGTTCTGTGCCAGTCTTTCAGAGAAACTGAGGCAGCACTGACATACATGACTTTCACAGGTGACGCTTCGAGTTTTCAACTAAAGGTAAAATACTTGTATTTTCACCCATTTTCCTCATAGACTTTGTTCCCTAATGTGGCAAACAGGTAACATGAGCATGAAAACATGTCATTGGTGATGCTGTTCAAACCTGGAGGTCACACCTGGCTGTCACCAGCCATGCCCACAGTCACAGCCATGCCACTACCAAGGCACTGGCCTCTGAAACCACTCGAGAGTTGTGCTGCCGGATCCTGGCTCGCCTTGAAACAAAATGAACTTTCTAGCCCTTCTGGTAGTGAAGATAACCTTGAAAATGTGAAGAGAGTGTAATCTGATGCCTCAGTAAGACTGCAAGGAGCTTGAAACAAAGACAGAGAGATGTGAACTGCCCCAGCCATCTCTCTCTGGGCCCCATGGACTCAGCATTTCTGTGGTCGTGGAGTCTGGCATTTTTCCAAGATTCCACAGAATCTCGCATGTTTGCTGCAAAATTCATTATTTTGCCGCAGCCAGGTGCTGGATGTTTTTTGGTTTGGGTTTTTATTTCCCCCCTCCCCCTATCTTGCTGAAACCAACTACTCACTCTGCGTCTTTCCATTAGCAGAGGTATGAGGTGAATTTTTGGTGCAAGTGCTGCTCTCTGGTACATGGCATGGGGTACGCAGGAGAGAAGTGTCCAGTGAGCAGCAGGGAGGAGAAAGAAGTTGGAAATATGCAGCCACGCTGCCCAGAGCTGAGGTTTGGGGGCTGCAGGGGAAATCAGAGAAGATTAACTGCTAGAGTGGACCAGGAGTACCTCCTTTTTTGGCTCATTGGGTGCACACCGTTTGGAACTAACTTGACTGCTGAGGGCCTCAGAGTCTTCGCTCTGTTTTCCAGATGGGCAAACTCCATCATCAAAAATACTCAATGCTGAAAATACTTCTTGGTGTAAAATTTTGAAAAGCGAATTTTCACTTATGAGCCTGGACAGGGTAGGAAGGAAAATTATTTTATGCTGTATAATAACCTAATATCACTACCAGAGAGAGACTTACGGAAAAAACACCTTCCAAAATATTGCCAGAGGGTATAGTATTGCTTAAAACTGCCAATATTTACTTGTGAAAAATTTCTTGTGCTGAGTTTTGCAAATAAATAAGAACAATGCATTTTTTAAAAAAATCAATAGGCAAATCAAATGAAATAAAATACCCACTGGCCTCTACAATGCCCTTTTTCTGAGTTTTTTAAAGTCATTCATCAGGGTACCTCTAAACCACATGTATGTCTATATCAAGCACATCATGATGAATCTTCTGATTATCAGTGTTTTTCATGTTTCTAGGGCTTCTAGGGGGTTTCTGGGGCAATGGATTCATGCCAATGCCAAGTTTGGAACTGGTAGATTTAGCCTACCACACATGTAAGCCATGATAAATTTACATCAATTTTTTGAAATCAATTTGTGTAAGATGTACTGTTATCCATTCTCAATTTCCTTATAATCAGAATTTCTCTAACATCCAAAATGATATTTTCATGTCAAAAATAATTAAAACCAGAGGTGTTTTTTTCTTCTCAGGTATGTATGAGCAGTGAGACTCATTGCAAATGACTGTCAGGCAGAAAAGCCCCCTCGGGGTGGTGAAGAACAGGGCTTACAAACTCAAATGGAGATTGGAGCAGTAGTAATCAAACCTGGCATGAGATTCAACCCTATGCATAGCACTTTAAAGTGTAAGTATGACTTTCAGATCTCAGTAGCAAGCCAAATAATACTACTTTATTGATGGCTGCTCCAAAGTTGACCAAGAAGTACATCCACAGAAAGTTCAGTGTGGCGAGCAGCATGGCATTTGGACAGTCTTTAAGAAGAAACAGCCCAGTCATTGAGGCAGCCCAGTTGTATGAATTTGTAACATCTTGGTTATCATTGATATGCCTGCTTCACTGAAAAACTGAAATCAAAAATTATTAATAGAGAAATAAAAACAAAAAACCCCAGACCATTTGTTTTAGCTTGATAAAAAAGGAGTGAACCATCTTTAGCAGGTGCTTATAACACTAACAAACGCACTTCAAAGTCTTTTTTGGACTTGGAAAGAAGCAGAACATCAGTGAAATTCTCAGGCAAGATACAACACTGATATCATCTGTCTAGCCAGCTTCAGATTTGTGTTCTGCTTCTTTCTCAGGCACCTAGTAAAAGAGAGGCAGGGGCAGGTGTAGTGTTCAAGTTTGCAAGTGCAAGTTTCAAAGTCAGCTCCTACAGAATGTGAACCAAGCACGACAGTACCATTAGAACAATTTCTCCAGATGATGAAAGTGTTGCTTAGAGACTAAAATCCACTCTCAGCTCCACCAGTGTAACAGAGAGCAGAAGTGAGTTTACTGGGCTTATTATGGTATCCTATGTACATGTTAACACTGACAGGCTGGATTCCTGTGTGCAACATCACCCTCTTCCTCAACAGAGAAATCTTGGCCAAAGACTCTCTCTCACTCTTGTCTGAAAAAATTTTTTTCATTTTCCTTTCCTTTCTCCTCCCAGTACTTTCTCCATTGTTCATCTAGCTCTGTCTTTCTAAAGCATTATACAATTTCATTTCTCCGTTGTTGAATAAAGCTCCTCCCTCCTCCACATGTACCTGAAATTGCTTTCACTGCATAGTTTGCATAGGCCACTTTCAAGATTAAATTACCTTTCAACTGGCATTTGTAGAGACATTTTCCTCTTTTCCTATGGACTAGTACCAGGTTTTAGAAGACACTGTATGTGTTTGGGATCTTAAATCCCAAACAGGTTTTGGGTTCTGGGTTTTAATGACAGAGTGCTAATCTATCCCTCACCCTCTCTTTCTTTCTTTCTTGTATGCACACATAGAGAGCAAAATAAACGAAAACAGAAACATCTTTATTTTCACTGAGACTATTTTGCCTTCTGACTACTGCTTTTAGGAAATCTCCCTGTTGGTCAACTGGCTGTTGCAAATGCAGCAGCCTCTCCAGTTATGAATGAGTTCAAGTGAGACTTAATTGAAGGATTAGATTCCAGGGTTTAATACCAAATTTTAAACCTATCCAATGACACTGCAGTCAGAAGACACCCTGCCCTGTGCCATGTACCTTTGAGCACTTCAGACCTCATCGTTTACAGAAGCCTGAGTTCTTGTAGATGCAGCAGGTCTATTCAGCAGTTACCGGTTTAGATTTTGATAATCCTGATAGCATCCATGACTACCACTCACGTGGGTAATTTGAAGGGAAACTCTGAGCAGATGAAGTGTTTTACAGGCTCCCTGGACTACGTGGTGAAAAGAAGGAATGGAATGAATAACCCCAACAGGAGTGCTGGTAGTGCCAAACCATGAACAAATATTTCCCTTAATACTCCTGTTAAGTGACAGTTACATTTCTCATTACATACAGCTCCAGCATACAATTACCCAGCCCAAACCCTCCACAGCACATGAAGCCCAGACTATGCTGGGCACACAGAGTGGAAGTATTGCAGTGGAAGTCACAGAAAATCCTAACAGCATCAAGGAAAGGCTTTTCATGCATGGAAGGAAGCCTGATCCCAAAGAGAACACAGAGCTTGGGTGGTGCTGAAAGTTCTGGCACTGCAACTGCAAACAGGACCATCCCTGTTTAGCATTAGTCAGTAACCATGGCCACCCCTTTCTCTAGGAGTTAACTGGTCCTGTCCACACATTGCTGTAGCAGTGATGGATAAATACCCAAATGTACACATAGAGACAAGACTGTGGAACAAATGAACATTGGAAACTAACCAAAGACATATTGCTTTAGACAGTAAAAACAACACTAGACGTCAAGTGTAAGAAAACCATGCAACACAATAAGCTTACTATTAGGTGCTTATATTTTTCTACTCTGTTGCTACATGAAAAGCTAACACAAGCATCAGGGAAACTGAATATAGAATCATAGAATACAAGGGGAAGACTGAGAGAGAATGCAGAGTATTGTCAAATGTAAAAAATAAACAGATCAGAAAAAATGCAGGAAATAAATCTAATCAAATTTACTAAATAGTACTTTTGGGACTTATCTTACAACTAGTAAAAATAAGGCAATTTCAAGGTGTGCTTTTTTTGTTAAACAACCCAGAATAAAAACATTTATGTAGCATTTTGATGTTCACTGAGTGCCAAGAATGATAACACAAACTAAACTAACAAATCCAAAACACACACTAATCATTTGACCATGCATGAAACATTATTGTGTGTGATAGTTTGCAAAATTTCTTACTATTATGACTTTATAAACAGGCATTTAGAAGAAACAACAATGCTGTTATACTTTTTTTGCCACTGTTCTTAAGACTTTGCAGCTAGGAGTTGCACTGGCTTCTCCCAGAAGCAGTATTTGCATATATTCACACAAACAGAAGTAACTTCAAATAATGGGATGAAAACTCTCTAACAGATCAAAATGTTAACAACATAAATGCAGCAAGCCAAGTATTTCTTTGAGAAAGTAACAACCATCATTTTGTAATATGAATCACTGAAGACAAATATTTTTAAAGCTATATCTAATTTTCTGTAGCTTTAGCATAAGCCTCCATCTCTCAATGAATTCATCATTCACTGCTTCTTCCAATCACTAAAAGTGCATGTACCTCTCTAAGACTCTCATCCACTTGGTTGCCACAAAAATAATTACCACTTTAAAAGCTGTAACTTTTTTTCTCAGGACTGACAAGTTGTTTACTTACAGACTTCCCATTTATTCCCTCAGGGTCTTCCATTGAAGATTTCTCCTTCCAAATTATATACGGGCTATTAGTTACAGTGAGGTTCAGACAGTCCTAGTACACACACACCTGTGGAAAAGACAGTACCACATCGACGGATTAATTTGTTGGCATGAAACTAGAAGGTGATCTTCACTTCTGCAACTTTTCATTAACTAACAAGTATTCACAAGTTAGGAGCAGTTGCCTTTGAAGAACTGAATCAATCTTGAAAATAAATACATAGTTGAGCTGTTTACCACAAATCCACGCAAGCCAAAAGCAGGCAGCAAGAGCTCTGCTGTGCTCGCTGTCGGCAGACAAATGAAAGGCAGCCAGGAACTCTTCTACCGACACTATTTCTGTGCCAACAACACATCTCTTCTTCTTTTGATTTTTTTCTTTTAGGAAGCTCAGCCTCCCCTGATATCTATCAATGTCAATTGTACTTTAATGCTAAGAGGAAATAATAACAAAGAAACATGATTGTAGATTGAGCCAGGATAAAAAAGAAAATCCACAAAGTTTTCGAAATGTTGCTCTCAAGCTAAGGATATTTTTATACTAAATCTCTTCAAGTTTACATTAGGTCGCAGTTCTAGGCCCTATAAATTATAAATATGGGATACTTTGTGTTCTCTCACCTTTGGAAATGGTGTTCTTTGATGTTAAAAATAACAGTGAAGTACTGAGATGAAATAATGAAGGCTTACTCCCCAAACAGATATAAATCCAAAATATGGTTTCCTTCCATGAGCAATTTTCTTTACAATAAAATGTCGTGAACTTCTTAAAATTCAGAACTATTCACTGAAGTAATTAAAACAAGCCCAGCTAAAATCCTCATTAGAAAAATTGGCTTTCTTTTTAATAACATGGGGCAAATGCTGTCTGCTAAAGTATAATAAAAATGAAAATCTGGGGGGGTTAAGTGTGTGTATGTATATTTAATATATACCTTATATACAGTGAAATGTGAAAAGTACTTTGGTTTTCTATGACAGGTGAAGATCCGATGGTCTGAAGATATTCAGTTTGTCCTAAAACCACTCTGCATATGAAATACATATAATTTAGGATCAGGATTCAAAACCTTATTCTGCATATTTCTACCTGAATAAGACTCTCACAAGAAAATAAAAAAGTCTCTTCGAGCCCAGTTGTTTGGACAGTATTTATTGCACACATTTGGCTACTTCTATAAAATCTAAGCATTAAGAAAGTGTTAACAGGTTCACTCCGCACCCTAAGGAAGATGCTAATATGAACCATGCTTCTGCAATGCATCCACTCCCTTCTTTCTGGTTTACAATTGAGAGATCAAATCCAGTCCTGCTCCTGCTGAGAACAATGGCCAATCTGCAATATTTCTACGAAATCTGTTGCTCGTATTTGTTCTGACACCAGATTATAGGTTAGAAAATTACTCAAGGCTTTAAAAACTGACAATTAAAGTTAGGGAGGGGAAGGACAAGAAGTTCTCATAATTAAAAAAAAAATAAGAAGAAAACAACTCTCTAACAATGCCCTGCTCCTAAGCAATGACTGACATCTGTTTCAAAAACTCTTTTATTGCAAAATTCAATAAATGGAAAAACCGCACAAACTGAAAGTCTGCAACTTCAGCGAGGGAATAAAACGGAGCCTTTTCTGATGGAAAAATATTCATAAGTCAATTGATGTAATGCTGGTATGTGGATGACCTGACAGATTTTCAGATCAGCAGTGCTCTCTTTATGGAAAGAAAACTTTACCAAGACTGGTAATTTTCTATTAAAGCCCAGATGGAAAAAGCATATATGTTTTATAGTACATTGTAGTTCAACCATAATTAGGCAACCCTACTTGCAGAAGCTGCTGCAGCAAACATTTTCTCTCTCTGGGAGAAATTCCTACAACACACCAGCATCAAAAGAGCCCACTCTTGCACTTTCTGCTCTGACATATGCCGCCCTGAAAGTCACTGCAAAAGAGATTTACAAAAAACTCCTATATATACCCCCACACTCCTTGAGGCAAAGACTTTTCTTTCTCAGCAGACATCAGAGACCTCTGGCAGCATAATCAAGCAAGCAGTAACATTAGGGATTAGGCAGTAATACAGAACAGCTGATTTACAATGAAATTAAGTAATTTTAATTTTGAAAAATGCAACTTTTGAACAAGAGTAACCTAAGTTATCCTCATTCTAATTGTCATCTTGGGTTATTCTTAATTTTAGTAAAGCTTTACAAAAACTAATTAAATTCCCTTGAGTTGTTAATCTATCAAAAATTACATATAAATTACATAAAGTATCTATTACAGAGAAGTTGTTATATTCAAAATATGCCACCAAATATGAGTGGGACAAAAACTCAAATTACTGAAAAAGACAAGATCCAAATTGAAGGGAAGTCATGAAAGTACAGATCCCATTTTATTTTTCTCTATTACTCTGGAAGTCATTTGCTTGGTTAAATATTATTACTGTTAAATATGCGATGGTAGCAGTTAAGAGTCCCACCAGCTAAAGAAGTACTATTGTACCGGGCATGATAACCAGCAGCCCTCTTTTCCAAACAGCTATTACAATTTTAAAGGGAATAAAAAACCACAAAGAAGTACAGAAAATGGTTTACGGGGGATTTTTATTCCCTTCTTTCTGAAATGTTAGCCAACGCTGTGCAATTTTCCCCACACACATGGATCTGAACATGTGCCTCTGCCACCAGGCACAGGGCGGCTGCCAGTCACTCCCAGCCATGCTGCAGAGGTGGCCAGGAGCTTCAATAAGCTCCTTGTCCTGGAAGGGCTGTCCCCATCCGAGCACCCACCCGAAAACCTGACAAAAGCAAGCGGTCGATTACCCGGGAAGCAGATGTTAAACACAGTCAGGAATACTGAGAAATAATCTCTTAGGGCTGGAAGGTACCAATGGAGGGTGATCTCTTGCACAGAGAGCACCAAACTCAAGGGTGACCAAAAAGTAACTAGCTATGTCTGACCCCTGGCACCTAGACACCTACATTGAAGGACCAGGAATCTAGTTTCTTGTGCTTGCTGAGCTGTTCTTCATAAAAACTGCATTTCCCAAGCAAGCTCCACTCTGTCACTAATATCCACATCTTGGAGCTGTCCCAGAGCTGCTGTAACCCACCTTCAGCTGCAGTGAGCCGCTGACAAAACTCACGGTGATCAGAAACAGCACAAACACAATATCTTGGGCTACCTTACTCTTTCCATCACCAAGGAGAAGGAATTAAACTTTTTTCCTGTTCCTGGGCCACCAGCAAAATCACTCCTGTCTTACAACTTCCCAGCTGATTATGCCATTGCAGTCTCCAAGATAAAGTCATTTTTAGTGTCATCAGTGGATACTGCTTTGCTTTTATTTTTTTATGCTTTCTCAGAAACTAGTAGAATTTGCCAGTAACATCTAGACAAAACTGAACCTCTCCAAAGCATATTCATTTGTTAGAAGAAAAAAAAACAACTCAAACCAAAACATAAAACCCACATGTACTTTATGATTTGGTAGAGAAAATACTAAAGAGGTTATGAGGCTGGGCAAAACGGCCTTTATTTACCCTGTAGATGATAGCATGTGATATTTCACAGTTGATATTAGGGAACTCGATGGTTTTGATTTTAGGTGCTATATTTGGGAAGTTTCCTTTTTAGCACTTTCTAAAGACTCACTACATTCGCTCCATTCCCAGGTAGGTCTCTCGTCCCCCACCCCTGCTCCCTTTTAAGGTGTTAAATTTGGCAGATAACCTGGGTAGCATTTAGAAAACAATTATTTCCAAATGCTGGGAAAGAAACTTGCCAAGCGTAACAGCTGAAAACCAAAAAGAAAAAAGAAAAAAAGAGGAAGGAAATAAAATGGAAGAGGGAAAGGCATTTTTTAAAAACGAAATTTAGAAGGGACCTTTCAGCAGCTTTATAAACAATTAACTCCAGTGCTGTGACTGAAGACCACCTCTGATTCAGCCTGGAATGTCCACAGATGCAATACAGCATCCTGCCTTCCAGCGAGCCTCAGGGACGCCATCAAAACAGATAGGTGTCCAGATGTGCGGAACCTAACGTGCACATCTGCTGGAAGATATCCCACACCAACTGCAGTGCTGACACTGACCTAGACACAGACTCTGGGGGCTTGCAAACCCTCAGACCTCTCTGTGGGTACACAGTGTGCAGGTAACAACACTCTACAACAGCACAAGAGGTAGGTCACTCCCTCTGCATCCCCATAAGCATCCATGTCCATCTCAACAGATCTTTTTTTCCACTACCATCAAGCAGAAATGCATGGAGTATTGAGACTTGTGGCTGAAGTAAACTTGTGGGAAAGAGGGCTGAAAAAATTCAGTTTTATTGGTAAACTTTCCTTTATATAAATACAGAACAAGGACTCTGGTGTCCTAGACAGGCGTGTTTAAAACCCATGGCACTTACACTCACCATGATGTCTAGTTCAGCATCAAAGTAATCTCATACTTTTAAAGTCAGTAATATAAACTAAATATCTAGATTTTTTTCACTATGTGAGTACTTTTAACTTTAAAATAAAGATTAAAAAATCAATTTAAACCTAAAATGATAGTCTTTCCCTAATGTTTTAAGTTCACTGGGAAGTTAAGTTTCTGATAAGGGAATATGAGGTCTCATCTACCTACACAGGAACCTTACTGGGTGCTGGACCAGACTAACAGAGGAGATTCAAGAGCATAAGGAAGCAAGAAAGAAGGTAGGAATGAAGCACTATAAACACAAAAAATACATCCAGACAAATGCTATTAGTGACAGCCTAGACATATATATTTACTACTTTTTGAATCCTGATTACATTTATAAAATTGCTACCACACTGTAAGCCTGTCTTGAAGGAAGCATTCAACAACAAAGTTTGTGCCACATTTCTCCCATTTACCATTAAATCTAACAAGAACACAAGGGCCACGATACTGGTTCAGACCAACAATCCTTCTAGTGCTGTTCCCAACAACAGCCATAACTGGACACAGAACAGCAACAACAGAACAAGCGTATGCCATTTCCCTGACATTTTCCCAATTTCCTGCCATTTGAGTTCAGAGGGTTTCCTGAGCCTGATGGAGTTCATCTGTCTAGCAACCCTCAGTACAGCTCTCTCAAATACTCGTCTATTCTCTTCCTGAACCCATGTAAACTTTTTTTTTTGTTCCTAGGAATTCTGAACATTCATTTTTGGGGGGAATTACTAAACACTGAATAAATTTTCTTGGAATTATCTTAGATGCCGAGATGTCATTTCTGAGAGGTGAGGGTCAGCTCAGTGCCCATCACTTTCCATGTACAGCTACAACTATTTTACTCAAGATTTAGCAGCTCACATTTACCTCTGCAGAATTTCATTTGTCATTTCTTTGTCTAGTGACCTGTCTCACAAGGTCCTTGTGCAGTTCTTCACAGTCCACTCTCCTTGATATTCACCTCAAGTGGAAGCAACCTAAAAAAAATTATTGTGCCTGAGTAGCGCAATTATTCAGACTCAGCTATTTGGAGAAAGTGGGGTGAGAATAACAGAAAATTCCCACCTGAAGAAATAAAGAAAGGCAAAAGACGTCGGCATGTTTTTAAGGGAACCTGCTGGTTTCTGATTTCAGCAAGCGCAGAAGAGCTTTCTGTTCTCCCAGCATTGGAAGAGATGGTCAAATACAAAGAAAACTCTCCTGAGGTGGAGAAAGAAACCTGACAATGTAATGTTCTTAAGTCCCAGAGTACTTGGGAAAAGTGATGGGATAAGACCGGAGACCTGAAAAAAATCAGGCAAATAATTTCCCATTACTTTTACAGGTTCTAAAACTAAAATATAACTGTTTCAAAAACTATCTTGATGAAGTCTTTGTGTTCCTGCATCCAATGGTCAGGAATGGTTTAAACTGCGAAAAGGAATGAGGACCTCGTGAGTATGTGCATCGGGTATGAAACCTGGTGCCTGCAATGGCCAGATTTCTGACTGTAATCTCACTGGCACAGACACCTAACAGGATGCCTCTTTTGGGAAGCTCCATTAAAGGTTAAAGTGGGATACACATACATATAAAAATTTGAAGCAATAATATTATTCTAAAAGCAGAGCTCTCTAAACATAGCAAAAGATCACATTTTTCATTGAATACTGAATACACATGGAAGTTATACTGTAGAACAATGTTAAAATTATACTGGCAACTTTTTAAATTACTTACAAAATTAATACGATGTTTAAACTACCTAGTGGAATCAACTTTATTGGTATCTGAAATGTAGGTTGAAACTGTTCAGAAAAGAAACACACTAACAATTTAGGACAGGAAATACAGAATATTTTTAAGGTAAAAACATAAGGGAATATTTTGCTTTTAAAAATTAATAAAATTACCAGTTATAAGGTGAACTCTGACTCAAACAAGGATTAAACAGCTTCGCTCTTAGCATTCCATGGGATCTTTATCATCAAAAAGTTACAATTTCCCTCGTTTTATTTATGTAACATTAACAAAGAACAAAACCAGAGTGCAATAGCCTATTCCTTTGTTGTAATTTCTTTGAGCAATAAGTCTGCTTTCTGCTTTTTATGTGTCAAACACACTACAAAAGGTGAGAGGATCCACAGATTAATGGTATTAGACTAAGTGTCAAGGTTAATAAAGAATATGAAATACATACAAGAAAAATGTTGAGCTACAAATCATAACATGCAACTGCAATACTTACCTACTTCAGGAAAGAAGTGTAAGATGCTTTACAAACAAAGCTTTCTTTCAACCCGTGTGGTTCTGTACAATGTTTCCAATGAGTAGTAATTACATATGTGCTTTAAGAAGTCTTTCTACACCTATTATAATTTCAGATTAAAGGGCGAGCATTACTTATTATTTTACATGAGCTTTTAAAGTAGTTTGTAAAATATATGCAGTCCATAAAAGTTTGTGGTCTAACAACAAACAACTGTACTGCTTCTGCAGAATTCAGCACAAACAAATAAAAAATTTCTAGTTATAATTAATACAAGTCACATGTAAAAGTTTTAAGGTTTATACAGATCAATTAGAGTAATTTTCCTCTCAGTTAAAGGTTTAAGTTTAATAATTTTTTTAACTTCTTTTCCTTTTTTAAATAAATCAGATACATTTGAGTCTGAAATTGTAACAACCTTCATTAAAGCCTAGGCTTCCCCCAAGCTGGCAAAAGCATTCAAGTAAGAAACAGTACCAGCAGTATTTTCAGCAGTGGAAGCCACAGCATCCCGGAGAGCAGAAAAACACACCCAAATAGGATGGGTTACAGAAAGCATGGTTGCAAGGGAGTCATCCTGGCTATGGAAAGCTAATGCTCAACAGGGAAAGGCACAGGCCAAAGTCTTGACATCCTCCAGTGCGGGGGACCCCAGTGCACGGTTAGGGTCAGTTGAAGCCCCATGCTCTGTGAGAAGTACCAAATCGCCTCTGAACTCACCCTACCCTTGGGAGCAGTGTAGATGCCCTTCTGTGGCACAGAGCCATGTCTCCAGTGTCTCTGTGTGAGTGCCACTTCCAGATTTCACAATAGATTCACCACGAATAGAATGTGCATAGCAGTGACCGTCCTCACATCACCATCAGTAACGCTAAGGTTGCTGCTCTCTTCTTTAACTACCACACGATAAGAAAACATTCCTATCTCTCAAGGTCAACCAAAATTTTCATTGGTAAATCCCAACATTTACATACCACAAGATGCATCTTATTTTCAATCTTTACAAGAGATCAATACCTACAAATACTTCTGCTTTTCATCATGCAGTAATGAATGAAATAGGTGTAAATTTAACTAGTAGGTGCAAGTAGTCTATTTTCTTCATTTGGACTCATCATTCATTTGGAATCTCATCCATTCTCTGTTAAGTACAAATGATAGAGCATGAATGGTCCTAAGACTGAGAAAACCAGAAGGCTGTATCACTGAAAATCTGTCAATGTGAGATCCAGTGGGATATTTAAAAGGCACCCTATCAGCTTAAGCACCTATATTTGTTTGTCTGTTTATACTGCAAGCACTCTTATGAATTACAGTAAACACCCAGCTGCACCTTTAGTCACCTAAATACCATGTGAAGCCTGATCCATGGTGACCAGAAATACCCTCAATTCACCAACTGAAAGTTAATTTTGAAGCAGAGGTGATACTGTATTTACGTAACAATGAAGCCAGCTTTCCTTCACCCTTCTCTGCTACATCCTCAAGCTGCTGCCTCTCAGGGGGTAATTCCGGGAAGGTGCTGCCCAGCTCCCTTTGGGGCCATCCCTGCTCTGAGTGGGTCAGGGGAGGAGGTACTGATTGGGACCTCTCTTCTCTACCCCGCATTCACTCCTTATGAAACTAAATCCCCACCAATAAATTGTTGCCAAATTTTGACAATTGGAATTGGAATATTACATATTATAGGGAAAGAGAAGGAAATTATTGTAAGAGCATTTATAGGACTCCCAGTTCCCTGGAAAATAATGCTAACAAACATTTTAAAATACTGGTTTGTTCAACTGTGTCATACCTTCTGCTTGACAGATTACATGCTTTTCCTCTGATTTCTTCCAGACTCTGTGTTCATGAAAATGAATTCAGTAACTCATAATTTTTAACATAATAAAACCTGAAAACTTAAGGATTTTGAACCTAGATAAATAGGTTCTGCTTACATAACTACACAAAGATACATTATGTGTTTTTTGTCAGCAAAAAACGCACAGAGTTAAGTCAAACAGCAGTATGTAGTTTCAGTTCTCCATGTCTCCAAACTATCTATCAAAGAGAATGAATTTTATATACATTTATGAAAAAACCAAAACACACAAGAGCACAGCACAGCTGAAGTTAAGTCATTAAATCGGTCTGTTCTCTAGCAACAGCCACACTTCTTACAAGTTTGCTTATCCTAATAGTCTTGTAATATTTTCACCATCACAGCTCAAAATAGAACTTTATTGTAATATATTACTGACTTTAGTAATATATTAAGTGTGAAAAATGTAAGAGACAATGATTGTTATCCATAGAACATGATTTTTACAATTATTATTAAAAAGAATGTTTCATTTATCAAATAATGTTATAGCTATTATAAATATTATCATAATAAAGGAGAAAGTGAAGAATGAACTACATCAACATTCTGAACATAATGTTTCCATTTCCTCTGCGAACAGTATAACCTAAAAGATGAAGAAAATTTTATTCACGCAACACCATGCAATCCCCGTCAATATTCAGATGATAAAGAGCTCAAGCTATTGAACTGAGAAATTAAAGTTCAGAAATTTCAGGAATTAGGCCAATTGCCTAAAGTGGCAGTAGGTGTGACTCACTTATGCAAACAGCATGGGAAGGACAGAGAAACAACTTCAAGTTGGAAAAGCTTTTAAAAGCATACGAAGTACCCGGCTGTGGCCTCCTTGATTTTAAGGACTTTACACACAATTTCCGCTCTTATAAATAAAAAGAGCTTTCTCCTAGCTCACTTCATTATAAGGGGAGCTGCAAAAATGCAGACCCACCTCAGAGGGCGGGAGTTCACCTCTGTGATTTTTCCAGGCAGCCCAGCACAGTGGGGGCCCTGGGCAAACTGGGGCACTCGGTGTCTGCACTGCCTACACACCTGGGGCTTGCCTGGGGTATGGGCAGCAGCTGCCCTCAGGCTTCCCCCAGAATTTGCCCCTGCAGGTGTCCCACCCAGGCAGCCACAGCTCACCATCACACCATCCAACCTGGGCAAAACTTACTTGGTCCAACCACTAAAGCCTTTTCTTTGGTAGCTTGACCCATATCACAGAATTCAATGGTAAACTCATATTTTACTTCCTATGGCCATGCAGTAGGATTAGCATTAAAAGTGTCCAGACATTTGAGAAATCATTATCTTATGATGTTTGGTATATCAGATTAAACAGTCAAAGATAAAAAGAGGAAAAATGAGAGGAAGGAAAAAACCTCAAGCCTCTTAACTCAATTTAAACTCTTAATTTTGTATCACTCTCCCTCTCTCTAAATCTAGGGGGAAAGGTTATTTTGAGCAATAATATTTTTGGATTCTATAATTCAGTAATTGAATGAAAGAAACAAAGAAAATAACCTAAAATTCTCAAAATGCACGGGATGCAAGAGGTCCCAGTTTCCAGCTGACTTGTAGAAACTGTTCAAATGACCTCTGAAAAATTTACAATTCTCCTGCCAGAGCCCTTCCTTTACCTTGCCCATAGTGACAGATTTTGCAGCACACGGAGGACAGAGTCACAGAAAAAAGAGTGACTTGCTTCCTCCTTTTTCTTCCTGCACTTTTTATGATTCAGTTTACATGAGAAGATGCACCTAATAAAGAAAATTAGGAATGAAACATCAGGCCTGGAATAAATAACACAGCCATCAGGAACCAGTGACTTGGTTTCTATTCATATGGGTTATAAACATTTTTATCGATGCTATTACAATTTCTACAATTCTGAAGACTGGTGAATCATTAAGAAAGAGCAGATCATACATTTTAAAGGTTGTTGAAGAACACATATACTCACATTTTACCTTACACTGAAATCTATGGTAAAATAAGTTGTGTGCAAGCTAGAACAAAGGTTTGGGAGAAATGTATCTAGACTAGCCTTCAGAAGACACGCCAGCTACCTCCATGAGCTGCAGTCCTCAACTGGGGACATTTCCATACATATTGCCCTTCTGTCTCTTACTTTCTGATGCAGCTGGACTACCTGCTCCACGACTACAACTACCCTCATTATGGTTCATGCTTACACAGCCTTTGGCAAAGAATGAACAGCTCTAATCTGGAAATTGTTTCATAGGGACTTTCCACACACCACTCTTTTTAAAGAACTTCTTACAGCACTGAATGACCTTTTTCTCTTCTTATAACCATATTTTTATTTTAAAGACTATGGAAAATGTGAGTCTTCAAACGTAGCAACTGTCTGGTGCTACCGTTCATACTGCATTTTGCTAGAGCATATGTAACCATGACAGTGTTTTGATACTAAAAGTCAATGGGTACTCTTCGTAATTCAAACACAACACTATGTTCCTAGGAACCTAAGAGAAAAAAAAAAGGAGAGGGTGTGAAGCTTGATGTTATATTTTAATAATTGAAGAAAACTCTGATCTTTGACTTTGTGATAGAAAAATTGCCTATTTAATTAGTTTTAAAGAACAGAGTATTTCCAGAAAAAAAAAAAAGCTTTAATTCCAAGACGAACAACACAGACTAAAACCATCTCAGAACTAGTCATATCCGTCCATCTTTTTGAAGGGCTTAGGTGACGGCAGGAGAAATAAGTACCCCAGAAAGCTAACTAGCACCTGTGGGTGCACCCCTTCCCTGCCGCCGATGCTCAGCACTCTCCTCCCAAGGTGCTGGGATGCGGGAGCAGAGATGGGAGAGGACAGGAGAGCATCCGTCCTTCCCTCCTGTCTTTCCCCGACCCGCTGGAGGCAGCCAGCCAGCGGACTCTCGGTGGGGAGGCGGCCGCTCCAGCAGGACACCGGGACACCGGGGCGGTCGCGGTCGGTGGGATTGCCGTCGGTGTCCCGGCATCGGCTTGCTTTCCCCGTCCGTCGGAGAAGGAGTTGCCCGCTCCTTGCTGGGGGCCCGGACACCTCCCCTGACACTTGCCGTGCCCACAGCCGGGCATCCCCGGGGAACAGGGTGACGGCGGACACGCTCACCCCGCAGCCAGGTGACCATAGATTTTTAACCTCTGACAGCAAACACGCGCATTCAGCGCTGCCGACGCGCCGCAGCGCCCGCCGGCCGGCACCGGAGGCTCCCGCGGCGCCGGTCCAGCCGCCTCTGCCGCCCCTTCCCCTCCCACGCCGGAGCTCCCGCGGCCTCGCCCCTCCCTCCCCGCCGCCAGACCCGCTGCGCGCCCGCGCACCCGCCCGCGGTGCTGGGGCTGAGCCGGCGCCTCCCGCCCGGCCCCGCCGCTCCCACGTGTGCGGCACCGCGCGGCTGCGGGGCCGGCGGACACGGCCCCACCGCCCGGCTCGGCTCGGCTCGGCTCGGCTCGGCTCGGCTCGGCTCGGCTCGGCTCGGCTCGGCGCGCACTTACTCCGCGGGGCCTCCGGGGCGGTGTTGCGGGCCCGGCGGCTCCCCAGGAGCGGCGCCCGGTGGTAAGTTGCGAGGAGCGCGGACCCGCGCTTGGCGGGGAGGGGTTTCGGGGAGGCGGCGGCGAGGAAACTTCCCTGGAGCGGCTGGACCGACCGACCGCCTCCTCCTCCTCCTCCTCCTCCTCCCGCCGCCGCCGCCGCCGCCGCCGCCGCCTCGCCCGGGGCAGCACCGCGCCTGCCCGGCCGCGCCGCCCGCTGCAGCCGCTCTCGGTACACGGAGAGCACCGCCGGCCTCCCCCCATTACCACCCCACTACCCTCCGCTTTTTTTTAAATTTATTTTATTTTTAAGACTTAGGGTGTTGTTAGCGAGGAAAGGATGGGCCCTGAGGAATCCCGGCTTCCTGCGGCGCTGCCGAAACGTCAGGGACGGCTGCAGGTTACACACCCCCAAGCCCAGCTGGCGGCTCCGTCACTGCCTTGGCAGCGCCGGGGCGCAGGGCAGGCAGTCGGGAGGGTACCGGCAGCATCCCCCAGCCGCAGGGGCTTGTCTGACACCGCTCTTCACCGCGCCGGGAAATCCATCACTGCCCTTCTTGGCGAAGGCACAGAATGAGTCAAGGTGTCAAGGACTGCGTGGGAATGCTGCATTGGGAGAAGTGCTGTGCTGTGCATATGGCACCTGACCCCGCAGACCTCGGATCATCTGTAAAATCCGAGCTTGTATGCATCCACCTCTCCTCATTAGCCATGAAGAGAGAAAGCATGGGTCAGATTCCTTGTGGCTTATAGTCTAGGTATGAAGTCACTGCAGAACAGTGGTAGAACATTCTCTTTGCTTCCCCATACTGGAGACGTGAACTTAGAACCTGCATGAAGCACGGGCACCCTAGTATAACATGCATTAATGCCCTGCTCAGTTTGGCAACCTGGCCCACACATGGAAGCAAGTATAACTGCTGAATATTTTTGTTTTTACTTGTACTGTAATTACAAACACTGCAGCCAGACCTTCTCCTTCCTTTCTTCTTCCTTAAACCAGAAGAAAAAAAAAGTTGCCATTTCTTCAAGCTCTTCTATTCCACTTCTTTTTCTTCAGTACATACTCTTCCACTGTTTATTTTTGCAGCTCTTCTCAGTGTCCTTGTATGCCAATTTTCAGAAAGTAAAAAACATATCTCCAGATTTAGAGAAATTGAAATTATGTTCCCACAAGCATTTATGATCTTCCTTAACTTTATATATACAATCCATGCCATTTAAATCACTCGAATATCTAGATGTTTGTCCTAAGGACCCAAGTAACATGGAAGACATTCTTACTTTTTAACAGTTTTAAGGGTTTCTTCCCCCACTTGTTTCTTCTCCAGTGTAACAGTCCTGTAAATTAAAGGGTTAGAGTTAATTAAAATGTCATGCATGGGGCCATGTACAAACAGACAAACAGAGATCAAGTCCACATTCTTTTATCTTAAATGAATCCACTGGGCTGTATTTTGACTTGCCAAGTATGGGATGTCTATATGTATATATTCTTTTAATTTTTCATTATACTACTTCTACTTCAACATAATTTTAATATATTAAACAGAGTTTACTCTAATTCCCATTAAATTTACCTTGACCCACAATGATTGGAAATAATGGATTTTTATTCTGCAAGGAAGCAGATTAAATTGCCCTAACATACTTGAGAGGAGAATGTCATCTATGGGTTGTAAAAATTGTCATTCACAGGTTATAAGAAAGCCTCGAGAAAGGTGAAGTCACAGGTCCACTTGCTCCCTTCTAGTGGAATATGAAATGGAGAAGAGCATATGTGGATCCATAAAAATCTCTGAAAGCAAAATGAAAAACAGCATCTCTGCACCATACTTTGTCCTGGACTCATGGGATAGACATGTGCAGCCTAAATTCTACATTGTACAGAGCAGTTTCTTCAGAAATTTACAGTCTTTGAACAGGTTGTTGACTGTCCACTCTATGATGAAGCCTTTCTTCAAAGTCAGGTGTAAGGCTAAACATATGTCCGAATTCTGTCCTTTTTCACCTAGAAACCTTGTTGATAAAAAAATTCAAAGATTCATGTTTCCTAGGTATTTACTAATTTTGAACAAGTAGTAGAGTATTCAAAATTTATACACAAACCTAAAATATTTAAGGTCTCTGCTGGAGCACATCTAAGTCCCCAGGGATGGTCTTATTTATGGATTGGATACCTCAGAATAAAATGTGAACGTCAGTTCCAGTGTGAGGGTAAATGTTGCACAGGCATGTAAGAATGCTGGCAATGCAGCCCTAAGAAGAACTGTGCTCTCATGAGAGCCATGAACCTACCTAATGAAGTAAAAGAGCACATCTCCTTCTATAGGAAACCTTGGACACTATGGTGATATGTGGGTTGCCTTAGGTTTGGCTTTACAGTGTTTTTGTTGGCTTTCCCCTTCTGCAGGATTTTGAGCTGTTATGTTGTGAGAAGAATCAAGTGAAGCATATATAAGAGTTGGGCACTGAGTAAAAAATCAACATAATTACCGTTCACAATAGGTGATTGATAAACACAGCTTATACATAAAAATGTTTAAAATAGCAGTCAGATTGCCATCCTGCTTCCTAGAGTCCAGTCTCATGAGTCGTCAAGCATCTACTGTTGCCACTGGAGTAAAACCCAGTTGTGAAAACTCTCTCCCACCCTAAGAGCTGTCAGGTCACCTGCTGCCATTATCCCCTTACCTGGAATAGAAACCTCCAAAATGTTACGTGACTTACTCGACTGATAGCGTCATCTAAAACCAGTGTGGGTCTTCCTTGTGTAGCTAATGAATTTCAGTAGGTATACTAAGAAAGCATATTAGGACTGACAGCTCAGAGCCCTGAAATTCGAAAGACCAATGCCTTTGAGAACTGACAGTAGCTCCAAGGTAAACAGTTTCTTTTCTGTTATTCTTTCACTCCTCAAAATAAGCACGTCTCCAGCTCTGAGAGCTCCTGGCAGGTATGATGAATGGCAAATCCTAATGAAGCCCATGGTTTGGCCAGTGTTAGGACTTAGCACTCTGTACAAATTCTCATCTGAAGCAGGAGTATCAGGAGCCAATTTCTTGAACATAATTTATTCCAGACACTAGCTGGAATAAACAGCATTCTGTAACCTCCTCAGATACTTTGGCAGTAGGGAGCTGTCTTTATACTTCTTTCAATTGAGTGATCCAAATATGAAATTCATTGCTCAAGAACACAGCGTGGTTTTACAGACTCAAGTATTTGATTTCATTACTGGGGACATTGTTGTGTCATATCAGTGTGGCATTTTCATTATGTGTCGGGTCTGCTAGAGCATGCTGCTT
The DNA here is from genome assembly GCF_036250125.1 of Pseudopipra pipra. NCBI lineage: Eukaryota > Metazoa > Chordata > Aves > Passeriformes > Pipridae > Pseudopipra > Pseudopipra pipra. The sequence goes on along the minus strand of NC_087549.1, from coordinate 33,135,562 downwards.
ACCTTGCCCTGATGAGAAAAAAATTCCAGCACTTGGATTTAACTTTCTAGAAGCAACTTAAGCATACATTCAGTTTCTAAAATATGTTTTACTTAAGTATCATACTAGAAAAGGAGTATAAAATGGGACCTCCTTAGTCAGTAGACATCCTTTTGTCTGCCTCAGAGTCTTTTCAGATTCCTTCAGTCACAGATGGACATTATGTTATGAACAAAAGCACTTATCCATGGAAAGAAGGACAAATAAAACTGAGCTTTTCAGTTCCAGGGTCAGATGCCATCCACAGCTACATCTAGATGTAATTAAAAGCAAAATTTTTATTACTATGAAAAAATACAAGATTCAAATGGTGTGTAATAGCTTCTAATGGAACCTGAGACAGATGCTACTGGGATACTGTACAAACTGGCACCCATAATGCCATGTTGGCAAGCCACATATAACAGACCTTCACCTACTCCTTTAGAAGATCCCAGGAGAAGACAAATAACAAATAGTCCATTCAAACATTAATCTATCTCTTCTAACTCTTGATTATGTTTTCTTTAACTCCCCAAAAGAAACCATTTTCATCTGTAATGTTTATGTTTTCAACACCTCCAATATTTGTTATCTTCCATGTGATGTGATGATTTAAATATAATTTTAAATATTTCTCCCTCTGCTGTGCTGCTCATTCCCCCCTCCCCCCAATACTCCATTACTTTGTCATTATCTTCTTGATAAGGAGTTGTCTGAAACTAATGACAATGGAGGGAGATGGGGAAAACAGCAACTTAGCATTGTGTGGAGGAGCAGATAAGATATCTTCCGGATTCATAATCTGCTAATTGTGTGTCTGCAGATAAAAACTTCCCACAGCTCCCCAGGTCACTGATAGAAGTCCCTCAGACTTCCAATGAGTTTTGAGCACTTTTTTTTTTCAGTATCTGGAGATAATTTTTTAATGCTTTCTAAGATCTAATTCTGTAGACACTTGTGTTTGTAATTTTAATGAAACTACCCACCGAGCTATTTATGAATACATGGATTTACAGAGGTTTCCTTCATGAAATAACTGGCTAAAACCAGATTATAAAGTAGATTATCAATGTAATCCTACTTTGTATTTAAACTGTCTGGTAATTTTGATTTTGCCGTAGTTCATTAAGATTTTAAAAATTAATATTCCACGTGCAGTGGAATAATACCCTTAGCTTTGCTCTCTCCACATTTGTGGATGAGGTTCTTCATCAATAAAGGCCTGAAATGAGAAACCTGTGTACATAACACAGGTATGAATGGGAGGCTGAACCATTCAGAGTGACAATCCTTTTGTTTAATGTCATATTCTACAAACATGGACTTGTGCATTACTGTACATGAGACCACTTGAGAAAGTAGTTAAGTACAGTCACTATTGTAAATTTAGAACTGCAGTTTATCAGGTACAGAAGTTTACTTAAAGGTGTTCTATTTTGGGATCTTGGAAAACCTGTATATATTTCATGTTCCTCATTTTCCTTTATAACATTATGGCTTGATTGAGCTCTTAGCAGTCCGAGAGGCTGGTCCGTGTAATTTAACCACTTTGCTGACAATGTAAGTCTTGCTTATCTGTCATTACTATATCCTCACTAAGATCAATAAAGAAAATTTCTCAATATATTCAAGAAAAATTGTTTTTGTAACAGGAGGTTCAAATGTCTTCGAAGAAAACAGTAATTCACAAGGCAAGTATTTATTGTAACGATGAGAAAATAATAGTATTCCGTTAATGAATAAAATTATACGAAGGCATTGCAACACATTTCCGACAAGTTAATAAGAAAAAGTATCATCCTTAGATATCTGGGGGAAAACGCTTGAATTTAAGATTACCTTCTCCGAGTTTGTTCAAGCCCCTTCTGAACACACATTTGGAAATATTCCAGGAAGCGAATTTATTTAAAAAAAAAAAAAACACCTTAACGAAACGACGAATTTTAAGTAAATATTATCCCACGATGAAATTTGACATTGCAAACGTGCTAGGAAGAAACGAGGGAGTAGGGAGAAGCGGTGCCTCTCGGCCGCAGCTGCCCCAGCCGAGCCGCGTTCGCCGCCTCCGCGGGCCTGAGGCAGCGCGGACCGGGCTGGGGATGCTCAGCCCGGTGTTTTGAACACTCCCCTCCCTGACTGCTTTGACGGCATTTTCCGGGCTTGAGATCCCACAAGGGACACGGGGCCCCTGAGTGATGTTCCAAGGGACGTGGCAGGGACCTACCCCGGAGCTCCGCCGCCTCGGCCCCCCGCAGCGAGTTTCGGGGAAGCGGCTGATGGGCAGGGACTGGGGTGCAACCATGCGTGAAATCACCCCCTTCCCCCCACAGTGGGCCGACCCGCTGTCTCGCAAAGAGGACCCCCTCTAGCACCCTGGAAGTTCTCCTTCAGCACTACGTTCGGTCATTCGAGTGGCTTCCTACAAACAAGAGAGGAAACTAGGAGATCACATGAGGAAAAGAAACCCAAAAAACCAAAGCCTATTCCGTTGAAGATTGAGTCACTGCTCCCGCTTAATAACGTTCTAAACGGGAATAGCTAACGTATCTCTGATCCCTTTGCTCTTTGCAGCGCTTAAACGCAGCCATTGCCAATAGTCGCGTAAGGGCTTTGAAGTTATGGAAATTGTCTTCGCAGGCATTAGTCAGTGTTTTAATAGGTCTCGTTCTGGCTCGGTCGCTGAAAGATGTAAGCAAGCCAAAAATTTAACACTCTTCTGGGGCTCTAAAATGTTAGGTCCCTCCTCCGAGAGGGATTTCGATGTGAGGCCAAGCGCGAAGAGACGAATGAGTGCATATGTTCAAAATTACATTTTCGACAGAAATTCATATCTACCGGGTGGTGTTTAAATGCAAAGTGCGACAGAAGTGGGGGCGGGGGGGCTCAGTATGCAGGAAACATCGCTGGGAAACTTGGAATGTAACAGCCAGGATCAAAAGTTAATGGCCTATTTGATGTGAAAAGTGAGCTGGGGATGCCGGAGAGCGGCAGCGAAAAGAGCCGGCCAGACGCTCGCAGGGCGTCCGCACAGCCGGGCCGCCCAAGCCCCACGCAAATAGCTAAGCCAAAAACGCAGCGCAGGTAGGAGCGCTTCTCCGTCGGGTTAGCCTTTAATCAGGTGAGTTTAACCTCCCGAGAGGGACGATGGGGTGGCTGAGCCGGCCCTGGCTCCACAGGAGATGAGCCCCACGGCTCTCGGCGCCTGGCGTTGACTGCCCGCCGCAAACTCGCGGACAGTCCCTCCGCCACCTTCCGCGCAAAACCTGTGCAGTCGATGGGGGCTCCCATCCCTCTCTGCCCGCAGCACCGAGATGACGCCGTGGGTTCCCCGAGACCTGCAATGGGGCGCTGCGCGGGAGGGCGCGGTGAGGCGGGACGGGGGGAGGCTGGGGATGTGGGTGGTGAGGGACGGCGCGGACCGCCCCAAGGCGCGCAAGGGCTGGCGCTGTGACCCCGGACCGCAGACCCCCAGTGCTCTCATCCCCGCGCCAGCTCATGCTGGGGAAAGCAGAGGTTTCTATCCGCGCCTGACATAGACGTAGAGGGAAAAGTTCAGGAGGAGACAGTGCGCTCCTCTGGATTGGCAGGCCACGGTCGAAGCTCGCTAAAATTATAGACCGTCCTCCCACACTACGTCGAGCCATTTCGTTGTCGTTAAAGCTAAGAAAAAGTTATTAGCCTCTAGTAGCATCAGAATATTTCAGCCTTGCCAGTTTGTTTAACAATATTTTTCTAAAAATAACTCTGTCCCTTGTATGGCTCAGTTTCTCCGGCTTTAGCATACGCTTTGAATTAAAACTGTTGACAAGATTGTAACGAAAATACTGATTGATGCAAACATGCCCTGAAACAAATCCACACCTGATTCTGGTTCTCTGACTATGCTGATTAAAGCCAGCGCCCGCCTCCCCCAATCCGGACGGGTGTCTCCAGCTTCTAAAGAAGTTGTCTGTCGAGACGTAACGGTGACAGAAAGCGAGTACACAGGGGGATGTACCGAAAAACAGGGTTTGAAGCTCTTGGGGTTCTCCAAGTTGGTTTGAAGAGGTACTGAGACAAATATATCGAATGCAGTCTTTTTCTCCTTCTTAGTCTTATCCCAACCCCCAGATATAGTCAACTGTTGAGAGAAGACTGAAGTCAGCCCTTTGCCAGCGCTAGAATGAAAAGGCTAAGGGAAGCCAAAAATGCCTGTGGTCTCCGTGAACTACATTAAATCACGAGGTGGCTATATTTAGGTGGATAATGAAACGCGTAAAACGGTAGATAAAAATCAGTTGCTATGGACTGTCTAGGATTTCGTGTGTTTTTATTAATTTTCATAGGAGATTTTAAGATTTACGTGATCTCCTCGTTCCAAGCAAAGCCCACCCTCCTGACTGAGCGCTTGCGCCCGGCGGCGGGAAGTGTCGGGGGAGGCGTTCGCAGCCTCCCTGCTCGCCTCGGCCGGCCCGCTCCGCGCTCTACCAGGGGCCGGCCCGGCCCTGGCCCGGCCTTTTGCATGTGCGGCTTGCGCTGCGGGTGAAGCCGGAGGCAACCTGAGCTGCGGGCTGATGCTGAGGCAGGCGGGTGGGGATGACACCGGGGGGACGCGTCAGAACTTCTGCTCGGGCCCTGGTGTTCCGGCTGCAGGTCAGCTCTAGAGGGACACCAGGGAGATTTGGCTTCGACGGTTCAAGAAAGGCAGGGGGAATATGCTGCCGCCGCCTCCGCACTTGCAGCATCACTGTTCTCTGGCTGAGCAGGACAAGAACAGCCCAGGTCTCGACTACAGAGCAGCTGCCCTTACAGCCTTCTCGTCTCCCGGTTCACTGGCCCCCATAATGTCCCCTTGCCCCCGAGCCTCTGTTCCCCTTCCTAGGGCGCCGGCACCAGCGGTAGCACCAGCGAGGGCCACCGGGGCCGGGTAAACAGGAAAGTCCTGTTGGATTCCCAGGTGAATCTCCCTGAGCCGAGAGGAGGAGCGGCCGAGGCGGGAGCAGAGCACGGAGCGGGAGGTGGCCCCTCTCCCCCCGCCCACCACTCTGCGAGGGGGCGGTGGGGACCGTCGCGGCCCTCCGGCTCCTCCGAGGGGACAGTGGGATCCCGCAGCATGCGGCTTTCCGCTGGGATTTGTGTTCTGTCTTTTAATAGCTACACTTTGCCGGTTTAAAAAAAAATTTCTTATTTTCAGTGAAATCACTGTCACTGGGAATATGGTGACCATGGAGCAGGGAAGGGGCTGGAAAGCTGCGCTCACACGTGCAGGATTTGAAATGCGGCAAAGTCCCACAGCGGTATTAGCCTACATCATAACCAAAACTTAATCCCCCCGCAGCAACTGCATCACTGACACTCGGCAGCACGGCCATCCCCTCCCCCTCGGCTCGCCAGCACTGTAGGGGCACCGACAACCTGTGGGCATCCACGGGCGCCTGGTGGGGCTGCGCGGGGGGTCTGCGGGGCGAGCAGGTGTGGCCGGCTCGGAGGGGCCGCCGAACCTGTGTGCCTCTGCGGGATTCATCAGCCGTGCCTAGTCTCTTTTGGGGTTTTTTCCCCCCAAGTTTTGACTGGTGTTTGTTTTATTGTTGGTTTTGCTTTTTTCTTTGTGGGTAGTTTTTTGGTGCTTGTTTGTTTGTTTGTTTTTGTTTGTTTTTTTAACAGATTTTCACGCGGCGCAGACAGCGGGGTTGCATCTCTCGCTTTGTCCCACTCCCAGACCAGCTACGTGCCAGCAAAAGCCTGAGGTCCCCTGCGCTACTCTCTGTTCCCGTTCTTCCTTATATTCTTTTTTTTTCCCCCTCCAGTGGGAATATATACACATAGATGTGCAGGATTATTTTCAGGTGGCCAATGCTCAGGATTTCAAACCAGTTAGCGAAGCGGCATCACTATCTCCGCATTAGCTGGGCTTGCGTCACGGATTACGTCATCGGCTCAAATCCCTGCACCCTCCCTGCCGTACCTACCCTGAAGGAGCAGTGAGATCGGGGCGGCTCTGTACCCCTGGTCGGGATGGAAGGCAGGCGCTTCTCCCCGCCATGCTCTCGGCCGTCAGCAGTCGGGGACTTAACCCGCCAAGAAGAGAAGTGACAGCACACTCAAGTGTTTCGTATCCTGTAGATACTGTGTCCGCTGGCTGGTGATGGAGATACCTGCCAGATTAACAAATTCAGGTTTGGATCCAAAACTATCCTCCTGAAGGACACGGCGCAAGCAACTCGGGTGGCTCCTGGGCTGCCATTCATCTTTACTGCTTTATAGAAACTAAGAGCGGTACGAATTTTACCAGAAGCCCCGCATTTTTTCCATGCGTGCGCTGGTTTCTATTGGACGCTGCTGCGTACAAACGAGAGATAGAAAAGACGCTTTCTGTATCGGCCTGTAAGAACGGTATCAAATTGTCATTTGGGGCAGAGATAAGGACTAAGTTCAAGGATGGGAGTTTTGCTTGCCAGGTACTCGGAAGTGTGCAAGCCCGCCTTCCCCTTCTCCCTCCCCAAAGCAACAGCGACAGTAAACCCCGGATGCCAATAAACCTTAAAAAAAAGCAATACTGTTTAAGATCCGTCTCGAACACAGAAGCACAGCTACTGCATACAGAACGCAGAACCACCCTTGTCTCCGTGCCCCCGTAAAACGTTTGTCTTTGTACAAGAACGGGAAAAGAGAATGGTGCCCACAATGTGCTCGTCTGGTTCACTGCTTCCTTGCCGTGGTTGACTCCTCAAGACCCTGCTGTTGGGGTAGGAAATACCCCTCTCAAAGTTGCTAAACAACAGTCTTTAATACCTATACAGGTAAAGGTATAGAGCACTTAATTGCTGTGGTGCATTCCTACATTTGTATCACGGCATATTTCTCCCTTCTCGATTTCCGTCTGACACCCACGAGTGACTGGAGTGGATGAATGCATGTGCATCCTAGAATATGGCAACGTGCATTATTTCCTGAAATAATAAACAATCAGTTTGTTCAAATAATCCGGCTTTTACTGTGTTTTGTGTGTGGAGGAGTGCTTACCTCACGTCTACTCAGGTTTCCCATGCATAAAAATTCTGCATTGCAAATCATCTAGGAGAGGGGTTGAATATCTAGAAATAGACACGTACAGCGATTTTAAAAGGAAAAAAAAGATTTGTAGGATAAGCTATTAAAGAAAAAATATAGCGAAGGGGAAAATAAAGGAAGAGAAGGAGAAATGGTATTGGAGAAGTTAGAAAGGAAATACTCTATCTTCTCACAGCGTCACTTGATGAGACCATAAAGATGAGACCATTCTGCATTTTCTCTGGTTTTCAATATCCCCTACACATACAGTATTAGCAAGTTTCGACAGCTATTGCCGGGGCTCGAGTTGGTTTCTCTCAAGTGAAGAAATGCACCTTTAAGTGGGAAATCTGCCATTGGCTAACCACAGTCAGAGATGTCTTCTGGGATAAACAGCATTGTTAATTCCTTCAAGCTCCATCTGTGGAAATGATAAAGTGCAGCCATTATGGAAGACTGCAAGGTTAAATTAATTAGGTTATTCCATTATGCTGCAATCTTCTGAAGATGATTGCTATTTTCCTCTTAAATGCCATTATTCCTAGATCTATCTAGCAGCTGATGCAATTAAAGTGAACATAATGTAAATTTAACAACACAAATAACACTTTCCTCCACGCATGTTTGAATGGGGCACGCAGGGGCTTTATCACAAGCTTCCACTTCCTCCGTAAACATCTGATGTAACCTTAAAAAAATTTCAAACAAACCAGTGTGTATTTGGGTACTTTTCTTCGGCGAATTCTTGGATCAATACTTTCGTTTCATGTTTTCATGTTCTCAGTAATGTTAAGGGATCCAGTTACAAACTCTTGCCAGTAAGAAAGAAAATATGTCCCGCTGTGCACCCTCCTAAACGCTCCTAAGAAATAGTGTTTTCTTTTCATTTGGAATGACAATTTTGTTTGTCTGCTCTGCCCCGGCGAGCGAGACTATAGATTATTAGTAGACACATTTAATTCCGGACCATGACGCAGGCGACTGCGCCCAGGGGCCGACACACGCCCTCCCGCCGTAGCAGAGCCGGGCGGGGGGCGACGGCACCAGGGAAGGCATACGGGGTCGGAGCCCACCGGGGCCAGGGCGCTGCCTCCCGCCCTGCCTGCTTCCACCAGGAGTCCCGGCCGTGCCGCCAGCCCTGCCGCCCTGCCGCGCTCTCCCTTTTGGTTTATTTTATTTTTTATTTTATTTTATTTTATTTTATTTTATTTTATTTTATTTTATTTTATTTTAATATATTATTTTATTTATTTTTTTAAGGAGGAAGCGTGATTTCTCCAAGTCTTTGTAGTCCTTCATGGGTCATTATGGCTTAATGCAATTAACGTAACCTTTTGTAACCCAATATCAAGTACTTCCAGGACAAATCTTTAGACAGATCACTAATCGTAAAACAAGTTATGGTGTCTGGGAGTAAAAAAGAAGCTATTTGCTGTTCCTGCTCATACTTCAGCTTCTGCTCCTCCCTCTCCCCTTTAGCTCTCGCATCTCGGGTTTATGGGGTCTGTTGAAACGTTGCTTGATGTGACTTTTTACTTTTTTTTTTTAAGCCACTAAAAACCCAGCACTGAGGTTTTACGGTTTTCGTGACGAAGGCCGACGGGAATACGACGCAAGAGGAACAAACCGCGGCTCTGGAGGCCGGAGTTTGCGCGCCAAGGTGAGGAGCATCCGCAGGCGGGGCCGAGGGACGGGGGGCGGCGGGGATGAGACCGGCCGGGTCCGCACTGCAGCGCCGCTCCGGAGGCCTGGGGTGTGGGGGGGCCGGGGCTGGGGCCGCCCAGGCCTCCAGGGGTGGCAGGACATCCATCAGCAGCGGCCCATTGAGCGGTGCGTCCGTCCCTCGGGCTGATTGCTTTTGCTTTTCTCTCAATTAGGGCTGGCTCTTCCCCCCGCTGCCCCTCACCCCGGGTGGAAGCTGGGCAGCGGAGCACTGGGCTGAGAGGAGGATAACAGAGAAACTGTAACACGTGTCGTTGCGTTCACAAACATATATATTCTCTCCCCGTTCCTTGTAGAGCTTTCTGCAGCACGCAAAAATGAAACGGGTTTGGCTGTGAAGTTTATGTTTGATTAAACGACGAAAGGCACTTCCTGGTCTGCTCCTTGGTTCCCGCTGTGCCGCTTGGGAGTAAATCCAGGTGGGATATTTAAATTTGGTTCAAATGTCACATGGATCATTTATAGGTCGTTCAAGGTAGAACCACCAGTTACCCCAAATTTAGACTTCTTGTTGCGTGCCTATGAATGTATTTCTGTATATGACTGTTAGATAGATCACATCGATACAACCTGCACAAACAGAGGCCCAGCTCAGTGATGTGGTACCCAACACAAAAAAAATGTAACAAAAAAAGCTGGGAGAAAATCATACAGGAATTCTGGTTCAGGGGAATTACACCCCAGTACTTAAACTGTTAGATTCTGTTTGGGTAGATTATTTAATCTACCATACACCATCTCTATACTTTAATTTTCCCAGTCATGTGTGCAAAATTGGTCTTGTCCTGATTTCATTTTTTCAGCCAAGTTTTTGTTTGTATTCCCTGTTACTCCCAAGGAAAGAAAATCCTTCCAGGGACCTGATAATGCAGGAAAATATTTTGAGTTGTCACAGGGTACTTGTTACACTTGCTACATTTTATGAAGTAGTCCTTAAAATGTGTCATCTTTCACTGTTTTGCATTGGAGTTTTTTATGTCAAGAACAGGAATTAGGTCTACATACTCATTATAATGGTCTATTTTCCAAAATGGATGTAACAAAGGTAATTTTTAAAAGATCCCAATTCTGTGTTTTTGAGGGGAAAAAAAAATAAAAGAATCACTGTAACTTGTCTTTCTTTGGAGAGACTGACAGGTTTTCAAAGAAATCCTGCAGAATGCACAATGCATTCACCTTGTCTAGTTTAATAGAGGCAGAAAATGATTATAGTGTGTTTTAATACTTGCTGTACATGTGACGTAGGAAGCCAAGCCTCAGAACAGTTTAAATGTTGATATACCCAGCTTGAAAAAGCTTGTCAAATAAATCAAACTGTTCTGGGGGCAAAGCCATGTTGTTTTTAAACCACAGAGTGGGGCAGTGGGCGTGGTTACTCCCATGGCTGAATGGTGAATGTATAGATTTAAAATACATTTTGCCACACTGGTTTTCAGAGGATTGTTTTGGCCTCGTATTCCAATACCATGAGCCAAAACTCTGGTCAATGTTTTGACAACAGAGCCAGGAAAAACAAAAAAGGCTTACCCTGTGAAAAAGAAATGAAGATATAGTGAAGGAAAACAGTAGTCTCTCTGCCACTGCCTTACTCAATCCATATGTGGACTTAAACACAGGAAATACCCACCATTCACCGCAATCAAGCCAGAGGCTTGTGCATCAGAAAGTGCCTTGTGGAACTAATTGGACTTTATTAAGATTGTCATTGACATAGAAAAGCAATTTGAAATTTGAAGTCAGAACATTTAAAAAATAAGAAAAAAAGATAATCTCCTGCAAGAGTGTTAACTTCTAAAAAAATGTATTTACCACAACACTACAAATGTGCATTATTATGGCTTTTTATGTAAATTAATTATAATTTCGTGATGTTTGTGTTATTAAACTCTTTATGCTTACTTTTCATCCAGAGTCCTTCTGGCGCAGAGCATGTTCCAGGATCATTTCAGAGTGGAAGAAAATCTAAACTTCACCAATTTAAAAGAATAATAAAGAACATGCCTGGTACCTTTCATACAGGCAAAGTTTACAGAAAAAACACAGTTACAAATAATAGGTCCTAGAGTGTGGTGGTTTTTTTTTTTTTTTTTTCATTTAAAGAACTTAAGTGAAAACTTGTTGTCTTTGCCAACAAGTATTTGGCAAAGTGTTTATTTTAGCACTTTATGCCAGATACCTCCTTGTGAGGTTTTGGTGATGTTTTTCCTGATCGCATTTCTTTTTTCTTTAATTTTGCTGTACTGCTGCATTTAGATTTTTAGCATGGTGAGTCTCTATTAGACCTGACAAAACAATGCTGTGATTGCCAATTAAATTCAACCTCTATGTAATTTTCATTGATTTCACACGCCTGTGAACCCCTGTGATCTTTATCTGTTTGATTTTTCTTTCTAGCACTTTACATCAAATCAGGGGGACCATTTGTGCTTCTAATGGTACAGGCTCTTTAGTACACTGCTGTATGTGTATAAAGTCACTTGGCCTTCCAGATAGATGGGGAAGTATTTGAGGGGGTGACGTGTTTTCCACAGTTTTCAAGTCATCAAACAGAGATGCTGTAGAGCTGTCTAATAAAAATTATCAATTCCTTCACACCAGTCACACAGGTACTGTGGCAGGACTAGGGACAGATAATTTCAGTACTTTGGATGGTATCTCTGTCTGAAGTAATTTTGTTTTCATTGCTTGTCTCTTTGATCCTTTTTTTTCACCCAAATGGTATTTCATCCAAATTTCATGAGATTTTTTTTCATGAAAAATTCTTCAAAAATTCCTATCTTTGAAAGACCTTCAAGGGCAAACCTGTTCACCGAGAGCAAGAGTTGCAGTCATCATTTCCACATGTTGAAATCCAGCTGATCGAGATTTGGAATATAGATAGCTTCAGCTCCTGAAGCTGCACATTCAAGCCTTACTTTTGTCTGAAGTGATTTTATCCCTCTATGTAAAACATAATGGCAGTGGAAGCTTGCTCTCTTTTGCCGTTTCTTAAAAGCCCATTTTACCTTGCCTGGTTCACAAGCTAGAATGAGATGTGGGATGCCTGAGAGTCACCATTCTAATTTATTTCCTGTTTCTAGTGCTAAAATACATTGAGAGAGTACCCCAGCTCTTTCTCCAGAGTTGGTCTACAGATGACCACATCCTAATTCCAACTACCAGTTATTCTTCTGTCTTAAGCAGCAGCCTTATCCTGATATTTTGCAGCTTTTGTAGATTTGAGTTCAGAAGTTATGAACCACTCCTTGCATTTTGTGTGGTCTGTTTGGGGAAAGAGTGAGGAGAAAATATGTGTGTAAATACATAAAATGGGATGACTTTATAGGCATGAGTCAAGTCTGATTGTAATGTAAACACAACTGATTATTGTGTTGGTAGATGTCTATACCAAAGTGCAGTTGGAGTACAATAGCCTATATGATATATTCAGAAAGTAACTGAATATGTAAGAAATCAAGAACAGACAAAACAATTATTTCCCTATAAATAAAATTGTTCATTCTCCATACACGATTCTTAATTTTTTTCAATGTGAAACAGTGCATACTTGAAAAGCTGATCTGAACAGAACCCCATCCATGTTTCCAGCAACATTCCTATGGAAACAAAAAGCAAAAAAGAGAATAAAAGTTTGGCATCTTGAGATCTGGACTATGGACAGATGCACTGTCATTAATTTTTAAAAATGAGAGCAAGGGACTATGAGCACTAAGATCAAATTCTGAGAGTTTCTATTACTGACTTTGGAGTGACAGCAAGTAAAAAACATCTCTGAAGGTCAATGTAATTAGATTTCTAAGTCATCTGTATTTTTTCTGATGAAATGAACATTAAGCTGATGTGTATTGGAAGTAGTGAAATTTAAAAGTTTTGGCTTCCTTGCTTACTTTGCAGCAGAATTTCCTTGGTGACTTGCCCATACAGGTCTCTGCAAAGCCAGTGTTTCTACTGATCCATTTTCTTTTGCTTTTTTTCTACCATAGACATATGAATGTATAAAATGGTGGCATTCTGTAAGGAAGCAATAACAGAAAGACAGTAGAGAGATACTGAAACAGAAAAAGAAAGTAAAGAAATAAAGGGGGTGGTGTTGTAAGAGGAAAGGCAGAGATAAATGTGTATGGATGTAAATCTATTTCCTTAGAAAGACACTTGATGAAAACTATAAATTACAACATACATAACAGCAAAGCCTTTGCTAGATGCATCTGCATCTCATCCACCACATGCTGATCTGGTGTGTTGCACCTCTGTAGCATTTAATCGGAGCCATGGAGGCAGGCATGGAAAAGAGAAGACAGATGCAGTAGCCAAATTGAAACTACTGTGAAAGTATGAACTCGAGGGAAGATAGTATTGCCAAAAACAGTAATTGATGTTTATCTATGGCATCCGAATGCCAAAAGCAGTGAGGGCTGCCCTGAACCTGCTGTATCTTGGTCTTAGTATTAGCATGTAGGACTTGAATTTCATTCCAAACCCTGGTACTGTCAATTATGCCTGTGGACCAACCTTTGAGTCTGCTTACTTTAAAGATACGTTTTTAGCTCCCCAAAATTGTAACTAACTTCACTGATGAGTAGTGTGAACACAGTGACACAGACTGTTAAAAACAGTCTCTTTAGTTTGTTAATACATAGTATCAGTAAGAGTTGTGGAACCTAGAGTATGAATTAGACAAAACTACCAAAGACAGCAAGATTTCTCTTATGAGCCATTGCAGAGTTCTTAAAATGATCATGTAATCAAATATTAAGTCCAAAATCAGTTAGGCAGTCTTGGGAAACATCATCATCATGGCTAGGCTTTGTGAACGAAGATTTAGGAAGGCTCTATCCACGCTTGTTACAGAAACATACTATTACAGGTAAGTAATAGATCCTCAGCTGATGTAAACAGATGTGGTTCTACTGATGTGCTTCTCACACAGCTATGGGCTTATCTCCATAATAATCCACACACTGATAAGTGCTTTTTCCTCCCACTGGCCAAATGGCTCCCTAGAGTGTTGTCCATCCTTTGGGGAGTTGAAAAATACCAAGCTCAAAGTGTATGTACTCTGAATTGAAGAAAATGCAGCTGTCAGCGTATATGAAAATGTATTACTAGATCAAAATAAAAATAATTAAGTTGTGTGTGTTACTATGTGTCTTTAGTGGAAAAAAAAAGTATTATTTTACACATTACATTTTCTAATATTCCAGGATAAATGGCCTGGAAAAATCCAAATGTTATTTTTAGCCATGTTTTCTCTCTCACTCTTTCTCCCCCACTACCCCCTCCTGTCTCTACAAAAATTCAGGCCAATTTTAACCACATTTGAGAGAGGAGGACAACTCCCAAACATCGTTAAGTTCCAATAACTGCCATGAAAATTTGTGGTTGGATGGAAGAGAAAAACCATGTTTGTTCTTCCAGGTAACTTGGCACCTGTTCAGCAAAGTCAGCTTTGCTTCTGCCTGGCAATGCCTGGATGCACAGCAAGCGTTCGTGGCCATGCATCAGCCAGTTCACCCAGAGCTCTTGGACAGCTTTAGGCAGCTCTCTCTTGCCGAAAGGGATTATCAAGTGGGGACGTGAGAGATGAATAGGGTTAATACAGTAGTAACATGCAGAGGATATGACACAAACACATAGGGGATCAGGCTCTGTTAGCTACTCACAGAACAGCTTTTTCTTAAAATATAGCTAAAGTAGTTATTACATTTTTTCCTAGACATTGAATCTTGTGTTTATGAAGTATAATCCTTGGATAATTTATCACTTTCAATAAATACTAGCATTCGATCTTCATGCTATGGCTCTTTCAATGAAGTCATTTAATTGAAACAGGATCTATGGTATTTCTACACCAGTGCATACAATGTTAGATTCTTTTAAAGGACAACACATTAAACTTCTTCTCATACCCTTTGCCGCCAAGAACTTAAGTTAGCTTTACAATGCTTCCTATTATTTCGCACATGTATTTTGAGCATTTTCAAATTGATGTACTCACCATTTTGAATTCAAATGAAGAGTGTTTAAGAAATGACCCACTCAAAAAAGCAAAAAGGGAAAAAAGGAGTCCTGGTAGACATACAGTGTCAAGCCTTTAAGTAATTTTTGCCTATAGCTTTTGTTTTCACATAAGAAATCTGTAGCTGGCTTGGGGGCTGGACTACTCAGGTCCCCTGCGTAGGCCAGAGGGAAGTCAAGAAAAGAAACTTGTGCTGGGAGCCCTAAATTGCTGCCTGAAGCAACCTCCCTTATTCTGCTGACTACGTGAGAGCCAGAGAGACCTAACTCCCTGCTTAGGCACTACCTTCAAATGCCTTCAGATGGGTGGTGTAAACAGCTGAGTGGAGAAGGAGCTTGTTCAGACCCTGCTCTCAGCATGAGATAAACAGCCACAACAATATAGGAAAAGGGGTTTTTTGCGCTTCAGGATGGACGTAAAGAAATGTAATTTCTCTCTGAGGGAAGGAAATTAGGACCCTCAGTTACATTACAGCCATGCAGCCTGCCATCACATCTCCTTCAGTGCCAGAGAGGCAGAAGTGGGGATGACCACATGCAGAGCAGACAGAGGTGGCTATGTCATTTTTTTATCTCCTTTTCACTCACTGTCTCAGGGGCCGTCCTTTCATACGCCTTTTCCTGCACCAGTTTTCCTGTAGTGTTTTCACCTTCTTCAAGGGGATTTCTCTTGCTGCTTCTCCATCACTGGTCTTCTGTGGTCACTTGCTCCTTCGGACAACTGAGTTGCTTCCAACTCTGATTTCCTAATGTTCCTGGAGCCACTCTGCTTACTTTCTCCTGCTCCTTTCACTGCCTCTCCTCTTCCTCTGTCCCTTGTTGTCTTCTTAAGGCTTTCTTCTTTCATTGCTTTCTTTCTTCTTTTCTAACTCACTCCTTGGTAACCTAATTCATTTTCATGACTTGTTTCTACCATCCCTAGGAGGGTGGCTACCAAGTCTAAGTTTCTGTTCCTGTCAACATCCTTCTTTTTTGTTCCTGGAATTCTCAGATTTCATCCCTCAAGTCTATCCAACATGCAATTGCCAACATGCAAGTGCCAACATTTTCTGGCTAGCTCACGTTGTAATTTTCTCACTATTTATGTGATAGAAAAAAAAAAAGCAAACTTTGGGTCTCCTTTCTCAAGAATGTGAAGAGGGTACTTCTATTCTTGGTGGCATACCAGGTAATAAAGATAAACCTTACTTTATTCTGAAGTCAGACTAGACTGTATATATTTATAGGTGGCTACTATGGTGACATTTACAACAAATCGTTATCATCCACATGGAATAATCTGTCAAATATGCAGGGATTTAAATATTTTACCACTAAGAATTGACTGTGCTTTTCTTAGTTTTATGTTGAAAATTCCACATAGTTCTTAAAAAAACACTTTCCCCTCCAATATATATTTTCCAAAGCTGTATTATTGTAAATTGCTATAAATGATGATCATTTGTGCAGTAGAAAAGGACTGCAATGAAAAAGCTCATTCCTCCTGAGCAGCCTTTGTTTGATCTGGCAGAAGACAATTGAGATCCTTCTTCTGTGTGCATTGTGCACAAGGATAGAGAAGAGATGGAGAGATCTCTTTGTCCAGTGGTGACTTGGATTTAAGTGAAGAGCCTTACAAGGCTGACACTAGGAAGGTGGTGTCTCTCCACAGAATAATTGAAAATAGTTCCATCGAGTTTTGCGGGCTGTGACAAGCCATGGGGAGGATAGATAAGTCAGGAATAGGAAAGTGGAGAGACACACAGCAGGGATGAGCAGATAGCATGGATCAAACAGTTGTCATTTTGCTGCTGCTGCTGGGAACTGTCTACTGGCTCCAAAATGGAACAGCTGCATTTACATCTATGGTATGCTGGCCACTGAACTACATAATGGAAGCTGTCTCTCTAACTTGAAAGAATATGAATTTCTGTGTGAAGATCATGCTAATTTATAGGTCTAATGACCTTTTGCTACAGTGTCAGTTACTGGATGTGTACAGCCAAATGAGAGAGTGAAGGGATGTCACACACCGCGTGCTGTTGGGGTGCAGGGAAGATAAGCAAAGAAGCAAAAGATGACAAAGCTATCCACAAATAAAAATGATGAGGACAAAATTAGAACACACACTTCATTGGCTTTAAGGTACAGACAGATGTATATTACTTTTTTTTTTGTATTAATCCTTTCAATGAGCACCAGAACCAATAATTCTTTGGTTTGAATTGAAAGCTCTTATTTTCAGCTGCCAAAAATCCAAGATATTTTCTTTTAAATCTCAGAGACCTGAAAACAATAAATGTTCTTTTACCTCAGATCCAGTTACGGAGAGCTGACATGCCAAAGTCACCCTTCTGTTTAGTAAGGATTTCTACAGTGATTGTCTTCCCATTAGGGATGTCATTAGAAGTGAATACATATTATAATATATACTTCATTCATTTGTTTCAATTATGGAATTAAGACACATTTAATATCTTCCTGAAAACCTTGAAAATATGATGGTCTAAATTCTGGCCATGTATACAATGTTTGTACTTAATCTAACATCATAGAAATCAATTTTGTAGCTGTTTCACACAGACAAGAGGCTACCTTTCCTGTATATCCTCCATAATGCAGGACCAAGGACAACTGGAACAGGGGATGGACAGAGGGTTTTCAGTGTGTATACATTGCCACTGCATTTAGCCAGAGTGGCTGAACATAATGACTTCATCCATCCTGGCATGCCTGAAGCGTGACCTCAGCTCACTTTGGCTTCAGTTTGTGTTGAAGGTTCTTAGCAGGTGCTGGCAGCTCTGTGGATGTGACACAACATATATAGCTCTCTCTTCATCCAAGAGGCAGGATCAGTTTCATGCTGACCCTGCAAATTACATTTGCACTATGCAGAGTTTGTCCTGTTTTTGTTGTAGCTTGGATGATCTAAGTTTACAACTGAGTCAAGGCTTGTAAGGAGGGCTGGTATATTTTACTAGAACTAACTGGAGCAACAAAGCAAAAAAGCAACTCGTGAGCTTCAAGAAACAAAGGTCTGTCTTGTTTGTTTCTAATGGCAAACAGAAAGACTGAAGGGCCTGTGTTACTCTCGAGATGTGCCATTGCTTGCCACGTCATCGTTACACGTGTCATTTTTTTCCAGTACTCTTTCCACGCTTTTGTAAGACATTTTCCTGTGATAGACATGCACAACAACACAGGACAGTGATCTGAAACAAAGTTTTTTCATTTGTGCAGTCACAGTCACAAATGTCTGTTGCAATGATGTCAGGTTTGAAGGGAAGTAGCCCCGTGCAGCAAACAACCCCATGTGGAAGCATCAGGGCTTCCTCTGTGAATCTACTTTTTGACGTTTTGCTTCAGCTGAAACCTTGACTCTCAGCAAACCACCTGTTCATTACGCAGTGCTTCTGTTTGTGCCAGGAGATCTTAATCTGCTCTGAAATCCAGTGCTGTGTTTTCATTCATATAAACGTTCTTCCATATGGCAAAATTAGTGCTGGTCACAGAAGCTACGGATACAGTAGCAGGTAGTACAGGCCGCTATAAGCAGATTAGTGAAGCAAATCTCTTGGTCCTGAGGACCAGGCATGCGTCAGAGGGGGTGTGTTTTGGTCTAGCTTGTGACTGGGTCTGGGACCTGTTAGCTACCTGTTAGGTGTTGGGGTGAATGACGTGCAGTCCTGGAGCACATCTGGCTTAGTTTCATCCAAAAAATGACTCTGGAATGTGCTCTTAGACCATTCTGTATTGTGAACCAAAGCACAGTGAATGGGAACAACCAGGATATTTGTTCAAAAGTGCACTTCTGGTCTGACATAAAGCAATACTGCAGATTCCTCTGAAGTACACTGTCCTATAGCATAGTGCAGCAGAAAGGCCACAGCCTTCATGGTGCATCAGCACTTCTTCAGATTGTCATTGTATTTCCTTTTCTCAAGGAAGCACATATTCTTTCAGATGACTTTGGTTGTGGATAGACATTTCTGCTTCTGACATTAAAATAACAATAATAAACACAGAAGTTATCTGTAGAAGTCAGCTTCTAATGAATACATTCTAACACCACCAGGCGAATTTTATCCCTAAGGCTGGGTTACAATGCCAGAGGTATGCAGAAACTTGACTAACCCAGAAGGTACTTTTTGGGAGAAGTCCTAGTCAGACATAATATTTTTACTATCTATATAAAGGGAAATATTTTATTTTTAGTGTCTGGTGATGTAACAATAAGCTTTTAATAGCAAACAAATGGTGGTGCATTTGCTAAATAACCCCCCAAAACAACAAACAAACCAACAAGCAAACCAATTCTAAAAAACCAAATACCCCCACCTCAGAAAAAAATCAAGAAGACTTTTAGAAGCCTATACTAATAGGTTCAAGATAAGGGAGTGAAAAACAATGGTATGAAAAATAAGGCTGACCATACTTACCCTAATTAGAGATGTTTTCATTTCTTTAGTGAAAGCAACATGCCTTAAAAGGTTAAAATGTTTAATTGTCTCACCATTGCTAGAATGTTTCAATCACCAACCTAAATAAAAAATATAGAAAGTACTGAAAATATAATTCTTTCAATAAATGTGAAGAAAAATTAAGTGCCAAGAAACACATTAAAAACTTATTTTTTTTTCTGTACTGCTACAGTCGAGTATGGCTGTCACTCAGTCTTGGCTAAAGGCTTTCTTCTGAAAACATCCCATGGATTCTGGACAGAAGATGCTGCTATTTTCCAGTATGTGACTTTATTCAGACACTTCTGTGAAAATAGTGCAAAACTTAACAAAAGGAAATGATGTTAAAAGTTGGGGGGTTTTGAGGGAGGAAGTGATATTTGATTCTACTTGCTGATTCCACCTTAGGGTTTTTAAGGACAATGTATGGACACCGCGAGCCCGAAGAAGAAATTTTGCAAAGATTGTGATTATTTTGCACTTATTCCAAGCAAATTCTGAAGACCTTTCCCACATTCCTCAGTTTCAGCTGTGCACTGACTAGGCTGAATTGCAGGACTTGGCTTTAAGCACAGTTTGAACTACAAGAAGGTCTGGAGCAGACAGAAAAAAAAGTACAATGTGTGCCTGAACACATTGTAAAATAAGTAATGTAAACTCTGAACATGGAAGAAGAAAACAGAAAGTAGATTTCCAATATCTTCATAAACCATAAAATATGTCCTAAAAGTAAAATAAAATCCTTTGTCTATGCCAAGCATTACTCCATGGTAATTTTTCATTGCGCTGTATCCATTTGCATGAGCCACTGACTCCCGTTTGTAGACGTCCACTGGTCTAGACAGACAAATCTTTGGAGATCTATTCTTTTTGATGGATTTATCAGATTTCCAGCCCCATTTCCCCCCTCTTTCTGATTTCTGTTCCTTTCTCACTGTTGTGCTGGCTGCAGCATATTGCTGAGGTAGGTCCACATAACTAATCCTGTGGAATCAGGGTGAGCAGCTTGCTAACTTGTCTTCTCTTTCTCGTAGTCCTGTTTGAAGTGACCCCCTACCTTGTACTTATTATGATATGGAAACTGTCTGCCTCTGCTGCAAATTTAAATCCTATATGGTGTGCACAATATGATACTGCCGAGAAGCACAGAAAAGTAACTCCCTCAGAATCCCGTGCTCCAGTTCCTCAAATGAGACATGTGTTCTTACTGTGCATCTCTTTCTGCAGCATGTGCATTGTGTATCCAGCCAGCTTAATATTGCATGCTATGAAAAACTTTGTTGACACAAGATCGCTAAAAAAGGCTTTAATACAGCAGTTTTCTAACACGGTAGTTTGTGTTTATTTTCAGAGTTCAAGAACACAGTGCTTTGGTAGTTCTGCAGTTCCGGATGTGTAAGGTATTTAAAAATCAATTCCAGAAACCAAGGCAGTTCTATCCAAGGTACATCAAGGGCTAAATTCCAGCAACACATTCAGTATAAATAATGTAAAACCATCAGTCACATTTTATAGTAAGCAAAGTAAAATAGAAGAAGTAAAGACAAGCTAATAAAATAATTAATATTAGTGGAAAATAACTGGTATAAAGTAACAAATACATTTCTGTAGACATACCACTTAACTCTAAAAAAATATATACATACATATATGATGGCTACAAATGAGCTTATGATTTTCTTCCAAAAGTATCTGAGCAGGAAGTAAAACATTTTCCCAGTGGATGAAATAACATTCATTTTTGCCAATCTAAGCAAGGCAGATTTAAATTTTATGTGTGTCCAACTGCTTGTTCCTTCTCAGCTAATAACCTGCCTGCTGGAAGCATTTCAAATGAAAAGGAGTTCACAGTTCCTAAGCCCAGCTCTGAATATATCTGCCATGCATGTAAACAAGTAAACCATTATGTTTCTTATTGAGATAAAGAATACCATGATAAGTGGGGACTTTTACCAAACAAAGGGCTTCCTATTGCGAGTGTGGATAATCTTCCAGAAAACCCTGTGTTTTGGCAAATCACACCAGATTAATCTATTAGGCATCTCCTTTCATCATCAAATTTCCGCTGCCTATCACAGTGGCTGCCTTATCAAGCACCCTTTACTCAATAGCGGGCCCATTCCTAGGATTTCAGGTGCTGGCCTTCCGTGCTCAGAAAACAGGTGTCCCCACTGTTTTCAGGCAGGAAAGGTCCCTGCACAGAAGCCTGGGAAAGGGCAGGGGTATCAGCCGCTGTTCTACCTGAAGGAACAGGTAACAGGAAACTGTTGATTCAATGGGCTGAACTTAATTGGCAACCATTAGTCAGCACTGAGTGTTTTTTGTGAATTAAAAATCCTCATAAGAATTCTTCCCAACAAAAGTTTTGGAAGGGGGGAAGATACATGCCCAGAGATGCCCTCCCAGGAGCAGTCAGTTCTTGTAACTCTATTTTCAGTGCTGCATTCTCTCGGTGTATTCCAGAAAATATGAGCTAGGAGCAGAGGGCAGAGTGTCAAGCTTTACGTGGTTATGTGTAGTGTCTGAGCTGTTAGGCAAATTGCCTATATTCAGGGGGAAATGGATTTCAAATCTCAACTAAAGGCTAATATTCCAAACCAATTAGTATGATGGATCAGGTTTTCAAGCTCTCTCTCAGTGCCTTCCCTGGCCAGGCTTTTTTTTTTTTTCCTTTGAATTAATGAAACTGGGCATATGGTTTCTGACCAGACTATTCATCTGTGAAACAGGGCCATCCACTTGATCAGCCAGCAATGCCACAATATGGAGCACATTTAGAGTCCGGGGTATGAAGACTGACGTTTTAAGGTTGACAGAGAAATGTGTTTCACAGGAGCCAGTAAACTCTTGCTCCTCTTATTTAACTTTCAGTGCTTATCTCTTCTCATCGAGACAGCACCAAGCAGCTCTTGTCCTGGCGGGTGTCTCAGTACCTGCCTGCCTTCTCAGGCAGAAAGACCTTCATTCTCTGCTCCAAACCCTGCTCCTGAAAAATTGGCTTGCACAGACTTTGCTGTAATAAAATCAAGGCAGGCAGGAAGGCCAGCGTAGTGACAGCAGGAAGAGCCCATCTGCTCTCAGCTCCTTGCTTTGACAGCAGGGCTGCTCAGAGCATCAGGATGAGCTCCCAGCTCTGCTTGGTGGGTAGGAAATATTTGATAAGCGCATGCCTGCCCTTCCGGGACTCCACAGCACAGGCTTTGTTTCATCTACAGATGATTAAATGGTCTGCAGGGCAATTACGAAGCAAAGGAAGGAATAGCCAGCTCTCTCCAGGTTTCCTCAATCAGCACGATTGAATTTCTCAAAGGAAGGCAGCAGTAGCAACTGCAGGCTCAATGACTTTTCCTGAAAAATGTTCTCCAGTTTAGGATTGAGCTTTCATTTAACTACTTGCTGTTTCATTTTATTAAGTGCAAATTGTGGCTTAATAGATTTACAGTTGCCATAAAGTTCGGCATCATGAAAGCTGTCAGAGTGGCCAGTTGCACAGCGTATTACTCAAATTATGCTAGAGAGAGTGAAAAGGACAAGCCAGGCATCAAGAAAGTCTGCAGAGCATTTTAACGGGTCTATGCACAGTGTTCTGAGAGGTAGAGACAAACAAAACACAAGCAGTCACTTTCCTTTTGTTCCCCTCTTTTCTAGAAATTAGAGCAGACATGGAAGATTTCAGAAGTTTATCTGCAAGTGAAAAATAGCTTATTTTGCCTTTTCAAACACAAATTTTGTAAATTAACTCTGCTAGGCAGTGGTTACTCGGGTCCAAAACACAGTTTTTAGTTTGTTTGTTTGTTTGGATTTGTTTTTTTTTCTTCAGTGTGCCAATTACACTGTAACTGTGTTCTGCACTCATTATACTGTATTTCCAGATATATACCAGTAGAGATACTGGAGGAAGTTCAGAGAGAAACATCAAGGCTGATTAAAGAGCAGGAGTGACAGACTTCTGTGAGAAGATTTGAAAAATTAAATACGGGTGGTTTGGTTAAGCAATGATGGGACAGTGGGCACAAGGGACATCTCTGGACATTTTCCCTAGGACAAAGACCACGGGCTGTGCAATCTTTACCTCCAGGTTACACGAGTGATTTACCATGGGTGAAACAGAAAGCTGTTTGCCTTCCTAAGTGAGAAGGGCTAAAGAGAGGAAAAGAAGATGAATTTTCACTTTGTGTATGGGGGATTTTTTTTCCTTCTAAATGAAGTCTCCTTTGAGAGACTATTAATTTCATAAGTCAGCAGCTTTTTCCACCAACCATAGATTTTTGGCAAATATCTAAGTCTCTCAGTCTGTTGCTAAAATGTTGGTTCATTTACTCCACACGGCATACTTAGGGATCTGTGTTACCCCCCACCCAGATATCTACAAAAAGAGCTTGGAGGTCCCTGGGGAAGTTTGATGCTAGAATAAAGCAAGACTGCTACAGCTCTGTTCTAATGCATCCCTAAGCAAAGAACTCTCTCATGTAGGAGTATCAGAGAGGAAGAATAAGATCTGGTCTCCTCTCTAGGACATTTTCCCTCCGTGTACACACAGGGGTATTTCACATCCTTGGCTTACATTAGCAAATATCTCCACAGGCAAAGATGCACCTAACATGTGAAACAGTAGAAAGGAAAACTGTAAATTAAGGGATGAACCTATTTTTGCTGTTACTGTGTTCTGAAAACTCTTTGCGTCATGGTAAAATATTCTGGGAAGCACTGAAATGTATATGTGAACTTTGCTGAATGACAGCCACTGTACCACAGGGCAATATATCAGAGGACCTAATAATTATGTAAATAGTTTCTTGGTATAATGATCCTGTGTGAAACAAGACTTTATTTCAAAACAAATTTAACAGAAAAATAATTGTGAAGTGACTATACTGGGAGAGTTAAATCGTACACAGAATAAGTATTAGATTGCTTTATGATGACTTGTAAACAGGTATGGACCTGCCATTGAGGAGACTTTTGCCCTTCCATCCTACCAGCACTGCTCAGGAGCCCGCAGCCTTACAAGGCCACTGTACCCTTGCAGCCCATTCCCTCTCCTTTCCTGTCAACAGCTCTGCCCCTCCCCTAACGTGGTGTGTAGATCATATTAGAGAGGCTGGAACAGAATTATACTGTGTTGGAGTATGTTCAAAGGTGCACAAATCATTACAATAAAACTCAAACCACCCCCTAAAAGTAAATAAGGGAAGTCTATTTTCTAGACCTTCTTGTGGTCTAGCTGTTACATTGTGCTTCAAGGGAACGAAAAAATGCTTCTAAGGTAGTTTATAGTTGACTTTGCAACACTGTCAATCTGTGAAATGCAACCTATTCCTTCTAAACAAAGCTAAACTGTGTGCTTTCCTTGACTTTGAACTAGAAAACACACCTTAACAGACACAACCAACAAGGCGTTTTTTTCTCCCCATAGTTATTTTATGTGTCAATTCAATTCATTTTTTTTGTAAAGTGGATCTTACTGTATGAATAGAAGATAAAGTTTTAAGGTTTTTGGTCCACTCTGCTAATTACAGTGTAAAACACTTTCTGTATTTGTAGTAAAAAAGAATTTTGAAATCACTTAAATGTCTCAGAAAATTGCCTAAATCTTCTTTACTCCATTAGCAAATGTCATATGTACAGATCATCAGAAGACTTAATGGTCACCATGCTAACAGACAGCTGCCTGCACACTGTGGCAAGCGAGGCCATTTGTAATTCTCATTAACAGTTCTACCATTTTTGGTTGTATGAAAAGTGATAACACACTGATCTAACAGTCATTAAGAACTTTTTCTTACTCCTCTAGGATTAATTTGCACTGACCCAGAATTCTCTATTTGCTTAACACAAGCAGTGGGCCACTTTGATGTTATCTGCTTCTATAAACAATAGTGTACAGTTCTCTCCTGGGCTAAAACAGCTCTTACTCTACTGAGAATTAGATGTATTAATCATTCTGAAGTCCAAGAGTGCATGATCATAAATTGTGTGCAGGGACCTCACTTAGCAACTCCCAAGACTCTCATTTATCAACATTTTTTTCCCTTCCTGGATATTTAGTATGTAGGGAGTAATTTATTTCTGAGCCAGTTCTTTGTGATGTCTTTCATGTTGAAGTAAAGTTGGAAAACTTTCTGCAACAAATATAATTTTTCTTACTTCCTTAGTGTAAAAACAAAAATTATGGACCACAGCTACAGACTGATTCCCTCAAGTGGTCAGAACAGAAAGCACAGCCCAAGCTTCCAGTCACTGAATTTGAAATTCAGTGAACCAGACACTGGTAACTAAAAATGAGGCAAATTGCACACTAAATATGCCTTTTCTTAGTTATTCAATTAGAGTTTTAAAAGTGTGGAGCCTTTTTAAAGCTGATACATGCCTAACTTCTCTTACCTTTCTCAAACTAAGTTGCCAAAACATTATTAAGGTATAATTAAAGCAACATGAAATCTTCAAAGAGCATTAACTTAGTTTATATTTTCCCAGAAAAGACCTGGCTACCAATGAGTGATGTTTTTGTCTTTACCATTTATTGGTCTTCTTCCCAGCATCAAACACAGTACAAATCTGCCAAAAATGTAAGGATGAAAAAGGTTGTTCCATATCAGGTCAGAGCTAATGCGATACCATGTATTTCATACTTTTATTGCAGCCGGTAAGAGACTGTTATTTAAAGTCTGCCTTGACTTTCAAAATCCACTTGCAAAAGGATACAAAGTCAGAGCATACAGAAATCAAGGATAGAGGCAGCAAAAACATTTTGAGTGAAAGGATGAAAACCTCGAGTCTTAAAAAGCAGTCTTTTATCCACCTGGCTCAATTTCTTCAGCTTTTGGGATTTTCCATTACCTAAACCAAAAGAGGGAACAGAAGTCTTGATTCTGCTTTCCTTGAGAGGAGCATAGATGAAGTATCTTCATTGACATACCAGGGAAAGTCTATATTTAAGTAATTTTTGATGAGAAAAGAATTTTGGCCCATCTCAGGCAGAATCAAATTCATGAGCACAGAAACCTTTCTAACTTTTTTCCTAGTTTCGTCCTGAGCTTAACTTCAATTTCAAAGCTCTCACTGTTTTATTGTAAACATGTGGTTTTAAAAGTACTGCACTGATCCAAAGTTATCAGCATGTGAGTTTATTTTATATTAAGTACTTCAAAAATATATGAACATAAAATGCCAACAGAAACAACAAAAATATAAATAAATCACCATATTCAGCAGAAGTGCTTTAATTCAACATGTAATAAAGACAGTTAGGTTTAAAAAGTGTATGCCAGAGTGTTAACTGGAGGAGTTAGTAATTTTTTTTCCCTGTAGACAGTTTTAGTGCTGTAGCCAAAAGATTCTCAAAGGTTGTTAAAAAATGAAATGAAGGAAAAAAAGAAAAGACAGTGGAAAAATTTATTTCCCCTCAAGAAATTCTGGCTTCTGTGATTTGGCATTCTTCTCAGCTTTTGAGAACATTTGTTTTAGTGAAGGCCATGACTGATTCTCACAGATTCACTGCCCCTCTTCCCATAATTAAGTATTCAGGAGCCGTGATCTATCCTCACCTAGAGCTGTGCAGTCTCACTGATGTTCATAAAAGCATGAGAGCAGTTGCTGCAAAAGCTCCTCAAACTTCAGAGGCTGCCCTAATTCTTCCTGGATTTCTAATTACAGAAGAGTTTTCTTCCAGATTCAGGGGGCAAAATTCAGCCAGCAGTGATGTGAGGCACCCTGACTGATTTTAACCTAGTAAAACTATCTGTAATGACCTGGGGAAGAATTTTTCTTTATGACTGTGTACACATGTTGCATGTGTACAGCAGTTAATGCTTATATGAGGTGATGTGGGTGTGCCTGAGCCAGACCTATCTCAGTGTTATAAAACGTGGAGCATCCTTGTTAGTTTGGCTGATGAGTCATTTTGCAGGAGTAATGACTTTTTTTAACACTGCCTCAGGAAACATTGCACCTCACTCCACAGACCACTGCAAACGTGCTTTCAGTGCAGTTAATCTCTAGCACATCTCTAGCTCATCTTTATTTTTAAAATGCTCTGGATAGATGCTTGACACAATCCTCAAGAGTTATTTTTGCATCACTCATCCACTAAGAACTGTACCCCTGGCTGAAACAAAGGTAAATAGGGGCTTTCAAGTGCCTTCTCTTCAATGGATGATCAGCGGGCTTTTTGACTGCTTATTCTCTGCTCCTTTTTATACTGCTGCTGCGGCAAGAGTTGATCTGGGTTTATGCTTTAAGCATAATCTACTGAATACTGTATTTGTAGCCTAAGAGAATGAAACCATCTGCTTAATTTAAGATCCATTTTAAGAAGTTGCAGCACTTCCACTGCCCTTATCACTCATGTTTCCATTGGTGTATCTTTGAAAAATTGCACAACTTAGGTAAAGCTACTAGTTTATTGAAGCCTTGCTGTTGTTACTATTACCTCTCCTGAGACTTAAGTCCTAATATTCATTTTGTGTTTCCATTAGCTCTCACAATATATTCATTTGTATTTACAGAAAATATATTTTTTTTCTAAAAGCCTGTCCCCCGAATTTGAAATGCTGAAATATGTGTTCACTTTTGAAAGCCTGAGGTCCTCGTTAGAGCCTCATCGAAATGGGAAAGTATAAACATAAAATTGTGTTTGTTGGTAACATTAGAAATAATAAACACTAAGTTTCATTTTAGTCCTTTCCTTTTCTTGCTCTGTTTGGTGGATCGCTTGCATCAATAATTTCATGAGAGTATGGGAGAGGCCATGAAGACCCAGGGGTTTATCACT
This sequence comes from Pseudopipra pipra, assembly GCF_036250125.1. NCBI lineage: Eukaryota > Metazoa > Chordata > Aves > Passeriformes > Pipridae > Pseudopipra > Pseudopipra pipra. The sequence continues at coordinate 33,107,560 of NC_087549.1, read as the reverse complement.
GAGAATTCCCCTACTCCTACTCCCTGGACCTCTCTATGGGTGCAGCCATGCCAACAGGTAATAGATGAGGTGTCTGTAGATGCCTATGGAAGTCTTTTTTCATGTGCATTATCTTACTGGGAAAATAATTTGCCACCTCCATGCAAGACACCAGAAGGCTATTTAACTTGTGTATTATTTCTTTTAAAGAAATGCCAGCTATCTGTTTAGAATCTAAAATACAGGTAGGTGACATCAGAAAACACATTCTCTGCAGAGATTTAAGAATGGGGTCACCTGGTACCTACCCTTTGCAAAGGTAGTATGTCCAGTTGGTGTTCCCTCATGTTCTGGATCCCTGCTGGAGGCACGGGCATCTCTCTAAGTAGGATTTCCTTCAAAAGCTTAAGAATGGGCAAAGAGGAGAACAGCTGCATTCAATTACCAAAAGCATGTATCTGCTAGTCAGGAAGAAAGGGTGACTGCTGCTGCTCAGACAGAACAGCTTCTTGTGCTTTGGAAGCAAACTCTGGCATATCAAAAATACACAGTACTTTATTTTGAATGCTAGTTGGAAAAAGCAAGGCAGAAACTTGCCTTGAAGAAGTGTGGCATCTGAACAACTTACATGTTGTGGTGGCCCCTCTAAAACAAACAAGCAGAGTCTTCCAAAAATCAGTTTCTCCTTATAAATTGTTCCTGCTGTAGTCTGGGGGCTAGGGGTAGGAAGGAAACTGTCTTTGATCAGGATTCATCTTAAAGCTATAAAAATAAATAGACAAAACTTGATGTTCTGTGTGGATAATTTGCTTCCTAAACATCCTCTCCTAATGGTTCTCTTCTAGTACTTTGCTTTCTGGAACTTTGATTTCTTTCAAAGTGGAGTATGAAAATGATAAATGAGGACTTGAGGAAGAGATCACTTGATGGGAGGATGCAGCCCAATTTCAGTAACAGAGGCGACATCAAGAGCTCCATTTACAATGCAGTTGTATGTAGAACAGCAGGAAATGAGGAATCTGCTCCCTGTCAGCAGGTACTCTACAGACCCAAAGTGAAAACTCAGATGAAACTCAGATGACAGTTATTCTATTCCTCAAACGTTGGCTCTGCTTTTGACATGGTGTATCAGGTTCTTCAAGGGGGTGGAAAGGAGAGGATGAATGTGGGAGGGCTTCAAGAGCAGATCACAAATACGCTGATTTTTGACAAAAAAATAAAAAGAATAGGCATCTTCTTTTTACTTCATATTTTTTCATTTTGTTTGTTTGTTTGTTTTCAAAAATGTCTTTTGACTACTTAAAATACTGAATTGCAGAAGACCACCATATTACATTGAATTTAATAGATCTGTGAAAGTTAACTAGAAAAAAAAATACAGATTATGGTCTGTTGAGTTGGCAAACATCCAACATTGTTTCTGGGATTTAGGTGATCTTGGATATAAGAACATTTATTATTCGACTTGTGAATAATCTCCAGTTAATTTACCATGGGATTAAAAAAAAAAAGAAGAAGAAAAGAAAGAAAAGACATTCAAATACAGAATTCAAGGATGTTAAAAGTAAGTAGAGGAAGGAGAGGAAGATACTATGCTTAATCCTACAATTTCCTTACTGCTAATGAGTTATAGGATGATATGCAGTTGTTCTAGCTTCTGAACTGTGAAAGGCAAACAGGAATAAAGGTTCTGCTGCCCCAAAGCAAAATCTGGTAATTCTATCCTCAGAATACTCCTTGTGAAGTCCCTTCTGACGAGGATTTCAATAAACACCTTTCTAGAAGGCATGAGGGAAAGTAGTTTTAATATTGAAACTACATATGAAAAAGAGACACTAAAAACTCTAGTGAATCTGCAGTCACTTCAGCTTTGGATGTTTTGTATCATTACTTATACATAATATATCCATTACTACTATGGCATCAGGCATCACAAACAGGGATTTACAGAGCTGCTCAGGGCTCTGGCACTCTGGAGAAGGCACATGCTGAGGTTTTGCAACCCCTTCTGATAGACTGAATAGGTTGAAGGCAGAGGTAGGTAGTGATGCAGTAGGGATGACGAGTTGGGAACACAGTGGCCAGCAGCAGCAATGATAGCTGAGGCTGTGCAGCTGCATAGGCAGACAGATTATTGAACACAGAGGAGGAAGCTGCTTGGGTAGAGCTCCATGAAAGAGTCAGTGCTGCTCATATCCAAAGTCTAAGATAACATGAAGAAATGGCTTCTTACATCAGAGAAGATAAGCAGAGGCTTATAATGAAGGAAACTTCTCTCTTGCTGTTCCCTTTATGTAAGGGAGGAGAAAATTCGTATCAGTGTTTTGGTGAAAGAGACAGACAAGAAGATGTTACCCCTTTGGCCATGAATGTGATGCTTATGACAAAAGATGAATAAACATCTTGTTATATTTGTGCCTTTTGCCTGCACTCAGCTTTCCTTGGGTGCCAGGTTTGGCTTCCCTGTCAGTTTCTGTGGCACTGGTACTTGTGGACCATTCTCTTTTATCACACAAAGAAGTTGCAGCCATGGTGTTAAGCAGTCATTTGGACAAGGACTGAGCCTAACTCTTGAAACTGTATATCACCAATTTTATTTTTTTTAATAAGCAATCAATTACAATAATTTGTTCAATAAAGCTTCTTCTTCTTTTTTTTTAATCAGCTGCTTGGAACATGCCCCTTCTGCTTCACATCTGTTTCAAGATACACAGTTAGATTCTGTTTCCTTGATATTCCATCTGCAGTTTCACAGCTGCATGCGTCCTACACAGTGCTGTTTTGTTCAGCATTTAGATTAAGTCATTATTTCTTCCTATAGTCACCATTCTGATAGATGTACGTGTCTTTTCAAACCCACCTAGGGATTGGGATTGAAATTGTATCTACTTCAGTATAATCTGCTAACATAAAGGACAGGCAAGCCATGTTTTTTCTTTCATTTAATTACTAATTAAAAACAAAGTCTCCTGTAATTTTTATTTTAAGTTAATTCTCATCCCTGGGAGGTGATCGTGGTATTCACCTTTTGTATACCAGTGGCCTGAGCACTACCAAAAAAGCTTTCAGTCTTTCAGTATCCAGCATTGCTTTCAGGGACTGCGTGGCTGAAGGAATGGAGCGTTGAAATTTTCCTCCAAGTACAGATGTTTTGACTATTTGAACAGGCATGGCAATATCTCAGCATTATCGCTATGTCATATTACAGCATATACCCACAGTATTCAGTAGGGTCCCAGAACTTAAAAGAAACAATACCAGCTATCAGATTCTGCCTGTGAGAGACGTTCCCTCCCTTAAATAAAATAAAGTAAAATGAAGAGATTTTATTATTATCAAATGTAAGGATGCTGTTACCAATTGAAGTGCCAATTTAACTTTAAGCCCCTCTTTGATATTCTTACTTGATGAGAGTACATGATGGCCATAAATCTAACTTGGCAATGATTCTGAAAGGTCACCTGTGGATACTGTTTTTCATGGTGTTAAATAGACTGTAATGGTCTCATTATTTCTCCAGAAGGACAAGTGGAAGTCCCATTGGTCTTCTTGCTGTCTCATAAATAATTAACAGGCTGTTTTAACTGGGCATAACCTTTGTACAGAGTGGCTGAACTTCACCACATAGCAGAGGCAGAAGAGATGCAGAAAAATATCATCCATCATTGATGGTACTAAAACATTCAGGTGATCTAGGAATAAAAATAAAAGACTAATAAGCAAGTGGTAATCAAGCAGTTTTAGAGGCAACAAGACCAGTTGTCTTTCTGTACAGATCTGAATAGTTTTAGCATCCTTCATCATCCTGGTTATTCTTAATTTTTTTCACATCATCCCACATGACCCCTATGCTAACTTTCCAATATGAGAAATTTAACTGTGGGATAGGTGAGAAAAAGTTCAGAATGTTTATTTTTCTCTTCTACCATAGGCAAAATACTAAAGAAGAGGGATTAAAAAAAAGGATCACATTCTTCTTATTAACAACTCAAAGCTTTCAAGTGGGGAGGACTAAAATAAAATCCTGCATTTGAATATTGTAATTACTTTTGGTTTAGATAAATAATCCTCTCCAACTTTCCGCTTTGAGCATCATCAGGGTCTAACATCGGTTTTCTTGGTAACAACAGCTGGTATTAGCAACAAAAAACAAGGTATGAGCTCACAGAAGATGTTTCATCACAACGAAGTGAGGTGGTGGTGCAGAAAGTATGTCTGCTATTGAATAAAGACTGTCTGGAAAAGAAATGCTCAATTCAAGCAATGAAATTGAAAATAAAAATAAAGTAACGGAGCTTAGACAAACAGAATCAAAGCGAGAGAAAAAGAGAGACACTGGTCTTTCAAATGCTTCAGTTTTACAGAAAGGCAGACACAAGTAGTCTGTAAGAACATGATCTGCATGTTTCCACTGCAACTGTTCCTCTTGCTTGCTTCGTTCTCCATTTTGGGAAATGAAAGTGTCTTGTGTACAAGTCATGGCAAGTTCATATAGAAAAGAAACAGTTTAACAATTCTGCTTTTGAAGTTCACTTCTGTGTAACTGTATTCTCTCCTTGGGCCTTACAGTCTGACGGATGAACGCATGATAGTTGGAGGAAAAAGAAAGTCTGAACACCCATTACAGGAGTAGGTGTGGGAGGGATTGCTCTTGAACATGTGTCCTCTTCCAAGATGCTTGTTGCAGCCCCACAAAGCAAAGAGTCTGACATAAGGAGAAGAGGGAATATTTTTGACCAGGATTAGCAGGAAGCTCCAATGCCATTTTTCAAACAATTGACAGGAATAGCAGCTCCTATTCCAAAACATTAGCTGCTAGTGGCAGCAAGACTTCAAGGAAAACCATGATACCAACAGTCAGGAGACTGAAGTCAAGCAGCTTTTCATATGGAGGCCAGGGGAGGTTTTGAGCTGCTTTGCCCTACTGATCCCTGTACTTCATGGGTGTTAGAGGACTTGCTCTCCTGCCTTTCCTGCCAAGAAAACAAAACTTTCCCTTTTAAGAAGACACTCAGCTTAAAGTCTCCAGCTTAAAGACCTTAAAAAAAAAAAAAAACAGCAAGGGAGGCTTCCTTTGTACTTTTCTAGAAACTCCTTCCAGTACCTGGGGAGTTCCTCACAGTCTAATAGTACTTTTACCTCACATTCTCTTTCTATTTTCAGCTGATTTTTGCATTTTTAACAATTTAAGGGGAAAATAGTAAAAGCAGAAGACAGCATTCAGGTAATTTTATGAATTAGCTGCAATGGGTGGTAGTTGCTAGTTGCATGCCACAGAACCTCAGTGGTACTGCTCAAGATGTCTATGAGATTTGGAGAGATTTATTACGTTCTTGACTTCAAGTTAAAAAGTAAAGATAAATTGAGGAATGTCTCCTCCAAATAGACCTCAATTGCTTACAAACAGTTAGAAAATGCATTGAAAAACTAACAGTTTTTATCACAACCTTCATTGTTCCTTATGTAACTTGTTTCTTAAAGCTGAACTGAGGAATTACAGTTAGGCTGAAGTGAGGGGTTCCCTCTTCTTGAAGAAAAAAAAACTGAAATGAAAACGAAGAGTATTTCTGCATCCTTCCCTCTGAGCCCCCTGCATGTATACACAGAAACAAAGTTGCAGAGATGTCCACACGTGTGGACCCTTGAGCTCTGCCCTCCTGTTCAAAAGCCCTCTCGCACTTAATGAACAGATCCAAAGCTTCATAAAAACAAAGTCTTTTTACTGACTTCAGGAGGTCAAGCCTCACATACAATCAATTTGAGGAAAGAGAAATGAAAACATGTTAGTCCTTGCGGAAATTTTTTGTGCCCTGAAAAGAAAATTTCAAATTTGTCATTAATTCCATGCTGAGGTAGGAATACACAAATCTAAAAGTTACAACTTGACTTGCGGCAGCAGCAGCAGCCTAATGGCAAACATGAGCACTTACTGATCATGCCTTGGCATTAACTACTGTGGTTTCTGTGCATCCTAAGGGCATAACTACGGGCTGTTTGCAATATCCCGAATTTCCCCCATGGTCTCTAATGTTTACTTAAACTCTAGAAACTGAGATGTGGATTTTCATTCATTTTAGCTTAGAAAATATTGTGCTTTTACTGACTGTTGCTATTGTCTACTGAATGCAGTCATGGGATGGAAAGCAAACAAACCCTGAAGACGCAGGTGTGTGATGTGTTGAAATCTGATACATCTCACTGCCTGTAAGTAAAATAAACAGAATTGACTTAAATTAACTTAAGTGTTGTCTGTAACCTCAAAGTAATTTTTTTCCTTTTATCTCTTAAATATATATATAGGAGACATTTTAAAACCCTAGGTCTTAATTAATTTTCAAGGGGAGTTCTTCCTAAACACATAGGACAGATTCTGATCTTTGGCATTTGGTGGAGGGTAATGACACAGAAACGTTGTCCTGTTTTCATCACTGGCTTCAAGGGATTTTACAAAATTTCCCTGTTACTACAATTGCATGAAACGGGACCTGGATCTGTCTTCTTCTGCCAGATCACAATCATCAGAGAAATTTTAAAACAAACAAAGAGCCAGAGGCTACCTGTTCCTCTGTTCAGTGACTGCAAGCTGCCAAGGCTGGACTAAAGCCAGCCTTCAGGTCAGGTTTACATTATCACCAGCAAAGAACTAAAATCATGTCCTGAAAAAAAAGGTACCGTAGCTAATAAGAAATTGAAAAAATCTGATTAGCACATCTGCAATTAATCAAAGCCATCACAAATAATTCAATGAAATGTAACTTTGCTGAAATCTGTTTTGACTCAGTCTACTACAGCCTTAGCAATTGTGCTCCCCTTCAGGAAAACAAACAAACAATTTCCCTGGCAAACAAGGAAGGTGGTGTTACTTTAGCTCTACATGGGATGACAGTTTTCTGTGTACATATTACTACACATTGAACATGTTTCCATAGCACTTACAAAGTAAATTTATATATTTCTTAAGGGCTTGTCCCCTTAACAGGGTGGATTGAGAGCCTGAAAGACTGAATGAAATCAAGGTGTGTTTGGTTTGGTAAGTACCTGCATGAGAGGCTGCAAAGGGAAGTTTGGGGGCTATTGGAAATGTTGTACATAATACAATACACTTTCCCAAGTTTCTTTCCCAAAGCTCCTGTGTGGTTTTGAGAGAAGCTGTGTCCACAAGAAAATCCCTTTTTCATTTAATTTTTGTTTTGTTTTATTTTATTTGAACATAAAACCAAAGCTTTGAAAGCTTATTTTAAACCTTAAAGATCCCTTGCAGCCTTTCATGAGAAACTATAACACCAATAATGATGCTCCGGCTTCCAGAATTTTCCTTCCAGTTTTCTTGGATTCATTATTTTACGCTCTCCAGGAGATGAAAGCTGGCTCTGTGGTACAGAATGGATGCCCCTGGGGTTTTGGTGGGGAGAAACCAGAGACGCCATGATCCTATGCATCACTGAAGGAAAGGGAAACTGGTAGACACAGAGGCTTAATAACAGTATTCTGATCCTCTTCTCTCTAGGTACAGCAGAATTAGAGCGGCGGGAGGTCTTCTCCAGCTCCTGCTGCAAAAGGAGAGCCTAATGCAACCAAAATGGCTACATGCAACCCAGCTTAATTTCCCACATCTTTCATTGCTCTTACCACAGCCTACATTTGGCATCTGCCTATCTACTTCCACATCAGGTCTACAGCATGACTGTGTCTCCACCCAGAAAATTCTTAATGAAGGGGCTCCATTGTAGACATGCGAAGAATGGAGATTGCATAAAAAGAAAGAACCATCCAGGTGATAGGGGGACCATGTTTGCACAGATGTAAAGTAGTGCAGTGGTTTCCAAAGCGATATCCAATCCTATTGCATCTTCCTTTTAATATTTATCCCATGACAGAAACGGTATTTTTGATACATGCACATTGATATGTGCCAACGCCCACTCTAGAGCAATGAAGATGCAAATACAGCTCCTTTAGATAGCACACATTGCTTTTTTCTACTTTTCTTTCCCTATTTTGTTATGTCACATCATAATTTAGTGTTTCTCCTGCAAGCTGCTGAAAACCAAAGAATATAAAGGGCACGGGCTGTAAAATACCTCAAAAAAGTGCAAGTTTTTGTGGGAAGGGACTATGCTTGTCGCATACAGAAAGCATCTTAACCACTAATGTCATTGTGCAAAGACAGAAGGGCCAATAAGAAATAGGGCAGTAAAGATGAAGGGGATGTATTTTATAGTATTAATTTCACAGAACACAATGGAATACACTTAGGAGGACTTTTAGGTATCATAATAGCAGGTTTATCTAATCTTAACCAAAGTGTAAACAAATAAGACAAAATATAACAGAACTCTCAGTATGTCATTAACTTGATACGATGGACTACAATAAAATTGGATATAGTGTTGTTACACTTCTCTACAACCACAACTTTGGATGGTGTACAAGTCTTGGAAATAGCACTGCTTTGTGGATAATAAAATCATGTGAACAATGAATATCCGATCCAAACTTGGGTGGATAATTATTGTTAGAGATGTGAATATTCCCAAGAAGGCAGCTTTTACTATTGCTCATGGATACATTCTGTAACTCTTTTTTTATATATATTGCTGGCAAAATGTCTAGGGTGGAAAATCATAGGCAGTTCACATCACGTAAAATGTGCAAGCCAGGAGTTTTGCATTAACATATCCGCTAGGCTGCACTGGATTTATAACCCCTTAAAGCAGTACAAAGGGTTTTAGTATTGGATATAAATTATGTATAAAACACTCAGCATGAACTGTTGTCCCTGTATTAAGGTAGGTACATCAGACATAAAAAATAAATGACAAAATATACATTAATGTTAAGAGGTCAATTTTAAACTGACAAAATCAAGGAAATGCAGAATTACTGCTGAATCCTTCTGTCAGTCATTTTACCCCCTACTCAGTTCACACTGGGTCATCCCTCTTCTTTTCAAGCTAGAGTAAAACGTCTGCTAACACGGAAAGAGCAAGCAGGAGCCATTGGCTTGAGTACACATGGGGCAAGTGGTGACTTGGGACCACTGCGACTTATCTGCTCATCCTTTTCAAAAAAGAAACCATCCATTCATGTAACAGATACAACTTCCTTCTTTTCCACCTAGGAACATTCTCCTCCTAGGTGTTCCTCCCTCCCCACTTAGTCACTCAATAATTAGCCTATCACACCCCTCTCTAAGAACATTTCTCTTCTGTTAAAATGGAACCCAAACACGTTTTGGCCCTCAAGACATGACTAAGATGTAAGTAATAGTATTTCAAATAATTCAGAGATATTTGTGTTCTGGGAAAAGCGTTTCTTTCTTCAAACCAAAGGGCAATCAGGACAAAGGGAATAAGCAGGTATCGCCAGAAGAAGAAATGTATGATACTCAATATCAACCCAAAACATCACTTCAAGATGTATCACATTATTTTACTAAGAGCTAAATAATAAGAGCATTGTTAGGTGTAAGACTTGAAGAGTGAATGTGAAGGAAAGTTAGCAAGAAGAATTAATTCAAGATTATACCCTAACAATATACTTGGATATACTTGGATCCTCACAGTTACACCGCCATGAATCACTGACATATCAACATTCATATCTTGAAACAGAGATAAAACCATCAGAACTAAAGACTGACACTACTTGCTCTGATGCAGTATCTTACTCCTTTTTCAACATCAGGATATAGACACACCCATACAAACCCACATATTTAGTAAACATAGGATATATTTTAAAAGACTAGGCGTAAACTTGACTTCAGATAATCCAATGGAAATGTGCGTTGCATGCATAAAAGTCATGTTCAGAAGGGACTAATGTGTTAACCCAGCCTACTTGGCAGCTGCCTGCAGATCATAGCCTTTCATTCTTTCCCATTAAAGAACTGATCTTCTTTGTGTCACCCTTATTGACAGGGATTAGATCACCACCCAAATAAGTGACCATTATCAAACTCAGTAACTTGTGACTGAGGAATAAAGATGTTCAGCTGAAAGGCTTCAAGTGACAAAGACCATAAGGAGTTATTTTGCTTCAGGGAGCAATTACACACTTGAAAAGTTATTTTAGTCCCACCTGTAGCCATTAGATTGCATTATATTCCAGTATTAGAGACCAAAAAGGTCCCTATTGCCACATGCAAGTAATTACAGATTGTGATCTAGTTGTTTCTGTGAGACTAATAATCCATAACAAGCTAACTGCCAGTTACACATGGAAGGTTTCAGTCATCTCCTTCTGTACCTAAGTCAATAATTGCCAAACCAAAACCTTGACTTATTGCTGACACAGGGTGGAATGGCTCAGATTTTCTAAAATATTTCTACTTGTGTCAAAAAAAGTTTGTAAGGGCAAAGAAACTTCATATCTTTCTTTCAGTGACTAAGATCTTTACAGGTGGAAAAACTTTTGACACTTGTTTGGTCAGTTGTTGCTGGGTTTACAGTGAGACCTGAGCACATTGTCTTAGATGTGACTGTCTGAAGATGCTGTGTCCAGCTGCTGTTTCTGGAAGACTCTTTCGAGTTAGTTAAATCTAAATCTTTCTTTCTGCTATATTTCCACAGGACAAATATATGCCTGGCATGTATACTGCATTTCAGAAAGATCGGTATTCATAACATGAAGCTCACAGAAATATTGGTAAATATAATTTAAACCACTTTGAGCAAAAAGTATGAAGTTCAGTTTTGAAAATATTTATGGCACTAAAGTAAAAAAAAATCATGTCAGCCTAATGTTTTTCCACAGATATTTTGGATTTGAGGGTGGTTTTTCCAGTGTGGGATATTCATACTCAGCATTCTGAGCTCTAGAACTTACATGACTATTTGAAAGGTGGGTTCTCCTTGCAATCCAGAGGACAGGATCTAGGTGACCTGTGGATAGCAGCATGGAGGCTGAGCACAGCTGTCCCAGCACATCCTTTCTACAGCCATTACCAGTCAGGTCCCTCTCGCAATACCATGTATAAGTGAAGGAAACATTTTCTGCTTTTAGAACTGTCAGGTCCCAAAGAATGTTGAACCAAAGACTAATTGTAATATCATACAATCAGTATAATTTCACTTGATTTATTGGTGTAACTCCAGGACAGCAAAATCTCTCTTATTATATATAATCTGGAGACAAGTTATGGGAGATAAAGTGCTGAAACTGAAAAAGTACAGGACTTGGTAACACAGCAGCAACACAGCTTATGATATCAAGTATTTACACTGTTTGGTGCTTTTTTTTTTTTTTTTAGGACAAAATAAAAGTTATTTTCAGAGTGTTTCTACTGAAATAAAATTCTGGCAGAAATTTTGATATTTGCTAAGAACATTTATGGCTGTCCAGGACAGCTGAGAGGAAGAGCAGCTTGAAGAGGCTCTTGAAAAATAACTGATCGATAAACCAATGATTTGAGCTTGTGTAGGCCAGTGAATTATGAGGGGGTGTTGTCTGGATGTACTCTATAAAGCTGAGGAAGAGAAATTAAGCTGTGATTTCTATTTGAAGCAACAGGAGAGGCACAACATGATGTAAAAAATTCTGAAAAAAACCCCCAAACTAATTAACCCTTCCTCCAGAACCTAAAGGTCATAAATGAATTAGAGAAAGGTAATGATCCCTAAACAGTGGTTTTATAGCAGTGATGAAAAAGCATTGTGATAGGAGAGGAATGATGTGTGCAGTGAATTTGCTTACAGTAAGTGATATAAATAGCCAATATGGAAACATTCGGAAAATAATTATTATAGGAGCACCCTTTAAGTTCTGAGTGAGCACAGAGATCCAGCCATGCTTTTGACTTTTCTTATTTGAAGTGTAACAACACTTTAAATGCTGAAATGTAGAATCTGTTCTACAAATGTCTATTTTGTTACAGTCTTTCATGAGGGCATTATGGCTTTCAGGTGCAATAAACTACCCCTCTTTGTAACAACACCCCTCTACAAACACAAAGCAAATCATTATGTGGAAAGGGGAGAAGTTAAAAGCCTTAAATCTTCCATTCCCAAGGATACTGTTACCTTCAGAATATATTTTTTTATGTATGTATTTACTGCTTAAATGTAGTATATCTCCATTGGGTTTAACTGACAAGATTTTAGGGAGTTCTTTATTACTGATTTATATATATACATATAGACACATATATGTTCAACTACCCAATCACTTTTTTGCTCCTGTTTCCTAGCATAAAATTATTACTTTCCCCAGAACAATGAAAATGCAACTGCTTTCTAGACCAGTGACTGTTCTTTCTTTGAAGAGGCTCATAATAGGATGCATGAAACATCTGGAAGAATTAAATCAAAGGGTGATGGAATTCCCACCGGAGAACACATGTCAAACAAGAAAAAGAGCCTTGTGGAACAAATGAGATTTTGCCCTGAGAATTAGCAAGTACAACGGCTAAGCTTAACATTGGATTGAGACAAAAACTCCTAAGAGGCCTATTGATACACTTTTTAAACATCCACAGTGCTTAAAAAAAGAGAATAATTTGTGTAATACAGTCTGCAAGCAAAATGTCTGTTTTCCCTATCCACAACCACAATTCAGAGCAATTCCTGAGATCCACAATAATCTACATGAAGGGAAGACAGTCTGGGAGACAGACTGCATGTAATAAGAATACCATCATTAGGAAAATACTCAACTATAGCTCTAAAGCTGCAATGGAGAGGGGAGAACCAAATGCAGTAGGTGTGTAGGGACCCACAAAGAGAACAAAAGAAATTCATGCTATTAGTGAGAAGGAAGTAGGACTTTTTATTCCTTTTTAAGTGTGTTGTTCTCTTATCCATTGTGGTATGGAAAGCCACCCAGGGAACAGCTAGAATGGAATTAAGATCCTCAAGTTGTTCATTTTGGCACTGGTGTAATTCCAGTTGCCACACCAAGGCTGAATTTCATTCAGCGTCTTTCTCAGAAAATATTTTGTTAGGGAAAAAATTAGAAGCAACTTCAGAAAACGATAATCTAACACATCTGTCTGCCTTGCACAATCATATTCTTATCTTGTTCAAAGCTGCCAAAGAAAAAAAATTGAAATATGTCTGTATACTAGTACCAATTGCCCCAAAACTGCAGTGCAGTGTGATGAGTTAAAGAACATAAAGAGTAATTTAATGACAGCACGACTGAAGAATGGGTGCCATCCAGAGGGACCTGGACAAGCTCAAGAAGTGGGACCATGGGCCCATGAGGCTTAATAAGACCAAGTGCAAAGTGTTGCACCTGGATTGGGGCAACCCCCAGTATCAATACAGGCTGGGGGAGGAAGAGATCGAGAGCAGCCCTGCCGAGAGGGACTTGGGGATGCTGGTGGATGAGACTGGACATGAGCTGGCAATGTGCACTTGCAGCCTAGAAACCCAACAGCGTTCTGGGAGGCATCAAAAGCAGCATGGGCAGCGGGTTGAAGGAGGAAATTCTTCCCCTCTACTCTGCTCTCATGAGACCCTACCTGGAATGCTGCATCCCACTCTGGAGTCCCCAGCACAGGTGGGATATCAAACTGTTGTAGTGAGTCCAGAGGACACACCAAAATGATCAGAGGGCTGAAGAACCTCTCCTACGAGGAAAGGCTGAGAGAATTGAGTTTGCACAGCATGGAAAAGAGAAGGCTTAGAGGTGATCTGATTGCAGGTCATCGAGCCTACAAGAAAGACAGACAGATGGAAAGAGTCTTTTTACAAGACCATAGTGACAGGACAAGTGGGAATGAATTCAAACTGAAAGAGGATAGGTTTAGATTAGATGTTAGGAAAAAATTCTTTACTGTGAGGGTGGTAAGGCACTGGAACAGGTTGCCAATCCCTAGAAGGGTTCAAGGCCAGGCTGGATGGAATTCTGAACAACTTGGTCTAGTGAAAAGTGTCCTTGTCCATGGTAGGTAGTTGGAACTAGATGATCTTTAAGGTCCCTTCCAACCCTAACCATTCTATGACTCTATGGGAATGAATTTACTTTTATTGCTGAAAGAAAATGCTCCTTCATTCATATTCTAATGGATATAAATCCAATCTTCTTCTATTTCTGTCTTTACATTCTTATAAACTAAAAGACTTATGGAAACCAAGCTGCAAAGAAGGGGCAAGACTATGACTGGTCATATAAATATTTGGATGAAACAAAGAAAATTTTCAAAACTCTATTTCTTGCTGGTCCAAAGGCAGCTCAAGAGAGCAATGATACTTTTTTTACCCTGTGTTTCTGAAGTAGCCTTCACCCTCACCCAGTGGAGAATGCTCTGCTCACAGAAGAGGAAACAAGGGGAACTGACTGCAAAAAGTCCAGGTGATCTTGAACTGGAGATGCATTTGATGGTTGGATTACTTGATGGTGTTCTACTAAAATATTTTAGCTCTTTTGGATTTATTCAAAGCATAACTCCTGAAACATGTTACTTTTTTTTTTTAATACAAAGAGTCTTTGTCTTTACAGTACAGCGGGACTGATTTGAGAGGAAGTTGGACTAGTAGTGAAGGTGGTGGGAGAGTGGATGTTCTGCTGTGGACTACACAGATTGTGTTTGTAGTGCTGCAAAATGCAAAGTGAAGCATTTCCTTTACCCTTTTGTATCTCATGCAGCGGTTCCCTTGCCTCTCCAGAGATGCCATACAATTTATAATTATAGGTGTTTTGATCCTTTCCCATCTCCTGAGCATGCGGGGAGGGGATCACCAACTGCTAAATTCATGGTCTGTTCGGCCTTTATTCAAACCACTGAATCACTTATATCTGAGTGAAAAAGATGCACAGTAGGAAATATTTTAAGGATAAAACTAACTTCTAGAATCTCTGCGGAAAATAAGCTTCCTGTGCAGACATAACAAAGAAAAGTTATTTTCACCACAGTTAATATTGAAACAATATGAACAGTGCTCTGAACTGTATAACCTTAAAAATGAATAGCGCAATTTACAGACTTCATCCCACCACATAAATTCCACTGACTATGTATGGGTTAGTACACTGCAGCCTTATGCCTTTTTAGCATACCAATTTCCTGGACTATCATTCCTACGATGGTTCTCCTTTTACCTTGGAAAGCTTTTTCTACAGCTATTCTTCATGCAAATTTAAGAATTATTTCTACTGTTTCGATTTGCAGCGGCATGTTGTTACATTTGCAAAAGTTTCCAGACATGCTGGTTCTCTGCCTTCTTTGCAAGTTCAAATTGTGCCAGAAAGGCATGCTGCTTCTCTGTGATCACAAAATTAATTGGATCTTTCAGCAGTAGTCTGATTTATGTCTCCTGTTCAAGTCACAAATGTGTAATCAGTGCTAAAAGCGGTGGTTGATAGGTCAGCATGATGAAATCTTTCACTAACGCTTCACCTTCAGAGAAGCATTATGTATTCAAATAATCTAATTTCCTTCTGACTGCTTTGTATTTCTCTAATTATCTCTTTTCTTAAGGTGGATTGATGAATTTTTCTGCTGAAAATAAATGCTGGAAAAATGCTTTTTTCCTTCAGAAATAGTGGATTTATTGTCAGAAACATAGAATAAAAGTGCTCATGGTGTTAAATCTGAAAACGCTTTTTATTGCCAGTATTGCAAATAGCTTGGAACATAACAATCAAACTCTGATTTTTTCCTCTCATACAATAAGGGTTGATAAATTGTTATAAGTCAAAACTGATACAATTCATAAGGAATATTTGCCTTTAGTGGCAGTAGATATTGTGTTTAAACTATACAGTCAAGGAATGCAATGGCAACTCACACGTCACATTGCTTACAGAATCAGTGCGTTAATTACCAGTTAGTAACACAAAGCACACTATAAAACAAAGCAGAGTGAAACACTTGAGAAGTTTGTAACAGTGCAACAAGATTAATTCTGCAATTTAATAAAATGAGATATTATGTTTTCTTCTTTGTAAAGACAGTAACATTCATAATGTCAGCTGCCAACAAATGAAAGATCTTAATGTATTCTAGTGAAGTTTCTTTCAACAGAATTTCTGCTTCATAAGTTTTCTAAACAAGAAAGCATCTGAGCTGCTCCAGCATAGAGCTTCTAAAGGCTATCAAATGGCATTTAAAACACACACACACACACTCTCTCTCTCTACACCAAACTCTACCCCTCCTTTCCCCTCTGTGTTAATGGTACAGAGCATCTCCCCGTAATTAAAATAAACCCTGAAATCTTGACCATTGTGGTTGCTAAAGATCCCATGCACTTTTAAGAAGAGGAGGGGAAGTAACCACAGTTTCCTCTACATATTCCCAGCCAGGTAATTGCCGGCCTAGAAATCACCCATCCAGCTTCCACTGAGTAAGCGATTTTCACTCACCCTCTTACTGAAACTGCTGGAGGGCATTGCAGTCATGGGCTGACAGCTGTGTTCTGTCTTAATTCTCTCTTGCTTTGCTGAATATGAAAACACTGCTACCTTAACACAATAAAATGAACAAAGTGACAGAAATATATTTGCCATAAAGTTTAGGAAGAGCAAGTAATCTAATAAAAGCATTTGTAAACCAGGCCATTAATCTCTACGAAAGATACTGCTGTGAAGTAGGTTATCTGCCATACCAGATAACGCAGAGCTGAGGTGAAAAGTTGATGATCCCCAGTTCACACATTCAAAGTGAGCACATTTCATCTGTATTAACTGGGGCAAGAAAAAGAACAGCCTGGACTAATTTCAAATGTCACCTGCGCAAGTAAGACAAAGCATTAGAAAGAAAACAGCCATTCACCCAGTTATATTTTCAAGCATGCTTAGGAAAGGCTCTTCTGGTTTCTATCTTCTTGTAAATTGATGAGAGCCTACAGGAGTCTAAGATATTCAGACAGAAATTCAATGATGGAGCTCAGAGTAAAATGACACATCTTCCCAGATAAACTCAAGAGACATTTAATAGGTTCTGTCATAATCCATATGTTCTCTTCAAAAAATAGGAATAAAAACCAGCTGCCTTACAGTAAATTCTAACTGCAGTATGAGTTAATTTTAAACTGATGTAACATTCAGTCAGTTTTCATTTAAAATGACAGTAGATATCTTTGCCAGAGTAAGTGTGGATTTGTAAAAACAGATGAGGGACAGTAAATGTTTTTCCTTCAATACGAATATTTCTTTATAACATGGAGCTTTTAGAGAATAGGTAGTTGTTCAAGCAAAGAAAGATTTTACATTTATCACCATGATGATGTATTACTAAAGTACTCTACTTTTGGAGTCTGTCAGGAATCCCTCAGGGATGTGGCAGAGCAGAGATTGTAAATGGTTCCTGATGCCAGTTCTGCTGGCTTAGGCCTTGAAACAATATGCTGGCTCTGGTGGCAGCAGGGTGGTCAGAACTGCCAGATGCTGGGGGTGTAGTGCCTGCTGACTCCAACTACAGGTGTCAAAGAAAGGAAGGAAGCAGAAGGCTAGATTATGTTTATTTGTTTATTTCTACTATTTTAGTCTGAAAGAGTTGCCTCTGTGAGATTCCAAGTGATTTAGATATTTTTAAATATCACCCCCTATGAACAGCAAAAAATAACAAAAATACAGATTGAAGTAACCAAGATCCACATTACTAAATATAGCAGGCAACCCACTAATACTCTTCATTCCTACTGTTCAAACTGCTCTCAGCTTCCTAGAAAACCACAAATGACTGAGGAATAAAGTAGGTTTATAGTGTGTCCCAGAGATCAACAGCTTTGACTATGCTAGCCCAAGAATGCAGTCATTGAAGGAAAAAAATTCGTGGCATGTCAGAGAGGCTGGGACAGATATGTCATTGAGACCCATTTGATATCTTAAAATGTTTTCAAAATGGTGTTTCATCTTAGGACCCAAAAATAGCAGATCAGACAGGTAACTATCGCATATCCTCTCTTCACTGAGTTTCCATCCCAGTCCCTATAGTGTTAAGGACTCAATCCTTAATGGATTTATGCCTGGTAGCAAGGCTGACTAAAACAAGAGTGCAAAGAATGTCTGTATCCAAACAAGATAACCTGAATGGTCCATACAAAAGCTCCAAATTAGGTTTGACCAGTCAAGAGAGAAGTTTGGAAGTCATCATTTGCTAGATGAACAGACCAGCTTAGTGTCCAGGACTGGTCATAATGTCATATATTATTAACAACTATGGAGAAAGAATAAGAAACAGAAAACACAAATATGTCAAAGCTTGATGTTCCCATCTTTTGAATACTCTCTATATCCTGTACTCCACCAAACTACACAAAGGTGCTTAGGGGCATACACCAAGTGCCACGTCATGAGAGGCAAAGTAGGGTAGTAGTTTCTTCTGGGATAAGAATTGTCTCTGAATTCCCATAAAATATGATAGGAGACTCGGAGAGAGTTTTATAAGATTAACAAAAAGTGTTGAGAAGCAAAGAGAGAATGATTATTCCCTATAATAACAATGCACTCTATGTAATTATTAGGCATTGCACTTCAAGACAATCAAAGGAGGAATGTTTTGACTTAACATATAGTTAAATTATGGAACTCATTGAGATAGGATGTTGAGAAGGTCAAAGACCTGAACTGGTTCACAGAGGGATCAGAGAAGTTCCTAGAGGATAGGTCAAGATACAATTGTTCATATCTAATTGCAGACTCAGAAAAGCCCTAAACTGTTAACTCCTGTGAATTATGAAAATGTACTAAGGGATAGATTGCTTCCTGAAACTTGTATTATGTGCTCTTCTCTGTTTTAACTGATGGCATTAAAGACTTTATGTAGGGCCAAAGTGGCACAAAAAACCAGAGAAACTCTTTTGTTTCCAAGTGGGAGGTGAGGTGCGAGAATGAATTGATGAAACAGGTCATGAACATAAAATGCAAACCCAACTGCATATTTTAAAAAGTAGTTTTGGTGAATAAGCAAAAATGGACATGCTGTCATGGATAAATCTGTTATCCCAAAAATAACATACAAAATTTATTTTTTTTTGTGGCAGGCAAACTTAACCTTGAGTGGTTGACCTATCTTAATTTTAAAATAATTGTTTTCCCTCTGTATATTTCTGACTATGCAAACATTATACGCATGCTTACCTTTAAGAGTGTGAGTGCTCCCTTGAGAGCCATGTATCCTTTTTTTCTGTGCTGTATTCGCTGCTTTCCCTTTCAAATTTGAGTGAAGTGGATGCATCTCAAACATAGAGGTCCATTATGTAACATTCCTTTCAGTGGCTAAGAAATCTACTACAAACCTTTCTAACCAAAATCTCCTATTAGCAGCTCTGGGACAGTTAATACTGAAGCAGCACTACTGTGTCAATGGCAGCCGAGAGTGAACTCAAGTATTGTTATTTATCTGACTGATAAAACAAAACGTTTTCTGAGGATGCAAAGGCAAGCTGTGTTTAACCATTGGGCTGGCTGGCAATGCAAAAGTATTTTATCTTATTTACATTTCTCCTTTTGTGTATTTTCTCTCTCTCTCTCTTTCTCTCTCTGTCTTTTCTTTCCCAGTTGCACTGTAGCAAATCCATGCAGTTTCTAACCTCTGGATTAGGCAAGACCCTGGAAGACACAGAGCTCCTGCTGATTCTTGGTATTCTTGTTAAAGAACTGCAGAAAAATGTGGTTATTTAAGATATTTCCTTGGTTGGATCTATTCAGTCCCTTTGTCACACAATAATAAAATATCTATATTTTTCATAAAGACTTTTCTGTAGCTAATTCTTATGAGGGTGAAAACTTCTGGGCAAAAGACTGCACATTGCACAATAAAAACTCACATCAAGACAATCTGAATGCACAGTCATTTGAATGGGAAAAACATCTATTTCTATGACTAGTTACTCTACATTGCAATAATATGCAAGTGAGTAGAAAGTGTCATAATTTAAATCAGAGTACACTGTTTCTTTCTGGGGTTCCAGATTTTCACTGGAAGCCTGTCGAATGAGGTGGTTTATGCTGAGAGGCACACCATCTGAAATGAGTGCTTCATGTCTTCCTGGCATCTTATTTGTGAAGTCTGAAATGTAATTTGCAAGTGTGCAAAAGTCCTGTGATAGGGGGAGCACTGCAGCGCTTTGCAGCAGAGAGAACCAAAGGTTCTGACTCAACATTGTGGGCATTTAGGAGGGTCACAGCATGGGGAGTGGGATAGAGCTCAGGTCTGCTGGCTCCTGGATAATTTTCTGTAGGCATTGCATTTTATTGTTTATTACATGCCAACTGTGCATAGATTCTATTACCTCCACTTGCTCCAGTTAATTAGTTCAGGGAAGGCTGGTAACCCATGTTGCACAGGAAGCTGACTTCCTTTTGTCCTTGAAATCTATAAATCTAGACCTATAAAGGAACCCCTCCTAGCACCATTAGGAATCTTGACCAGTATAGAAAGCTCTCTGAATGTACAGTACAGTGCGGGTCAAAGCTATTGAGCTTCGAACACTGTGGTTTCCAGGGCATGATGGACAGCTCCCAGGATGCTCATGTCACTGTTCTTCTTATATCTTAGCCTCTGAGCAGCTTCTGAGTAGCAAAACTTACCCATCACTTCCCTAGATAACAGCAGCATCTATCCTTCCCATTTAAGAAGAGCATATCACTAGCAGAGCCTCAGCTGATGTCTAAATGTATTGACAGAGAACTTGGTTTTCTGAGCTTTCCATGGTGGCCTACATCCATGCTGATGCTAACATGTGACCTGATAAAAGAAGCTTTCAATTTTGATTAAGACAAACCACATGAAGAAATATCAGATGGTATGTGGAGCTTGGCCCATGCCTGTTATGAGAATGGACTTCTGTCCTTGAAAATTCAAATGAAAATGTTTATAAGGAAGTTGGTAAGGTAGAATAAATCCCTCTAATTGAGTAACCTAATCTTTCAAACAATCTTTCTGAATGCAATGCTATTTACTTTGGATTCAGAGTAAAGAGGCAGTTAAAGGACCAATGGGGCTTTAGGTTTCCCAGTAAAGGGGTGGCATTGTAGGAAAGGGGCAGAGTATGAAATGGTATTTATGGAATATAAATATCTACTAATAAAGCATGAAAAGACAGCTATGTAGCCATGATCACTCCCTCACTGTGGGAATTCCTGTGGAAACACAATTCACATTAATTTTCAATCCTCTGTTTAATGCAAGATGGAATTAAACATGTTTAGAAAACTCTTCACATATAAAGTGTAGGAGGATAGAAGGGAGGCAGCAATTAGCAGCTGCCCCTACAGAGAGAAGACCTGCAGCGCCCCAGAGAACTTGAGAACTGAGGACAACTCCCTGAACTACTGAGCCGTACATACTAAAATTCCTTACTTTGAATTCCTGTGCTGTGAGATATTAGTTGGGTGTTCAGAAGCTGGAAACTCCTGCAGGGAGCCTCAGGACATAACTTCACTATTTCCCATTCTCTCCCGCAGCCCTCTGTCCCTGCAGCACCCTTCGCCCTAATTTCTTCCCCGCACTACTCACACAGGGCATAGCTCGGAATACACTGAGAGGAAGAACACACATCCCTGCATCCAAACGATCCATTTCTTCTTCCTGTAACACCTACTTTGGCTCCTGTCCTTGTACTCTGCTACATTAGAGGTGATCACCTCTGCCTGCTTCTCCATCTTTGTATTCCACTTTGTATTGCTTAATAAAATTGTTCCTGCTGCCTGAACTCTCTGAAGCCACAGAGGAGGGGACAGTGGCAGCATGTGGTCCAGCTATGATAGGAGAGTAGACAGCTTAAATTTTCGTTTTTTAAGAGCCCAGGAGGTATCATTTGGAAATGCTTGTGGTACAGAGAAGGTACATAACAGATTTTTCATTTACTTATGATAATACCAGGACTGCATTTAGCTTCCCTTTCTAGTCCTGTGAGTTTGAGCCATGAACTTAAACTAGTGGAGCTATTCCAAATTTACACCAGTGCGAGGGTGAGTATCTTGACTTTGCAAGTTTATTAGTGATTGTTAGCCACAGTTTAATTTTAAATGCCTTAATACCACCAAGAATTTTGTTTGACCACCCACTGTTCACAGCAGAATTGAAGTGGCATATTTCCTAGCCCAAAAATTGACACAGATGCTTATGTAGATAAGTACTACATATACACTTCAGTCTGTGTTCCAGTGCTACTTGGGTATTTCAAACATTAATATCAAATCAGGTATAAACAATGTGAACTAGAGTGATCCCTACTTTACAATAAATATGTGCCATGCAGTTATAAGGATTAACTGACAACCTACTATTTGTTTAAATTGCCTGCCACTATGTTTTGTTCTTCTTTGAAAAATCCAACATGTGCATAATGCCTTCTGTTAAGTCTGGATGATTCTGTTAAATGGAAAATGCACCCTACTGACCTCATCTGAAAAAGCTGTTTGGACTAATATAAATTTACTGCAAAGCCATTTAAATTTCCTATCTGTTCTTTCTACACTATGTTTACTGAATGTGACAAGTTTAAGTAGATCTAAAGTGGATAATATTTTTCATCACATTGTTGCTTTAATTGTTACTTTTCAGACTTCTGCTTCGTTTCCAAAATGAGCAGAATTCAATGTAAAATATAACTTACTGACTCAAAGTAGTCGGGCAGTGGTCTTCTGACTAAAAAATAAGAAACTATTAGTTCATAATATATGTATTCAGTATTTCTATTCACACAATATGTTCTCTTGTAAATTTGAGAGACCCAAATGGACTTGATGGATACTCTTGTCCACAGCAAGAGAAGCAACTGGGAGAAGGAGGATGAATCAGTTTGCTTAGCCTGTGTGAACACCAGTCACTATTGCTGATTGTTCATAAGCCATCAAACAATCTGATTATATAGTCATCTTATCCACACACGTGGCTTTTTAAAACCCAGTAGATTTTTTTTGTGTGTGTGATTCATAATGTGGTGACTACTGATGAATTTCACAACTGCAAAAGCCTTACTGAAAAATCCTTGCCTTTAGTGCATTATATAAATTAGACAGCTCTAACTCCTTGCTGCTATTGCAGCTGCTATTTTGAATAATTACTTGTGTTATCAAGTCAATTAGGAACAATGACTAACTATGACTGCACTATGTGAGGAGTCCTCATGTGGCTCCCTGCCCCTGAAATACAGCCCCAAAGAGCTCATAGTCCAACTGCAAGACAACACTAAGAGAGGTCCAGCTACACAGCTCACTTCTGTGAGCTGTCCCAGCAAAGGAGGGCTTTGAGAAAAGACTCTGAGGTATTTTTATGGGGACAAGATAAAATTTTGCTGTTCCTATGAGAAAACCTAGAATTATTTACTTCAAAATGTTCCCAACAGACAAGATTGCAATTGCATACTGCTGGGAGTCAATTTAGTGGTGAAGGAGATGTATAAGTAGGCTGGAAGTAGGGTATGATGGCTTTGAAAGTGAAGGTAAATATTCTTTATTTCAGATATAAAACAGAAGTGACCCCATAGAGGAGTTTATGCACTCAAAGGGATAAACTAAGCAGACTATAATAACGAGGTATCCCCAAAAGATATGATGGTACTATGGGTTATTTGTCAAGGGTAGAGAGAAGAAAATGATAACAACCAAAGAGAGAGCTTGAATGACTTTTTTGCTGTCTGTCTGATTTTGAAAGCCCATTAGAACTGCCATACAAATAAAGCATTAAAGTTAGATATGGTCTTGAGAGAGAGTCTCCAGTACAAGCTGCAACTTAAGTCAAGGAGCAGTTGATTGCCTCCACAGCAATCACACGGTATTGCACTGTTTTCCTAAAATTTATTGAACCTGACTGGCTGATAAAATGAAGCATGTGGTTCCTTTTAAAGTTCCAGAAAAGCTCCTAGCTAGCTAGGTACATGCAGGTGATGCAAATCACCAAAAATTAATTCTGATGCCTAGGAGCAGAGGTTTAAAACCCTTCCAGCCTAAACAGGAAGATTAAGGTAAGAGCGACTCTAAGGTGAGAAGTGAACATTCAGAGCAGGTCAGGTGTGCTACTCTGCTAAGTTAGGAGAGTGCTAACATTTTCTTTGATTGCTAGTAACTGGGTGCCATTGGCATATTATTTTGGCTTAGTAAGTAATAAAAGATTTTACAATCTGATATTTGAACTATTGTGGTAGCTATGGAACTTCTCCATATAACTGGCCTAGTGTTTGTGCTAGCAGATGGCAAAATGACTGCAGCTTCAGTTTAGACTAAAATCAAAGGATATATAACTTCTCAGCATGGAGGTGGCTGATGAGTATATGGATTAGGTTTCCTAAGAGAGAAAAGACTCGTGCCACTGCCAGACTCTTCTAATAGACAGAAATGGGGTAGAAAAACTTTTGCCTACATAAAAGAGGAAGACCAATGCTAATATTACATCTAGTGCAGAATGAACGCAGAGGTGGAGAGAAGGTCTGAAAGTTCAATTAAATATGAAAAGGCAACTGCAACTATGGATGCAGTTGCAGTTTGTTTTGGTCATAGGGAAATCTGGTTGCACTGAAGGACATTTGTAAGACAAATATGCAAACTAAATGTCAGAAATTGGTCAGGTTTGATTCTTCATTGAAGAAGTGAGTCACTTATTGATGAAGAAAAGTGATGGATGAAGAGATTCTTCAGGTATATTACTAGAAGAAAGGGAAGAGGACAAAGACAGCTGGGGGAGCAGTGGAGAAATAAAGTGAGTAGACAAAGTCATTAGGTCAAAGAGGAGTATTATATAGAGATATTGAGTGATTTCACTCAAGATCACTCAATAGTTTTCAGAGAGGAATTTTAATATGTGTGCTGGTTTTGGCTGGGGTAGACAATTCTCTTCACAGTGGCTGGTATGGGGCTATGTTTTGGATTTGTGCTGAACACAAGGTTGATAATATAGAGATGTTATTTTATTGCTGAACAGTGCTTACACAGAGCCAAAGCATTTTCTGCCTTTTGTAATACGCTGGGTAGTAGGCTGGTGGATATTCCATACTGTATGGCATCATATTCAGTATAAAAAGTGGGGAAAGAAGGAGGAAGGGGATGTTTGGACTGATGGTGTTTATCTTGCCAAGTAACAGTTGTGTGTGATGGGGCTCTGCTCTCCTGGAGATAGCTGTACACCTGCCTGCCCCTGGGAAGCAGTGAATTAATTCCTTGTTTTGCCTTCCTTTTTGTACATGACTTTTGCTTCCATATTAAACTGTCTTTATCTCAACCTATGAGTTTTCTAGCTTTTGCCTTTCCAATTCTCTCCCACATCCTACTGATGGGGGAGCGTGCGAGCTCCCATGCAAGGTTTGGTTGCTGGCTGGGGTTAAACCACAACAATATGCCGGTTGACCTCAGGTACCATAATAAGATGCAACCTCTTAAATGACCAGACCTGACTGAGGTTGAACAAACACTCTGGACAGAAACAGCTGTTGTGTTAAGGAAAAGAGCCCTCTCCAGATAGGTTTCCTGTTCTGCTGTTCCTTGAGGCACAGTGTGCTCTGACTCCACACAGAGCTCACATCAGTTGTGTGGTTCCTTAACAGCAAGCAAAGGAGGAAAGTGAGGTGCTGTGGTTAAAAGCTTGCAATTCCAGAAAAAATAAAAAAATCCTATTGCTTTCAGTAATTTCTATAGCACATTAAAGTCATGTTCAAATGTTCTTGTAAGGTTTCAAGAAAATGATCCTTGCATTTTGTGAATTTGACTCTTCCATCTCTATCATAGCCATTATGTCAAGTAAAGAACTTAGAAACTACAATAACTTCTGGTCAATGCCTAATGAAAGTTTGTTTAAAACAACACAACATTAAGGACATCCTTTTTTGTCATATACAGATTATTCACCACTCACTGTCCCATTGCAAGTGTGTATCTGGGGGAAATAGGCCAGTTTCTCAGATGCAGAAAACTGTTATATTGGGATACTTGAATTAGGGACACAGTCCTACTGTGATTTGGCAATATACACTCTTGAACTCAGATCAGAGTCAGATTTCAAGTTAATGATGTAGAAAAATATATTTGTATTTAACTCATAGCTGGAAAGTCCACGTATGAGTGAATCAGGTATTACTACACCTTGATAAGTGGCATTTATGTACCCAAGTTAAGCACTTGAAAGACAATGGCTCTGTTGTATTTCTGAGCCTCTAATTGTCTAGTAAGACTATGTAGTCCATCAATTAACCTTAAATTATAGTTTTACACTGAAATATCACTAATCTAAAAAGGAATTATTTGCAATATGTCAATGTGAAGAAACTGCAAGAGGACTTTTTGTAGAGCTTACTGAGAACTTTCAGTGAAAGGAGGAGATCCATCAGTTGGTGTTTAGTTGGGAACAATATGGAGACCTGGATGCATTCGTGATTTGAATGGGAGGGAAGAGGTGACCTGCACACCAGCTCAACCTTGTCCCACAACCCATAAACAATGAAGAAATAATAGGGTATAATCAGGCTTTGCTATCACTATTCTAATTCACTTCTGAAGTCACTAACTTGCACTGGCTCTGGTGTCATTCATGAGAGTATGAGTCAGAAATAAACCCAAACTCAGTGATACACAGTTCTACAGGGGTAAGAGGAAGGTTTCTCTTTCTCAGACAGGCATACACCTTGACATCCACATCCCTGTGGTTTAAATATAATTCCTTGAAGTGAACTATCATGTTTTTTTCATGTTTCAGTCCAGTTTTGGCAATCAAAAACCAGCCTAAGTTGTGCATTGCACTGAGGCACAGAAACTGGAGAGGCTGACAAATTTACATTATTATGAATTATATTTTTGTAAGAACAGGAACAGGAAGAAATCTTCAATATAAAGACATTATATTATGATTGCCCTGCTCTTAAAAATTATCTGAAGAAAAAAATGCCCCAAATTGTGGTATTAGAATAAGTGATTTATATTAATTTCCTACTCCAAGGAATGAGCAAACATTAAACTAAGGAAACTGGAAACTAGAATATTTGAAGTACTCAATAAAAAGAAAAAAACCATATTTCTTGAATGGACCAATTGTTCTTTAAAAGGAGAGAAAAAAAGCAACTATCATAACTATTCAGTGCGCTCTATACAAGTAAAATATTTTTTCATTATAAAGAAAATCACTACAAGGATTTAGCTTAAAGTACTTTAATTGAGAAAACTAGACCATTTTCCTACCCCTTGAAATAAAAAAGCTTACGAATTATATAGGAGCTTAATTTGTTATATGAAAAGACTTAACCTCTTTATCTCTAGAGAATTTTCATTTCTCAAGCTATGGACATTGTATTCCATGTACTCCAAATAGTAGGCATATATGAGCAGGCATGTTAACTTTTTCTTCTGTTTTTTGGGGACAGCAGTTATGCATGTGATGGCTGTATCTTAAAGGACCGCTCTCATGAATGTCAAAGATTATTTTGTCGTAATTTCAGATGTATATATATAGGTTCACCCTACTGTTTTAGGGCTGCATTGTAGGCATCTTTTGCATGGATGAACAAAGGCAGGGAGGAACAAGGGCAGTCGTCTTTGTGTGGCCCATACAATTGCACTTACTTAGTTTAAGGAAGGAAGTGAGGTCTGTGACCCTGCCTTGCTCCACACTGTGGAGGTACACCATCCTAAAGGCAAACATTAATTGGAAGCCTGTTTTAGTTAGAAAAGGAAAGATACAAAAATTGGGTTTATGTGAAGGAAGCAGAAGGAAAAGCCAAGGGGAAAGCCAGTGGGGGTAAGCAGTTAGTGGAAAACCATGAGTGTAATGTCTGTGTTGCTCAGGGCTGTGGTGAAGGCAGCTTTTGAACGTGATTTGCTAGGACAACACAATAACAACACTTTGCCAACTTTTTGATGGGCTGACCGTGTAAAATTCTTAGCTGCAGAACAGCTCTGGACAGATTTGAAGAGACAAGGAGAGAGAGAGAATGGGTTTATGTTCATTGCAGTTCAGGGCATACAGACCCTACCCTCTGTTGTATTTTTAGATGATATGCCTTTGAAATGGGTATCTGATAGACCTTCTCCCCTGCCTCTTCTCTGCCTGCTGACCAGGCATCCCTTCCCCTGTAATGGGTGCTCTCCAGCCGCCCCTTTACACTAGGTACAGTTGCTGTTGCATAATTCCCCATTATGCACCCTTCTCTTGCCATTTCTGGAAATAGTCATTAACACTCCCCCAAGAGTCTAACCTTTTTTTTTTTCTCCCTGGTTCTGGTTTTGCTGCTGTTAGCTCTCCATTTACTCTGGAAAGTGTTTTCATATCCAAGTGTCTTTCAAGAAGTACCATCTTTCAACTGGAATATTATCTGAAGAAGAGAGTTTATTGTCCTTACCTAATATAATTGTCCCCAAGTACACTTGCACATCTGTTACATATTTATGTGTTAAGGGTCTCCCCCTGCCCCAGAGTGACTGAATTTAGAGATATTCTGCAGGTGACTAGTTTGCATGCTACAGAGGCAGAATGAGGTGTGAACAGTTCGATTGCCAGCAGGGAAGAAAAATTATTATAACCTGCATGGTTTATAAAGCTTTATATTTGGAAATCATATACTCTAACCTCAGCCTTCCAGGTAATTAATTGGTGGTAGGGAGCCAATAGAGGAAGTGGATGGCTTTTGGTGCTCATGCACTGTATTTTACTTCCCACACATGTCTACATCATAACCAAAAGCACCTGAACATAAAAAAGATTCTTCAGCATCTTCAGAAACATCAGTGAGCTTCAGTAAAATAGCTAAACTTTGAGTCAGCCCCTTAGGAGCTGTTATAAAACCATTTTTGTGAAGTAAAGTAGAAGGATGGGTGGGAAAAAGAAAAACAGATTTTGTCACTCCCGAAATATGCTCAGATTCAACCTTCACTAACCCCATTGTGTAAAACATACCGAAAATTATTAAGAAAAAGCTTGCAAGTGTAAATATACTTATTCTCAATGAAATCAACACCATCAAACTGATTTGTAACTATTCCCTTAATACTGCTATAAACTTTACTGCAGTAAAAACACTGACTATACAGATTGCTTTCCTCTTCCTCAGGATGTGTTTCACCTTTGTGGCATTGCCACCATAAATCTCATGGTCCAACAACCCCTTGTCTGCAAGTGATTTCAAGCACTATCATAAAAACTAAACAGACAGACTTAATTTGAGTTCCAGACTTAAGGAAACTCAACTAAAATATTAGCATAATTTCACTGAAGACAGAGGAAATTGTTAAAATATGTGTATTAGAGAGTGTCTGCAATTCAATACATCTCTTAGCTGGCTCTTGGGTGCCACCCAGTGATTGATTTAACAGCAGGTTTGTGATGGTGTCTGTGGTGCACCACAGGCCATGTTAAGAAGCAGCACTGATCATAGGAGACCAGAAAAAAGAATGTTAGGAAGTATAAGCAGATTCATGACATGTTAAATCTGAACCTGTGAGTAATAAGCTCTGTTTGATGGATTTAGTGCTTGGAGAATTTCTATGTGGAACAATACTGCTATTTGTCTTGCACAGGGACTGACTGATTAGGCAAATGCTGTGCATATTTCTTCCTGAAAGAAATTAAGGAAGCTTGTAGTCCTTTGATTTGTTTCTCTTTTTTTCCTTCTGAAAATAAGTAGCTATCAAGATCGTAGTGGTGCTCTGCTTTCTACCAAAATAATAAAGCTGAAAGAGTACATGATTTTCTGATGATCATTCTTTAAATAATGTCAAACCATTGAAAAAAAGGTGCAAGTTAAATACTAAAAGAACTGTGATGGAAATCTGGTAAAACAGCTGGTCCTGAAATTGAAAAGTCCTTTCAAGGATACTGCATGAGAGTCTGCCTTTGGCCCAAGGAAAAGTGATGGAGCACTGACTGCTGCCCTGGTTTACAGGCCTTCTCAGGCAATACTTGACAACGATTTACAAATATTGATGTGACAAAGACTTCTCCTACAGAGAGCTATTTAATCTCACAGAAAACGATTTCTAATAGTGAGTCAGAAAGATGGGATGTATTTTTCAAAGTGGAGGAATTGAAACAATCTCTCTCAAAGCATGGCTGATTCATCAATACTGGAGTTTTAATTGAGAGATAAGACGTCTTTCACAAAGTGAGGCTGTAGCTGAAACTAGGATGGTTTTGGTCAAAAAATAATTAGGTGAAAGAAGTAGAATTAAATTACCAAAATGGGCCCTTCTGGTCTCAAAACTTATTGCTCTTTAGAGAGGGAGAAAATATTGCACAGGGACAGTGCCAAAGAGTTTTACTCTGTGTGTCAGCACAGTATCTGGCTGCTGTGCTACATTCTGGCATCTCTGCAACTCTCTTGCCTAAAATAGTTTGCAGAAACTTAAAATTTTACCTGGTGTTTCTCCCTTTGAAAGGTAGATACTCTCTTCAACCTAAAACTGAAAATCTCTTTCTCTTATGTTCATGTTAGCTGGGTAGGTAGAAGCTACCAAATTAATAAGTTAATTAAGCATGCACAAATGCCAGGAAATTAAAGATTATGGCCCTAATTTCATATACCATAAAACAGCATGTTCTTTGTGGTTTCTTAGAGGGCTTAACAGAGTTTATTGGTTAAGGAGACAACTTTTTCTAGAGATTTAGCATGAGATATCATGTTTTGTATAATTTTTTCATTACAGAAGTCAGTTTGATGGAATAAAATAGAAGTATGTTTTGAGTAGACTGGGAAGTGACCAGGAGGTCCAGTGTTAGCACCTTCCCCTTCCAAGCAAAGAGGGAGGTTTTGAATTGAATACCTTTGGGCTGCAAGGAGAGAACAGGATTCTGTCAGCCTAATCTCATTATACATGTAGCCATTACAGTCAAAATGAGTTTCCTCTGTCTTAGTTTGGGTTGGAGTCAAAGCCAGTTCTCAGAGGAAAAGGGTCATTACATTAAGGTAGTAAGTTACTAAATTGAGCTTCCTATTATACTGGGGTATGTACATTTATGTTTTCTTTAACCACAGGAGATGAGATGAATAATTTGGGTATTGTTTACTGACTGGAATTGGACATTATGTTCTGATGAATGAAAAAAAAAAGAATAGACAATAAAATGAAATCTATAAAATATTAATTGTGCGAGAAATGGGCTGGGACCGAGATTTTGTCCAGAACATCCCCACACTTTGAGAAGATGCAGCATCAGGCCAGCAATTTGTGGCTCAGGCTCATTTTAATGAAGTGAAATGAATAAATATATGTCATAGAAATCAATATTCTTTTGGCCATGATCCTACAAACATATGTGAATAATTTTGTGCATGTGAGTTCAATTAGATTATTCATGCACACAGTGTTAACTCAGATATGCAAGTGTTTGCATTATTGGAATCCCAGTTTATGAATGTTCACAAAGAGCCAAAATCTGCAAGGAAGAGCTCAGATACCACAAATGTTCACATAGATAAATGTTTGTGCAGAAGAATACAGCCCTTTTGTACTCACATGCATGAAGTTGCTTAGAGGTTTCTACAAATTTTCACTTTGAAAATCAAGGAAGGATAAGTTTCACGTTTCAATATTTTACATGCTTAAAATATTTAATTTGATCAAGCATAATTAAATATTAATTAAGTCGATGGGTAACAGGGAAGCTTTTTATTAAATCTGTAATGTGTTTGATATACAATTCCTAAGTTTTAGCCAATTTACATGAATTCAAAATGTCTTTTTATTTTATTCCCTTTGCATCCCATCCTAGATTCAGCATACAGAAATGCTAGTTAATGAATTTCTAATTGAAATTAATACAATATTACCTAGCAGTGGCTGACTACTGCAGCACCCCTTCTTTACAACTGTGCAGATAATAGCAACATCATGATGAAAATACGTTTTTGTATGGAAAAATTAATCATACAAAAGTAACTCAATAAAGTACCTGTTTATTTAAGGTTTCATTACCCGCAGGCTTAAAATAGCTTGTAGGCAGGCAGGGTTAAATGGTGCATTGTTGCTGTGCAGGCAGACAGGACGTGTCAGGCAGCCCTGGGACCAGATCAGCTCTGGTGCTGTTCTTGCCATGAAGTTTGCTTGTGCTTGGTGCTGGGAAGGATACAGTTCTGGTATGAAAGCAAGGATTCAGGGGCAGCGTGGGGCAAGGTGGGCTGTGCAAGGGTTGGGGCACCAGCCCAGGAGACCTGGCTACAGGTGAAAAAGGAATTTTGACTGCAATGTGAGGAAAATAACATCCTCTCTTGTCTTTTTCTCTCTTTCTATGAAAAAGGTAGGCATAATGGTGCTTTTCCTATCATGTAAGGGCAAAAAGCAGAGACTAAAGAAAGTTCTTTCTCTTCAAGCAGGTGAACAGTGCATCCATCATTCAAGAATCAGTCAATAACCGTTAATTAATTAGGAAACTGAATTAAAAAGTAATAACTAAAGCTACAGGCCACATGAAAGACCAGCCAAGGTGTAAACCAACAACCTTCCACTGAATTTTGAGTCAAACCCCAAGGATATAGTAAGCATAACTGTATATTAGTTTGCTGGCATTTTGTGAGTGACAAAGAGAAAAGAAACTTATAAAGCCAAGAAAGGGAACTGGAACCAGCCCTGTAAGTGGCTGACTAAGGAAATGTTTGAAGAAGGAGTTTTTCAGTTAGGTCCTGGCACAAAGAGGTACAGAGTTCTCTGCAAAAAATCTTCACTTTGCTCTTTAGCCATTGCCTGCAAGGATAAGGGATTTTGTATACTCTTTGGAAGTGAAAAAAAAAATCATTAGATTCTCTCGTAGAATCATAGAATCATATAATCTTCTTCCTCTCTAGTGAAAAAAAAATTGCAAGAAATTAAATCTGTGGTAGCCACATGAGATGAAAATGATGTGTCAAATTTACGAGTATATACGAGCTCAAACACTATGGGGCTGTACTTTCATAGTATCTACTTGTGTGATTACCTCTGGCTCCAGAGAAAGGCAGTAGCTATGTTCCTACATTACTCATTCATCCATACAGTCACCACTGAGAGTTTTCAGTCTCTCTGTCCATGCAGGACTAGTCTAAAGCTGTAGAGAATCGAATGCAGGACTACAGGGAGCTTCCTCCTGTACAGGGTAGTCACCAATACTTCTTGGCTGCAGTATCTCATCTCAGCCACATGTAACTTAAAAAGATGTGATAAAGGTACTGTAACCTCAGCAAAATATGCTTTAGATCAACTTGTTATTGAATCATTGTTTATCCTTGAGAAACACCTTGCTAGCAAGAAACTTTCCCCCTATCTCTCCAACACCCACTAACTGAAAATGCTGAAGTCTTTTTTTCCTTTCCCAGTTTTTCAAACTAATATTGATTTTACTTCAGCTAAAAATAGTTCAGTGGGAAAATGTCATTCAGAGGTGCCAGCTGACTAAAGAAGAAAAAGGATAGCATCTCATAAAACACAGAGTAGAACTGAAAATTCAATTTTAATATTATTCTGCTACTCTCAGTGGATTATGTTAAATTCTACATTCAAGGAAGTAGGTATGATAAAGTGTTTCTACGATTCCTTTTAATTCTACAGCTGAGCAAAATTTTGTTGGAAAGACTGTTTTTAAAACTGAAAAAACATAGCAGATTTATTTTAGTTTTGTCTACCGAGATCCATACATTTCACGGTAACTTTGCAGTGAA
The DNA here is from genome assembly GCF_036250125.1 of Pseudopipra pipra. Lineage (NCBI taxonomy): Eukaryota > Metazoa > Chordata > Aves > Passeriformes > Pipridae > Pseudopipra > Pseudopipra pipra. Next base: position 33,074,084 of record NC_087549.1, on the reverse strand, counting down.
GCATACTGAAAAGGCACCAAATTCAATAGAGTCTGACCCTCACTCTGACAGTTTTTGGGCTAGCCAAAGGTATATTTAAAGCAATACTCATTTTACTAGAACACCACACTGGATCCGCTCCTACCACACAAGATCATGGTCCTTATACCATTAAATGTGTCTGTGTTGTCTATTGAAACCTTCTTCCAGAACAAATCTCTCTCCTTTTAGAAATAAGGCTTCCTCACTCCAGCTGCTGCACCCTGTCCTGCCTTGGTTAGTCCCCTTCCTGGCAGCAGGACAACAAACCTTGCTCAAACCAGGACTTTTTCTCTACTTGGAACACAACTGGGAGTGTAACAAAGTTCACTGCGCAGGCCGTTCCGGCAGTAAGTAACGTGGTTCCCAGCAGTGTGCTGCCTGCCTTGACTGACTAGTGTTATGCTTGCTTTGCATTTTCAGCCTTCTCCCAGGAAAAGAAGTTTAGGCACAGAGTGTTTTTGGGGTATGGCTTTATTTATTTCAATGTGTACAAGATTGTGTCTGTCTGATATTAATGGTGGTGAGGTGAAAGGAGCTTGCATTGGAGGTAAGGAGAACAGCACAGGGCCATATTTGGTAGTCTTGAAAAGAATTTTTTTCTCCCTGTAAATGAGTTTTACACCTATGTAGGAGGTTATGTAGGTTTGAGTTATAGCTGCATTGGCAATTATCTTGTGTAAAGCAGTGCTTCAGATATAGGGAAACAAACCCACTAAAAACCTTATAGATACGTGCTGAGCATTTGAAGTAATAAGTATCTTTGTTTTCCTGGGTAGTCTGTGGGAACTTAGTGTCTGTATGGGTCACATCAAAGATATGCTAAATTTGCTAGTGGCTGTGGCTACTGCGTCTTCTAGCTTTCTGGAAAAGGTCCAGAGCTGAATACTTAGGAGCAGCCCTCATATAGGAAGTTACTTCACATGATACTGCTCCCTGTCTTATAGCTACTGGCAATTTATTGCTTGGGGATCTCCCAGGATGAAAGTTGAATCTGCATCCTTGTATTTAGTAATTGTTGGCAGACTTCTGTTATATACATTTGTTTCATCTACTTATTAAACATTCCTATTTTTGATATTTACTATGTCCTGTGGTAATTGAATAAAAAAATTACTTTAGAGATTGTTTCTTTTAAAAATTTGACTGGTCATTTTTCTTGGTGTGCCCAATTTCTGCATCAGGAAGGCACTCTGGAGAGTAGAAAACAAACCTGAGGTGCTTATACCAGCCAGTGTCGGTTGAAAGATACGCTGTAGAGTTCTGCATTTGATTTTAGCTAGTGCATTATTCTCATAGCCCTGGCATGAATCTATAAATTAGCAGATAAGGGGGAATGAGCAAATGCAAATGAAGGGAGAGGTTAATGTTGCTCAGTCCTCAATTTAAAGAGTAGCTGCTTTAAATAAACTCTCGCATTCCTTGTGATCATAGATGGATTACATGGTCCATCCTCGAACCTGCAAGATCATAATCCATGACTGAAATCTCTTGTAGAAATGAATTTGTTTGGGATCATCTGAAATGCAGAGTATCCTCCTGAAGACATCAGAGAAAGAAATTAGGACTTCTCCCCTAGTTTCTTAGTTGAAAAGTGGATGGGGACTAAGAGAATTCCTTCCCACCTTCCAAGGCTGTCCCACCTCTAAAGGCAAGGAACTCTTTTGTGACAGTTCAGGTTTATGGGACCTAAAGATTTCAGTTCTATTTGGGCCATTCTATGTGGTTTTGGGGTTTTTTTCTCCAAAAAATATTATTGCTGAACTAGATTTTTCTTTGTTTGTGGTATTTTGCTAGTAGGCATCCCTGCACCAAGTCTCTATTTTTGACTTCACCAACTCTGAATTGAATGTGTCTTTCCCTGGAAAAAACTACTGCTTCTTCTTCTATGCTTTAGACATGGATTTGTTGACCCTGTCCCTTACAATAAGGAATTTATGTGTATAAGTAATCTCTCTCCTCAGTTACTGTTTGAGAAATTCTTCTACTGTAAATAAGTTGGAATAAAACGTTTCATTTATGAGTGTCCTCTCTTATATGGCACTGGCAAATGGCTTCCTAATTACTGAAACCAGTCCATCCAGTAATTCAACCCAGGCCACTAAGTGACTGACAAAAACTAGGGACATGCAAGTAAGAAGTCTTATTTATCTCTGCAGATCTTCAAATCCATCCAGTTGTCTGTCCTCTAGGCTTTTTCTTGCCATGGAACATTCAAAACTGGAAAAAGTCTTCCTTTACTTCCAACCCCATATAATGCCCAAGCATTTTTGACAAATGCTTTCAACTGTAGTGGCAGTGCTGAGCTGAGTATTGCCTACTTCCACAGTTATAATTGTTCTGTTGTCTCTGAATTTGAAGGCAATAAAGAATTAATTTAAGAAAAGTCACATAAGTAGAATGCAGTAAGACAATCTGTCTCCTTACCATAGTATCAGTATATTGGTACCTGTACTGGGAGGATTAAGTCAAGTTATGGAATAATTAATAATGCTCCAATAAAGTTCCTGCAAAAATCAACACTAGACCATTTTATGTTTGTGTTAATCTCCGACAGCCAGATAAAATAGACTCTTTCACTTATCTCCCACTCCAACCAAAATAACTGCTATTTCACCCTGATGCAGGGTATAGTATACCAAATCAATATGACCAAATATACAAAAATATACTTTAAAGCACAACTTCATTTCCATATGTTTAGGGTCTAAGTGTTTTCTCTTGACAGGTGTTTATGAGTGCATTCCTTAGTATGACCAACCATACAGAACATTTGGAGGATTTCTATCCACATTTAGAATCAGAAACAAAACACTATTAGAGGTTGTGTGTTTCTGTGTTCCCTTTCATACTCGGGCACACGTGAAGAGAATGGAGAATTAAGATGAATGTGTATACTGTAGAATAGATACAAAAAACTATATAAAATGATGCACAAAGTTTTATTGAAACTGCATTAAAATGGACGAAAACAGACAAATGTTTATCTGCTGAGTGATACTGAAAACTTGCACCTTTGAATGTTTTGGCTGCAAAGGCTGACAGTGACAAATCACTTTCCAACAGCTGTGAACAGCTGTTTAAGTCTTGGGTCTAGAGAGCTTAATTGGGGAAGTGTGTTATAAAATTAAAGTGCCAATGGCTCATTAAGTTATGTGGTGACTTTGTGTGGCAGGCCAATAATACTGCATTCCAGGCTTTGGGAAAGGACATGCCTCTCTGTTAATTAAGGGCTTGTCAAAGAATGCAGTTTTGCCAAACTGCAATGTTTTCATAGGAGAGCATCTGTGAAAGAAGACTCAGAGGGAGAAGCTATTTACAAACAAGAGTTTATTGTAGCTAGAGCAAATTTCTACCTCTTTATATACTACCTCTTTATATACTGATACCCTGGGCATGTTTGCCTTGTTTATAAACTACAGGGATACCTTAGATGTAGAGAGAAGACTACCAAACCTGCCTTGATAAATAACCATTTCTCTGGAGAGATTAAATTATTACCAACACAGACACATTTATAAAAAATTCCACCCAATCATTAACACACCTCCCAGCATAGAGAAAAAGACAGGTTTCCCAGGGTGATCAGAGGATTAAAAATCAGAGACATGAGGAAAGTGAAGTGGGGTGGGCAAGGTGAAGTGTATTATAGCCATAAGGATTTGCAGGAATGTGTTGTCATCTTCTAAATATGTTGTTTGCATTGATTTGTTTATATAGCAAGAATTATATTTGGCATTTAAATCTCTAGTGAGCTACAAAACAAGAGTGAATGGCCCTTGCTAGAAATGCTGTGGGCTGTAGAATGGGGACAGGGGGAACGTTGACTCAGAGGTAGTCTGCAATCTTGTTGCATATATGCTGACTACTGCCTGGGCTGAGTGTGACCAGCTTCACACTCCCTCCTCTCTGCAGGGGTTAGAGGGCCACCAAACCTGGGTCCGAAAATTTTGTCACTGTTAGAGGGCTAAGGCCACGACTCCACATAGCAATTTGGCTTAGAGACAGGTTGGGACATGTCCTCTGTCAGACTTGACCTGCATGAGCTTCTTAAAATAAATTCAAGTACAAAAGTGCTGAAGGAGGCACCAAAATGTGAACAATATAATGAGAGGGATGATCACACCAAATTATTACGTAGTCTTTCAAGTGGCAATGTGGAAATATGAGACACGTTCTCACTGTTTCTTTCATTTCTTGGCCCAAATATTTTCCTTCACATTTTAATTAAAGATTTATGTTGAACTGCAGAACATAAAGCTTATTCATAACTCTGTCTTGTTCTTAAACTTCTTATTTGCATTGCTTGGGATTTTCCCTCTTCACCACTTCTGCATAAGTGTTTGATGATATTTATTTGTGTGATACATTGATGTGGGAAGTTCAGTAGTTATTTCTCTGTTTGCTTCAATCTAAATATCATTCACTTATAAGGTCAACTGTCAAAGACATCTTGCTTAGAGTTATTAGCGACTTTATATTAGAGATATTCTCACCTAATCATAAATCTGAAATAATCCAAATTTCAGTGTAGTTATTCAGGATTTATATCAACAGAATAGAGTTTGTCCCAAATATGCACCAACAAACAGGATACTTGAAGGTGTTTTAGTAAAGGTTTGGAGCACAGCTGTCATTCTGTAAAATTGTAACATGATGGAAAAGGGCTAATTTGTGCATATGCCAAGAGAATTTTCTCTGCAAATTGGTTATTGACCGTCCTGATAATAGGCTGTATATCAGTTTTACAGTTACGTGCAAGACTGACTTTACTAATGAATTTGAAGCATCATGCTCCTGGTTAGAAAATCAGAAACTGCTTCTGCTGAAAAAAAGAAACTTTGTAGTACTTAGGGACAGGTTTTAATTTATTGTAGTTTTTCCCGTATAACTAAGTCTGTGAAGTCTATTTCTTCATGAGTCTAAAGACCAGCTGATGTGTTTGTTCACACGTTGTTGTTCTGTGAACTATTTATTGCTGCTTGTAAAGTTTGAATGGGTATATTGTAAATATTTTCACAGAAGGTAAAATAGTCCTTATGTGGCATCTAATGAAAACAATTCCGTGTTCCGTCCATACCACAGAAATGTATTACACAGAACTAACCTCAATACTGACAAGGGTATCTTACATTTATATTTAGTGTTGTTTGTTTGTTTTTTTTCTCACTGAGGGGAATATAGTTTACTCCAGTTTTTCAGTTCTAAAATTTCTACACTGTGATAATCTTCCTTGTGTTTGCTAAGAGCTTGTTGCGCTTCCTTCCTTGGGAATTCATTGATACATCTCATTAATCAACTAGCTACAATGCTGTTGAACAATGCAAGTTAAAATATCTGTACCTCTAGTGAACATCTGGCAGAATGATGATTTCCCTTGCATAAGTTACAACACTTGGTGCGGGAGTGTATGGCCATTCTCCCTCACAGTCTTTCTGTTCACTATTTTCAAGACAGAGGATGCAACTCTGGTTGTATCTTCACTGCTATTTAAACTTAGGATTGGTACCAAGGCCTGACTTGACAATATTTATTTGTATTTGTATTTTAACTCTCCCAGGGAACATTGCTGGTCCTTCAAGGAATAATTAAAGCCCTGTCATTTCTCAAAATAGCCACTGTCTCCTCTCATGAAACCAAGACTGGGGGAGGCAAAATTTCAGTGCTAAAGGTGTGTCATTTTTGCATCCTTTGCATGCTAATTAACATTCTTCCAGCAAAGACAAAGTACAGCCTGGCTCTGTTTCAGTGCAAATAACATCAGTCAGCTCAAGTCTCTCTCTGCAATGAATTAATCTAATCTTTTTGACTCTGTGCTGACATAGATGAAGAGCTGTCACAGGGACATGTAATTCATTTCAGGTGAAGGATTCTAATAAACTGACAAGAGGCAGTAACCTCTTAAAATGCTACTGCTCTTTTGCAAGCAAGTGACTGACTGCAGGCTCAGTTTCTGTGTGGTTCACTCCATTATTTTTCCATCCATACCATCTTTAAGGAGGAAACACACATCCTCTCTGTGGCTTAGGCGCGTGATTTTTGCTTGTAAATGGTCCTGACCTCGGCCAGTGTATAACAGGTACAGAAAGCAGAGCTGATGTATAGCCAAGCATATTCTGCAGGCATGTCCTACTCATAACTCTTGGCTGAACACTGCAAGATAGGAATGCAGAAGCCTCTTAAAACTCAGGTCAACAAAAGCAACAAAATTTTCCTGGACTTTTCTCAGTGTAAAAAGATTATGAACATTACTCTATTATATTTGGATTTGCTTAAGAATGTATGTTGCATTCCACATAAGTCATGGTTTCAGTGTTCTGTATTTTCCACCTCACTGTAAATTATTAAGAGGACCCTGATGTTCATTTTCTGTGATACTAAAAAGAAATGCACTTTCCAGCTACTGTTACACATTTGTAAAAGAGACTTCAGAATTCTCTGTGATTACAATAAAGGAATTTGCAGGTGCTTGGGCAGCCTGAGTATACCCAAAAATATAATAAACCAGACGATCAAATAAATATGTCTGGTGTTCTGGGTTAAAAATATGTATTTTACAGAAAAATTACATGAAGATAAAAATGCAAGCTAAAAATAGCACCAGCAAAAAACATATTAAAATAAAAAAGGTGCAATGCATTTTCCAGCTTTGCAAAGTATATGATAAATCAGAAAGGAGAGTGGGGAAAAGTGAACGAGTTACCTAAAGGTCAAGTGCAACTTTGGGGCTGTAACCATATTCACCTTTGGTTATGTTTCCTCTTGAACTGGGGAACTTCAAAAGCGCAGACTGGTGACTGACATTGTGCAGACAGAGAGGCATTAAGGCTTCTTAAGCTGATTTTGATGATATTCAGCTATTTGACAACATTCTCCCCTCAAAATACTTGGCAATCAGAACAAAAACAAAGAGGTTTTCTTTTGCAGCATGGCTTCCTGGACAATTGTCGGTGCTTTTAGTCTACTAAAATATCCTGAGCAGTAATCCTTTTCACTTTTACTTCACTCCTTTCAGTCCAGACTTGGAAGATTACACAAAGGAATTTTCACGGTCTTTCTGAGGGAATAATACTACTATGTATCCTTACACAGAGAGGAAAAGTCAACAGGTTAAATGTGTTGGTCACTGGATTGAGCTAGAGCCTTACATAGGTAACACCCTAACTATATTGGCATCTCTATGTGCCTCCTAAATGTTCTTCTGTGCTGACAGCAATGGAGCAGGGGCTTTGCTGTATTGATCCACTGTTCTGACCACAAAATCACATTTTTCCCAGTGTTTCTGTAATTTTCTACTGCAAGTGTTCATTTTGTAATGCAACAAGTAAACCACACTCAAGTAGATACACTCTAAATCATGCATGTATTTAAAAGGTAAAAAGTGAACTGACAGAAAGATATATGTGTTGAAACTGTAGTTTCATAGATACCTTAAAATAACAGATTTATAGTGGACATTGACTTTCAAATGTTGTTAGTTGTGACAATCTATTCTTTCTTACATACAAGCTACAGTATTTATGTAAGCTTAGAAATTTTCTATTAAACCAGTATTTGAGCATACAGAGCTCTGAAGGACCCTTCTGTAAACTAAAACTAAATCTCTTTTTCATGGTTTTACTACTGCTTCTTCAACACAATGTCAATCATTCTTGTCTCAGTGGTCACTAACCAGATTATTTGTGTGTTTCCACACTGCTGCATCACAAAACATCATGCCCACTTGCCTCACAAAGATAATATCTAACACATATGGAGACTGCCTTTGATCTCCACGGTCTATCTAGAGGTCACAGACCTGTCTTCTCCTCTCCCTCACTTCAAATAGCCCCTTTCATTTACTGTGAAACTAAACATTGGAAAGACAAAGGTAAGAAAATAAAGGCATTGATTTAGTAGTACTTATATGGTTGGCTATTTCAAGGTAGATTTTGCTCTCTTAGGTCACATTATTAATTGCCCTGCATTTCTGCATCATGGCATACTGTATTTGTTTTCATGCATGCAGCCTTCAAAATTCAAGCTGCTATTTAAATCAATATGTGCTTTGTTCATAACTTAATAACCATTAAGAATCTACTAATCAATTTGCAGTAGTCAGCACTGAATCCAATTCTCCCGGAGCTGCATGGGAAAGTTTGGTAATTTTACTTTTCAAAAATAGATTTTTATTTATCAACGTAAATTTGTTAATGCAAAAGGAGTACATTGGGTGATATTTTAAATTATTGTGAAGATAAATCTGGATGGAAGGGTGAGGGAAAAAAGTGACTCTATTAGAAATTGCAAGGGTCTTAGGGAATAAAAGACTGTTCCACTCTACCTTGAACTATTGGTGAAGGATTATGTGGCAAATAATTTCATAGCAATTGCCAAAGGAAAACATTTTTTTTCAGATACAAAAGCCAGACATATTTAAGTCACAACCATTTTTGTTTTTACTAAAGGCTGATTCATAAAAGCATGTAGGTACCTAAAGAAGGAACTGAGCAACATGTAGTCACGTGTTGCTCAAAATCACATGTTCAAAACTCTATTCTTGAAATGGCTCTACCATAAAGACCTCTCAATACTGACCCTACTGCTCTGCACGCACTTCAGGTTCTCAATATTCTCACTCCGATGCTCATAGTATGGCCAGTCTTCGTGAGCGAAGATTTGGGAAAGGTCATTACCCTTCGAGCCTGCGCAGTGGATTTTTAGGTGAGACACAGTGTGCGCTGAACTGAGCCCACCCTTTAATCCTGAGGTTCATCTGCCGGGGCTGAGCAAGCTTGGACGGTGGCAGTGAGATCCTCAGGACGTGGGTTTGTTTAGAGTGACCTTCTCTTAGATGGATGGCCTTACAGGGCTGACGAGCTCCATCTGCCCGGGGGAGTTTCCCTGACCGGGAATCGAACCCGATCCGCGGCGGTGAGAGTGCTGCATCCTAACCACTAGACCACCAGGGGGCCCCGTGATGCTCATAACGTCCTCAGGTATCACCGCTCTAACTACTTATGACACTCAGCAGACATTTAAAAACAAGGAGCTTATCTGCCTGACTCCTTTCAACATGTCAAGTCGGTAAAAATTTTCTAAGCACATTTAAAGAATGAAAGTTTTGCATAGAGTATTGTAACAATTACTGACTTCTTTTTCTTTTAAATACCTGGGGACCAGGGTAGTCATCCAAATTCTATTATCTTCAATGATGGAAGAATTCAAACTTCCACAGAAGAAGCCCTAGATGTGAGGTCACTGCATGTATTGTAGGAAATCTGGCATAAATGCTGTTCCTCTTTGCCATTAAAATGTAAGAGGCAAAGATACCTGCCATCTTAGAGGCAAAGAGATCTCTATGATCTTGTGTGCATAGCAGAGAAGCCCTGGTTCTAGGTCCACCTTCTCTTGCAACTCTTTCGGGATTATTTCTGCATTTTATGTCAAATCTCTTTACAAAAGTTCTGGTATTGAGATGATTTCCACTCCTTTAGCTGAATATGCACTCTGTCTTAGAAGTTTGTTTTGGCATCATCTGAAAGTATTTCCTATGCAGTGGACACATGAAATAGGAGAAGTGAGGTCCAAAATAGCCTCTGGGTTCAGGGAACACTTCAGGGAGACATTCAGTGAGAGACAGCCAAAGAGGATGAATCTGAACATCTGGACCACTCACACCTTGTATGATGGCTTCAGTAACTAGAATATTAATTATGAGCTGTGTATATCCATCTTTTTTTCATCAGATCATTTTTCAAGATAATTATTATATTTCTCAGTCTGACTATAAAAATAAGTGAGGTCTCACCATTGGAAAAGATATTGTACTAGGATCCCAAGTAGAAGGCACATTATTTTGGAAGATGGTGAGATTTAAAATGCTCGTGAATGTTTTCTTAAATTTATTTCCTGCTCAGAAGGATGATAATCTTCACTCCTGTCCACAGACACCTGTGTCTCCTCTGAAAATCAAGCACCTGGCTCAAAGAGCTGGAACACATTTGAGAGAAAGTGTCCTGGAGCAAGCACGAAGCATTAAACATTGCATCTCCTTTGTGACATTCTGCATCTACTTATAAGGGATGGAAAGAAAGATGTACATATGTAATGCTGTCAGGAGAGAGCTGTATTTGTGTGTACTCTCTGCAAGAAACTGCTTTACACCAAACAAATCAAAGAGTCTCCTCAATCAGCAACGTGTAAAGATAGAGTTCTAGGATGGAAAAAAAAGACATTACTTTGTGTACATGTAGATATTTCTCTTTGTACACACCCCCCCCATCCTTTACCTGAAATTTCCCACTTCCCCAGCCTCCCAATTTATGTACAGCTGGATACAACTTTAATCCCCTTGGTCAACCAACAAACCAGATTTACTTCTGATGGTGTGTCACTAACCTTTTGGGAAACTTTGTGGGATGTAATTCTAAAGCCAGATAGAATTGGAAGTATGTTAATCTTGTCTCTATCGCTACAATAAATTTCAGATGCATTTCTTTTTCTTGATAGGAGTAATTATTCTTTAATTTACATCAGATATCTCTTTTTAACTATTAGTCAATATATTTCTGAGCCTATTACTTCATAATTAAGTCAGGGAAGAGGTGTTAGCAGCTGATCCTAATGGTCTTTCTACACACTGACAAACTTTGCTGATGAAAGCAAAATCTTAAGTAACATTAATACTTTAAGTGGTATAGATTTTATCTGTGATATTTAAACACATTAAGGGAATGGCTGAAAAAATAGTTGATGAGTTTCAATGTGAGCAAATGTTAAATGATGTATTCATGTGCTAAAAATAGTAGCACTGCCTGTACATTGCTGAGTAAAGAGTGGAATGCAGAGATAAAGAAGGGAACTGAGTGGATTGGAAAAGTAGGTACATGAGGATGGAGTATGTTGCTCGGCTGCACTAAAAAAGGTTAATATGATAAGAAGAGAAGCTCTGCTTGGAGAATCTTTCTCTGAAGTTTTTGGATCCAGATTTGGCCTAATGAAGTGTGAGAAAGCATCTGCAGAAGGACTGGAAACTGAGCAGAGATTAGTGAGGCAATGACTGATTTTTTAGAGTTTAAGCCTAATATGCAGATTATATTCAAGGAAAAAGTAACAAAAATAATTAAAGTCATGGGAACTGGAGAGACCTCAATATGTGGAAAGATTAAATATGCTACGACTATTTTGTTTGGAAAGTAAAAGGAAGTAGGACATCAGAATTAAAAATAACAATAGTTTGAAAGCAACGTAGTCTTTCCAAAATGTAAAGAATGAAAAATAATTAAAGGGGAACAGATAAAGAATAGTGAACTTAATATGTTATTTATGCAAATAACAAAATCAATTCCCTATTTTAGAATGTTATTTTTAAAAGTTTCTTAGTAAAATCAGAAAGAAAAATAGACATATGTGAAAAATGTTTCTTGAGCCACAAGGACAAAAACAGAAAGAACAGGAAAAGACAGTCTTTTTTTCTCCTTGCTGGAAAAGTGACATTTAAAGGCAGTTTTGAGCATGAGATGATATTTTGTAAGACAACAGAGCATCAGGAGGTAAGGTCAACAATCACATAATAGCAATTAACTTTCTCATGACCTAAGAAATGCATGCTTTCATGCTATGGGTTATTCAACACAGATTAAAACTAATTTTTACTTTTATTTAGTTAGTCTAGATGCTATTTAGACAGCAAAAGCTTGCAGCCCTTGCTGAAAAAAGAGTGACAGTATGCAGGAGGAATCAAAATGCTATCTGTAAGCCCTTTACATTTTCCTGATAGCTTTCTGAAAGGAAAAAGTTCAATAATGAAAATAATTTCCAAAGACTAATGAAAAAAGACAAAATAAATTGATTTTCCATACCAGAATTGCAAATCTAAAACCTAAACTTATATTAGGTATGTTCAATATCAAATACACAAAGTGCCTCGGACCAGCTGCATGTGGTTTAAGATTGTCTGTAGGAAGTTATTTCCAGTAGCTTTAATTCATATGGGAAGGTCACCTCCTCTGGGAATTATGCTATACAGTGTTAAGCAGAAACCCTATGCGTTTCTCTGCCCACTGGTGGAAGTAAAAAATCAGCTGTCTTGATGCCATTACTAAATTATCAGTATCCCACAACTTACTGTCTGCACACTTTTGCAGTTATGGCCTTGCATGTGCCTATTTTGTGTGCCAGAGCAGCAGAAGCTCTGTCTCTTACAGATGACAGCTGGAGGACTTACTCTTGCTTTGGCTGCTAGGTGCCACACTGTGACAACCTTTTTTACAGTTCCATTTACAGAGGGAAAATTAATTTAACTAATTCATGAACTTTGCAGAAGAACCACAAACAGCAACACACCATCCACGTGTGACCAAGTGACATCAATTCTCTCACTGCTTTGTGGCTAAGACAGAAAGTAGCAGAACTTCTGCAGGGAGGGGTTTAGTTTTCAAGGTGAGGAGGGCACAGTGTCCCATAACAAGACAGTTATTATCATGTGGCAACTACTATGGGCATTGGTGCCCTGCTCATAAGAAAGTGAATAGCAAAAGTCAAAAAAGAATATGTCTCTTCTTTTTGCTTCTATGACTTTTTATGTCAGCAGCTATGTCAAATTATTGCTGGGTTTGTTTCAATCCTTCCCTCTCTAGATTTGTTTTTTAGTGCTGTAAAAGAATAATCTTGAATCATTTTAGGCTCCTTTCCCATTGGAGTCAGTCTTATGCAATCACGGTGTCTCTGTGTGAATGCGTATTTAGATCTGTATTTCTGTCTTTCTCCTTTGCAAAGTAGCTTCTGCAACAGCTGCCTGATTTCAGCCAAGCCTGGCAAATGAACAGTACTCTTTTGATAATTAAATTTCTGCAAATATCATATGCAGATAGAGGAGGAAGGCCTGATAATTCATAGCCTCCTTCAGGCATCACCTGCTCTGCAGTGGGGTCCTTCACAAGCTGGAGATGGATATCTGCTCCACCATGGACCTCTGTGGGCTGCAGGGGGACAGCTGCCTCGCCATAGTCTTCATGATGACTGCAGTGGAGTATCTCCTCTGCTGTCTGGAGCACCTCCTCCTGCTCCTTCTTTCACTTTGTTTTCTGCAGAGCTGTTTCTCTCACATATTTTTCACTCCTCCCTCCAACTGTAGCTTCTGTTGCACAGCAACTTTTCCCCCTTCTTAAATCTGTTATCCCAGAGGCACTGCCACCATTGCTGACAGGCTTGGCTTCAACCAGTAGCAGCTCTCATCTTGGAGCTGGCTGGCATTGGCTTCATCAGACACAGGAGAAGTCTATGGCAGTCTACAGCCACACCTGTAGTTCCCTCTGCTACCAAAACCTTCCCACGCAAACCCAATACAGGCTGGAAGGAGCCTCGTGGCTCATTGAAATGCACATTGAAATCTACATCCACTTAATGAGCCTCTTGGCTCATTGAAATCCACATTGAAAACCAATGAGCCTCTTGGCTCATTGAAATCCAGAGGATGGTGTCATCTTAAGGAAGGACTTTGGCTCGAAAGGTCAGTGACAGATAACTGCCAGGATACACTTGATCTGCACAGGAGCAGCAAATGAGACATTATACTGACTGCCAGTGCAGACCTGAGACCACTTGATGGTGAGACCCCCTCACTCCCACCACATCCTTGGGTATACACTGTATGTCTCCAGGGTGAGATGAATAGATAGGGCAGGGCTGGGCTGGGCTGCTGCTCTAGGCAATCATGCCATATAACAAAAAATCAGCTCCTACATATGGAGCTAAATATTTACATGGGCAAAGATTGCCCTGAGTGGCTGCACACTCTTTCTGTGATCATGGTTATTAAGACTTAACAGTAGATCTGTCTAAACTTCCTGAAATGGTAGACTGAAGAGAGAACACTTGAAGGCCTAAAATGATAGTCCCCCTTTCTAGCACATGACTGTCACTAAAACAATATTTAGGCAGCCTCAATGAGTGACCTGACATGAATCTGCACTCCAAACAAGTGCCTGGAGAGGTACCTGTCAGGTGATGGATATGTCTGCATTTCAGCCATGGAATGGGTTCACTCCTGATTGTGATAGGGATGGCCACCGGCTTCTGGGGAGAAGAATGGCAGTGAGCAGGCTATAGGACATCCTAAATATCAGCAAGTTATATCAATACATTAACACTGGGATTCCTCCTTCAGCCTTCTGCTTTGCTTATAACGGCAGGCAAAAAAAACCCCAGAAACATGCCCCATATTGCAACTCATAATACCCACTTTCATAGATGCTTTAGAGGCTTTTAACAGCTTCTTCTTCCCTATTTTAATGAGAAGAGAGAAGACCAGCCTATCTCCCCTTTTATCTTCCTCCTTGAATGCAAAACATTGTTCCTCTTCCTATCATAAAGATTAAAATATGTTGTTGTTGGCTAAGAGACTATTATTCCATAAATGACACCTTTGTTTTCCCTAGTTCTTGACATTCTGCTACCCTCAACAGAGCATTTTCGTTAAAATTAGCAAAGAAGAATAGTTATTTTTACCATCCTAAACAAATTCACCATTTCAAACATTGATAGAAATGAAGAAGACTTCTCTTTATTTTTTAACTCGGCAAATAGAAAACTGGTTCTGAAGTAGGTGAGCACATTTTACAGAACTACTCACCATAAATGGTTCACCCCACCCCCCATCCCAAGAAAAAGGTAGCCATTGATAAATAATTTTCCCATAGCTACAAAACTGATTTGTACAAGTTAAATTGTTCAAGGCTAATCAGGCTAATCTGAGGGAGAGGAAGTTTACCCTCCATTTCCCAACAGATTCTCTTTAATTTTGCAGTCACATTGACAGGTGGCCTCATCACTCAGGCATTACAGACCACCTTGAAGATATCAGCACCGTTGGCCTTTGAAGTCAGAATAATCAACAAGCCATTTGATACTCTATCAGATGAAATGGCCCTGTCAGGAAAGGCTGGCTCTCAGGTGTACTGATTGTCTATGTAGAGGAGATAACTTGATACAGTTTACTACGGTACAGATTCATAGACCTTGTGGGATGCTATAACAGATGTCTTTTTAGATGTACTTCTTCATAATGTCTCTTAAAAAATATTCCCAAGCCACTTTTAGCAGAAATTATAATACTCCAATTTCCTGTCTACAATATTCCCATAATACTGTGTAGATAGGCAAATGCATTAGCTATGGTTAGGATCGCAGATGCACAGATTCATGTGACATATCCATGTATAAATTCTGTCAAAGCCTTAATTCAAATATCGTATAGTAGGCATTATTAGGAAAGTCTCTATTGCTTTACAATACTTAACATTCTGGAAGCTTTCAAAATCTAGCGCAATATTATTTTCAGAAAAGGACAATTTTTTTTATTTTCTTTAGGACTATCCAGGATAATAGGATTTTTTCCTCGTGTTACTTTGATATGTCATTTTCTTTGATTCTAATAATAGTGTATATCTTAAACAAGATGAGTGATTTAAAAGAAACCAAATTTTAAAATAATTACCTTAAATTCCACTTTCACATGTCCATATAAATTTACTTTCTAGAATTAAATATTGGCTGCAAAGATTCAAGCGCTTTGCAAATCTGTAGGACAGTGAGATTGAAAAGTACAAAGTTTGGGATTTTTTTTTCAGTTCTAAAAAAATTTCAGCTGTTGAGGTATAACAATTAAATTCTTTCTTAATGAACTAATATTTTGCAATGGACCAAAATCGTGGGAATAGTTCTTAAAAAAGTTAAAGATCATTTGTTTGTGTTTAGGGTAAATTACAGCTGAAAGCAAGAAAAACAAAATATGCCGAAAAGCATGTTAAACCTCTTATTTTTTAACGGAGCCTTTGACTAATCCATATGATTTACTTGCGCAGAAGTGAATAAAAATATTTGTTTCAACATTAACAGTAAGTCTAGTTTATGTCAGGGGTTGAGAAAGTTATGCTATGGCTTTGTCTATTTACATGACAGGCAGGAAACTCATTTCCATGAAAGACCCTGGCTTGTTCTAGTAGTAATTATTCATCAAAAACAATCACAGAATGTTCAGTCAGTAGTAAATGGTCTATATGATATCATTAGAGCAGCCCAAGGACTTAGAGCTACCCATTTCTTAGTGTGCAGGTGTGTTAGGTCTCGCAGCCTGCACGCAGGAACACACTGCACTCCCTGGCACAGGACAGCTGCTCTGATTTATCAGACCTTTGGAAACAGTATTGCTCCTGTCGTTGACACATAATCCCTTAAACTTGCTTGACAGCTAAAGCCTGAAGCAACACCACTGGACAAATCTTTGAGTATCAACTTTGGTGCTGAGAAGGAATACAGAAAGAAAAGGAAAGGAGTAAAACTGAAAGGGGGAAAAAAGTGGACTTTAAATATAGTTCACTTTTCTCAAGGGAAGATTAATAACCATTTTCATTGAGCTGCTTTAATGATTGTTAAGCAGCTCACTTCTGTTAGTAATTATTCTTCATCATCTCATCTCTTGTAATAGCCAGCTTTATGTACAAAATGATGTATTGGAGATTTTTTGTGCAGGGTGAAAATAAATCAAGGGAACATACAGAGACAAACCTTCTGCAAAGATGGAATATCTGTAGCAACTCTACAGATTGACTGCAACAGGTTTGTCACAGAGGCCTTGAGTGACATAGTTGCTGAATGCCATGAAGATTTATCAGAGGTGAATTTGGTGCACCATGCACAATTGCAACATTTCTGACAGACAAGACACAAGCCCCTGTGCTTATGTCCTACTGTCCAAATGATGTGCATGACAGATAAATAGGAATAAAAATGAAGAATCTGTTCTGAATTTATTTTAGACAAACATTAAATGATGCTTCAAATTAAGATTTTTTTTGGTAAAAAAACAGAGAGAATGTTGCACAGAAAATATAATGAAGAATGTTGTCTTTCAGTCCTAGAGGAGTCTGGGATTCACAGACTGTGGAGGAAAGACAGGCAAAGGTGAGAAGAAGGGCCATTTTCTGTCTATACAAAAAAGTGGCTTTTGTCCTATGGTTGGGAACAGGTTGTGAAGCTGTAGGCCAGGGGCCCAGAAAAGGAGGTGATCACAGGTCCTATCTCCCAGCACCTAGAAGCAATCCGGGAGGTTTCTGGAGATGATCAGAGACAATATTTTAATACAGGTGCTGGACTAGGGAGGGTGTTTTTATGGACCTGCTACTCATGATTAAGTAGAACTAGATGGAGATGCAGCACTGACAAGGAGATGGTAGAGTTTAAGATCCAGAGAGAACTAAGCAAGCCAATCAGTTGAAAACAGCCCTGGACCTCAGAATTTGGATTGTTCAGGGAACTAGTAGGGAGATTCCTGTAGAAGACAAAGGAGTCATGGAAAGCTAGTCAGTCTTAAAGAACATCATCCTCAAAGGACAGGAATCATCCACCCAGACCTGAGTAGGCATGAATATGTGCATGCAGGCCAGGAGGAGGGTTGGCTGAGAAACCAGAGTTCAGCTGCTAAAAGGAAATGTTCAAGAGATGGAAGTAGGAAGAAGCAACTGAGGAGGCATACAGAAAGCAGAGATAGAATTAAGAAGGTATTGTCTGGGGGTAAAAGTGGTGTGAGATGTGAAGCAGGAACAAGAAGAGTTTCTACAAATATATTGGTAGTACAATCAAGATTCAAGAAAACATGACTCCACATCTTATTGAAACAGGCCGTCTTGTGCCAAAGGACATGGAAAAGGCTCAGGTACCAATACCTTCTTTCCTTTAGTCTGCATTGCTCACAAACCTTCCTGATCTCCATACATCACAGAAGAGTTTAAGGGAGGCAGATATTACCAAAAGCAGAGGAAGACAAAGTTAGGGCTACTTAAGTAAGTTGGACGTGCAAGTCCATCAAGGCACACCAGGAGGTATTCAAGAATGTCAACTGGCTTAAGTCACTGAGAGACATTTGATAAGCTTGTAGCAATTCCAGCGTGCTTCTGCTTACTGGAAAGAGCCAAATGCTCTTATTAAAAAAAAAATTGAACAGTGAGGAGGATGCTTTTCATCCTAAACTCAGCACCTGACAAAATGATAGAGTACATCCTTCTGGAAGCCATTTCTAGGTATATGAAATGCAAGATGTCTGGGAATAGCCAGCAAGGATTAACCAAAAAAATCACACCTGACCAACTAGACTATTTTCTGCTATGAAATGTCTGGCTTTGTAATGCGGAGAAAGCAGTAAATGTCACCTGGACTTCAGTAAAACCTTCAATGCTGTCTCTGACAGCAGCCTTGTAGCTGAATTGAGGAGAGATGGATTGTATAGGTTAACTATAATGTGGCTGAAAAACTGGCAAGACACTTGGGCAAAGAGAGGCATGGTCAATGCTAACAAACTCAGTTGGGGCTGGTTGTGAATGCCATGCTTCAGGGACTGATATAGCACCTTCATCTTCATATTCTGTTTATCCTCATGCTCTCTGATACCTTCATCAATGACCAGGACAGTCATGTAGGTGAACCTCAAGAAATTCAGCAACGGGAAATGCCAAATGTTGTGTCTGGCAAGGAACAACCCCATGCACCAGCACAGGCTGGGTATAACTAGATTAAAAGCAGATTTGCAGAAGCATATAGGGGATCCTGGAGGGTATTGGTTTGAACATGGGTCAGTAGTGCAATCTCAACTCTGTGGTTGCATGTCCGGGCTCACTCATGTTAGGACCCAAATTTACAACTTCCTTGCAGACATAGAAAGTGTGGCTGAGGATTTTTCAAAATTATATAGTTAATTAAACATTATATACATAAGTAACTTCTTCCATCCCAGAGGGTGAAAGTATCCCACACTACATGCAGTGCTGTTCTGGGGAGACCTCATTGTGGCCTTCCAGTACTTGAAGGGGGCTTGTAAAAAAAGAGGGAGAGAGACTTTTGACATAGAAAACAAGGGACAATGATTTTAAACTGAAAGAAGAGGGATTTAGATTACATGTTAAGATGAAATTCTTTACTCAGAGAGTAGTGAGGCACTGGAACAGGTTTCTCAGAGAGGCTGTGGATGTCCCATCCTGGAAAGTGTTCAAGGACAGATTGGATGGGGCTTGAGCAACCTAATCTAGGATGTGACATCCCTGCCCATGGAAGGAGGGTTGGAATGAGATGATCTTTAAGATCCCTTCCAACCCAAACCACTATATGATTCTATGTATTTATATTAATCCTCTCCCTGAGCTCTTTCCAAGCTGACCAGTTGCTGCAAATCTGCTTAGTCAAACCTGAAAATATGTACTCACAAATCTCACAGAAGCCACCCTCCAGTGGCATACCTGGAGCAACTGAGCGGGCAACTGAGCTGGGGTCATTCTCAAGGAAGCTGTATTCCTATTACACCTGAACTTTCTAAATACTAGCATACATGTTCATCATCATTCATTTTGACCTGTGCAAGGTGTCAGTGTACAAATTTGTAATATTACATAAAATTTCTAAATTTTATATTTTCTGGGGATTTTTTAGGCTAACTTTCAGTCTCCATCAGCACAATTCTGAATTCTGCTTGAGTTCAGAATATGTAATTGACTGTAAATTTCATTCAAATGCCAGCTGTCATCTCTAATAACTTATCAAGCATAACAAGCAAACAGAGAACTTTTAATAGCAAGCGAAACATTGTCGAACTGAATTTATTTCCAGATGTGGAGAGGGAGGTTTTCACTTCTTCCTCCAACAGGACTGGTGTTCTAATGCCTTTCAGCATGATTTTTAAGGCATTCATTTGTTATGTAACATCCATCAATTATAAAATATATTTATGAGGTCTTGCTAGCAGTCGTTAACAGCAGTACTGTGGGATCACATTTACAAGGCCTAATGAAATGGGAGAGCAAGAGTAATTGGATTGAAATTGGTAAATGAAAACTCATTCCAGGGGAAAAAAGGTGTAAAATTGATGAGGTCTGACGTGTCATCAAATAGTGAGCATTAAATTAAGATTCAGTGAAGACATATATAGTGCTTATTGTAAGTGTTTAATTGCAAGAATAACAAATGCCTCACAGAAATGCACAGTTAAGAATTAACCTTTTTCTACTGCTAAATGGAGTCATGTAGATAAATAATTTCCTATCCTCAGACTGACTGTTTGTCCCATATTTTTATGTGGTTTTTTTTTATTTGTATATAAAATAAAAAGTAAAATTATTATTATTTTAAAAAATAATTTATTTGGTGAATTTAAATCAGATGATTGGAAGTACTTTATCTGTTTTCCTGGAAAAAGAAAACCCAAATGCATTCCAGCTGATTCTCAGAGAAAAAGTTAGGCATTAGAAAAATTAGAATTCTGAAAAGTTTGAGCTTTTAAGAAAAAGCATTTGCTAGTAATTAAAAATTGCTAACCAATGAGCTGAATTCAAAGCTCCAGTTAGTGCCAGCTACCTTTGGCCAGAATGAAAAATGGTTTCAGTGTCATATATTGCACCAAAGTTTAGGGTGTCTTTGAAAGGGTCTGCATGGATTCAACAATGATTTTTTTTTTTTGAGTAATAATACAGTAGCGTCAGCAGGCTCTTTTCCTACTCTAATCTAGAAAACTCAAGAATCTATTACACTAGAAATAAAGTTCTTTAATCATTTGACTGAATGTATAAAATCAAATAACAGTAAATTGTTGAATTTTGATGAATCCATAGTGTCACACAAGGCTAAGATGCCTTGTTTTCAGGACTGCTGGGCCTATAACCTGTTTTCTTAAATGGCCACTCACCTCTCATATAGGTTGCTTATGTGAGCTCCTTGTTTGCAGTACAGATCAGTAAAAAAAAAATAACAAGAAACTACTGTTGGGTGCATGCTAAGTAAAAATGTAAGAAATAATCCATAAATGCCTGATCAGCAACCTCAGTACTTTCTCTGTCCCCAGCCCTGAAATCATTGCTATAAAACTGCGACAAAACAAAGTCCAAATAGCTGAAGTAAGAAGTTCAGTTTGCTTTATGATAGCAGCTCTGAATGATGCAGAAGACTAGTAGCTATAACTGGTGCAAACTGCTAAACTGGTGGTTTATCTAGCAAACTGAGTGTAGCATTACTCCATCTTTTCAAAGAAAAAGGCAACAGACAAAAAATTTTGCGGCTAGTATATTTCAGCTGCTGAACAGCATAATAAATAGCAGAAATAAATTAGTTTCGCTGCCTGGAAAGGGTCTTTATGAAAGATGTCTATCCTCTTAGGAGATATTACTTTAGAACAGGAAGAAACCTGTGTGATGACCACAGAATAAAATGAAGAAGATTCCTCCTACCACCTGCAATGCATTGGAGGACTGTGTCTTCTGCAGCATCTTGACAGACATCTCAGGTTTACTGCATAAGTCATCATGCAAGGTTTCCCAAAGGTGCAAAGGACTGACTCCGGACCTCCATGGACACTTATGCCTTCTAGTGCATAGTAGGTCAGCTACGCGCATTTTCCACAGAATATTATTCATAGTCCTAGAAAGGACTGCTATAATCATGTCACTCACAAGAAATTACTAGTCTGAACTGTCCAGCAAAAGTCAGAATATTTTTGCTAGTTACTTCCATGTTGAAGATAATTATTTTTCCCTACAACAGAACAGAGCTCAATAGCTTGGTGGTTGAAGTAGAGCGCTTATTTTAGAAAGACGGCCAATCTTGATTTAAAGATGCCAGGTGACAAAGTTACAGCATTCCTTGGAAATCTGTTCTGATGGTCAGTTGCTCTCATTTGAAAAGTTGTATCTTATTTCCAAATCTGTTTAAGTACAGCTTGAAGCTGATTGAGTCCTGTTGTAATTTGCCTCCTATAATGACATTTCCACAGCACAAAAATTGTTCTCCCTGTGGAGATCAAAATCCCTAGGGATTTTCACTCCTACCATGCTGATGTTACTGTGAAAGGGAGAAAAAAGAATGTAGAAAGGCAGACATTTTGAGATAGGACATATTTTCTCAATTCTGTAACACCAACTACTTTATTCCTGAAATACCAGTCTGTGTGTGTGTGCTAACAATATGACGTTTGACCACTCTGGTCATGAAAGTCAGCTCAAAACACACTCAGAAGTATGAGAGCACATTGCCAGGGATAAGAAGTCACTTACTTTGCACAGCTCAAACTCTGAAAATCTAACCCAGATACTGCTACTGCTATAACAGCAAACAGCCATGATCGTGCAGCAGCTGTTTCTAGGAGGTGGGCAGGCTTCCTCTGGTACCAGTAGTCACCAGTGCTCATCAACATCTCCAACTGCTGTAAGCAGCAAGGCTGATTTTTCACCTGATTGTCTGTCCTATCTGTACAATTTCTTTTGCCATAGGCCCTATCCTACCTATTAGGGAAAAAATCAGTTTTGTTTCTACTGCTAAGAAGGCTTAATATATGACATTTTACAATAGAAATCTAACTACCAGCACTAAAGGATGACAGAAAACAAAATTCTGTCCCTAATTTACCAGCTGATACAGTAAGTACATTAATTATATTACTACTATGTTGGAAATACTGCCAAGGTTGATTGTCCTTCTCACAAGCTTGGTAGGTGATTACATAAATACCTGAGAATATTTTACTCTGAAAAGTTCAAGCAGCCTGTTTTTTCTTAAATTGTTGTTTCACATCTAAATCTGTCAGCAAGATAGAAAAAGCACAGACAATGCCAATTTGTCTGTTTGTTTAGATCCTATTTAAGCAATTTTCCCGTGTTTATTCCTCTTCTGTTTTCAGATTAACACAGCTGTTTCACTCAGGCAAATCATTACTCACCAATCATAACAAAGAACTAGTAGTGAGGGACAAAATACCAGCAAGTTTACAAGTTGTTGAATTCCAAATTGAATGAAAGGAAGCACCTTGGGCGCTATCTCATGCTACAAGTTGACATGTCATTCTGCAGCCTCTAGCCTTACCTTTTCCTAACATCAGCTGAAAAACAAAGACACTATGCTGTTAGAGCAGCTGCTGTACCTCTAGGCAGGTAACACTATCATCTTCATGAATGATATCTATGTCACATTTGTGGCATGTCAGGAAGCCCTTAAAATCTGCAGATCAAAACAATGCAATATTTTCATACTGACCTTGAGGTGATGATCAAATATGGTGACTTGCAAACTGCAGACATGTGTAGGCCAGCCGTGCAACAATGGATCTGTCAGAAATTTTTGCTATGTCAAATATCTATTTATAGCCTAAGTAATATATTCATCCTATTTTCAACATGGAAAACAGAAAGAGTATTGCCGTCTTTGAGAGTGAGTCTGTTTCTATAAATGTACTCATTTGTATTATTTTAACATGATTGCTTCTTCATGGAGCTTCTCACAGCTCCCTCCAATTTAACACAAAATGGTAAATACTTCTACCTCATTTTTTTGAAATAACAGTCAGCAGATAGCTATGTTCTGTACTGCTAAAACATTCTATTGCTATCTTCAAGCAGCACTGGAGATTGACCATTTAATAACTTTTGTTGTTTTATATATTTTTTTCAGTTCTTAAGCTGAGGTAATTCTTTACTTTTCTTGATATATTTTATTGATTGTTAGATATATTTTATAGAAATGGAAACCAAAAACGTGGCAATGAATAGGTCAGCACTAGCATTTGTGCAATATGTGCATTTCTGGAAAACAAGTATAACATGCCCAAGTTAAAAAATGCTGGAAGGATTAGCATTTGTATGATTTAACAGCCTTTAACAGGCTAAACCACTCCCTCATCTGGAGCAGCAATGTAACCAAACAGAAGGGTTAGTGATGTACAGCTGTTTCACCACCTAATGAAACATGTAACTAAGCAGTCTAAACTGGGCTTGGCAGATTGGTCTTTTAGGAATGAGAACCACAAACCCCAATACTCAGAACAGTAAGCTCCTTAAGCAGATAATACTAAGGAAGAAAGATTGCATTGTAAATGTGTTGCTTTCTTGAAGACATAGACTTTTTTTGGTTATAGGAAAGGTTGGGTTTTATAATCCTTAGTCTTCTTCTGGAGCTGGAGCCCTGAAGAGTCACTGAATCAGACAGTATTTCACATTGGAAGGGAACTCAGGAGGTCACTTACTCTAACCTGCTGTTCATGATAAAGTTGGTGCTTGAGGCAACCTGCCTAAAATCTTTGCATCTTCACCTCCCATCACCTGGGTTAAATTTCATAAATTGGGGAATTCTTTCAGTCCTTTGTGTATCCCAGTGCAAGTCTGTATTTAACTGTTTTTCCATTCACTAAGCAATTTGTGGAGGCTTAAGACTTCTCATTAGTGAAGGGGAAAATTCAGATCTGTTCCAGCATGGTCTAGGATGGCAAAGAGGAAGAGTTCATAGTAGTTGTTTGAGGGGCTTTAGAGAGGAATGGAAGATGAACTGTGACTCTTAGGTGTTGTTAACAATATAGGAATACAGAAGATTTAAACTAATTTTCAGGAGGACTTAGTGTATCTCTCAAACTTTTCCTAGTCCGTGTGGTCGTGATTTACATTTTTTTCTCTTCTTATGTTCATATTCAATCTGTGCCACTGAAATAGTCTTCAGATCTTGTCCATGGATAGGCAGCCAACTAATTAGTGTGTAGAGAGAACCTTAATGGAAATCTAGTCAATTAACATGGTCAAAGGTGCGACAGCCTAAGCATATCCTGATTATTCAAGCAGTTATGGAAATTTACTGCTGAAGATATAGACATGTATCATCTGGCTCCAGAATTACTTAAGGGTTGGATGACTATTCCTGGTGTTACAAATCTAGGCACAGAACCAAGTCCTGCCAACCAGTTATCATAACTGATCTGATTTTTAGCAAGTGAGCAGGGCTTGTTGTTACACTTCAAAGCAATTTCAGGTATTCCATGCTCTTCTCTTTTCATCTTTTTTTTTTTTCCCAATAGGCTGCCTCAGTGTTCTTATACATTCTGAGAAATATCAGCTAAAAAGGAAGTCTAAGCAGTGCATATCACAGTGTTGGTTTCCATAGGAATAGTAAACATATGGAAGGAAATAAAAGGAACACAAAGAAGAAGACCCGTTCACAGGCCAAGTGGATAATCTCCATCATTCAGGACCCGAATATTGGAGTTATGATAAAGTCTGTGTAAAACATACATTTTTCTTCTTTTTGTAAAGGGTTTATACTGTGAAGCCTCCATTATAAAAACCCCAATCTGAAAGAGATCTTGAACAACATTATTTTAATGAGTAATTTCTTATATTAACTCCAGAGCACTGGCATCCTGTGGGGTCTTAAAGCACAAGGTATCAGTTGAGACTTTTCAAAGTAAACTGGTCATTTTCTTGTGATGACAAAAGAAATCTGGGGGTAAATCAGTTATAAATAGTTTTATAAAATTAAG
This sequence comes from Pseudopipra pipra, assembly GCF_036250125.1. Classification (NCBI taxonomy): domain Eukaryota; kingdom Metazoa; phylum Chordata; class Aves; order Passeriformes; family Pipridae; genus Pseudopipra; species Pseudopipra pipra. The sequence continues at coordinate 33,048,757 of NC_087549.1, read as the reverse complement.
GGCCAGTATATTAAAAGTTCAGATTTTTAAAAATAGCAACTTCAAGAGCAGTTAATAAGAGTTAATTAGATGTCAAAACTTGAAATATAATATAAAGATTTCAAGAGGCAACTACTTGCATAAACCAAAGAAGAATATGCAGGATAGGAATTTAACACCTACAGTAAAACTCAGTTAGGAAATAGCTATGTAATGCCCTGACCCTTCTAGAAAAAGTCAGCTCTACCTACAGGACAATGTGACTTTAGAACTTACAAATTCAAGATTTTTTTTTTCTCTTCTTCAGAAGGAGAAATCTTAAAATAAGGAAATTTTACACTATTGCCTTCATGATTGGAAAAAGAATGAAAACCACCCCCTCACACAGTAGCCTTTTTGTAAAGATTGGATGAAAGCCGGGCCTTGGCAGTTTGGGATGGGAAAAAAAATTAATTGTGTACTGAGACATGAGACAGTAATAACTCACACAGACTTCACTGCTTCATGCCAGACAAAATAAAAAGGAAGCCAAGTAAGGGAGAGCTGCTGATGAAACTAGTGCCATCCATTTTTCCCCCCACTAATTAGAAAGACCAGAAAGAGGCAAATAAAAACCTTAGATATAAGGTTATTCCTTCCACTCTCCCTATGGCTGATCCAGCTAATCTGAAGAAGAAGTACAATTAATGCTCCTAGGAAACATTATTTTGGTTGGATGAGCACATAGACCTGGGCTGGGTAACCAAAGTGAGATTCTTTGTTTGGGAAAAAAAAAAAGCAAAAGTGTGGTTTGTGCATAATCTGCAGAGAGCTACTGTCCTGTCAGAGCCAGGCAATATGGCATATTGAAGAGGAGAAAGACAATTGGGGATAGATACAGATAACATATATTAACAAACTTTTCCTATTCAAGAATCTCTTTTCAACACATGCAGATACACCCACACATAGTACCCTCTTGATGATATTTCAGATTTGTTATTTTTTTAACCTAAAATAGATGTTTCAGATCTGTTATTAGTACAAGAAAAATAGTAAGAAAAACAAGCTTGTAGAATCCAGCTTATGTCCACGTGTTTTTAAAAACTGTACTATTAATATACACATGATCCCACTGTCTTTAGCATAGCTTTAGCTGATGAGACCCTGAAAGTAAAATCTGCCAGGAATTTGCAGTAAAATAAAACTAACTAGGCTAAACATATTGTCCTTGCTGGCAAAATGCAGCAAAAATCTATAAAATTTATCTGTTTCATTTTGAATGCAGCTGAATGAATATCTCATAGTTTAAACTTCCACTCAAATTCTTGCTATTCTGTTCAAATAATGACATATTTCTAAATCCATATCTATAAATCTCCATAACATTTTATAAATCAAGTCACAGCTTTAAATTTACTGAATAGAGGCACACTTTGTACCCAAATTTCGTTTCTTCTCTTTGCAAAATATATGCATGTAGACATATTTCAAATGTGCATGGATACACACACACAGAGAAATCCATCTAGTGCTATTCAAGAACAGATGTAAATATGTTATAGTTGTATTTTTATATTACTTGTACTACCCTCAATGAGACAGAATTCTTTCATCTGCAGTCAAGATCCATGAAGAGGCATAAAAGACTCCTAAAATGACTAGTACCGGTACTGTGTATGTCTGTACTGAATTAAAAAAGCAAAACATTAGAAACTTCTTTTGAAAAATAATCCTATAAGACATGCAATATATTTCTAAAGGGATGGCAGTACAGATATATTTATTTTTGAGATGTTCCTAATATTTCCTTGAGTACTTATCTTATGAATGTAATCAAATTACTACTTACAAGGAAACACCGTATCTTTGGTTCTTTCCTGAAATACTTCTTGAAGTATATTTTGAAGGTAAATGTAGTGGAGTTTAAGCTGTGGTCTCAGTTAAGAATTATAAACTGGCATTCATATGTCTCACTTAGAACCATTACACAGATCCAACATTTTTAGTGTACAATGATGACTTTTTAGCAACCTAAGTTCCTTCCAACTTGTGCTGAAAAGCATGCAGTGAGCTGCTGAAAAATAACGAGGTTCTAGGAAGCACTTTACTACCTCCTTAAGGGGCTGCAGAGAGTTAGATAATCTAAAGGTAATCAGGTGGAAAAAAGTTTCTAGATTTCTAAAATACAAATTTACATGATAGAGAAGGAAATATTGGAATGTTGTTTTTAAATATCTTAAGGGGAAAATGAGCATCCAATGCAATTCTGACCAAAAAATTCTGATACTCAGTATATAAATAAAATCTCATTACTTGTGACTACTAAGATACATACAAGGAGATCATAAAATAATACATTTCTAACCAGGCTAGGTCTCCATTTCTCATTTTTGTAGGTACCTGAATCCATACATTTGTGTACCTGTAACTTAGAGACTAGCTATCTATTCATGAGCTCAGAGTTCTCCCTCAGTAGTTCTATGAATGGGCTGAGGCTACAGAGTGGCAGTTTTGCAGAATTGGTATTTGGCTTTCCATAAATAACTTTTGCTTGTGTCACAGTTTCAACTGGAGATTCTTTGATCGCATCAGATTGGAATATAGTCCTGACAGATAAAACGTATAAATCAGTATTGCACAAAATGGCCTGCATTTCCTGAAGAAAATACAAATATTACTGTTGGCAACTGGTGTAAACTCCACTGAACATGCCTTCAGGCATGCCCTACAGAAACCTTCAGAATATTTATTTAAATGTTGCTATTTCCCTGTCAATTAACTTTTTCATTTGTATGTTTTAGCGAAGCCTGTAAAATCTTACCGCAGCCATCTGAAGCCTTTGAATGAATGTTTAAATGTCCTTTTAGCAGTATTCACTGAGGTCTCATTTCACTACATCTGAAAACCTGACAGGATATACAAAAATGAGGTTCCATGTTGTTTATTACGTTCGCTTTTAAATAAGCCAGTTAAAAAAAGTCTTACACCAGAACCCCACCTTTTAGGTACCCTGCCAGTATTTGCTCTTTCCAGTTTCTATAAGGTGAAAAGATTTTCTTAAAGTTTTCTGCAGCTGCAGAATTTCTAAGCAAGCATAAGAGCAAACAAAGGTGCAAACAGAGAAATTTTATGAGCACCACAGTCTCTGGCTGTGTAATTAACTGGAAATGCTTCTGAGCTTCAGGGACACCTGTTGCATTGTCCTCAGGTATTGCTGTTTCCACTAGTTTTCAAAATAGAAAGAGATGGTCAGCGGTCTCTGTGTCAAGTGGCACAAAGTTTCTTAATGCCAGGACTAGATTTTGTGCTTGTCTTGCAGCACTGTGTGCACTATAGAGATGACACAGCAGGAAAGCTGCCATGGCAGAGGATGACCAGGCTTTCCTATGGCATGGGAGGAAGCAACATGGTAGAGACAGGTCCTGCGTGTCCAGATGTGTGATGGGGGAAGAAGTCCCACTCTGTGAGAGTACCAGCTGAGGCTGAGTGAGAAGATAGCAAAGGAGGAAGAGATAAAAGATCAGTCCTACTGAAGGGTGAGGGCCTAGAAGGCATGTAGCTGTGTTAGTACTGTTTGCCTTTTTTTTTTTTTTTTTTTTTGACACTTCCTTTTGTAAGTAATGCTGCCAAAGGAAACATTTGTGAGGGAAAAAGATAAAAGAGGTGTAAAGGCAGCAGTGATTGATGCCCAAGTTAGCACCATCATTCCTCCAAGTAGTCTGGTAAGCTTTTCAATAACCAACCAACACAGTTTAACATTTGGTGCCAACCTTTCAACCACCATAGCATTCTTAATACTACACTGAGACCTCACTAATACTGAGAGAAGATTTGGACACAGGGATCCCCAACTTAAATTAATAGAAGGGAGAGTTTCGTTTCCTGATTTCAGGAAACTTCCTGCTATTTCTATCTTGGAAAAGACAAATTTAGCTGTTTTACAGTGTATAACGTATTCAGTCCAGCGGCATATGCTCAGGGTAGACACAATTTTTAACACTGTCCAGTGTCAAATGGCTTTATTGGAGCATTCATAACAATGCAGAGACAAAGGATCTTACCTTTATCTACCAGGCACTCCTTATCTGCACACTGTTTTAGACCATTGTAGCTGTGACAGCACAATTAGCAGAATATTTTAATTCAGAGAACACAATTTAATCTTCCCATGCCAAATCATCTTTGCTCAAAACTTCTCAGGAAATTTAGCTTGATACAGGCATCTGCTATTTCAGGCCTAACAAAGACTTGGCAAACAGAAGAAAACTGTGTCTCTTAAGAGAAAGTTCTACCTAATTTTAAACCAAGACAATGTTATCAACCATGGCTTTCTAAGCATTTGAAAAAGACAGAGTATCACAATCCTTTGAAACAAAAAAATACACAAAATTTGGAAAGGTGGAAAAATTTATGCAGCAACACTATTTTTAAAGGACATGTCCAAATAAGCAACCATAACTTCAAACATACCAAGACTTACACCATATCCTAGATCACGAGATATTATTTCTGTTATGAACAATATTTGACATCTAGTGAAAGGACAGAAATTCCATTTCACATGAAAATAGAGCACAAATGTAAGAAGGAACTATTATTAGCCAGGCCTCCAGAGCAATATGAAGAACAGTTTGGAACAATGATCTAATTAATCTACACAGATATCACCTTCTGCAGAGCATATCTACCAAAAAAGTTGCTAGGGCACTCCTGTATAGGAAACACTCATGGGTTTAGTAATGATCCCAGGTGATTAATAAGCTAAGAAGATATTGCAGCTCCTTGATATTTCAGCTAACACATTTCCACACAGCTACAGGTGTGTCTGTGTTGGAAGAGGACATGAGCAGCTCTGTGTATATCACAGCAAATGGCACAGACCATTCCTTACTGTATTCAGCTGTGTTGAAATGGGTATCTGTCATGGAGATTCAGAGACATACAAGAAACACTTCTTACATTATGTTCTCTTGTCTTTTCTATAAGCACTCAGCTGGTAGGATTAATTCTATATGTTTACAATTAGTAGAAACTCAGAACCAGGTATTTCTGTCAGAATATGTCTAGCAAAACTGAAATATATCATTAAAGGATGATCATTTTGCCAAATTTCTGTCATTTTTTCAGGATTCTGGAATTCTGTGGGAAAGGAAAAGTCCAAGATTTCTACGAGATGGAACATTTTGTGCAGTTTTTTTCAGTTGATTTTAAAATGTTCTGTTATAAAACAAAATGAAAAAAACCTCAACATGGTAAATAGAATGTTTCTATTTTCCATAATTCGATAATTCTCAAGTAACAATCTGAATCTTCTTTCTTGACAATGTACTACATTCAGTCAGAATTAAACAGAATTTGAAATCCTTTGAAAAAATCAAATACTTTTGTACACATAAATTCAATTGATCTATCTATATAATATATATGTAACTATACATAATTTAGCAAATTGAAATTTAGGGTCTCCATCTTTGAGTATTATGAGAAGAAAGGTGCTTTTTTTCTGTCTCCCAGCTAGGAACAGACAGGTTGGCCTTTAAGCCTGCGTGTTAGGTACTCTGCTGTGAATCAATTCCCCATGGGTTGGTTCCCCGGGGAGGAACAAAAGATCCCTTGTGCCCATTCAGTCCTAAACAGTAGCCACTGAGAGTGTCTCCTGGAAGTGCATATAACTCATGGAGTGGGAAAGCTGCCTTTGCCACCCTTGTAGAGACGAGATCACTGCAAGGAGGGAATAGAAGACACGAGCACCCATATCACCATCAGGACTTGTGTGAGAGGCACAGAGATGCTGCAGCCACTAGCACAGGACAACAACTCTATGCCTCACAATTTGATGTGTCTTTCATGCTCCCCAGTCAGCTCATCCACACAGAATCTGAATATTTGGGCCAGACATTTCCACAAGGTAAGTACTCAAATTCTGTCCACCTGCCTGAGGCCTCACTCAGTGTGTATCAAAGCCAGCACTCTGCAAAGGCATCCCAGAACAACCTTCATGTGGTCAGTGGGCGTTGCACACCTTCGTTTGGCCAGCACAGAAGTCCCTGTCCTTAAAATATCTTTAAAAAATGTGAATCCACTTGCTTTGTCATAGTTGTGATATAAATTGAAATTGCTACAAGCCAAGCACATTCTGAGCTGGAATTTCAACACCTCACTTATCTCAAGCAAAATGTAATACTGGCAGCTAAAAAACAAACATATGCCAATTCAAATAGACTGTAGAAATAATGTTCTGAAACACAAACACCTTTTGACAGTTTAGGGAGCCTGGGCAGAGCTGCTAGCGACAAGTACAGCTGGGCTGCCCAATGTCTACCATTATAAGATACTGTTTTAAGTAATTTATAAAGCTTTGACAACCTTTAACTGTTTGGGCTGAACTTTCCCAGACAAGGTATCTGTCTCAGGCTGACTTATTTTGGAAAGTTTCATTGAAATGGTTCAATCATTTCCAAATAATTTAGAGAAAAGTGCAATATTACATTCCTGCTAAAACAGAAATTAACCATACAATAGCATTGCTGAGTTCAAAGATACCTGTACTTCGGAAAGGGAACATCAAAACAGTGTCTGCATCCAGGACATGCCTTTTGCTGGTTCTGAAAAAATCCAGATACATTTTGTCATGACATAAACTTTTTAAAATTTTAGTTTGTTTTGTGCTTTGTAGATACTTGCTCTAAACTAGTAGCTGAACTCCTGCGAGATCTCATTTTCACAGAGCACAATGCCACCCTCATCCCCTCCTCCAGCACAGCTGTGGCTGACTGCATGGGGAGGAAATTTCATCTATAACTAGAACTCTGGTTAATTCAGGGTATAGAGATCAAAGACAACATTTTTCAGTCAGTCTCAAGGTGGGCAGTCACTAAGTTTCTATCCCACTGAGAGCTCTGCAACAACCTCACTGGTCTTAAATGAAAAAAACATATGGGGAAGCTTCACAAGAATTTCAATCAGGTCCACTCTCAGCAGATCTCTGTGGAGGAGAGACTACACAGACATATGCAGATGAAGCCAATCACTTTACTTATATACTGTATTACCCAAACAGATATCAGTACTAAAGAACAGGGGTGGATTAGCACAGTGATGTGCCTGAGTATGGGCCCAGAATGATGCTAATGTTAAAGTAGATATGTGGTTCCCAGGTCAGAAGTTGCTTGTATGTGTCCGACTTGAAGCATGAGGAGAGGAATTCAAGAATTCTTTTATACAGCCATATGTACCTATATTTCACATCATCTCTCCACACCCTACACTGTGTGTAAGTGTGGAAGTGACTTGAGCATAGCTCGGTAAGGATATTTGGTGACCTAGAAGTTGAAAGAGTCTTTAGCCATTGTATTTGAAACAGAAGTAGTTCAAATTAATTGCACCACACAATGAAGGAGACATTTTAGATTGTTTTCGTGGCAGCATTGAAAAAAATAATCTTTCCTCATTTGAAGGTTAATCTTTATCGAATGTTTTTCTCTTTCCTAAATGATTTGTGTTCATCTGACTTGTGATATTCTTCTTTTATTGAAGCATCAATGTAATTCTGATTTTTTTCAGTATGCAAAAATGCTCCAATTCAGCCACAATTTATTATGCGTGGATCAGATATGCCTGGATTAGGTTCTGTGATTTACTATACTGGTACCAAATTAGACATTTCTCAGGGTTTCCTGCCAGTTTCAAAATGAATGACTCTGAAATTGTTGTCAGTTTTATTTTGAAAAAAGATGAGTGAAACCAGTGAGATACCATCTTGCACAGTGTGTGAGAAAGGTTTGACTTCTGTGGCACCTTCTCCCTGTAGATCATAAAGAACCTCTCTAAAATCATCTAGTGTGGCCTCCATTCTTTTCTTACAAGAATAATCATAATGAATCTTCTTTGAAGATCCATGCAAAGACAATACGAGGTCTTATCTCTTGGTTACTACCACTGTCACCACACTACCATTCCCCTGAAAAATATAAATCTAGTGATTTACAAGACAACAAAAATGTGGATTTACTGTGCACATCATAGCTCTGCTGTAATGGTAGTTGTCTAGTAAAAGTGTGAGATTATTTTGGTATAGCATGGCACAACATGGCAGGTAGTAATTTATGTCAAATGGCATTAGATGGAAGAGGTCAAATGTAAAATTTTGCTTCTAGAGTCTGTTTTGCTATTTAATGAATACTTGAGAGGTAGGACCTGCAAATGCGTGACTGTTCTGGTCTGGTACAAAACCAGAAATGATCAGGGTTTCGGGGACTGCTAGTAGTCACATGATCTGGATGTGTTTGAAGGTGTTGTTTGGAGGCATCACTTGCTTTAGCATTCATTAACATAACTAAATCACAGGCTCTATGGTGTTGATGAACCTCATTTACACAAGTTTTCTCCCCACAAGGGGAGAAAAAGTTCAGCTAACTGGCTCACAACTGAAGGGTGAGCTAGGCATAAGGGGACAGAGATATCTCTGTGTCTTAGTTTCCTCTAGTGAGCTGAAGAGCTAGAGATGTGTATAAGGAATGGAAACTATTTGTAGGCCACTCCAAAGAAAACCAATAAAGGAGAAAAGACCTTCAGCCTTTTCTTTAGGTGGATCCTCTGCCAAATCCCACATTGATGTAAGCAGACTGGGAAAACGTGGATGTATTCTGCTACTTAAAGAAGAAGAGAACTTTAGAAGACTTGGCTATAATACAGTCTCTGTGCTGCAAATAACTGAGGAGAACAGGGTACATGCAGGATTCACATGAGCTGCTGGGATCAACAGCTACTGGGAAACCTTTGCCAATGTCTTAAAAAGGAAATCTGATCATGTTGCAGAGGCACCACTTACTCTGTACTGCTTTGTATTGTGCAGCTGGAGCCCAGGCCAAGTCTTTAAAAACAGAACTACAACCTTTGTAAAAATTCAATGTCAGCATTATGGAGAAAAGACCAAAGTATTAGCTTTGCAGGGTCTGTGCAGAGCAGGACCCCCCTCTCATCTGAAAAGCAGCTTATCCCTGGAGGAGAAGACACCAAGTGGTTAGGTTTTTAGCCTAATATTCCCCCTCAGTTACTCTCTTTTGAGAGATTCCATGCAATCTCTATTTTCTCCAAGGAGATCCCAAGGTTTAGCACCTGCTTCATCTACCCAGACCACCAATGCAGCCCATCTCTGCTGTGTCTGCTCCAAGCTACATATCAAATACTCAGGACATTCTTCCAAAACATGAACTGGCATTTTCCTGGGTATAGGAGCATGGTAGGAAAGAAATTGCAACTTTTAAAACATTGTTTTTCCCTAACCATATTAAGACACACAGAGTGTCATATTAGGAACCCACGGTAAAGAAACGGTAAGGACAACCTTTTGCCTTAGGTGCAGTACAAGTAGGACCACAGCATTGCTCATGTTGCTCTCCTACCAACATTTTGAGATCTTCTTTAGTTTTCAACAGACATTATAAGGTACTTTTATAGCGTCTAATTTTGAAAAAAAAAAAAAAATGAGCTCTGTGCTTATATGAAGCAGTTGCTGTAGCCTTCCCCCAGTCATCACAGTGCTTCAGCACATGTTTGGATTTGAATAGCTTCATAAGCATAGACCTCAGTGCATTTATGGAACAGAAGCCTTATAACTTAAGCATGGTACAGGGTTTAAAAATCTGACTGATATGCAAGTAGTATAGATATATCAAAGAAAACTGCAATGACTGCACAGGATAAGCATCAATTGAAAACTGAGATTTTATAGATATTGCTTAGAAAGAAAAAAGTGAAGTAATTTCTTAAAAGTTAGGCACAATAAAGTCAAGAGAGAGAGATAAAATATCAAGTTCCTAGTAGCTGACCCTTTTATTTTCCATGACTATGCTGGCAGCAAAAAAAACCCCAAAACAGAAAGAAAAAATACCCTGGTATATTTCTTCTGAGCAACAAGAAAGTGTTCCATCCCACAGAGCCCAAATTCACTGGTGAGGAGTTGACAAACTGAAGGAACCAACACTAATCAGAAAAAGCATGCAGACTTGTGCTAAAGAGCTTCATAAGTAACTTAATGGGTGAATTATTTATCTAAAATTTAATCTCTCATGCCCTTACAAGACTAACTGTCTTAATAAAACTGTTGTGCATATCGAAAACACGCTCACACTAAAAAAAATAATGTTATATGTAGACTTAAATAAGAACTTAAGTAAAATGTACTTTTATACCTCATATGTACCTCTTCTAATGGTGAATGCTAAGTGATATATAAGGGTTTATCAGAGTGCTAATTAGTAATAGTGAGAAGAAAGAGAGAAGGCAAAACAGAATGTTTGGAGAGAACATAGAAAGCAATCAGAAAAGAGACAAATTTTATCTAACTAACATGCCAAAGGAATGATCATCAGGGGAAGTTACCCATGAACATTCAATATTTTACAATTTCCTTCCTTTAATGCATTTCTCAATCCAAATGTAATTAAACTGCTTCATGTTTTCCCTTTCTTTCAGAAATGAAATAAGAAAAAGGAAAAAAAAGACCAATTAGGTTTGCAGAGCTTGTAAATTGATCAAGAATTCAAGTAGAATTATTCAAAAACCACAAGATAAATGTACATGACTGAAAACTGTTCATTAAGTTATCAGATAATTAAACAATCCACCCTCTTCTCATTTTGTCCATATTCAGTATATCCCCACATTTTCTTACCAGTGTTACTAAATTTTACTAAATCAACCATTTCTTTTTCTGGAAAAAAATTTAAAGACATAATTGTTAAGTTTTGTGTTTATTTTAAGGTTTCTGCGGTTTTTTTTAAAAATCCAGTAAATTATTATTTGATTCCAAGAAAGTACAACTGCCATTACTCATTGCCAGCTTTCAACAATCAATTTGGTAGTTTTGGTGTAGTTGGGTCTAAATTTGAAAGTGAAGTCACAACAGAAAAGAAAAACAAAAAGTCATCCAGACATGTGAAACATCAAAATTATAGCTTCTTGTTGCAGAAGCGATTACTCATTACAAGTTCTCACTGTTTCTCATGCAGCAGCAACTAAAAGAATCCATGACAGAAAATAAATATATAGAAATTTTTTACTAATCCTTTTTATTTTAGCCATTAGGAAAGGATTTTCAAAAGTGAATGAAGCCATTGTTGATCTGCCCATATATTTCTGGGTTGGGTTTTTAAAATTTGATTTTCGGGGTGATGTTAGTAAAGGCTGGGGAGAGAATCAATGTTCAGGATGAAAACACACAGCTTTCATATACAGGAGAACAATCTGCTCATATATAAACACAGTGGGTCCTTTACATAAGAGTAAAGGTACAATAAAAGAAACAAAACAAAGAAATTGTTATTCAGCTATGAGAATGCCACCCACTAAGTCAACCAAGCAGCTCTCCCCAGCATAGATCAGCCCCCCTGACAATCTGGCCCTGTGTTAAAAGGATAACCTTAGTAAAAAAATCTAAACTCTATCCTCCACGGTGCATGAACATACACAAACCAGCTATTTACAGATGTTCGAGGAAGTCAGTGACAATGTCCTGAAAAGGTATGTTATAAGTCTCGCCAGGTGGAATTTCTAAAGAGCTATTGGACAAATTCTTGAGAGCAGTCAGAGCTAGTCTGCACCACCCAAGTGGCATCTGTGGTCACAAATCTGCTACATATTGCTGGTCAGGAGCCCTCTGCTGCTAAAAAAACACACTTTCCTGACATATCCACATCCCTGCCAGGTTTCTGTTACACTTCTAGCATGCAGCCTGGCTGGGGCAGTGCTGCCATAGAGATGTCTTGCTCAGTCACAAGTAGTTGTTTGTAACATGGACTAGTCTTGCGTCTGGGACTGAGCTTCATAAAACTCTGACTGTCTGATCTGCTTCCCTCTCTCTGGCAAATGTAAAGCAGCTGATGTAGAAGACACTGTCACCCTCTGTTTCTTCATTATCTCTCTGTCAGAGGTAGCTGTAAAGAATAATTCCTGGTCACATCAGTCTTATTATGTGTTCTGTTCTAGAAACAGAACTTCCAGAGGGCTAAAACGAGGAGGGAAAAAACCCACTCTTGTATCAAAGAAGCTTTCAAGGCATACTGATTGGATGGCAAGGGGACCCATTTAAAATTTAAAAAAATTGTGGGCACAAATTTTTGACACCTTTTTTTCCCAGTGCCCCATGGTCTCCATTACTTTGATTCAAACTTACTAGAATTTTTTTTACACGATTGTTGCAAGCACATTAAAAAGCAGCTGAAACAATTTTGGGGGGAGGGTACAAATTATAACTAGAAAAGTTACATTAACGTGAAGCTAAAATTTAGATTTAAGGACTGGGCAGATTTAAAGACTCGACATTTTACTAATGCTCAACATGAGCCTGGACAGTTCCGGGATAATTTTTCTGAGCAAAATACCTATGCCATACCCATGTCTTTGCAAATAATAAAGATCAGCTCTTAATTTTAGAGGAACTTACACATCTCTGTCCAATTTATAAACCTACACGACTGCTTGAATCTTCAATACATATTGTATATTGAAAAGTAGAGAGGATTGAAAGCAGGTATGGTTTCTCATTCTCTTTTCCCCTCCAAATTCTTAATGGTCTTCCACATTGGTCTTTAGTGTGACATGCAATGGTAAAAATTAGGTAGAAGCAAGACAGCCAAGACCTGGCAATATTGACTATTGATCCAGCTGTACAGAGTCAGATTACTTGGAAAACAACCCTTCAATTTTTCACTCCAGTGACGCTGCAGGGCAGTTGCTTTTAGGATCATTACCCTTGTCTGTAAAATAAAGGAATGTGAGAATGTGTTTGAGTAAATTCTGAACCTATTTGAACTTTGTGGGTTTGAAAGTTAGTCCTAGAGTCAAATAGTTGCCTTCCATGCACACATCACCTCCACAGCTAACCAGGGCATTCACACTAAGACTGTGGTTTAGCTGTTCCATAAATCATCCATAAATCACCATCATGTTGTAATGAGTGCAATGAGAAATACCTACGCTGCCAACACCTTATCACATGAGAGTTGCTTTAAGAGAGGAAAATCCAGTAGGCATCTTTCCTTGTTATTCTAACTGGCAAAGAAATTAATGCCACTGATGCACTACAAGGGATGCCAGAACCCTGTCTCTTTAGCAAGGCAGTTCTGCAGTAAAGAGTGTGGGCACTTAAGCAGGGTTTGGATAGCAGGAGCTTTAAGCTTAGGGGCAAAATCAGAGAAACAGAGAACAGCCAGAGGCCAACTAGTGTTCAGCTTGTCCCCACTTATGAGTTTTAGTTTTCCTTTCATTTTTGTGTTCAACACTATTCTAAACAAGGGAGACAAGTCTTATTAAAGAGGAACATTAAAGGTAAGAGTGGCCTTAATCCATGAAAACTGCAAGGCAAGTAGCAAGAGTGTGGGCAGGCCAGACAAGCATTAATGATGAGCAACTTTAGCCTCTGCAATGAAACAGTCCTTTCCCCTCGCTCTTTAAAGAGAACAATGAGATGTGACATTTTTTTTGAGGATTATTGCTGTCTCTGAGAATTCAGTCTCCCATATCTCAGCAAACCAGATTACCCAAGTCTGATTTTCACTGGACATTTGATTTTTTTTTTGAGAGGACATCAATGTAGAAGGCACACTCCTGAAACAGATACCTTGAAATAGAAAAATAAATATTATGAAATGTATTGAAATAAAAAATAAATTTATAGAATTGAGGGGGATTAACAGTGAATTGTAAACAGACAATAACATAGATATCTCTTTTATACACAAGTATAGGAAGCATACTGGATGGAAATGAAACTTGGACAAGATCTCAATTTCAGAAGACACCACGGCATGATTCTGAGACTGCGCTGGCTTAACTTCTGAAAAAAGTAATAAAAGAGACTAAATAAGGAAAATCAAAATGAAAGGGAAAAGGGAGAAAGGAAAAAATGTCAAAAGAAAGCAAGCTTCAGGAATGGAGGAAGTCTGTCTCAGACAGCAACGCAGTCTTAAAATGAAATAAGGAAAATATTTAAATTGTCTTCCCAGTCTCAGGTATACCGAGCACATGGAATGTCCTCAGACGAAGGAAAGAGTGGCTCTCAAGATACTAGCTCTGGCTCAAGAAGTTGTTTTAGACCAGTGACTGTTGGAAGGTGGAAGGTATGTTAGACAACGATCCCTCTGTGTTCACCCTATCTGTTATATCCCTTCCCCAAGCATTTGCTGTAACCACTCTCAGAGACAGATTACCAGACAATGCAGACCTTCAGTCTGACCCTGTGCTGCACCTCTCAGCTTTTAAGACAAAAAAGCAATGCATGAAATAAACTCAAGCAGCAAGGATTTAAACACAAGTGGCCATAGTGTCTAGATATTTGGATCTATTAAGAAGCGTGTGATCAAAAGCCAAATCCCTGCTGAGGAACCAAAATTGATGAGATCAGTCCAGACACAGGGCTCTGATTCAGCTCAGCTTTCACACTACAAGTTGTAAAGTAATTTATCACTGAAGAAACCCACATACTTGTATCACATTAGCAGATATTTCCCATGAATAAAACAAGGGATTTTATTTTGTAACTTTCCTTCAAAGACAAGAAGTCTCAGAGTAGTCTCCGGTCCCCCATAAAATGAAGAAAAAAGATTAATTTTCAATTTATGCAGTAATTTTTACAGTCGAGCATAACAAATAAGGTAACAGATTTTCCAGACGTCCAGAGCTCCGGAGGCGCTATTATCATGACTAGGCTGCCCTCTCTTGTACAGAGGGAAATCTACACCTGAATTTTGTATTTCAGAGTTAAAAATACATGAGAGGCTGCTGTGCTCTGTACAGAAGAGGGGGAGGTATAAAATGTGCATTCTCAAACCAGAACTAATCAAATGACACTGTAGCGTTATTATGTAAAGCTGATTTTGTTAATATTTAATATATTAGTGATGTTTTTAGAAAATATTTTATTTCAGGCATTTCATCTCTGCAGGTTCACCAGACAACACGTGGTTCTCTCCTTGCAGACTGCACAGTTTGTCTGCAAAGCCTACCTACTTTAAATAGAGAGGCTTAGAATATACCCCAGAGTCTTTCTGTTTCCACTTTACAGGGAGACTGGAAGATCTAAACTTTAACTGCCTCAGCTGTACTTCCCTCAGCCTAGCTCCAGTCCCTCCATACAACCCCATAGTCAGCCATGACTCCTGTTAGAAATCTACTGAATCCTAAGCCCTTCTCTGTGCAAAGTAACACTCCATAAATTGAGGGACTTCCCCCTTTCTTCTGCAACACTTTGGTTTTACTTGCTGTACAATAGCAATTCAGGGACTAAAAGGACCCCAGAACAGTAAATATGTCTGTTTGGACATACTTAAATTCTTTCTGAAAAAAAATGAAGTAAAAATGAAGTAAAATTCACTTTTTTCCTTCTTAGGTCAGATGAGATGTTAATTTCTATAGTGATTTCCTACATCTTTTCTCTTTATTTTTTAAATTTTGTCATGTAGGTAAAACTCTTCCCACTCAGTTGGAGATGGTGGACAAACAGGGTCTACAAAGAATTTGTTTTTACTAGTGATAATTTATCTAGCTTTCAACTAGCTCTATGTTGGAAAGAGTAAATTCTTAGGGATCGCGTCTAACAGCTTTTCCTCTGTGTAAGTATATGATGCGTTATGACCACTGTGTCTTATACCTTCTTCTCACTTACCTCATTTTCATTAGTCTCCTGGCTATTGACTCATCATCTCCTATCATCTTTAATTTCATCCTAAAAACTGGTAGATGGACTGAAGGGGATTTCAAGTATCATCAAAAGTTAAAATGGCTGCTCCTTAGGCAGGAATCAGCCAGAACAAGCAAATAAAACTCCTGCTCCAAAGATAGGCTTTGTGCTCCTGAATGAAGACCAGAAATATGAGATATATAAAGGAATCCACTAGCAAAATCCTCTGAATAACTCAGACAAGAATGGGAGGTCCTGCTGGATGTTTTTTTTTTTTTTTGCTGTGATGACTGGCACAGCTGAGTGACGCACAGGGGCAGAAGGTATAATACATGAGACACAGGTAAGTAGAATAGCAGAGCTACAGCATAGGCAGTGAACTAAACCTTGACTTCACACCCCTAAGGGCCTGGCCAGCATGGCTGTGGAAACTTGATGGTAATAGGTCTTTAGCAGACTACCTCCCACCTTGAACCATGGGAGCCAGAAAGGAATCCCAGTTCCCTTCTTGGTCTTCTAAGGCAGAGAACGCAGTCTAAATCTAGACTTACTTTGGGAAAATATGAATAAACCCAGGAAAAACTGCAGTGACTTGAGCCTTCTCACTGGGAAAACAGTTCCCCACACACACACACACACAGCCCTTCATTCTCCCCAACAACGGTGTCAATTAATGTTCTGTATGGCAAAACATTTGCTTTAACCACGCTGCTTGTAATTAGCAGTGTCTATTAATACTAGGCATCTGAGACCTGCAGGGTTTGAGTAAAAAGTGCCAGGGCTCAAGTGTTTATGAGCAGTTCATATACAGCAGGAAATTTCTTGTTTTTCTTGAACAGTTGCCCTGTCTGTACTTGCAAAAAACTGCATGGTGAATAGTCATTACCCAGTTTAATAGAGATGTGGGCTAAAGTTTCTGCTACCTGGTTTTACGCATAGGCTGTGGTTAGAGGGGAAAACAGAGAAAAGTCTTATTGCTTACATGTTGGTATGTAATTTAAGTGAAAGCAAGAAGTTTGAATAAGTCACCCTGTGTTTACCACCTTAAAGTAGGCTTTTCAATTCTTTGCAATCCTATGGATTAGTGGTAGATGGGAACAAATCCTGCAGATCCTACCATCATCAATTTTTATGGCAATTCAAATGCTACTCTTAAAATGAATTTTTCCTTTCACATATATATTTAATTTTGATTGCCAGTATGGATTTTTGTTCTAATAGTCTCACTTTGCAACACAAATCATTAAAACAGAGAAGCTTTGTCTTCTCCCTTTCTTTGTGTTGTATATTTTAGAAATGGCTTCCACACCTTTTTATTCTCTGCATTTATGATAATTGTGAAGTATTAGGTTTCATTCAAAATGAGAATGAGTTGATTCTAATTCACCAGGAGCAAAATTAGTCCATTACTATCCTCTTTAACCCTGTACTCTACTCACAGGACCACAGGCACCTTATGAAGACAGCCATTAACACTGTACTAACAATTTGGTATATCATTATGTTGTCTGTTCTCTCATAGTTTCAAATCTGTATTTTGAGTTTGCTAACAGATCTGCTCAGGAATTAGGCAAGTTAACCGAGTTCAATGCACAAAACTCAGGGTAATTTACTACACAGCAAAAAATCCCCTTAGAAAAAAATGGCAGAAACTGAAAGTTTCCTGAAGAGTGAGACAGTCTATTTCTAACTCCATTTGATAAAACTCAACCCTTCATCAAGAGATCTATCTAAACACTGTAGATAGAAAAAGGATTTACTGTAGTCTTTTTTTTTTTCTTCAAATTTCTCTTACAATTTAGCTTACATCTGGATATTTGGAGTCAGTCCATTTTGATTATTTGGAAGTCTATCATTCTTCATATGCAAAAATCCAGGGACAGTTTTATCTTCCCCCAAGCTTCCACAATATTCATGTTAACTGTTCTTCAGTGTGGCCACAGATATTGAGAGGTTTTTGTTTCTAACAGCCTGGATGGAATGAGAGGCTCTGATTTGCTAGAGCACTAAGGATATGCAGTCCCCTCATTAATTACTGTCACTTATATACATGCCACTCTTGTATCAACAGTACAGAACCATCTTTTCTGTTTCAAAGAGAACCAAACAGAAGTTGACAGACTCAGAAATCCATTTCAACCTGGTGGTGTTGACTTCTAGAGCAGTTATAGCAAAGCCAGAAAATGTGAAAAGTGATTGAAGAGTCTCAGTGTATCAACCTGCAGGACACAAGTTTTCTTCCGCAGAAGAGCTCAGCATAAGAAGGATGTTAAGCTATTGGAAAGCATCCAAAGGAGGGCAACAAAGATGATGAAGGGCCTTGAGGGGAAGTCATATGAGGAGCTGTTGAGGTCGCTTGGTCTGTTCAGCCTGGAGGAGACTGAAGGGAGACATTGCAGTCTACAACTTCCTTGTGAGGGGAAGAGGAGAGGCAGGCACTGATCTCTTCTGTGAGGTAACCAGTGACAGGACCTAAGGGGATGGCTTGAAATTGTATCAGGGAAGATTTAGGTTGGATACTAGAAAGAGGTTCTTCATTTAGAGGGTGGCTGGGCACTGGAACAGGCTCCCCAGGGAAGTGCTCACAGCACTGAGCCTGAGAGAGTTCAAGAAGCATTTGGACAACGCTCTCAGATACATGGTGTGACTCCTGGGGAGGGAACTGTGCAGGGCCAGGAGTTGGACTCAATGACCCTTGTGGGTCCCTTCCAACTTGGCATATTCTGTGGTTACAGCAAGGTTATTCACATTTACAGAACACATACACACAAAAAAACTAAATAAAAAAAAGAGAAAGAAGAAAAGGGCAAAAGAAAAAGAAAGGACGGAAGGAAGGAAGAAGGGAAGGAAGGAAGGAAGGAAGCAAAGTTGACACATTGCCAAAAAGCCCCATTTTCAGACACCACAACATGTTGATGCAAATTTATATTGTGTGTTCACTACTTAGAAGGGAAAATGAACCCTATTTTCTTATGTCTATGCAGTCAAAAATTGGATATAACACCTCTTTTTTTTTACTAAAAGAAAAACAGCCAGTAGTATGGGAAGGCATTTGCATTGTCTAAGAAGAGGTTACTGTGGCATAGATTGCTTGTATTCATTTGCAGCTTAGAGGTGCAAATGGATGTCTTCTTCCCTTACCAAACAGGCATTAATTATCTCCCTAAGGCTGGATCAGAACCAAGACTTGATGGCCATGAGGGCAACTGGTAACTGGTGCAACTTCTCCTGAATCGTATGAGAAAGATGGGATTTATATCTACTGAAGAAAGCAGGAGAAACAGGAGGAAGATAGATCAACATCAAATTTGTGTTTATTATTCCTGGCAGACCGCAGGGGGCTCTGGGGATCAGTGCCTAAGGGTAAGTGGGCTGAGGATTAGTAAAAGAGCTGGGAAAGCACAAGAGGAGGACTTTTGTACTTCTTCCGTACACCCTGAGAGTAGTAAAAAATAAAACCCCACTTTCAACCTCTGCTTCCCTCTTTTCAACCTATTTTTCCCCTCCTACAAAGTTCCTGGACAGCATATAGTGGTAGGAGAAGGAGAAAGTTTGCGAGCAAAAAAAATAAATCAAGGTCTATTGAAAACAGGTAAACCCAAAAACCTGGGATGTATGATTTGGCATAAGTCATGTATTTTTAATAGCTGCTGCAGCAATTGTGAAAGGTGGTGGTGGATTTATCATGTCTTGCTATACTCAGATGGGGACCAGTTTCTCTCTGAAAGATATGCTTTAGTCAAACTAATGTCTCGGAAACGGAAGTAGGCAGGAGCTTATGATTTATGCAGTCAGGTGAGAGATGCTAATGTGTCTTTTGTCAATGTAAACTGTTTAAAGGTGGAAAAAAATGGCAAGAAAACTCAGACCCAGCCTAAGTACAGACTGGACAGATAGTATTTACCCCTGAGTTTGGAGAGTGAAAATGGTTTTCCCTTTGAGATTTTCCTTCTCCTCGAGCTTAAGTGATTACTAAAAGGAAAGAGGATGATTACAGAGGTAAAGAAAAATATTCAGAAGTTTCTTAAGCTAGCATAGAATAGAAGCTGCAAGCAAACATATAGTGAAATGTGAGAATGTATAGGAAAAAAATTGGCTTATTCTTAGAAAAAATCTAAGTTGATACAAAAGGCACAGGTATTTGACTGCAACAGCTTTTCTCTCTAGCTTTAACAACAAATATTTTCCATCTTAACTTCTCCATGGTCTACAGGAATCTGGCACATTCTGCTCTCCAAAGACACTATTACAATTAAGGGTCACTTAAATATCTAGCAAAGACAATATGGATAAAACTGTACCCTTCTCCCTGAAGGTGGATTTTGATGTACATTAGCAGGTGCTCTGAGAATCCTAAATTGTCATAACCGTAATTCATCAAATAAATGGAAGGCTCGGGTATCAGAATAGTACTACAAGCACAACAGAAAAAAAACCCTTGGCTTCTAAATTTCTGTAACTCGTAGAGTCTTTTGTTCTTAAAGTTGCTTCATAAAGAGGATGGAAGCCATAAGGAAATAAATCTAGTTGTCTGTCTATGGATTAAGACCTGGAATGTGCAAACAAAGGATTTTTTTATGTCTTTGAACATTTGAAAAGCCAAATTCCCCTAGATACCAATCTCTGAGTAGCCGAACACTTTATCTACATTGATTTTTTTTTTTTTTTTTTACTTCTGTGTAATTTATTTTTAAAATATTCTTTCCTATATGTCAAATAGGGGGTAAAATGTTTGGACATATGCCTTATTTGAAAAAATAGAATATGTATATTATTATATTATTGGGTTTTATCAAACCTCTGGGCCAGATAAAAAGGAAGGAAGGAAGAAAACTGTACTGGTTCAGACTGGCAATTCAGCTCAGTGTATTAAAACAGAGCGTTGTACAGAGGGATTCAGTGTGTTTTGCTGATATATGCAGACACTATTAATTTTTAACCCCAGCATTTTAAGTTCCTATTTTGAAAATGTGCTGCATTTTCAGGAAGCAACAAGAAAAGCTGTTAAAATTTATTTCGGGATTTTTAAATACATTCTTTCTCTGGGTTTGTTGGTTTTTTTTTTCTCCTGAATGATGGGGTAATGAAACTTAGTATCAGCCAGTATTTTAAAACTCTAAAATGTGCTCTTCAATAAGTGCCAGAAATAAAGCAAGTTCCTGTGTGCAGTGGTGTAAAACTGGTATGAGTTCAGACAGAACAGCATTACATCAAGCCATGAAGTGTGTATTGACTGAGTTGCATGATTTAGTCTAACTGAGCGAAAAAAAGATTTTTTTACTGTAGGTTTTATGAAATGATAAAATATGAACATTGGAGTGTTGAGAACTTGGCCCTTACAAAGATAGCATTATACTCCCTTTATTTGCTTGAATTTTTCCAAACTTAATAAAATAAGAACAAGTGATTCCTTGGGTTAATTATTTCAATCTCCAGTTAAATTTCACATGCTCACATGCTGGTTGTGCCATTCTTTCCCACAATGCATCCTCTTGAAAGATACTTTTTGTCACCACAAATTCAATCTCCTCAGAGAAATGGCTTCACGTTAAGTGCCCTTTGACATAGTGAACTGCTGGACATAAAGGATTGTTCTAGGTACAAATGAATGTGAAAAAAGTTACTGTTAAGCTTAAAAAGATCATGTAAGTGCATTAGGTTTCTAGTACGGTTTGATTTGAACACATTTTCTACATGTGCTCATGCAGGTCTGTATGCCTGGCACATCAGCCACTTGGAGTTGCTGATAGGCAGTTTCACTGAGTGTCATCCTTTGACTCTAAGGAGAAGCTTATTCATGCATCCCTTCCTCCCACTGCCTCAGCAAGCCAGAGGAAAGCTGGACCCCACACTTCCACTATGGATTTATGATGTCCACCTCTTGGACAGCAGCCACATGATATTCTTCACCATGAGTTCCCTTCATGCTACCACATTTTGGAGGTGTTGCAGCTTGGCATTAACACTGCTCCTGACTCACAAGGCATAATAAGGTATATGCAGGCTATGTCTGCCAGGCATAAATAGCAAAGGAGCAGTGCAACCGAACTCAAACTGAACACCTACAAATTGTCAACAAATTAATTTACATTACTGCGAGTGACTTTGACATATTAAACCTGAAGGTATGAGGTGGTTATCGCTTGTTGAAAACTGTCCTTTCAAAAAGCTGTGCTTTTATGCAAGTTCAACACTTTTTGTATATATCTGAACCCAATCCTACTGCTTTTTTAAGGATATTTTTGACAGTCAGCAACAGCAGCACTATTGAGTAAAATATTGCAATTCTGAAAGGAGAAAAGCCTTTTCTACCTTAAGGAATAAGACACCAGGGGAAAAAGAATGTCATATTACTCAAATAGTGACATCCAAAATATATGCTCAGACTAGGAAGGAAACTATGGCAAATCATGAAAAGTAGGTTTGGAGGGCTTCGGTTTCTTGGCAAATGATCTTAGCTGCTATCTAAATTAGAAACGTAAAATTAGAAGGCGTGCATATTGCCTATAGCTTTAAAAGGAAATATATTGCCTGGTATCAGTTTACTGGAAACTGTAAATACACAGTGTAAATTTAAAATTTGCTGTTTCAAGGGACTTTTTTTTTCAGAGAAGCAAAAAAATTTAAGTGACAAGTTTTGGGTTTTTTTTTAATTCTTACTGACTTGACTGGGAAATACATGATCTGAAGCACAAAGGGCTTCTGAAACATTCTGGGATAAGAATTTCTTGTAATTGTTTCATAACTTTGGTTATGCACAGGTACAGCTTTATATTCTGAAAATCTACTGAGTCCAAGGCACTTTCATCAGTCACAGTTCTAGGATGTTCTACTCTTAAAGAACTCAGCTGGGATTCCACAGTTTATATCTTGAATATCATACCTGTAAACTTTCTTGGCCTTTTCTTGATTTCTTGGATTAAAAATGAAAAGAATAAAGATTCAAATGAGCATTTAATCCTACAGCAGGATTTATTACAGTGTCATAATGATTGCTTCAAGCAAACAAATATCAACATATGTAAACAATCACTGCTGTGTTTACCTGATGTATCATCCTGAGTTATAAAAATTTACTCTGGGATAAAATGTGCTTTTATCCTGAGGTCCATTGCATATGGTAACATGGAACAGAGATGGAGAGACTGGAAGTGGGAGGAACTGCATGTCAGAGACATGGGACTCTGCAGTGATACATTGATTTGGAAGCAATATACTGTCCCTCCCAACATGAAGGCTGGTCTCCTTTTTCTATCACCAAGAGACAACCTAAAAAAACTAGAAAGAAAACAATTCCACATTTTCTCAGACATCCCTAGTTATCAGCAGACCAAGGCAAACAAGATCTTACGAGGCAGATGAGAAAAGAGGGTTTTGTATATCCTGATTCATCTTTCAGACAGGGCAACCCAGGTTTTCACCTCTGAATCTTTCATAGACTGTAGGAAGCAGGCTTGCCTAAAGGGTCCTACTACCAGCTCTGTAAGGTCTGTTGTAATCTGAGACTGTCAAGATCTTTAGTCCAAATCTATTGTCTATAGGCAAAAATCTGCAACTCTGCCTGGACAAATTTCCCATTTTTGGAAGACTGTTTTCAACAAGAAAAAAGCTATCATCCAAAGTAAGATGAAAAGAGCTTGTTAATGAAGCTGTTCCATCTTATGCTTGGGGAATTAGTATCAGCATCATGAGGAAAACCAAAACAAATCAGAGAGCCAGTTGTCGCATCTCATCTGTATTTGTCTGTGCTCCCACTGTGCAAGGAACATTATTGCACTACTCAAATTGTAGAGGCTTTTAGGGTTTCCTTTGTGGAGAATATAGCTCTCCACCATCAAGGACACAATGCTAACAGGGTAGAGATTGACTTCAAGCAATGCGATATCAGGGCAAGATGAGTGATGAAGCGGGTCCTCCTTAAAGATCCTTGGTTGTTAAAATTTTAAAGAAATACAGGTTAAGTAGGTAGGAGTGCCTTTTTTTCTGATGCACTAAAGCTACTTTTTTTTTTGCATGAGTAAACTTTTCATGCTGGATCATTTCATAAACTAGAAGAGCAGAAAGAGAGAAAATCTGAATGCGCTAAATTATTAGAATGAGTCCTATCCCACTGATATCAACATTTTCATCCAAGTCAGTATTTCATTACCACATTTTTGAGTCAATAGAGTTTTAGCTTATCAGCTCAGAGTCAAGCTGAAAAGGTGAAGGTACAATGAGACACCTCAAATTTCTGGAATGGTTACAGGGACACAGTAAATCTAGGTATCCTTTAGTGCCATTTCCACTGTTCCTACAGGCTGGTACTGATACTAGTGGATTTTGATAACTGCAGTCATCACATCTCCATTGATTTAGGCTCTGGATAGAGCAGGAAGAAAACACTTCTGTGTGTTTCCTTGATCTGATGGATCTTCTGTTCTAAGTGGTGTCTCCTCCTCTATGTTCAGAATGCAACTTTTGTATTGTGTTTGGAGAGATAAGACTGAAATTGCTACCTAGTATGAGCAGATGTGAGGTAGGATAGGCTGTGATAGGAAGAAATTTTATTTCTTTAATTCCTATGCAAACATGAGAAGCTGTCACACCAGATAAGAAGCAATGGTACAAGCTTTATTTCTTTCATTCCTTTCATTGTGCTTACAGCAATAAAGGGAAGAAATATGAAGTGTCTTGTGCATCTGCTATGCTGGTCATTGCTGGAAAGTTGCCAACTTCAAATCTTCAGAAACGGATGAGGCTTTGCCCCTATTGCTTAGGCACACAGCTGAAAACAGCTATGCTGTACAGTGCAAGACTGCATTTGACTCCTGTCCCTCCCACCCCATGCATATTCCCTGTGTTACTACTGCCATGTCACCACAATTGTCCTGGTTCTGACCTTTTTCAGAGATGACTGTGAGAATTATTCCTTACTGGATGTTGCAAACACCTGAAATCAGGTCAGCCACCCTTTTCCTCCCTCAGTACTTTGGGTATAAAACTAGTATTTAGCAACTGTGTTTATTTCATTAAAAAGATCAGGTAATTATTCAAAGAGGCTGATTCAAGTAGGCCTCTTGTACTGAAGTCTCCAAAAAATCTTTTTCTCTCTTATCTGAGGCCAAAAAAGAAGAGAGAGGAGAACTAAAAGGACTACTCAGTCTATGAAAACATCACTACAGATGTACTGATGATGTCCTAAAACTGTGTTTCTATAATTAGGTATTTGTTACTTTCTAATTATCTAAAGATAGTCATGGTAACAAGATATTGCCATTGCTTTTGCTTATTTTTAGTTACTCCTAGAAAGTCTGAATAGCCTTTGGATCCAAAGACGCACCTGAAGACCATTAGGAAATTACGGCACAGAGAAATTAAAAGATCAGTACTACATAACCCAGGAAATGAGAACACTCCCTGTCTCTCATTCCGACTGCAAGATGTAGCTATCTCTTTCCATACTGACCCTTTCATTCGAGATTACAAGCTGTCATTACTCATCAAAGAAAACAGGCCATGTAAACAGACAAAGAATGCCTCGGGGGAGCCTTTGCTGGAAAAATGCACCACGGGCAGGTGGCAGAGCCCAGGGTCAGCCCCAGTGCTGTATCTGCAGGGTCCTTCGCGACAAGCAGATGTCCCCAGCCCTGATGGGGGAGACACAAGACCTGTTCAGGCAAGGACCACCCTGCCGCTATAAACCGGCCAGGGGCAGCCTCGTGGTGCTAGGCAGGTCTGCAGGTGCAGGCTGGACCCTGCAACCTGGGAGGGTCCTTCCCCTCCCATCTTCTTTTAATACTTTCATTTTGTTCTGGGTAAGGCGCGGTTTGTACCCCGCTACACGGAGCGATGCGAACGCCACCTTTACGCTTCCTTTCCTACCCCCGTGTTTCTTGTTCACCGCATTGGCAGGGAATCGGGATGCTGGACGGCCCATCAGCGTCTCGAGTTCAGGAAGTTCGAGGACCCGCTGGACCTGTGGGCAGCCCATGCACACGGAAACCCTCAGCGAGAGGCTCCCCGCGCTGCTCCGCAGGCACCGCCACCCGCGGCCTTACTTTAAACCAGCAGCTGACAGAAGGAGCCGCCGGCAGTAGCAAGGAGTCCTCGCGCCGCTCCCAGCGCCATTCCTAACGCCGATCCTCGCGCCGTTCATTCCTAACGCCGATCCTCGCGAAGGTCATTCCCAGGGCCGTTCGATCCCAGCACCCCCCAGCCCCTGCGCCTCGGCCCCGCGGCCACCGGGTGGCGCCCGCGCCCCGCCAGCGGGGGCGGCGGGAGGCGGGGCTGTCCCCGCCGAAATCCGCCGGTTTCAGCCCTTCCCGGGCGCTCTCCCGCTGCCGTGGAGGTTCCCGCCGGAGGAGGAAGGGGGCAGCAAGGGCCCGGGGAGCCAGCTCTGTCACACGCCTTGAGAGACGGCGGGGCGGCGGGAGCCGGGGAGGTGCGGGGGGCACCTCCGGAAAACTTTAAAGCGGGACGAGCGCTGCCAAACGCCAAGAAAAGAGGTGCCCGCTCCGTGCGGACGGCTCCTGGTATCTTATGCTGCTACTTCGTTATTAAATAAAGTAATACTTAGGAGTGAGTGAACAAGCTCAGAAGCTGACTTGATGTTAAAGGTCTTTTCCAACCTTAGTGATTCTATGATTCTAAGCTGGCGTAACTAGATAACCTCCCCCTAGTCCTTTCTGTAGGCATATTTAAACACTTTTGAACAGGTATGTTCATCCCTCCTCCCCCAGCCCCCCCTTCTTCCACCCTGCAAGATCCTTCCAAATCTTTCCTCTGCCATTACAAGACCAAACCCGTCATATCCCTTTTGGCTGCATCTGCAGCCTTTTTTGCAAATCAGTTTTTCTTTCACCTGGATTTCTTCCTCTTGCTGATCTCTCCCAGCCAGCTGCCAGTTCTTCTCCAGGAGACACCTTGGCAGAGAGCCAGGGATGTGTCTTGATGACAGAGAGGAAACCCTTGTGCCAGTCAGAGATGCTGGAGGCCACGTGGGGTAGTCTTCCCATCCTCATTCAGGGTCAGAGGCACACCAGAGGATCTTTTGTGGGCTTATTAGAGTTTGGGAACTGTGTCTTTCTGGGTCTGTAGGTATCTGAAGAGGATGCTTTCAGAAAAATTCTTAACTCATAATTTGTTTATTCTGTTATAAATGTTGAAAAAAAAAAGAACTTTTTTTGGCTTAAAATAATGACGGTGTAAAGGCATATCTGAGAAGTGAAAAAATAGTTTTTATTTTATATTTGTTACTAGAGACACACACTGAAAGCCTGGAAGAGGAAATGAGGGTTGTTATGTTGTTTTGGTGCCTCATGTACAAGACATTTTAGTGTTAAACTGTTCTCAGAAAAAATTATCTGCTGTCTTTCAATCCACTGCTAGACTTGCCACTGTCTTGCACACTGAGGCATATATTACAAGGCAGGTGGATATAAAACCTTAAATTTTGCTCAGGGAAGTGGTGGAATCACCATTCCTGGAAGTGTTCAAGAAATATTTAGTTGTGGCACTTGGGGACACAGTTTAGTGGTGAATGTGGCAGTGCTGGGTTAACACTTTGACTCAACGATCTTAAAGGTCTTTTACAACCTTGAGGTTGTAAAAGATATGATTCATATTCATATCAGGTCATAAAAATATGATTCTATTCAGCTTCAGCAGTAGGAACTACAGTGTAATGTCACGATTTTCATTCATTTTGCTCTGATGTTAGATAACATCCTGACTGGGTGTAAGACTTCTTTGTGCTAGATACACAAAAATGAAGGGAAGCATGGGCTGTTCCTAGAAGATCTTACAGAATAATCCAAACCATAGATGAGACACATGGGGGTTCTGTGAACTAGAGACTTCAGTTGAAAATCAGAGGTTAAGTCAAAACTACTAAATAGCATGAAGGGCTGTTCTTTTATACCAAGACTGTCCTCTGGCTTTGAGGCCAACTGCCCTTGGCGAGGTTGTGTCCATTCTGCTTATGACTGTGCACTCTTAATCTCCAGAATAAGATGACATTATGTAAACTGTATATTGTGAATAATCCCTATCCATTGCTGACTTGGAAACTATGTCTTGGCATTGCCTGGGAGAATGGCACGTGGCCCATACCAAAACCACAAATGTGCAGGGACCTCTCCAACAGTGTAATAGCAGAGACACTGGAGCTGCAATGCTCAGAAATGCTTCTCGACATCATTTTTTTTAAACTTGTGACATCTCCACAGGGCAGGGTAGGCTAAGGTACTAACTGTAAAATGACTATGTGGATGCTGTGTTTCAGCTCAGAAGGAGTCTAGCTGCAGTCCTTTTACACAGGGAGTATGGGAATGGAGACTCTTGAGTGTCAGTCAAATCCTTGGCATCTGTTCCAAAACTTGAAGTGGTGGTCAAAATGACGAGAATTTTGGTAATGCTGGTGGTCTTATGTTTATAGTAACTACCTCTCTCTTACAAACTAAGGATATCCTTAGATGATACAATATGAACAGTTTACAGAGGTAACTAGTGTTTTTACTTGGAGTGAGGGAGGGCAAAAAGCACAGCTGTTTCATCCACATCAGAGCTGTATCTAGGCTAGAAAGAGGATTTTTTTTTTCTTATTTGTGAAGCCTGGTGAAAAAAGATGTTTATGGCATAACTTGCATCACAAGTTCACGGGAAATTACATAGAATGGGAAAGAAATCTGAAATTGTTGTTCCCTGAGAGAAAGGGAGTATTCTGGGCTGTATCATAAGATGAGCAAACACCTCAAACTAGGTTACTATTAGAAATAGATTGGTGTCAGGTCCTGCAGTTGTGAGTGAGAAATAATCTTCAACACATACGTGTGCCATACAATTACACCTTAGCCAGTGTAAGACACTCCAGGCCTGTCTTTCAAGGTTTTCAGTTCACGCTTCGTAACATCACTGTCATGCTGTTAAATGTTAAACTTGTAATCCAAATATCATTACAGGTAGCTAAATTTTATACACTCATATCCATGTACGTCCAGCTGGCACTTTCATTTTTAATGGATGGAGACAAATTCACTCTTGGGGGTGGTTCCTTATTATGGTCTACCTTTATATTTTAGTCTGTTAGGTTCTGTCTCTAGTTACTCCTATGCACAGAACTTCACCAATTTGGCAGTTTAGCTTTAATCTGGGGGTCCTACAGAAAATTGTTCAATTTTCTCCTTGTTTTCTTTCCCTACTTTTCTCATGTCAAAAAGCCATTTAAGTCCTCCCCCAAATACCACAAGTTTTGCTCTGTTTCCTATGAAACATGTCAAGAATTGGGCACAGCCCAAATGGATGTGAGGTGTACTCTTCGTGTGTTGGAACTTAATTGTCATTCTGGGATTGGAGTGCCCCAGAGGTCTTCCTGCATACACAGGATGACCTTTTAAAACCTCCACAGTTCTATAGAACTATCCTAATAGACCTTTCAAGCCTCAAGAATATCCAAATGTAGCTCAAAAATGTCTCATCCAGGAATATAAGACATTTCTTCAGGACTTCAAATCACCTTCCTAGTAAATAGCAATGTGTCTCTCTTTTTTTTTCCCTTTGAAGGTTATTGATGCCACACTGGGACACAGAGGAGGAGGAAGAAAAGTGTTTTCCTGCACACCAGC
Source organism: Pseudopipra pipra (assembly GCF_036250125.1). Lineage (NCBI taxonomy): Eukaryota > Metazoa > Chordata > Aves > Passeriformes > Pipridae > Pseudopipra > Pseudopipra pipra. Next base: position 33,019,513 of record NC_087549.1, on the reverse strand, counting down.
AATCTGATGTAAACAAGATTAGAGCAAGTGATACAAGGCACTATCTGCTGCTTGGAGTAGGGACCACAGATTGCTCCCTGCAGCAGATGATATTAGCACAGGTATTCAGTATCTCCCCAAAAGTGAAGCAGACATGTCCAGACCATACATGTGCCAGAGTGCAGGTAAAAAGATTTAACGTGAACCATCTTTCCAAGATCTCCCTTTTAGATAGTGAGAAACATTACAGGCATGTATGTTTATTCTGAAGGTGGGATGAGGCACTTCTACAGAAGAAACGAGTGACACTGGATTTGTTTGGTTTTCCCCATAGTGACCACAGACTGCATCTCTTTTGGTAGTTCATCTGCTTTCCTGAGACTTCCCAGAACATTGACCTACTGCACTCCTCTTCAATGAGGGCAAGAGAGACTTCCCTGAAGAAATGAATCTCAGGAGAGTTGGAATCTTTCAGCTCCTTGTTGCAAAAGACTTCTGATTCAGTTTGGTCCCCTTTTCCTCTAGATGGCCTGCCCTCTTGTCCACTAAGGACATGAACTGATTTAAACTTCATACTGCTTATATTCAAAGAATACAATAATTGTTTATGCTGTTCCAATCTCAATTTTGTATGAACAGTCATGCCTACATTTACTCCTTTTACTGACTATGGGATTTATAGTACTAATGATGTTGCTTCTGCCATCACAGCAACTTGGAATTAAAATTAAAAAGTGATCCATTAATTTTCTGATTACCATCCATTTACCTTATTCTTGTTGTTTCTGTGAAAATTCCTCTAAGCTAAAGCTGATGTTGTCCATACCTTTCATATATGCTGTGCTCACTACACAGGTCTTCATAAACTTTTACAAAGTGATGCAGCCTGTTTGCTTGGGTTGCGGTTGTGTTTGTGTGTACATTCTGACTCACAGCTCTGCCTGCTTTGTTGTCATAGAGAGCTTTTCTTGTCAGATTCTGAATTATTTTTAACCTTGGAAATGTGAATTCTTTTTAACAATTTCACCACCGTGAAAATATTGGGTGATTTCCTTTGCTTGCTAAATTCCAGTCACACTGAGGTTAATTATAGTTCTTCTGAGTGTTGCCACATATTTCTAGTCCCAGACACAGACTCTCAGACTGTCAGCACCCCAACATTACAGGAGTGATTCTTCAGCTCTACATCAGCCACAAGTTCTCAGTTTTGCTTGTCTTGTTGGATAGATAACTATATGAACCCTCCAACTGTCTTAACTTTTGTTGGAATTTTAACTCTAGTGAGATTCTCATGTGCCACATTCCAAATAAGACAATTTTAGTTATTTTTTACTAATTTGCATTTACAAATTTTTCAGAGCCCAGGAAGAGGGTGATACCCATTCCTTCTTAGTACCTGACTCCTAACCAGCCTAAACTGCAATAGCACAGGTCTCTGAATAATGTAGCAACTGATCCACTGCACTCCTGCCAGAATATATTAAAAATACGGATTTAGGTATTTAGCGTTTGGAAGGCAGCTCAACATCTGTCTCTGTGCACTGTAGAAAATATCTGTGTACATCTCTTCCAGCTGAAGTATACCTAATTCTTAGGTATAATTGCTATTAGTCATGGTGAGAATCTGCACTGCCATGCCAAATGCATACAGAATTAGTTACTTGGGAAGAAGTGACTATTGCACAATAGAATGGACAGCTTTCCAAGTTATTTCATCCAAATAATATATTTATTATTTGCTTATAAGGTTACTATAAGCTTGTATAAGTGGGTGGCTCTAAATTTCCCTTCTTCCTTCTTTTTAGCTTCTTCGGTTCATATAAAGTTCAGACATTTAAACATGCCTGTATTCCTTACAACATTACATAGTTAACTGAAACATTAGATATTTAACTGAATCATGCAGTTGGTCACCTTCAAATCCTTCTAGAGTCAATAGAGACAGAGTAAATTTCAGATACTTATTAAGATATTAAAATTGATTTCTTCAACTCCCTCCTTCTCCTGGGAGACCCCTATAGCAAACTGCACTTCTTTCAGTCACCTTTACTTAGCTGATAAACTCAAAATTTTTATTTAGAATCCTTAGCGTGTCTGAGAGTTCTTTAAATAGTATGTGTATAAAGGCACTAAATGGGAAAGGTGAGGCTTAGGTATTTTTTATATGCAAACTATGTTTATTTTACTCAGTTCAGAATTGTTAACATTTTCAATATGACAGATGTATTTTCCTTGTGTAAGCAAACACATGCATTGGAAAGGAATGATTTCATGAGAGACGCTAATGATTTGCTCTATCAGATTCCCACACAGAATAGAGAAAAAACGAAGTTCCACACAGCATCTATATCAGTCTAAAGTCATGAAAATATTTTTGGGAGACAAGTATTCCTCCTTCTGTATGGACTGTCTGCCAGGAAAGTCAATGCAGGTATTCTGCCATTAGGACTTCACATGAAACAGGTCTTGGCTGAATAGCCAAGTTGCAGATGATTTGGCATTTTATTTGTAAAACAGCTTTAGCAAATTCTGCATAACTTTGTGGGATCAAGATGGGTACACACTTTACCTTGTCATTAATGTAACAAAAAAATCACCAAGTGTAAACTTGTCAAATCTAATAAAAATGTATGTATTTCTTACCTTCCGTGCTTGTGAACTGTAGAAATGTGAGGTAGTTTTTCATTTTAAGTCTCCCCTCCACACAGCTCTGGAATTACCCACTCAAAGAAAACACTCAGACTTTACAAATTAAATCAATTTACTCTATCAAATTGGCAAAAACTTGATTTAAAAAAAAAAAGGGAAAAAAAGAAGAAAAAAAGAAGGATCAAAACACATTATCTTTCTATGGAATCTCAAATGCTCAAAAATAGCATTTTAGAATGTTTTGGTCACCTCATTCATATAAAGCACTGATCTGAATTTCATCTGTTTGTGAGTTTCAAAGACTTCAAAAATGCATGCATGTACTTTTGGTATGTCTTTATAGGTGAGGAATGCCAGAATACGTGACCTATCTGGCACTTCCCTGGAAAGACAGCGGCCTTCATCTCAGAACAAACCTGCAAGGAGCCTGTTCAATTGCCTGAACTTTTTCCTAATCACATAATGCCTTTCACTGGGAGAGATTATTAATTTGCTTTTAAAAAGAATAGTTATGAACCCAAGGATTAAAATTAATGATTTGAAATGTAATATCCTTGTTGGAGAAATCCAAACATCCCTAACTACTATATTAAGAGAAATAAGTATACACTAAGACATGTATCTCTCTACAGACGTGTTTAAAAGAAAGAATTGAGTCTTAGACAACATTCAGTATCTAAAAGCTATCATTTTCTCTCCAGTTTTTGACCTGAAATGTTACCTGTGGCCATTGTTTACTTCTATTCTAAAACCAGCGACAGTCTGTTGGGGCACTATGTATCTGTTATAATAAGAAGTGCAGGAAGTGCATTCAATACTTTACGAAGAAAGTATTTTTATATATTATGTAGGCACAAAGAAAAAAGTATTTGAGGTCATGTAGTATGGTGCATGGATGGAAGCAATCCATGCAACATGTTTTACTTCATGTTACACTCCTCACCCGCAGTTTTGACCTACTGTATTTACTTAATATAACCACTTCATATTTGGGAATATACCCTGAACATTTTTTTCCATTACTTTGCATGGACCTTTTTATACTGTTTAAACTTCTCCAGCTTTCCTTGTTTTTCTGATCTCCTAGAGTCGTTAACCAATTACAGCTGGGATCAAGGCCAAAACCAGCTAAATATCACAACTGAGATTATCTTAAGTGGTACCTTAGTTAAACTGCTGAATAATCTTTTCTCTAGGGTTTAGATAAACATTGGCTGAGTTTTCTTATAACTTATGCCTTCCTAAAGGTCCTTCCTTTTTGCTTTACTGTTTATGTTCTTTTCTTTTTATAAAGCTTCCTAGGGAAGGTCAGTTGGAGTCCCACCTCAGTCACACAACTGCAAATTAGGATAGCCCCTTTCCTTCACAGACTTTCTCGGGAAAAAATGGAAGATAAGTTATATTATGGTCTCTGTACAGCTTGCCCCCAAATCACTAAAAGCAACCATTTCAACAGATCTCAGACTGATCGCTCATCTTATTTTGCAGTGACTCTGGATTATTTTACATTTTGCAAGAAGAAAAGCCATTATCTGCAGTTCACCTACTTGCAAGACACTGCCAATAGTCAGTTTGAGTTTCTATGCAGTATGTCAAACCAGAAATCCATGACATAGAATGACCTGACAACAAAATAGGTTAAACTTTTTCTTGTTAAGCAAATGTTTCTTCCTCCTCACTGCTTATATGAGGAAGAGGTGGCTTTTTCTTCTCTAAAGCAATTCCATCTTCCTTACTGTGAGTTAACCACTAGTGAAGTATCTTGAGAAAAATAGAATCTTATCTCAGGAGTTTTAATCTTAAAACAGGAAAATTCTGCTCCAACTAGGAAAACTCATCTGATTTTCCCACTGCAAAAATACAAATAAAAGCAAAACAGACTACAGATGGAAATGTGAAATGACAGAGAACAGCAAAACAAGCTATTACAGTATATGATATTGATTTCTTAAGCTACATTTATTTATATTTCTGCATCACAGAAGAGACTGTTACAATGCATTCTGTAAGTTGTAAAAATGTGTCTTTCCCTGCTTATTGATATAGTACTGTGCCTCACATGAAATGTTTGGGGTGATAATGTTCTTATCTGACTCTGTTGTGGAGATGTATCTGCTCTCAAGAGGTGGGGAAGATAACTGTGTTTACAAAAGCAGGTTTCAAGAACATGCATTACAAAGATGCTCACATATGGATGCAGCCGCACAGTATCACAGTACCAGCAATTCATTGTAACCAAGCTTTTAATGTAATTTATAAAAAAATAGAGTTATTTACATTTGCAACTTATTTGATGGCATCCTCTTTTATTACAACATTTGAATCCATTAATAAATGACACTTTAACTCATTTGAGAGCAAACTTTCCAAAGATAAGCATACAGGAAAAATATTTAAAACATTGCAAATTCTTGTTATTTTGCAGCATCATACAAACTCATTCTTTTCAACACATGCACCCTTGCCATACAGTAAGCAAAATTCCCTTCCAGATTAAGGTACAGAAACTCTGCCACAATTCTAGTGACAGTCCCACATTCTTACATGTGGCACTTCAAGATATAACCAAAGGAATTAGTTTAATTCCAATGGATGGTAGCCTAAATGCAGAATGTGGCCTCTTACACAATTCTAAGAAAATTCTGGTTAAAGGGACCAAAAAAAAGAAGTATGACTATACTTATTGCATAGTTGCAGTAAGCTAGATCCGTGAATACAAAGGCCATCAAAATATATTATAAATCTATCTGAGTTTCAAAGCTACTTTAAAATACTGTTTTGATTTACAATAAAAATAACACTGTTTGGGGTTAGTTTGTAGAGTTGTATTTTGGTCCATGCTGTTAATTCTATATCATTATATTCCTCTTTCATTAGTTTAAAAGCCTCAGAACAGCAGGTCCTCAGGCAATTGTAGGAATGATGAAGCCAAGTCTCAGACTTCAGCTGCTGCAGTCAGTTCATAAAAAGTCTAATTCCAACTCCCTCCCTTCTTTACTGCTTTAAATAAACATCCCTCAGAACTCTAAGGGAAAAGAATGACAAGGGACACAGATTTAACACTGTTAGAGATGGGGGTTTGTCCCCATCTTCTAGTCCTGAGCCGATAAACCACAGCTCTTAAGAATATCCATCCCATAAAAAAGATCAACAACAATTAAAAATCTTCAATTTATTCTGACTATGCAGTAGTTCCACATAATCTGCTGGCTGTAGAAACTTCTTTGGTATCAGAGTCAGGTCTTCCTGAAACCACAAATGGCCAAGTCTGTAAGCAAAAAGAAAAAATATTTCATATTAAAAGAAAGTTTATCTTCGTATGAAACTGGAGCTTTATTACTGATAGATGTCTAACTCTGGTTCAGTTGCAAACATGTCATCATGTTTTAGTCCCTGTGGGAAGCACAGAGAGAGCTGAGTTCCTCTAACAAATATTTTCATTACGTTTTTCATTATAATTAAATGCTCCACAGAAGGGCTGCAATGGTCAGCAACAGATTGTTCTCATCCAAAATGCAACGTTTCTCTTGCTTTGCAACTGTTTACATCATTTAATAAATAAAACCATATCAAATACTCAAAAACAATCACTCTGCTGCATATAAGTAACCTTTTTACCCCGTGACCAAGCATCGGGCGTTTAGTTTTGGCCCGATGAACTCATGACGGCTTGCTGGTGCTCCCGGCCAGCCCGCAGACCGAGTTACTCCTTTTTAGGACACTAAGCTTGCCTAATGCCCGAGGAATGTAGTTCTTTAAGGTCCCCTACTCTGACTCCCCAGGACTGACACACCCGCCATCACCGAAGGTCAAGCCCGGCGCTCGGGTCGCCCGCGGAGCGAGGGTGGCTGGGGATTCACCAAGCAGCCCGGGCCGCCCCGCCGCTTCTTCCTGGGAGGGCACGGCTTGAGCGCTGCCAGTCGAAGCCCGAGGGGCTGGCCCTGCGGGGCTATCCCGGACGGCCCCCTGGGGGTTTCCCGAGGGTGCCCCTCGCCGCGCATCCCGCCCTCCGCGCCCCCCGCGCCGCGCCGTACCAGGTTGACTGGGTGGACGTAGCCGTTCTCGTAGCGGTCTTCCTGCAGGAGCTGTCGGAGGTGGGCGATGTAGCTGGACGCCAGGCGCAGTGTGTCCAGCTTGGAGAGCTTGGTGTCGGGCGGCACCCAGGGAAGGCTCGTCTTCAGCCGGGAGAACGCCTTGCTCAGCACCCGCATCCGCGCCCGCTCCCGCGCGTTGGCCGCGTTGCGCTGGGACTGCTTCCCCTCGGGCGGAGGCCCCCGCGGCCCCGACACCGCCTTCTTGCCCCCGGGGCCGCCACTCCGCGCCCGCTTCCTCTTGCAGCCGCTGCCCGCAGGCCCCGCCGCACAGCTGCCCTCGCCGTCCTCCTCCTCCTCTTCTTCCTCCTCCTCCTCCTCCTCCGCCGCCGAGGAGTTGTCCCCCGAGGGATAGAGATCACCGCGGGGCTGCCGCTTGGCCGGCGGCTGCGGGTAGTCCAGTTGCAGCGCTCTCAGGTCCATCTCGGGCAGCTCCTCCGCCTCGCTCCCGGAGCCCGTGGACATGGCCCCGGGCGGGCAGGGAGGCGGGCAGCGCGGCAGGCAGGAGGGGGCGGACGGCCGGGGCGAGTCGGCCCAGAGCGGGGCGTCCCCGCCGCGGAGAGTTCGTACCGGGGCGGGGGCGAGGGGGGGGCGCGGAGGGGGGATGCGCCCCTTGACAGCCCTATATATCGTGTGTCCGCGGAGCGAACCATCTGCCGGGCGGAGGGGAGGAGAGGGGCGCGGGGGGGAAGAGAGGGGTGCAGAGGGGGAGGAGAGGGGCTCGGGGCGGAGGAGAAGGGCTCAGGGCGGGGGTCGAACGCGGCGAAGCTCCGCGCCGGGGGCGGCGCCTCTCCGCGCTATCCCGCGGTCCGCGGCGGGGCTGGTGCGGCGGTGGACAGAGACAGACCCGTGTGTGGGGGCGCACACACGCGGGAACATGCGGGGACGTCTCCAGGTGTGTGTGTGTGCCGAGTGAATAAACTCCTTTCCCCTGGGACAGACCCCTCTCCTCGCCCCGGAGGATGTAAAATACTTCCAAGACTCGTACCGCCGGTGTTTTCAGGGGGAGCGGGGCACTACTCCTTATCTCTAAGGCTGAGTGCGACCCGGAACTGCTCCCAGCCCACCTACACTCGCTCTCTTTCTTGGTTTTCCTTCGAGGGTGGGGGATATTCCCAACGTATAAGCTGGTGCGTAGCCCCGCTCCCCGCAGCCGAGCGGCGCGGCAGGACGGTGTCCCCTGCCCACTGCCTGCCCAGCTCCAGGAAGCGATCCCTGTGCCCCCACCGGAGCGGACAGAGGCAGCAGGAGACGCGGCACCCGGGGGTGGGTGTACGATGGGTGGGGAGCAATACAAAAAGCCGCTGGGAACGTGCATACTGTGGTTCGATAGTGTCAATAATTTGGGGTGAAGCTACACACGGTAGAGAGTGAGTATACCGTGTCCAAGGGCTTCTCCGTCCTCAGAGCAATTGATTAAAACCCAGTTTATTAGGCTATGTACACCTCTGTGTCACAGAGCAAATGAAAAGAGAGATCTTTTCAAGCTACTGGCTAGAAACAAATTCCATAGTACAACTTTTAGAGAGTCCACAGGCAAGTGGAGGACGCCGTATCCAATGGAAATACTGATATGCAAATTAAACAGGGGTATAAATAAATAAAAAAAAAATCAACCATCAATTCGTATTCCTCACACTCCCTCAAAACATCCCTTCTTTTCTGGATGAAGAACTAGCGCTTGGTTCCTCACTGGCCTTCACAGCCTGGATAGAGTTAACCAGAATAAAAATGTAGTTCTCCGAAAAGAACCTAATGACTACAACAGGTGGAAAGATCTTGTCCCGCAATTTTTGCTCACGCTTTTTCCCTTCCATTTCCCTCCCGGCCGAGCGGAACCTTCCCGGCTGCTGCCACGCAACTTTCCTGGCACCGCCGGCTGCCTTTGCACCCAGCGCTTTGGTCCCGTCTCCGGCAGCCTTGCGGGTTCACTGAGGCCGCTTAATGCTGTGCAAACCCCAGCTTCACCCGCTGGGGCTAGAACCACATCAGAGCCGGGTTTAACGGCAGCCTTTCCAAGTGAAACTTGACATTTCTTGAACCACCTAAACAGGCAGCTGATCTTGCAACTGGATCTCTTGAACTTGGTTTGACACTACGATGCTCAGGTTGGGTCCCACACGCTGCACGGTGAAAGGGCAGAGCGCCGGACCTTGGGGTTGCTCTGCCTCCCCAATTAGCCTACATTATCCGTATAAATATATATATATATATATATATCTTATATACATATAAAGATACTGCAGGGGAAGACATATAGGTTTACTTTTTCCCCCCGTCTGGGTTGTTTATACAGGTGCGAGCTGAACGCTTTCCCTGCTAAAGATTAATGGGAGAAAGTGCTGAATTTCTTTAAACAAAGAAGAAAATGGTACCCAGTTTTAAAAGCCGCAATGGCTAATCTCACCTTTCCCGCCTATCTCTGCCTCAGCGGATTAAAGGCGACGCATAATGGATACTTCGGCGCATTTAATGAAAGGATTGAGGGCGTGTGGAATAGCCAAATTCTCAGATCGTCTTTGCCTACTTCCTGGATGAGAAGGAAATGCAATGGAATAAATCCGGAATGAACGTCCGGGGTTACTTCGGTTTTACTCCCAACAAAACCGAGCAGACCTGACTCCTCTCACATCTATCAAACCGCTAATTTCTGCGATCCTGATGAAGATATCATTTTCAGGATAAAGGCTTTGATGGGGCCAGGGCATTACGTCATGCTTCCATTTGTCAAGACTTTGATCCTTTATGGTCTCTGTGCTGAGTGGGGAAAAAGCCACTGGTATACCAGGGCAGCATTTTATGCTTTACCGTTATCAGGTGCAGTCCCTTTCCCCTTTCTCCATTAAAAGTTAAATCCACTATTTGTGCCCGAACTCCGAGACCAGTATCCTGCCCTGTTTCACGGTCCATTCTGGGTGTGGTGCCGAGGCAGCCTGGGTTTGCAAAGCCCAGCGTGTGCATGTCGAGGGATTGGAACAGCAGCTAAAACAGTTCCTGCGTGGGAAGAAGCTGCAGAGAGGCTCTTCCCCAGGGAGCTTTGCCTCTGGCACCGTTGTTGGCCCCGAGGACACAAAAAACTGGCCTTCGCAGCGTATCTCCGCTGAGGGGAGATCCCTAAATTGGAGAGGTGCACTGAGACGGAGTTGAGTTTCTTTCTCACACTTTTCCACAAGGCATTTTGGTAAATAAATGCAATCAACCCATCCAAGCAACAAGAAGTTCACGAAAACTAGATTTCTCCTTCATTTTTTAATATCAGTTGAGAGGTTTTCGCTCCGCACCTGAGGACTGGCAAGGGCGAAGAGCATCCCTGGACAGGCTGGGCAGCGCCTGTGCCCGGGAGCCTCAGTCCCCGTGGCGAAAGCACGACTCTAACACCCCTGCAGGTGCCTGGGATGAGGCAGAGGGGGTATAATTATTTAATTTCCTTTCTAAAATTTCAGAATAAATTATAGCAAAAGAGAAAAAACTGAGCGGAGGCCAAGTCTGTAAAACCCAGATTATCTCCGAAGATGGGAGGGGGAACTGCTAAAAGCCCTGTGTCTTTCACCTTCATCCTCTGAAGTGTTGGCAGCGACAAAGCAGGGTGGAGGAAGATGATGTGTTCGCGATAAAGTGCTTTAAATAAGGCTTTCTTTTGGCATTTGTCCTTTCTTCGAACTCATCAACGTTACCGAGGGACTTCGCCCCGACCTGAAGTGCTCTTACACATTTTCTGAAAGACCTCAATATAACAAGAGTGTTTTTATTCATTTTCCCGAGGTGGTGAGACAGGCAGGATGTCTGGAGGAGATGAGAACGGTGTCTGGCAAAGGATATCAGTCTTCATCTTTCCACAAGCGACTACAACGCACATCCAGGCTGCGTGAAGGGCGTGCAAGGCTTCTGTCACGAAGGGATGGATGCTTGACATCGCTGGTCCAGTAGGAAAAGCAGGTGGATGAATTTACCTTTGCTAAATGCCATCTAGAGCAAAGACGCTCAGATCGCCCGAGGACGCTAAAGGCACCGAGTGAAGGGAAAAGTGTGCGGCATTCCTCATTCCCCCACCAATTTTGTCTCCGTTTAAAACGCCTGTTTTAACCAGGAATGCTGTTTGCTACAGCCAGTGCCCTGGATGCCCTGTCCTTAGCCAGAGGTCTGATACGGGTCGGGGGACCACTAAAAGATTCCCTTTTGTATTGTCGTACAGCGCCGTGGTGCCCATGTCTCTGTGCCCTGTCAGACGCCTCTCTGGGGATATTCCGTGTGACCTAGCCCGGCTCCCCTGGGGCTAGGGCGATCCCGAAATGATCACGGGGGAAGGCAGGAACCGCTAGCCCGAGCAGTTGCTGGAAATGAAATGTGTGTGCCTTGGGGACGGGGGACGCGGGGGGAGGGGGGGACGGGACGGACGAAGGGGCTTCTCTTAAAAGTGGCTTTCCACCATATAAGAAAATTAAAAACTACTCAGTGGGTCAAGCCATGTCAAATAAAGCAAACAGGAGACAAATGAACCCCTGGAAGGAAAAAAAAAAAGTATTTACTAGAGTTTATTTTGCCTAGCGAGTGCAAACCTTGCAATCAAGGGACATGCTCAATGATTCATTTGGTGAAGGGACTACAAACCGCGGTTAAAAGCCCCCTGTCCGCCTCCCTCCTCCGCTCCCCGGACACCATCCCGCGGGCCGGGGCTGCCCCCGTGGGGCGACCTCCTGGTGCGGGTCGGGCAGCGCTCTCCGGCTGCCGGAGGAGTCTATGCTTGGGCGATCGCCGGCCTGGCGGAGGAAACCCTCGGCTCCAGGAGGAAAATCCTGCCGGAGGGAGTTGCTAGGCGATAGGAGTGGAGCGAGCCGCTGGTGTGCTGCGCCGACGACTGCGGGGCTGGTTTTACTGCCTGGGCTGTGGGGAGGATTGGTGCTCCTCACTCAGCAACCCTGAACATAAGCGGGAACATGCTTTTAAAATTAAAACCAAACAGACAAACAAACAAACAACACCCCCCTAAAAAGACCCCAAACCAAACAAAAAACCCTCACCAAAACAACCTCAAACAAACAAAACAAAAAAACCCAACACCCACAGGTTTCTCCTTCGAGCCTCTAATTTCCCCAAAGGGAATTCCACCCCGCAGGATAAGACGACCACACCTTCCCCGAGGAAAGAAACCTCTCCCTGTTATTTACTTATTCTCCCCGACATTTCTAGAGTAATAACGGCAACGAGACATTATCAAGTGTGATCGCTGCTTTGCCCGGAGCTTGGCCAGCAGTGAGTTGTGCTCAGGTATCCCCAACTTTCAGCAGGGTTTCCCCTGTGGAATAACCAGGCAAACTCTTTAAATACCTCCTGGCGCCAGAAGAAAGTTCTCATGTAATAGATACCCGCTGGTGTGAGAACACGGATTCTGGTCACTTTGTCAGTCAGCCAAGGTGGGGGGAGTTTGAGAAGGGGAGATAGGGGTTTCCTTTAATTAAAAAAAAAAAAAAAAAAAAAAAAAAAAAAAAAGAGCGAGAGAGAGAAAGAAGTATTTTTCCCACTAATTCTACTTTTTTTAAATTATGCCAGGAGATGTGCTGTTGGCCTAAATGAAACAGAATTAATGGTGCTGTTTAAAGCACAGTTTATTTCTTTTCTTGGAGCAAATTAGCTGGAATAACAAGCAAACATCAGGCAAGAGGAAACTGTGTGTTAGTCTCCTCCTTGTGTTTCACTCTGAGAGGGAAGCCCATCAGAGCAAGACGGAAGAGATGGGGGGAGATAACACCACTACAGCCCTTCATTATACTTGAACGCTACAGCACACTCGCTGGGCTGGGCTGCAGCAGAGCAGATGGAGGAGTACGGCTTCCCTAGGAACTGGTAGAGAAGGCAGTGGGGGCTCTCAGGCAGGGGCACACAGCCGGTGAGACAGCTTCGTGGGCAGCAGAAGGAAAATCACTGCCCAGAGTTATCCAGAGTAAAACTCCGGCACTCTGGCATCGCATCACCAGCTGTATTGAGGGAAGGCTTCAAAGGGCACACAATGCATGTAGACTGCAGTCACAGCAGCCTCACGTTCAATCTGGCGAAATCATTCGTTATTTTCTCTAGGGAACAAATTTTCTGAGGAAGGCACCTGGGTAGCCTCCTGAATACCAGGCAGGACAGCTGCGACATCTTATCTCAGCAGTGCTCAGGCTCCAGGTGCAGACCACGTCAGGATGGATGCTTTTGCTCTTGTAAGAGACAGCATCACTTTGTCTGTGCTCTGTTCTCCTTCATAGAATATTGTGTATCTGGGTATAATATTCACTTTTCCAGATATTTGAATTAGTGGACCTATAATGCAACTAGATTTTAAATGAATAAAATTACAAGTGACCACATCCCCCATTATTGGTTAATTCTGGATCTGAGATGTGTGACATGCCATTGTTGTGATAACGATTTTTAGATGTAATAGACATGATTCTTCTAGCACTTGGTCTTGACATACATAGGTAGATTTGCATTTAAAAAGGAAGAGCTTAAGGTGTTAGGTTAAGAACTCAGCTGTGATGTTGTACCACCAATTTTCCCACTTTCTGAATGCTTGTTTCCATATCCTACGTAATATTAAACCAGAAATTTTGTTCTTTTCTCAGTATTTCTAAAAAGTGCTCCTACATCTGAAAACACATCATTATGGTAGTAGTGCTTTAAAGTTTAAGTAGCCAAAATGTTCCAGAGTCTCCCAAGCTGCTTCCTGTCATGATCTTACAATACTCTCTTTGCAGATACTTCTTGATGGTTGAAGGGGAATTCTTTTGCAAATTATTTTGTGGTTTGTTTTCTTTTTTCTTATTATTTTGTGATCATGGGCATATTCATGTACATGCCCTTATTTATTTATTTATTGCTTAGGAAAATAAATAAGACCTGAATAAGAGAACAGATGTTCAGAGAGGCAGTGAAATAAGTTTTCATAGACATAATGGTCATATTTACAACTCAAACCCTTTAGAGAATGTTTCTGTCTTTTATTCCTATATTCAGGAGCAAATTTTGTTTTTAGAGAAGGCTATTTGGATTTCAGATAATGATGATCAGACTTAAGAAACATGCCCCAGATGATTTAATCCTGCAGAATAACTCTATTAGCATAATATTAATTCTTACACCAATGACACTGGGAACTGGAGATCTCTTTCTAACCCTACAAACCTTTAAACTTTGCTTTTATCTTTGATAGCTCATTATTCACAACAGGCACAATTTAAGTCAGACTTTTGTCCTTTACCTTTCCTTACTTTAGTGTTTGAATTATGTTAGTGGCTAATTATCAAGAGCAAACCAACATGACAAAACACTCCTTTCTTCCTTTTATGGTAGACTTCTCCAAGTCAACAATTGGAAGATAAAATGCATCAGAATTTATCTACATCTTACGTCAAACAAAATGGCTATTCTGTCAATACCAGGGCTCGTGGCAAGGATGAACCCATACTATTAAAGGAAACTCGTACACATCATGCAAGAACCTGTTTAGAGTCACTGCTTAAAATTAAACAGAACAGTTAACTAATTTTGCAAAGCTGGAGGCATACTTTATACTTCGAATGAATGCCTGTGTAAAGAAAAGTGGGAACACTACTGAGGAAGTTCATCAACTAGCTTAAAAAATTAGAAAGCCATCATTTTGCTGATCTGACACAGTGACACAAGTTGAAAATCTGATTCACAATGTCTAGGTCTTTTCCTGTGGACCCTGGGTTAAAACAGGAAACATTTGTGCCAAAATAAGTTGAATTACATTTGGTGTAATCTGGAAAAAAAAAAAAGTGTTTAACTAAGGACCTCTTGATGCAACTAAAAATATCCAGTAACGCATTCCACAGTCCCTCTGAGAGTGACACTTCCATGGTCCTCCCTCAAGGATGTTTTTCTATGTGAAACCTGGGTTTAAGGACATTTACAAATTCTCTCACAGGTGTACTTAGCATAACTTGGATGGTTATCATGTATTAAATAACATGTGTCTTTGGAAACAAGCACAGACTGTGATACGTGTTCTACAGGTAAGCTCTCTCCTCATAATTAATTTCATAATTAATTTTACCATTATTTTTATGGTGAAAAAAGACACAGATTATTTCATAAAGTACCCAGGACTTTTTCAAAAGCATTTTTCAATTCAAGATGGAATAGAATTTTCATAGTAGCTACCGCAAAATTCCCTAAATTCTAATTTTTCCATTTATGTTATCCCACTAGCTGACCGTTTCTGAGGAGAGATTATTAGGAACCAATACAATGGTTTTCTGACCTTGTTATCCAATCTTGAGTGTACTTGCTGTAGGAGACTGCATAGAATGCTTTAAGACTTAATTGTTGATTTGTTCGCTTTAAGTGGCTTAAAATGCGCGAGTGCCCCCTGCTCAAAATTGTTACTTAAAGATATTTACATTTACAGTTGACTTACCTTGACTGCTTTTACTTTCAACTCTCTTTTACCTCTTTCTTAGTCTGTGATTGCACTTCCTCACCATGAGGCAGCTGGTTTGACATCGCACTGACCATGACAGTTCAAGATCCCACGATGCCATAATGTAATGGATGGTAAAAAGGGTAAGCTGCTGTTTTGGTTTCATGAATCAGGATGATATTCCATGTTACAGGGTCAAATGGAGAACATTGCCTTAGACACTGCCAGTGCTCTCCTGCATGTGGAAGAAGGAAACTAGGGGGAGGATAATGATAATGTGGTGGACAAGGCAAAGTTAGTGCAACCCACTGAATTGGAAAGAATGCTTCCAGCAAATTGTTATGGTTGTTCTGGAAAGTGTTAATTCTTTCTGATGTATGTACATGTAGACTAAATGCATACATCTATTCAAACAAAGCAAAGAAGCAGTCACCAGAAATTAAACTCACTGATGTATCTATTCAAGGTCATGATGCTCTACTCATTTGTACATTCATTGTCCCTAATTTCCAAGTAAAATCAGCAACACAACACTTTACTTAAAATTAGATTAGAAGAGCCTTGTAAGAAGTGACTCACACATTAGAGTAATTTTAAGTTATGTTTATTTTTTTTAAGTCTCTGAAAGTCCTGAATACATGCTTTTCAACAGACAATGTTAATATAATCTAATCCAAATTCTGAGCCTGTCTGAAACCGATTAATTTCCTGATTCAATGTAATACCAATGATGAGACAGCAAATTATTTGCCCATGCCTCAACACGAGATTTAGGAGTCTCAGGGATGTGAGGTTTCAGACCACAGCCCCTGCCCTCCCCCTCCCCACACACCCATTGAGTCTAACAACTTCATTGACAGCTTTAACTGCATCTGGAGTTAAATCAAAGAAGATGCTTTAATTTATACAGACAGCAGTGTTTCTTGTCTTAATGTTGGCATAAAAATGTTCCTAAACAATTGTTGTGGTTTAACCCCAACCAGTAACTAAGCTCCACCTTGTGCTTGCTCACTCCCTTGGCATTGGGATGGGGGAAAGAACTGGAAGAGGAAAAGAGAGAAAACATTTTAATAGGTAAAGCAAAAGCTGTATGTGCAAGCAAAGCAAAACAAGGAGTTTCACCACTTCCTATGAGCAGGCAGGTGTTCAACCATCCCCAGGAAAGCAGGGCTCCATTACATGTAAGAGTGACTTGGGAAGACAGACCTCCTTGTCCCAGCTTTATATGCTGAGCATGATGTCACATGGTATCAGATATCCCTGGGGTCAGCTGGGGTCAGCTGTCCTGGCTGCGTCCCCTCCCAACTCCTTGTCCACCTCCAGCCTGCTTGCTGGTGGGGTGGTGTGAGAAGCAGAAAAGGCTTTGACTCTGTGCAAGAACTGTTCAACAGTATCAAAAATATCTCTTTCTTATCAACATTGTGTCCAGCACAAATCCAAAGCATAGCCCCATACCAGCCGCTGTGAAGAAGGTTACCTCTATCCCAGACAAAACCAGCACAGCAATTGTACCTGCAAACTGTGAATAGAAGGCAGGAAAGAGATGCTGAACAGCCATTTGCTCTCTGTTTCTTAAAATTATGATATGCCAGCCAATCTACCCCTTCAAGAAGCTGGCCTCTGGCAAGTCTGCTTTTATTATGTTTTGGTTAAAGGTCACTAAAGCATAATTATGAAGATAGTTGGACCCATAATAAATTCATTAATCTTAGTGTTGGCAGAATAAGGAAAGGTGAATCAATGAGCTGATACTCTTTCCCACAAAACCGGAATGAACTAGACTAGGACAGCATATAAAACATGGAAATTATCTAACCTTGGACCAGGGAAAGTAATATTTCTTGATATAGCCATTTTTTGAATGTCTTTATTTTTCCTGGAAGTAACATGTTCATTGTTCTTAGCGAAATGGTTGCTTAATGAGCAAAAGTCAAAGGATGTTACACAAGATTACATACAAAAGCAAAACTAAAATGCTTCTGACTTTTTGAGAATGCACCTATGTTAATGTGCAAGTTATATCTACCAGCCTATAAAAAGGCTCTGGAAACAGAGAGAACTGCCTAAAATTGTATCTTTGTGCTTTGTTTGGAGCTGTCCTGATCTTATTGCTATGCATTCTGCTCATGTGAGCACTTGACATACAGAGTCAATATAAAACAAGGGCTGTGCTTTTTGGCTGTTATTAGAAAAAATGAAAGAATAAGATGAAAGATGAGTGACTCCAGATCTGTGGGGAACTGGTGGGGCATGAATACAGCAGATACTTTATTGCTGTACTTGGGGGAATGATCACCAGATTCAATGGGTTCATCAGATTTCCAGACTTGTAGTAAAATGTGGATTAAAAAACCCAAGCAAATGCGTATAATCAGTCCTTCAAACACTGTGCACTTCTGCGAGTAAAAAAGGTGTTTAAAAAAACCAGTGACATCACTATCTGGTAAAAAAGAATCAGGCTCTTGCATTCCAGATGAGCAGAAAGGAACAAACAGACCAACCAATAGACCTTGGAAGATACAACCATTATATTCAAGGTTGTTATTCATCTTACCATGGAAATACAAACTAAATGCTCAACTTGCTTATCTAAAAGAGCATGCCAGGAGGCAGTAGGAAGGACACATACGGCGGATTGGGGATATTGGGGAAGACTTCGGGGCGTCGGGGAACACAGATGTCGCATCTGCGCCTTAGGAATCACCTATCTTCATAGAAGAGTTCAGTAAATTCGTTTCTTCACACGGTGGCACCAGTTCTGGATCCCTTTCCCCACCCTCGACGTGGGGGAGCCCAGTTGTGGTTCCTTCTCCATCTGAAGAACCATTCCGACGTCTTGAAAGGACGGGGAAAGGGGACTCCAGCGACAGGGTTTTTCAGGCCCCGAGCCTGGAGGGGAGAGGTGCCCTCCCCTCCCCCCACCACCCACGTGGCCCCATGGCAGGCACAGAGACAGCACACCGGGCGTGGAGAGGAGGCAAGAGCGTGTTTATTGTTGGGGATGTCACATTTATAGGGTTAGGGAGAATCACAGGTTAACCAATTAGAAGTCTCAAGGGGCTTACAGGAACACCCAATCACAGGAAGGGGTTAACAAGGACCAATGGGACACCTCAGGACACCTTTCTCAGGACATTCCTGCATGGGAGATAACAGTTGCTGTGGGGGGTGTTGGGAAGAAGAAACACGTGTTTACAAAGAGACCACAAAGAGCCATCCTAAGACATGTTCAAACAAGTTTCTCATCAGACTTAGTGCTACAGACACAGGTATGGTTTCTCGTATAACTTCATAAATAAAAGCTTCACAGTGCTTTCCTGTGAAACATCCTAAATAGAAACTGGAATTACAAAGCAAATGCTGCAGAGATTTATGTAGTCTCAAAAGATTGTTGTTAGCATTTGGAAATCTCATAATATTATTAAATTGATATAACAAGAAAAAGGGAAGGACCTGGATGAATTACTTATTAGTTTGGAATAAATGTATCTATTGTACAATAATATGGATCAATGCCTCCATCCTCATCATAAGTAGAAACATTGGAAGGCAGGTCCAAACACACCTTATGATACCTTTAGTGAAATAACAGATTGTTTTTATCAAAAACACCTGAGAGATTTAGCAAGCTAAGATTCATCTGGTACCAAACTAAGATGCAGGTGGAAACAGATGATGGCAACCTATTCTTAAGCATCCCTGCAATTAGAAGTAGTCACTTGTGTAATGATGGATGACTTCCAGTGAAGAAATACAGGACTATACAAAGGATGTTTCACTTCAAGAATATGTAAATAACTTACTTTTTAATTTTATACTACATTAAAAGAAAAATTATAGTTTCTATCTGTCTGGAGCAAATCCAAGAAAAGTGAGCAGAATAAGGTCATGTCCAAGATACACAGGGTTAATCCTTTACATGATTTTATGTAAATCACTGTGGTTTTAGGGTGGTAGAAGGTTTGAAGGGGGCATGTTCTGCCATTCTTTACCTCAAAATTATCACTTATTCAAGATACATAGCTGGTGTCTTTGTACTTAGTTATATGTAGCATTTGAGATGTAAATAAATTAGCATAAACCTTGTTTAGGATGCAGTTAACCTCAACTGATTTCGGCCATCTCAAAGTTTAATAATACAAATCAGATAGTTAGGAATGAGTGGCAAGAGTTACATTTTATAGGCCAAAATATCACCTGTTACATTTGTTACATGAAATGTCAAAATGTGGAAGGCATTCATAAGACAACATACAGAAATACTGCACGGACATCCATTTCTTTCTCTGTGTTCTTTAGAGGAATAAGGTATCAGTGCTTGGGCAGTTTCAGGCAGAAACAGAGATCATGCCTAAGAGGAAGGAAATACGATTAGAAAGATCTTTTTTTTTTAGGAGAACTTTGCCTTTCAGCAGAGGCAAAGATTGGCAAGCACTTAGGTTTTGTAACAGAAACCCTTGGGACATGTCTGTTGTGTCTCTCTAATCTGTCATGATCAGCAAAACTGGCGTAGAGCATGCTATGTAAAAAAAAAATTACTTTTATGCTTCTTTCAGATCCTCTCCTCATCCTTGCTATGCTGAATAATTTTATCTGAACATTTTATGTGACTGCTTTTTCCAAGCATTCATGGTGCTCATCTTCATCCATAATACCTTTTTAAAGATAAATTCAGGAAGGTTAAAGTATTTCAAAACAGGATAAGATATTACACACACCTCCCTTGCTTTTTAAGCACATGAAAATTAATTTAAGATTCTTTTTTAATTAATAAGACAATTAATTAGGACAACAATTGTGTTGAGTCCTAAGGTCCATTCAATCAAGTCCTGTCTAAGTTGCTAAAAAGCAAATGACTGGCAGAGTGTATGCAAAGAGCAAGAACAAAAACTCTCTCCACAGCTAATAATTTGAATTTTGGTAATTTTCTAAGCCAAACATTTGGTTTTTAAATGTAATGGACCTTGATAGATTTTTCTTCCATGAGCTTACTTTGGAGTCCATATGCACTTTTACCATCCCAGTTTTCTGCAGCAAAACCTAATTAAATACATTGAGTGACAAATAATTTCCATTAACTTAACCACAGAGTAAAGGTGGATTAAGAAGCTCATAGAAAACTCAGTCCACCACAGAATACAGTAAATCCTATGTGCAGACCGTGTTGTCTGCTTTGAGTGTACATAGTAAATCCTGTGTGCCATATATCCTATGAATGCTGGGTTGGAACTGGTGTAGTGGACTTGTCACATCCAGCCCTGTACTGAAGACAAACTGACAGCTGATTATTGAGTCCTGATCCAAGCTGTGATCTGAGACAGAAGTCATAGGATCATTTAGGTTGGAAAACACCTTAAGGGTCACTGAGTTCAACTGTCAACCCAGCACTGCCAAGTTACCACTCGGTAACGTCTACACTTCTTTCAAATACCTTCAGGATTGGTGACTCAACTACCTCCCTGGACAGCCTGTTCCAATTCTTGATAACCCTTTAGGTGAAGAAATTTTTCTTAATATACAATTTAAACCTCCCTTGGTGCAACTTGTATTAATTTCCTCTGGTCCTATCGCTTATTACTTGGGAAAAGAGACCAATCCCCATCTTGTTACAACCTCCTTTTAGGTAGATAAGGTGTCCTCTGAGCCTCCTTTTCTCCATGCTAAACAATCTTAATTACCTCAGTTGCACCTCACAGGTCTTGTGCTCTAGACCCTTTACCAGCTTCTAGACACACTCCAGTGCCTCCACGTCTTTTTTGAATCAAGGGACCCAAAAGTGCACACAGAATTTGAGGTGTGGCCCCACCAGTGCTGAGTACAGTGGGACAATCACTGCTTTAATCCTGCTGGCCACACTGTTCCTGATAAAAGCCAGGATGCCATTGGCCTTCTGGGCCACCTGGGCACACTGCTGCTTCATGTTCAACCTATTGATCCAGCCTGTCCAGATCCCTCTGCAGAGCCTTCTTACCCTCCAGCAGCTCAGCACTCCAACCCAACTTGGATGCAAGCATCTGCAAACTCATCCGCAAACTGACTGAAGGTGCCCTTGATCCCCTTGTCCGGGTTATTGATAAAGACATTAAACAGTCAGCCCTGGGGAACACCCCTTGTGAGGGACCACCAGCTGGATGTAACTCCATTGCCCACCACTCTCTGGGCCCGGGCATCCAGCCAGTTTTTCACCCAGTGAACAAGTGCACTTTTCCAAGCTGTGGGCTGCCAGCTTCTCCAGAAGAATGCTATGGGAAATGGTGTCAGAGGCTTTACTGTCCGGGTAGATGACATCCACAGCCTTCCCCTCATTCACTAAGAGGGTCAACTTGTCACAGAAGGACATCAAGCCAGTCAAGCAGGACCTGCTTTTCATACACCCATGGTGACTGAGCCTAATCACCTGGTTGTCTTTTGGGTTCTAACCACTTAGCATTAACATTAAACTTTGCAGCATACATTTTGTGCCAACTGAAAAGCAGGAGACAGCAGCATTGTGTACCTAGATTGACATTATAATTACCTCCACCTTTGGATTTCTCCACTTTTTCAAGAAGGACACAATGCACTGCAAGCAAATTCCAGAAAGTCACACTACAATCCAAGAGAATGACCTGGAAAAGAATTTCAGGATCACCAATAATTTGGATAATTTCCAGTAGTGCCTTTGTCATAGGAAATAACTCCATAAACTGTTTAAAAAAATTATTTTCCCTAAACACATCTCATGTCTTGATCCTGAAAACATATGGAAAGATCATATGCTTTCATTTGCATAATATCTTTCACCATTTTAACTGGTATCAGCCAAGAATTTTCTACATACATTGAAGATTCCCCCCTCCATCACTCAAGTGTTTACTCATTTCCTTTTTACTGTTAAAAAGAGGACCACAGTCTTCAGTGAATGTATTTATTTTAATTTAACAAAAAATCCTTTATTTTACTAGTTTTGTTGCCATTGACCAACCATGTGTTTCTAGGTAAGAGATTTCAAGCATTTTGTGTATCTGTTTTCTACCCCTGAAGATACCTATAATTGAAATTTCTTCACAGACACATTAGTGTTATCGGTCAAACACTGAAATATTTTGGCTGCTTTTTTGTTATTGAAAAAGGAGTATTTAAATCAAGAAAAACCCCCCACATTTACTTTTTTGTCTAGGTAGCTTATGGGTTTATAAAGAAGGTCAGGAAGAAAAGTCCATTTTTGAAACAAGTGCTTTTCTATACAATGGAAACATCTGAGCTTCCTGTTACTGACTTTTTATGATATAGAATCATAGAATCATGGACTATCCTGAACTGGAAGGGACCCACAAAGGCCCCACAAGGGACCCACAAGTCTTGGCCTTGCACAAGACAACCCAAAGTCTTGACTCCAAAGCATGTAAGTATTCTAACTTTGCAGAGAAACAGTTGCAAGGCTATTAGTTCCTTATGTAAAAACACTTATTCATTCAGGCTGTTAATATAATTTTCTTGTATAAAACTGTCAACCACAAGTATTCTATAAAAAGTCTCTCTCCTTTGCACACACTGTTAAGAGATGTCAGAACCAAAAAAATCTTCCAACTACCAGTTTTCAAGCCTGAATTTCTAATATAGAAGTAAGATGACAATAAGCACACTTCTCTAGACTCATCTTGAACCAAGACAAGTACTTACTATTCTTCATTCTATAAGTTTGCTCTGAACACCTTCAACCTCTCTGTGAGTTTGGCAATCCACAGCACTAACTGAGAGGCCCAGGCTGCTTGACTGCCTCTTCATTCAGTGTTACCATCAACACATCTGTCCCTGCAGGTTTCCTATCGCTGTCTGAGCTTTGCAATTCAGGGGAATCACACATTGAGATCCACATGCTCCAGTGTGCATGAATAATCATTTACATGACTTGTTTTCTGTATTGCAGCTATTCCTCCTCTGACTATGATGTCAAAATACTGTATTTTTAGGAAGAAGCAAAGTAAGCTGTTTTCTAATATTCAGTAGCTAAGGCTTGTTTTCCAATACCCAGCAAAGTCCCTGACCACCACTTTTCAAGAAGAAACCCATTGATTTTTCATTGCTTCCTTTTATGGGATGTTCTGGAGGTGGAAGCAGAGATAATTCTGTGACCTAATGTAAAACTGCTGGTACCTAAATCTGGAAAATGACCACATGGAACAAAGCAAAAAAACCCCAACAAGCAAACAAACAAACCAACAAACCAGAAAGTAGATGCTCTTCTTGCAGCTTGCTTTACTGCAGTCAGATCTTCACTTAAGATGTTTACAGCAGAATTTTTGTTGATCCGAGGAAAAATTTTGAAGTTTCGAAAATATCAATTAATTCTTGAGAAAACGCCTTGGATGTGGCAGTGATAAATTTTCAGACCTCTGCAGACCTCTAAAGACCTCCCAAAACCTTTCTTAAAAAGCAGAGATTTACATGGCAACTCAAGAGAGGAGTGTCTTCACTGAACACATCCTATGCCTGAATTTGTTTTTTATATTCATTTTTCATGGAGTCCTAAAAAAAAAAAATATAATCTCATTCAGACTGAGAAATCAGATTTTAGAAACCACCGCTACAAAATGCTACTCAGTGAGTGGTGCAAAGTGCTTTTAATTTCACTTCTTTTTATCTATTCAGGATTTTTTATACGAATAATTTACAAGAAGCAACTATCAGTGTAAATGAAACCAGAAGCAAAGAATCTTTGGTACTGAGGTCCTACTAGAAATTAAAAAATATATTGCTGGAGATAGGAAGAGAGATACTTAGGGACAGGACACTGTCTGACACTGCCTTCTTCTGCAGTTAACTTCTGTTGAACTACTGTGTGCACTTTTCATAAGCTTACCCTCACAAAGCTGCTTGGGCATCCTAGAGCCCACAAAATTCACAGCCAATCAAATCAATCAACCAAATAACTGAATGGTAACATTAGAAAAATATAGGTGTGTAGTTCATAATTTTGTGTGTAGTTCATATATTTATAGGTGTGTAGTTCATAATTTTGGGTGTAGGGGATGGGAAAGCAAACAAAGATTTATTACTATCATTCAGTGGTAAATGTATCAATATTAAGCCATGCAGTCTTCTTGAAAGAGGGACCACACCTGTGGGACGACTTGTATAAGCACATTTCTGTTACATTCTGGTATAAAAATTAAAGGAAAACTCTCCTAAGAATTTCAACTACAGAAAGCACGAGAACAGTGTTGTCCTCTATCTCCACTCATTTTACCTCTTTTCTCTTCATGGTCAACACTCTTACTGAAGGCAAAAAACTTGGCATGATTTATAGGCTACTAACACTAATCTATCCATTAAAATGTTCTGGATGAAAGTAATAAATTCAACTAGATACATTTTTATGAAATTGATTATGTTAAATCTGAAATATGAAATGGAGAAAGCTGTGATTAAACAGCTGTAGAATACATTTATATTTGTGTGGTCCAAACAAATGAGGGACTCGAGAGTAAATATTTCTCCTCACTTCTGTCAGTTTCATAAGATGAATTTTCCTCCTGTTATTTCAAAATTAATAAATTCCAATGTTGGATTGGAAAAATTTACATTTGGCTTGGCTTGTATGACTAGCTGTGGTTAAAACAAATGTCTTGCCAAAAATCAATTTCCTATGTCAGGTCCAGCCATTGCAGACACCAAAAACAGCTCTTGAGGAAACCCAAGCAGTAGCTGCTGCATTTATACAGGACTCCAATGGATCCTCAGGGTGGGTGAGTAATGTCTCTGAACTTGATACAGCTTCCCTTCTGGAGATTTCCTTTTTTTGCAATATACCTTTGTACTGAGCTTGGCTGAGAAGAAAGCTTTCTAACCCACTGTTCCTAATATGAATCTTTGACATATGCACCTCTTTGTTTGTCAGTGTGGTTTCATAATCTGGTTTGGATCCCAACAGTAGTCTTATTCTTCAGAATGTTTTGTCATCAACAAAGATTTGTAATGACGTATGAAACCCTTTTCAACACAGTGTCATCTTTTAGTCAAAATAAAATAGTACAGAATGCTGGATGAAAATGTCAAGCCAAAGTTTAAAAAGCCTGTTCTGTTTTTATTTTCTCAGTTAAATAAACTTCTGTTTCTTTTCTGACTTCATCAAATTATCCTAGATTGCATTGTCCCAGTTGCTGAAAGAACAAGAAACTCAAACATTCCAGTTTGTTTCCTCAAGTGGTGTCTCACATCCAAATTCAAACAGGACAAGTTTTGTGGTCATCAAACATCATCCATAAAGTCTTTGTTGCAGGTTATCAGCAAGGATACGTCTTGTTGGACATGCACTACATTTCCAAAGCAGTTCTGGTAACAAATTCATGTAAATTCTATCATATCTCTTTAAACTATACTCAGCCAACTCAGCTTAATTCAGTTCAATGAAACTGCTGCATATTGGAGAGCATCCTGAAACTTCTGTAAGGGACACATTATCTGTTGAGACAGCAAATCCAGAACCATAGTCTCAAATGTAACTGAAAGCATCATAAGTATCTTGTATATTCTGGTCTGACTGCTTGCATAACCTTCCTCATTGCCTGCATTCAGACAATGCGCAGACTTTCCATCTGGCAGCCACATAAACACAAGGCAGATCTGGGAGTACATCCACCTTCCATTTTCTCTTGTGTCTCCTGCCTCAGAGTGGTGAGATGTACTTTTAATGGCCTGGTATAATTGCTCTTTAATGCTCATATTTTCTTTTCTGCTACCAGAAGTTAAATTTTTTTCCAGTTTGGACAAATGCTTAGCCACCTTTTCTGCAGCCTTGGTCAGTCCCTTAATGTTGCCTTTATGTTTCAAGAGTCCATGGCATTGTGTGCCTCCACATTCCTATATGTCCATACTTTTACATGGTTGCATTTCTGCCTTTTATCTTTTACTTTCCCTCTTTCCAGTCTAGAGGTAATTTAGCTCTCTCTAAGCTAGCCAGATGGACTCTATGCCAACAGGTGCATATTTGACACCACCATTTATTTTCATTCCTGCACTGAAAAAAGTGGCTAGTGAATTTCAAATTCTCAGTTATGCAGATATCACCGGCTTTTTTAGAGAGTACCTTAACAAAAGGTTACAAGAAATCTACGGAATTTTTGTCAGCCTTGTGTTTTCATGCATGCTTTCTGCTTCCATTTCTTGCTCTCATCCTGTCTGACCCATACACAGGCTGTTCTCGCTCATTGATTTACATCACACATAGTAGTGGCCTTAATGTTACTAGCAGTTACTCAATATAATGTCAAACTCCTTTGCAGGTACCATTATTTCCACAAAAGACAAGCATATTGAGCTGCTGAATAGTGGGGTGTAAATGCATCATCTAAAGTGTTATTGTGTTGGTCTTCCGCAGATAACTGAGCTTTTCAGCATTTCATCCTCAGAACTTACCTAAGACTTTGTGTTTTTCACAAGTAGCCTAAAGGAAAGCTCTTAATGGAGAATTATTAAGCACTTGTGGAACTCTGATAGGAATGGTGGTTGGTAGACAAATGGCCCCATATTTAATATTACAGTAAACTATTTATCATGGAAATGAAGGAGATTCACTTAGGATCTGTGGCTGAGCTGACTGACGGCTGATGCCGTAGTCAGGTGTGGTAAAGGTTCACTGAATGTTATGGGGAAAAGCATCCTCTTTGATAGGACACTTTACTGTCTCTGTCATTGCCTCTGTTTCTTGAGGATTTCTACATAATTCACTTAGTTTCTCATAGATATTGTTGTCTACACTGTATGCTGAACTTCTATTTCAGTATATCTTTGGCAAGAAGCCTTTGATTGTTTTTGGTGTCTTATGTTGCTACACATCTACTGCAAGATTACCATTCTCAAATTCACATACATTGTGTTAGTGATATTCAGCATGTAAACATTGTGTAACTTTTTCTCTAGGACAAAACACAGTAACAGAGGTTGATAGGCAGTTTAAAATGCACTGATCATATGATTCATAACATTAATATAATAAAAATATAGTCCTGAAGTTCCTTGGCTTGGAAGTGTCCTTTATTGGTTTCAGAAGGTATCTTAGCTTGGAGGTAAATTATGTACAGTTGAATGTCTATTAATCAATTACAGGAGATGGAGCTTTGTTGTTGGTATGAAGTATTTTATTTGATTAGTTCAGGTGTGATCAGAAGGTTTCTCCCTTCTTGAGGGAATGTTTTTGCCAAGTTAGTTACATACCAGGATAACAACTCTCTATTTTATTCTTAGTTCATGATTCTACTTGCTTGTTTGGTGCTTGACAGCTTTTGGGGTATGTGATCAACCTCACATGGCAACAAACCACTGTTCTCCCAGCTTGGTCTTTAATAAAATTCAAAATTATTTGCAATAAATTCCTCTAACCTCTGTGACGACTACTAGATTTTTCGGTCTGTGCAGTAACTATTTCTTAATCAGATACAATTGTTTACTCAGCAAAGGGATCACCTTCATATATCTACTTATGCTTCAAATGCTGATTTTGATTTGTTCAGTAGCATTAGTATAATTTGTTCAACAGTGTCCTAGAAAGTACTGCTGAGAGACGGTGCAGACTGTTATGAAGCACTGTTCATTATAGTCTGCTAATGCTTTAATCCTGCCTTTGATTATGTGATGTCGATACTTTAAACACAATTTCCCTGCTTCTTTTCTTAAAATTGAGCCAGTAAGATGAGAGCAGAGCAGCTTCTAGTGCAGTGGTTGCTGCTGACTGCCTTACACTGGGAGTGTTGGACTGAGGTTGGTATAGACCAGCAGTGCTGCTGTAGGCAAACCTCAGAGTTTTCTCCCTTTTTTTCATTTCTTACAGTGGTAAAATCTGACAGCTGCAACAGATGTTTCAGTTCTTGTAGTGTAATTTATTACATGGAACTGGTAGGTTCTTTGCTTCCCTGCTTACATTCATGAAAAATAATCAAGAATTTTTAATAAATTTATCAAATTCAGCACTAGGTTAAAAAAAGAACATTCAGTTGCTGGCCAATTATTCTGTAAAGATGCATAAAAGCACTCATGGGACTTATTAATACACTAGTTTGGACTATATTTCCAATTTGTAATATCTAGTCTTATGCAGGAAGGACAGAAACTCAAATGACAGGAAAGGCCACCTCAAAGGACCTGATCTCTTCTCTGTGTAATGAATTCTGATGAAATTAGAAAACAAGGCTGCCTTTATGGAGAAATGGGAAAGGACGTAAAAGCAGATACTACCTTAGCACAATAGGGAAAAACTTGGAAGATGGCCAAGACCTCTCCTGTTTCTGTTACCATTAAGGAAAATTCATTAATTGTATCTCATGAGACCTAAATTAAGGAAGAGATTAAAAAGAGAGTCCAAAAATGCCAGAGAGCATGTGACATAATAGGTGTACATACAGTGGGAATAGCCTGAAATCTCAATAATTTATGGGACAATGAGAAGCAGAAGTATTAAGATAAATCCAGGATATGTCATTTGGAAGAATCTGCTGAGTTACACTCCTGGACCAACTGATTAAAAACTACTACTAGCAGCTTGAGGAATGATAAATTAGCAAAATAAAAGAGTAGTTTATACTGTTGTAGTGAAATAAAATAAAATAGATCTTTGTTAAATGGAGAAAAGTTTATAGGCAACTTTATCTCAGACTTGTTCTGAATGTAGCTCCTATGTTTGTATCTTGACCAAAATACAGACAAAAGACTGACCAACCATATACAGATCTTTCAAAGTTAATACAGTTTGTCAACTCTTCTATGGGAAATTCCTGTATATTAATGACCATAGGGATAGTATCAATGGGTATGATGTAAGTTTTATTGCTGGTTCTGTGTGGTACAAAGACCTGTGCCTTTAGTACCATTAGCTTCCAGATTTCACTAGTAAAAGATATTTTCACTCCAATAACACTGTATTGTTTAGTTGATGTTTATCTCTTTGGTACCTCTGAGCTGTGTACTGTAAACAGCAGGAAGCACTGAACATTACTAGAGTATTAATGAGCTCAATTAAACTTCAAACCACCCATGATTCTCACTGAGCACCGATATGTGCTGGATTTCCACACAAAACCACTGAATTAAAATGTTTTGTACACTGATACCTCTTCCTGCAGGCAACTTAATATAGATGCACTTTTTGATGTTGTCACATGCAATGAGGGAATCCAATGATTACATAGATAAAAACACTCCTATATTTTGAGCAGCCTCTTTAGAAAAAGCTAGAATAATATAACAAAATGAGTAGTAAGTCCTACATCTAATTTTATTCTGCAGTGCAGCTGCTTTCTATATTTATAATGGTGGACCTACTTTTTCACCCTATTACATTTATGGAAATTCTAGTAATTTCTTCTGCCAGAAGTAAATCTGATAGAATCTTTTTCTGTAGAATGAGCTATTTGTCCTAGAGCTGCTTGTGTCTGCCAGCATTGTATACAGCCTAGAAGTGATGTCCTGATTATGAAAACCAGCAATAAATCTTCACTGTATATCACATCTAACACTGATGAGTACACGAAAGTAGCAGTGAGAGTTTGTGGGAGAAACAAGAAGAATCAAGTGGTCATTTTGCAGTCAAAATGCATTATCATCATAATAATTTAATTTGCCAAATAAATAAATAATGTAGGGAGAAAAAACTGGTATTCTTGGGCATCTGTAACACTTCCTAATCTGCACTTGACTTTTCCACCATCTAGTGTTTACTCTGAGGATATGTTATTGATGCTGCAGAAAGCACAGGCATTACCTAAGTTCAGTATATTGAACGTTCTTCAAAGCTGATGTGAAAAATAAACACCAGATAATAAGCTTAACATTTTTTGTTGAGGATGATATGGAGCCTGACTATACTGACAGTGATTAAACATCCTGGGAGATTGATCTGAGGCATGTTGGGAAAACCCAGATATTGAGAACACACACCTGTCTGCCAGATGTGTGTTATGGCAACAAGGGTAAGGAAGGAAGACTACCATGACAATTAAGCTTCAGATTTTATTTTCAGACTTGAGAATGTGAATTAGAGTGAGTGCATAGATTTGATTCTTCATAAAACCATCTTCTCTTCATCAAGTTTCTCTTACTTTTGCTCCTTGGTTACTGCACATGTAAATACATACACATGTAAACAAAGTTATTTTAGTTTGTGAGGTACAGCATCCCTAGAAAATTAGACACATATATTGGCAAATTAAAAGAGTTGCAATCAGTTTGAACATTTGGTGTTGTAAAGAAACCTTTATTATTGGAGCTTCTGTGAAGTAAAAGTTAGAGCAGAAATTCCATAAATTAATTCATGGAGCGAGATCTCAGGAGTAAGAACAGCTTAATAACAAAATTCACCCACAATACAGTACATGATGACTACGTTAAAAAGTGTCCTGCAAAGACTCCATGGACTCCAGCTGACTGGGGCACCTCACTCTGAGCTGTTGCATTGGAAAGTGATTTTCTAAATAGAAACTTCGAGATAAGTCGTGCTGCAAATTTCAAAGCCTTACCTGTATCACACATTTTTTGTGAGGATTCACCTGCCCATGGCTGAGAGAAAGTATGTGAGTTCATACGAATCACAAACATGGTTTCTCACAAAGATCTTGTGTTGTTTGCTAACAAACTAAGCTCCTTTTCACAAGTAGATCAAGTGATCCCCCTGAACATCATCAAGTCATCAAGTGCTGCAAAAAACATGTTATCTGATTGTCCAGGAACTCACAAATATTATAGCAACAACTCCAATCAGCAGTTTTTCAATCTTTTTCCTCTGATGCTACTTGAAGTCTTGCATATGGCCAGACCATATGAGTACTCTCCTGGGTTCAACCCAGTAACTGGAGGAAGTGGCTCTAGCTCAGTATTTTTTCTGTTACAGCGTATGAAAGTGTATTTCTAAAAAAGAGTGTAATATCAGGATTATCACGTACAAAATTTTGCATTTTATTAATGCACAGCAAGGTAAAGACTGCCCAAATCTTTGATTCAGGATAACAAGGGCTAATAATTTCTTCTGATGGGGAAAAAAAAAACCAAAACCCACCAAAAAACCCCTCAAAACCCCCCCAAAAGGGCACTAATATATTTCATTCCCTGTCAGGATTTAGGGAGGGTAAGCCTCTGCTGCCCTGAGACTCTGCGGCAGGACCTGTTGCCTCTCATGAAGTGAGCAATACACTAAGTATAAAATGAAGCCCAAGTTGCCTAATTAGCTTAAAGACATAGCTAGCAGGTGAACACAAATATATTTATTAGTAACGGTTAATAAATGGTTCTTGAATATTTTGATCATTTTTTCTTTCTGTTTGTCAAAGAACAGGTATTCAGCAAGAGCGAGACAAAACTGGGAAAGCCAGATTTGATTGGATTAGCAGAGGTGTTTTAGCTAATGTGCAAACAGTCCATGATCATGTCTAGAACATTCATTTTACCTTGAAAAAGAACAATGAAGTGTGCCTCAGACCTGAATCAAGCAACCCAGGCTTCAATGGAGGAGGAATTCCAGAAACTAATCAAAGTCGCTGGGGTACTTCATTCACTATAAGGAATCCAATCTAACATTTGGAGATGAGGAGATTTTGGGTTTTTTTAACTGTTGACACTGCAGGAGCACCAAGCCCATCTGAAAGTGTGTTCAAATGCAGCTGTAAGACTTGGTGAAGAAACAGATGTCTGGGACATGGGGAAAGAAGGAGACAGAAATAGTGAATAGGTGAGCAGTTGGGAGAAATTGCTGTAAAGTAGGAGAGCTCAAGCAGATTTTTTTAGGAGGGCTGGTAGTATCAAATGCAGGCAGAAGTTCAGGAAGTAGAAGAGTAAAAATCATTGGAAGGAGGAACAAATTCAAGACTTCTGAAGAACAGAAGTCATTTAAGGAGAAACACTGAGTTAGAAGACAGGTTATATTGTTTTCAACTTTTTCCAGGGCATAATAAACCTTGCCTTGCATTTAGATTACTTCTTTCCTCCTAAAACAAACAATTGAAATAGGCAAGCTAACCGACACTTCGAGGCCTGTACTTCTCTTCATTGACTCTACAAAGAACTGGTAAGGAATACATAGATATAGTGGGTGACTGTAGAGATGACTACACTAGAGACACCTAACTTTCAGGAGAGATGGATAGCATCCCATATTTCATGCACTAAACTCTGACTGAATGTGATCTTACCTAGAAAGAGCCTGACAAAGGATCACCCTTCCCTTCAACAGGGTAACAGCCATTTTAGAAAAAGACTCACCAGCTCTGGCAAGAGGAAAATATCAAGACAGAGAAGCCAAGTCAGGCAGCCTCCTGAGACACTGGTTATCTTCTACAGGAATAAAGGGAGGGAAGAAGGAGGGAAGGAGATATTCTTTAGCTGCCTCTCCCAACTTTACAGGGGAATGCTGGCAATTCAGCTTCTGAGTCACAGCCCTGCACTGCAGAATGGCTTAAGTCACTCCTTGAAATTGGCCCAAGTTCCAACTCTCCAGGTCTGATGAAAGTAAATACATTCAACCTGGGTGCAGGACATAACTCCATGTGTCTTTATCCATGAGAAGTTGTTACGCACTTGCAGTTTTAATGTTCTGTGCTAGATTCAGCCATGATACAGACTGAATCCTTTAGCATCACTCTGGAAAAAAGTACAAAAAAGAAGTTAAATTAATCCAACAACAGCCACACATTGTCCTGTCGTGCGGTCTCAGAATTTAGGTTACAGAACTATGTTGTGTTCCAGCTCTTCCAAGGCTACCTTAGGCTCAGGGGTGCTGACTACTTTCCTCTCTTTGCACTCTAGATGCAGCATAGAGGTTGTAAATGCAACAATGTGGTTTGGAAATTTGATTTTTGCCTCAATTGGTACAACAGAACCACCATAACAAACAGCAATTTTATATTTCTATGCAATAGAAACATATTTGCATCAGACTAGCATATGGGAGAATCAATCCAGAAGCAGAGTTAACACTCCCCAAATTAAATCAAATAATAATAATAAAAAAGCCTGTAACGTGGTTCTGCAGTCATGAGTGTGGTAAAGACATCAAAGGAAAGCACACTGTGTTAGATTGTACAATGTAATTGTATGTAATTACACCATTCCAGCCCCGCTGATAATGCAATTAAGGTCTGAAAATATTGCAGCTTTCTCCATTTCCTCTGACATAGGTGAAGGGCTATGATAGAATAAATACATTTATTTGAAAAATCTATAAAAAGTACAGTCAGTTTGTTTCTCACATAGTGCTTATAATGCCACTGGTGTATATAAAAGTTGTCCTGAGTTCATAGGGAAACTAGTCATATTGAAATGATTAAAGCCAACCAGAGGGAGAATTATCTGGGAAATCCATAGTATTTTACGGATGAGCTGGCATATATAGTATTTACCATACCATAACTCATACAAGTCTTACTTACTATCTTAATGAGTGACAGTAGCATATCTGGAAAACATCTGCTCTGGAAAAGGACACATCAACTACTCTGTCTGCCTGAAAAATGTAGATATAGTATTACTCTATGTCAGCCATGCATATCATATGTGGTATGAAATGTCTTCAGTGGTAAAAGAATAAGGAATGCATGTTTCATCTCTAAATGTCTCAGAATAGACTCTGGCATCCTTTCTCAGGATGAGTACCACTTACTCCCTGAGCGGTCTAATGGAAAAAGGGGTACGTGTTTTCTGCTCTGCAGGAGTTCAGGTTATTTTATGAATTAAATCCCAGTAGGGCTAAAATAATTTTTCCAGTAGGTTACTAAAAAAGCATTTTGCATTATAATATAATTGTTCTTCATGTTCTTATTAACACATTGGCATTAGGAAACAGAGGTAGAGGCTTAAAGAAGGTGTTTTGTTTGCAAATTTAAAAGAAATCACTTGGGTTACCACCATGGCCGTTTATATAGCTGCTCTCTTTTCCTTTTCAACTGTCATGCATGTTTTGGCTGGCATGATTACAGTATATTCCTAATCCCCAGAAGAGCATTTTTCCCATCAGAACCAGCAGCAGCTGCAGCTTGAACATGTTTATCAACACACCCACCTGTGTTTTTGTCATGGACCGCCAGTGATGCGTCCTGTTCTTTCCACTATGTAGGTGTTTTTAGAGTCTCCAAAGAAATGAATTTTGAGACCAGGGATGTTTCCCATTTGATAGAATATTTTAATGAACTTTGTTTTAGTGGGAAAACTCCAGAAGGCACAGACCTATGGCAATTACAAAAGGCAGTAAATACATCCTGCCAGTTTTAAAGAAATTTCGAATCCAGACGACAACTCTATAAAGAACAATTATTTTCTAGAATCAGAGGAAGATTTTTTGCTGTTACTTCGAACACTGCCCTCTTTTTTACATAAATTGCTAAAATACTGAACCCAACAGCATGTTTTGGTTTGTTTTCTGGCTCAGGATACAGATAGAGTAATGGGAAAAAGTTAGCTTCATGGGCATCTTGAATGTTTGCAATAACTCACTTTCTTCAGTAGTTATGCTTTGTCATTAGAGAGTGTGAACATTTTCATTCTTATTAACAGAGTGATCTTTAGCCAAGGAATTATCTAATAGAACAGCTGGGACACTTTGAAGCAAACTGTGAACTTAAATTAAGTTCACAATTCAGAAAACTTTGCCTCAGCTTTTTCTTTCTTTTCTTTTCTTTTTCTTTTTCTTTTTCTTTTTCTTTTTTTTTCTTTTTCTTTTTCTTTTTCTTTTTCTTTTTCTTTTTCTTTTTCTTTTTCTTTTTCTTTTTCTTTTTCTTTTTTTTTCTTTTTCTTTTTCTTTTTCTTTTTCTTTTTCTTTTTCTTTTTCTTTTTCTTTTTCTTTTTCTTTTTCTTTTTCTTTTTCTTTTCTTTTTCTTTTTCTTTTTCTTTTTCTTTTTCTTTTTCTTTTTCTTTTTCTTTTTCTTTTTCTTTTTCTTTTTCTTTTTCTTTTTCTTTTTCTTTTTCTTTTTCTTTTTCTTTTATAAATAGAGCAGTGCTCTAAAATATTTTTCACCAATCCCAGTGCTTATCAGATATTCTTATATTAACTAAACTAAGGAACGTAAGGTGGAGATAAAGACCTGTGTGGTACCTGTGATCCTAGTGTTCATTTAACCTGAAGTTCTACTTTATTTTGTTCACCAAATATGGGGTTTCATGACTATCCCACATGCCTTTAAACGATATTTTTCATCTCCTTACAAAAGTCTGTTCTTAGATAGAAAATGCTGTGGTCTAAACTAGAAATGTGAGAAGGGTTATATTTATTATCTTGTTAGTTCCAGAAGAAGAATCTACCAGCACTTACAGAAGACTAAGCAGAGTTTAATGGCAGTTTATGGGCTCTGTCTCTTAGCAGAATCATGTACTGTTTACAACTGTTTCCAGGACACGCAGGTGCATTGTGAGAAAATGAGCCACTACTGAAGTCATACTATAGACACTTAGTTACAAGTGTTTCAGTCACATAGCAAGAAATTAACAATGCTGCATTTGTTTTCTTTTTAATATTTCTCATATTTCTTATTCTCATTCTAAAGGAATGCATTCTAATCCAAGGACACATTCTCATACATTCATTAATCCTGCTGCTCTAAAATGTTTCACATGAAAACTCAAAATCAGATGGCTTTATGCGTTCCAACTGGGCTTTTGTAAAACAGGGTCATCCTTGAACTTGTCATCTGCTGAGGTATTAAATTCCAGATTTCACTCAATTACATGATCTTAAGAATGTGGCAAGTTGCCATTTCTTTCTCAACTTTGAACAAATGTTATTGCATCTAACTGTTTAATTTCAGGAATCCCTCAATTATAAATGACCCTTAGCAGGAAGTTGTACGTCTTCTAAAAATTTACCTATGAAGGGAATGTAAATGTTCCTTATTGCCAACATTCTTAAGACTAAAACACTCTTTTTTTTTTTTTATCCAGAGTTTAGCAAACATGATTTAACAAATCAATATTTACTTCAGACCTGCATGCAAAGTTTGTTTTTTCTCACATTGGAAGACAGTATTATGAAACCTGATACAGTGCCTTTGTAGAAAGATTAGTTGATCATTAAGATGATGCAAAAAATGATCTAAAATGGGGCAAAGTTTGAAATAAACAAATACTTAAAATGAAAGAAATAAGTTAAAGTAAAATCAAATTAAGCATGCTATGTTAAAAAGAGTTGTTTGATTTGTTTCAGATAAAACCATAACTCTGTCCTAAAATAACTGTATGCAATAAATTTCTTAGATAACATATTTTTATTTTTCTAAAACAACTTCATGGGACATTCTCTATGTATTTACTTCTGTAGCTGCACTCAAAAACTAAGTTCACTGCATTTTTTTGACTGAGTTGACAGGAAGTATCTTATTGCAACACAACAGCTTCACGGAATCTGTGTTAATTATACTATAATTATTAAAAGTTATAAAAATAAGCATAATCACAGACTTCAGCTGTCTGACGGTATGCAGAATACTGCTAGCCTAAAAGGATGTATTGCTTAGCAGAGCAGAGTATTGCAGAGTAGCAGAGTAGATGTATTGCTTACCAGAGAGGTTTTAGACCAGCAAATCTGCATTTTAAATTGAAATTTTTGTGCAAAAGAGATGAACTGTTTTTCAACATTTCTTACATAGCTGTCCTTCTCTCAGTTGGACTTTCTGTTGAAAAAAATGCTCTGGACAAGTGTGTAATGTTGGGCAAGACCACACAGGACTACGACTGGGATCCTTCTCTGCACAGGAAGGGAGATGGTGGTGTTCCAAGGGTGGTGAGTGAGCTGCAAAGGCAGAGCCAGCACCCTCCTGGCTGGCTGTGGAGGGAAGGCAGCAGGGCTTGAAAAGTGGTTGCAGAAGGAATCAGGAAGAGATAAGGGAGTGGGGCTGGGACTTGAATGGCTCAGGGGGCGGGAGAGGGCAGCTGGTGAGAAGGACAAACCTCTCCCAGAAAAGGGAGACCAAGAGAAGTGAACAGCTGCTGCAGCCGCAGGGAGCCCAGGAAACAGTAGCTGGGAAAGAACTGACTTGAAACGGGACCTACAGGAGCTAAGCCAGGAACAGCTGAGCAACTGTGGGAAGGAAGAACTTCTGGGGATCTTTCTGCTGCAGGTAGAGGGCAGCTCAAGCACCCAGACACCTTGAAAACTTCACTAAGTGGTAGCAGAAAACACCTTTTGAGTAAACAAGACATAGAAAAAAACATATCAGGTTTTTCACTTATGGGCTTGTGAAGGTGCAAATGGGCTCCTGAACTGTCAGAAGTTGGAATCCACTCCTGGGTATAAAATGAGGAGGCAAGGAACAGCTTGGATTTTCTGTGGAGAAATGCACAGGTCTGTGCTTGGCACTCTTGTTGTCACAGGTGGAGAGAGCATAAGAGGAGAGATCTGACCTGTCACTTGGTATGGACCTTTTGGAGACAGCGGACACCTGTCAGATCTTCACCACGTGAATAACTCAGATGTTTGCAAGACCAACAAATTCTAAGACTTATCATAGGGAATGAAACCTGCCCACAATGGTCTGCCCATGAAGCCAACTAGCACAGAGTAGCCTGTGTCCATGCTATTAAACTCTCTCATCATCCAAAATAGGCCAGTCTTATGCAACTGCCTACCACAAAGTGCCTGTAACCTACAAATTTCCCCAAGAGATGCCAGGGAGTTGTCTGAGGAAATGGTCTTTGGTCCAGACCAGAATCGCACCTGTAACTCTTTTTATTCACGTCTCCTGTTGTGTTTGAGTTCTTGAGAAGATCTTCTAAAGCTATTAATTCACTAGAATGTTTAATTTACTAAAATAGACATAGCCTAGAGGCTCTTTCCAACCAAACTAAACAAAACTGAATGGTTCGGCCACATTGTGTCCTAAGATATAGCTTTGGATTGATTGAGGATACTTGTTCAATAATTGTGACTTTACATCCATTTCAGTCATAACAGATCTGTATCTGTGAGCATATTTTCAAAAGTATGTACTTTCTTCTTTTCCAGTGTCAGTAATGACAGAAGGAAATGTTGGGAGTTTGTTTTGATATGTTGAACTGAATTAAAAAAAAAATTCAGATATTTCAAGCAAGTATACCCATGGCTCTTTATTTTTCTATTTTTTTTTTTTTTTTTGTATGGCCTGCTTTGCCATGGTCCTGCCAGCGGCTTAGAGAAGACCCAGTTTGCAGTGGATTCATTTTGCTGGTATCATCGGCTTCTGTATCTCCCTCATCATAGAATCAAAGAAAGACAAACGACTCCTTCTTGGGTAGAGTCAGCTGAATTGAATCAGAATTAAAATCTAAACAATGCAGAGGTAACATTAGCAGGAGAGGAAGGTAAATCAGCACTACTCCTGAATGACTGCAGTCACCACTGTACTGGGATCACTAGGGTACTACAGAAAGCCCAGGTATGAACTGCAACACCTTCATCCAGTGTTGGTAAGCTTCTGCTCCAAAGCGACTGCTGTTCTGCCCCATACAATTCTCCACAGAGTTTTCATTGCAGGTTTTGGTTGTAGGCACTCTACATTCAGCATTATACGCAGAATAATTTGGAATATTGTAGCCTGTTTGGTAAATTGAGGTGTTGTGACTGTTAGACTCTGCCTGCTATTGATAGCTTTGGCTTCTCTCAAGCCAAAGGTGGACATTGGATTTTAATTTAAGAATCCAAAAATCACTTCACTTGAAAGTGAAGTAGCTCACTCCTGATGATGCAGGCTCATGAAGCTGAAGGTCTTTAAGAGGGAGCTGCTCATGGAGTGTTTGCTGTGAGGCATCGTCCATTTTGGTAGTTCTTGTCTCCTAGCCTTTGGGTGCATTGTGAATCTTATTGTTCCCATCACTGATGAAAGCTGATGAGGTCAGCATGGACTAAGGCAATTTTTCAGAAAAACTTCATGCTGAGCTACTATCAAATTTCAAAATTAGAGTTTTTAGCTGTCATCCAATTGGAATGATTAAATTCAAGAGGTTCCTCTAATAAATAACTAACTAAATGAGAAATGAAAGCCCTCATACCTGTAGGAATCAATAGGTTTGTCTAGAAGAAGCAAAAATTAGGAGAGTTCACGAGTAATATAATAGCTGAAAATTTTACAGTAGATAGTACATACATATTTTACCAACTGTATTGTACCTCAGTGTATCCGTGATTATGCTTTCCTGATTGCCCAGACTGGCAGAGCACAGGGAAAGCTGTGGGTTGTGGGGATGAATGCTGGGTTTGCTTTGAATGCAAATGAGAGTAGCGAAGAAAATAGGAAATTTTGTGCATCTGGGTTTCACATGAAAACAGCACCAGGGCTTGAGGTAAGAAGCTAAGCAGAACTCTAATACAGCGCTCTGTTTCTGTACTAGTGGAGAGTTATTCAGCAATTTCTTGATGAAATAGATACAGAGCAAAATTCAGATGTAAGCACAAAAATTTTATTAAACAAACCTTCTTAAAAAAAGCATTAATCCAGGAACAAAGATTATGTAAGCGAATGTTTTTGAAAATACCCCACCCTTGTATCAGCCATGTTTTTTCTACAGGCTGAGAGTCAGTGAAGTTGCAGAACCTGGTAAAACGGGAGGTTTTAAATACTTGACTCAAACACTGGAACAGGTATAGACTGCTTTCCTCTAACAAATCCATAATTTATAGTAAACTATTCCCTAATTACTCACATATTCAGCGCAGCTGTTTTACTTAGTCTCTCATTCGTAAGAAAGCAGTATCACAGCATGGTAGCAGGAAATAAAGGGGATTTACAAAGAACTGGTCACAGAAGAGGTTAAGTACAAAATCTAATTAAAACGACTTTGAAATGTTATTTAGTCTCTCTAACAGTGTAGTGGATTTCTTTTGAGGAATACTGAATACTTCAATAATTGCTGACAGAAATGTATATTCCCAGTTTGCATTTACTATGACATATAAGCTTAATGCTTTCATTTGCTGTTTTTTAATATTTATCTGAATTCCACAAGAATTTTCTTAGATAGATTTTTCCTCCTAGGTTGACTATTTGTAAGATATTAGGAAGATCATGGCTTTAAACCATAAAGGCCACTGACTTCCTAGGTGAAAATGTGTAAACAACCTGAAAAGGACCATTTTGATAACCTTGACGTAGGGCTTTCTTTTTTTTCCTCTTCTATTTCAAGAGCCACCTTTATCAGATGTGTTCAAAGCTGATAAATATAGGAATAGTAGAAACTGTTTGGTAGATATTTTGGTCTCAGATTTTTAAGCTTTATTTTAAAAAAGCCTAGGCCATGTTCATAGTAGTCATTTAGTACATTGCTATGAGAAAAGCTCATGGAGATTAGATGTGTGATTATACGTATGATCCTGATTCACTTTGTGTACCAGCGACTTTTGAAGAAGCACAACTCTGTGACTCTGTCATTTGTAAAGGACTTTGCTAAGGACACAAAATTCTTGAATACTCCACAGCAAATCGAAATCTTTCCAAAACAATGATGGGACATGAACTTTCCAGGGCTGACTCGTAAAACAAAGGGAAGTTACGCCTGGGCATGAGAAATGGACAAGGCCAAACAGAGATTAATTAATTTCCACAATTATCCAAAGTTTTTTTGTAGCTGCAGTTAGTAGCAGTCTCTCTGTTGGCTTCCATGGGCCCATGCTAATTATCTAAAAGGAGTTATTTTCTTTAGTAAGCTACCCTGTGGCTTTTGGCAGGATTTTGCAAGCAATGCAGCCCTAATAAAACTCTCTTCCAGTGATGCCAAAACTAACGATATCCTATTTTTCTATTTTTTCGTGATGTACACATGTGAAATGAGAACGAAGAAGAAATCCCAGCAGTGAATGTTCAAACAGCACACAAAGCCGTATAAGGCTGGAGTTTTCAGGCTTTTATCAAATGAAATGGCTCTGGGTTTTCGGTTCCCCAAGAACCTCAGCACTGAGCCCCAAGAACTTTCTTCAGACCACCAGAAGTGTAGTAAAGGAAGAAAGTTTAATGTCTGTTTTAGATACACACTATTACGCTGTTGCTTTCTTCTCTTCTTATGACAAAAGTTGTAAATGCTTGGAGTACTGTTGTTTTCCTTTATCTCTCTCCTTAGTTCTTCAATATTTTCACAAGAATAAAGAAGAAAGAACTGAGCTTCTACCAGGTGTGAGGAAAGACGCATCCTATTGTATTCCTAGTTTTTATAAGAAGATGAAGGGATGGGGAGAGATAGTATGAAATCATGGGTTATTTAATGTTTCTCTTAGTTTGGCTTTTGAATAATCCTTGTGTGTTGCATTCTTGTCTTCTTTTTCCTTTGCCTTATTGCACAATTGTCTTTCACTCTGTGCTTTTTGTTTACTTTAGTGGTGCAAGCATCAAACCTTAACATTAGTTTTATTTGTGCTTTACTGATTAAGATTAGTGTAACTCAGCTCATTGTGTAATTTGGCCTCATATAATACAGAGGTAGAATGTAGTCACTGGGAAATAAGAGCTTTTAATCCCAAGAAATGCACTTATGTATTAAGAAAATATACATTTATTACAGTGTATTAAAATTAACTGTCAAGATCTTTTTCAGCAATGAATGGTTCTTATTTCCAACCTAAAGCAGAAAATAAGAAGAAGTGATCTTAGAAGAAAGGCAAGTCTTTTTATCAAATACAGTTTCAGTGCTTCTTGTATCCTGTTCTGGATTTTTATATACTCATTCTACTGGTTGAGTATGTCTTGCTAATACACTGCAACCCAACCTTGGCAGCTGCAGACACATTCAATTTATACAGATTTAAGCAAAAATAATAGATTCTGAACCTAATTTTCATGTCTCAAGTCTCTCATTTTTGCATACCATTAAATAGATGAAGGGGAAATCTTCTAGGATTGTCCAGGATCAGCATACACAGGGATAAATATTACTGCTTATAGTTTGTTTTCTTGTCAATCTGCTAAACTTCAGCACAACTAAACTCAAATGTCTGCCATAGAAGTGCTCACCCATTTCTGTGTGGATTATGCTCAAACTCTTCCCTGCCCAGACCTGATCTTCTTTGAGGTTGATAGGAGCTTAAAGGTAGCAACTGCATTTATACAAACTCCTGTCATCTCTAATGACTAATGAGAGAAAATTCATCAGGAGGCATATTTTCTTCCATATTTTTGTTTGCTTTTATTGTCATCTTTCAAGATTTAATGACCTAATTGTTATCCCTTTGTGTGACAAAGAATTTGCTGAAAGCTGTACACTCTTATCATCATTAACACAATTTGTATATTAGGAACTGTGTAATAATATCAGGCAGAATTCATCAGCCATCTATAAATGCCCCATCAATGCCACAATATCTGCCTGTTGCATTGTAAGAAGGCAAAAAAAAAATCGTAGAAAAGATAACAGAAAATGTTCTTCATGAACTGTTGGAATTAAAATGTAATAACTCTACACTAATAGGCACAGTAGAAATGCATCAACTGACACCTGAAGTGACAATTAAAAGTCACTCAAAAAGTGAGTCATACGTT
Source organism: Pseudopipra pipra (assembly GCF_036250125.1). Classification (NCBI taxonomy): domain Eukaryota; kingdom Metazoa; phylum Chordata; class Aves; order Passeriformes; family Pipridae; genus Pseudopipra; species Pseudopipra pipra. Next base: position 32,976,926 of record NC_087549.1, on the reverse strand, counting down.
GTGTACAAGTTTCGTATAATAGTGTTTTGCTTACGATGGAAATGAAAAACCAACTTTCCAGCTTCCCAGGGAATTAAAACTTCTTGGACTAAACTATTCTTAAATCAGTGAAAATGGTATTTCAGTCCCTGGTAATTCTTTCCATACCATGCCATTGTTGAAACTGTCCATTTTATTTCTACTGCTGCAAGGGGAACAGGCAAAATCTGGGGCTGAGGAAAACTGGATGCAGGACCCTATCTGTTACACTTTGGTGAGTAGCTCAGAAAACCCCCATGAAGCTGCAGAGATCGCCAGTGCTCCTGCAGCAGGTCTGGAGCAGAGCACCTGCGCATGTGTCAGAGACAGGATTCATATCCCACTGAATTATTTGACTGATGGGTCGAATAAACCACATTGTCTGTGTGTGTGGGGGTAGGTGCTGGAAGGGCTAGACTTAGGCCCGGAGCCAACATGGTGCAACCACGCAGGGCACATGGCAGGGAAAGCCATGCAACTAAGCTGTCAATGAGGTCCACCTTGTGGCCTGCCTGCACTGCACCCCCTGGAGCCTCTAATTGGCTGTGGCACCCCTCACTTTGGCTGGGGGGACAGTGAGTGGCAGTGAGCCAAAGGTCCCTCCTAGAGGGAGTGGCTTACAATAGCCAGAGTCTATGAATAGACACTCACGAGATCTCCATCCCCTTTGGCCTCTGCCCTCCTGACCTGTCAAGATGTGACCTTCGTAGTGGTGACTATGTTCCTCTCTTTATTCTTTCTTCTCTTAATCTCTCTTCCTTTACTCCTGTGGGCAACTTGTCTGTATTTCACTTAAGTTACGGGTATTTCACCTAAGTTTGTGTTTGCTGGGTGTAACAAAGGTTCCCTTACTATGGCAATGCTTTCTTGTTTCAGTAACCTCTTGTAATGTTTTTCTGAAGTTGTGTGTTATTTCTGTTAAACCCTTTTTGCCAAAACATCTATTTTCTCACCAAATTAAAAGAAACCTCTTACAGAAAAATGTGTAGTTTTTCTCCAGACGTGAACTCAAGATACCAAAGAATCAAAAGGCTTTGAAAGAGTTTGCGTAGGCAACATCTCTTGAAACCAGAAATAAAAGTGTAACACCTGGTAAAGCGTAGAGCTTCTAAACTGGGTTATAACAGCATGGTAATGTGTGCCCAACCTGGATCTGCAGGAACTGAAATCCCACTATCACTAGTCCTGCAACAGCCTTCTTGGATCACCCAGGGCTGCACATCTGCCTGGGTGAGAACTGACAGGCACCTGACAGCCTGCCCCAGAGCTGCAGATCCTCGCTTTAGAATACTGCTGCCTTTGGGGAAATTTGCCAAGAGCTCCCTTTGACTTGGCTTAAAAAAACCTGAACCCTTCCGGTTCACATCTGTGGCTCTGGGTGGGTCTGGCCACTTGTTATGTAAGAGAAACAATCTTCTGTCCTTTGGAGCCTGGACTGATGGCAAGAAAGAGAAAAAGAAACAGAATGAAACAACATTTTAGCTGAAATCAGAAGAAATGAGGCAAAACAATAAGCTTACCAAATGCCCTGAAATGTAGAAGAAAGCTCACAGCATTTGAATACAAGGGAGAGTCTCCAAACCGCTGGAAGATTTAACAGCAAAGTGAGAAACTACAGAGAATGCAGAATGCATCAGTAGATTTAAAACAGGCCAGGGAAGGTTGAAGGTAAATCAAGCTGAACTCCTGCATCCTGGCTCAAGATAATAGTGGATCCATGAATCTTCCAATGTTCAAAAGGAAGATTTCAGCAAATTACTAAGAGGTTAAAGGAAGAGTGTGCAAAGAGGGCATGGAAGAGAGTCACTACACAAAACAGGCTCTGATAAGTCAGTAGAGTCCTGGGGATGATTGATGAGAGAAACTGAGTCTTGGTACCAGCAAGGGAGTCGGCACATAATTAGCTGGGCTTTCCTCATGGGATTTGATTTGCATTGCTGTATATTTAATAGCTGTTGGTGGATTTGCAGTCACAGAGTCAGATTCAATCCGGGATGAGGATGAAAGAGAAAGTAGAATATAATAGGGGAGCAAGCTGGCCAAGACCCAAGAAAGGAGTTACAGAGCAGAGAATGACAGACAAAGAGGAGAAGAATCAGTGAGAGAAGAACTCAAAGGAAAGATTCCTTCAGCAAGAGCTAGAGGTATCGAGTAACAGAAAGAATTGTCAGAGAGCAGGGTGGATGATGTTGCTGATTTACATATTCTTCAGGCCACTAGCTATTAGAAAGAATTATTTCAAGGAAAAAATCTCCTGGAAATAATTTTCCTGTTCCAAAGTGAATTTGCAGAGGTACAAAGTACCTGCAAAGATCTGGTTTGCATGCAAAAATATTAAATTCAGTGTACTAATTAAATGCTCCCAACCCTGGGAATATGGTGGGATTAGACTAGGACCCAGATTCAGCAAAGGAATAAGCAAATGCTTGAGAGCTTTGTAGAGAAGTAACTGGAGACATGCAAGAGGAGCCCTGTCCTGGGAAGGGGTGAACATGATGAACCTTCTCTGAAGTCAGGAAGAGCTGATATCTGAGCATCTAATTTGACTGGCTCCTTGTTAAATTTTTCTTTATCATGCAACAGTCTTTAAAATAACAGTATTTTCTCAATTAAATATTGAACCAGTCCTTAAAGTGTAAGAGGGAAAAGATCCAACAGTGCATAAACTCGTGTTGTGTGCATTTCAAATCTCCATAAGCAGTAAAATAGTTATCATACGGTCACTACATTGGTCAGGTTCTAAAGGATCATATTTAAAACCATATATACACTAAAATTCTGGGGTTTATGTCAGTTCTAATGGGAACAAATTTGCATGTAACTTACTGGTGGTTTTTTTTTTTAAACTACTGTCCCTAGCATAAACCTCTCAGCATTTGCACAAGGATTTCCCCTTCGTTCATGCACTCTGATGCTGAAAAAAGATGTGAGTTGTTTTTTGTTTGGGTTTTTTCGTTTGTTTGTTTTTTTGGTAGAGAGAAACAGAAAGTATGAAAACAAAAATACCTGGTTTGCTTTTGTACAGACCTACATCTCATACAAAGCAAAGCATGTCTCTTCCCTGGGCAGCATGTTGCGTATCAAATTTCAGCCCATGTAATCTATTAAGGGTGAATTATACACTTTGAAACTGGGAACTTACTTTCATTAAAATTGAACAATGAAAGAGGTAAATGGTATAAGAAGGAAATTGTGCTTCCCTGTTCGAAGTGCAGTGTTGTATAATCTGTGCCATGACTGCAGAATACAGGAGTGATGCAGAGACATAACCACCCCTTCTGATAGAAGTATACTGCACTTGGATGATAGCAAGAGCAAAACCATTTTCCACAAGTTCTCTCAGGCTTTCATATTTCCCCTTTAACAATCCTCATTTTCCAAAATGGTCTTTAGAGTAATTAAGTCTAAAACTCTGTTAAGGCAGACAAGAAGACCAGGGAAAGGTCACCTTTTTAAGTCCCTCCAAATGATGAAAGAGTTTCTGTGAAAGACTTACAATTGAAAACATTGAATAAAAAAATTGATACAGCGCAAAATCATTAAAGATGCCTAAACATTAAACATAATTTATTAGATAGTTGTTGGGTTGTGAATTAAAATGTGAGCTATCAAAATTATGTTTGAAATTGTATTCCATCACAGAATCACAAAATATGAAAGGTTGGAAGGGACTATTGAAGTCATCAAGGTCAACTTCCCTGATCAAGCAGGGTCCCCTAGAGCATGTTGCTCAGATGGCTTTTGAATGTCTCCAGAGGAGAAGACTCCACAACCTGTCTGGGAGACCTGCTCCAGGGCTCTGTCACCATCATAGTTATTTGGCATGAAATATAAAATACTTTTTGAAAAAGGCTGAGGCTGATTTGAAGGATATGGGAAGCATTTCTTTTTCTAAAATGTAAACTTGTTCACACAACAGATAATGCTGCAGCCTATGAAATCAGAGAAATGAAACAAGAAACAAAACTGAATTTATGTCTTTTAATCTAAGAATATCTGAAATCCAATCTTTCAGATAGCAGTCCAGACATGAATAGAAGTATAGGTGAACAAGAAGTTAGACTTTAATTTTAGATATAATTCTGAATATATTTTAGACAATACTAGTTATATTCTCTCATCCAAAATACTCTTTTCTAAATTCTTGAATCTTGATTTCCGTCCTTTAAAAGAGATAGGCTTTATTCTTGATAACTCAGACACAAGGTCAGAAATTAACTATAACTTATGTCATCATCCAGATTAACATGTGAGTCCCTAATCTGAACAAATTTTGAGTTGTTCACAAAGCCTCTCCTTGGAATTCTGCTGAAGCATGTTTTACAAAAATGGAGAATCCTGTCAGTCAGCAGAGCTAACCGTTGTCTAACCATTGTCAAGATGAGTAGTAGGTAAAAGAGGACTTCCAAAAGAAAAAGTCTGAGAACTGAAGGAAGAAATCAAATCTCCTGCACTAGCCATAAGTATCTATGAATTTCTAATTATAATTGAAGACTCTGCAAGGCAGATGTGTACAATACCTCCCTTTTGCTATATGGTGCAGAGAAAGAGGCAATTCTTTGACACAAGCATGACCTGTTTTAACCATCTACTTTAGGCTAAGTTGACTATACATTGAAAGTGACAGCCATAGAATTATAAAATCATGGAATATCCTGACTTGGAAGGGACTCACAAAAATGGTTCAGTCCAATTTCTGATTCCACAGAGGACAATCTAAAAAAAACTTAGCTATAAGAGTGCTGTCCAAATACTAACAAGCTCCCTGGGCAGCCTCTTCCAGTGCTTGAACACCCTTTCAGTGAAGAACATCCAATATGAACTTCTCCTGGAGCAGCTTCAAGACATTCCCTTGAGTCCCATCACCGGTCACCAGAGTAGAGATAAGCACATCCCTCTCCATTTGCCCTCATGAGGAAGTTGTAGACAACAATAAGGTTACTCTTTAGTCTTCTCTAAGCTGAACAAACCCAATGTCCTCAGACATTTCTCATAAGTCATGCCCTCTAGTTCTTTCACCCTTTTTGTCTCCTTTGGAAACATAATCCTTATGTTATCAAGTGGAAAACTGCACTCAGTAGCTGAAAGTACTCAGACTGAGGCCACACTAATGCTGACTACAGTAGAACAATCACTTCTTTTGGCTGATTTCTTGATGTTGAATACAATGGGAGTCTAGCACACTAGCTTAGATGAAGGCATCTGACTTGTAGACACCTCTGTTGGGAAAGAATAATCCTGCCCTTACAGTCCACCTCAATAAACAGCTGTAGTAAGGTTGGAATTCTAAAGAGGGCATCCACAGCCCAGCATTCAAAGTGAAACCTCCTGGGCTGGACCACACTTCCATTTGAAAGTGAGAATGGTCCCTGCTCATACCTCTTATCTGATGGCTGCTTTGAAAATTTCATTCAAGTAAATTTGTGGGACTCCCTTGCATTCGTACAAGATTCAGACGGGCAAGAAAAAATCACTTGCAAAGGGTGAGATTGCAGACAATTAGGCCTGAAGTAGCTGAATCATTAGGGATCAGAATAAATTTTCTCCTTTAATGTAGTGACCACAGAGGAAGACAAACAAACCATGGAGACTGGACTGGCTCAGTGGTGACATCCATAACCTGTGGATAGTGATAGCTAAGAGCAGTGGATATGCATACGTACAATAAACTTACAATTTTCAACAACTATTTAAGTGGCACTTAAGTGGTAGAGTAAAAAAGTGGTGAATGAAGTAAAGACTTCATTTGCTGGCATAATTCCCAGAATGTACTATGGTAAAATTTTTTATTTGAGATATTAGTAGGTGATAATTTTTTGAAAGATTTGTGTGTATTTTTTCAAGGCCTCTGAATAAATAGAATGCCATGTTGTTAGAAAAAGGGAGTATTATATTAAAATTTTTCCCCAAAGAAAAGGTGTTTGGCTTATGCTGTCTCCTAAGATTTTACTTCTGACAAACCAATGTATCTGGATTTGTTCAGAGAGCAAACAAGAAGTCCTGTGCATTTCTGAGAGATAAGTAATTACTAAAACACTAATAATCTTAAAAGAGCTGATAGGTTTTAGGAGAGCTAGCTGAGATTCATCAGTCTTGGGGGTGGAAGGGATTGTTTTGATATTTGTGGCCCTATGCACCACAAAAGGAGATGGTCTGAAAAAGATTTGCATATAAAATATTACATTAAATACTTCCACTGTGCTGAACTTTGTTGAAATGAAGTCACCAATTCAAAGAATTTTTTTCTACCTAATAAATGAAAATACAAAGCAATATATGAATCAGAATTTCTCCCACATATATATATGGGAAATCATCATCTCACGCACATGTTTTCCCTCAAGACTTGTCTCTAAGAAAAGTGCTGTTACAGTAGGTGTTGAAGAGAAGTTAAACCGAAGATCTGTACTGAGAAGAAGAGTCTGGAGAATGGTGGTATCCTTTACAGAGGATCCTCTGATGTGTGATCCTCAGGACCCTGGGAATGAACCATAGCCATTCTCTTGATTAAATGGGAAAGAATTGCTTGCTCCAGCTTCTGCTGAAGCTTTATGTCTGTACAAAATGCCAAAAATGCACACTAATAAAATCATCCATCCCAATAACTCTGCACATACCCTCTTATTGCCATGCAATAACTAAGTGCTTTTTGGCAGATGATGAACGAGCTTTTGTCATGCCTTAAAATTAAGCCTATTTTACAACTGAGAAAAATAAGAACCCAGATACAATTTACTGAGATTTAGGGGCTGTGCCTGAAGTGTATTCTGGGATGAGAGTCCTCCTCCACATATTCCTGGGCTACTGCCCAAACATAATAGAAGTTTTTCTCTTTTATTTTCTTTCCTTTTTCTTGACATGATAGCACCGGTCAAGAAGGAACTTCCTTGAAGTTGTTTTCCTTCAGAAAGTTGTTTCCCTTCAGAAAGTTGTTTCTAGCCCCCAAACACCAGACCAGTGTTCTGGGAAAATAATAATAAAAAAAGAAGCCAAAGGAGTTTAAAACCTGCTAGGATTATTTTTACTCTGAAAGATATGCCTTTATGCTTCCCTTGGTCCATTTGGTTACACGGCAAGGTCTTCAGGACAAAGATCAAGTCTTCTCAGCCTTACACAGGACTGACTGAATCATTTGAACTGAATAAATAAAAGGACATGGTTCAGTTAATACTTAATCTACCTTTGATTTCTAAGGCTATTGCCCAGCCATTGTACTTCCTCATTCTGTTTTTATAATGCCACATACATTGTTTTCTGTTTCTGGCAGAAGGGACCTTACCCATATCTTGCTTCTCAATCTGCAGCATCAAATGCACGTAGACTTAAATATTAAAACATATTAACACAAACAGTCTATGATTTTTAGAACTTGACACTACATCAGCGCTTAAGAACTCCATTCAGACAATCTACATATGCAGATATACCTAAATTATGCCTTTACTGCGCATGCAGATCTAAGTCACTTACTCAGACTTTAAGCAGAATCAGGGTTTGAATCTCCTTCTGGACTGCTTACCATTTCCTTAATTAGATTAGTGTATAGTTTTCTTGAACTGAACAGATAAAAAATTCTTTAAGCCTTTACAAAAGTTTCAAAAAATCAGACTAAATAACACAATTCATTTATCTCCATTTCTTTTGCTTGCTTGCTAGTTCGCACATGTGAGTCTGTTGTCTCTAAAAGAACACATTTCCAATCATCTTGCCTGTCACATATCTGATACTGCATGGGTGATGAATGGTTCCTGAACAGGAGACTGGTAAACACTGCTTTTGGTTTCTGTTTAGAAATTTCTGAGGAGGAGCTGTACTTCTTTCCCCACAATATAAATACTAATGAGCACAGATATTTGCAGGTGTACTTTGATTTACTGTAGATAACAATACATTCTCCTCTTGTAGCTCCAAGTTTATGGAGCTCCATGCTTGAAGCTGTCATTCACTTCTATTCAGCTAATTGGAAGTCAAATTCCTTTGCCCACAGATAACTGGGAGACTGCTGGGCATGCAGACATTCAAATATGTATCCCCAGTGTGGAGAATCAGGGAGCCCTTCCAGTCTCAGAGGAATCTGGTTTCATAAAAGCCAGGGGCTGACTCATGCACTGGAAAGAGCCTCAAGGTGAGGTGGTCTGCAAGCTGCATAGGAGCTATGGAGCATTCCAGCAAATCCCCAGCCTGAGAGATCAGGGAACCAATATCCCAGAAGGTAGAATATCACACAAATGCAGGTCAGTCTTTCAGTCTAAACACTTTAAAAAATTAAAACAATGCCTTTTTTTTTTTCCTTCCCCTTGCCTTTCCTTTTGCAGACACTTTACTTCTTTTCTTCTCCTTTTCCTGGAGGAGAGTTGCATGCACACCCGTGGTTCTTAGGTTTGGTGAGTGACAGGTTTGGAAGGGCACTGGTCATTTTTGAATGACAAAATTTGTATTAAGGTAAATTGAGAAGTTTTGTTCTTAGCTATTTTTTCCCTAGTGAATTGCATTGTAAACTCATGCCATGGAAAGGGTGGTACCAGCTGAACAAGATTATATGAATGTTAAATTTAATAAAACTCCAGCATCAGATACAGAAATTCTGTGCTAACATCTGAACACCACTAGTGAAGCCTCACTGCTGTAACTTGCCCTCAAGCAGACCCTGGACACGGTCAGACGAAAGCTCAGTGAACATAGCAGGTCTTCTCTAAAAAGAGCTCCAGAGGTCGCACAGCTACATTCCTTACAACTCCTTGTCTATTATGTGGCTTAGATTTGTTTTGTGATCATTCTAGGTAGTATACAGGATATTTTTTTCACCGATCTTTTGAATTATGTGCATAAGTAAACCAGCACTGTCTGTTAGATGCAAAGAATTAAGTGATATTATTTCAGGGTGGGGGAAGGAAAAGAAATGCTGAAAAAAGTTTCAGATGTCTTTATTAATTTTGCAAAAATGCACTGATTTGCTGCCAAGGCAGGCTGATCTTTAGCACTGCCTCACTGTCTTCCAGAAGATTCTGAAGTCTGTGGCTGACCATCAAGGTAAACTGTTACTTTGTATGCTTCATATTCCCATTGTGTTTATCCATAAACCTTACAGTGAAAAACTGGGGAAAAATAGCTAAGATTTCTGAACTATCTACCTGTTCCATGCAAGTATTCTGCATATCTCCTAGAGAGCTAGGACAGCTGCTGAATAGGTAGTTGGCATGGGATTGACAAACCAAGGCCAAGAAATTGTGAGCTTTGTCTTGGTACTTCACTTTAGAAATGGCCTTTATGTGGCTGAGAAGTTTTCGTTTTATTAGGCATTTGACTTTTAGCAGTGCGCATTTATTTAAAAAACATTCTAGCAAGACCCAGGTCATGGATGTTACAGGTTTGGTAGAGGCCCACTGCATTTGTTGGAATCAAAAGGGTTCACCACTTCCCATGCTCTTAACAAAAAAACCAATAAGAACAAAACCGTTTGAATTTGTTTGTTGAATCACCCTATGCATAGACTACTATCAGCTATCAGAAAAGGTTTTCACTGCACTGCCCATACTACAACTGACTAACCATAAAATGTATCATTAAACATTCAGTCCATATAAATACTCTTAAGACTAAGCTGCTACATTCCAAACTGATCTCTTTACTCTGATTCCTTTCAGCTTTATCTGGTAATTCTTTGCACTGCCAAATGTAGCGATAAAAATATATTTACTTTACAACATTTAACAATCGAAATTAGAACCAGATAAAATTTCAGGGTAATTTTTTGAGCCAAACCAAGCTCATCTTTTTCCTAAAAGTAATAATAAAATTAACCAATAAAGCCAGAATTAAATTACTACTTTGAATGATGACCCACGGTGCAAAGAAGTTCAGATAAGTTAATAGTCTTCCTTCTGAGATATAAGGCGTAAGCAGGGTCAGTATATTTTCACAAGATTAGTTCATACCTGTTGGAAATGAAGTCTAAACAGCTTCTAAATATATTTTTGAAGTTTTGCTTTTTTTCATAGTAAGATTACCTTCTCTGTCACAGTGATAATTTCTTATATCAATCTGGTTAAAATAAATAAGCAGATGTCAGGATTTCCACATTGATTTAATTTTTATGTCTATATTTGTATATAAGTTCAGCCCTTCGGGATACGCTTTACTATATTTATTGTGATGAGAATTTTCTGAGTAGAATAAGTTTTTAGAGCAGAGTGTCAGTACAAAACCCCTTTAAAATAGAGAGTTTTACATTTTGAGCTGACTAGCAGAATAGTCTCTCCTACTATATCTCTAAGTTTTTCCTTATCACAGAATAACTGTGTAGAAGCAAAAGTTGGTAAACGGCTCAAATTCCTGACTTACACAATGGGCAAATGTTTCTCAGACTGGCCTCCAAGGATATTTACTGTGAAATCATTGGAGTGCAACACAGCATGACTAACATCATGTCCTTTAAAAAGAGTGTTTACAGGAGCCAAACATTCACTTTAGAGTTTAGAACTATTAATTCTCTTACTAGTGCTAAAGGAATGAGAGTAAAAGTAGTGTAGGAGAAGTTTATTGACTCCGTTCATGAAGGCCAAACTTGAAGGTGCAGAGTTCATCCTGCACTGTTAAATCAAAGTTAAAGCTTGAAAATACAAGACCTCCTCCCTCATTTGCCAGTTCCTCTCACTTTCTCACAGCAAAGGCAAATGACTGCTATTTCAGTAAAAAGTCCCTCAAGTTCTGTTGCAGATAGATTAAAAAGAGCCAGCACAATTCAGTTCATGGCAAAAAAATAAACTCATCTTTAGGTATAAAAATTGGACTTGTCAGCTTTAGAAGAAAGCATTCTCCTTTCCCACACTCTGATGGTTTCTCCGTTTGGGCTGGGACTCTACCTAAAGCCATTCCCTGGAATGTATGTCCTTAAATTAACTCCCAGAGCTCACATGCTGTTTTCTCGCAGACTGGTCCACCTTTCCTGTCCGCTTCATCAGACCAAGACTCTAACTGTGAAGAACTCTTTTAAGCAAAAGGTTAAAAATTGACTTCCAAGTGGAGAAATTGGTAGCGTCACATTTGTAGTAGTTATCTTCAAGTGACTGGAAAATGTCTTCTCTGGGACGGACTTACCAGAAATTTGAGTACCCTGTCAGAGGCTGCAGCTGTCGTACTCTCAATTATTTTCCATCTTATCTCCTTGATTTTAACTGTGCGGCTGCAGCAAAATCAAGTCTGAGTAATAATAAGATGTGCAATGGGAGCATCCGACTCCTTGTGTCGAGTGTGAGGAGAACCAGAACTCCTGTAAACCTCCCAACAGCCTGGGGCAAGGTTAAGGAGGGAGGGAGGCGCTTAAGGAAAATTATGCCCTTCTCCCTGACCCCTCTATTTACAGCAACTTGAAAAAAAGATTGTTCAGCTTGCTCCTGATTAGGTGAACTATTGTTGAGGAGAAAAATAATGACACTTGTGTGCATGGCAGATATCAAAGTTTTTCTGCGTACATGTCTCCGAGACAAGGACTGTTAAGTACTCATCTGTGAAGTCCCTATGATTGTTTTTTCTTTGTGAAGAAGGCTGTATTACAGTGGTTTTAACTGTTCAGTTAACTGCTCATTTTAACTGCTAAGTTAAAATAAGTATGTGTAAGGTCAGGTTTTTTGTTTGAGAAATTATATCTTAAAATGATATTTTTTCTGCTTCCTTTCTGATTTTGTGATCTTAATTTATTTATGTGCAAGTTTGTCCAACTGCTTTCTTAAGTATCAGTTACATTTGAGATTTTAAATAAAAGATTTTAATTGAAAATATTTATATTTGAAACGTTCATGTAGGCATTAAACAAAAGCTTGAAGCCTAATTAATTTCATTCTGAGGAAAACATGGTTTCAGACATAAATGGACTTGTCTGTGTGCACAGCCAAAGCTCTTTTCCCTCATCTAGAAATTCCACAGTTATAAAAAGATCAGATGTTTTGTCTAGGCCTACTTTTCCTTCAGGATTTTTGAGGAAAATAGTATCCTTTAGTTGTGTGAGATATGTTTCCACAGTGCAACACTGAAGAGCTTGATGTGGAAGAGAGTGGTGTTTGTGATACACATCCCCAGTGCTCATTAGCACCATGACAAATACAGGGTAATACCTGGAGAAAGATTCATTGATAAAAACACACGTGGCTAAAGATTAAAAAACTCCAAATCCACCTCTCATGTAAATCAGTGCCTGAACTCGCTTACCCTGCTTGCCAGCCACTTTGTCATTCTTTGGCGGAACATTTTCAATATTCTTCTTGCAATAGGTAATCTAATTAAGATGTATAACATAGCAGCCAGGACCATATCATTGCTCTATGTAAATATATATCCTCATTTCCAGGGGTGCTGAGATCCCATCACTCTTCTAATAGGATCATTTTTATTTTAAATTATATTAGTCTTATATTATCTCCTATCTCATTGCTTAAGCACTGCAGTCCCTGACACAGCCGTGTGCATGTAGTTTGCTGCTGGTTCCCTGGAGTATCAAAGTGAACTGAATGAGAGCATTACACTTTTAACTGGGTACACTGATCAGTATGAATTTTGAATTGGTGGTATAAGAAGAACTGATTTAACCTAAATAAGACTTTAGTTACCTGTGTGAAGATTCTTTGATGTAAAATAAAATCCCTGTTTCCAGAAATCCTTAAGTTTTTACTTTGCCTCTAATTAATATATGAATCAGATTTCGTCAACCAGCTCTGTACAGCAGCCAGTAAATTAGCAAGGGCAAATCTGGTTCAGATGACTCATTTTTGGGAGTTTCATCCAAAGTCGTTATGAGAAAGTCAAAATCATCAGCTGCAATGTAGTTAAAGCTGAAGATTTAAACAATAAAAGTTGGGAACAAGCCTGGATGTAAGTAAAGAAAAGTATTCTTGGGAAAAGCAAATTGTTTCTGAAATGGTCAGATGAATGTAGAGAGCAAACAAAATGCAGGCTTATAGCTGAGTGCTTGCAGTGGAAGACAAGCTGCTGTTTTGCATGGATAGGGAGGGGAAGGACACAATGTGAATACAAGCAATTCTGTTCTGGATGGAAGATAATTAGAAACTCACCAGGATGAAGTACCTCATAAAACAGAAACTTTTAAAAAGTTAATTTTTATGTGATATTTCCAGTCCAGGCCCCAAGATGAGAATTTATTGTGAACCCATCCATCTGGCGTAGAAATGGAGCAAGTGTGTGACAGTTCTGCTGCTGAGCAGATTATATTTTGGCTGACTGACATCATGGTAATGAGAAATTTCTGAAGATCCAATGTGTACTTATATCAACTGGCAAAAAAAGAAACAACCAAAACCCTTGGCAATGGAATGGATCTGTTAGGCCTTTGGACTCACCCTTCAAATTCAATGTCAAGAAAAAAAATGAGCTTGATCTTTCACAGCTGTCTAGCAGCTGACTTTTTGGTTGAGGCAGAGCATAGTCAAGATAAGCTAGTAAAGCTTGATATGGTTAGTATTCTCCTGTGGGGAAGACCAGAAAGTTGTTGTGTGTTATAGAGATGGTTCATAATTTGGATTTTGCCCATTTAAGCTCCCTAGCATATTAAAATTGAAATGGCTTATCAGCAGGTGCATTTCCTAATATTTCTATCTAAAAATGGTATAGTCTGTTTTCATACCATTTATAATGAATACAGTCTATTATAAAAATCATGATGGATTATCCTCACTGAATACAAAGTGAATTTCCCTGAGCTTATTCACATTGATTAGATCTGGTGTTAGCAAAAGACCCGAATCTCACATTGGAGAGTTTTCACTGTGGCCATTCTCTAATATTTAATTTCTATCTGCCCAGTCCCACGCAGGTTTAATTTCTGATTTAAGGGTTTTAGTTTCCATTTCCTCATTTGCACCAGCAATGATGGGCTAAACTGGTTTATTTTATCACTGGGACACCTCGTGTTAGCAGACACTGAGTTGTCACTGCCCAAGTGTGAACTCTGCCATGATTATTTCACTGCTACTCACAGCTGCTTTAAAAAGACATTGGCCAAGAACTGAGTTGTAGAATGGTTGACATCTACCAGCTTTTAGGCAGCCCTCATAAATCTTCCTACCCCTATGGCACTAAGCAAGTGTGCAATGACAACAGGGGTCCCATACCTAATAACTTCTTTGTAGCCATGCCGCTAATCATGTCCCATCAAAACAAGCTCCCTTTCTGTGCTGAAATACAGGCAGTGAAATTATTGCATGAATTAGAAGAAATAAGTACAATTTGGTCCAGAAGTTAATGAGAAGTCTTTTTTTCATGTCTAATCCTTTCACTGTGTATGAAAGAGGGTTTTCTTAACACAGGTTAACCTGGTGCAAATGGTTAGCCGTAAGTCAGCAAGACTGGACCGTGAAAAATATTTCTAATTTCAATATCAGGAAAATATTTCAAGGATTCAGAGCTAGGCTCTTGCAAAAGCAGAAAGCAAGTGACCATTTCTAGCCCTGGCTTTATCGTTCACACCGGGGAAATTGGAAAACAAACTCATAACCAGATCCTGACCTCACTCCCAAGGATTTACCTGGATGGCTCCAGTACTGTGGAGTTGACCTAATATGGCTCTGCGGAGGTGTTAATGCAGATTTACGCACTTCTTCACCACAACTATCAAAATTGAAATCTGCCCTATATTTAAGCAAATATGGATCCTCTCAGCAGCCAAAAGCTACATGACACTGAAAAATAAGGATACACAAATATGACCTTATTCTTATTTGATGATGTAAAAATCCATTCTTATAGTCTCTTCCACTGTAATATTTATTTTCTACCTTTCTTTATTGTTAACAGTTCTAAAATAATTGTACACAAAATTAACCATCAATAAAACAATGAAATGGTGTCAAAGGGTAGTAACCATTGGTTTTAGCTAGCAACTCACTCATACATAAACATGGGTATGAGATTGACAATTTGACACAGTAAACCTGTCCACATCAACACATCAGTAATTTAATACATATATTTGTGACTGTGAAAAGCAGTTTTTAATGACATAGCAAAAAGCCATTTGGCTGAAAGGAAGAGAGGAATCCAAACTCTCAGAAGAAGCAATTATATGAAAATTTGTACTGTAAATGCTTAATAAGCCATTTTTAGCTCACAGGGAATCCCATTGCACTACTCTGACTCATAAACACTCAGCAAACACAGGATATGATATAGAGCTTTATCTCACCAAGTGGCTTCCAGTATATGTCTGAAATTTTTTTCCCCTTCAATCATTATATGTGTTTTTAATAGTGAGCAGCCCACATTTTAAGGAAAAGAACACAAAAACTATGTTTTACTGCAATGAATTAGGAATTCCAAGCAATTTGGTTCATCAATCAGAACATTTGCATTTTCAAAAAAAAAAAAAAAGAAAAGAAAAAAAGAAAGAAAGACCCATATCTAGCTAAACAGTCTTTTCACCTGGGGCTCATTAGTGCTGCAATTATTTCTCTCTCCTGTTTCTAACTAATGCACTGCTGGGAGTCCAGGCCAGGTGCTCCTTTCAGGGCTGTCTGCTCCCAGCAACTCTATCTGCGAATACCATGTCTACCGACACCAGGCTAATGTAACCTTTGGCTCTGCCCCATTAAATTAGAGCCCCCTCCAACTCCACATTAGCAAATGGAATAATTAACAAGTAGCAAGTCATCAATCCTTAGTTACATTTTGTGGTGGTTTATGCTTTTTGTTTTCTTTTGTTTTGTTTTGTGGGAACTGGTCAACACAACAGGTTATGGATTTCTAAATGGCATGTTAGAAAAATTAATAATTATTCCTTCCCCTCCCATCCCCCCCATTGGTAGACTGGTTCTATCAAAAAACCCCAAGAAACCAGCACTGGCATTATTTGGAAATGAAAGGTCAACCAACTGCCATCCTTTGGGCCATGAGCAAGAGTCTGGAGTAGTACTATTTGACCAAAAGCACAAATAAATGTATGGTGTTTAAAGTAACTAACTAACTAACCAGGTAACAGAACTGTTATTGTAACCACTGTTGTACATCGAGGAATCTGATGCTACCCTGAATCTGAGAACTTTTCTTTATTAATTTGTTTATGCATATAATTTAAAATATACTCTACAGAATTAATAAAAATAATTCTACCATTTTTTAGTTCATTACCTTTTGACTTAGAGATAAACTTTCTATTGATTTCTGAATGTCAGTCAAATAAGAAATGAAAGGTATTGATTCTTCCTGCTTCTGCTTTCACTCACAGTAGAAATACTCTGAGGAACCACTGAAATTAGGAGATGCTTATTTCAGAAGGGATTCACACATCAATTACAGATTGGGAGCTCTGGTAGACATTATTTCTTGAAGTTTCTGCCAATGTATTCTGTCATAAAGCGATGCTGTTGTTAAAGCTGTGGTCTATATCCGCATTACAACTACAAGTTTAATTCCAGATGCTCCTTTGTGTTTCACTTCTCACCAGTGCTTCAGACTGCTTAGAGCTTTGAGAAAAAGAGCTCATGGTTAATTGAAATTTGTCACTGGGAGCTGCACAAATAGACACACACATAGTTGGATAGTCTACTAATGTATGAGCCATATCATCTACTTTAAGACCTAAAATGGGCAGGAAACTAGGTGAGGAGAGAGAACCATGGCAAACACTAACATAGGCTGATCTAATATCTTACCTTCTCATTGGCTCTGCTGCTTTCCATGTTCAACACGTTTAAAATCTCTGCCTACAGATTCCATGGAACAGTAGGATTCTTCAAACAAAATTCAGAGGGAAAAATGTTATTAGGAAAAGATTCACTTTTACCTATTATTTTCTGAACTAAAGTATGTTGTAGTCAATAATTTACATTTATAGTCTTGTAGTCATTTGGGATTAGATGAAAAGTTCAAAACAGAGCTTCCTTATTTAACAATTAAGAATCAGTATCATGGTTAAAACACAATCATCTTTCAGTTTGCACCCCTTTAGAAATGAGCTAACTTTTCTTCACTGTTGTCTTTTTATTCCCTAATATTATTTCAAATACATCAACTGAAAGTCCAATGAATGCTGATGAAATGTTTTGTAAGAGCAGTGGTAAAAGTTTTAACTGGAAGAACATAAAATAGTGTTATATTTGAGATTATGAATCAGTTTTCAGAAAGAAATAGACCTACTTTCACTGTTGTAGCAAACATCAAACTTATATCTGCTATTGTCAATAGAAAGTTCAAAGTTTTGTCTTGGTAACCATGCTTGGCAGCCTTCTACAGGACCATGTCTTCTGTATTAGATCTACCTGATAAAGAGAGATTGCAGAGATACACTAGTTATCATAATTGTTGGGATATGAAATCCAAAAGGTTGTCATGGGTCCCTAGAAAAGGAAGAAAAATTGCTTAAAGTATCTCTAGTTTTATGTGGGATTTTGGATGCCAGTAGAAGATTTATATAAATATAAATAATATATATAGATATATTGACATGATCCAACCCCAACAAACAAGCTGGTAGAGGCAACACAAGGAATACCGATAATAATTTATAAATGAAAAGTGATCACAGAATATTAGGTTTAATAGTAAAAATGACTATGAGATGCCTGTCTGAGTATAGATTTAAATCCAGCCCTGTACATAATTTGGGGCAGAAAATTTCCTTTCAGGGTATATATCAAAATCACCTGAGTGCCAAAATGCTTTCAGCTTGGGGCAGTTGAGATTCTAACTGGATTCCAGCTTTGCAGCCAGAGCTCCCCATTTGACTTCAGTTTTGATTTCCTTAGCTTTTGTAGATCTAAATTAAATCACATACTTCCCGTTCTTTCATGAAAGCAAATGTATTAATGTGTTTCTTTACCTGCTAATCTGACTAAGAATACGTAAATGCACAAGAAACACTTCTGAAAGGGTTGCTCTAGATTTGATTGTTAATTTCATCATGGTCTTGCTCATTTTGACTTCACTTTGCGTGTTAGGCCTCAGTCATAACATACACCACTTGTTATGCAAAGATCCTGCAAGTGATTTATGGAACTCAGCATGTATTTTATTTAAGGGCCAAATAGCAGCAGGGACAGATTTCATGCCTGTATGTGACCCTCTTTTCACTCTCCTACTTGCTGCCTCACAATAAATGACACATGTGCAACTCCAAATATTTCTGTGCTTTTACAAAGTATTTGTAGCATTTATGTGCAGGCAAATGAGACCCCTGGGTACCTTTTAGAATTGACATTTTTAAATTGTCAAAATTTCATCTCAGGTGACTATCATAAAAACTGCAACAAAATTTATATTGAAAATTGTCTTAACAAAACGTGCTCGAATGAGCAAACTAAAAAGCTGCTGAGAAAAACTGATGGTGTTTGATGCATTAAAAATCACAACTACAAACTGTCAGCATTTTTAACCAGACATTTTCCTGTGCAGCAGAGCTGAAAACGGACATTAACATTCAGAAGCATACCAAAAGCTAGTAGACTTGAACTCCTGCCACACTGAGGTAATTAAAATTTAATATGTAAGAAAAGTACTGAGAAGGACTGAAATTACATGGCTGTGCGTGGCCAGAGACTTTATCCTGTGCTGAGCAGAACTAGCACCAGTCTCTTTCAATCAGTGGAACTAATTGACTAAGTAAAGTGATCCCCAAGATGGATAGCAGTACCTGCAGACAACAAAAAATCAGGGAGATTAGAGGTCCCTGGAATCTGTGGAAAGATGCTGACGAGCTGTTACATCTTTTTCAGTTGGTTAGAACATGGTGCTAATAACCAAGGTTGTGGGTTCGATTCCCATACAGGCCTTTCACTCAAGAGCTGGACTCAATGATCCTTGTGGATCCCTTCTGACTCAGAATATTCTGTGATTCTGTGTGATTCTGTGATCTTTCCAGAGAAGTTCTGAAGGACAGGTGAACTTGGTTGCCTCTTGATATGGAGAGGCAACATGCAGCAGCCTCCCTGCTGGCGGTACTGTTGAAACTGGTCATAACTGCTCCTGAATACAGAATACACCTAGTAAGGCAGGAAAGGCCCCTTTGCTGCCTATATGGTGCTGCTCAGGAATAGGAGGCTGGGCTATATCTATTGAGTCTGCCCAACTTGGGGTCCGTCCCACCTGCTCCTGCTCTGGCATCATGAAGACAGCACCAAGTAGAGAAGAGAGTGTGCAGTACTCCCTGTAAAGGCCAGACACTGTCCACTGTACAGACAGATAAGATTTGTAGTGGTAGCTGGTTGCAAGCATGCTCATGCAACCCTTAGTGACGGCTGTGGATGACCCAGTATGATCCCAAAAGATTCCTCAACATCAGCAGGAGCAAGACAAAATTAGGCTAGTGAATTAGTCACACCAGGCATGAGAAACACCAATCTTGATTATCCAGTTACACTACTAGAAAATAGAAATAAGTCTATACAGCAGTCTGGGTAAATGAAGAAGCTGTCCCAAGATAACAGAAGGAGAAGATAATGTGAAAAATGGAGTAACCCTGAAATGTGTCAACCACCCCCATGCTTACACTGTATTAACTGAAACAATAGCTGACATTTACCATAAAGCATCACTCAGGGGCAGAGGAAATGACACTGTGTTCTTGTCAGCAGTTCATCGCTGAGTTGCATGTGTTCTTGTGTAGCTCTGCAAAACCTGTACCTGTTTTAGTCACTCACCAAGCACAGGCGTGGCTTGTAGCAGGGAAAGAATGCTGTAAGAAAGGGAATACCAACCAGAATAGAAATTAAGCTGGGCTTGACAGCTGCAAGGAAAGTGCAACACCAGCAAGATTAATAAGGTGCTTTCTGGAAGAAGACTTTTTGAGTATTTTCCAGGAATCCATGACACTTAAAGGAGTGAACAAATAATATGAGAGAAAGTAAAAGAGCAACATTCTTAATTCTTTAGTGCTTTCAATGTGTTGTGTATTCTCTCTGGTCTTTGATGGTAGAAACTGGAGGGCAGCCCACTTGAAGAGTGCTATTGGGAATTCATATAAAAGAGAAATCCCTCACATGCTATAGATAAAACTAAAATAAGTGTTATAGGATATGAATTGTTGTGCAAATCATTCTGTTCATCTTTGCTAAATTCATCCTGCAGCTATAAACTGAATCACATCCTGTAAGGGGGGAAAGCAGCAGAGTAGGGTAATGGCTTTCTGCTGGAATAAATTTGTGCAGCAATTTCTGTGAAGTGGGACAAAGACTGTAGGACAACGGAGATTCCTCTCTTTAAAAGCACATGTGCAGGCAGGGAAAATATCATTTAAATGAAGTTTTGGATGTAAATTCAGTGTGGGTAAACTAGCTTTCAGAAATCTTATTTGCTTGTGTAGGATTGTAGAACCATTTAGACTGGAAAAAATCCTTTAAGTTCATTGAATCTATGCACATATAAGAAATATTTTGAGTTATTAATAAAATTGCTGTTTTCCCATAAACTGCTTATCTTGTACATCTCTTTTTTCCTCTTCATTCCCAGAAGTATGTCTAGAAATAAGCTGTAGGACTTGAAGTGCTGATTCATTGATGCTATTGGGTCATAATTTTCATAGGATGGATACAAGGTTCCTAAAACCATTGCTCATGGTGGTAAATAGGACCCCACTTGAAGTAAATTGCTGTTCAGCATGGGTAAGCAAGCACACTGTGGTTGGGGCCAGCAAGAGCATGGCATGGTGGTAGAAAGTAAAGTTGGGAAGACTGCTATCCGTCTCCAAGTGGCAGGGAGAGTCTGAGACTCACACAGTTGCAGTAGTTGACAGGTAGCATCACAAATGTATATCCCACAAGGTCAGTTTCTTACTGCTGCAAGGGTAGATGTTTCTGGGGGCTCATTCCTTCCAGTCATTATCTCCCTGGCTGGCATGCAAATGCAGAAGCCCCCTGTCTGGATGGCAATATTTCCAGGAATGCTGCTAGAGGACACTAGCTCATTAGACCTAAGGATTCACAGATACTTCGTTTTCAAGCTGTCTCCACATTGTAATGCTGAGAAGCAGTCTGCAGATTTTGTATAAATTCCAATTTATCTCTGTCAACAATCACGTATATTCATATTTAACACAGAGTTCCTGCTATTGATGTATTAGGCAAAGGGAAAGCAGGCTTACCTCAGATGGCAGAAGTCAACATTTCTCAATGCAATCATTATTTGTCTTTACATACCAAATCCATCAAGTTTGCAAAACTGCTGTTATATTTTATAGAGTCTCAGAATATAAATCTCTTAAAAATACGGGTTTTCAAAAGATCTGGAGAGAGCTTGGACCAAAGGTCTCAGCTCAGTTAGTTTCTATGATTTTTTTTTCTTCTAAATGGTTTAGTTATTTTTGAGCTTCACAAACAATTTTAAGATCTGTTTAAATTGGACTGAGCATGAACCGATCTTGAGAAGTTATAGCTGCATCACTTTAAAAATTTACATTGGTGTGGGAAATAGACCTGGACAATCAAATAAAAATTCCTCCATGACACAGGAAGTTTAGAAGTTTACTTACTTTTTATCGGGATCTGGTAAAAATTTAATTTGCATCATAATTAGGGTTACTGTAATATTTCACAGAATCTAAAATACTAAAATAACATAAATATGAGACAAAACCAAATTGCTGAAGAGATATTTTTAAATTATTTGTCAGTCCTTTGATCTTTTAGATTTGTAAGCTAACATAAATAAGCACTGCTCCTCTCTTTGCTTTTTTTATGCGTATAGATTTATCTTTCAGTGAAGTAAGGTAAATGTTTCTCGGTTTAGCTCAGTAGTGATTTTTCTGTTAAAAAGATTCAATTTGTCCTTACCAATTATTAGCAACATCTTGAAAAGGGGTTCTGCTAATTAATCAAAGACTTCTTGTGAGCTCAGACAAGCCAGCCCCAACTGACCTTGAAAGTATATGAAGGCTCAGAAGTAAAGACAAGAATTTCTTGGCCAGAGAAAACATCTTTATTCTTTTAATAGGCATGGAGGAAAAGACTGCTTAGTGCAAAGAACTCCATGCAGCTGAGCTCTTTTACAATTTTAGATGGAGCAAATGAGGCCATGAAAAACAATAATTTTCAAAAGTATACAGGCTTTCACTGAAGTCAGTGGTAAAATTTCCTTTTCTTTCTAAAAACAGAAATACCAGAGCTAGGCAACTCTGGAAGTCCCATATTAATTGTGCTGTTGCCACTACAAGTGTTTTTCATGCAAGGAAGAGACTCTCTGCAGCTTAGTATTGGCATCCTGCATGTCATTATAATGGGAAGAACATCATACTACTCCACTAACCTCATATTATTTCTTGCAAAAGAAGTAGACCATCTTTGCAGATATAAATTCACCCCTGTTTTCTGGAGGAGCATATCAGCAAAGCCCTGCTTAAACTTAGGGGAAAAGCTGAGCTAGGCAGAGCACTGGGGTGGAGCTTGAGCACTTTCTGTTCTCAAATTCTCCATTAGAGTCCATGAATATCAGCCTCTAAGCAAGCATATTCACAAGATAGTCAGAAATGCTGACTAAAGACAACATCCAAGATTAAAAAAAGTATGCTGTTAACTGTTGGTTTTACTTGAGGTAAACTATAGAAAGAAGTCAAGTGTCTCCAGACATTCAGATTTAGATAAAATCATCTCAAAACATAATAAAGTCACTTAGGTAATTATTATCATATTGTCATCAAAATTTCAAAGTAAGAAGGAGCAGCATACAGTAGAGTTTAAATTTATTTCCTTTGTGCTCTGTTACTGGCCTTGTCCAAGGACATTTATACAGCTGTCCTGGTGCAGTAATCCATTCTTGATAAATTCTCAGGTTAGTTCAGAGAATGCCCAGCAGTTCATCTCATTTAGTCCTTTTAAGAGATGTTTTATAGCCGCTCAGGAGGGTCCTCTTGCACCCAAATGCCTTTAATGAGCCAGGTTAACTCTTTATGCCAAGCTTACAGCTTCCATGACCTTTGGCAGGTCAGTGGGAAGCAGTCTCTTACTATTCAAGACAAACAGCAAACCTGCCTCATACCATGCATTTTATTTGAATTGGAGTTCAGACCTCCCACTAGCCAGAACTGAGCAAAGCAATGATTCAGAAAATTTGGACACTGTGTGAGAAGGAGAAAGGTCTGATGAGATTCACTCTGTCCTGCTGATCGAGGTGGCTCAGCATCCTGAAGAGCTGTTATAGAATCATAGAATGGTTTGGGTTGGAAGGGACCATCTAAGCACATCTTCCGGTAGACCAGGTTGCTCAAAGTCCCATCCAACTTGGCCTTGAACACTCCCAGAGAGGGTTATGCTTTTGGGCTTGGTTTTATCTCAGACCATGTAAACATAAGGTTGTAAATGACAGTCCAAGCTTCACACTGCACAAGTCCTTATCCTCATAGTGTGATAAAAGAGTGAGGGCATCCCATTCAGGCTCTTGGCAAGACTCAACATTCCCTTTCCGACACGCTGGATCAGACAGTGCCTGCCTGTGGAACAAATGGGCAAGATCAGGAAAGAAACTATATCTACCTGGCCCAGATTTCACACACTTAGGGTGACTCCTAGTATGGGAATGTCTATCCCCTTCTAATCTTCTGTCAGTATTTTCTCAGAGACAGCACAGTTATTACTCAGAATTACCTATGGCTAAGACTGAACTTTTAATTTGCAAACCACTGCACGTCATTCCAGTGCAAAAACCATTTTTGAAAAATGGCATTCACTTTAAAATAACATTTTATTGTTCTTAAAAAAAAGGAGCCACTTTCTTTGAAACTTGAAAAAGTTACATTTTCCAACCAAGACAATACAATAAATATCTAATTTTTGTAGGTTTTTTTTCTTTGTCTTTTTGAAGGAAGTCACTGGAGACTCCAGACATATTGAATGAAGTGTTCTGTAGGTCCACGTAGGTCCCTGCTCCTTGTATTTTTTCCACTTTCACAATATAAACATCTAAAAACAACAAATGACTTTGCAATGGATGAGTAGAATAGATTTCTGAACATTATGTTTGCCTTTTTTTTTTTAAGCCTCCTTTTTATATAGAAATTGTCTGACTAGGCTTGAAAGTACTGCCTGTTTAAAAGTTATTTACTGTTACGCAAACAAGCATGTTAGTTTCCTCAGACTTAATTTAGAATATTTATCCCCAGAGAATCTAGGACCCTAAATCTAAGGATAAACTGAGGCTGTTTGTTTCCCTGAGGAATCTGCTCCACAGATCCGACAGCAACTGTGCACTAAAATGGCAGCAGTGTCACAAGTTCATTTGTATGCCAGACTTTGTCTGGAACTGCAACACAGCACCAAGCTGTTGCACAAAGCCCAGCGTATTGTTATAGTCAGGGTAAGGCAGTACTATGCTCAGGACAAAAATGTAGGAAAAAAAATATTTCTAATTTAGTCATGACACAAACACTCATTAAATAATTTATTTGCATAACTCAATGTTTTAAACCAAGCTCTTCAGTTTCAATGCTTCTTCTCAAAAAGTCCTTCTGAGATTATACAGGCAGTGGCATTAATGTGCCATTGCCAACTCCACAACAATTTAAAATCTTTTGCCACAATTTTTAGCTCTCTTTTGTTTTTCACTTCTGATGTGGATTAAAGCCTGCAGTCACAACTCTGATAGTTTGAAGACATTTGATCCTACAGTATTTATCCATTATTTGCTTTGTTTACCCAAGGGAAAATTAAGTGCCATGCCTATGAACAGTGAGATCCACAATACACTGTGATCTTTGACAGATGTTAGTATTTGCAGAAAAAAAAAGAAAAGGAAAGCTGCATCACTAACTTGGGAAGCCAGTTTTGAAAACTGCCTGCCTTTGCAGGTGCACCTCTAATTATTTGTCATGAAAACTATACAAAGACAATTATACATCTCATGAAATGATGATTCAATATTATTTTAGTTAACAAACTATCTTTTTCAATATGGAAAACTCATCTTTTGAAACACAGGAAGTTTCACCTGAACACGAGGAAGAACTTTAAGGGTGACTGAGCACTAGAACAGGTAGCCCAGAGAGGTTGTGGGCCTCTCCTTCTCTGGAGATATTCAAAAGGCATCTGGTCACAATGCTGAGCAATGTGCTGTAGGGAACCTTGCTTAAGCAGGAGGGTTGGACTAGATGACTTGCAGTGTTCTCATCCAACCTTACCCATTCTGTGATTTTGTCTTTCATTGTCGTCATTCTAATCCTCCTTGAGTAACTTGAGGCACATCTGGGGATATGCAGTTTGCTTGCTTTACAGAATGTACTTTTTTGAAAAGAACCACAGAGGATTCCTTGCCTCAGATTTAGAAAATGCGGGTTTCTTTAGCTAGGAGTAGGACATAAGTACACTGACACTCAGGTTTTCTATAGCAGTGTGCATGCTTGTCATAAAGATTGCTAGGAAGTAAGAATGCCCTATTTTATCAGTAGTAGGTCTTAAAAATATACTCAATAAATTTCTGATATACCTTTAATCCTTATTATGTACCATAACATATATATTAATGTTGTAAGTAATATTTCCTTCTTGCAATACTTTGTAGGCAGTAGGGAAGAGTTTTACATCATTGTTGTTTTATCTAAATATAAAACTGAAGAGATACTAGACGGAAACCTGAAGCCCCTTGGTACCACACCTAATACACCCCTCTGTCAGAGGAATAAACTAAAAGCCTCATTTTGCTAACTCCTGGTAGACAGTGGGTTCCTATTGAATGTCTGAGCTCCTCAACACTCTGCAGGTTAAAGCCCAGGAGAATCTAAATCCTAGGGGAGTTTGGCAGTGTCTGTGGCAACCTCTTTTAAGTTGATTCATGGAATAATACAAAACATCAACCCCACAAAGCTGTTCTTGTATACTTGGTTAGGTGGCAACATGATATATTAATGCCCTGAATCATTATGGCAGAGGAGCAGAATAAGCATAAAGGATGCATTAAAATATAAAGCCTTGACCTACTCATATTTAACATAGGAGAGCTGTTCTCTGGTATTAAGTTATGTGATCAAAATCCTATTAAAGAGATTGAGGTGATTTACACAGCATTGAGCAAAAGATCCCTAGAAGTGTTATTATGGAATATTTGTTTCCAAAAAAGCAGGGAAGGGTAGAGGACTAAAACTCTCACTCTTACTTACACTGAATATGATAAGTGCTATGTGAATAGTCCTTGTGAATTTGAGACAGAAATTGAGCAAATGTTAATGTTAATGGAAGGAGAGATCTTTTTGAGGTTTTTTTGCTGAAATTTTAAAATTATATAGCTACTTATAGGAAAGCCTATGAGTAACTACAGACTAAGAAACTGTGAGAAAATGAGATCAGAGCCGGACAAGTAGCTTTCATCAAAAACATACCAGGAATGGGAAGCCCATCTTTTAAGAATGATGTATAAGACTTGAGTCAAGGACAGAAAAAAAACCTTTCATTTTTTAAGGGGAAAATATAATCTGAGTATTAAAAGTGCAGATCTGTAGCTGAAATAAATTGATATATCCTCCCTGGAATCATTAGAATTATGCTAGCTGAAAGCCAACAACTTGGTATAGGCAAAACCACATGTAACAAGAAAACTAGGAGGGCAAAAAGCCTGGTTGTTTGTATGCACACTTAAAATTCTCAGGATTGGCCCACTAGTAGGAATCAGCAGCTACTTTAAAGAAAAGACAGCTTTGCTCCCAAATACACAACTCAGGGTAGGCTTAGTCAGCAGACACTTGAAGGCATTTCTTCTCTACAAAGTATTGTAATTGCTTTCACATATGGCAAATACAATTATGTATCTCCCCGGTAGGGTGGATTATAAATGAACAATGACTTGTATTTCAAAAGATAGCAGGTGCGTTTCTGTAAGGAATGTTACAGGAATTTGTGGGTAAAGCCAGGAAAAAAAACAACCAACAAAACAGTCAGGTAAAGGGGAAAATGTAAGTTCCTGATCCTGAGAAAAGAAAGAGCTGGTCTTAAATTAGCTGCTCAGCTTGCTATACCCAGCCCTATTCAAATATGCAAGAAGGATTGATTTAAGAGAGTATGCAAAACTTCCCTCCCTCAGTAAGGGTACAGTTACTACTGAAACATGTGTGCCTTGTTTTAAACAATCTCCATGAAAGAAGGGCACAAAATGCTCATTTAGGCTAAAATTATTTCACAGATTATGGAATTTACTGTGTCTTATTTATAAAAGTGGCTACCATCACAGATGTGAACTGTACAAACGGACAGAACTGATTGATTACTCCATAGATAAACTCATTTCACACATAATCAAGAAAAATTAACATTTGAAATATGGGAATAAGTACAGAATCAATTCCGTTTCCAGCATAATAATAAAGTTGTTCTAGATGCATAAGAAATGCAATTAAAAAGGTGCCCCAAGTAAAAAGAGAGAGTTTGTTATAAACACATTTTTTTCTCCATAGTTTTTTGTTTTCCTTCTTCTATTAGATAGATCATCCTACATTAGTAATATACTATTGCTGCTCCACTAAATATCAGCAAATTAAGTTCAGGACAGTAACACAGTAAAAGAATAGTATACTAGTCTCTGTCTTCACAATAGCATGCAAAGAATAATATAGTTGTCTATGACATTAAATGCCAGCAACAAGAGCCAGTTGGGCTTGCATACACTAATGTCTGGTTTGGAGCACAATCTAAGATTTAATCTATGTTAAAAATAAGGTATGTTTCTTTTTAAATATTTTACCCAATTTAAAATCACATTTTACATTTAAAATCCTGACTCCGCTGAAGTCAAGGGAGTTTAGCCTTCAACTTCTGTGAATTAAGATTTTCCACAGCAGCCTTCAACTTCTGTGAATTAAGATTTTCCACAGCAGCCTCCATATAAGCCTTTACTGACTTATAATAGCCAATTATGTGGCAGTACTGCTGAGATGTGCCAGCAGAAGTCAGAACCAATGTGTGCTCTACCTGTTATGAGAGACCATCCCAGTCTTGGAGATCTGTCATTTCCATCTATTATCATCTACCTGGGCAAAGGAGACTGAGGTCAGTCTAGTAACAGAGGCAGCAGAAGGCTTCGTACCCTCCATTCCATTTTGATGTCATGGCTATTGTGTTATTTTGCAGCTACTTTGAGTGAGTTTGTCCACAAAACATACTCTTTAAGCTATTCCCAGAAGTAGCTATTGTCTGACAAAAAGGTAATCAATATTGGTGAGCTTCAGAATTTTTCTTGCGCATTTTATTTTCTCTGTGATGTGCTAGGGGACTAGTTTCATCTGCAGTTGTGCGGTGGAAAGAGAAAACAGAACAAAATTAAACTCCCCAAATTTAATATCTCCCAAAGGCTCTGACTGGCTGTGCTGCTAGTTAAATTCACCTGACTTGCTTTGCCTCCTAGACAACATTCATATTTTTTGTTGTTTGAAAATTTTATGAGCAGTGAAAGTAACTTCCTTTCCTTATAATTGATATTTATAAAATGACTGTTTGCCTGGTCTCCCAGGTACTAGAACCCTCTTGAATCCTCACATGCAAACTCCACAGTGAGTGGGTCTGATCACACATCTGAAGGGTTGGACTTTCACCACCAAACTGAGGAGAACAGGGAAGATCTATTGCTATGCTTCGTCCCAAGTTCCATCTAGTCTCTTTAATGACAACATCAGGCCCTCCACCAGAAAATAAATTCAACTGTTCTTTTATGTGAGATTTATTGAATTGAAAACCCACAGAACAAAACACTTTCCCTAAACCAACATCAGAAGTGCTTTTTGCCCTGGCTCAGTTCTGTTTGTCTTTTCCCCTCACCCTTCTCCGAGAGGTACAGTATCTTCAAATATATTATGGGATAATCATCACTCAACAACCAGCCTTAGTCACCTAGTAATCCCCTCTTCTGAACTGTGATCAATCATGTCACCACTTCAGCTGTTTAGCCAGATTGAGATGTGGGTCTCAGGGAGGTGGGCTGCTGCACCTTACACCTTGCTCTGGCTGCAGCCCATGAGCTGCATTGCCCTGGGTCCCAGCAGGCTCCATAAAATCTTTTTTTCCAAGATTGCATTCTCCCTGCCACCAGACATTACCTGCATGATCCCGTTTGGATGAGCCTCAGAATAGCTTTGAAAATGTAGCCTCACCTTGTCCTGCAAAGGCAAAAATGGGCCAAGATAAGAAAAAAAATCTCACAAGTAGGATATATTTCTGCTAGTTTATCAAACACAAGCAGAGGAACCCAGCAGGTCCTGGACAGTGATAAGATCAGTGTGGAATCATACTGGTGGTTTACAGTACTGGGATTTCTTTGAAGCATAGCCTAGCCCTGTGAATGCTAAGTTAGGGCAGATGAGTAGACTCCTAAGCTCTACTTAGCTATCATGTTGAAGAGACCATTAATGTTCCTAGCAAGATCACAGTTTTTGACACACCAGGTTAAAACTCAACTAAAAAAGACATCCATTATTAAAAATATAATGTGAAAAAAGTGACCTGGTACAAGTGTGCCTGAAGGATAAATAGCTTGTGAGAATAAGTAAAAATACCATAAAACCTTGGTTCATGCACAAGGAGGACACTCACGGAGAAGGAGGAGGCTGCTCAGTATTCTTATGCGTAGGACAATCCCAGGGACAAAATATTGACAAGATCACAACTAACACTCAGTCATGCAACCCCATGGGCCATTGCCATACTTTTTTTTCTGTGTGGTAGAGATATTTGTCTCAAAGTGGTTTGGAGGATCACCTGAGAGTTATACAGTTTATCTGATGCTAAATCCAGAGTAAAATTAGGTCTCACTCATTGCCTCTCTGGTTGTGAAAGTTAAAACCTTCTCTTTCAGGACAATGGAAGGAAGAATACCTTAATTATCCGTATATAATTAGTGCTGTAAGCGTGGGTCCAACCACTTCCTAATTATGACCAAGGTGGTGTTCTTTGAAGAAAGTGCTGGCAGAAATGTTCATGTGGGAGATTGTGCTGCACCATCCTCCCAAGCTTTTTTACTGCAGTGTTTGCATATTGTTTACTGGACTGTTGTGAATCCTCAACCACATTTTATGTTAGTCATGGGCAAAAAAAAAAGCCTCGACTAAAGTGATTCCTGTGTGTGGTCTGAAGCTGGTTATCACAAAGTCAATCAGTCACACCTTCATACATCTCCTCTGCAAGTCTCTGGGGTATGGAGAGAGTTATTTTTATACAAAACAACTGTATTTCCCTGTATGTCTAATAAACAGAAACCGTGTCTCATATTTTCATTACAGGCATGGGCAAACCACAGTTCCCTGCAGCCCTGTGCAAATCATAGATTGTCTGATGGAAACTTTCTAATTTACTGGCTTTGTGAAACCAAGATGTATATACCTACGAGTTTTTACATACCTTATTTTCTCCATTTTTCAACTAAGACCTTTGCTCAAACATTAAAATCGTTGTCAACTGTATTGTGAGTAATGCCTGTGAAGTTTGGCTCTTCTGCAGGGGAAAGTGTTTTTGGGGTGAGGGACTGTGAGAACAATCTGAGTGAAATACTGCACATAAAAGGTTCAAAAAATCCCAGAAAATATTTTCAAGGAAACTTGCAGATATTCTCAAGGGTCTCTTACAAATGACTAAGGAGGTGCTGCCTTCACTGAGTTTGTAAAGCACTTTCAACTTCAATCTCTGTCTCCAACAAGGTGAAAAGTCCTGTGATGTTTGCTACTACCCACATCTAATTTGAACCATTTAGCAAGGCCTCCAGTTCATTGTTTTAAAATCATACATCTTAAAACTGCACAGCTGTTCACCTCTGATTGCCAGCTAGATAACAGCTATTAAATGCAAGCCATAAGACAAATATTTCTGCAGATTTGCTAAGTTATAGCCATCCAAAAATATTCCCTCTGCTGCCCAATATGCAAACACCCTTTCTACTGTTAGGTTTTATGACTGCCAAGGATGGAAGTTGTAAAGAATGTGATACTATTGCGCTGTACCATAAACTGCTATTTCACTAGATTCCCCAATTTCTTTGGGGAAATCTAGCACAAAAATAAAGCAATTTACATGGAAAAAACACTAATTTATTAGAAATATCTTTCTTCTCAGATACAGTCAAGTACATTACCATAAATATGTTTTACAAATATGGTGCTCTGAGTAGAGACCACCCCTACGAATGGTTGTGGATAGAAACCTGGGGGTTGCCTGCACAATACAGCTTCTCCAATTCTAACAGTTTTGCATTAATATGGTGTGAAAAACCTATATATAGAATGCTTTTGTTAAAATCAGATTATACTAATTCTATATGAAGTCCTTTAATGAAAAATGTTTAATGGCTGAAATACTATAAGACTGCAGTTAGAGTGCAGGTGCAAAAATGATATTCTACACTCCCTGGAGAGCAAACTTGTACATACTGTGAAATATCAATTAAAGTTTATAGTTGCCTGTACCAGTTAAATGTCTTTTTCATGGGAAATTTTCGTCTTCTCTTATGAAGCACTCACTTGGGTTAAAATGTGTACTGAATTATGTGGGCATTTTGAGTTATTAAGGAATAGATTTGTTTTACAAGCAAGCTGTAAGCATTCTTTGCAGTTTTTATGAGGTCATCTACACGACTTTTAAATGGTGATCTTGGCCAGCCTCGATTCTCAGATCAGTTCATTAATTCACACAGCTGTCTTTAAAAACTACAAGAATAATACATACTGCAGTCTGGAAGAAAGAGGTGGATTTCAAGGCTGTATTTCAATCAAGGGGCCTGTTGACATCCTAAACTATGAGAGGACAGCCTAAGCTGTTTCATGAACAGCAGCAAGTTCGCATTTGAAATATAGCTTGCTTAATTGATTTCTTTTGGAATATATGGAGAAAGGATGCAAAATTCACTTTCAAGTGAGCACACCTCCCAGAAAGTGTCAGCTGGGACACAAGCAATATTCAGTGCTGGAAGAGGTTGTCCCAGTAAAATCTTACATTCTATGGTATATGCTATGGCAGTCAGCCTGCTCACATGTTGCTGAATCTGAATGGAGAACACCTGGATTTAATTTATGATTCTGACACACTTCCTGGGTGGTTTTGGACAGGTGTCTGACCTCCCTGTTCTTCTGTTCCACATCTTTTTATATTTTTGAATAGTACATCTTCCTTTTTAATTTCTTAGCTATCTTTTCTATCTTGTTATCTTAAAAAGTTTTTGTGCCAGGGTTTGTCTGCCAACAGATGTTTATACCATAGTTAATGCAAACTCTTGAGACCTCAAGATACTCTTCAAAAGAAAATAAATTCTGAAGAATACTGATACAGGAAAAACCTGTTAAGAGGATGTTTAAAAGGATGCAACCTGAGCTGAATAATTTGTATCAAAACTTTCTAAGACCATGTGCTCCCTATTTTTAATATGCCTCTCCACAGTCTGGTAGAGACCAAAAGTCAAAATCTAAGGTATAGTTGCAACTAAGCAGGTATGTGATGGAAAAGCGACAACCCTCATGGAGTTTCATTCAGAATGTGACGATTAAGAACATGAGGATCCACCACAAGAATTTCAGTCTCTACCTTGATTGCAAGTAAAAAGTGGTACAAACAGTTAGTACAGTACTAGAAGCTGTGATACATTTATATGTGGTTTTTGTTTTTTTTTTTTTTTTTTAAGATATTTGAATTAAGTCAAATAAAGTTGTTTAGAGGCATATTTGAGCTGAATTTCCTGCAGCTAATTCATGGATAATGTTTTAGGATTCACTAAATCCTGTTTTCTGAATGTGCTTGAAATGAAAACAGTCATCCCGCAGTGTTGGTGCCAGGCCTAAGCTCTTTCCTTTCTTTTACTTTAGGATTAAACCATATTGCGAGCTGTTAGCAACTGGAGCCATTTTGTAGCCTGCATGGGCAGGGTGGATGATTTGAGACTCTTCAATTTAGAAAACCTGCCATAACCTCTAGTTCTAGTTGCCAGTCTCTGCAGGCAGCTCAAGGCCAGCAAGTGCCCGCTGTCAAGTATGCTGAAATATCTCAGTTCACCTACAGTATTGAACTGTACAAAGAAAGTAAATCCCACCTAGACTCCCACATGACTTGAGTCTGGAACAGTCAAGAACAACATCTTATTGAGTCTCAATTATTTGATGGGGCACAAAAAAGTCCATCTTCTGTCCACAGAGCAAAAAATTCAGGGGAAAAATAGGGAAGCTAAGGTAGGGCAAAGAGAAGAAAGTATTCTGTAAAAGTATATTCATAATTCCTAAACCAACCAAATTATCTGATTTCTTTGGTAGGAACTGGAAAAACACTGGCAGTGACATATCTATCACCACTTTACCTGTAGAGGCACGGCCCACATGTTACTCACCTCCCATTTGCTCTCTTCCTGGCAGCAGAGATCAAAGCAGGAAGAGATGTCAAGCAGTATGTGCTCACTGTGATCTTCCTCCATAACATACCCAGGAGCAGTTTTTCCTGAAGAAGCGTGCCACAGCTATGAGTTGTGATTACTGACAATTGCTGTGATCATACTCAGCCTGACCCAGCACAAAACGTGCGGGCAGGAGACCAAGGCAGCCCAGCCTGCAGTGGGAATGGAACTTTCCCTGCCATGTGGTAAGAATCATCATGTGGGATGCAGTGAGCAACCTACTGGTGCATTGTGAAGGTGCAATAAGAGTCCCTGTCGGAGGTGCTGTGAACCAAACAGCATGTATGCAAAATAAATTGTCATAAGGGGCTACTGATCAAACTTACAGACTTGGAGGAAAGAAACAGAACAGGGACCTTCATTTAAAATACAATGCAGTTAAATGCCATTGAAGAAGGAACGTAAGGGATTCTGGACAAAGAGAAGCAGAGTTACTATCCTAAGCCTCCAGGGCATGACTTTATTAACTAGCCTGAAGAGAAATAGTGTAAGAAGACAGCTGAGTCTCCATTAACACATCCTGTAAGGCAGTTGCTGTGTACATTAAATCTATAAATGTACATAAATGACAGTGGAAATCACTGAAGATCAGATATAGCTCGCTTTTTAACTTAGAGCAAGGAGGAACAGCATAAACCATCAATACTGACTAAAGAAAGGTTTGAAAGAAATGCAAGATACGTGCTCTGAAAAGTACAGAAACTGCTCTACCCTCATTTTTGTCAGAGCTCAAGGGTTGGAAAGAGCAGAGCTTTAGGCTCCTGCTAGCTACACCACCACAGGACCTCAGGAAAGATGATGTTTTCCTGCAGTGGACATTCTTCCCTCCTGCTGCCTGTCCGATACATACTGAAATCCAGAACTGCATAATTTGAATACCTGCTACTTATTGAGAATATATTATTTGTTAGAATGCCTCCTTCCCTGAAGAATCATGCTAAGTGCTGTCACTTGGGTTTTGGCCTGGTTTTGCCCTTTTGTCCTTTTTATGAGTTAATTTTTTGTTTTCTGAGTCTCTCCTGTAAAATAATACTTCTCAGTACTGTTAGCAATGTGCAATACAGGGCAGCCAGAGTCCTACACTTTGATTCAAGCATTACCTCAAACATCTCATTCACCAGTGAAAAACACTGAGCATTCTCATAGTTCTCATAGCCAGATAGGAGACGAGGCAAGTCTTCAGTGCATATCACATCAAGTAGGAAACAGAGAAGTTGGGGGTGTTCCATTCCTGGAAGTGGCCAAGGCCAGGCTGAATGAGGCTTTGAGCAACCTGAATCACAGAATCACAGAATATGTTCAGTTGGAAGGGCCCCAAAGGATCATTGAGTCCAACTCTTAGCCCTATACAGGACCATTCGCAAGAGTACAGAATCTGATCTAGTGGAAGGTGCCCCTGCCCATGGCAGCAGAGTTGGAACTAGGTGATTGTTAAGGTCCCTTCCAACTCAAACCATTCTGTGATTCTATGAACACAAAGAAAAATTTGCAGAGGCCTCTCAAGTACTTATTTACAGTCTATATATCTACTTTCCAATACTGACCTTTTAAATTGTATCTTTCATCTTCAAGTCTGCACAGGAGCTCATGACAAATATATATGTGTCTAGATTGCCCTTAAAATATCTTCAGAAGTGTCTGGAAAGAGCTATAAGCTCCAGCCATGCCTCTGGAAACCTCATTATGGTCCCTGACTTATTCAGGGCAAGCTGGCAGGACCTTCATCATCACAGAGAAGGTGAAGAAAGTTGGACAGTACATGGACGATGACATTCCACACATTGTGAAACCTGTGCCATGTGAGGATAAATGGTTTCCCTTCCAGGACAAATCTCTTTTTCATTTTAAACCAGAATGGCTGCCACTGAATACGTTGCAAATAAAAATAAAAAGCTAAACCCTGGGTACAGGGCTTTCTTAGTCCTTGACAGTGTTGGCATTTTGTGGAAAAGTAATCAAACAGGTCTTAAAATACTTTGTGCTGTAGCAGGCCATTTGTAACTGTGAAACAGGGAAGGCTGTGACAGCACACGGGCATCCCCAGACGCCCTTAGAAAAGACTAACCCTTGCTTCTTGTACTTCTCTATATTTTCTGCCAGGAAAGCACCTGACACATGAAAAGACAACAAAGATGCAATATCATTCACTCTTTGAATCTTTACCTCCACAGCTACTTCATGCTCCAGGCCCCAGGTAACACTGCCTACAGTTGATGGTACTGTTACTTTCTCTTTGTTGTCTTTGCTATGTTTGGCAGGTAAAGGCCATTAAAAGGAAAGAATTGCAGGGCTGCTAAGTATGGCTTAGCTTGACTGTTAGCTTAGCTTAACCGTTCACATTTAATGATTCCTTTATTATGTAACTCTGACATATAACGTTCAGTCATCTGGCCTGATAGCTGGCTTCTTGGACAGAAAATATACCTTTCCCAAGTCACTTCCTCCCATGGATTATGATAGTTTTGAATGTTTTGAGTGAATTTGCAGTGAAGTTTGCTTTCCTTTTAGTTATCCCAAAGGAATCTCTTGTGAGTCCCCTGCACCTTGGGGCCTGCCACATATAGCAGTTGAGAAGATGGCACCATTTCCAGTATTACTTTTTTTTAGCACAGTTGGCTTCCAGGAATATTTGAAAGTATTCAAGTCATCTGCTCCAGCTTCCTGACAGTTCTCTTCCAAACTCAGACTGCTTCAATTATTCCATTTTTCTCACTTATGTACTTTATTTCTAACAGTGTATAAAAAAGACACGACACAGGAGTTTTGGCAAGGACCCTCAGGGCTTTTCCTCCTTGGGTCTTTTCCAGGACATAGGCACATTAGACTAGCAATGATTTTAAAAGAGTCACCCCTACTTCAGGCATGAATTGGCCACAGCAAGAGCTGTGCTTCATGAGTGCTTTTGCCCCTCTGTCTTCCTTTACAGGATTTCAGGCGATGGAGCAAAGCAGACGGTCCTTAGCTGTCGTAACTGCTCCTACGTGACTTCCTCTTCTTCTACTGCCTAGAAGTGAGCAGGAAAAGCAAACAGCAAACACTTCTCTTTTTTTTTTTTTTTTTTTGCAACAGTTGTTCTAGTCTGCAGCTGTTTTTAATTAATTACTTGGGTAAGTGAGATGGATAGAAGAGCTTTTGAAAGCTGTTGAGAAGAAAGCTGTCTGCAAGCTAATTATACTGTTATAATAATCCCATGGCATTCCTCAGACTTTTCATCCCCTGACTAAATAACAGTTTAGCAAAATATCCAAGGATCACTTATAGTTTTGAATAAACAGCAGGGAAGAATGGTAAAACAAAATAGGATCTAGTTAGGAACAACTAAATGTTTTTCAGCTTGCTCACAGACAAATCATAAAAGATCAGGTACCAGGAAAATACATGGAGGATTTTCAAAATGTTTCCCCTCCTTTACCCAAAATATTTATTTAAGTTTGCTTTTTTGCACTTTAGGTAGTTGACATAATTCATTTTAATGAAAATACTTAATGCTTATCAGAACCACTTGGGAAAGTTCCTTGTAACTGCCAAGAAGGAAAAACAACCAGGATATCATGTAGCATTTTTGCTCATTTTAGGAAGAAAAATATGTATTTGAAAACTGAAACAATAATACCACAGAGCCAAATGAAAGATTTTTCAAGGACTTAATAACATGGGGTTTTTTTTTTCCAGAACATACTTTTATTGTCAAACATCTTAGGTTACACCTGAGAAATTAGATCGGGGGGCAGAATGGAAACATTAAGTACCTGGTGAATTGGGGGACATGTAATAACAACAGGACAAGTTGGGTGTTTCTTCCATAAAATGCTGTAAGATAGGTTTCTTTGTGTGCATATCTGCACATTGCAAATTGCTCATGAGAGAGACACAATACATGAATCCCACTGGGAAAAGTAAAGAATAAAATGGAAGAGATCTTCCAATCTGTGGCCACAGAATTGGTTTTATTTCAATACATTTATCTCTCCATAAGCCTCGGTGAACTTTCAGTGCATACATCATTCTCAATACAGGTACCAATTATAAACACACAATATCCTAACAGGAATATTTCTCCTGCAAACATATCTGAAAATAAAGTTGAGTAAAATCAGTGCCAGCCAATGTCTAATGACACCCATCAGAGCCACTTCTACTGAAAGACTCCCTTTTGCTGAGCTTCCATTCAGCCAAAAAACTGTGATGGGAAATGATGCTATATCTTGGTTTAAACACTGTGATTTGTAGTCTTGCTACACACAAAAACATGTTAGCTCATCATGTTCTCTAGAGCATGAGAAGTCTAAATATTAATGGATATGTTAATTCAGGTGCTAAGACATGACATTAGAATTATTAAAAATAACACCTCAGCATCTGTGTCCTCAAGCATGGAAATTATTCCAGAGTAACAAAACCAAAAATGAAAGTCACACCATGTTGGTTTCAATGGACACGTTCAAAACTCTTTTAACTTCTACTTCCATGTGGATAGTCCTACTAATATTTCAGTTGCAGATTTTTCAATAGAGACACATATTTGCAGAGCTGAGTATGCAGCAGCTACTACTTTGACATTGCACCAGTTGCAGACACTGTAGGTAGGCAGTGGAAAAATATCTCACTTTTGCGGAATAAGCCTCTGTATGGGCAGGCAGAAAGGAGACAGTAGTGTCATGCACAGACAGCCACTGCAGACATAACCTGGAGATTTCATTTGGCTGTCAGCTGCAGACACTTTTCTGCAATAGTCCAGAGTTCTACACACCTAGCAAAGACAACATTTTTCCAAGCTAAAGTTATGCCTGACACTTTCATTTAGGGCATGTCATTAATAACCTGGCCAAAAGGAAGTATCCCAACACCCAGCATCTGCAAAAAGGTCCTTCAAACAGTAGTTGCAATGCAAAAACTTCAAAATCCAGTTGGTGATTTTCTCATGTCTTGATAAAGCCCATTGAGAGGGAGGTTGAGCTTGACAGTATTGTTTTCCCACTCTGCCCCTCAGCTTTCTGTCAAAGGAACAGGGCAGTGTTTTTTGGGGTTTCTCAGTGAGGACCATCAACACCTGAAGCCCCAGGGATGTAGCTCCATTTCACCAGAATCATGTGTGCTCAAAGTCTGGCCCTATGGAGTCCTCTGAAGGTAACTTACAACTGTCTTCTGAAGGGCCTAACAGAGGTAGCCTCTGCCTGGACAGACATGGATTTTCAGACCTGCTTTCTGTCTCTTGATCCCTTATGGATAGTGGAAAAGAGGATGGAGTATGGGAGGAAATGCTAAATGTGCATCAGGTGATGTCTTGCTTCTTTCTCTGATAGTCCTTTTGGAATTATATTTTCTTGGTTTATAACATGACAACATAACCCTCTCAAATGAGAAGGCACCTGCAAAGGCAGCACCTGGAATTAAGTACATGTCATGAAAACAGAAGCCTGGATCCTAGATGGGACTGGGTCTCAGTCCTCTATGGACATGTGACCAGCTGTTTAGCTTGTGTGTCAGGAAGGAAACTTGTCTCCAGCCAAGTCGATAACTTTAGGCTTTGTGTCATCTCCTTTAACCTAGTCCCTATAGAGTTTTCAGTGGCCTCTGTCTTTGCAGTTCTCAGCTAGAATAGGTATGTTTAACAAACACAGGCATGCACATAACAAAAACTTTCCTTATGGTGTCTTGTTAGCATCATTTGCTTTTTTGTGTGTGTTTGTTTTTCAGTTAGGGGTTTAATTAGTTCTACTGAGCACTTGAAAGATCAGCTTCCCATTTAAGGGGAAATAAATGTTGCTCTTTTGATTTCTACAGTCTCCCACAGTCTTCTGAATATGAAATAGAAAATGTTGCCACATTCAAGTGCAGAGGGTATGATCACAGCATGAATGTGAGAAGCATGGCACCCAGTGCCATTTGAGGTGAAAAAATGTGAATTTTTTTTCTTAATATTTCTCCTGCTAGTTACAGCTGAAATCAACCAACCACTGTTTCAGACATTTTCTACATCATGTTGCAGGATGGCCTCTCCAGTGCCAGTGGGTATAAAGTAAATGAATTCAAAGGATTCCAAGATGATATCAGGTAGGCTATCTCACCTGGGATTTGCACACTGAGAATATTTCACAGTGCTCTGGACAGCAACAGACTCTTGTAATAGTGCTGTAATAGATCAGTTACAAAGTTCCCTCCCTGCACCCAAAAATCCTAAAGGTGATGGAACAATAAGAGATGATACAAATAAAACAAAATGGAGAATGGAAAGAGGAATGAGAGGATGGCAGACTGGCATGTTTCTATAGTCACAGAGGTACAGTGTCTGGTGGTCCCATAAAGATGTACAATACATGGAGTGTATTGTATTTTCTGTTACTTCTCTAGGGAATTTCTCAATTCAGTGAAATATCTGAATGCTGGAGACACTTCTCCCTGGAAAACTCCTTGTGTGCCTCTGGCTCGCAGTGGTGAATGAACAAGATAAGGGGATATCAGGAGGCAATACATGGTCTCTCTCCCACCTGGCCTTGAGATAACTCCTTCAAAAGATAAAACTGAAGTGACTGCTGAAATGGACAACACAGCAAATATAAAGGCAGAAAATGTATTTCCCTAACCGCTCCACCACTGCTAATCACACATGACATTTATTAATGAACTGTATATAATACAGTAAGGCTTTGTTGATTTGATATGTAACAGGGGAATTTCGGTTTTTCTATCTCACCGACATAGTTTATGGACCACTTGGCTTTCCATTACTGATTGCACAGAACTCCTGGTGCAGCAGTGAGTGCTTACATGGTAAGTTGATATTCAGGCAATATTTGTAGTATAATTTAGCTTTCTTTTGGCGAAATTAACCAGATGGAAACCAAGACTGGATTCAGCAGCATGTGACCAGTTAGCCTGCCACAGCTCAGGGGCTGCCAGCTGATGCTCCCTGTCCTGTGTTATATATCCATCACATGGAGGATCTGCTGTGTTGTGGTGGCAATCACTTCTACAACAAGACTATGTTATTTTCATATGTGTGGTGTTATTTAAATCACTCTGTGCTTGTTTCAGAGAAGATCAATTGTAGAAAAAGTGAAACTTGTGACAGCTACAGTGTAGCATTTATTATAATCTCAGGTAACTGAAATTACTTTAAAAGGCAGTCACCCTGTACTTCATATCTTATGAACAGCAACAATTTAATGTCAAGAAAGTGCAATTTATTCTAATAAAATTTTCTTTGGAAATGAAACAGATTCGAATGGGACTTCATAGATTATACACATTACATCTTGAATCATAGATTTTTGAGCTGAAACTGAACAATGAAAAATCCTACAGTGCTATTAGGTAATTTTCTCTTTAATTTGGGCCAAAAGAACACTGCCTTTTGAAATGAATTCCCAAAATCTTTGTGTAATATATTTTTAAATGACTTCTGGCATTCTTCTTTAGAGAATATTCCCAAATCTAATCAACCAATTAATATACTTTTCCTGCAATTCGAATGAAATTTGCTGCCCTTAAATATTTTCTTTGAAATTCCACTTCAGTTCCAGATTTATATAAATTATAGTAACAAAGTAAAATAACTA
This sequence comes from Pseudopipra pipra, assembly GCF_036250125.1. Taxonomy (NCBI): domain Eukaryota; kingdom Metazoa; phylum Chordata; class Aves; order Passeriformes; family Pipridae; genus Pseudopipra; species Pseudopipra pipra. Next base: position 32,936,031 of record NC_087549.1, on the reverse strand, counting down.
TTCATAATAATGATTGTTATATACATAGTTTATTGCAGTAATGTCCTCTGTTAAAAAAAATCTGATCCAAATGTCAGACACACTTTGATGGACAGTGGCACCCTTATGGCATGGAGACTGTCAAGGCGCTTGAGGGTGAAATGAGGAACGAGCGAGAGGTCCACTAACCCAGTGAAATGCATTTGATCGACTGTGCACGATCTCTTTATCTTCTAACTCCTTCTAGATTCCCCTCCCCTGCAAGGTCAGGCACTCAGAGGAGCAATTTATAAACTCACAGCTCATATTCTGGTTGCAGTTCCAGAACTGACACAAAATTAAATCAGTCTTGAGTGCAGTAGGATACAAAAATTACCTTCCCAGTCTACTGAGCCCTTCAAGACTTCCAATAAATCTCCCAGCAGCAGCATTCCAATGCCTATCTTCCTTGCCTTACAAAAAGACCTTGAAATGGAAACAGAAGGGTTTTCTTTGAAGTCATATTTCATAGCACAAAAAGACATGCATAGAAGCAGCTGACTTAGTGGTTTCCCCCTCTCGCTCAAAGCATTTTCTGAAAAGTTTTAAATTGGACTTTTTAGTTAATCCCCAGAACTCCTAATTGCAGGGGCCACAGCACGTGTGAAAGCAGGAGCTGATATCGACAAAGGCTCCTTTTGAAAAAAGATGAAGGCAAAACTTTTTAAAAATACACTGGCTAGCAGAAACATCATTGGGCTTCATCTAATTGCATTCCTCCCCTGAAAATTACAGCAGTCCTCCCTAAAAAATATTAAACTTAAGCAAGGACATTCACTTCATCTTGGAATTGACACTGAGTGCAGATGAAATATCTCCCTGTGTAATTATTAAGTTAAGCAAGCTGTAATTATCTCTATTAGATTCCCCAGGTTTTAGTAGAGATATGCTGAGTTTTAGAGCAATCCTTTCACTTACACTCCAGGAGCTGTGGGAATGGATCTGGAGGCTGGCTCTGGTCCTTCCAGAGCCTGTTTTGCTGGTGTGTGACCTGGCACAGGCTCTCTGTGCACGCCTGGGGAAGAAAAGGCTCATCATGTTGGCCTATTCCTCCCTCCCAAGAGCTCACAGAGGTGGGGGACTGGAAGGGCCACAGCCCTCATGGTCCCTCAGTAGAGGGGCCCAGGAGATGCCCCCACACTGACCATTACCTGGGATGATGCTAGTCAGGGGAGGAACAGATCCCAGCAGAGATTGGGTGACTGTCCTTGACTGGGTGATTTGGGGATGCAGAATGTTTTCATAGCCTGCATGAAGGTCAGTCCATCGTTTCATAAAGGGCTGCCGTGGTTTCTTGGATGTCAGGTGTTCTGTTGCTTGAACCAAATCAATGCTGCACAGTGGACATGGACACCAATCCTGGCAGCTCCCAAACTTTGGTCCTGATGCTTATGCAGGCTTTGGCCTAGGACTCACTTCTGTTTTAGGTGTAGAGCCCTCCAAACCTGTCTGTATGCAAGCAGGCTCTGGGAGGAACTCCCATATGAGTGACCCGTGAAGACTTCATTTTGTTTTAGACTGCTTAAAGTGTTATTGGAAAATTCTGTAAGGCAGCTCAAGTGAGTGAAAATGATTTGCTTAGGATGAATGTAACCACCAGTGCATTACTTCACATAATCTAAACAGAGTTTCAGGCACACTTCATCTATCATTCCCTGAAAGAGAGAGGCTGAGTTAATGCTCTCTGACAAATATTATGTTTCTCAGGCAGCCCTGGTGCTGTCTTACACGTTTCCTGACCTGCTTTGATTAGGTATATAAAAAGCACAAGTAAAACACAGGTTGGGTTTTGCTGTTGGAAATGCGAGATAAGGGCATCAACACCCCAGCGCTCTCTGTGCAAGACACCCCAGCGCTCATGAGATTGGAGATTCCTTCTTAGTGCTGTAAGATGAGTCACTTGGCTAATAACTATGATTTATAACAGCATTTTAATAGCTCCCTGGGCTCTCTGATGAAGGCAGGAGAGGGCAGGGTGTTACACCTCAGGATAGTTGCCTGCAGGATGGGGGGGGAGAGGGGAGAGCAGGGCTTATGTCCAGCAGCGAGTGAGCATTGCTCAGAGGGCAGCTGGAGAAGCCCAGCAGGGAAGCAAGGAAGGGATGCAAGGCAGAGCCACGATGGGCTCCTGGCAGCTGATTTGCTAATGCTGACACTCTCCTCTGAATCTAACATTAATGTCAGGTTTGGAGCTGGTAATGAAGAGGGAAAATTCCATGTTGCCTTTGCTACACAAAGGAGTGTGCCACACCTCTGTAGTGGATGCTTGAGTACATTAAATTTGCCTTAAAAACATCCAAAGCCTCAAATGTACTTATTAATTAGCTCTAAGTGGGCCCACAGCCATGTCTCTGGACATGTATACAAGTAAGTAATTAGAAGAAAATTAGAACATTTCTTTTCAAACATGAAAACCTTGCACATCCATCAAACTGTGATTCCCCTTAAGTCAGTCCTCATTGCTCACTTTCCCAGAAAGGAGCATTACAGAGCAACTTGGAAGTCAGCAAACAATGTACAAGGCACACATCCTCACAATACTGCTAATCCAAAAGGCTCAGAGGTTAAGTGAGAGCTGGCAGGAAGAACAAAAGAGAGTTTTTTCTCTCTGGTTTTCCTGATAGAATCATGCTAAAACATTGGCTGGAGCAGTAAAGGCTTAAGACACTGCTCCAGAGAGCTGGGCTCGTGCCCTATCTTTGGATCTTCACTCATTTTTTTTGAGGAAGAGAGTACAAACAGAGCAACTCCATCTTCCCAAGACTATCCAGAGAGGCAAGAACAGCTCAGTGCCATGGAGCTGAATGGTGATGTTTGGGTTTTCAGCTCCAGGGGTCTGAGATGCTGATCCCATGTTGATGGATGGCTTGGGAGCGCTCAATCTGCAGCTAGAGCTTGGTGGGCATGATATACCTCCCTGTGACATGCTGCAGGTTTTAAAAATACATGTCACAGGGCAGATAAAAACGAGTAGTGTCTGCAAAGCTCTCTCAGTTTCCTGGGTGCTAAAAAATCAGAAAGCTGTATCTTTTTTAAGAAAAACCGTAAGAATGGTGATTGCTATCTAAAATTATCTTTCAGGATGCTAAATTGTCACTTGTTATAACCAAGCACACAATATATGCATCCTGATTAACTGAAACTCAAATTTATTTTTTTTTTTCATTAGGAAGTGTCTATTCCTACTGTCTTGTCTATCAGATATCCAATTTACATTTCTACCAAATATTGAGATGGGGAAATGAGTATCCCAGGGTCAGTGATATTGTCTTATGTGGGTTGTAATAGGGTTTTTTTAATTGTATTTGGTTAAATCTTTACATAAAGACAGCAAACTTTTTTTTTTTTTTATGGGAAAAAGAAGAGAAATAGTCATCACAGATTCTGTCACTGTTAGGAAATAAAAAAAAAAGGCTATGGTTGTAAGCCACAGCAACAGAAAAATAATTAAATTGTTTTTAACTTCTCCTGGAGATTGCCACACTAAACTGATGTTGGTGGGGGAGCTGGGTACACACACCTTAAGTTTGGCCAGGTCAGCCAAATCTCTGACCAGGATAAATTTACAAAAGTGAGGGTCAGTTAGGGTTAGTTTCTACACTTAGCAAAGACCAACCAGTGTGTGACAGGCTGATGCAGCAGAGGTGGGAAGAGGCCTGACAGCCCAGTAGCCAACTCAGTGTCCATGATCAGCTGGTTGCTTCCCATGCCCCACTGCACCTGCAGGAAAGGTAAATTGGCTTCTGTGGCGGCTGCTTTGGCCTTCTGTGGGTGAACATTAGTGTCTGAAGCTACCTGTGAGCATAGCAAGGCTCTGTGATAGATGTCACTGCTCTGTGCATGGACAGGGGAACCTTCTGACAACCTGGAGCCTTGGTCAGGATCAGAATAGCAGAGAAAAAAATTAAGGCAAATCTTAGTCTGAAATGACAATTGAATTAATTTAGGAGTTATGAAGAACAGGCTACTATTTTCTTTCCTTCTCTTCTTCTCCACTGGGACTCACTTTCCTTTAATTTACCCATTTTATTGACTAACCCTGAATCATCTTCAAGTTGCTGCCTACATTGAGCCCCATCTGGAAGCTGACTTCAAGCTCTGTGAAGTAAAAATGGATCTTTGCTTTCAATGATCTGTGGGACTTGATGCCATGGTCATTATAATGCTGTCACTTCTATGCAGTTATTAATTCACCTAACAGCAAAATATGAGTGGGGAGATGAAGAATCACTGGTGGGTTTGAGGCAGCTACACCATCCCTCCACTCCCGTGGTTGCAAGCTGTGCTACAAATGCTGGCAACACGTGACATTACAGAACGGGCATACAAAAGGCTCTGCAACTCTGAAAGCCTCTCAGGAAACATCATATGGCTCTGATTTGGGAAAGACCACACACGTTCCAGTACTTGTGACACCTGCTACATGTGTCTTGCCAGTCACTGCTTTGCTTTGCTTTGCTGGTTCTGGTGTAGAAGGTGATCTTGAAAAATATTTTCTTATTTTTATAACAATACCACAGTAATACATATTGTTATAAGCATCCCGAGGATGTATTGCTGGAAAAGCACAGGCTACTGCACCAGTGAAAGCCAAATGATAAAAGTTCAGTTTCAGATTCTAACTGATTATGGCAGTCACCTGGGACAACACTGCTTTGGGAGTTTATTTTTGCCCTGGAATATATAATTCATTCTGCAGCACCTATTGTTTGATTTTCCTGGCTGCTGGTTGTTAAGTGCACCTCGCCAATGGAGATGGGAGCTCAGGGGGGGGTACCCTACACAGCACTGCTTGTGTATCACATCCCTTGTGTCTTATTTCACTGCTTGTGTCTTCTGCTCGCTCTGGATGGCCTGATCACTGCTGCTGCATGCCAGGGAAGTGCTCAGGGAGAACAGCAATGCCCACATGCCACCACAGGTACCCTGGGAATTGCTTGTGCCATGCCGCTCCTGACAAAAACTGAGCAAATCTCACAGCCACCCCCAGAGGATTTTAAACCAATTATGGATAGCAGGGTGATAAGATGGATGTCAATAATGGTAACAATAATGCTACCACAACTTATGTCTTGCTTCCCTGGGAAAATGACCTTGCTGATGGAAACCAAGAAGCAAGTGCTGTACTAGCACAGAGGTTCTGGCAGTAAACAGAAACTTGATCTATTTTGAACAGCAAGGGACCGTATACTCTACTTATGCTTTGATAGATATACAGGTTTGCTGCTCCTTCACATCAGAATGTGCTTCGTGGGGGATTGTGTAGCACAGGGCAAAATGTTACAGGCAGTTCTCCTCTGGGTGTGGTCAGACATCACACATATGCTCTTAAACCTGGCATAATTTGCTGGAAGGTTTGCATGAACCTCTCAGGCATTTCTAAAGTTTTGTCAGGCTGGGAACGCCATACCTTAACGAAGGTGCAACCACCTGTGTGTCCTCTGGCAGCAACCAGGATTGTCACCTGAAATCAGTAGGACTTTCAAGCATTTTCTAAACTTCTAGGCAATGTGAAGGGTAAATGTGGCAGCAAAGTAGGGAAGACTTACTGCAGAACCTCTTATAACTAAAAAAAATGGAGTATCTGAAATAAACTACCCTAAGGCTACCTGTTTGATTTGAGTGAAACAGCAGAGCAGCAATATATCACACGCTGAGGGGGTGCAGGGGAACAGATGGGATGGGACAGGGCTTGGAGCAGGTTGTCTGGGCTGAGTGGGGGGCTCAAGTCCTCTCACAGTGGTGTGGCATTCAGGCTGCATCTGAAGCAGTGTGTCCAGTTTGGGCTCTCCAGCATAGGAAAGACAAGAAACTACAGGAGAGGGTCCAGCAGGGGGTTACAAAGATGATTTGGGGGCTAGAACACCTCTGCTATGAGGAAAAGCTGAGGGAGCTGGGCTTGTTTAGCCTGTAGAAGATTGGAGGGGATCTTATCAATGCACAGAAACATTTATCTTAAGGGCGTGTGTCAAGAGCATGGGGCCAGGGCTAGGTCAAGGGGCAAAAAGCCCAAACTAAAACACAGGAAGTTCTGTGTGAGTATGAGGAAAAACTTTGTTCCTTGAAGGACAACAGAGCACTGTAACAGTATGCCTGGAGTTTGTGGAGTCTCCTTTTCTGGAGATATTCAAAAGCTGTCTGGATGAGATTGTGTGCAACCTGCTCCAGGTGAATCTATTTTAGCAGGGGGGTTGGACTAGATAATCTCCAGAGGTATTTTCCGATGCCAAGCATTCTGTGATTCTGTGTTTATTTTTATTTTCTTCAGCCTCTCTGATTACTCTCTAGGTAGAGGTTTTAACTATTGTTAAAGCCTAAGAGGAAAGAAATCCACAGGCCTAGAAATGTATTATTACTTCCTTTCAAAATTCAACAGTAAGCTCTTTACCAATCATTCAGTTTTTATTTAAAGGCTGTTTTGTACATTAGGATTTTAGGCACTAGAAAGAAAGCTTTTACATCAGAAAATGTTCATGCTGGAGCTAGGATTCCATTGTTTCACTCTAGAGTCATTAGTACATGTTTTATGAGTTCCTCAGGAATAATTGATGCATTATTGTATTTATTCAGATAAGTGGCCAGTGCTTTTATCTCTGCTGGAAAACAAACAAAACTCCCTGGTGACTCACAGCCCTTGTTGTGGGGGCCCTACCCTTAATTCCCCCAGTGCCCCTTACCTTTTCTTTCACCAATCTAATTTAAGAAGCTTTATAGCATTGATAACTTTGCTGTCCCAAACCAGGAGATCACAAGTGGCCTCTAAGCTAGCTTCTCTATAGAACCTCTCATGTTTCCTCCCCTCCTTTTTAAATTCGGCCATAATTGCCTACAGCTCCCAGTTGGGTCAGATATGCTTTATATTTGCACCTCCTCCTCATCTAGCACTCATTACTCCACACTGATATTTATTAGCTTCTTTCTTAGCCTCTTTGTTCATGTCTATTGATTACACAGTTAAGAAAATATCTATTTTAACAGTGCATCTTCATTTGCTAATGCTTTCTGGAGAAACTGAGATTGTGCAATTTAGGGTATGCCTCAGCTGTGTCCTGGATAGGAAGGGGTACTCAGGTGTGGCATCCTCTTGCCACCTGTGCTTGACCTCTCCCTGTGGCAACATCCATCAGACAACTGATGTCAGGCAAGGAAGACATAGATCCACCTCAGCTGCTGTGAAAGAACAATTAGGATAGACACCAGGAACGAACAGGTCATGGGAGACTTCCCAGCTTCAGGCCACAGCTGATTTTGTGTCTTGGAAGCAGCAGAGGTGCATTTAGGCAATCACCTTTGCTTTCTAAGCAATGTTTAGAAATACATATTTCTAACTTACTTCCAGTAAGAAGTTTATGTGGGAAGCACTTTTTTTCACTTCTCCAGCTGTTTTTCCTTGCTTGTAGCAGCTTGACTTTTGTCCCTCAGTCCTTCCACAAGACCTCACCTGTCTGGTGAGTGGGAGGCTAAAGGTGCAAGCTTCTGATTGTGGTCATCTGTCTCTACTTCATCTGACATAAGTGTAGCATATAATTTATATCCCCAGTACTTATTTGCTTATGTTACAAAATATTAGAGATATTTTCAAAGCAGAAGATCATTTCTTTGAATCAGATAAAGGAATGAAGAGAGTAGAAAAATCTTTTAGCTAGTTTTTTATATTAATGAAGAAACATGAAATAAGGGAGGATTTAGTTTTGTTCTCTTCCTACATTAAAAGTTAAATTTGATATCAAAATATAGCAAGTGTATTACAAGTTCCTGTGATGGAGAGCAATGGATGCAGCTTATTACTGCTCTGCTTTTGGTAAAGGATGACCATGATGGTAACCAAAATGGCTTTGGGTCTACAGAGAGATGAAAGAAAACCATTCTCGCATTTTATCTTCTCTTCATGATACACATCTCATATGTCTTAGTAAATATAAGAAATGAGCTTGTGGTGAATGATAACAATGATGGGTTTTGAATAAAACAAATACTTCATTGGTTCCTCTTCACTCTCAGCAAGGTCTGTCTTGAACATGCAAACACAGACTTTATCTTCTGGTTATTTGTTTTTACAAGAAGGAGTTACATATGTAGAGTCTACCTGAACACTTTGGATCCTCTACTTCAGCAGTGGCATAGACCAGGGGAGATGCTGACATTTCCCAGAAGCAAAGCTGTTTCCCTCCTGCTCCTGTTACTACAATGGAGTGGTCATCTTAAGGCTCTGAAACACTATACTCCTGTTATCACCAGGATATGTGAAAGCAAAATCCCACCGGAGAAATCTGGAGTTCTAGATTATAACAACTGTCTGCTTCTCAGCTTTTATCTAAAATACAATTTACATATAAAACTATTACCTACAGATGTCTTTCTCTCAGGGCAACGAAATAAAGATGGTTGTGTCTTCACTGAATTCTTTATCCAAGATCAACACATGAATCCAACTCTGTCTTCTCCTTCCAACTCTGAATTTCTTCATTTTTGAAGAGTTGTTGGAATGTTGTTGGCAATCCTTGCCTGTTTCATTTTCTTTTTCAATTTGAGTGTTTGAAGGACTTATCCAGCTTTGTGTAGCATTTTTTTTCTTGTAGCTTTGCAGAGTCCTGGTGAGCACTGAAGACAGCTGGAAGTGCCAGCAGATACACTTTCTACATAAACTTTTTCAGCCTAGGAAAGTGCATCTGTCCCTTGCCTTGGGAATCCTTTCCTCTCATTAAGGTGAAGCCACCATACTGCAATTCTTCATGCATGCAGGATGTGGACACAACTTTCAAACTGAAGTGAAGCAGACCAAATCCTTTGAAATACACATGCTCCTTTCCTCACAATCCAGTAACATTGCCAGTTGTGGCCTTTAGCCACGATTACTTTCAGCCATTTAATGCAACTGTAATTATCCCACAGATTAGGAAGATATGCCAATAAATGTTAAAATTTGAATCCACAGGAAGTGAGTCAGCTCAAGTAATGACAAATGACTGTGAGGTACATTATGGATATCTCTCACAGCATCACTTCCATGCTGCCTTGCTGAATCGTTCCCATGGACATTGCCAGCTCCAGGGATTATCATCAGGACTGAGCTGAGAAGCACACTTTCTTCTTTTAATAGTTTAAATGATCTTAACTCTCCCTGTCCTTCATCCCACATGAATGCAGCTGAATTTGACATTCCTGTGAGCAGCACCATTGTACTCTGGGCCAGTGGTGCCTTGGGACTTTCAGTCCTTTTTTAGTGTTATCACGCTAATGTCAATGTTACTTCCTGTTTCTCCTCCTTCATTTTTTCTCCAAGTTACTGGCCTGTTTTTCTCAATCCACCATTTCCTGCTGCTGATCAATTTTTAGACTGCAGTCACCTCTCTGGATAAATAAATACTAACTACATTATTACAAATTTCTGAAATTAATAGCTTTAAATTTTGCTCTACTTTCTAAGCTATGATTCTCAAGTATGAAATAACATAAAATGCATCGCTTCTTGTCACTTGCATCACTTCCATCTTGACTTCTAAACCAAGTCTTACCATTGCTGAGATTTCTCCCTGTCCTGAGTGTCCTCGTTTCAGGTGGGATAGAGTTAATCTCTACAACACTGAGCTAGTTGTTCAAGCCTCTGAAGCACCTTTTCTAGTGATTACTGTGACATTGTCTTGGTGCATTTCTATAAGGATGCCAATATCTTTACCTGACAGGTTCAAGTATGCTTGAGTGGCCTGTGCATGGACCAACCCATGCCCAGGTTCAAATGGATCTCTCTTGCTGTTCCTGTGTCAGTGCAGATTTACACCTTGGCACGACCCAGTATCTTTTTACTGCTGAGAAAATGCTGCTTTTGGTATCAGAGATTTTCTCAACTCCTGTGTTGTTTTATTATATCCTCTCAATCATTTAAAAGGGAAAGCTCAAAAACCTCTCCTGCTGTCTATAACTCCAGGGCTAGGTTTGCTATACTCCTATACTTTGTCTGTTGATTACAAAGGACTAATTCCTGCCTACAGTGAGACCATTTCTGTCAGACAGTCAATGTAAAGATAGCTTACATCTGATGTGTACTATGTTGCAGCCTAAATGATTTATTACACTGATGGGGGGGGGTGGTGGTGGTGGTAAAAAGGTACTAACCTAAGGGAAGATCTGGCTCCAGTTTCTTCTCCTGGGTCCTCCAACACAGATTAAAGATGTTTTCTTATCTTTTCTTTCTCTTGCCGTGTGCTTTGCTTATGGGCATTGCATCTTACAAAATAAAAACCTGAACAGTTAAAAGGGCCACTTTGTTCATATAGATTTCTCTTCTTCCTCAATATGTGTAGCCCTCAAGGGTTTTAATTCCTTCCTGGCTGATTTCAGTGTGGGGGGGTTCTCCTCTATCAATTCTCTGTCCAATTTTGCATATAGCATTTTGGTGTGAAATGTTTTACAGTGCCAGTTTTACAAAGTCAGTATGTTGCAGATAAGAAAATGGTATACAATAAGAATAAGGAGAATGCAAGGCTATTTCTCTGAAGGAAAAATGTGAGTCAAAAAACGATGGAGACTTATTTATAGAGTGGCTTTGTCTTTGTTTCAGCAGCATGTCATATGAAGAACACCAATATGCACACTAGGCAGCTTTAAGCAAGTTATTTTCTACCTACCGGGTTTTGCAGCCCCAAAATAAAATAGCCTGACTCTAGTCCACTTCAAATTTGGGCACTTCAGGTTTTCTTCTAAGGATGTATTTTATTGCTCTAGCTGATTTTAAGTTTGCTAGTATTTTGCTAGTCTGTCCTTATCAGCAAGTCTGATGCTAGAAAGCAAGGCATCCGGTTTCAGCGAAGGATTGCCAGCTTGTTTCAGACTGCCAAATCACATAGGCATGGCATTTCTTGTCCCAAATTGTGACCCTCCTGTGTGTCACACAGGTGAGGCACGAATCAACCTTCCCAATAAAAGCTCTTGGGAATGGTCTGGTTTTGGTGGGAGGAGATGGTGCCATTGCCTGACCCACGCAGACATTCATCATGACAAGAAAACAGTTCCGAAGCTGCTGAGCAGCAGAAAATAAGAGATGGAATAATTACCCTCACTATCAGAATTATTTGTTATACAGTCCTGAAAAAGACAAATGGTGACCATGTATGCTTATAGAACTGTCTGTATCCCAACTGAAGAGGTGTTGTATCCATACAGACTAAAGGGAAGTGGGTAAGGATTGGATACAGATATACACCCATCACAGTTTGCAGATGCTATATTCACAACCAGAGAATCCACTTCAGTTGCATTTATCCGTATTAATTCCTAAGTGCAAATTTAAAAATTCACATGATGACACTTTCAGTTAATATATATTTCCTTGTATCTATCTTGTAACATATCTAAGGAGGTTATAGACAGATGAGAGTGGGTCTCTTCTTCCAGGTAACAAGAAATAGGACAACAGACATTGGCCTTAAGTTGAATCAGGGGAGGTTTAGATTGGATATCAGGAAAAATTTCTTCACTGAAAGGGTGGTCAAGCATTTGAACAGGCTGCCCAGGAAAGTGAAACCACCATCCCTGGAAGCATTAAAAAACGTGCAGATGTGGTGCTTAGAGACAGGTGGACCTGGCAGTATTAGGTTAATTGTTGGACTAGATGATGTTAGAGGTCTTTTCCAACCTTAATGATTTTAACAGGACTGCTTCTAGAGATTGCTGAAATGACCCAGTATCTTCAGCTCAGTCTACACAATTTTTTTCAACCATAACTGTAATTTGTATTCCAATTGACTTGACTTGTATTTTTTCTTAAACTCTACACCTCTTGTACTTAGGCTCTATTAGATATTTCTGTCACATGGCAATTAAATACTCTTAGTCTGCTGATTTCTACAGAAAGCTAACTAATTCAATGTTGTAATGTTAGCTAATTATACAATACCTTCTTTCTGTCTTTGCATATAAAATTTGAAAGGAAAACTTTTCTCAAATTGTAAATTAAATACTCAGAAAAGATGAGAGGCAGCTGTGTATAAATGTCTCAGAGTTCTATTTAAAGAGGCTTGAAAGGCTCAGACTTTAAAACTGTGAGTGCTGACTGGTTTGCTTCTGCTCTAATCATACTGCTATTCCTCTTCACTTCAAACAATGCATTTAGGTCCAGTTTACTTACTCAAAAATGCTATCGCTCACTGCCATCTAGTGTTAATGATTCAGACTGTCAGGAATTCAAAATTATTTTTGTTAAAAAACATTTGCATTTTTTAAGTTTGGCCCTATCCTGAGAACTTGGGCATTCTTCTTTCCACTGACAGAGGGAGCTGCAGATGCACAGCAGCTCAGAAAACTCCAACAGGGTTTATTCACAGGAGTAGATCCAAGTCCACAATGCAATTTCAGTGAGTACAGTTTTATTATTACTGTCTCGACTCTGACTCTGCTTACTTGTTCTCTCTCTGTTTCACTGTGTCACACAGGCTTGACCCTGAAGCAGAGCCGCTCCTCCTGCAGTAGCCTGCAGGGCAGACACACTGAACTTTGAAGCACATTCCTCACACCCGTGTTGCCAAGGGAAAACTGGAGACACTGGCATGCTGCACTACCTGTGCAATGCATTTCTTTCCACCTGGGTGCATGACAGTGGATGGTACACAGTGATGGTACACACCAGATCTCAACAGTTCAGTTAGAATGTAATCCAGAGGCAGACTTAAGGACGGGGCCTCTGGAGCAGACAGAAGTACCTCTGTGGACACAGTCATGCAGTAGTATGTTTATGTTTATGCCCCCAGTTTGCCTTCTGAAAACTTACTTAACTGAACTTTGCAGTCACATTTATATGCAAAATGCCTGTGCACATTCTGGGAGGTAAACCCAGAACAGAACCTCAGTTTTAACAGCAAACATCTTCAGCTACAAGTGGCATGGATTTATGCCACAGGATTCAAAGGTATCAATGAATCTTGATGTTGGAAAGAAACAAAAGTCCAAATGCTTCCTGAATCTCTAAATGCCATTCACTTTTTGATATTAAGCAACTATTTACCCTAGTAAGCATTGTAGAAAGTGCAGTGATAACCCTTCCATTTCTCTTTTTTACCAGGCAAGGATTTAAATTCTCAAATCTGTGATGGAACTGTTGGGTGATAAAGAATTTTCCCTTCTGAACAGCATGTCATCCATGGCAGTACATCTTCCTGTGTTTTCTGATGACTACACCAGTTTTGTGCAGTGTGAATCACCTTCTGCTAATGTTAAATAAACAGGAAACACAACTGTTCTTTTGTGAAGAATAATGTATATTAAGTTCTCAAAGAAAATGTCTGAATTCAAAAGCGGACCACAGAGCGTTACCACCACATATAGTCATAATTAATTTATTAGCACTGGTTTTGAAACAAATGTAGTCATGTACTTAAACACAGTTTAATTCATATTTATTTCTAAATTTGATATATTACTGTATATTACATAATGCACTGCATATCCAGTAAATAAATAGTAAAACCAAGGTGCAGATTAAGGTTGCAAGGTCAATTTTAGGTTATCAGGAAGGCCAAAATCACATTAGCAGTATAAGGACAGCAAGTTGTAAATGACTAATATTAAACAGTCATTCTATCATTGCTATATGCATGCTAGTACAAATGATCCCTCTGAGAATTGCATACAGTTGTCTAGAAAAGGAAACAGTTCTTCCCTTACATTACAACTTTATGATCTTTCATTTCTTACCTTTCAGGCCTGATCCTGCAGTCCCTACTCAGCAAAACTTCCAACCTCTCTCAGATTAGTTTTGTACTTTTTCTTTAAGCTACATAAAGCCCATTGGCTCTCTCAAAGCATCTGAAAACTAAATAACTAGAGTCTAATTTCTAAAAATTTAGAAATTCTGAAAATACTGGTAACAGAAAATAATGTCATTGCATACAGACCTAAGTGTACTAGAGCCAAATCCAAGATCAGATCTAGACAGAGGCCTTGGGAACTGTCAGGACAGCAAGGTTGGCATCTGGTGAGTTAGGCACTTTCCTGATTAGGCAGTCACTTTTAGGATCACAGTTTTGAATGTAGACATATTCAGTCTCCTTAAATAATGTTTTGAGCATCTGCATCCTCTTTTTGGATCTGGCCTTTTTTTATACTTGAATACATGATGTATCACATGAACATTATGCAAAGACAATAAGAGAAGTGACCCTAAAGTAAAACAAAATGATAATACATGATTTCACAGCTATGTCTAGAAGAAGCTGTTGGTTTTTTCTGTGCTTGGGTTAGGCACAGTTGTTTTAACAGCTTTTAACACTGTATCCCATTTACTATTCTTGTGCTCTAACTGCCTTTTCCTAAATTTGTGCTGAAATAAATCATTGCCGTCTTCATCCTCAGCTTCTGACACTATTTCCATTTTCTGGATAATCAATTTAATGAGGTCATGTTGCTTTTCCAACAATGTTGATATATCTTTGAGCCTAAAAAAAATAATAAAAAAATGCATACATCAGGTTTTGTCATTTGATTTCAAAGGACATTTAACTCATTAAAATTACAAAGACCTGACAGTGCTTAACTTTACCCTTCTGACAGTATTTAACTTAACCCTTCTGCTAACAAAGACTATTGTCTGGAATATATTTAATTCTTCAAGTTGTGGTAGGTACTTCTCTACGTTTCAGGAAATAGAATTAAAGAATAAGCTGCTGGTTCTTGAGAAAAGTAACTTATTATATAGTTAAGGTAGAAGCAACTTCACTCTCAGAATAAAATTGTTGCCAGTTCTATCAAAAGTTTTACCTATTGATCTATTTTCTTGTCTGGCAAGAAAAAAGAGCCAAAGTTGCAATGGCAATTAAGCATCTACAAACATTTAGTGAAATTCAAAACTATTTTTTACAGCATATGAGGAATACTGATGAGGCACTGACTGATCTCTTTCAAAGGGCTATCCGAAGTGCAATTGATGCAAATAAATAGTTAACCTAAGTTAGCATCACACATACAGAACTCAGTATCTGTTATCTTTCAAGAAAGAATGAAATGTTTCTTGAAAATGTGTCTATAAAGTGTCTTCATAAAACTACCAAACAAGCATTTTGAAAATCTAACTTTCAGAATGTCTAGACTGACAAAATTACAGCATTAAATCTACATTGTGATTGAAAAGGTTCTCTGTGAATCGAACTATGTTTGTAATATTGGTTCTACTTGTTTTTACATCAATAAAATAATGCAACAAATACCTGTATTTCTGTTTCAGAACTTCCAGTTCTAATGTTGTATCAGGGCTCTGTGCGTATGTGGTAGAGTCTTCACACCCAAAGCAATACTGGAACACACTCTAAACAAAACATGGAACCAAACTGAAATAAGTATTATAGTCTGAAAACAGATTAAAATTCACAAATAGGTGAATGGAAGATTTCCACACAGTGCTCATGTTAAAAAGAGTTTCTGTTATGATGGGGCTTTTTACATATTAAAACATTTATTTTGCAATATTTTTTTTATCAGAAAATTTAGTCTACCAACAACAGTTGAAATGAAATGTAAAAAAAAAAAAAAAAGAAGAAATGCCAAAAGGGAGTCATTCTGTTTTTTATCTGAACATCTTCTGTAGCTTGTCTTGCTTAATACAGTTACAGATCACTGAGTTTTCAAACACTAATTATATCTGAATATGGCTTCACTCAAAATGATTTATCATTTTCACTGACCTTAATCAACGTTTAATCACAATTCCGTTGATGTTAGTTAATGATTGAGTCTTAGTAATGCAGTGTTCCTAGCAATCTGTGTACAAAGTCAATCATACCTCATTTTGGTAAGAATTCTTCTGTCTAATATTCACCATCTTACCATAAATCCACAGTATCTTGGCCTGTTGGGATATACAGTGATTGATTCCTGGTCCACCCGACTTAAGAACCAAAATGGTAGCTTCTTCTCTAAGTTGGTGTGAAGATTAACCTAAATGTAGTTTTGCATTTAAAATGAGTTATATTCTCTTAAAATAAACACACATTATCATGTGAAAATAACCATCATGTCATTATATTCAAATCTCTAGTTCTAGTCCACACTGCAAACAATGGTGTAATATTTGAACAGTCCAGCCCAGACACTGAAACTACACAGTTAAAGCAGTATAGCAGTATTATCTTAGCAGAATTAATTACTCCACACAGATGCACACACTTATAACAAATGAGACTTCAGGAAAGCAGAATGAATTTGGTGTCCTTTTGATTTTTGTGTATCTTAACCTTCTTTCCACTGCATAAGTTTTTTACTAAAAGACAACTCTCCAATTTCAAGCATTGCATTTACTGATTTTGAGATTCTGTTCTTGGAACAGCTCAGAATTCATTGAATTGACTCTTGAAAAATTCCTTAAAAATGCATTTGCTTGTACATGTCCTTTATAATGACTCATATGATTGATAAAGAGATAAAGATGCCATGTTCACCAGTTTGCTTTACACAGATACTAAGGTATTAATTAGAAATGCTGATGACAAATCAGCTAATTATCTAAATGCTGTTCTAACAATATCTGCTTCCAATACTTGGGTTTTCAATGGTATGTTACTTACCTGCATTGCAATCCTTTTGAGTGCAGCATATTTTTGTACTTCAGCAATATCCCCAACAGCCAAACCAATCTAGAAATATCAACATTTCATTATCTACTTTTTCACAGTCTGTAATTTCAACTGTATTTCTCATTCACATTTAAATAAAAAATAGAAAATCTAACATTCAAATTAGCTTTTTCCCTTGAATTTAGGAATATTTTTGGCATATTTGCAAAATACATATCAAGATATGTAGAAAGCATTTTTAATGACACCTCTTAAAATAAGAGGCACTTAATAAGGCACTAAAGAGCTACTTCAAAGAGCTGTTAAGAATAACGTCCCTTCCTTTTGATTCTTCATTACTGCTGCAATGTTAAGTGTGGCAGTGCTAAATATCTTTAAAAAAATGGAATTGTTTGATTTTTATTGCTCAGCTCATATAAAAATTTTATTTCCTAAAAAAAAATTATGTTCAATGGAATATTGCTAAAGATATATTACCTGTTTTCCCCCTTTCTCATCATTATCATGTTTTCTGATTCTTTTTATTCAGGTCAGGCTCGTTAGTCAGTTCCAACACTACTGCTGATTACTGATTTCTGTGCAATGAAGATCTGAGTTTGGGTTTGCTTTTTTTTTTTTTTTAAATTATTGTTAGTGCTAGGTTTTGATACAACAAGGGGTTGAGCAAAAATCATTGTTCCCCAATTTTCTTTATATAGACCTCAGAATAATACATTGCAGCTGCAATTCAAATTCCATCACAATTACTACCTAAAGATATACAAGATAACCTTGCAAGAGTAAATTGTGTTAAAATACTCAGAATAGTAAACTGGATGGAAAACAAGTGCAGAGAAAGGCGACCTTTTAATATGTTATGAAAATATCAATTTATTAAATAACGAATGAATGTCACTTACTACAGTAATTCTATATGCTAAATATAAAAACCTGCATATAAACCTATGCTTAACCACTTTTTATATTATTAAGTAAATTACTTACTAGCAAGTTCATAAGAAGGATTGGAATAAGCAAGGTAAATATAATGAGAACTGTGTAACTTAGGAATGGATATGGTAATTCACTGCTTAGTAAAGGATCCAGGAAAGCATCATGGTAATTAATGTCTCCCAGCATCATTGCAAATGTCTTCATTACAGAAAGCAGAGGTGTGCTATATGTTTGCTGCAAAAAGAAGAAATATCAAAGTCAAGAAAAAAACTAAACTGATGAAATTTGTAAATAATGTCTTGAGACACTTTAGTCAAAGGTAATATTTATAATGATAAAAAATCAACTATGTGATCCAACTAACCTGTGAACCCAAAAGGACAAAGAAACTCAGTCCAAAGGCCAATATCAGGAAAAAGAAAACCACAGCTATCCGAATCAAAGTCCTCAAAATTTCCCAGAACATCACAACATAGATGCCATAGTTTTCAAATCTATGCAACAAGTAAACAGAAAAGACATAGAATCAGTCACAGAATTGTTTAGCTTGGAACAGACTTTTAAGATAATCAGCTCCAACCATTAATCTAGCACTGCCAAGTCCACCCCTAAATCGTTAAATACTGAAGTTAGAGTCCCTTGCAGTTATTTACATAAGGTAGTAAGTAATGCTGATTTTCATCTGTGAAAAGAGACATTTTGCCTCTCTGAGACATTCTGAGATGGCACAAACCGGTTGTACTTTCACATCCAAAAGAGTGGAAGTAATCCTACTTACATCAACCCTAAACGGCATAATCTTGTATTTTAAAGCACCAGAGCAGTTTTCAAGATATTATTTTTCATGGATAACATTTATTCTCTCCATAGCCATAGGCAGTACAATATTATACCACTCTTTCACTCAGAATAACAGCATTAGGAAAATACCCAACTTTTTTTTCTGCTTCTAGAAGCAGGTAAGTGACCAGAACAAAGAACAACTGGCATTATAATCCATCTATCAGGGAGATGCCTGATTTAAAAGATTTTGCTTCTTACAAAGTAAGAACTTACTACATACATGTAGTTTTCATATAATACAAAGTATGAAAAATAAGCAAACAAAAATAAATGCATTGTTTGCAGAGAGAAGAGGAGTAGCGTACTTTTAAGACACCTGTGTTTCCAACAACGGTGTGTCACATGGCAAGCCTCTCCCATTCTTGACCAAGCAGAGGCACTACCATAAAGGTATTCTCTTTGACCTTAACTCTGTTTACAAACCTTGCCCTTAAACATCCCTATTACAGTAAAATGATCCTGAAATTACTCAGCAAATGCTGTGTTTGTCTGTCTGCAAGACTTCACGGGAGTGATTAGTGCATATATACAATAAGAATCAGAAGAATATTTATGCAGTGTTATCACATGGAGTCCTGCTCGGGCGCATTTTTATTTGTCTTAAGCACTACACCCACACTACTTTTTCCTTCCACCTAGCTTTCCTGCTGTTTATAACTCTTGGACACTATTGTACCAGTGACAACATTAGAATAATGAATGTCAGTAAAAACACCTAATGTCAATTGAAGAAACAGTATCATCCATTATAATTCTCTTATAGGACACAATGGTATAGAGAAGTGGGGTGTGCCATTTAATATGTAAAACGGTAAAGGAATTTACCTTCTCACAGGTATTACTTATAAAAACTGACTTCCTTATGCCTCCTGTAGTTCATATCCTTCTGATTTTGCTTTTTTTTTTTTTAAAGTCAAAGTCTATACAGTACAATGAAAGATGATTTTAGAAAGATAAATTCATGGCTTTGCTTAACTAACATTAAATACTAGTATTTCTTTAGTTGTCAGAACATATGCTGGGATGCTCTACATGAAAAACACTGAAATTTCCTTATAGTTTCATTAGGTTAAAAAATTCCTATGGTCCTAATCTGGAAACTTGTATAGCATGAAAAAAATAATACAAAATGGGACTATCAAACTTGGTCAGTCACTGTTTAGGATATGTAAAATATCTGAAAGTATTGGAAGTATTTTATTGTAAAGGAGATAAATAATTTTTACCGTTGAAGGTAAAGCAAGAAGTTCATCCAAGACAAGTATACAGCAATTGCTCCACATTCCCACTGTAAATGAGCTGGTGTATTAATAAATAAAGAAGACACAAAAATTATGCTTGTAGTATAAATTGTCCAGTCCAGTAGATTGGAGTAATCCAACAAATATTTCAATTTCTAGGATTTAAGAGAGACAGATACATATTTACAAATCATGCATCATTAAAGGACTGAATTCAATGCACTACTTAAATAACCTTCTTGCTTTTAATCTTGCATAAATTGGCATTTCCCTTCTAATTAGGGAAAAAACAGATTTAGTTCAATATCATACAAACAGCCATGCAAACACACTGAGTAATGTTATTTCTCTATGTACTTACCTGCTGAATCAGTTGAAATATTTCTTTGCAGATTCCCAATAAACTCATAATTAAAACTAAACACATACACACCCTTGTAAAGTATGAGTCCTGAAACAAAAATCAGAACACAAACCAAATTAAAAACCATTAAATGAATGTTCATTTCAGCTCTACCTATTACACATACATTATATTAGCAAGTTAAGAAACTCTCTTAGCTTCCCTCATATAAACGTATTACTATCTAAATTCTGGTTTACTAGTATTTATTGTGCAATTCATGTTATGTGTATTGTATTTAAGCAATTCAAAACAAGTATGAAAGTTTGAGAATTGCCACGATAAATAGTTGGGAACTGAAATTGCAATATCTATGCCATATGTTCACTGTTCTATGTTCTAGAACAAGCAGCAGTCACAAGTATTGAGGTCATGTTACTGAGAACACAGCTGCGATGGGCAGGGCACGTCTCCAGGATGAAGGACCACCGCCTCCCTAAGATCTTGCTTTATGGTGAACTTGCCACTGGCTGCTGCATGAGAGGAGCCCCGAAGAAAAGATACAAGGACTCCCTGAAACAACATCTCAGCCTTGGCCATACTGATCATCATAACCGGTTTACTCTCAAATTGGGAGGCCTGGAGACATACCATCTATAACGCTGCTGCTTCCTTTGAGAAAGCACGCAGGATCACTCTTGAGGAGAAAAGACAATGCAGAAAGAATCGTGTCTTGCAGAATATACCACCTAAGGAGTCTTTCTGCTGTGCCTTTTGCAATTGGATGTGTCTATCTCGTATTGGCCTTTTTAGCCACCAGAGTGCTTGTAACAAATGTGGATAGAGCCTTTCCCAAATCTGTTCTCCATAACTTCACTATTAGATTGTAGTCTCTGGAAGGGCTGTAGAAGTCTTTGGAGAAATTGGAGGTCCTGACATCCGTATGTGGCTGCTCCGTTTGATGTTTCACTTTACAACTGGTGTAGGCAAAGACAACTTTGTTGTGAAAAGCTTTCTATTGGTATGGATTACAATAGTGGATTTCATCTTAATAAATAACCTGTAGAGTTAATTCCCCACCTGAGGGGTTTATTAACTCATAGGCAGACCACAAATTCATGGCACTCACTTTTCAGTGGTGCTGGAATACACTCAGCCCCTGCCCCATTGCAATGTCCCTCTTTAACCTGAGTTAGGAGTACAGAATCCCATTCTGCAACGCTGCGCTCCCTGTAGAGCTGGCATTCCCCACTACATTGCTATTACTGGGTCATTAGGACACTGTCTCCTCCAGTGCATGGCATTTCATATACACTGCTACTGCTCTAGTCTCTCGGGCAGCAACTTCACAGCTTCCGTTCAGTTCACTGCTTCTCCACCAGCTGGCACCATTCCTCGTTGGAGCTATGCTTCTTCCACCCAGTCTGATGATTCAAGGACCTGAGTTAGTCGGAGCTATTCCTCTGTCTGTTGCATGCAGCTCCTTTTATTCTCCTATCTTCCACCAGGAAGATGAGTGAGTTAATGGAGCATGAATGCTTGGATTTCTGCTACTTCTGGCTTCTGAATCTTCAAGAATCCCAAATATACTGGACTGGGCTGGGCTGCATATGTGGTTCTCCAGATTTTTTCATATATCAGGATATCCTCATGAACCTTTTATATCCCTTGAGTTTACTTTATTTCATATTTCTACTAGCATATCCTTTTTGAGTTCCTGTTTCAGTTTCAGGTTTTTTCTCTCATTTAATCCTTTTTCCTCAAAATTAAACAAATACTCACTTCAGGGAACAAGCTGAAGTAACCATGTACCAGATGTAAATTTTTCAGAACAGATTAAAAATAAGAAATTAGAACTGCAAATTATCTTAGAAGTTGCTGCTGAATGTTAAAAAATATACACTTTAATTCTTTTCCTTAGAGTTGCTAGATCATAATCTAGAAATTATTTAAATAATCACAACTTTTTGCTATAAAAATCCTAAAAATATTGTGACTAGTAAGAAAAGTACCTCATATTCTAATGGTCTTGCTTCATAGAGCTCTGTTCCATTCAAAGGTCTTCCTGGCTGTATGTGAGTGACCAGAAGAGTCAGTGGGATGAGACCAAGAGAATATACGCCTAAATTCATTAGATGTGCTCGAAACCCATAGGCCATCCTTGAAAGTGAGAATATTAAAGTTACAACACTTAACCAATTTAGAAGAGCATGCATTCAAATGTTAGCAGTCAACAATGTCTTCAAGATGAAGAAATAAACATTTCTTGAAATGTCCCTTCGTGATGAATGTATTCATCGAGGTTTGTGTGGACAGAAGTGTATTTGCCATTCTGAAATGTTGTTCCTTTCCTTTTTACCTTGGCAATCCTTTTATACATTTTTGCAATAAAGAGGAAACAAAGATAGTAGTTGTCTTTGCTGTAAATATCAAAGAATCTTTACTAAATGCTAAGCTACATTTTATACGATAATCATCAGCATATTCTAAACATGCTTATGAGAGGTTTATGGAAAAGGCATTTGCTCAGACAACACTAGAAGTATGTACATCTTAATAAACAACTCTCAGGAACAATAGTCTTTATCCTGACATGCAGCATTATATTTTATGCATATTAAAGTAGACCCACCATTTCATAAGCAAATATTCTTTACACACAGGATGACTGAGTAGCTCCATGCGGTTGTGTCGTACCATGGCCTACAAAAACAAGAAAAGGGAAGGATCAAATTTAACTCATCTAGGTAAGTAAAGAGCTTACAAAACTGGCTAGGCCACCTTCTTAATATTAACCTAATGAAAAGTAAAATATCTGTGACATAGTGCAAAGTTCTTTTTTTTTATGCACTCTGGCCCAAAGCTATCTTGCCTTCTCTCCCTGCTAAAGCATTCAGCTTCTCTGTTGCTGCTGTTTTAGTTATACCTGTGACTAATCTTTATTAGTTACATTTAATGAGAATTAATATTAAGTACTAATTAATACATTAATATTTATTACTAAATATTTATTATTAGACAGGATACCAACTCTGTCAACAGGAAGACCAAAAATAAGCATATAAGTCAGAAAGCTTGTTCTGGTAACATTTTCTGACAAAGAATGAGAGAGAAGACTGGCAATGTGAAAGAACAGCAAAATTTGCTCTAGGCACATAAAGTATTTTGCAATTAGCATACGAAAAAATCAGTTTTGTGAGGTTTTCAATGCCTTACATTCCAATGCATGGTCACACTATGAGTATGTTTTTCTTTGATGTACTACCTGCACATATAGCATGTTCTCTTGATACATTCATAGTTCAAATAAACTAAGAATTTTTATTTAAACCTAATAGAAGTTTTATTTATTATTATTTAGACCATAAGAACTCTGGCCCATATTTTATTCCAACATACTTAAAATATACAGAGTTATGGGGCTTTGGAGAAGAAATATTATGATGAAATATTCAAACCTCTTGATTATATCTAAAACAAGGCAGCAGGGAATGATGCCAGTAAAATGAGAACTTACATTTAAAGTGATAAGTGGTTCATAGATAATATTTTCATCATCCTTTGGTTTCTTGTTAAGTGTCAAGGGACACTGAAGATATCTGAAGTTGTATTCAATCTGTGTAATACACATACACCAGCATTTAGATGTGATGCAAATGATAATCTAAGACTGAGATAATTTTCTTAATATAAAAAAGGCTATCCTTTAGAGAACAAAAGGCACATTGTGTCAAAGTAGTTAGAATAGTTATGCTTAGTCATTGTTAACTACTCTGCCAGGGAACACATGCTGTCAAGACATACATATGTGACTGTAAAGATGTTTAAACAAACAGCCATTTTAAACTGTAAAAGGAAAAGTGCAAATTTCTTCCTAAAATGTTGCAGTTTTAAATGTCATTCTCAAAACTCTGATTTGTTTTAATGCCGACTGTGAAGAAAAGTTTGTATTTAAAGGTTATATGGCTTTGATAACACAATGTAAAGAAAATGTACAATAGCAGAAAATTTGCAAGTTTCTGTTAATGATGTGGACACAATCCAATATAATAATGGATAAGGTTGTTTTCAATATGGTTTCAGAGGTAACATAACTGTAAAACATTCATGCCTCCTTGCCATTGTGAAAACAACCTACTGCTTAAGATTTTGGACAAGAATTTATGAAAAAAGAAACACGTTGGACTTAAATTATTGATGACAATGTACTAGTTGTGATAGGCATGCTTTTGATATGCATAAATAGACATTATGTCTTCTTTCACCACTATTTTGAAATACCCATAACCTCTGATACTCAGCTTGATTGCAAGAATTATCAGAGTAAAGATAAAGTTTATGCATTGCAGCAGTTTCATGTTATACTTGTTAAAATGCACAAGCATGAAGATTACAGAACTGAACTTCAAAGCCATTTACAGCCCAAAGGATAACATATGATCAGTCACCCATGTTTTCTGTTAAGATCTGATATTAATCCAAAAGTGCATCTCAGCCACATAAACTTGACGTATACATTGAAGTATACATACTGTATACTTTCACAGATTTTTTCATTCACTTACATAGAAGTCTCGACTTGTCTTTTCCTCTGAAGACTCAATTATGCAGTTGTCCAACACCAGCTTCACAGATGAACAGCAAAGGGAATTAAGGTGATATAGATAATGTTCAACAGAAAGAATGTGTTTGGACCAAAAGAAAATTACCTTCAAATACAACAGTCATCCAACAGAAGTGATGATTCAGTCAGATTTTTATGATGTATGTTTTGATGACATAAAACTCCATAGTTTACATGCAGGAGTTAAATATAAACTGTGCAGTTTACAAGGCTACATGCTAGTTTACAAGTATAAAGTGTGAAGTGTTTATGAATATACCAAATCACTTGCTATTTTAATAAAAAGCACTTTGTAGTGTTATTTAGCAGTTAGCTGATGACATTCATCACATTTATACTCCTTTATATACTACCTTTATACTCTTATAACTCCATTGAACTCAAGAAGCTAAGAACTTTTCTAATACAGAAGAAATTAAACCGGACAAACTTAAACTATCACTAAAATACAATTAAAAAAATTTGTGATTTTATATTGCTTCTATTTTATAATAGTACATGTTCCTGAGAACAGCATCAGAAAAACAAGGGCAAATGATGCAATATAACTAATTTCATGTTATTTCATGCAGTCATTTCTTTAATATGGGCAGAAGACTCACTTTAAATGAATCAGGAAGATACTCAACCATTTCCAGCAAAGGACACTTATTGGCACTGGAATAGTGAGAGAATGTCACAACAGCTTCTTCCCACCTGCAAAAAGTATTTTAGGCATTGGAAAATGAATGAATTTCTTGTATTTTAAATTAACTACTTTTAGATTTTTTGAGTTTTATTTAAGATATTATCTTGAAAATCATAATATATAAACATTTTATATACTATTTAATGGAAAATTAGCAGTTTAGGGAGTAACTCAGTAACATTCTGGATGCTTCTCTAAGAATGATTGACATTAAATTCTGTTATCAAATAAATAAAAATGTTTCAAGTATGCTAAGACCTTCTAAAAAATACAAAACTGGAACTATTGCTGGAATCTTGGGTTACAAGATTAGGCAAGTGACAATAAATACAGTGAGATAATTGTAGTTTTCCTGCAACTCTTACCAAAAGGTGTGATCAGTGGTGCAATACTTTATTCCTCAAGTGAGACTTCACTATATTGTAACATAAAATATTCTAAACTGCAGTTGAACTGCCACATTTTTAAATACTTGCAACACTTAATTTTAAATTACATCTCTTGAATGGTATCAGTTGTACTCACATTCTGACTAAAATTCTATAGGTATTGAAGCATTATGTGAAAGGCCAAAATTCTATCTAATGGCTTCTACGTGTTTTTCTAACAGAGAATACAAATACTCAGTGTAATATGATAAACAACATGCCACAGATCTGATGTTCATTAAAATTATGCCATTTTTTATCTGCGCTCATTAGAACAGAACATAACCTCTGGAATTTTAAAATATGTACTCAGTTTTACTTACTAAACTACTGGTTTTCAGAACTTAATCTCAGTTTAAAAAAAAAAAGGCAAAACGATAAATCAAAACACACTGGAAAATAAATTCAGCATTTTCTGTATACATTACCTTTTGTGCAAAATGACAGCAGACACTACATCTTTTCTCCTGTTGTGTATTGCTTCATGGAAAAAAGTAGCTAGTGCTTTGTTGAACAGAATTTTCGCACCGTAGTCAAGAAGTAACCTTACTGCTTTTGCATGTCCTTCTCGTGCAGCCAGGTGCAAAGCTGTGTTCTGTGAAGACAAGCAGTACAGCAGTGCATGAATAGTTAAAACAAAAGTACATTTCAGTGCTCTCCCGCATTGAACATCTGCATGCTCTTTTCTCAGCTGGAAGTCCTGAATACTTTTACTAGCAACATAAAAGATAAGAATATTGTCAGAGATTCTCATAGAGATTATAGACATGTTTTTTATTTTATGGCTACAGCTACAGTAATGTGAAATCTGAAGAGGAAACTTGCTGTTAGGTAAGAAAAGCCAACTCATGAATATCTTTTAGTTTTGCAACTAACAAACTGCATGTCACAAATAGGTAAAATTGATGGTATCTTTAGATACAGAACACTCGCATTTAATAACCAGAAAGAGAAGCACAGAAGAGAAGTTATATCCAGGTGTGCTTATACAAACAAATCTGCAAGAAAATCTGTGGGCACTTTTATTAATGGTATTTGAATAAAAGAAAGGCAACGAGTACTTTAGGAATTAAGTCAAACTGAAACTGACATTTGAGAGCCTTCTGAATGCACCCGGATTTTTCGGAGGGAAATTAAGGACTAAGCATTTGTTTCTCATTAATTTATAGGCAAAATTTGTTGCTAATCTAGTGATTCTAAGTGTTTTAACACCAGCTCTCAGAGAAATTAGCAGCAGCTTCTGTGTTTGAAATTGAATAGTTCTCTAAAATGACCACCCTATGTTTTCTGATGGGGAGCTGTTAGGCAGGTTCATATAAGAGGCCTCCAACCCAGGAAGTGGATTCTGTCTTGATCCAATAGACACTGTATGTGTCCAAACTTCAGAGCAAGATAGATGCTGTATTTATTGGATATTACTGTGCAGAGCAGATGGATTTCAAACAATATATTAAAGAGCTATAGCTGATATCGGATTTTTTCAAATCTGTATAAGTTCTTTAAATTTAAATTACCGATGTTTGCTACATTGCTAAAATATTCTTGCAACGTAAAGGGGGCAAGAGGCACATGTCTAATATACTCAGTATTTTATGTTTTCTGTTAGGCTGTATGCATCTTTTCTGTCTCCCACTTAAAATAATCAGATAGCAATATCAGCAATCATATATTTATCCACGAAATTAACTTTCAGAGTGGTGAAATACAAAGGCGCTATGTTTGCTACAGGAAATGAAATTTACACATGTAATGCACCTTAAATTTACACATGTAAAGCTACAAATATCATACCATTGACATTTGTTCTAGAAGTAATAGCAGACACGAAACAAATAATGTTATGTGAACACATACCCCTTCTTCATCCACTCTGTCAGTACACTTCACATTAGTATCCAAAATGATCTGCATTGTGCGAGTGTATCCTCCGAAGGCAGCATGGTGCAGGGCTGTCCAGCCTTTATAATCACTTACATGTAATGGTATAAAATCAGAAATTATAAACATGTACATTGGAACAGGACTCTCAGCTTTTAGTTCCTGGATTCACAGTTGTGAGCCTGGGAGCTTTTTGGAGCTGCCAATGACCTGAGGATCTTTGACTCGGAAGCAGGACTTACAGTGCAAGGCAGAATGCCTTGAACCACCAATCCTAAGAAACCCTACTCAAGACTGAAAGTGAAGCTGAAACGATTGTAGTATTTCCAAAGCAACATTTTTTCCATGAAAAGGTTCAATATTCTTCTCTAAGTTGGATTTAGAGAAACCTCAGTTTCCCCAGCATAAGAAGCTTTGGCTTTACAGCTAGCCATGATTCTATGTGTCAGGCTGAACCAAAGCACAAAGCAGATTAGTTTTACAAATACTTCATAACTATGCTCCTATACTGTATATTTGCATTTAGATGTATTATTATATTAAATATTTTAATGTACTGGATCTATATTTATATTTATATTGCATTAACTTCCCAGCAGATGGACATAAAATGTAGGGTGATAGTTCTTTTCTGGCTTAATGAATGGAAACCTGTATACTTACCAGAGGAAAAGAGCCCCTCTCTTCAGAAGAAACTGAACTACCTTCTCATGACCATTCTGGGCTGCCAAATGAAGGGGAGTCATTCCCTTCTTATCACCTTCATTCAAAAGTCTTGTGTCTTTCATATCTCTTATAAGTCGTTGACATGTATTGATGCGCCCATAGCTTTGCAAGATAAACACGGAAATTAATGTCAAAAATACAGGAATGAAAAACTTGGCATGGATTCCATTGCCTAGAGAGTACTACTAACCTGGCAGCAAAGTGTAATGGCGACTTCTTGTCCCTGCTCTTAGAGTAGATGGAAACGTTGAGGCTGAGTAAATTATTTACAGAGAGGGCCACACCTTGTCTGCATGCATAATGCAATGGAGTGCATCCTTCATTATCTTCATCCACTACAAGATTTTTGATATGTTCCATCTGTCCCCCCAAGAAATACCCCCCCAAAAAAGCACAAAATTACATATATATCTCTAATGCTTCACAGTTTCTAATATCTTGCAGCAAGAGCATTAATACTTTAAAGCAGTATCTAAAAATAGGAAACAAACTTTAGGAAAAATAAATTTAGGAACAATGAGCATTTAATGTCTGCTGGCTTGTGGGTCACCATTTTTTCAAACAACTACTTCTTTGAAGAACACAGGAGTTTGCCGTTCTGCACCCTTACAGCAACCCATCCACAGTACAATACAGGAAATTCTTCTGTGCTGCCATTCCATCACAATGCTCATTGCTGGCAGCAGAAGGCTTGTATCAAACCTAAAGGTAGTCTATAGTCTATATTCAGTAGCAAAACTTCTGGCTGTCAAAACCCATCATTTCACCTGTTTACAGTGTAAATTGTTTCTCTTTTTCATCTTCATTTCCTTGTTTTTCCTCTGTACCTTGTCCAACTCTCCCATGTATAACCTTTACTAAGGCAAAAGTCTCCTCCCACTGTTCGATCCACTTATTTGCCTGAATTATTACTATGATTAATAATCAGAAAGTCAATGCAGATAACTGAGTCACCACTCAATTTTAAAACTGATTCACTACATCTGCTGAAAATGGATGTTAAATCTATTCTGCATTACTAATCAAAATTGTTTACAGATTTCAGCAGATGTTGTAAGATCAGTTAGATTTGATTCACGTTTAAAAAGTTATTTCTTGAGCTCTGAGGCCAGCAAATTTAACGTTTTCAAGCAAGCTTGGGCTCCAGCAACATGAGTGCTTCATTTCAACATAGCCAAATACAAATCTATGTTCAAAATCCTTTCAGAAACCAAATCCAAGATTCATTATGGTCCAGTTCACAGAAAGCTCCTGCAGAATCTGCTGCAAGCTATTTAAGTCCTAGAGCTTGACTGAGTTGAACACCTCTCCTAGCTTTACTGCATGCAAGCTGGGAAAATATAAGTGAAAAGTTCTATATTTTATTGCCTACCTCTTGAGCTATTCAATCCCCCAACAGCAAAATAATTTATGGGATTATGTTATTCCTTTGCCTGGCAATAAGAAAACTGTATTATTGGCTTTGAAATGTTTTCATGAGAGATATGTACCTCTTCAAACCATTTTTTGTGACATGGGCTACTTAACAAGTACCACAAACTTTTACAAACATTTCAAAATAACATGGTAGTTGTTTGTTTTTTTTTAAATGTTTTCCTATTGAGGGTAACATAAAGACATAAACTGATGCTTACTGTACCTGCAGATATTTCTCATTCAGATGCTGTAATCCTCCAGGCTGCAATACTGTCAAATGCAAGAAATTCCGACCAAGATGATCTTTTAATGATACGTTTGCTCCTAAATAAATATGGAAATAAATACTAGCAAATTCAAAACTGCTGACCCCTCACATTACATGATGGTGCTTAACATAAAGGAACAAATGATGAACAAATATGTTTATAAATCTATAAAATTTTGTAAAACAAATTGTGTAAATCTATAAAATATTCTTTCAAATTGACATTGTAACATATAATTTTGCTTTCAAAAAAATCACCCTGACACTTAAATTTCATAATTTTTTTTGTGTATGCATTTTGCATTTCATTGCAGCACTAAGATTTACATAGGACCCTTATATTCAAAGATGCTGAGATCTACAAATCAAGGGATAATTTAAAGATGCAGATAAGCACCTCTTATAATCTTTAAAGTTGTAATATCTCTACAGTTTCAAAACTTATTATAGGGCTTATTAACAAAATCAGTTATAATACTATTAAGAAGAGGAAATACAGTAACAAACATCAGCTTGCACCAAAAGTGTAGCAATGGAAAGATATAGCTCAAACATTTTCAAAGTGCCTGTGATTTTATAAAATCACAGGTAATGCTTGAGCTATGGGCTCTAACATTTAAAGATTGACTGCCAGTGGAAAATATCTCTCTGTATAAGTGGTGTATTTATTCCACAGTTCTGCTTACTTTGTGAACTGCTTAGGAATGCAGGGATGGAATGCCAGTGGCACCTCCACCTTGAGAAGCATGACACATGACATATTTGACTACAGCCTGTTCACTCTGTATTAAAAAGGGTGAAATCATCACACCAATTCCTCCTTTATCTCACGGGATACCAGCACTGTGCAGCTGTTTAGCCCAGCTGCTCCTGGACTGGATGCTGAAGTGCTGAATCGAAATTAAGAGGAAAGTCAGACACAGGATTTTAACATGTATGAACCCTGCTCAAAGGAAGTTTCTAGTATGTATATATTCCTTTTTACCTTTTGAGAGCAGTAAATTCACAATTTTCCATGAGGCACAGGAAGTGGCCAACAGAAGCGGGGATCGACCTTCTATGTCAACGCTATCAATATTAGCCCCCTGCAATAAAGAATTTCAAATTTATCATGAATGGTGAATAAATGAAACTCTAAAATGGTGCTGCTTTTTCAAAACATAATGTGAATATAGACATTCTTAGTAACTCCAGATGTTCCAGATAAGTAATTTCAATAAACACATTACGGTTTTATATAAAACTACTATGCTTTCTAACTATCAGCCACAGCCCAGTCATCTATATATAAAAATTCAGATGCCTAAATAATAGTGACCTACTCCTAGGTATACTGATCTCACAAGTCATGATCTTTTGTTAGTGTACCTTTCCATGCATTTAAATACTCAAAATATAAAACTCTAACTCGAAAATACTGGGAATGAAACTATGGACAAATGCAAAAATTGTAGCTCTTTTGAATGATGCAATCTTACCTATCAAACAATTACCAGAACAGACCTTTCTGAACCTCTATGCTGTATGAACACTGTTCAGTTTTCTGTTCTTCATCATGAGTGATATGACTCAATTCAATTTTGACTCCAAAGGAGCTGTATGAAAAGTGGACATACTTTTATTCTGTTTTGTCTACTTTTGCACTAGATGCATGTTGCCAGGTCAGTATGGTCACTATGAACACAGTATCACTATGATCATATCAGCAAAGTACTACTATGAGCATAAACATAACTAACAAATCCCACCAACAAGGGAGTATGAAGATACAAACAAATGAACCAATGAAATATAGTTGTATTTTATGATGGCTTAGGTATCATTTTTCTAGATACTGAGCTGCAAGTCAAAGTTGATGAGTTGAACAAAGTACACAGAAAAATCTGTTTTACTTCAGTTAATATCCAAAGATGATTGGAAAAAAAAATCAATGGGAGTTTTTCCATTAACTTGAATCATCTTTGGGTCCAATCTTAATTTGAGAGAGAATTAATCACAATCCTGAGCCATATTTACTTTCTAGGATGGCAACACCTGTAATGTGGTAATAAGAAATGTTTAATAAATGTACAATGATTACTTTACCACTGAGAACAGGAAGCTTCCAATGTATGTTGATTAAATATTTGGGAGTAATACATGCAGGACCCTTTCCCCAGTTACCTTTCTACAAGGTCAGACACCCTCGTAAAAATATTCTTATTCATCAAAGAAACAGACTTTTTTATCCAAGTATCTATTCTTTTCAAAGAACACAGGGCAGCGATTTCCAGTTCTTTATGCAATATTTAATCACCTTTGCTCCAGCTAACATAATTGTTCAGCTGTCAGTCAAATGAATTTGTCAGCACTCATAATTATTTATCAGAGTAAGGAGTAACTTATACTTATATTTACCACATTTATGATACAGCTGACTTAAGAGCTTGGAAATTTAGTTTCTGAACTCCATTTACTTTTGCATTTATAGATTAATATATACGAATGAAACAGATATTAATATAAAAATTAAAATTCCAATTTTGTAAATATCAATTAGTATTTTTACCAATTTAATATTTAAGTTTCCTTTTGGTGAAGAAAAAAGAAGCAAAAACGGAAAAAGGAAATAAAAAGAAAAAAAAAGAAAATTACTGTTATTTCCTTTGAATAAGCACATTTCAGTAAAAATAATCAAGTAAACTCAGGAAATTCCAGACACCTCAATTTTAAATACAAGACACCTCAATGTTGTCCACTACATAAGAAAACTCTAAAAGACACTGAGATACTAGCTAAGTCATGACAACTTTCTGATTTTCATTTCCTTATTCTTCCTTATCGTTGTGTTTGTAGCTTGCCAATACAATCATGCCCACTTGTATGCACAAACCAGATACTGTGCACCTGTAAAATGTGACAATGGCCACTTGGATGTTGAAGTCACTGTTTTTAAAATGCTTAATTTGAAAATCAATTTGCAGGTAGTATTTCTTTAAAGATATAAATTTTGTAATGCTTAGATGTTGGGAATATTGATCTAGGTTTCCACCTTCCCCTTTTTCCAAGGCTTTGGTTAGCCTTGGGTTATGTCAAACCATAGCTCTACATCTCAACAGTTGAGTTCAAAGGAAAAATAATTAAAAGCTCTGCATGAAATGTATCTAGAGTTGATTCTCTGGTTTTTGTGTAGCACACTGAGCCATAGTTTAATAATTTTAAAAAAATAAAGGTGTTATTTAAATGTAAATAGCATACATGGTGTGCCTGGGCAGTTCTGCTTAGCATAGGTCATCTTATCTTTTCTATCTAGAAGGCCTGGATGTAACATTGTATCTGTTTACAATGTCTCTTATTTTCAGACAGAAAACATATGAAAAACAAGATATAGGAAGTAATTATTTTAAGTTATTGTGCATGAAATGTGAATATTTAATAATATTCATATAAAATAAGTAAATGTTGTTCTTTATTAAAACCTTAAAGCCATTCTGAGCTGAAATTTGCTAGTTCTGTCAAGCAGTAACACTGATGCACCTTTTCTTGCCAGGAGTTCAGGGGAGCAGGCAGCACAGCTTATACATGCACCATTCCACAAACTCCAGCGGGCATATTTTGATCCATTCCCAGACAGGGCAAATAAAAACAGTCCTAAAGCTTCAAAACTGACATCCTTTATATGGAAAGCCAAACAAACTCTCAGCATGGCTTCTATGGAAGAGACTAAAATATTCAAATGGCACTCAAGGAATGAAAGTTTCAAATGGAGTGTTAAAGATATTTATGATATAATACTTTTTGCACACAAGCCTCCAAATGCAAAAACTTGTGTCTGTGTTTCTCAGGTAATAACTTCTGTAGACAGGTCATTTTGTCAAACAGGTGTAAGCAGTCAAACCTCACCATTTCACATTTGAATCAAAAATAAGCACAACATCTAGTTCTGACTAAATTAAATCCCTACAACAGAGTTTCTGAGAAAAGCAAAACTGTATGTAAAAAAGAATTATTCTTAATATAATTATAATGAAATGAAGTAAAAAGCCTGAATACACACAAAACAAAAAAGAAGCCTGATGATTTCTGAAAATTTCCTCAGCCAAGTGGGGCACATAATGATCATATGAGCCTTAGTTTAATTGGCACAAATGGACATAGGGAGCATAGCCAGCAGCATCCATGATTGCATTTCTTCTCTTTGTCTCTCATAATTATTCAGTGAAGAAATATAACCAAACTACACAGAATAAAAAATATTTCTAGATCACACACGAACTTTGATATATAGCTATGTGACAGTATAGTAATCGTATCGTACATTTTTTTAAAGAAAGGATTTATTTCTGAAAAAAAATCAGATTAAATTCAATGCATGTTTAGCATTTATTTTTTATTTCATATCTGAAAAGTGAGTGCGACCAGACCAGTTCATCATATTTGGCAAAGACATTTATGAAAGTTTTCTGAGTAAGTAAAATGGAAATAAAAATGGAAGATTTCATCCTCTATAACTGTGGGATGCTATTATGGATCCATAACTACTGTTGTACTGCAATGCTCAATTATACATTATGAAACATATAAATATATCTGTCTAAACAGCCTATACCTGAGAATATATTCTCCTTTATGAATTTCTCTATGCAGACCTGTAGCAATAGATAGCAATAATTTCTATAAACATGTTGCTTGGTTAAATATTTACCATTGAAATCAAATACTCTGCCAGTTCATAATGATCAAACAACGCTGTCCTGTAGGGAAAAATGAAAAAATACAGTAACATTAGAAAGGACAAAGAAGTTTCAAGCCAAAGGGCAGTACTCTTCTCCATTTGCTACATTTTCTAATATTTTCCAATAAATAAATTTTAAAATGCAGAGATAGAGAGATACCCTTATCACATAATTCATTTTCATAAATTGTTTTGATTTTTGTCATGAAGTTTTCTTTTCAAACTAAGTTCATTTCAATTAATACATTGAAAACACACTGCAGGAAACAAAGACCTCATTGGCAGGTCAACAGGCATTTTACCACTTATTTTTAAGAGAACCAGTCATTTCATATGTACCACACAAGGTCCATAGAATTCCATAAATTTCAGATGCAGTTTGTTCCAGGTATATTTAGAGCCTCAAATTCATTTCACTGTTCCGAACTTCAAAAGTAACTTGCTACATATTTTGTGCAATAATGCTAGTGTGGGGTTAAAATGGCAATGGGTAAAAATGTACTCTGACTGTGGCAGGGAAGTTTACTTGAAAAAATATGAAAAATATTTTAAAGCTGTCTATAGGCATGAAAATTTCCCAGGTTTTATTCTACAGCAAGACATTGAATTACATATTACAGGAAATAAAATGGCCAAAGCAGGAAGTACAGTACTGTAAATACACGCAGTCAAAGTGTTTGCAGAAATCAGACCTCTGTGAAATATTTTGACTCAAAAAGCAACACAGAAGGACAGTTCTCAAAGATAACAGTTGCCTTAGCATTATAAGGGGTAATAATTTTGGGTGTACTATAGTTAGAACGGATTACTTAAAAGACATATTTTAAAAGTCAAGTCACAGTTCCGAATATGTAGAGATGCCTCCATTATCTATAGCAAACCCCTTCAGCCAGGCACAAATACTGGATGCTTCACATACACTCAAATTCCAAGGTGACTGAAGAGAAAGTGAAGTCATTTTATGAAATATTTAGATGGAAACACGACAATAGGAATGCAAAAGGATCAAGTCTTGCCTTTGTTTCACTTCCACTTTGCTTATCAACAAGTTAATGTTCCTATTCAGTTTCTTTATATTCTGAGATATTTGGGTGACTTTCTACCTTTCCGATGATTCTTGATAATATAATTTTTCCTGTTCCACAGACCCAGGGAGTAAAAGAATGTCATTCCTTTTCTAAGCATTTTTCAAGGACGATAATTTTTATGGATATGGCAGCCAGTTATCTATTATGTAGTATGTGTGTCTGCACAATTTTCTTTGGCATTCTGTCATCACTTTCTCTTCAACTGTGTTCTATCATTAGACATGGTAACACTTCCAAGTGTACACAAACATTATCTTAACTTTACAGCACACTCCTCTTTTAACGTCTTCAATTATCTTTGAATCATACCACTTTTTACTGTGTCCAAAGAACAATAATCTCCACTGCCTCTGACATTCTACCAATTATTTCATACTGTTAAACTTCTTGTAGAATAACACTGTCAAATAATTAGAGTTAAATGCAGTGAAAAGTATCTTTCTTGCAAAAAATGTATAGATGGGGAAGTATAATATATTCCATAGAGCTCGGAGCCAGCACATTTAACTAAGCATCTTTTTGCTATAAAAGACTGAGGAAAGTTCTCCACAGTCTAGTGCTCTGGTATCAAATAGAGTATGAAAGACTAGAAGTCTAGAGGATTATTACATACACAAACACCATCTGCAACTTCAAAGTCACAGGGGAGTGTACCAACATCTCCTTGTACCTGATCAGGCATAAGATAATTTTTTGTGGGAAAAAAAAAAAAAGAAAATATTCTTTTAAACAGCTTATATTATTTTTCATTCATTTTCTGGAGAACATCACCCCATTAGATGAGGACATTTCCTTCACATCGTCAGAGGCTGTTAACAGTTCCACAAACTTTTTCACCAACTACTTTACTGGAGTAAATTTTCAGTGCAAAATGGCAGTAACCATTCCTTAACATGGTTCCAAGGTAACTGGAAATGGTTTGATTTTGGTATCAGGACCAAAATTTTTAACATTCTGACCAAATTATTCACTTTTGCATACTGTACTGAAACCATCTCCCATACCATGTAGAAGTTCCTAATCATGTGGAATGGTTTTCCAGATGTAAGGAATGATTAAGAATATCACGGCTCACAATTTATAGTGAAGTTTGGCACAGTAGCCTCCTACCTGTGAAGCAATGTTTCCTTATTCCCATCCACAGCATCAATAATGGATTCCTCACCAGCATAGGATGATATCATTAGTTTTACAATCTCAGTTGCTCCTTGAGTGGCAGCAAAATGAAGTGCTGTGCATTTTTCATTCTTTAAATGGGAGAATAAGACAAAATTTAAATATTTAAACCTCAGCAACCTCACTTCCTATCTATCAGACACACTAGTGATCTAGCCCAGGATTCGTAATTCCTAAATGCCTAAACTTCTATGCAAGTAACAAAACTTTAGTCTTTTACTGAAGTAGTAGAATTCTAAAGAGCTTGTAAAGACCAGAGAAGACTAAAGAGACAGTTTTAAAGGATTACTACAAAGCTTTTTATCATTCTACGCCAAGTCCCTAAGATAAGACATAATTATACTCTTAAAAATTTTTTGTAGTTTCATTAAAAATCAGACAGGTGCAGCACCCTTTCATATAACAGATAAAGAAAAGCTACAGAAAATCATAGGTAGGCCAGTACAAATCAATAAGCAAACAAATGGGCCTGTATAATACAGAAAATGCATTCTTTCAAAATGTCCTTTACTTCCTAAATGGAATATTCCTTAGAAGTAATTCTTAAATCAATTTTTCCACAGGTTAAAAATAACTTGGTCTAATATGTCTTTTAGCTATTATAAACTAGACAGTCATAAAGTAATTAAGCAACATATAAATTATTAGAACAATATTTACCAAAACAGGATTTCATTTCACTAGATGGGATATATGCCTGAGGGTTTTGACTTTCTCCTTTTTAGAACAGGAACATTTCAGTGAGTGCATTGGAATGGGCTTTTCAACAATGCCATAAGCATTCTCAAAACAGTCTTCCCCATCACAAAATCAGCAGCATAAATCACCTCATTCAAAAGCTGCGTTCAAAGAATCAAACCAATAAAAGAAGGCTAAACTATATTTATTTTTGCTCTCATTAGTTGATTTCAGCCTTGCAAATATCTTGATTAATGATAGATATTTTTAGAAATGTTTATTTATGAATGAAGCTGGGCACAGATCCTTACACCAGCAGTGCTAGCAGCTGGTAGCAGCAGTAGTATCATGAATTTGTGTTTGATTACAAAGAAGATACTGTGAAGGCCAAGGCAAGGCTGATGATAAACAAGAACAATAAGAAAGGGTAAGATTGAAGATCCCGTTTCTGAGAAGGGATGACCTTCTGTAACTTGTGTAAAGAAACTTCACATTTTGCCCGATTTGAATGAGAGACTTGTTTTAATTTGCTGCTCCCTCAGCTTTGTTTTGGAAGAGACAATGAGCAATGATTTTTTTCATACCACTCAGAGATTTAAAGATACCTAGGTTTTATCAAAGTTACATTTCACTCCACTCTGAGTTTTACCTGTTTTAGATCGATTTGGGCTCCAAATTCAATGCACATTTTAATCATGTCGAGGTCCCCACTTTGAACTGCCAAATGAAGGGGACTGCACTTTCCATTATTGGTAAAATTGATGTGGGTTTTAGCAGAGTGACCCAATTCTTCACCTGAGAGATGAAAAATAAATGGATTTTTTTAAAAACAAAAATGAAATAACAGAAGATACAAAGGCTTTCAAAACAAGCATATTAAGTGTGGAATAATATTTTTCCCTCTCAAAATATGAACCTCTCACATCTATCATTAAACAGTGGATTAACACACTAAATTTCAGGAAAGCAGCTTGTTTGTTGCTGCAATCATATAAAAGTTGTGAGCATGAATTGCCCATAGGAATAACTGCATTAACTTCTTGTAAGTTCAAACACAGTTATAAGTGCTTGTTTCCATGGTTCTTTGAGAACTCAAGCAGTAAACTGATAATGCTAAATCCTACTCACTGCTTGGGAACAATATGCTTACCTTTTTTTAAAAGAATTTCCATACATGTTTTTGCACCTGAAAATGCGGCTGCATGGATAGGCATACATCCCGTTTTGTTTGGTTTACATATTTTCCCTCCATTTTCAATCTGAAAAATAATGCCTCAATACAGCTTAATGACATACAGAAAAACCTGACAAATGCACATACTATTTCAGATATAGTCTCCTGTATAGCTGTCTCTTTGAATACGCACTTATGAAGTTTATATACAAGCATCTTTTGCATATTATATCCATACATCTACACATGCATATGCTTCATTTTGTGAGGGACCTGCAAAAGCAGGTTTTAAGTTTTTTCCTGTAGTTTGCCACTCAGATAATTACATATATATATATATATATATATATATATATATATATATATATATATATGCTTTTAAAAGATTAAAGTTTCTTAGTAACCCATTCAAAGCAACTTGAATACTAGGTCCACGATTAACCTTCCTGCATTTAACAAAGAGACAGGAACAGAATAACACTGCACCAAGGTAGACAGAAGGACATCAAAAATGATTATACATACCAGGAGTGTCAGTGCTTCAGGATTATCCTTGTAACATGCTACAATTATAGGTGTGTTTCCTGCTTCACCTTCCAAATTAACATCTGTACTGCTATGCTGGACTAAAATCTAAATGTTTAAGAAAACATTCAGTCAATCATAAGCCAAACAAAATAACAAAAGCCTACTCCATTATTTTTGTTGTTTACCACCCATAGCACTCTTGCAACTTTTTCATTTTGCATGCCAAATGCCCACAGTGCATAGGCAGAGGAGGGACAAAATTCAGGAGAATGTAAATATACGCAGAGTATTTTAAAGTCTGATTTAACAATTTCCCCAGTAATGTGAGAAAATATTTTCTGTAGCAAATTACAGATGGAGATTTTCAACTGAAGTTTGTTTTATTGTCTTCTGATATTCTCTATTCTCTGGCAAGTGGCAATGTTGTGGAATCTGCTCATTTAGGTATCTATTGGACAGCTATATATGACGAAGGGAGATGACGCTTGAGGAGAACTGAGACCCTGCCAGTCCTGAAATCCTGCTTCAGTTTCTCTGCTAACACCTGACACTGAGCTATCAATGTCATCAAGTACCATTATGACTGCTTCCAGCATTTTTTGAGAAGCAACGGATCTGGAAATTATAATAACCATATTGTACTGCATATTTATTCCCCTAGCTACATATTTATTTAATTGTCTTTCAGTAATTCCAGTGATTTTTTTCTGTACTAAAGGAACTGGCAAATTTTAATCACTCTCAGGCAATTTGGCAATAAAAACCAAAGGAGAATTATCCTGAATGAACAACAGAGTGGAGAAAAATTGAGAGCATAGAGAGATCAAGAACAGAGCTGCAAAAGCATCCAAGCCCAGAAGCTGATATAATGACATTCCTGAAAATGAGCTTTGTATTTCAGATTTTATTGTTCTTAATTCATAATAAATACAGATTTTGTAAAAGATGTGAGGACAGTGAAACATTTCTAAAGGACTGAGTCTTGAATACAGGTATATGTGTTTCTTTCTTTTGTTTAGATGAATTAGAAAAAGTGAAAAAAAAAAAAGGGAAAGGCAAGTGATGTGATATTAAGGTTGCATTCACCTAATAAATGGAAGAACACTTAGAGCCATGGTCTAGCAACCGAAGCGGTAGTGCATCAAGGGTTGGACTTGATGATGTCGGAGGTCCCTTCCAACCCAGCTGATTCTATGATTCTATGAAATTCTAAAATTCTATCCAAACACTGCATATGAAGTGAAAAATCCTCATTGCACTTAGACAAAGGGATAAAAAGTTATGCTGCTTAAAATCAATGCAAAATATGCTTTTGCTATTTTATAAGGTTCAATATGGACACCTTAGTAATTTCTTCACCATATATTTTTGTGATTTTTAATTGCAGAGTTAGTTCTGCTACTAATCAATTATTAGAATGTTGGTTTTAAGAACTGTGCTTTCCGATTAATTTTAATCTGTTTTTATTAGAACTAGTTTCAAGAAAGTGTTGATACTTCTAAGACTTCCTAAATAATTGTAAAAAAAACAAATCGGAACATTATAATTTGAAATAACACATGGCTACATGAAGTTTTAGTGTTAAAAAGAACCTTTTTAAAGAACATTCCTTGTGTTTGAAAAATTGAAAAGCATTTTCCATGAAACACAATGACTACAATCATAGCACAAATATCAGTATTTCTAGAAATCAGTTACTTTTTACTTGGCTCTGCTAAGACACAAACACTTCCATAAGCATCATATGTTA
Source organism: Pseudopipra pipra (assembly GCF_036250125.1). NCBI lineage: Eukaryota > Metazoa > Chordata > Aves > Passeriformes > Pipridae > Pseudopipra > Pseudopipra pipra. The sequence goes on along the minus strand of NC_087549.1, from coordinate 32,894,961 downwards.
CACATCCTGCTCCCTAAACAAAACGTATGAGGAAATACAGCATATATCAACAAGGTCTTCGTGCTTGGCACACAGTTGCTGTTGAGCTACTTATCAACTGTCTATATTTTCGTGGACTTTAGACTTACCTTCACAATTTCATTATGCAGGGACTGAACAGCCATATGCAAAGGTGCCATCATATTGGAGTTGAGAATGTTGGGATTGGCTCCTCTGCTGAGAAGCAAGCGAACACTTTCAATCTGGTTTTTCTTTGTGGCCCAGTGCAGTGGGGTATTTCCAGAAGAATCCATCACGTTTAATACTAGGTCAAAGGAGAGAAACCAAACTAAAATAAAAACCAAAACAAAACCATCAAAAGTTCTGATTGCAATGGGAAACAAAAGGTGTCTTTGATGAAGTTATAGATCTGTGGCACCGCATTTCTTCGAAGAAAGAAAGGAAAAGATTTCCTGTCATGCAGTGTCTATTTCTTGCCCACTATTACATACCTTTTTTCTCACCCCAAGAGTCACTTGATTTCCCTCTTTCCTTGACTATTCTCTTTCCTTTTATTTGACTTTGCAGCCATTGCTTTAGAGGCTGCACAGAACAAGTAAGTGTGAATAACTGAAATAAGAGATAACCAATAAATGCTTGCAAACTGTAAGAAAGTTAAAGACTGTATCTATTCTATTTCACTTAAGAACACAGAAGTAAATCAAGTCACACCAGTTGTAAAAGTGGTCTGTTCTACACATACATTTTGAGCTTGAAAATTGAAGATAAACTTCAAAATATATTCTAAAAAAATAGGACGAAAATTATATACTGAAAATAAAAAGAATATGTTTCAGCCAGAATAATCTAAAATTAGAATGGTCATCATTAGGTGAAAAAATGAGCTTTTCAGGGCCATTGGAGGTTTGCTCAGTAGTCTAAAGTCTATCAGTGGAATCTGATGTAGTTCACAAAGCTTATTATATAACAGACACATAACAGAAAGTCAGACCTACTGTACATCACTGCAGTTTTCTTTTTCATATCTGAAGACTGATACTTTGTATCAAACAAAGTAAGACACTTATGGATTCACTGCATTAGAGACAAAACAGTTCTAACATAACAAGGGTGACTCAAACCACACCCAAGAGAGTGCAAACTGTGGCAGACAGTTTGAATTATATTTCAATCTATAAATGGAGATAACACATACCAGTTCTGTTTCAGCTGGGCGATGGACACTTTGATTATTGAACTTTTTTATTCTGTTAAATAAAATAGTTGATAAAAGGCATGTTACCTTCACAGGAAGAGTCGTCTATGATCAACTGCATTAATTCTATTTGTCCTCCTTCTGCAGCATGATGCAGTGGGGTGGCATTTAATTCATCTACTTTTGTAAGACCAGAACGATTCTTCTTAATGAAGCTCCGCAGCCTACAGGCGCTTCCATCTGAAATAACCTATTTTGGATAGAAATATTCTCATTTTCTGATTCTCCTAAAGGTAAGAAGTTAGCAACGCTATAACGTGTTTCTATGGGCAGCTTACCACTCAATAATTCTCCCCCAACTGTCTGGTTTCATACAGAAGTTTACAAATCCTGATCAGATTGGGCCAACAGTGAAACTCAGATTGATTTAATCAACTGCAAAATCAGAGCCAGATGAGAAACTGTGCAAAATTAAAACAAAACGGAAATCATCTTGAAGACATTATTTTCTCTTCTGCAGTGAGCTCAAGATCCTCCTTCCACAGTGGAAAATCTCAAACAAGCAAATTAATCACTTATATTTTTATATTCTTTCCTGCAGTGGCCATGTCAAATGAATCCAACAGAGAGGAAAAACTAATAATCTTAATAAGTTTCTTTTTTAGATCTTTCTACAGAGACCCTATGTCCTGAGCTTTCAAGCTCCGCTGTCGGGCTTCTGTGATGTTCTTTATGTCAGAGCAACCAACATATTTTTTAGTTTCAGCAGCATGCTTAGACCATCTCACAGGCTACTACTCAGTCTGAAACTGAGATCTCAGTATCATCACAGTGATACTCTGACAGCTGAGCCTGCACCTACTGACAGCTTGATACATTCCAGATACTGTGATTTACAACCAAAGCCCCCTATGGAAGCATGCTGATTCTTACTTTATGATATTCTCCAAATATTTTTTGTTAGACTGATTCAAAGCCCAGAAAACTGATAGAAAAAATGTTTGCAGTAGAATGGGCAGGAATTTAACAAACAGATGTTAAAAATTAGGAGAGAATAAAAAAGAAAAACAATTCAACAAAATTGAGAGGGGAGAAAGGGAGAAAAATGTGTATCAAAGATGTGTAAGCAAAGAAAAGAATAAGAAAAGGAAATCCCCTAAAATCACTGTTCCCTTCTCAGCTGGAAAAAAAAAAAAAGAAAACTTTGCTCTCCAGGATCCCCTGAGTCACAAAGTCTCAGCAATTTTTGCTGTCATTAAGCAAATATACATTACGGGGCAGCCCATTCGTGTGCTTAAGCACGTGTTTAACTTCATTCAGGATACTAGTCCCACTGACTTCAGTGAGGTAACTCGTGTCAATAATAGTATTTGTCAATAACAATATTTGTGTTTGAAGATTTAGAAGACTGAGGCCAAATACAGGGTTAGCATCTGCTTCAGAAGTGCAATCAGAAAAAGCTAATAGAAAACATGTGATGTAATTGTGCAAAGGGTATTTAAGATGACTCAACTATCACAAAGATAACAGGTCAATTACATACTCAAATATCTATACATCTTATACACATCAAAAAGCTATTTAGGAAAACCTTGTTACATAGTCCAGTATTTTTTATTCCTTCTAATGTTCCTTTTTTATGTCTATTGATGTAGACTACATTTTGCCACTCTTAACATTGGATTTACTTTTCAATGTCAGACAAAAAGTAGTATGATGATAATTTCCATCAATATAAATAAGATTTATCAGCCAATACTGCTGTGTTTCATTAGCAAAATAGGAAAAGAAGAATTCAGTTAGGTGTTCTCAGTACTTCAGTTGGTAAAAACCAGCAAAGCAAGTGATTGTAAATTGCAGCTCGTTTGCCCTTGCCTGAACAGCTCTGTAGTGCCAGGTCACCCACTAGGGTGATAAAACACATTATGCTGAAGAGGTGTTGCTCAGGTCTACACCTAGCACACAGAAAACATACATGGCTGGAAATGACCCCAAGAGGTATCTAAACTCATCTACAAACTTTGTCAAATTTGTTTAGCTTGCTGTTAAAGATCTCCTAAGTTACCCAAGTCTTCCATCCTGTAAGCAACCTCTTCCTTTGCTTAATTATTCTTATCCTTAAAAATGGGCCTGCCCAAAGTTTGGTCTAGGTTGCCTAGCAGCAATATAAATACATTACTTCTCATCCTATTATCTATTAAAAATGGAAGATTTTATGTCCTTCCTGGCTGCAATTTCATATTTGTAGGTTGCACTGCTGGTTCTTTATCCCTCCATAATAGTTCCAGTTCTTCTAAACTTTCTTTTTGGGATATTTTTGCTAGATAGTCTACTCATTCCTGCCATGACCCTCCTTCCATGGACCTCCTTCTCCTGCACAAGGATGGGATGTGAGATCCGCACCAGCCGCCTGCCACCCACCACCCACATCCTCCTTCTCCTGCTCCCCTCCTGCCTTCCCGCTCATTCCAGTCCAGACTTGGCCAGACAACACCTGGGCATCCTGTGCCTTCCCACGCCACAGCCAAGTCAACTTCCAGCCTGTCTCCCAGCCCTCACCGATCTTCCCTCACGGCTCCACCGAGTGAGCAGAAAGGGTCTCCTGGAGGGAAGGCTCCCTGGGACATAACCACTGCCGAACCCGCACAGCTGTCTCCAGAGTCCTACCGCACCTTCAACCACCTCAACTTCGCCTACTCACCCTCCACCTTCAGCCCTCGTCCCCCACCAGCCCGGTCCCGCCGCCCCCTCCCCGCGCCCTCGGCACGCACCTTGAAGACATCCTGCGAGGCGACGGAGGCCGCGTCCGCCTCGCAGGCGACGCCCTGGTAGGAGCTGGAGGCGGCCTCCTTCTCCCGCGACCGGCAGAGCCGCAGCAGAGAGCGCTTCATGCCGCCCGCCCGCCCGGCTCCGAGCAGCGCCCGCCCCGTCCGCTCCGGAGACCTGCGAGGCGACAGAGCGAGTGACGGCGGGGCCGGGGCCGCTCCTGGACACCCCGCGGCGGCAGGGGAGGCGGGGAAAGCGGGCGGGGGCCATCCCGATCCCGCCGCTCCCCGCCGGGGCGGGCATCCCGCCGGGCGGCGGCTCCCACCGCCAGCAGGCAGGGCCCGGGCGGGCCCCGGGGACACGAAGCGCCTGTGCCCTAAATCACTGCTACCTACCCCCATATTACCCTCCCGGCTTTAAACCAGGGACTTGACTTGTCTAACGTCAGCTTCTCAGCATTTACTTTGTAGCCATAAAAGTTTATTGCAGAATTTGTTTTACTGGCAAGTTTGGAGAGGAGTAGGAAAGCTGTAGGAAGAGTACAGAAAGAAGCAGCACGACGTGTTTCAAAGGGTTACTCCCTAAAGCGCCCGTAACTGAGTCAGTCTTTATGGAAACGTGTAACTCGGGGAACTAACAGTTTACTTAATGCAGCATGAGCAGCGCTACCGAAGGTCAGGTAGTGCTTAGGAAAGCAGTAGGAGTCATAGCAGGTGATTTTTTGCCTGTATGTTCATAGTTTATGGCAAGATGCTGCTTAAGCACTGCCAAAACCAAGTGTCACACCCCATACAGCCTATTTAATAGCCATCAACAAGCAATTCTCTATTATATTGCTCATTCCCCTTTTTAATACATTTTATGCTGTCTGTGCCACAATATCCTGTCGCACTAAGTGCCATAATTTCATTATATATTCGTGAAAAATGCTTTCTTTTACCACTGGCTTCACTTAGTGCTCCCTGGTGTTTTTATTTTGAGAAATGGAGTGTTCTTTTGCATTTTTTCATCCCTGTTAGTGCTCATAATTTCACAAAGCTATTCGCCCACTTTGCTCACTGATGGGGCTTTGTTCATGTGGTTTTCCTTCTTACGGATGCCATTTTTTATCACTGAACAGCCACATCCTGCTACTCTGAATCTTTTCCGTGTTTCTTTTCAAATAAAATGGTGAGACCTACATAGTCAAGGTATACTCGAGCAATAGTATTAATTGTTTGTTCTATTTGTTTCTTCATTCCGCTCATAAATGTTCACGAATTTATTTGGGGTTTTTTTGAATGCCACTGAGCTAAGCTTCCTTGGAATTTTTTCTTCTCCACCACAATCCCTTTTCTAAATGGTGCTAGATAAATAAATAGCACTCAAGTGCTGTACACACTCAGAAGGCTAGTTAGGGTTATGTTTCCTCTGAATTTATCAACATTGAACTGACATTTCCCTATTGTATGCATTTTTGGTCATTCTGAAAATTCAGTAGCAACTTCCAGATCATCAGAAGGTCTTTGCACCTTTATACCTACACTGACTATTAGGGGTCCTACAGAACCTCCTTGCTTTGCAAAGCTGTATTCCTAGTTCATATTTTTTAACCCTTAACCAAATTCAGGAAATCCTTCTTGCCCGTCCTGTGACAGTTTAATTTCATTAAGACACTATGAGGAAGAACCTTTTGAAGAACCTTCCTAAATCCACTTAGCACTGGCATCATTTGTATCATTTATGCTTGCTGATTCCTTCAGAGAATTTCATAGGCATGTGTAACACCAGACTTCTCTCTACAAACACTGTGTTTGATGTTTTCATCCCAGAGCTTGAAACTCCAGAATCATTTTTAGTAAGTTGCTTAAGTTACACAACTTTAGCTAAGTAATCTTAAGATCATAAAGCTAAATATTCCTAAGACTAACTAGGTGGTTTTAAGTGCTCGTAGTGTAGATCCTTGATCCTGTTAATTATCAGGCAACATTAAAAAATGGAACAAAACCTTTTCTTCCCCCCACCCCCATCTTACTGGACCCATTAAGTATTGCATACGTTCAACAGTAATGCATTAAGGTACATTTTTGTTGTTATGTCATCATTAATTGTGACCAAAAGAAAGAGGGTCATTTATGCTATAGCAAGAAAGCTGTACTCAAGAAAGCTGGTCATTAGTGCCTGCAGAGATTCTAGTTATGTGACTTGGGATTAAGACACTGGAGGAGCTCTGTATTGCTAAACACTTTTCGTGGTACCTCAATTAGAAGCAGCCCCAGCTGGTGAGATGGCTCACCTTCCCACAGTGAGGTCCCTTTGAATTCCTTGTCTGGCCTTGACTTTTCTGCTGCCCATAGTGCTCTTTATGAGAAATCAAACTCAACAGTCTGGATATTATGTAAAGAAAACAGCTGCTATTTTCTGTAGGAATCATTATCTGGAAATAGAGGTGCCACTGAAATATCAGTAAGTAACATTAGTAACTCTATCATTCATTTTTTTCTTAAAATCCCGTAAATTGCGGTCAGAAGAATGCTGTGAAACAATAGAAGTCATGAACCTCAAACAACCATAGTTTTACTAATTTTCTTGAATTTGACAATACTGCCACCTTCTTTTAAAATTACTGCTAGTTTTCAGTGTTCTAGTAAATGTTTAGAAGAATGTTCAGAGCACGAAAAATAGTACAAAGGTTTTCCATTCCCAGTAGGATTCAAATGGAATTTTAAATGGACTGACCACAGCTTTTATTTCTGCATAATGATTTGACATAAGGAACTAATTGACAGAAGTAGTCGAAGAGAAACCTTTCATACAGCTGTTTTTCCCAAGAGTGGATTAAAATACATTTATACCATTTTGTTTCAAACATGATCTTGCTAATGGTAGAAGCAGATCCATTAGTACAAGCAAAATTCACTAAAGGCAATCATAGCACAGCATTTAATTAAAAAGATGATTGTTTAATAATTAAATTGTATCTACACTAAATATGCACCGCTACAGTGCTGTAGCCTTGGTAATGTTGTTAATTTTTCAGACCCAGGAATCATAAATTCAAATAAGTGTCAGTAATGAAAAGGATGCACTGTATGTTTTTTTGCTTTGAAAGTTATTTATTTGGCACTAGGATTATATAAACTATGGTGTGTAAAATGATATTTAGGAATTTGTGAGACAGCTTAATTCACTAAGCCAAATGAAGTCATGACTCCAGATATTGATTACAGAAATTTTCAGAAACATGCTTGTACTTACCATGGAGGGAAAAAAAATGCTACTGTCATTTTTAAACAAGTAAGGTCAACTTGACCAACACTTTACACTTATGTCTAATGGATTTTTCATTGCATTTTGCTGTAGTAAGGAATATGTTAGTATGCTCATCAGAAGGATTAAGTTATTGACAGGTTTATTACATGCCTAATTTAAAAAAAAATAACAGGAAGTAGAAAACAAAAATACATTCTATTACACTGCAGAGTCTTTTTTCTCTGATGATAAAATATGATATGAAATAATATCTTACAGATTTTAAGTCCTACTCTTAATACTTCGGACATGAAGAAATTTAAGTAGAGGCCTATGGAGTAAATCTATGCTTTTAAGGAAAGTATAAAGTGATCTTATGGTTAATACCTACTGTAAGTAGGTGCCTGCCACTCCATGAGAATATTCTTGGCAAGGATATTTCCTAAGGTGTCCAGTACAGCAATTATTTGAAGCAATTATTGGCTTCAAGTTACTTCCTAGATAAAAATGCAAGGCCTTTTCCCTGTCAGAGTTGGATGCTTCAGAGTGGAGTGCGTACAGGTGAGGGGTGACTTAGGTACCCACTTCAGACAGTAATCCCCCTGTGAAGCTGGGAGCTAAGCCATCTCTTGCAAACTGTCTTTTAAACAACTGAAGGGCCTCTTACAAGCTTGCTTTCTGGTAGTGAAGCTCTCTCCTCCTCCTGTTGGAGCTGTGCCAATGTACAGCCAGAGACTCAGGTTCGAAGTGCTGACATCTGATTCCCCACCACACTGGAAAACTCCCATTCTTGTTGCTGCCTCAAGGACTGGTTTTGTGGTTTCATGTTCAGCTACCGCTGACCAAACCTAGAAACCACCTGTGAAGTGGAGAACTCCATCCTGAAATTTAGGAAAAGCTGAATTATCAGGCTTCAGAAACTTTCTAGTCCTTAAGTCTAATCAGGCTGAGACATAGTATTTATGCATTACACTGCTTACTATGGACAAGCTTATTCAGTTTTGGGTATTGTGAAGATATACCTCCAGTTATACCGAATAAAAAAAAAATTGGAGAATCTTGGTAATACAATATCTAAAATTAGAGAATAGTTTGGATTGGAAGGGACCTTTAAAGATCATCTAGTCCAACCCTTCCACAATGAGCAGAGACATCTTCAACTAGATCAGGTTGAAGATCCAGGTGTCTCAAGTTGTTTATATGTGCAAGAGTTAGGTAAGAATTTGTTTTGAGGAAGATACTCCTATATTGCAGAAGCCTAAATTCTAATTCAGGTACTTTCTTGCTGACTAGTAATACATTCAGAAATATTATTTCTTAGTCCTACTTGGTCTTTCCTCATTAGCTGTGCATTTTACATTACCACTGCTGTACAAACAGATTTTTCCTACTCTATGTATGTGCTGCCATGCCTGTCAGGGAACACTACCCTCATTGCAATGGTGCTTTTCATTAATTTGTCTGTATTTTAGAAATCCTTTTGTCCCATGGACATCCTATCCAGCCAAATCTGTTCTCTATAAAGACACCTTAATCACACAACTTCTACTCTTCTTCTCTGAAAAGAGCCTTTAATGACTTGTTCTTTTAAAAATAAAATCTAATCTTACTGGGGGTTATTGATAAATGTCTTTAAATGTCTTAAAAATGACAGTATGAAGAAAAACCTGCCAGTATGTGTCCTAGATATTCACAGCACTCTTTGGGAATGTACTTGACTTTACCGTACATAGTAACAGAAAGGTAAAATAAATAGTAATAATTCCTTATCACAACTATATTAACTGCATTATTTATCATTCTGTTGCATATTTCCATGTGTACATTATTTCCTAGTAAAAAGTAAAATACTTAGTAAATTTTAAGCTCACTTTCTTGGAATTTCCCCATTTTGTCAGATGTGTGATATACTTTTATATCTGCAAATTACTAGGTGAGTGTGAATCCACCCATACTTACTCATGTTTATAGAAAATAACTATTGTATCAAAGAGGATTTGTGCCAGAAAGTGCTTGAAATCAGAATGAAATAGTGAAGTGTCAACTTGGAGGGCAAGTAGAGCAGTGAACCCAAACAAACAGAGAAATGAACTAGATTTTAGGATCATAAAAATAGGTACTATTGTGAAAAATACTCATCAGCATTTTCAGGGGGGACATGTTGATACTATTTGCCTCAGAATGCGGTGTGCATCTCACCACTGAACCAGAGTGCTCCAACCTTTTCATGCTCATAGTTGTTGGGAACCACTGTTGGATAATGTCATGGACGTTTTCCCTGTCACCAGTTTGCAAGCATAGAAAATGAAGTGTGGCAACCTTAAACATGGAAAAGTACATTAGCAAACCCATAGTGCACGTGATCTCCAACTGTCTTTATCTTGGCATTTCAAACTCATTTTTATGACCATATCTGTCCCCTTCCTGCTGTCTCCTCTCCTGTATGTTCTTCTCCCTTGTCTTTTTATATTTCAAGGCTGTTTAATCCTCTTTCTTCTCTTCCCCTGGCATTACTTTCTTTCTGCACGTATTATCCAAACAAAGTCTCTCTTCCTCATAGCTTCTGCTGACAATACCTTTTCTTTTAACTGAGAGGATTCACTTAACTCTCCAACTCTCTTATGTACAAGCATTTTCTGAAAGCACTTCCATTATATCTGATATCTAAAGAGACATCTGGATCTTACTTTTCCAGTGGCTAACCTTAACCTCTTGTGTTAGTAACTGGGAATAATGACTTGAATCTTATCACAGAAACCGCCAACACTGGAAGTCTTCAGTAAATGCTTTCTATGGATCATCACAGCCTGCTATAACTCCAACAAAACATCTTTCTTTTTTTTTTTTTTTTCCAAAATAGTATTGGAGGAGTAGTGCTTTTATAAGAATTCGTAACAGGAAAGCTAGAAACTGTTTTCGCTTAGGAAGGCTTTCTGCCTGAAAGGTAAGTCTCTCAAAGGCAGTTTCAGTGCTTTCTCCCCCACTGTACAGCAAGAGAAGTTCTCAGCCTCTCTCTCTGATATGTGAGAGGAGAGGGATAACATTTGCAGAAATGCTACAAGGCCATGGTGACCCAGGGAGATTCGAGGGCAATAAAGCCCGAGAGTGAACAGGAGGTTTGCCTTTTTCTCCCTGGGGCCTGGTGCTTAAACAGCACTGTGAGTTAATTATAAGTTTCCCATGTTCTGGCCTTCTAAATAAACTTTTGAGTTCTTTCCACTGCCTTGGCATTTCTGGGGATACCTGTGTATCTTACTTTACAAGTATTCAGTTTCTATTTTCTATGTCATATTAGATCTCAGGTTTTCACTGCTTTCAAATATCAATACTTTGCAAGTTGTCTGTATCACTTTTCTTTCTTCTCGGTGAATTGCCCATTCAGTTCCACTGAAGGCATAAAGCATAACTTTTGGTATATTAAAATATATTTTTATAAAGTTAGGAAACAAGACTTATTAAAAAGTAGCTTTAATTAGAGTATAAATAAGCTATATATATATTATTTTAAAGGTAAAGAAAACATTATCTTGAAAATGGTTACATATATAATTCAGCAAAAATGACACTGAATTTATAAAATATTAAAAGATCTTGTTTTGTTTTAAATTAGTCAGTTTAAACAAATATAATTCAGGAAAGAAGGAAAAGTTAAAAATATCCGAATGAAATTACTACAAATACAGTACTGCATATTTTAGCTAGTCTGTAAGACTTGTTGACTATTGACTTGATTTCTGCCAGTCCTGGACATTAATTTCCTACCTGAAGTAAGGTGGCCAGATCAAAGTAGTTGGACACTGTGTCTTACTGACTAGGATTAAGTTATGCATACTTATTAGATGGAATAGATGAGAGTATTTGTTTGAAATATATTTGCTATTTTGTATTTAGTAGATATGAAACTATGACCAGGCCCTCACCAGTAATAGTCTATTTTAGTCTTAGCAATATATTTAATTAAATATTTCATTTTTTACAAATGTTACTTAGAAATAGAGTTAATATCTACCAGTAAGGTAGGTACAATACTTAGAATTGGTATATATCCATTTCTTTTTTCATTTGGATATACTGGGGAAAATAAAAAATGTCTGGTGGACAAAAAGATAAAACAGATTGCGAAAAAGTTTTGCCAATAAAAAAAATGTAAAGTCATACTGAACATATTTGTACATTACTTACATTTTTCTGCTTGGAAAAAGTAGAAATGAAAATAAACTAAATTATGTATCATAGAGTTTTCCAATTAGCTGAAATAATGCCAAATTTACATTTCAGTATGAATTCAAAAAAATTCTACCTTGCATTTTTAACAAAGATCTCCCTACAAGCAAAAGAAAAACAGGCCCAACAAAAATTTGAGTGACAGAGTCCGAGCAACAGGAAATCTATATTACGCTTACCATTCAAGGAGTTTGCAGGTGATTTCTCTCTGAAGCAAAACATATATAAAGAACAAAAAGATATGACTGTTTGAATCCTTATCTGATGCTTATATCAGTAAGTTCTTGTGACGTGAGAAGCCACCACCTGTGTCATCTGGTGGCTCACTTCATGTAGACAGATGCTTATTTAAAAGAGCTAGGTATGCATTGCTCACTGTGGGAGGAGCATCAATGCTCATCAAGGGATGCTTGAAGCTTTCTTTTTTTTTAATACATCTAATCCAACTCCATCCATTTTCAATTCTGGCTGCAAATGCACCTTCTGTACAAGAAGTTTTTCTCTAATGCAGCATCTTAGAGTAGTTTCAGTTTGTCAGGTAGTCACTGGAGGGTACTTGTTTACCTATTTGCAGTGAACTAATTGCTTTTAATGGAAAATCTAAACATCACTGAAGAGGAAAATTGCCTACTTATGAAATTCACTTTACTAATAAATGTTTCAAAAATTAGAATTACCATATTAAAAAGTAGCGGACTGTGATCGATACCAAATGCAATATGGGGCAGAGTAAGAATTGCATATGCTTTCTTTTTGAAATATAAATCTTACTTTGTCTTCTGCACTTTATTTTCAAAGCGCCACAAAATTGCTCAGTTCATTTGAACTAATTCTCAAATGACTCCTTGGCCCCATCTGCATTAGGCTGAAAGTTGGACTATACGGTTCTCTGAAGCTGGAATAGTTACTGTGGTCAGCATTTTGATAGAGAACAATGTTTCCTTGTGCTAGCACCTATCAATTACACTGTCTTACCACAGATGCTAGAATAAATAATTGTCAGTCTGGGAAAAGTAGCTCATATATTTCAGACAGTATCACAAATTTAAGTTCTGTGTGATTTCATCTGTCTTCAGAATCCATGAGCCTTACTGATTTTCAAACAAGGGTTTAGACTTGTGGTTCAGAGTCACATTTTCAAGCTTTTCTATCATTTTGATCACACAGAAGCAGAACAACAAAAAATATTTAGAAAAAATACTTATTCTAAATTTAAATAAATTTTTATCTAAATTTATCTTCAGATAAATAAGTTTGGATAAAGTCTCCTAAACTGACATTTAATGAGGATGGTTAGAACTTTTGGCTCCACAGCTCATCTTTGCCCAGCCTGCTGAAACCCACTAAGCACTTTAACTCAGTCACTGTTTGTGACCAGACTGCTTAATGACTTGAGGAGACAGACAAAGAATAGCTTCCTGACCTCTCAACAATCAAGCAATTCGGACATTTCTCCCTACAAAAGTTGTCTAGCATCACCACATAATTCTATTTATCTGTCGCTTTGGAGGTGGAGTCTCTGTCTCAGTAATAGAAGGTAGGTATGTACAGAAAAATAGTCTAAGTGCTAGTTGTAGCTTTGCAGCACCACATGCTTAGCTTTAAAAACATGGAACCTGAGAAAGAGTGGTCTTGATAGACTTTGCAGACTTACTAGTGCAGTTTGTTTTCCAGTTCTGCTGTACAGAACTTGAAGCATGAGATGTGTCATGTTCACAGACTGTTGTTGCAGCAGGTAGCTAGTGTGCTGGTTTGTTAATGTGGATGTGGTTGGAATTTTGTGGATGTTGGATACTGGTTCTGAGCTAGAAAATCCAATTTTCTCAAAATCAAAACTTCAAATCACTGTGACATTTTCTGTGAGGAACTTCAAAGTAAATGATTGTTTAAAAGAGATTTTCACTAAATTCAGTGATTTGATAGCCCAAATAGTCTCACCATATCATTCATCAGGTGAACAACTTCTACATTAAAACCTGTTAAGTTTCTTGCCCCTATTGTTCCTGCTAAAAGGATTCACCAATAGCTTACTGCTTTCATAGTTAGGAATGTTTCTGTAACTTCCAAACTAAATTGATTTGTGATCTAGAGATGACAATTTCCTCTAGGTCAATACTGTCATTTAAGCTATTACTTCCTCACCATGGTGTGTGTTCTTCTGATACACTTTGAAGAGGACAATAGTAGCCCTTTGTAGCCTTGATTTTGTCAGACTCAGCAAACTAAACTATTGTTTTGTCTTCTTTTCAAGAATCCTAACAGTCTCTTGAGACCTGTTCCTGTTTGTTCTTACTGTTTCCAAATTGGTATTTTTTAGGGTTTACTTTCTGTAAGTATTAAAACAGGCAGCTATGCAAGCAACAGCACATTCAAGAATTCCAGGTGTACATTAGGACTTAATTTCAGAATATTTAATGGAAATAATGAACTCATTGTAGCCCTCCAGGATGCAACTGTGTCAGCTAAAGGAGTACCTTGCATACAGTGGGGAAATAAACATTTAGCGTCTTTTATATACTTTGTCACATAAATATTGGAAACATTCTTTGAAATTTAAAAGCCATTAAGTGCTACACTAAAAACAGGTCATGCCGAAATGAATGGTTATGAGGTGCTTAAATATTGTTTATCCATTTTTAAGAATAAGATAGTGCCGATTTTTAAAACTGACACTAAAGGATTAGGTAGACTACCTGTGAAAGTTTATTTTTTTGTCACAGAAGTGATACAAGTTGAGAGATGTTGGGGTGGAACCAGCAGTGCTCCTTAAGTCATGTGTCAGCTGGTGATAATATATACTAAGAAAAATAAAACCACAGCAAATTATGCCATTTCAGGCAAAACTATGAGATAGTACTACAGAATAAAAAGCAGCAAAGAAAGTAAAGAAATGAAAAAACATCCCAAAACAAAAAACAAAAACAACAAAAAAACCCACAAAAAAACCAAAAACCAAACCAAAACAAAAAACCTCAAAAACAAAAAACAAAAACAAAACAACAACAAAAAAACAAACACACAAACCAAACCAAAAAAACCCCACAACAACAAAAAAAGAAGAAAATAAATGCAAAGACATTTTAGTGAAAATGTCTTCCATAGAGTGGAGAAAATGTGAAGGACTAGCAGTGGTAAAGATTTTAGATATGAAATCTAGTGATTCCAGAACTAAGAATCACAGATTAATATAAATTAAAAAACAAACAAACAAACAAACAACAAAAAAACCCAAAAAAACCCACAAAACAAAAACTGAGAAATAACCAAACAAAAAAAAAAGGTAAAAAAGGGATAAACTGAGAGGGGCTTTCAGTGGGTATCTTCATGTGGTAAACTGTGAAGGAGGCAGAGCAGAGAGTAGTTAAGACATTATTAAAATACTATTCAACTGTTTTCTGTCATGAAGGCAAGTTGCACTTTAACAAGATTCATTATAAACTGAAGCTGAGAAAATATACACATAGTTCATGCATGATGTCAAAACACACCAGGTTCTCAGAACTGTAAGTGGTTTCAAATGAAACCATTTGAAAGGTTCACAATTAGAAGGTTTTAATCAGAAATATTGTCTAAATATATCCAGATTAATACACCCTGGATAACTTAATTTTTCTTCAACTTTTTCCCTACCTAGTGAATTCATTTCTGTTCTCTGGAAAAGAGATACTGTGCTAGATTTCGAGGCAAGAAGCAAGAAAATTGTTGCTAAAATTATGTAGAATGTATATAAAGATAGAAACTGCATTAAGTTCAAGCCTAGTGTTTGCGCTGTGCTATCTTCTCAGTGCATGTGTGGGTTTCATGCAAAGACATATTTTTTTAATATATAATTTCATTATCACTTCATATAATTAAAATATAATAGTTAATGTCACATCTCAAACAGTGCGTTACACCCTTGCTTCTTGGATACATATTTATTTTAATTTTGAAAAATTTTGATGCCTATGAACACAACTGACTTCAATGTGTTTAGGACATTAGTATGTAATTTAAAGAATTCTAACATTTTGACAGAATTGCTCCAGTACCAATAATTGTGAATCACCTCATCTATTATTTCCAAACAAGAAGATATCTTTCAAAAAAATTCAGAATCCTTAATTTCTTTTTGAGTGTGATTTCTGGCAACAAAATTGTTCCAGTAATACAGTGGCCATACCAGTCTTTGAGTTACTGATTCAGCACCAAGAACATTAGCGTGCTTTGCAACTGCCCTGGGAAAGAGGGATGGCATTGAGCCACTCCTTTCCTAGCACAGGATTCTCAAATACTGGGTGCATAAACACCTATGTCCGCTGTATTTTTGCAGTTTCACCAACCCAAAAAGACATAATGAGATGCTTTCAATGGAAATGGAAACCATATATTTTGATTTCAAAACTAAAGAGATGAAAGCAACGAGGACTCATTCCTCAGTTCTGCAGCTATCTTAGTACTTGATAAATAGTTGTTTTTTTCTAATAGTCTCTATTCAATGCTAAAAAAGTACTAAATATTATGAATGTCTTTTCCTCTTAAGTAACCAGCTTGTATGATTTCCCTGAGTATGTTATACTGACCCTCAGACAGATTCTGTATTTTTAGTCAGGAATTAAAAAGTCAACATTGTTTAACTGTCTTCTTTCCAAATTTGCTCAGTTTCATGTAAGATACTTATATGTCAAAACATACGTTTGCATCAATCTGTATGAAATATGTTGTGAAAACAGAATTTCAGAAAAGCTTCAGTTATACCTTGTCTAAAGACCAAAAACTAAGTACCATATTGGTTCTTAGCCATTATATTTGCTGTTATCAAATCCTGTGGTTTTTATGGGAATGCTTATAATGGAAAAAGCATGTATTCACATTAAGTAATTATTTAATAAATAGTTGTTAAGAATCTACAGATTTTGCTAACAGTCAATGTTAGTCACTGGAAAACTAGTAGGTCCTATTATAGTATATCCTAGTATATATATATATCAAAATAGTAGTCACTGTCAGGGAAATGACACTGGATTTTTAGATAAAATAATTTACTGAAATAACTGAATAGTCTCTTTCATTTTATCAGAAACTCCATGGAATGAGATGTGAATTACAGAAAATTATTAGGGTTTTAAGTTTCTGTGTCTCACAAATACATAGAGAACCTGAGGTTACGTGTATAATTCCATTTATTTCTACAATGAGAAGAAAAAATAGCCCAAATCTTGTATCAGGGGAGAAGGGGAGGGGAGAAGAGGTGGGAGGCCAAGAGAGAGGGAGGCAGGTAGAAGGCAGGAAGGAGAGGGAGGAAGGTCAGGGAGAAGGAAAGGGGAACATTTGTCACAGCTTCTACAGTGTCTCTTCCTCTTTGGCAATATATCAATTGGTTTGTATGTACTATTTTTTATAAATAGTCTAGCAATCCAGAACTTTTGGCATATTTTTTTGCATCCATGACAGGAGACAATTTACTTTATTTCCTACTAGTACTTTTCAAAGATCCTCAAAGCAGTAGATGATAGAATGACTTGGGTTTGAAAGGACCTTAAGGATCACTTAGTTCCAAAACCTCTGCCATGGGCAGGGACACCTTCCACTAGACCAGGTTGCTCAAAGCCTCAGAAGTACTCCATCAAAATATGGTTCATAATTGTCTTAGACCCTCTGAAATGATTTTCTCTTTTGCAAAATTTTTGAGCTTTGCCCACTGCATTAAACTTCCAAAACTGTGTTTGGAGTGGTCATAGTGATTGCAATACTTAAACAGAGCAACAAGTATGACGACAGCAATATGCCAATCAATTAGGTTGTACAGGAAGTCACAAGACACGAGTATGCTTACATCTGGTAACAGGCAATCCCACATCTGTTAGTGTGACTCATTCTGTTTATTGAGGGTCATAAGCCATTTGAAAAATAATTTTTCCTGTAACAGTATTGTTAAACTACACCAAGATAATCTGTCACTCCAGCCAAAAATATCTTGTCGTGAAAAATGAAAATACAAGTGAGAGCTGCTAAAAAATACGACTGTATTAGAAAGATCTGTAAGATGTTTGTGTCTAAAAGAGTTTCTGAAATCAAGCAAAAGGTCTGAAAATGCTGCATGCCTTTCAACTGGCTCATGGTAACTGAGACATCAGATGATGGGAAAATGCTGGAAAAATGGGCTGTATGATTTCTCCATCTGAAGCAAGGTCCTGCCTTGCCTCTGTCAGAACCTGGCTAACAGACTTAAAACGCTCTCTGCATCTGCCACCTCCATATACCCTTGCCGAGAATGGATGAGGATCTCTGTGGTTTAAATATTTACACTGCATCCTTTTTTAGTTTTTATAATGTTAGTAGAAACTTTATTACGTGTATTGTGTCAGGACTGTAAATATTAGCTTGGATATTAACATTGTTCTTACAAACGCAGTAAACTGTGACTTTGTTTACTTCCCTATTCAGACTAAATTAAAAAATATATTGTTGGAAACAATACAACAAGAAGCAGATCACAGCTGATGAAGTGTTCTATATATACAGTTTCTTTCTTCACTTCTTTAATGACAGAAAAGAAAACCTGACATGCAATTGCACAAAGCTATCAGTCTGCTTATGCCACTTACACTGAACTGTTCCAAAACATTTATCAACTTCGGGGCAATAAAGATGATGAACCTCAGTTCAGTGGAATGTTTCATTAGTTAGTGAAAGTAGCATAATCATTATAGAATATGGTTAAGGATTCAACAAACCGAAGGAAAAAGGGGAAATTTAGCAAGTTAATTAGAAAGTAATAGCAGTAATAGAAAAAATAACCTCAATTATGCAGTCCAGTTTTCAAGAGTAAAACCTAGGCTGTTGTGGAATAACCACTTAGAAAGAACAATATAGCATTACAGTCTCCTCATAGAATTCCTTAAAAATAGGTCCACTACCAAGTAAATCTAATAAATTCTCTCAGTACTATTCTCACAGTACTATTTGCCCTAGCAAATAGGCTCAGTGTTTCCATTTTAAATCCATTTTAAACATCTTGATTTTGTCCAATATGAAGTCAATACATGAATTCTGTAGCTGTTGCTTGTTCAGAAGAGAAGAAAGATGGATCTGTCAGAATTGCTGGCTGAAATTCTCACCAGATAATGAGAACTATATTCACTATAATTGATTAATAAAAAATGTATTTACCTATGCATTGATCAGAGATCAAAATGTCTCAAAATTTAGCATCAAAACCAAAATATTTATACATATGTATTCACAAGTTTATATTTAGCTGCATATTTTTACTTTAAAAAATGGGACCAAGATGTATAGTCTTTTATACAGATGTAGGTATCCGACAGCTCCAAAGCCTGTGATAAAATTTTCCATGAAAATAAAAAAGGGTATTCTTAGAGTTCTTCAGAAAGGCAGAAGAAGAAAATCTCAGTAAGACAAGGGAAGTATACGATTCAGAAATATACAAAACCAGCAGAAAACTGTAGTTTAAACACTGCTATGACTTGATAGCCCAGCAGCTGCCCAAGGCCTGTGGCTACAAAAAGACTGCATTCAGAAATTTCACTATCAGTTCTGTTGCTGCATGTTGGGGAAGATGGCAGCACACCATGTCAGAAAAAAAATCAACATAAAATGCAGTAATTCTATGCTGGGTTGGGCTATTGAAGAGTAGATGCTTGAGCACAGGGGGACTTGAGACCAGACAATACAAGTACAATATAGGGTTCGTTGTGGGCAATATTCAATTCTGATGTAACCAGATTCCACAAGCAATAGCTCTTTGTTCAGAGGTAGCATCCAAATGTTACAACCATGGCTTCCTGGCCCTTTGCACAATACAGACCTACAGATCTCACTTCACCTGCCTTACAATCCAGGTCAGAGCAGGCTATAATGGGTAGTAGGAGTAAAGAGAGAATATAGCTAATCTGAGTCTTTGTGTGTAGGGCCAAATCCATTTTAAGGTTACTGATTTTTACTGTCCTTTGCCATAGCAGTATTTTCAGATTATAGTTTAGAAATATATTTTTAAAAATATAGTGACTTTTTAATAGAATTTTTTAAAGTGACTAATTACAGATCTGAGTAGTAACATGCAATGCTTTACCCAGTTCATTCAGTGTGTGTAGTATAGCAGTGGAATATAGGCAAGGTTTTACTAGCTTAATTTATCTAAAACTATTTCTTCTATCTAAAACTTTTTTTTTTCTATGTAAAACTCTTATTTTTGTTTTCAAGCTAAAACCTTAATACATTTTTGCACAGTTCATTACACACCCATGTCTGGATTAGGTTTATGAAACTGACAGTCTTGTGCAGGTTTACAACTTTTCCACGGATTCACAACATCACTATGTCCTGGACAACATATTGAAACCTGAACTCTTCTGAACTTCAGAACTCTAAATGGGAGACTTAAGATAGCCAAAATGATCTGTGGGTTTGGACAGCTGCCTATCACTGACAGGATCTGAGTTCAGTCATCTGCTCTTCCAGTGACTTCCTAGGGTGATGAACACAAATCATTCAGTGCCTCCAAACTACAAATGCTTTTAAGACTGCCAGTGTTTTTTCTGGTTAATCTTATAGACATTGGTGTATGACAGGACCCCCAAGACACCTGGACCTGAAATCCTTAACGCTGGGGGAGTTATAAACATCTCTCACATCTGACTGATGTACCCAGCTTACTGATCTTTCTGCATACTTCTTCACTGGCTGTGTTGTGACTCCTGGTAAACGATGATTTTGGTTAGTAGCTCTTAGGATCAGGAACATTGTCTCCCTCAGGTACATAAGTCTGTCAAATAGATGGAGAGCTAGTTTTACCAAAAATAACTGGTTTCAGAAGATTTTGTGAATGCTTCTTTCATTCCCAACTCTTTTACCTGTGCCATCCTAGTTTGAGAGGTAACTACCATTGCCTCCATGAGAAACTTGTAAGGACCTATTAAAATCCATGGCATCCCTGAAGAGACTTACTTAGCTGACGTATGTTCCCATCTCCTAACTTTAGCACACAACAACAATCTCTGCATGTTGTAGCCTTGGATGTAATGTTGTCAGATAATGTAATACAAATTGTGGTGTTGTGCAGAATTATCAACACTCCAGTCACTTGAAAATGACATATAGTACATCATGGAGCCCAGAACAGAGGGTGCTGCCATCACTGGGGGTGCTTGTTGCTGCCACTACAGGCAGCGATGCCCAGCAAAAAGGGTAGAAAGCCCTGGTCTAACTGAGTTTGTGGTCCAAAAAACATCATACATGCTGCTTTGCATAATAATAGAATGATACCAACTCTGTATTTAGGCCATTCTGTCCATGAAAGTGGGGATTAGAATTACCTAGTCATGTAAATGATAAAGAGATGCTCATGTCATGCAAGCAGTCACAGATTGGCTGAAATAAGATCAGAGTGCTTGTCTGTGGTATTGTCATAATGTAGTGGCTCTTTATTCTTCTCCAGAAGCCTCTGTTCCCCTTGTGCCCTTTTACATATTAGAGGAATTAACCAGAATTAGTAGAATGTTTTGGGTTGGAAGGCGCCTTTAAAGATGATCGAGACCAACACCTCTTCCATTCTCAGGGACATCAGGTTGCTCAAAGCCTCACCCAACCTGACCTTGAACACTTCCAGAGACGGGGCATTCACAACTCTGGACAGCTAGTTCAGTGTCTCACCACTCTCATTTTAAAAATGTCCTCCTTACATCCAATCTAAATCTACGCTCTTTCAATTGGAAACCATTGCCCCTGGTCCTGCAGCTACAGGCCTTGGTAAAAAGTCTCTGTCTTCTTTATAAGCTCCCTTATAAGACTGCATCAAAGGCCTTACAGAAGTCAAGGTAGATGACATCCATAGCTTTCCACTTGTTCACTCATGTGATCACTGCACTGTAGAAGGGCACTAGATTGATTAGTCAGGCATGATTTGCCTCTGGTAAAGCCATGTTGACACCTTTAATCACTTTCTTGTCTTTTTTATGTTTTAACATGTCTTCCAGGAGGATCTGTTGCATGATCTTACCAGGCACTGAGGTATGGCTGACTGCTGGATAGTTCCAAGGGTCATTCTTTTCACTCTTTTATAAAATGGGCATGCTGTTTCCTTTCTACCAGGGATTTTGCCTGACTACCATGACTTTT
The DNA here is from genome assembly GCF_036250125.1 of Pseudopipra pipra. Taxonomy (NCBI): domain Eukaryota; kingdom Metazoa; phylum Chordata; class Aves; order Passeriformes; family Pipridae; genus Pseudopipra; species Pseudopipra pipra. The sequence continues at coordinate 32,873,426 of NC_087549.1, read as the reverse complement.
CAAATACCATTGAGAGTGGCTTGGCAACTACATCAGCTGATTCTCTCAGGACTCTGGGAAGCATCTCATCAGGTCCAAAGACTTATATACGTTTGGGTTCATCAGGTGGTCTTGAACCTAATCTTCTCCGACAGTGGGAGGGACTTCATTGTCCCTGCCCCTGCCTTACGATTCAGGGTCTTGAAAGATGTAGGAAGACAGAGCACCATTGAAAACTGAAGTAAAAAAATTTTTTAGTTCCTTGGCCTTCTCCAGGTTGGTTGTTACCATTTCCATCTTATTTATTGTTTTCTTTAATCTTTAGGCCAATGTACCTGTAAAAACCTTTATTATTCTTTGCATCCCTTGACAAATACAGCTCATGACTCACAAATGGCATAACGTTTGAAGCTGAAATTCATGAAGGCACTTTGTACTTAACATCATACTGGCTTCAGAGTGAGGTCACTGGAGTTAGGAGTGGAGTTAGGTTTCTAATATTTGGTAGAGTTAGGTCTTTGTCTCATACATTATTCAGTCAACACATTAAAGAATAAACCACAGAACCTTAGCTATTAACTTTTTAAAATAATTTTTGTGTATTGTCTGGAAAAAAACATTTGAAGATTCAGCATGAGTATATTCAAAATGCATTCTTATTGCCTTTTCCTCCAGGTTTTTTTATTTTGCATTTCAAAGTAGTCGAGAACTTAGTTTTTTGTTATAATGTTTTTTCCCATTAGGTAGTCTGAGTAATTTTGGTAATTTAAATGTTGATTCTGAGGTATTGATGTGGGCAAATGTAACATTCATTATACTTTCTGCAGTAACTGGAAAGTAGCTCTGGCCATTAAATCTTTTTTAATTGAAAATTTGAATACAACCTGGGACAAAATGGCTTGTCATCTTTTGTGCATGTTCTGTGATTTAGAACAGAATGTCCTTTCCTGGTACTATCACTGTAGATATTCAAGAACCATCTGGACTGTGACCCTGTGCAATGTGCTCTGGGATGACCCTGCTTGAGCAGAGAGGTTGGACCAGATGACCCACTGTGGTCTCTTCAAACTTTACCCACCTTGTGATTCTGTGATTACTGAGGCTGAGCTCATGCAAACTTTGGATGGAAAATTACTGCACATGATTTACAACTAGGATGAACAAGTATCTCTGCAAGCTGCTGGCATGTTTAGGTGTGGTCATGAACAATTGATTATTAATGCAACTGAAAACATTTTTAGAGACTATGAAATCTTGAAGCTCCCCACTGTCACTAACTGTCCATTTACCCAACATCACAGAACTGAGCTGGAAATCCTTACATGCATTTCTCATGCGATCATATGAGCAATATCATCTAGGGGCTGCTTTTTTCTTCATATATTCTGGAAAAGTGTTTTGGTTTTCCCCCCTCAATTTGACTTTCTAGTATAAAGCAAAAAGTAACAAAACTATTCAGTAATGCTTTGGTGTTCAACATTATGGCCCAGGTTAAACAAAGTGCAAAAATATAAGTACATTCATAATGTTGAGAAAACAAAATAGGCTGCCACTGGTACAGGCTCTTTCCAGTGATTTTATAATTTCCTGGATAGTTGGTCTGGTTATGATCCTGCATGGATCCTTCTTTTTGGCCCGAACCTCTGGTGATGCAGACATGCCATCCCTTGCCAGGGTGTGATGTACCCAGCTAACAGATAAGTTTTCTGTCTTTAATACATTCCACAGTGTTTAACACAGGCCAGAGTGCTTTTTCTATTTTGCTATCTCTGCAACACTATTAGTGGCGCAAAAGTTGTATCATGCAGATAACCAACTGGTTGTGAATTCCATAGGTATGAGGAGCTCTAAACCATCACACCCTGATATCACAACCTTTATCTCCACTGTGGGAAAGGCACTGTATTATTGGAGCTATAGGCACTTGAGCAGCCTGCAGATGACTTATAGTCACTGGTTTTCTAACAGCTGCCCTCCAAAGATAAGCCTCAGTCTCACAGCTGCTTGCTCTATGATCATAAGAATTCATGTCAGTACTCACAGGCAAAATTGGCGTCAGGAAACCCAAAAGCAGCAACGATAAGAGAGAAGACTTTAGTCCTGTGGTTTTCATTCAGCAGTAAAACACAACTTAGATTCTTCAGTTCCTTCAATCTGTGTCATGTCAGTGGTGAAATCTAGGAAATAATCAATCCAAGTGTGGAGACCACTCCCACTTCCAAATGGAAAATATCCCATTTTGATCTTCAAAAAAAAAATTCCCAGATTTTGTGACTATAAACAAAAGCTTTTTGAATTTCTTATTATTAAAAAAAAAAAAAAGCAACAAACGTAGAAGTCAAAATTAAAAAAAAAACAACTTTCTATTGTAAGATTAAAATTGAAGTTGCGTTACATGTTCACAAAAGTTATTACTTTTTTCCATTCCATTTGAACTTGGAAAGAAAAAATCTTTTCATATGCTTATAACTGGATAAACTTCTCTGAAGTTGCTGAATGCATCATTCTCCTGTTTCCTAACCAAAGAGATTAGGAGTGATCAAATGAAAAGAGAAAATGATGACTTATAGGTATGAGCAGGAGCAGGAGACAGGCTCACACCAGATAGTACAGCAGTGGAAGGCTTCTGTCTTCTGCCTCTCATGGGGAGTTGTATTCATGCTTGAATTCAAAAAAGGTCTACAAGCACTGAGTATTTCAAATGTCATGCTGAAGTAGGAAACTCTTATTCTTCCTGCAGGCTTAACAGATTGCCTGTTAGACTGGGCAGAGAAGTAAAGCATCTTGCATAAGGTTACAGAAGGAAAAAGGGTGTTTCACTACAGTGCTTTCAGTCCAGTGCTCAGACATCCAAACTATTTTTTTACCAACTTAATTTCTTTTGGTTTTCTTAACATATCTCAAAAAAAACCAAACAAGAGAAAACACCTGTTGTTTAAGAGTCAGCCTCTAAACGAGAAAAATGTCACTCTTCTACACATCTGTTCACATATTTTCTCTCTTCTCATATTTATACTTTAAATGTCTGTTTAAATACAATGAGACCATAATATTTACATTAGTGCCAGGTGTGATGCACTAATGGGTTATGGTGGAATAAGAAAGGCATTAAACGTTCCTGTGCTCCTTTTACTATATGTTGTTTTGACATAGCCCATTTGCAGGAGACTGATCTACTGCTTCATACATGTTTGAGTGGAAATGAGGCAGAGCTTACATTAGCAGAGGAAGGAAAAGATGCCACCCTTTAATCCAACTGTCTGTTTAGTTGATAAATCTCCTTCCATGTTTTCACATCCATAAGCTTACCCTGTGAACATTCTTTTTCAAACCTATGTATGAATTCCAGCAAACCAAAAGCCATTTCCATATTAACTGCACAGGCAGTGAACTGCAAGTTTGGAACTATTTTTCCTCTCGAAGTGCTTCAACAAAGAGTCCTAACTGCCCCCTTGTTTAGCAGGTTGACACACCCCTTAAATGTGAAATATGGCTTTGGATGTCTTCTGCACCAAGAAAGAACTAAATACAAGCTTCTCACTTCCTGCACGGGTGAGGCAATAAAAAAGCTACTAATTAAAGTGTAGTACAATACACATAGTACAAGCTACAGAGAGAACTGCTTCAAATGAAATGGGATGTGATAGCAACATTTTGTAAAGAACCCAAGGCAGAAAACATTGAGAATAGCCCAAGCTCACCTCCTGGACTGGGTCAGCCATAGCAAACAGGCTAACAGAGGATTAAACAGAATCTTCTAAGACTGTATTAGAGACAAGGCTGAGGATCCCAGGGCATGACAACGGGACAGCTGTTTTAGGCATATGTATGAGCAAAAGTCCTGCCAGGCATTCACCTGAAACAGGCATTTTGAGACTCTTTCTCCTGCACGTGGGGTGCCTAAACCCTTTGGTTCATTGATGATCTTCTCTTTGGCCAACAGAAAATAATTTGTGAGTTCTGCAGGATGTTTATTTCTAAACATTTTCTTCACCCACTCAAAAAGGAACCATTTCCTGAAGTAGTTTACAATTGTCAGGAAATTCAGGAAGACATTTCCAATTATGGCTGAAACTGTCACCCATATTACACAAAACCTCAATTCTCTAAGGCAATGCTGGATCAGGGATTAGTTTTTTTTAGTGTACAAGTTTGAAATGCCTTATAAAGCACAATATGTGCTGTAGTACAGAACTTCAATTTAAAAATGTTTCAAAATGAAATATATTGAAATGTCTAGCCTACTACTCAACAAAAAGAAGGAACATTGTTGACCACTTAGAAATGTAATACTTATCACAAGTAATAGCAACATCCTTATGGCAAAAAACTATGATTTTAAGTGACAGTTAGGAGCTGAATGTGCTTTTTTTCCTCCACTGTATATGAAATAAGTAGTGTCTCAACTTTTGCATACAGAACAGAAAAATTAGAAAGTAAGTATAATCTTTGCTTTGCTCAGTGGCAAAACATATTTATTCCAAAAATAATGGCAAGGACTGATTTTCAGTATCATAAATATAATTAATTTACATTCTATTTGGCCTCAATGAAAGATGACAAAACTAACTGTCTATGACTTTAAAACTTTCTTTAATTTGGAAAGACATAATAGGGATATCCTGTATTTAATTTTCTATTTCAGTTCATTACTGAATAGTGTTTTATGGCAACTATCATTATAATGAAGAAGATGTGACATAAAAAGATCTGGTTCTAATACAGAAGTCTGAAGAGATGTTGTCTTTTACTATATCTGGATTTTTATGTGGTTGGTTTCCTCTCAGTTCTCATGGTGTGATGCAGCAGTGTTAGTATGGGGCATGCTGAGCAAAGTATCTGACTAACGATTCTATCACTCATACTAGCTTTGTAACTTTAAATATCCTACGAGTATACTAAGTCTGAAGCATGAGCCATGAACCAATGTCATATTTTTGTCCGTCTTTTGCATTAGATCCTGCACCTAGCTCCCTCTCATTCAGTGTTTTGAAAGAATTTCTATGGTTTTCTTCTTTCTCATCTATTTTTTATTTATTCTAATATAACTCTATCATTCAGAATGAGGAGAAAATATAAACTGTTAGTAAAACCCTTAAAGTAACTAACAGCATCCTCTTTACAATCCCTTTCCTGTCTATCTCTTTGGATCAGTCTGCATACACAACGTTTAGATAGTAACTAGATACCTCTTTAAAATATTAATGGAAAATATACATAGAAAGTAAACTCAGAAATAATTCAGAGCCAACTTTGATATCCACTCAAAAACTAAGGAAACTCAGAGATGCAACTTTCTCCATTCACCCCTGTAGTGCCTTCCAAGTGCTCTAAGATATATCCACAGATATTTGCTATATTGTTTGTATTTGCTTTTGTGCTAAATTTGATGCCAACTAAATTCCTTTTCCTAGTAGTTTGTAAACACATCTGTCCAGTAGAAAAAGGAAACTGCCAGCAGTTCATTTCACATATTTCTAGCAAGTGTTCAGGAAAATGTGACTTATGTTCACTGTTGATGTAACCTGGACTTGGATGAAATTCCTTTTGGCAGCGAGAAGTATCCTTTTTAAACACTTGCCCTCTGCCTCAGTAAAAAAAAAAAAGGATGAGGATTTCAAAGTAGAGTTTACATCATTGTTGTTTAATAAATTCAAAGAACTGTAAAAATAAATATGGCATAAATTTCCAATATTATTTAACAATTTTTACTGATTATTAAAACTATTATACAGCTAAAATCTACAAATTATGGATGTTTTGGGTATAGATGACATGTCCCTGTACCATGCTCATATTCAAATTATGCTCATTCACATATCAGTAGGATTACTACATTAAGAAATGTGACACATTTGCCAAAGAAAGAAACCACTATGCAGAAATACTGAATTTCTTTGGTTACTTGAGGGACTTTTTCCTGTTATTCTACTTTTCTTCTCTATTATGACAAACATTGCTGGTAAGAAAGAGAAACAGTGATAAGGTTTTGAAAAACTTATAGAACAATAATCAAAGAAAGGTATTAGCTTTGATTAGTTTTTAAAATTAATATTATTTTCAAGGACACAAACTCATCAATATACTTACATACTCTATATAAGATTAGAAATAAATTAGACTTACCAAATACCAATCTATACAGGTTTAATTACTTTCAAGACTCCTTTTGTTTAAAGCAGCGCATTAACTTCCAAATTAATTTTAGACTGCTGGGAGTGAATGAGAGAGTGAGATTTAGACATGCTATGTGGGACAAGCAAGAGAAAGACAAAACCATACAGGCCCATGAAATACAGTCCTTTTTTTCTTCTGGAATATTTTAAGTAAACTAGGGAGAAGGGATGTACAGTCCATTTAGCTTCGCAGAAAGCCTTTAATTAAGTCCACTAAAATATGCATTCACTGTGTTCAAATGAATTTTGCCTATCAGTTTTCATAGCTCAGTGCACCGGAACTGGACCACTCCTCTGCATTGAAGGTATACTTTAATTAAGTAAAAATATGCATTTAGTTTAATTCTTCATAATGCCTGCAAAAGTGTGTTGAGACAGGTAAGACTGTCAGAGATGGGTTGCTTTTGCTGCTCCTTCTTGGAGTAGCATAAATCACAGGTGATTACTAATGAATTGGAGCCTAAGTGAGAATGTCTCTTCCTTACAGATGTTTTAAGTATCTCTGCTCTTTTCCCATTTCCCTTTAGCATTCCTTCTTTTGCAGACTCAAGCACTCCTATTATGAGCTCCTTTCTAGCATCAGTACTCTGAACCATTTTATCCCAGGTCTTGGGCAGAACTCATACTTTCTAAAGACTGCTTTAAAACATGCCTGTAACAGCAATGAAACATCACTCAGGATGATTTTATTTGTGCCCGTGGAACAGTAATTTTACAATTTCCTTCTGAATGCACAGTATTTCAACAAATCCAAAGGAGATAAGGTTTTCTGAATGTTTTCCTTGTGATCAGAGTTTAATCACTGGAACTGTCAGTTACCCAAAACTGTCAATCACAGTTTACATGAAATATCCTCTTCCAGTAAGCAGCACATAATCAAGAACTGATCCTCCCTCTCCCTTTAAACAAAACCATTGTAATTTGGGAATACAGGCTTTACTAAAAAGCCAGAACTAGTTAAATATCAGGAAAGTTGTAAAATGATGCTTGGCAGTTTGAATAGATCTCTGCAGATGTATCATTCTTGTAATGGCTTATGTTATACTATTTATTCCCCCCTAACCCTAGTTAATCATTAAAACAATAAGAAAATATTGCAAACAATATATTCGTACAGCGATGTACTTGTACCTCTCTTCTCCTTAGCAGTAAGTAGCACTCTCTGACTTGAGTAAGTATTGTGAGAGCTACTTTTCCTTCTGTCAAAGCATAGTTTTGTATCGTCTTGTTTGGTATCAGGCACCTCCTGCCCTCCATCCAATCTGAATGCTGCTACAGAGGAGTCCAGACTTTCCCATTCACCTTCCGTGAATGGGAAAGAGCTAGGAGGGTGGATGCAGCCAGCAGTGCCAGCAAGGAGTTAGGGATGGGAGCCAAGAAGGCTGGAGGGACACTGTGGGAAGGACATCGTGCCCCACACAGGGGTGATTGGATGCTGGATGCTTTCAGCTCCAATCCCAGGAATATCTTGTGACTGAAAGGGCAAGAGGGAGCTGTGATTAGTAGAGACAGAGAATCTTGACATTTTCTGCAGAAAGGAATTGTTTTCAAACATTACTTTACATTTTTTTTAAAAAAATAAAACCAAGTTTAGAAGACCCAACTCCTGGATTTTAAGGGTCCTCATCAGCTCAGGGTACCAAGGGCATCACACACAGTGCAGAGACATGGGGGAGCTTGTGGGGCCAGCTCCGGAGTTCCCACCACAGTAACTTTTTCATGGCAAGGCTGCCCACAGCCAGCAGTTAAGCAGCTTCCATGAAAGATGTCACAAACCAGCACATTTTCTTAAAACATTTCCCTGTCAATGAACTGCTGTTTTTTCCTGGCAAATCTTTTTTCACTGCAAATTTTTTTTGCTAATTTTTTTCTCACTAATTTTTTTTTCACTAATTTTTTTTTCAAACTGAGTGTTTTTGCTCCCAGAATATACCCCACAGTAGATCTGTGGGGTTTGGGTGTTAAGCTTCTTAACTATCACATCATGGGTAAATGAACGAGTAACAGGGAAACTAAAGCCTTTCGTCCCTCATGCAAATCTTCTCTTATACGTTTGGAAAAATCCCTATTTTTCTCTTCAGGGTGCTTCCATGTACATTCAATTTCCTAAGATGCAGGAGCATCTAAGGTTTGCAGTACTGAAATGAACTGAACTGACAGATTACCAAGGGACTTGGGACTCTGTCCAAGCAAATAGCTCTGGCTGTAAATGATCAGCATAGGAGCACAGCTCAAACTCCAAGGAGTTATGAATACTACCTACAAAAACAGCTCAAAAAGCCTCTGTTTAGATCCTGTTAATGCAAGTTGTTAAGTTGAGGCCTCACTTGGTCAAACACAGAGGTTTCCTGAAGAACTGGTAACTGAAATCAAGGATTATTTGCTTGTAATCAAAGTCATACTTACCCCATATTTGGTGCAATCTTAATGAAATATAAAATGGTGAAAATAAAGGCTGGATACTTTATTTAAGTGTAAAATATTTTGTATGGTAGAAAAAAGCCACTACTGGGTGTGCTACATTGAAAGACAGAGGTTGGAATGCATCCCACTAGATTTAAGGCTTTAAATTAAGACACATTTATTGAAAGTTTAGTAATCCTTTACACTGCTAGTGGAGGAAAATGAGAAATTCAGCTCAGGTCAGATTTGTATGATCAAAAGTTTTGGATGAATATTCAGATAATTTAAACATTTTCATTCTAAAATAATAATAATTGAAATTATGGACACCTCAAACTGCTAGGGATAATGCTGTCTTGTATCAGCACACTGATGCAACCTGTACTTTTATACAAAACATTCATGCAATTCACTTTCCTGAATCCCTGCTGAAGGCCATATTTTTTCTCTGATGATACAGAAATACTTTGTGCCCTGTGTTCACTTCATGGATGGGGCAGCAGTACCCTTCCTGCTCATTCAATGAGTATTGGAAGCACACTGAGTATTCCTCAACCCTTATGACTGTGCAGCTTCTCTTTTTCTGGTGAAGGCAGCCAGTCCTGATGGAATGTCTGGCAGAAAAGCCAGGTGTCATGGTTTAGCCCCTGCCAGCAACTAAGCCTCACACAGATGCTCACTCACTCTCCCACAGCAGGATAGGGGAGAGAATCAGAAGAGTGAAAATGAGAAAACTGGAGGATTGAGATAAAGACAGTTTAATAGGGAAAGCAAAAGCTGCACATACAAGCAAAGCAAAACAAGGAATTCATTTGCCACTTTCCATAGGCAGGCAGGTGTTCAGCATCTCCAGGAAAGCAGGGCTTCATCGTGTATAATGGTGACTTGGGAAGACAAATGCAATCACTCCAGACATCCTCCCTTCCTTTTTCTTTCCCCAGCTTTATATGTTGAGCATGATGCAGAATGGAATATCCCTTTTTTCAGTTGGAGTCAGTTGTCCTGCCTGTGTCCCCTCCCAACTCCTTGTGCACGCAACCCAGATGCTCACTGGTGGGGTGGGGTGAGAAGCAGAAAAGTCCTTGACTCTGTGTGAGCCCTGCTCAGCGGTAACTAAAACATCCCTGAATTATCAACAGTGTTTTCAGCAGAAATCCATAACATAGTCCTATACCAGCTACTGTGGCAAATATAAAGTCTACCCTAGCCAGAAGCAGCTCACCAGGACTGGCCTACCTCTTTCTTTTCTTATTCCTACTTTGGAGTGTTTGAAATTCACAGGCAGCAATTGCCAGGCAGGAAAAAAAGCAGAGTCAAGGAAGATCCTTGAAGTCCCACAAACAATGACAAATTTGGTTCTCAACACAGAACAACAATTTATCATTCAAAATGAAAATATTTATTACCAAAATAAATTTATTGCAAGAAAAGGCAAACCTCCACAGATATATGACCACAAAAATCTTTGCTTACATTTTTTTAACAGAAAGAAAAGGGATGTTTGTTCTTTTCCAAACCACCACCAGCCCCTGACCTCATTGCTCCCATGTCACGTCACAGCTACTCCCACATGTGCAGCTGCTGTGTAACAGCCCAGGATGACATTTTTCCAATATCCCTAGCAGAGTATTTCACTTGACTTGGTATAACCTTGTCCTTGAGAAAGACAGTAGCAAGCTAACATCTTTTTTGCTTACTGATTTCTAAAATTCAAACTTCCAAACTTTCTAAAATTCTAAACTTGCGAAGTTTATCCTCTACTTCTATTTCTGACTTTTGTCAATGTTACATCTATGAACCCAATATTTGCTTTCTGAGCTTTGCCGGTTTTGATGGTGTTTGATCAACTGGCTTTGGGGCACAGAAATTCGTATAGTTTATAGTGGTTGTTTTATCTGGGACAACACAAGTTTATATAGACATTATCCGTACCGTCTCTGTCCTCCTCTAAATAAAATGTTGTATTCACTACATCCATTGGGCAATTTTCTATTGTACTGGATAATCACCTTCTATAAAAATATATTGATTTGCATTTACTACTTTTCAGTTACTCATTATTTCCTAATTGTTTTACATATGCAGAAAGATTTGGTATTTCAGACTGCTTAACTAATATGGATTGGTAAGGAAATTCCTCTTGAAAAGGTGTGCAATAGCATATGAGTATCAGTGATTGTAATAACTTCCACAGGTTTCATCCTGCAGGAGCCATGGACGTTTTGGATTTAAGTTGCTCTCTCTCCTCTCTATTCCTATAATTCCTTCCTTACTTATATATATGATAACCTATGTATATGAAATATACTGTATACTTAAGTACAGATAAAATGAAACTCAGCAAACAACTCCAAGTTTCAAAAAGACTATATAAAGTTGGTATTTTGAAGCTTGCTGACAATCTCATGATGCTGTGGTAATCAAGTCCCTCTGTGGAAGGATTTCTTCTGAAACTACACAGTTTATCTGTTTAGTATTTCCAAGACATTTTCACAGCCCTCCTTAGAGAGCCATATATTTTCTAGATTAGTAAGAATGAATATAAAATATGGAGTTTTCTGTTTTTATCTATCTTTTAAGTGTGCCATTTGGATTGACTTCAAATGTTAAGGAACTAATAAGTCTTTTTATTTTTTAATGTGGGAAGGTTGTGCTTTTCTCTAATGGACAAAAAAAGAAAGTAGGTTTCCCTTTTTCAAGTAATTTATGCCCTTGTTAATTTAAAAAGTCAACAAAGGTTCAGTTCCTTTAACCAACTTGCTCAAATACATGCATGAAAGGATCATTCATATTTTAAAATGGAATTACACCATTGCTTTTTACTGAATACAGAAGTAATAAGCAGAATGAAGTTTTGTACAATTCCTAAAAATATTTGAAAACCCAGTTTTTACAACTTATGCCTCAAAGTTGGTATGAGATTTGAGTTTTAATACTTTTTTTTACGTGTATACGCCTACAAATTTGGCTATCACTGAAACTAGGAAGTAGAGAAAGAAAAGGAGTGTGGAGGAGATGGCACCTAAAAATCAGATTCCAAATTTGAGAAAAATACAACTCCAAAGAAAGTTTGCATTCAGAAGAAAACTATAATGCTTCATGCACTTTTGAATTTCTCCCAAAATTAGACAAGCTCTGTAAAAGCCTTCAGGACATACAAGCACTTTATGCTTCTTGAAGGTTAGCTGTACCTCCTCCTCAGAGACCCCCTCAACACACAGCTACATGAATCAGTCTATAAGGCTGCCATCATTACATACATAGACTGTCACAGGTACAGCCACAGTCTTCCATCTCTGAAACTAGTTGTTAATTCATTGCTGTGATTTGTCACAATTTTTATCTAGGCAGAAATTTTCTCTATTACTTTCTCAATTTTTTTTTTGCCAAACAGCAGCAAGAAAATCAGGATGATATTTTTAATCATCCAGATGATGGCAGTATTTTCACACTTTAGTTACACAGTAGGAGAATATCGTTGAAAAAAAATATTTCGTGGTCAAAGCTCAGGGGCTTTGTCTTTCTTTTTCTCTAATCTTCAATTATTCTTGTATTATCCATTACTTTCCTTGTACTTCCTTACTTAACCAAAAGAGGTTTACTTAAGATCTTAGTACTATTCCCAGAATAATTCTGAGATGCTTACTGCAGTTGTCTTTCAGCCAGCTGAAAGACACTTACTAGTGTCACTTCGCAAAACAAATATTTCAGAATAACACCTGGCTGTGCACAAATGTGCTTGAACAGGAAAGGTGACAGAGGACTGTCCTGCCATCCCTCAGCCATCGTCCTGCCCCTTGAGAGCTCAGCAAGTGCAGAGGGGAAAAGGATGTCTGAGGCATGGGGGAGTCCTGCCCTGTAGCACACAAGACACTGAGGTACCAGAAATAGCCTCTTTACTCTGCTGAGAGCTTTGGCTGCCTGTGTCTAGGGTCAGCCCTGGTAGATGGGACCACGGATCAGCCATGGGACAAAGAGCCTCTGCTGGTCCCACCTTTCTCAGCCAGCATCTGCATTTAAGGAGAGAGCTCATACCCTTGCTCTTGCCCCACATGTCCTGCCACCCTCTTGGTGCCCTGTCAGCCTGGCCATCACCTGTAGCTCCCAGGTCACCCACCCCCTGTGGAGGGAGCCCCCTCCTGCCACCTCTGGCATCTGTTCTCATGATTAAAGAAACTCAGTCTGGGCTGACATCCAAGTCCAGGTGAGCTCTGGAAGCAGGCATTCCTCCACCACATCTCTCCATGGGCTCAGACTGAGCCCACTCAACTGTAAAGAAGAAGGTGAGGCCCATCCCATCGTTTAAAAACCACTTCAGGAGACTGAACAGCTCTCAGAGGATGGACAGGGACCCAGCTTGCTCTCACCATCATCTCCAGATAGGTGTCCTGGTTGGAAAGCACAGTGAGCCTTGAACTCTGTGCTCATTTCTGGGTAAGGATGGGCAGTGGCTCCATTGTCCTCCACTCCTTACCAAACCTGTCCCTCTGCTAGGTCCTGAAAGAACTCACCAGAAAGTCAGAAACAACTATTAACCACATGTTGAGAGTGGAAATGGATGCACATCTCCTTTCACAAATTCTGCAGGTATTGCGGTAGAGAGGGGAAAGTAGAAGATGAAAGATTGAAACCTCATTAGTAACCAGGCTACATGTTCAGTTGGTATCAGTGCAAATTCAGTTAATGGAGCCACAAAAAGTGTTGCCTATTCAGCTGCTGTTACAGCACTAGTTACGTTTGTCTTTTTGAGACCAGTATCCTTTCCATGGGCTGGGAGCACCTAGGTATTCTGATGTGTGTGAGGCAACAGGCCCTTTGAACGAAGTTCAAAACTAAATAGAGCTGTATATGGTGATTACTGTCTCCTGTCATGCTACTCCATTACTAATTTATACATGTTAGTTGAAATATGAGAATAATAATCCACAGCATGAGATGAATATGTGTACTTGCACTACACAGTTTTACTATTGCATGATGGCCACTTGCTCCAGCATTTATTTGCAGCATAACAATCCCCTATTACAAGTTTCCTTTCCCTGAAGCACATAGTATTAGCCAATGCCAGAGGCAGAATATTTGACTAATAAACAGAGGCACCACATTTCCCCTATCTCTATGCCCAAACTATGGCTCTCCTACAGGCTAGAGCAGCTCAAGTCACTTTTCCCATCCACCTGCTGCTGGTCACTCACGTCTCTATTATATTTAATAGGTTCATGAAGCCACTCCTGCTTAGCAGACCATTCCCCACCACCCAGTTACATCAGAGCTAAACTTGCTTTTTTTTCTGCTACCATGACAGAAGGTTTAAAGTTAATTCAATGACTAGACTACAATTTTCACATGTTTCTTTATCCAATCATTATGCATAGATCCTGGACGCAAACTTTATTCTCACACTAAAACGTCCACAAATAAAAACAATGGGTTGGAAGTACTTTAAATCAACATTTATTTATAATGAACATTACAGCTAATCCTATTTAAATTGAGACACTAATCGTTATTTACTTGTCTTAAAAAAACCCTCTACCTTAAACTAACTTCCTGCTATTTTTAGTTTTTTTTTTTTAAAGAGTAAAAAGATGTCATGAAGAATGTATCCTGCTGTTCGTTGCTGTGAGTCTCTCATTATTGTGATATAACTGCATCTTGTACTCTTCCATAATAAGTGCTGGTGCCTTCTTTTTAGTAGGGTGGAGATGAAGTTCTGTGGCAGCCAGCAGTGCTGCAAAAGATGGGACAGGAATGCTGCCGCGATTTGGGATGCATTTACAGGTGCCCTAAACACATCTCTTCCCTTCGGAGAATTTGAGTTTGTTTTCTTTTAACACAGACTCTGAATCAAAAATAAATATCACTTCGTTCATCCATAAAACCACTCCAGTTAGAGATGAATAACCAAAATGAAACTAATTTTCAGTTGAGGACATTATATTAATAGCAAATTTGTCACTTTAGCAATGATATGTTACGAACTAATGACAGAGTTGGTCACAGCCCAAGCACTTTAGGAGGAGTCCCAGCCATGTCACAACAGAAGCAGGGAAATGCAGGTCACATTTCTCAAAAAAAAAAAAAAAGTTGAAAAAGTGTAGGGAGTGGTGTTTGTGGAGGAACAAAAAGAAATAAAGAAGAGGAAGCAGAAGCCCTGGCTACAGCTACTTTTCAGTGGCAGCCCGACTCCTTCTCTTCCCCCTTGCTTCTTTTATAAGGCGTGACTTTGCGGAAAGCCCAGCTGGTAGCAGCAGGCCCATGGCAGGGAATGGGGCTGGATGAGGCTGTTGGACTGTCATGGATGGGCAGCGGGGCCGGCAGAGGTGGTGGTGGTGGCAGCTGCAGGGGAGTGCACACAGAGCTCTGAGTCTGCTGGTTGCTGTGCTAGATCGGAGTTGCTGGAGGTCTGGAAGATGTAGAAATCCCAGCCCTGCCAAAATCAACTGCAATTTTTCCCTTAAAGGGGTAGATATCAAAAAAGAAAAGTAAGAAATTATGTTCTTTTCCACCGTCCACTTTACAGAATCACAGAATCGGGAAGATTCAGGGAAAGGTCGGAAGGGACCACAATGGGTCATCTGGTCCAACCTCCCTGCTCAAGCAGGGTCATCCTAGAGCACATGGCACAAGATTGTGTCCAGACACTTCTGTTATCTCCAGTGAAGGAGAATCCACAACTTCTCCAGGCAATCTGTTCCAGTGTGCAGTCACCCACACAGTAAAGTTCTTCCTCATGTTTAGGTAGAACTTCTTTCTTTCCATTTTCCAAATAAAAAGCCTCCAATGTTTAGATAACCTTTCTACATTCACAACCATGTCTAGCACAGTCTATTTTAAAACCATGCTCAAAGACACACATACTATACACAGACTGAGATGTAAATGGCCTTTGCTGCCATGACTGTGGTTCACCAGAGAATTCACTCCATTTCATGTTTTAGACAGGACCATTGCCATCCAGGCAGGTAAAGGTGAGCCAGAGGGAAAAACAATTTGGAGATCTGCATGTCTCTACCAGGAAATATTCAGAGGGCTCTTTTAAAGATTCTTGCTCAGGAGGATAAGAGGAAATACTCCAAGAAAAGAAGCAAGGGCTAAGCAGCTGAGATATACAACAAAGACTCACGTTTAATGAGTGTTTACAGCTGACCTTACAAAATAAGCACATGGGATTTTAATCACTTATGCATCCAAAGAGCCATTTGTCGGATTTTCCATATGCCGTATTTACAGTGCTCATAACTATGTTGCTGAGTAATGTTAGGCTTCTGTGCCAGAATCAACAGCAGGCTTCTTCTTCATCTGCTGCCAAATAAATGCCTAGAACAGTTTATCATCCATAAATAATTATGTGATGTATGTAAGAATTTGTTAACTATCAGTCGATATTTTTTTCACTTATGCATTGTAGACATGTTCCTTATCTCCCGGGTGATCTTTAGTTAATACTGTTGGGTTTTTTCTTTCATCTATTTCCAAAATAAAGACTACCACAAACAAGTTTACGGTACTCTTAGAAGATCTACGGACATGAAAATTAGTGTTGCAACATCATCTTCTTTTCTTGTTCGTGAATTTATAGTTCTAAGTTATTTCAAATAAAAACATCATTGTGGTTGTATGTATTTGTCTAGAAGAATAGAAAGTTGTGAGATTTGTCAGTTTTCAAGTATTCAACAAAACAGATGTGCTTATTACAAATAATTAGGATAGAAATCATCAGCAAAAAAATGATTGGGAATGGAAACAGGAAAACATGCGGTGGTCTTTCAAGTTTTAAAATCTATTGGGACATCTGTAGATTTTATCAAATATATAATATTTGATAAAATATTGTATAGATTTTATCAAATATATATAATAAAAAGTCTGAGAGTGCAAGCACAAGCATATGACTTAGTTGTATACTATTTCCTGGTGCATATTACAGAGGAAAAAAGGTGGAGGTCTGTTGGAGCCCAGTGACTGGAACAGCTTCACAGAACAAGCAGCAGTGACAGCACAGACCCCTTGTATGCTGTCTGCTGGTGCTTCATGCAGGTGTGCTCAACACAAACACTTCATGCCACTGATGTGCAACTGCCGAGTGCTGATTTTAGAAGACAATCGTGCCTGAAACAGGGCCATGAGACCTTAAGGAGCTCTTCTGGTGGTAAGTTGTCCACAGTCGGCAGTGTAGTGACAGCTAACCCTTATCTTGAAACTCATTGTCCTACTTTTGTTAGGTACTGGGAGAAAACTTTCTTTACCTTAAGGATGAATATACATTCTTCAGCTACAAGCACATATCTGTGCTGCAAGGATATAACTGTCAGTTAAATGGCTTATCAGAATGTCTGACTTTTTAGAAATTGAGCATTCATTCAATAATCTCTCATTCCCTATACAATTGACTAGCTGAGCTGACAAAAGAACTCCAACAATAACTCTATGAAATCAAAAGTAGCCATATACTCCTCTCAGGCCAGCTGAGAAAACTGAGGAAGATGAATTAAGTTGTTCTGACAGTAGTCATGATTACATCTTTCACGGACATTTGCTAATCAGATGGTGTTCTTTCTTTCTTCTGTTCCTCCTAGAAATGCATTACTTTAAAAACAGCAAGAAAAAGGAAGAATGGACCAAAATCATATCTGTAATTTAAACTAATTTCTAAATCAAAACAGATGGCAATAGAGACTGTGGAAGAGCTGACTCATCAGCTGAGCTGTATTTAAAAGACGAAAGACAGAGCATGGATCATCAGATTATCTCTCAAGAAACCCTGCATCTGTCTGGAAGAATATTTGCAATATTAAAATCTGCCTCCCCCCCCCCCCCAAAAAAAAGACATTTGTATTCCTGATGGAGATCATTCATTGCAAATTTTCACTTTTCCCTGTCTATTAGGTCTGAAATCCAAAGAAATACATTCTTGAATTAAAAAAGGGGTGAAAATAAACTGCCTATTTTAAGAACTCAGTTAAAAGAGTGTCCCTTGGCTTTCACATAGAGTTTTATTAGCCTCAGAACTTCAGTGATGACCCAATCATTACTACATTTGGTAATAATGTAAGTTTGAGTTCATCTTGCAGAATTCTTTTGGATGATTCTGTATAAATTGTGGCTTTTTAATGGCGTGTCTTTTCTTTACAGTGATTCTTTAACTGGCATTCTCAGTCATGCTTTATATTTCAGGTAAGGTTTTTTTGTGGGGTTTTTTTTTGCTGTACACATGGAAACACCCAGAACTAGCAACAGGCTAGCTGTCAGGAGAATTCACGCCAAATTATTACAGAGTGATTGTAACATTAGGCTATAGGCTCAGCTCTCCATTGGGCTCCATGTTCTAGAGTCATTACTGTTGTGAGAGATGTAAGATTTTTTTTTCTTAGCATAAATGACTATGATCTCTCCTGGACAGTGAAAAATTACCCTATGTCTGCGTAATATATTTTTGTCTATTTATTATTTTAATACTTGGGAAATACTACACAACAGACTCACACCAGCAAGTCTCCAGTGATATATTTGGTTTCAGGGTAAGTTTTTCATCTTTGATGAAAACAAAAAGTCATGTTTCAGCAATCTTAAAAACTTCAATGAAATCACTGGCCTCGTAAATGAGGAGGCAACAGTGGATACTGTCCCCTTAATCTTCAGGAAGATCTTTGACACTGTCACCCATAAGATCCTATAAGATCAACATAGAGAAGATTTTGATGTATGGGCAGGATAAGCAGACAGTGAGGTGGATTGAAAACTGTCTGAACGGCTGGGCCGTGAGTGGTGATCATTGGGAGATAGTCTTAATTCTTCAGGTCTTACAGGTACATATGTGCCTTACTCTCAGGAATAAAACTTCCGTAAAAACCTGAGTCCTGAAATGTATTTGCTCATTTAGCTTCAGGATTTTAAGCATGCACCTCATTCTTCCAGTATTTAATTCACCAGATGTACTGCTGAGTAAACAACGTGCTCTTCTGGAACAGTATGAAGAGTATTCTCTTGTATCTTGGTTTGTTTTTCTCTTGAGTCCATGCTTGGAAGGCAACATTCATATGGTCTCATATAATGCAGAGTCACTTATATACAGTCCAGCTAATCCACTCAGGACTGCTTGAGGTAATTCTTGTGCTAACAGCAGAGTAAACCTGAGTTTACAGAAACAAAATAATTTTTGCTAAAATTTGCTTAGATACAAAATTAAATGAGCTGCACCTCCATCTGGACCACTTAATTTCATTTGCCAGCAAACAGAGCAGGATGACTTTGGGAGCTGCCTGCAGGAAAAAAAAACACCACGAAAGACATTTTAGGTAATTATTACTGCCTGTTCTTGGGGAGTCATTGGACCTTGTAAATTGGCTTCCACAGGTTGGAAATCCGATTCTAAGAATCAAACCTAGTCAATCTGACAGATATCAGAAACTACAACTACAAACTCTTTTCTTCTTCAAACCAGACAATACACATCATATACCAAATACTCACAAATAACTTTTTTTAAGAACTTTACAAATCAATGCAGTTAATTTCCTAAGGATCTATTTTTTTTTGCACATTGAATCTACTAGTGCTCAATTTATGAACACAAAAATGTCTAAGTGTGAAATAAAATATTACTGTATGAATTAGTTAACCAGCCTTCAAACAGTGCCTTTTAAAGTCATCTTTGTATCACTAGGAAAATAACTCATTAGAATCAGAGGTACATAATTTTCCTTTGGTTTTCTTTATGTTGTCCTTTTTCAGACTACATAAAAATACAAAATTTTAAGTTGAGTCTGTGTGGTGCTTACATAAAGTCTAAAGCTGGATTATACTAAGAACTTTATTTTTTCCTCTAAGTCTCATCTCTTGTAAGTTTGACTGCTCTGAGTTCCACCTGTAACAAAATTCCAACAGTTGTCATTGTACTGTATTTGGGGGAAAATGTGGAAATGATGGAAGAGATGTCTTACCATTGAATGGTATTAATATAATCTGCCAGAAATTTCACTGGTGAGCAGGAAAACAATCAACAAAATTGACAAGTAGAAAGGCCTTTGTTGCTTTTCAAAAGGGCTTTTACAGTTTGAGGATATGAAGCTTATCATCTCTATAGTGAGTGTTTTAGGAAACATTTCTTGTCAATATAATGAGAGTGACAGGAGATTGGAAATAAGGGTAAGATTAATCTTAAGAAACAAGTACTTGCAGAAAAAAACCCCAGAAACTCTTCAAAAACATTAACAGCATCTGCATTGACTTAACAGAATTCAATCTCTGAATAAGATATTGTGATAATTGACTTAGTTGTAGTGCTGGGTAACATTTATCTGTAACATTCACATGCAAAGATCACAGAAACATAGAATGGAACCTCAAAAATCACCTAGTTCCAACCCTCCCGCCATAGGCAGGGTCACCTTCCACTAGACCAGGTTGCTCAAAGCCCTATCCAGCTTAGCTTGAGCACTTCCAGGGATGGGTCATCCTCAGCTTCTCTGGGCAGTTGTATCAGTGCTTCACCATCCTCAAAAAGAATTTCTTCTAATTTCTAATACAAACCTATTCTTGTTCAGTCTAAAGCCATTACCATTTGTCCTGTCACTACATGCCATCATAAAAAGTCCCTCTCCCTCTTTTTTGTAGGCCCCTTCAGGTAGAAGGTCTCCCCACAGCTTTCTCTTCTCCAATCTGAACAGCCCCAAGTTTCTCAGCTTGTCTTCATAGGAGAGGTTCTCCAGCCCTCTGATCCTCTTGGTGGCCTCCTCTGGACTCGTTCCAGTAGGTCCACATCCTTTGTATGTTGGGGACCTGAGAGCTGGGCACAGTACTCCAGGCCGGGCCTCATGAGAGAGGAATAGAGGTGGTGAGTTATATTGCTAGACCTGCTAGTCACAGTGCTTTTGACACAGCCCAGGATATGGTTGGCTTTCTGGGCTGCAACTGCACATTGCCTGCTTGTTTCGAGCTTCTTGTTAATCAACACCCCCAAGTCTTGTGCTTGGCCTAGAAAGTGAAAGCCAGAATAAATAAATGGCATTTTATCTTACAATAGCAGTTATTTAGAGTCACTACGGCTGGAGTGCAAGATGTTCACTTTCATCAAAATCAGTCAATATCATTCCAAAGAAAAACTACCACACAAGTTTTGCTTGCATTTTAAACCAACCTTTCTTAATTTTGGTTTACAGTACAACTTTAATTCTTCTGGTTTATCAAAACGTGATGCAGTGAAATGCCTCATTAAACCACTTGATGGCAACAAAGCAATTCAGACAGTAAAAGAGTTTCTGGTTTATGTATATCAAGGTCTACCTGTTCAAACAATTTAAAACATTTAAACTAACACATAAGTACTTTAAAAAGCCTGGATGACAGGCTCTGTCTTTTATTGATGTTATTGTATTTCTTTGATTACCATTTCAACTCAGAAACAAAGACGGATAAAAAAAGAATAATTATCAAAAAAGTTACTTCAAAGCCTCCTCCTGCAGAGATATAAAATGGTACACCTCGCAGGAGGTCAGCTTTCTATACAAATGGGAGAAATGCGTTGGAAACTCAGTTTGTTTTCCAGCCACAACAGCTGGAGGACATATGCACAACATGGCAGCCACAACAGGAGGAGGATGGGAACTGCTTGGTAGCTGACAGTGCACTGCAAGGAGAGTCACAGATTAACACACCCACCTTTGGTCTGCTCTGCCCATGGCAGTCTGGGTATGAAACCGGCTACTCTTTCCTGGATTAGCTAGGACTGCCAAGGGAAGGGACTGTGGCATGAAGGTCTGATAGCAGCATTTAGCCCAGAGAAGTGGAGAGAAAAATACAAATGAGAGAGTCTTTCTAATTTATTACCTCTCTGGGCATGAGAAACAAAACAGAAAGGTGCTGTATTCCTTGAAAAAAACCACAAGCACCTTCCACTTCTCTCCCATTTCAAATCTATACCCAAAACACATTACAGCAATCTCTGAATCGGTGAAATGCACATATATCATGAGGGGAGAAACTATATCTCTTCTTGAGCCCTATATAGATACAATCCATATCAAATGCAGATTTAGCAATGTTTATAGATGAATTTATTATAGAACTAATGACAACCAAGGTTAGCTAAAAATAATAAGACTCAAGAGGAAGATAGGTGGCTTGCTCAATTTGAAATATGGGGGTTTTTTTGCAAACTATTTATCCTTTTAAACTGCAGTTCTGTTTCTCTGCCAGGCTGCAGGCTTCATGTACTTTATAACCCCTGGTAGCTACATCTTCTACTGTGAAAGCATACTTGTACACCCTTTCTCCATAGCACAGCAGTGCTCACCACATTTCTGATGTCTTTAGAAACAGGATGGTAGTTTTTACTCAATTTTTTAATCTGCTGTATTTTTTTTTTTTTATAAATTATGCCTTTGATATAAAAAGACTCAAGAACATCCTAAGGTTAATACTCTGGAAATCTCACTGGAGCGGAACATTAGCTCAGTTACCATGTGGTTTTTGGTGCACATTAAAAGTCTGAGGAGGTCCTGAAGGTACAGGTGCCGTGCAGCCTACAGTGTCTTCATCCGTACAGTGACCACTTAAATACTACAGGTGTCCTATGTTATGTGAAGGACTATGTCAGCCTGCAGACATCCCTCTGAATATAGTCAGGAAGTCTTTTCACAGCCCCTCACCTCCGCCTCTGCAGCAGGTATCAGTTTAAACTTGTCCTTGGGCTGAAAACTAGACAGTGCCTTCATATATGCTTTGGCAAAGAGAGACCATGGTTTCTGTCCTAGTGTGTACTGATTATTTCACAGCCTGAATGATTCACTCTTAAATTTAATTTCACTGCCTTTTACCAACCCCACTGACCTTGCTTATTGCAGCTGCTTTCCTTTTGCAGCTCTTTCTCCCCGTCCCGTAAATCAACCTTGAAGCCAGAGCCTCTTTATGACTTTTAAATTCATGTGAAAGCCTCTTTGGAGAACTTATTATTATATACATTAGTTTTAGTGTTTCATTAACTAATCTAGTGGCATCCGATTCAATCATCACCAGTCAAAACAGGCTAAAAATAATAGAGATTTGACAATTATTATTGGTGATGTAATGAGATATCTGCAAATTATGGGCACTGAATTAGAAATTATCTAGCTAAGTACTGTAAATACAAGACTAGGGAACCACAAACTTTTCTGGCATAAGTGTGAGAGACAAAGATAATCTGTTTCATTTCAGTAATTGAACCACTGAGGCTGTCATTTGCCACTTTCAAAAAAATAGTAACCTCTTGGGATCAGACAGAGCTGGAGTGCCAACGTTTGTGTAATTCCTGGGTTGCCTCTGATGCTCCTGTAGGCAACTGGTATGAACCAGTCCAAAAGCCTGTGCAAGGGTCAGTTCAGCTCCTTGTTATTCATTCTGCCATCCTTTAGAGAGTGGCAGTTCTTAGTACCTGCCTGTCTGGTAGACATCAGTGCATATCAAATGTGCTTACTTTTTGAATGACAGTACTTTTATAGTTGATATTTATCCTGTGATTTTGGTATACGCCAAGCTAACTAAGAGGGACATGAGCATTTATAAAGGCTCCAGTTTATGAACTCAGATGCATGTTTGAAGGAAAAGTGCTATAGAGCAAAATACAATACAGCAAAAAGTTCTTCCTTAGGGACGAGCTGAGAGAAGAGGACCTGCATGTGATCACCAGTGGCTATACTAGATGATGTGCTTTTGCTGCTCAGATACAGTGCTGATGAGGCAGTATAAAGAATCAAATAAAAGAGAATAGAGTATGTTTTTATCACTACAAATTACAAATTCCCCCTCCCCTCCCCAGCTGAAAGTAGAAATAATCAAGACAGAAGGGACTGAAACCCTATTAACCTTCCTGGTAAAACCTATAAAGAAATTTCTTTCTATTTCACCTGTACGAATCTGCCACTTCTAGATGTCCAACATCCAACTTCCAAGATGCAACAATAATTTCATAAATGCTCTGCTTTTGTCTCCACATTGTGATGGTCTAAGAAGTGAAGTTTCCTGTGTCTCGATGAGTGCTCCCATGGACAGAAGGCTGACATCAAGCAAAAGGCTGCCACCACTGATGTCTGGCAGAGCCTAGCAAATTCACCATAGACACCAGACTGATCTTTCACTACCTAGCATTTTTATGGGACTTGAATGTGTTTGGCAAGCATTTCCAGGAATGTTGGAAATATTCCTGGAAGATATAAATTTTTAAACTTTTACTACATTCGGTCTTTCAACTGTGCAGGTTAGTATATGAGGAACTTTTCTTCTCCACTGAACATGGAGTGTCTCTTCCTCACAACGAGGTTTAAGCTTGTACATCCTATCCTGAGTTTGCTGGAAGTTAAGAGCTTAGATGTAGTCAGCTACTAGAGCTGATACGTGATAGCTCTGTAAACCAAATCAAGTTCATCCTGTGTTTGAGCCTGGAGGATTGTCCCACATAAAGGCAATGCTATTTTTCTGATGCTATTTTTCTGACATACGGTGTCTTGTTGGATGATGTGAGGCTCAGCACACTGAAAATGCTGAGTGTCATGGTTAGCTCCTATGAAGAGATAGATAAGGAAAAAGCACAAGGTAATAAAGAATCAACCACATTTCTGTTAAATATATTAGGCCAGTTTAGATACATTTGAATCTACCTCCACTTTCCTTCTTGCTGATATCATTCTAACTGTGCATATTTTCAAACCTCTTTCACCACAGAACAGACTGCATTTTACAAATGTCTCCATCTTTCAAGTAATCTGTTAAACAATTATTATTTTTTGTGGTAGCTTTTTTTTTTTAGTTTATAAAACCAGCTTACAAATTTTGTTTTATATTTTATCACTAAATAATTAAATAAATAAAATGTTTTACATGTTGCTAGCATCCACATTGGCAAAGAACTTCAGCCCATTGCAGTAAAGCAGACAGAACATTCCAGGTATATAACATAGCAGTCTTGCTGCTACGGGTATGCAGCGCACAGAGGGTTTTGGATGTCTTTATTTTGGCTGTTACTATCTTTCATCTAAGATGTCACCAAGTCAGGGTTAGACTTTCTCAGAGTTGCTGTGTCTATAGCAAATATAGCACTCAGACGTCATGAACAAATCTTATATTTGTTACTGCTGTTCTTTCATTTCATTTAGATACATTCATATTAGTGAAGAAGATGGTACTGAGCTGAAATACCAGCTATGTAATTACACTCTATGCTCAAAACATTCCTAAGGCAAAAATATTATTAGAGGATCAATAGTTTCCATTTTCTTTCCAAATGTAATGCCCTACCTAAATTAGTGTTTCTGTCCCTCAATTTTTTTTGTGCATTGCAGAAATAAGAATGTGTTTTGCTCTTTCTGCAGCTCGACTCTATATTCAAACTGGAGTAATTAAAATTTTAAACCCCTAATTTCCAATCTCCCTCTTTCAGAAATTCATCTAACTGTTCTCACACAGCTGTAAAATAGTGGATGCTAGAACTGACAGTAATACCAACGTGGTAGGATCGCACAGTTAGAAGCTAATAGGGACTGGTTTGGCTCCAGCTTGTTTATACAGGTTAATTAGAAAGAAAAATGAGTTGGATAGGATATTTATCTAGTTTCAGACATCAGCATCCTCAGACTCTAGGTAAAATAGAATCACTAAGGAAATACCTCAAAAAAAAAATCTCAGCAAAAAGATAATGCAGTTTGCTCTCATGACACTCATTTATATTCGGTAATAAGGCTTATTGCTGTGCATACTGCTAGGCCAAAGTTTCCATGGCTCTGTGCTTTTCCTGCACAACCTTCACTCCCAGTTTCACAATTTAGTTGGTTGGTTACACTAACCAAAGTGTTGCAAAACAAAGGCAGACAGGCAAAGTGAGGCTTGATCAGCAGATGTTGAAACCCTCTGCAATCAGGTGATCATCTTGTTTATAAGCAGAAGTGAAGAGGTAAAAATCTAGTGAAATTTTCTGCAAATTCTAAAAGGAAGGAGCTCTTGTTAGTGGATCAAGACCCATTTCAGCTCTGCTCTGAAGAGAGGGATTGCAATTTATTGTTTGCTGTGAGTTGGCAACTGCAGAAATAACCTTTCAATTTGGAAATTGTGAATGGTACAGTGTCACCAAAAAGCTGCAAGAACAACTGGCACAGAGTCTGAAACGGGTCCCAGGGCATCCTGTTCACAGCTCCTGAAAGTCATTGTGAGTCTTATTAAAAGATACTATATCCACGTTTAATTTTAAGGTAGGTTTTTAATGTTTTGTCGCACCAAGTTATTTTTTAATTGAAAAAAGCAGACGTATTTCCAAGATTTCTGTCTTCAAACAGAGATAGAAGGTGAAAGTCAGATAATATTAAACACGAATAATTGGTTAGACCTGGCCTGACACAGCAACATAACATATGGCAAACTCACAGAAAGCATGTCTGTACTCCAATAAACCTTTCCTAGTATAAATTCTTCACTGGGTGAGAACAATTCTTAATCTGATAGAAGTGCCTAAACCTTTGAAGGTCAAATATTGCTATTAGAGGTGTTGGGATCATGCAGAGAAAGCAGTTGTTGTGATGTGCATATATCAGCATGTTTAAATTCTGCCTTACCTACATCTTTATGAACACAAAAATAGCTATGTTCCCATGTTCCTCAGGGTCCTCTTGGTGTTTATGCAGAAGGGGGATTAGGAAGGGAGGAAGAAGGCAGAGTTTTAAAGTTCAGTGGTACAGAAGGTCTCAGAGCTAGCAAAAGAAGGTAAATGAAATCTCACATACAGAACAACTTTTTTATTTGTGAGGGACTTTTGAGGTCCCAATATATCAAACCCAGTCATATCTGTTTCTTCCTGTATCTGGAGAAAAAGGCAGGTACCGGCTACTGAGGCCTGGGAGGTACTTTCTGTTCACTTTTTCCTTCTAGTTTTCTGACTAAAAAAGCAGGTTGTAACTACTCTCAGGTTTTGAATCACGTGAGTAAAGGCTATGATGCTTTTACTAATGTAAAGCAAAGAGGCAGTTCAATCCCAGCTGCACCATATGCCAGTATCATTGATTTGCTCTCTTGTGCAGGACAGGTTATGTTTGCAGGTGGCACTGCAGCTACCCTGACAATGTGAACAAGAGGAGCAAGGAGGAGCTGCAAAACCACCACAATATTGGTGGTATTGTTGGTGTAGAAATTTAACTCTGGGGCAATTTTTTAGCAATTACTCCTCATTTTGTCCATATGCTTGGACCTGCTTCCATGAGGTTTTCCTGCACAAAGAGCAGAGCTCCAACAGTGTGCTGTTCCCCTGCTGGTCCCCCACCCTGTAGGGGCTGGATTGTCACATCAAGAACTATATGCAGGCTCTTAACTACACCACCTCATACTCTTCATTGTTTTCAACATACCCATGAATCAAAGCAACCCTAAATTTTTTTTAAGGCTTGAAGGAAATAATACATCAATTCTACTAAGTCCTGCATTCTACTTTTACTAGGGATGGCTAAAAAGTAGTAAAAATTCAGCAGTGCTTCATGCTTAGCAGTTTCACACATTTTCATGGATCAGAAAGAACTGCCAGTAAGCAAACTGAGAATGTTTGTGAAAACATGGTCCAAAAAGACGGCAGATTTCATTGGGAGAAAAGGTACAATTATAGACAAAAGACATTGGTGTAAATCTGTAAAGAGCCGAGTAAAAAGCAGGTTGACTGCATCTGTGGGAACAAACAGGAGGCTAAGGAGGCATTTATGCTCCCCTTTAGTCAAGAACTTCATCAGAGTACAATTAGCCATTGTTGGAAGGTGTGACTAGCTAACTCTTCAGAGACTCAAAAAAAAATGCTGCAGAAATAAACCAGAAACTGATTTTCACAATATCTAGAATCAGAAACTTTGCCTGTATTTTTTCCAGAAGTGTTTTTGTCTCTGACAAAACTATGATTGAAAACTTTGAACCTAGAGCTTGAAAAGATGAAAGCTACAATAAAAACAAGAGTTCATCCCAGCTTTGCAATAGAGCAATAAAACTGCCCTGGCATGGTCCAAAGTGATCTGTTTATATCTGCTGACCAGTGATTTACTTTTGCTTCCTAACCTCATCTGGTTGCACTTCCCAAAAGTATTTTAGACATCTGAGCTGAGGCTTTTGTTTCAGTAACTAAATACTTACAACATTTCCAGTGGTAAGTAATTTCAAAGTCCTGCCAGGGATCTATCTTGGAACATATTTCTCCTGTAGTTATATGCTTTCATCCGGAAGTATTATTCATTCAATCGTGTCTGATATCATCCAGAGATACCTGCTGGCAATTTCAGACCTCATGAGCTGTTATTTGAATGCTTGCATATGCCAGAAACTATGTCCTAATGGCCTTCTGACTCTCTTCCCTTTCTGGGGTAAAACTTACTTTGGAGGTGATTTGAGATGGAATTTTTGTTATTTCTTAGGGGAAATCTGTGTGTTGTTGCTTGTGTTGCATTTTCGTTTTCATTCTTGAGTAGGTTGTATGTTTCCTGTTAGAGTGAGAATATGTTTTGTTTTGTTTGTTTGTTTGTTTTAAAAAGTTTTGACAAAGTTTGTGGGTAGTCCAGATGCACTGACTCATTTGAAAATCAGCTCAGAAGTGGGAAATGCCTCACTGCTGCCTCTGTCCTGCACACACTGCTCTGTCCATTATTTTCTGCACTCTGTGTCCTGTACTGTCATATGGCCGTGGAAATGTCTGGGGTGTTTGTAGAAGGAAATTCAGCCCTTAATGTTTTAGTTTCATTACCAGTCATTACTCCTGAAATCCAGCTAAGACTGGACGAAGAGCATCATGAAGAAAGACCACACTGAATAAAGATGAATGAAGCCCAGAAGAACACAAGAGAAGCTCCAAAAGCCTCACGTTGTTCTCCTCCAGGCTCAGGGACAGTCCCAAGACCTGTCAGAGCCACAATGGTTCTGCTCAGGAAGACTTCCTTAGCAGTTCTGCCCTGCAGCTATATATTTCTGACTTCTGCTCAGTAATTCCTATAGGCTGCCAGTGTTGCAGCAGTAGTGATATATTCTTCATGGGGTTGTTTCAACTATTCTTTTTAATGTAACTCAGATTTCTCTTGGATCATGCATTAAAAGAGGAGGATTTTTCTATTTTGAAAGTGCTGTCTCTTCTCTGCTATCAGAGCTAGTCATTTTACTAACTATGACCAGTTAACTGACAGATTTAATACCCCTCTGTTCACAAATTGTTCCTGATCCTGCTTTATACTGATATATTTGTTACTTGGAAGTGTTAGACCAATCGTATTTATAATTCTCTTTGATCCCTGGATTATTCATAAATTGATCATAGTGACTATTCAAGGGCTTAATCAAAGCTGGATTTAATCAAAACACTTCTGTTTTTTTGTTAGTCACTTAAAAACTCATTTAGTATTGCCTTATCACTACAGGTATGACTGCATGTATTCCGTCTGGCAATGCTGGAAAGCAGCTTCCCTTTTCTGGATGGATCTCATGCACTAAAATTGAAAGAAAAGATAAAACTTCTGATATGGGCAGAGCTTCGGCATCTGCAACAGTACATATTGTTACAGAAACCTGTTGTTAAAATACAATTTATTTCTGCTTCAACAAAATATAAATGATAGAATAATTCCTTGATGTTAGTAGTCATGAGTAAAAGCCTGAGATTTGTTTTCTTAAAATATTTATATGCACCACATTTTCAGTTATTGGAGCATATATAAGCAATGAATAATATGTGGGCAGGTATAGGCTAACCAGATTCTTGTTCAGTGAACAGTCTCCCAAGTAATTTTTTTCATTAATTTATCAGTTCTGCTTAATGTGGTGTACGCAACTCATCATATATTGAAATTTCTACCAGAATGATGACTGAATAAATGAGAGCTGAAAGGAGGCCAGCAGCTGATCGTTTAAAGAACATGAATGGCAACATAGGTGAGAATGTGCCATCAGACTTGAAGACCTATCAGAGCTCACACTGAGATCATTGAAACTCTTTCTTCAGCCCTGTCACATGCTGTCCTGCCACCCATCCTGGGCACGTAGGGCCTCATGTTGAGGACACAGAAACAGTTTTGTCTGTGTTCTCTCTGTGGCTGTCCATGTACATACGTGTACATGTGATGTGTACGTGTGCTCTCTGTACTCTCTGTGCTGTCTGGGAACATGTGCCCAGCCCTCTTACTGGTTGCATGGAGCTGTGGCACCTTCACTTCTGCCAGTTGCCAGATTCAGCAACCCCCTAACTCATGCACCATGAGAAGCACACAGCAGTCAGTGCAATGTACCAAAGAAACTATTAATACCTTCTTCTTAATCATTCAAGAACAGGTCTTTAGACAAAATCCCATTTATTCAAATGACCTTTCACGTTAGGTAACATACTGTAATATAAAAGTGATGGACAAAGAAACAGATATGTCCTGTGTATTCTCATGCAGCCATAATTGAATCACTGAGGGAAGCAGGTATATAGCATATCTACATTTAAATGTGTTACAGTTAGCACCTAATTTTTCTCTTTGCTCTACTGAAGTACCTCAAATGATCATTTCCAGTGAATTCAGAAACAGAACAGTGTGAAAGGACTTTTTAAGGTAAGAGAACACCACCTTATTGGAAATACAGGGGTAGTCATTTGAGTCTTTTTCTGCCATTTAGAAATCAGCATCAGACTTCAGCCACTGAAACTATACTGAACATTTCAGAAAAATTTTACTGGTATTCACACTCGCAACAAGACCTCAGGTTCTGTAATCAGGCCAGCCTCCAAATGCTTGAAGCAACATCTCTTGAAAGGAGTACCTAAATTACTGGCAATGGAGAGCCTGCCAAGGAAGAGAGACAAGTATTTCTGCAGGGCGTTCAGATGTGAAGACCAGTGTGACCTCCTGCAGTGATTGTTCCTCTCCACTGATCCTGCATGAAGCACAAAGCAATTGCTACTGACCTTGAGGTTTCAAGAACGTATCTAACTTGAGATGGGAGATGTCATATTTTATTTGTGTAGGTGACACAGAAGAGTTCGTGTTCACCTGATGCACAGGTGTACAGTTACATTTTCCCTGTTGCCCGTGCATGAGCAAGATGGACCACTTGAACAGCAGAGCAAAGTGGACAATGGTGGGAGATAAGAAACGTAGGTAAGCACTGGTCTGTCTTTCAGACTTGAGAAACAGTGTGAAGTGTCACATTGGTTTAGGTCATAGTCCCACATACTCACCCTGGCCTGATATCAATACTCAAAGGAGATCCAGATATTTTCCAGTAACTGATTCTGGAGCACACCTGCTGCAGCAAAATATTTTTTCCCTGTAGTACTTTCCTTTTCACTTAGAAATAAGTTTCCACAGTTAACAGCTATATACTGTGAGCTAAACAGCATCTTATGCTCTGTAATCTTAAAAAATGGATTTGCACTGGCCAGTGTTTAGATACCTCTTCAAATACCATAGAGACATAGAGACGTTTGCAAAACATCCAGCTGCGCTACATCTGTGCTGAAAAAAAAGTGTGCAAACAACCAACTAACAACAACAAAACAAAAAAAAAAAACCCAAAACCAAATCACCAAAACCATTTCTAAAATATTTTTAGAATTTGCACATCTGAAATGTTAGATTAGAGCCTTGCAATCCAGGTGACCTTTTAAATTTAATTAATTTCATAAAATGATCCAAAACTGAGACAGAAGCAATTCAAGCTACCTCTAAATTAACACTGGAAGGAAAAACCCTCATATATCAGAATCCTTACAAAAATTGGACAGTTTAATTCAGTTTACTTCACACAAAAATTGCTGTATTCAGAAGAGAAAACCCCCTCAGAATATATTTTGTCCCTGAAATATAGCATAAGTAGAACTCTAGAGTACCCAAGCAAGGAGTGAGGCAATGAGAGAAGTAATCTAAAAAAGAAAAGTCTTTTATTTATTAATTGTATGAAGAGTTTCTTTCCAAGCTTCCCCCAATTTAAGCAGTTGTGAGTGATGTGCAAATAGCTCAGCAGTGACACATTTACAGCTTCATCCATCTCTCACACAAAGGTGTCTCCCCTTGTCTTTCCCACTGTCCTGGTTTTGGCTGGGATTTAATTTTAATTTAATTTAATTTTAATTAAATTTAATTAACTGGGAGTTAATTTTCTTCCCAGTAGCTAGTGATGTGGTTTGGTTTTAATGTGAGAATAATGTTGATAACACCCTGATGTTTTAGTTGTTGCTGAGTAGTCAAGGACTTTTCAGGTTCCCATGCTCTGACAGAGAGCAGGTACACAAGAAGTTGAGAGGAAGTACAGCCAGGACAGCTGACCCTAACTGGCCAAAGGAATATTCCACACCATAGAACGTCATGCTCAGTGTATAAACTGGGGTTGTTGGCTGGGAGCCACAGATTGCTGCTTGGGAACTGGCTGCATATCACTCAGTAGGTGGTGAAGCAATTGTATTGTGCATCACTTGTCTTTCTTGGGTTTTATTCCTCTCTGTCTCTCTTCCTCCTTGTCAATATATTTATTATTGATATTATTTTCACTTTATTACTATTTTTTACTTCATTTCAATTAGTATACTGTCTCTTCATCAGCCCATGAGTTTTCCCACTTTTACTCTTCAAATCAGGTTAGATATTAGGAAAAAAAATTTTTACTGTGAGAGTGGTGAGACACTGGAATAGGTTGTCCAGGGAGGTTGTGGATGCCCCAACCCTGGCAGTGCTCAAAGGTTGGACAAGGCTTTGAGCAACCTGGTCTAGTGGGAGATATCCCTGCCTGTGGCCAGGGGTTGGAACTAGAGGATCTTTAAGGTCCTTCCAACCCCTTAACAGTCTATAATTCTATGATTCTCTCCCCCAGTCCACCATGGGAAAGTGAGTGAGTGGCAGCATGGTATTTAGTTGCAAGAAAGGACTGTGTGTGGGGGAGAGAATCTCACAAGGATGCCCAAGACAGAAATAGACAGAAGAATTTTTCTTCTGGACCAATGTATGACAGTTCAGCACTACAGCCTGAGCAACTACTGTCACTTCCCTCCTGCTGTGACTTTGAACCAGTAACAAATTTCTAAGGCACAGGTTTTACAATGCCTTGTGCATACCAGCAGTAATTTTTTTTACCTGACAGTGTTTCAGTTTTCCATCTCCTTGAGCAGACACTTTGCACGGGTTCTCAGATCAGCACAAAGCCTCTGTTGTCTTTCAGGCAGTATGGCTCTGACAGACAGTTCCAAAGTGCAAGTCAATAAACTAATAAAATTAGAAACATAACTCACACCCCTTTAAGCCTATTTTGGCTGAAAGTACAGAGCCTTTTCTAGTGGGATCTGCAGATGTTTTTCATGTGCTGGTTTACCCCAGCAGCTACCTGGCTTGCACACATAGAGTCCTTTAGATCCATGAGAACAGTAGGTAGGAGCTACTCAGACAATAGATGTAGAAAATTAAAACAGTAGGAAAGACTTTCCCAGAAGAACAAAGAGGTTTTGTATTATTTAAAATACTCCTGCAAAATGGCCTTGGGTGCATGTCAATACAAAAAGAGAAAAGCTATTTGTTATTTTAAATTTGTTCCATAACATCTAGATATTTCTACTACTAGCTGTCTCCTGGTTGGTAAAAGGATTCTGATTATTTCCATGCACAAATACAAAATTATACATGAAAGTTCGCTTCCTTGGGCCATCCAGGTTCATGCAGGTATCCAGTCATGTTGAACCTCATGGGAGGAGTAAGGGACTATTAAACAGAATTTCAAGAGGCAAAATCAAACTGTGAAGTGATTATTCAGCTTAATTAGAACAGCTAAATTTCATCCAAAAATTTTTTTGCCAAGTTCATCTGTACACTTTCTCTTTCCCTAAATATAGGTTGGAGACAAGTTATCCATCACTCCCATTGATTTGTTTCTCCTGAAAGGGCTCCTATAGCATCTCAGCTTCCTCCCTAAGCACCTTTCACCAGGATAATATGTAATAGCTGTTGGATGGTTTATTCTCCTTTTCTTGTTCTGTTTTTGCTTTGCCCTTCTTGCATCTGCAGTCACATCTTGCAGAGCAGCAGGACTTGCTGCTCAGTGAGGGGCAGTTTCCCATGGCAAACATATCTCACACAGTTATTTGGGAACAGGGTACTACTCACTAGGAGTCAAGTGCTTTTCTCAAAAACTGAAAGTATGAAGACAAAAGTTTAAAAACATGAATCAAAGCATCAAACTGGATGCGCATAAATTATTTAAGTCAATTAAAATAACAGGAATCAAAGACTAATAATGGAAAAAAAAGGGATGTCTTAAAATACTTCCAAACTGATCCTCTCCCACCTATTTTTGTCCCATTGAACTATATTTATCTGTAGGAGGTTCATTCTTTCCTTTGTTATTTAAGAAGGACAAATGGTTTTCCACCTTGATAACATATCAGCTCAGACAGAACAATACAACATCTTTTATGAAAGGTCAAATAGAATACTTGAAAATTTACTAAATTAATATCAAAATCAAAATTCTGCTTTCAAACATCAGAGCCCTTTCATAATATGATTTATTGTTGCACCTTTTTTTTGAGTGAATTTTTCATCGAACTCATTGAGAACAGTCCCTGGCCTACAAGTGAACTGAACATCTCTGCAAAAAGGCTGAACGAGGTGGTCTAAACTGGATGAATAAACACTGCCTCATGCATTAGACTCTTCTATGGCAAGAATGCATTTAATCTGTCTAGCCATCATGCAACATCACATATGTACTAAATACTATGATTATATCCATTTAAATTTAGTACATTTGGAAATAGATATGTAGTTAGCTAGACCATCAACCCAGTTGTCATCTTGAATGAGATGTTATGAATCACTTTCCCATTTGGCTTTAAGAAATATGATCCCTTTTACAGAGACATTGTGTGAGGGTCAAATATATTTCAGAGAACAGTTTGAAAAACAGAGAAAGACGGAAAAACTTTCTCTCTGTTTTAGACAGACTGGCATATTAACTTTGCTTTCATTTTTTTTTTTTTTTAAAAGCTTAAATAAAACCCCTAATTTGTTTCAAAAACCATAAAAAGATTTTGGTTTGCAAGCTGAAATGTGCCTCTAAGCACTGAGGAAGTACAGAGTGAGCCTTTGTAATATAAATGATCTCTTAAGAATCTGAGTTCTGTGCCAGAGCTCAAAATAGTTATTACCCAAAGCAGGAACATTTTCTTCCCCAAACAGGAGCACTGAAAGAAAAGGACTCACACCCAACCTATGCGTGTTATCATACACCGGTTGAGTTGATAAAGTGAAAGGCCTATTTCTATAATTTTTTACTTCTATTTCGTTGATATCCAAAGAGCTTGAGAAGACAAATATAGTAACTGAAGATGGAAAGAAAACTCTCAACACGCTGCTCCTTTGTATGCTTTGACTGTGAATTCTCAAAAGGACTGTTTCTTATCAAAAAGGAACTGCTGTCATTAGTGTGTGATGCAGATTTCTCAGAAAATACAAGTAGTGAGAACAAACAGAACTATGAGAATAACACAAGTTGTAATTTGTCTCCTCAACGTGCAATCCCATTAACAATTGAACTTTTCGAGAGAAGACAGGAAATAAAACCTTGAAACACTGAAAGCCTGAACCAGTGTTTTAGCTAATGGCATAGAATTCATTTTATATATCACCACATCAAAGTATATGCTGTTTCTTGTGCAAGTCTGAGACATTTGCTATTGAGTACATAATGCTGTATTACTGGTATTACTAAGGGAGGAATGAGGATCTGGTGCTTATTACCCATGTTCTTTTTGCTGAAATCTGGTGTTCGAGCAACTGGTATTCTTTTCCCCTTTGCCTAAGGTATTTATCTGTCCCCTGTATTGATCTTTCAGACTGCAGAATCATTTTAACAAAGATATATTAAAATCACGGAAATCAAGTCCTCGAAGATTACAACATTCTGCTTGAGGACAAAATCCGCTTA
The DNA here is from genome assembly GCF_036250125.1 of Pseudopipra pipra. Lineage (NCBI taxonomy): Eukaryota > Metazoa > Chordata > Aves > Passeriformes > Pipridae > Pseudopipra > Pseudopipra pipra. The sequence goes on along the minus strand of NC_087549.1, from coordinate 32,837,943 downwards.
TAGACACACCATTAAATTTGCTTCAGAAGACAAAATACTAATTTTGCATGAGTGTATTTTTTACCATTAAAAGGTAAAGAGATGCTGAGTGGGAACAGCTGGGAACCAGAGGTCATTAAAACAATATGATGCTACACTACACTGCTGTATTATATACTGTAAAATTTCTCTTTAGAAAAACATAACAAAAGAGGGGGAAAGTTAGTACTTTGGATAGAAAAAATACCCAGGCCAAGATGTATTTTCATAGCATACCCAGTGGGATGAGACAAGTGTATTCAATAGCGAAGCTGTAATGGCTCTCTGCAGTGACAATGAAAAGGCTCCAATGGCCACTTCCAATTACCTTCTCCAGAGTTTCCAGTCACTAACACAAAATGGGCTAGGTAGTATAACATGGTGATCCTGCAAGCCAGCTGTCACTGAAGAATAGCCTGGCCCTAATGTCACCCAGGTCTTCTAAATAGAAAAATTAGAAGGAGAAAAAGTAGATTTCTGTGATCGCTCTTCAGTGGGGTAAAAGGAAATAACCGTTGGAAGAAAACCTTCTCCTGTTCCATAAGAAGACTACCTCTTGAGCTATTTCAGTATTTAGTCCGTTAAAAAAGACTGTAACTGATTCTAGTAAAAGTGAAAAACTTAAGTGAAAGATTATCTTTCTTAAGTGAAAATTGTAACTCTCTGGGTGCATTACTCCTCCTACCCCATAGCTGCAGCCAACTTTCCTAGCCCCACAGGGCATGTGGCACCCTAATGTGGGCTACATCTGGACTGGAGCTACACCAGAGGCAGAGGATGCCCTGGTGAGGGATGGTGATGAGGGATTACATCCCCCCTGCAGCCAGGCTGGTGTGCTGTGCTCCACCAAGCAAGGCTCTTTGCACAAGCCCAGCCGAGCGGCGCAGCTGTAGCACCAGAGTTGCGTGGGAAATGTTTCCAGGCTGTGCACACAAGAGCTACAGATTGGCTATCTTTGCAGCAGGTCTGCATCTGTTGCCAATTCCAGAAAATACATTTGGAATGTGTGTAAACTATAGGAAAAAAAGTGGGCTGCAGTGAGGAAGCTCCCCTGCACGAACTGCAGCATTATAGTGGCTCACAGAGCTGACAGCAGCTACAGCACTGAGCAGTAGCCATGACTCTACACGGATGTCACAACCCAAAAAATCCTGCCATTGCTATCACACTGTTGAGTAGCATCTGGGCAAGGTGATTTATGTTTTCAGCTGCATTCATTGTGCATCTTTCAAGTTTGGTAAAAGTCAAAGCAACTGAAAACAGTTATACTGGGAAACATCATCTGGAGCTTGGACAGAAGTCAGAGTCTGGATTTGGATCTGGCATTTCAAGAAAGACTTCTACAGGCATCTCCTTGCATTTTAACCTAGATACAGTTTAAAGTCTTGTATTGGGTCTGGCTGAGATGGAGTTCACTTCCCCCACAGCTGCCCTCACAGTGCTGTGCTTTGCATTGGTAGTTAGAATGGTGTTGATAACACACCGGTGTTTTGGCTACTGCTGAGCACAGCACCAGCACAGCACCAACATTCCTTCTGGGAGAGGACACAAGTAGGCCAGCTGACCCAAACTAGCCAAAGGGTGTCATGGTGTCATATTCCATACCATACGACATCAGCTCAGATATAAAAGCTAAGAAAAAGAGCAGGAAGGGGGGCATTTGTTGTTTCCAATGGCTGTCTGCTAAGAAACCATACGCATCCTGAAGCCCTGCTTCCTGGGAAGTGGCTGACCATTGCTGCTGACGGGAAGCAGAAAGAAAACGTGTTATTTTTTGCTTCCCTTTTGCGTGCGTAAGATTTTGTTTTGCTTTTGCTTTAATAAACTGCCTTGTCCCAACCCTCGAGTTGTTTTCCATCTTACTCTCTCTCGCCTTTACTGCTGAGAAGGGGAGTGATAGAGCGGCTGGCTGGGGACCTGGCATCCAGCCAAGGTCATCCCACCACTAGTTTACAGACTTAGGCATAGGAGGTAAACCATGCTTTCAGGTGTATCCAGGAACACTGGATACACTGGATTTCTTGTTCTTCTAGAAAGAAAAAGGCAAAACCAAGAAACTGCTAGTAAAATAAGAAATTCCTACTAGAAGATGGTGAAGGGCCTTGAGGGGAAGCTATATGAGGAGTGGCTGAGGTCTTTGGCTTGTTCAAACTGGAGAAGAGGAGACTGAGGGAAGACCTCATAGGGGTCTACAGCTTCCTCATGAGGGGAAACAGAGGGGCAGGCACTGATCTCTTCTCCGTGGTGACCAGCTACAGAACCCAAGGGAATGATATGAAGCTGTGTTGGGAGAGGTTTAGGTTGGATATTAAGAAAAGATTCTTCACCCAGAGGGTGTCTGGGCACTGGAACAGGTTCCCCAGGGAAGTTGTCACAACACCAAGCCTGACAGAGTTCAAGAAGCATTTAGACAATGCTCTCAGGCTCATGGTGTGACTCTTGGGGCTGTCCTGTACAGGGCCAGAAGCTGAACTTTGATGATCATTAAGGGTCCATTTCAACTCAGGATATTCTGATTCCTCTTGGTACAGTATGAGAAGAGCATAGTAGTGAGAAGCTGAAAAATAGCAAAGGATTATCTTTAAAAAGCATTGGAACATTCTGAAGCCTGAAAATTTTGAAGAAGTAGATTTCTTTCCAAAGTAAGGGTAACATCCTTTTCTGTGGCCTTGTCTTGTTATCTAAGTCATTAGTTTTCCTATGGTAAGGAAATTAAACTTTTAAAACCAAAGCTGTCTGCTGGCAAAATGTCATGTCAGTCAGAAACGTAGCCCTCCTGCTTTGGGCAAATGTAAGGCTTTCAAGCCCCAACAGAACACTCATCACTAGCTGCAAGCCTAATGCTGCTATGCACAATGAGCAGTCTCGTGTGGAAACAGTACTGACCACCCATGTGTATTGAGGTGGAAAAATCTGAAAGGACATGAGCTGGATCAGGAAGGTAGGTATTTTTCTCCTTAGTCCCCACATTCTGTTCTGAAGGCAGATTCAAAATTGTGAGGAACTGCTATTTCAAGCCACAAGCTTTGAACAGCCCTTTTCCAAACGTATCTGACATTTTTCATAAATGACCAACTAGCCATATTTGTATGATTCACTTGTGTCCCTCCAGAGCATTAGGCAATCTGGCAATGGAGGGAGTTGACCTAGGTAGCCCTCAAGGAAATCAGAAAGTTACACATCACACTCAGGGCAAGGGTCCCAGTTTTAGGAAGGTGAAGTTCAGAAGCTAAAGAAGAGAATAATCAACCTCCACTCCTCACTTTTTCTCTCAGGAATAGGTCCCCCTTGGGTTTCTTTCCCTTTTTCTCATCAGAGCACTCTTCAGTTTGTTCCTCTACTTATTCCATTGAGAATCCTTTTTTTTCCTCATTTTGTCATTCATATCTTTCTAACTCAGACTCACAAGTAAAGCTCATAATTTACATAAATGTGTGTGTGTGCACACAGAGGTGGGGCAGCAAGAGGGGTCAGGGGGGTTAGTCAGGGACTTCCAGCTTTGCTTCTAAAAATTTTCCTTTGCTCACATTATAGCAACCGGGAGACTCTGTGATAACCATGTCCCTCATATATAATTAAACAAATGTGCTAATGACATTTTTAAGTAATAGCAATTGACATATTTCCCATTTTGGAATCTGACAGACAAGTCTGGACTTCGTTAACCTTTTACAGTTTAATAGTGGTTTTGTGATTTAGGAGAGATGATAAAAAGGCAAGAACTTCCTTCTTTCCACGTAAATTCTGCATGCCAAAATAAGTTGCATAATATATCTGGATAGACAGCTTTGTGTGGCCATGTACAGGTAAAGAGAAATTCTCATTAAGCTTCATTTAAGTGACTGAGAAAAAGCAGGTTAGGTCATTTATAACAGAGTACCAATATATTTCTGTACGGTGACCTTTGAAGAACATGAAGCATGAAGACTAAAAGTTTTGAGGAAAAAAATGGAATCCCTTTGTAAATTAATACCACAAAGCATGGTATTTACCTGAAACAAAAAAATCAGTTTGATCAAAACAGATTCCTTCTATAAAAGCAATCTCCAAATATATTATTTACGTAACACTCGATGACTTGCTCTCTGGGGGAAGATGTGGCAAGGCACAGAGCATTTCCTAGTGCAGGCCGGCGCTGATTGCCCACTGGCATCGCAGAATACGCCACTCAAGAGCTGAGCCGTGCAGGCTCTGTGCACCTTGGGATTTACTCTCAGCCTTAAGCAGCAAGCAGCGCTGTCGAGCACCACAGTGTTTGCTGGCTCACCAAAGAAGGTTGACAGGTCCTGCAACCTTCTGTCACTTCCGAAGACATCAAAAACTGCAATCACCTTTTGCCTTTGTTTTTGTGCACAGCTGTCTCTGACTCGGGTGCTTCCTAGGCTCAGATAAATGAGAGAGCTGCCTTCAGGATTCAGAGGAATGTGTATCTCCTGTTCATGGCTTATTGACCATGTAACACACATGTACTGAGCTGCTTTCTTGCTGGAGGAGAATTCTGATATCTAAAAAATTCTGTTTTGGCACCCAAGCCTTGTATAGAGCTGAAACATCTCATAAAAATGCCCAATTCAAAGAAAATCTGTAAAAATTCCCAGTTTGCACACAGGTCTTCTGTAAAAACGAGTAAGTACCTGTGTCTTTCATCTGTGAACATTGATGCTATCTATAATCATCTATAAAGCAACATGCATGAGTAGGTTGGGAACATGCAAACCTAACAGTGGGTTTGATTCTACTAATCCTTTCCTTAATATACTCCATTTGTTTAGATTGTCACAGCTCTGAACTGTCCATTAAAAAAAGAGAAACATAATGAGACATAGCATTTCTCTATTGCTTTCTTGTAATTTCTGAAATTTTGGGCAGTTTTCACAATTGTCTTAGTTACTTTGTTGATTTAAGTTATTGAATTCTTCAGGCTGTGAAAAACTTAGTACTTTCATTTTTAATATATATTAAAAAAGAAAAAAAAAAGACTAACCAGAGCCCTTTCTCTAGTTTCCTCTAACTCCAAATCAAGCCTTGTGAATTAAACAAGAAAGTTCAACGCAGCCCATTCCTTCTTGTAAGGTATTTATTTTATCCGTTCCAGCCAAACACAAAGCAATTAAAAAACAGCAATGAAAGAATTCTAGCTGCAGCTTCCATTTGTGTAATATTAATGTTTTTCCTTCTCCTTCCATGAACTATTACAACAGGTATGAAAGCAGATGCTGTAATACAATCAAATCAGGGCTGTGCAACCTGAACTCATCAGGAAAAAAAAAAAACCACGGAAAAAGGTATTTTTTTAAGTAAACCCACAGTATTTGTTAAGGTTTTTATTGTCAAAGGGAGGTGCTTTCAATGGCAGTGTGACAGCAGGCTTACTGCTTTGAAATTCCCTGACTGAACAAGCAACAGGATCAGCTCTGTGCAAAGGGAAGGTCTGTACAGGTTGGATTTCAGTGCTTTTTGCACTGCAGTAACATTTCTCATTTCCTTCTTAATTCATCAGTCTTGTGCTGGGTAAATCTGGTGCCCTTGTCTGAAATCCAGTACACTGTAATTTATATAAGCTGCCTAACTATACAGTTGCTCATAGTACAGTAAGTGCCTATTTTGCTCTGTAATTCTTTTCTTCTCACCTGATTCACTTCACACATACCATTTATTACAGAATAATAAAAGTGTTTTGATGCATTTGGCAGTTTCAGCTGAACTCTTTACTGCCCTGAAGAGATGTCCATCTGAGGCAAATGTTTACTACCCAGCACTTGGAGGATTGATAAAAAATTTATATAAAATTTAGAAAGGATCCTCAGGGACATGCCCCATCCCCAGATCAGCTACTGGCAGTGCCTCAGATATGTCTCCTACCAGAGATTCTAGTCTGGTTTTTTGGTAGTGAAATGTAAAGTCCTAATTCTTAGATACTTTCTGACCATGTGTAAATTATTTCTACTATCATATAAGTCACTTTTTATAATGACAAATCCAAAGTGCCTTTTGTCTAGAGCAGGTTGCACATTAAAAAAATCTTGTTTCTCTATCCTATTAGCAAGTTGTTGATGGATGATTGCAGTCTCCAGTGTACCTACAGCTACAGCTTCTAATAACAAGTATCCTCATACTTCTCTCAGTCCATGACTTCTTCAGATCCTCTCTTCATAGTTATTGGTTACCATCAAAAGGCTCCCTTCTTCTTAGCTTTGAACTGTCATGTCTGTAGCTTTCCCTGCTTCACTACAGTAACTGTTTAACCTAAACCTACTCATGACATTCCTGTTTAGCTTCTGTTCCATTCAGACAGTTCTTTAATTTTCTTACCATCTTTTATCAATTATTTCTTACATACAGATATAGGTGAAGAGAGGGCATAGAAGCTCACAAGAAAAAGTGTCCAGAAAGAACTTGAGGGATGTAGAAGAAGGAAAGAGGGAAAATAGTGCAGCCTTTGTTGGCATCAGCATTGAAAATTGTCTTTCCACTTTTATTTAGAAATAAATTCATGACTTATTGATCCCTGTGGCAGATGTCCATTTTATCCCCATAATCTTCCAGCAGGACAGCTAATGTTGAATGCGCAAGTGAAACACTTCTTCTGTCCCATTAGATTGCTATAAGTCTTAGAATTAGGCTATTAAACTGTAAGGAATTATAAATAAAAATCTGGGACCTGTAGAGACTTGTTTAGGGATCTTATACTGACTGCACTTCAAGAACCTAGCACCGGAAGCATTAATTCACCCCTAAAGGTTGATATGTTTCTTTTCTGAATGTGTGATTTGCAACCTGACTATCAAGGAGTTGCTGTATGTTATGCTGCAACTAGAAAATTATGCTGCATCCTATAAAGAAGACAAATGCTTAATGTGCATGGCAAGCTGGACATGAAGAGGGAAAAAAACCTGCATATGTTCGGATTGCAAGGGGAAACAGAAATTTCAAGTCTTAGCTTATAGAAAATGTGCTGCTTCTTCCAGAACTGTGTTTTTGAACAGAACATCCATTTTCAGGATGTGAATCTGAAAAGACAGGGAAAGCAGCCCAGCACCTTCATAGCTGTACTTACTTCATCTGTAGTATTTCATGCAGTTCTAGCTCCTTTCTATCGATATGAAATACTGAAAGTATACTATTTTCCATAAATGTCAGCCAACTGAAATTTATTTTATCAGTTGAAGTCCCCACAAATTACTTTAAATGCTGGAATGGCTGTGAAAGTGGTCTGTTAGTGACTTTCATACAGCACAAACCTATTGAGCAACTTGTTCATGAATGCAATATGTTTTACTATTTTCAAAGCCAATATATTTGATATGTGAGGCAGTCAGCTAGGCAGCTGTCTGCATTTCTCTGGTTGTTTTCTTGGGAATGAACTTAGAACATAAACATTGGTTTTAAATCATTGGTTTTAAATCTAAGGATCTTCAATGTAGTGCATGCTTAGTCATTTCTATCACTGGAAAATTCAAACAACTCTCACATTTAGAGCATCACAACAGGAAGAAGATGTAAGATATGCCACTGGGTGAAAGTTTTTATAGTCTTCTCTGTCATCTTTGTCACTACTTTTTTCTACCTTTTTTTCTTCCATACAGCACTTTTTAACTTCTTTCACAAAGTCTGGAGAGAAATCTCAGGAAAAAAAATGCAGAAAAATTATTCTAATAGCTAAAGCAGCCTTGATAGTGCATTTATACAGAAATAAGCCCAAGCCAACACCTGTGGCCTATAATTCCTCTTCTGAAATTCCAGACACGTTCTTTTCACCACTTTCCCTCATCTACAGTCATTTTAACCTGTGCAAAATGGAGAAGAAACACTATCACCTGGTTTCGATTGCATGTAATGTTCTTTACATTCATTCTGTTCAATTGCATTCAGTTTGCAAAAGTTAATTTTTTTATCTCATATTTGTAATTTTTTTTTCCCCCATATGACAGCCTGATCATAGCAAAACATGTGCTTGCTGCTTTCAGATTAAACATCTAGGATATGTTATACCTGACTTTGTTTGTGATGGCTACGCACAAAAAGCTGGACAGCATTGAGGAAGGGGTTGCACTGGTAGGAGTCCAGTCTAAGCTTTCTACAATGTCATGTTGTGTATCAATGAGGTCAGTGCATAGCATGGCATGAAGAAAGTTTTTCTTTGGCCGTTACAGCTGGTTCTCCCATCTTCAGGAAGGTATAAGAGTAACATCAGACTTCAGAGAAAATTAGAAAGAATGGTCACAGGTACAGTGCATTTTACATGTGAGGAGGAATTAAATAAACTAAACCTCTTCAGTCTGGAGAAGGCAAATATAGTGAAAGTCTGTAAAATGTCAGGGAAGAGAAGAGGACTCCATTGTTGGCTGTCTGCTCCAGCACAAGAGAAAGTGGACCTCAAGTGGTGCTAGAAAAAGGCAGGTCCCTAATGAACAGAGAGACTATCCTTCATACAAGGGAACTCAGATAAGCTGTGGATGTTCTTGTTTCTGGAAACCAAAAGCATTTAAAGTTTATGCAGGTCTGTAGTCAACTTCTTGGTGGAGGATTCCACTGAGAGGTCTGAATATGCAAACCCCACATCTTCCTAACAGAAGTCTAAAGACTTCTGCTTCTGAGAGCTGGAGTCCATGACAGCAGTGGGAGAAACATAAACTATCCTGTTTTCTCCGGGCACCCACTTTAATCCAGCGATTTAGTCCAAAGGGCTGCTGGACTTCATGACCTAGAAAAATATTTAGTATGTTGGGTGTTTTTTTCCCTTGCTAATTCCCCTATGATGGGCTATACCTAGAACAAGCTTATAGGTGTTCATACTTTATAAATCAGGTGAAAAAAAAAAAAGGAAGAGGGTGCAAATGTTTGTTTCCACATCTAGCAGCATTTTCCTTTTTTTCAGTCTTGCTAAGGCAGTGTCCAGTCCCCATCTGGACTCACATCTGAGTCCTACACATTAAATCTCTTTGATGTTATTAGGGCAAGTTCTGCGTTCAGGTGCTTTTAATTGTCTTTGTGCCTTTGCTAAAAAGAAAGAGGGCAAGACATTGTAGCCTGAATAGATTTGTTCTGTTACATCACAAAACAAAAAAAAAAAGATACTAGCCACACACACCTACAGCATTTGAAAATAACACCCCGAATTGTGGACGTTTTACCTTTTTGCCTTTTACTGCTGTCTGCCCTTTTCGGGAGGGAAAACCAGACAATAGCAAGACAGAGTGTTCTTGCAAGTAAAAAGCTGCTTTGAAAATTTTCCCTGCCCTACCTGCAGTATGGAAATGGTTAAAACCAGAATATTAATTATAGCGATAATGGAAAAATCATTAGTGCATACATTTATGAATGTACTAATTATATTTTCAGCTTAGAAAATCTGTACTGTATACACTATCTTTTTTTCCTAAGAAAAGAATACTCTGATATTTTCTAGCCAGGTTTTGGAAGGTTGCTCTAAAGGTTTTATGACAGCCACATAGGAAGCTTCTGAAGGCTTTTATATTTCTGTATCTTTAAGTGTTTTCCTGGGCTTTTGAATTGTTGCCTGGATAACAACATAGATGGTGGAGCGTGTTTTAAGGATCCAATGGGTGTTAACAATGTCACACCTTAAAAATACGCAGTTGCAGCTACAGCCTTTTCTTTGAATAGTATAATTGGTACTTCCCTTCTTCGGAATTTTTTCTTTGCACAGCACACTAAAAGCAAAGAAAGTCAAGCAAGTGTGTTTTATTGGTATCCCTATTCATTTTGTAACATACAGCAGAGTTTATCTTGGCACATCCTTGTTAAAAATGATAGGTAATGTCATTAACACTCTGTTTCTACACAAACAAGCTACTGTATAGATCACTTCATAGAAATAAAATGCTGTAGTAATTGATCTAGTTGAATGGACCAATAAAAACTAATTTCCTTTGAATGTTTTACAATTCATTTCAGACCTTGTAACTGGTCATAATGTCATTTCATTATGGAGACAACTGCCAATGAGGGCATCATATTATGGTGTTTCTGTTTAAAAAAAGAGCTGAATCCTAGTGGATTTTGCCCTTTAGACTGCTTCCTTTCTTTCTCTCCCTTTTGCTTTCAGCCAAGTGCCTGGAATCACTGTAAATCAGATTACAAAAAGCCTTCTGAGAACAGTAAAACTGTTTTAAAGTTGAAATGCATTGAAGCAAGAACAAGCAAAATTGTTGTTATTTCTGGTATGGTCAGGAAAATCTCAGCTAATGTCTACTGTAATGAAAAGAAATGCTGTTATCTGGAATACCTTTTCAAAATTCAGCTCTATATAAAAAGTAAATATTATTATATTTAAGGATAAATTCATCCTTAAGCTAAGACACTAAACTAAGTGGAATTATAATAGGAATAAATATGATCCATTAGGTCAAATTCTGTTCTGGTTTACACCAAAGGAAATTTGAAAGATCCCAGTGAATACAAAAAAAATAATAATTTATTAGACGTGTAAAAGAAAGGCAGAGTGAGCCTCTCTAGCAGATATAGGATTTTTAATGACACTTTTTATGACATGACAACATTACCACAAAAAATTACCATGATAGCAAAATGTTCAAGTCTCAATAAAAAATTAGAAAATCTGAAATATTTAGCGGAACCACACTTTCCAAACATAGAGAAGGGTTTTCAGTTTAGCAAGGTGGAATTCCTGTTGGGAAGATCTTTGAAAACTCAGAAAAACAGACTTGAATTAATAGAAGAAGGAAAACATCATAAGAAAACATTTTGTTTCAGAGATGACATTTTGATCATCATTGATTAGCTTGTTGGTTTCATTTTCACTCAGTATTTCAGTGGAAAGCAGTGGTCATCTATTCAAATAGTTTTGTATCAGCTGGTAGGGTTTTGATACCAAACAAATAGACTGTGGATATGGTCATGACACCTACAGATTTTTAAGTATCAAAAAGTATAATTTGATAAAATTTCCTATTTTTCCTGCTGTTTTTATCCTCAGTAAGGTTATTGTGTCAATTACACAGATGAGATGCACAATATGCACTGCATTGCTCTCCTCACACTTGCAATTAAGGGAATATAATACAAGGGAAAATATAGTAAGTAAGGGAAAATATACCAATTAAGGAAAGTTGTATCTTAGAGGTTATTGACTATGCTGCTCACTGTTGCAGACCAGAGTTCTCTCCTATACCCCTGCTTTCACTCCACAATTAACAAAACCTCAAGAAGCTCCTTATAAGTCAGGGACAGCAGCCCCTCCTCCTGGGACTGCCAGGTGTCTTTGCCGCAACCCGTTGTTCTGTCCTTGAAGCTCTTCCTCCTTGTGCTCCATCAGATCTAATGTCTCCGTCTCCTGTCCCAGCACATCATCCCAGGCTCCATTATCTGCTTTTGTTTTTTATTTCTTCCTGGGCTTATCCGGAAATTTAAAATCAGCTGCAGCCTCTGTGACAGCATCTCAGAAGAGAATCTTTTGTCTTGTTTTGTTTGGGTTTTTTTACATTTAGTTTTTAAGAGTATTATCTCTTCAAATAGTTGTGTCAATCTGTCTGGAATGAAAAATTAAGCTGTAACCTAAAATCCCTGAAAATAGATGCCCAGTGATAGTTCACTGTTTTCTGTAACATGCCCAGAATACAGGACAGTGTCTTTGGGACTTAAAAATATAGAACATTCTGTTCTTTAGCTTGATATTTTCTGCAGCCTGTTTCTTCCCCTCCCATTTGTCTAGAATGATGAGTAGTCTTCAGTGGGGACCACAAAAAATCAGTAAAATATGCATCTTTTCTTATAGAGTTTCGCAATAACATCCCTTTGTTAGAGAACTATTCAAAAGCTATAACAAATTACAAAGAACATTGGCATGTTGAGGCACAATAACCTTTTAATAAAAGTATATTTTTCTAACATTCAATTAAAATGTCATGAACTTTTTTGCATTTCCTCTTCAATTGCTGGTGATGTTCACCACAGAACTATATTAAGCTTCCCTTTGTTTAATCAGCTCATTCATCTTCATCAACTATTTTAGGTATTCAAGAACCTGAACATGTTCAAGATATCATTAAAATAATATAATACATTACAGTTCTATAACATTTTCTTGCCAAAATCTGAAAGGTACTTTGTAGACAGTAATGAATTTCTGAACCTACCAAAACCCCAATGGTCTGGGTGAGTTTACTCCTATTTAATACTCGGATTTAAAAGGTTAAAGTCTTGTCCCAAAGTCAAATATTTACTTTCAGTGCCAGCAGTCAACACCAGACTTTCTGATTTATAGCCATCTGGTGTGTTTTAAGGATTTTCCAAAGTAACATTACAATTTATTATTGTGCATGCAATTGAGATCAGTTATGGGAGAATATCTGCATGTTCAGAAACTTGAAGTTCCATTAAAAAGATCTATAAAGAGTCTTTTCAGATCTATAAAACAATCTATACCAGGTCAGGTCCTGACTTCAGTTCCATATGCAAACTGATGTGAACTTTTCCAATTCCAGACTGAACTGGATGCAGTTATGCAGCCCACTAGGACCAAAGTTGGCAGAAATATCAATAAAATAATCAGAAATATTGTTTTTGCATAGCAGTATGATCTTTGGGCCTCTGACAACTGAACTGTACACAGAGTTTATGTTAGGACAGCAATGAACAGGAGATTGTACCTGTCATGGCATAACTAGGGAGAGAACAGGCAAAAGAAAAAGAGACTACAATATTTGTAAATTATCCATGAGGTAAGCCTCATTTGAAGGGTAGCCTGTGAGCATCCTTGAACATGGGGAAGAATTTTCATTAAGAAATTAAACACGAGTTTTTAGCTAATATTGAGACATCAGTTTGTTTAAGAATGTGATTGAGGCCACGTTAAAGCCAAAGAAAGCCATAACTTCTCCTGAAGGCATAACCTCCAAACGCAGCTCAGTTATATTTTCATGCTGGTGCAGACTTATTGCCATCATACAGTCCAAAAATGGTAGCTCTCACATATTGTTTGCCTGAGCAGGAAGCCCATACAACTGGAGAATATACGTATGAGAAGTTTCCCCGTGTGTGCACCTCAGAGCTGCTCAGTGTGGCCACTGCAGCCCCTGGCGGGGAATTCCAGATGCCAAATAGGGCACTGCCCACTGTGGTACATGGTGCACTTGCCACTAGTAGCCATGGCTTAGTTTGGTAAGGTGAGTGAACTGTTGTGTAGATAAAGCATAGTGTTTTATGTCCCCGAAGTCATGCAGTAAGAATCAGTTTTCCTTCGCAGAAGGGAATACAACCAGCAATTGCTTGGTAAGGTCCTTTAACCCAAAAGTGAGAGCAAAATGGAAACAAAGAGTAAAGCTGTGAATAAATAATCTTTATAAAGATGTAACACAGTCTGTCAAAGAATGTTTTCATTTTAGTGGTATTCTGTAACTGGAGATACGCCAATTAGCCTGAATTCTAGATGATTTTCACACCTTCCAAAAAACCACTGAAATGTTATTTCCTGACCAACTTTTCCACTCTGTTGTGGCTTAACTCCAGCCTCTACCCCAGCTGAAACAAGAACATACTCTATCCTTCAACTTAGACCAATAAAACAACTGTGTGACCATTTAGAAATGTTATTGTTATAATATTAAGTTACAAGCACTTGCACACATGGACATAGATTTATTCAGAAAGATTTGACAGTATGCCATGTGCTGAATCACAGAAATATCCTCACTTCTGCCTTATAGGTTAAACATACAGCAGACAAATTTCAGTTTCAGTACTTTATAAGGGTGGTCTTAATTGTGCATTTAAAGTTATTTTTCTTACTGAAAAAGCAGTAAGAAAAATCAAACAGCAATATAGTGCAGTCAGGGACTGGGGAGCACCAAAAACCTTGTTGAGAATTCCAGAACTGAAGCCTTTGAAGTCTCATCTGGAAAATTGTATGGAATTTAACTGATTTAACCTGGAAAGATAAAAGGTCTGTGTTTACTTTGTTAGTGCTTGAGTCTACAGTTTTAGAGAGTTCAAACCTGTGTAACACTCTAACTTGCATTCCAGCACTATACTTTCACATAAAGTTATCATTTATGTAGCTATAAATATGGGTTTTTTCCAATATAGCTTGCAAATACAATATTTTCTCCTTTCCAAATTATCCCATAGATCTGTTCTGAACTATTAAAATGACCTTTTAAATGGATTAGTTATTCATTAAGTTACTTGCCTTATTTGTTCACATTTAATTTCAGCGTTAATAATGCAGTCCACTGCACAATTTCATTTTACTGGAGATTTTTTTCATATGTCACATTTAGTACTTTGTTGAAGCTTTAGGAGACAGTTCCCATTTTCCTTTATGGCATGTGTAAAGGTCTGGTTTTGTTTAATGTTCTCTACACTTGCCTTCCTAATATCGTGCTAAAAATAGATATTCATGTAAAATAGGCACTTTCTGGATGTTAAAAGAGGCTGGTTTATTTTCTACAAGTTGAAAGGTAACCCAAAACGGCAGCTGTATGGATCATATCCTGGTTTAAAACCTGTTCTCATGAATTTCAGTGAAGCTGGATCCCACCCTAGAGAACTAGAATCTGAGTATCTGACACTGCTGCTGTGTTTCTAAATATTAATTTTTCTGTAGTTTTTTTGGAGTCTGATCAGGTGGAATCAAGTGGAATCTGCTCAAGCAGGCTAAAACTACAAGGTGGTTATGGAATACCCATCAAAACCAAATCCCAAACCTCTGTGAACTGGCTAGTTTGGATTCTTACCCATGTCTTGTGATCCTTATCCGTGTCTCTCTTACCCATTAAACTAATTTCAATGAAATGAATCCTGAATATCAGCATTCCCTTAAGTGAATAGAATGGAATGGAATAGACTATTTCTGTTGGAAGAGACTTACAGTGATCATCTTGTCCAACTGCCTGACGAATTCAGGGCTGACCTGTTATCAAGGGCATTGTCCAAATGCCTCTTGAACACTGACAAGCCTGAGGCATCAACCATCTCACTAGAAAGGCCTGTTCCAGTGTTTGACCATCCTGTTGGTAGAGAAATACTCCCTAATGTCCGGTCTGAAGCTCCCTTGGTGCAGCTTTGAGCCATTAAACCATCCAGTGGCACAAGACCTCCTTCCCCCTGCCTGGAGATCCCACCTGCCTCCTGGCTGCACCAAGGATCATGGACATGTGCGGGAGCTCCGGAACCCCAATCGCTATCCTAAGCGCTGAACTAGTGCTGCTCACCAGTTGTGTCCTATTTGCAGGCTTTGGTTTTTGAATAGTGAAAAACAAATGCTTCAAAACAATGTTTTGATTTTACTGTAGGGGAAATTCCAGTCTAATTTCACAGCACATAATGAATACTAACCCAGCCCAAAAAGCTTTGAAGCAAAACCAGAATAGGCTTAGGTTTAAGTGTCTAGTTCTAAATATTCAGGGCTGCTGAAGCAAAATGATTCCTCAGTAAGTGACTGTGAGACTGATCCTATCATTTTATATCACTAAATTTATAGTATTTATCATATCTGAAGTTTATCATACAGTACTGAAGTTTATAGTATTGAATTTGAACATAAGGCAACTGTTCTTGTAGGATTTATTCAGGGTTCTGATGATATGTAACTTCCAATTCATATTTTTCCAGACTGTTTATCCTAGGACAATAGTCTCTGGATTACTTTGCAAAATACAAAAGCAACACTAACAATAACAAGACTGTTGCCAGAACTGGTGAGTAAACTCTGTGGCTTTTGAGCTTAACCTGGTTTCAACAGTTCTGCATAATTCATGTGTTTATACATACATGATCAAGTTGTATTCAAAGTGAAAAGAAAATCTATTCTTTATGTTTGTAGAGACTTAATTGAACTCAAACACATGACATTTTCATAAAAATAAAATCATTATCAGAAATGAAAATTCTGGTAGAATGTCAGCTATGGGCCATTTTGTAATATTTCTAAAATTTCCAGTATTATTTATCTAGGAATGAAAGAAAAATAAGGAATGCTTATTTTAAGAACAGTATTTGCTGAAAATTATTTCTGTCACATCACATGGCAATAAACTGACTCGTTCATTATGAAATCAGACATCCATACTAAAATAACATTGAATATATGACAGTGCTGCCTCATAAATGCTAGAGATAAAGATTCATTAAATTTGAGGGATACTTTTAGCACTGATCTATCTTAGGAAAAAAGAAACATGGAATTGTTTAAAAATAAATAATTTTCAAAGCTCCTTAACATCAAATTAGTAAGATGCATGTGTTACTTTAAACCTTCACCTTAATTCAGCAAAGTAATGATGCTGTTTGATAATGTAAAGTTTAATCTCTCCCATTCCAGCAGTAAAAATTAATGGTAATTGCCACAGTAGGTGATGTTGGATCTAATCTGAAAATCATAGTGTCGAGTGGAAGGATTTAATGTCATGAACGACAGACAGGACATAATTAACTCTCTCACAGTTTCCTCTGATCATTGTTTCAAAATGTGAGAGTCTGGGGATACAAATACATTTGAGCCAGAAAGACGATTAACCCACACTCAGGAACAATTCTCAAACAATTCATGTTGAAGTCCTTTACAAAGACTTTAGAAGAGTCCTTTTGTCCTTAAAAAGAAAAATCACATTGCTAAACTATTCTTTTCATCGTCATCATGGCTAGGCTTCGCGAACGAAGATTTAGGAAGGCTCTATCCAGGTTTGTTACAAGCACGCTGGTGGCTAATTAGATGCTAATCAGCCATGACCCTTACATAAGAACATACACCAGTGCAGATAACTGTGCAAATAGAAAGTAAATGGATTTTAAGAGGATAAGAATATGCCACGGTTTATCAATATGTAAAGCTGTGCTCCCCTGTCCCAGCCCATGAAGTTCTAAGTTTCTGTAACAGATCAAGTTAACCTAAAGACTCATGCTTGGACAGCCAAGGGACATATTATCACCAACTGAAAATGAGTCAGAAACAGCAGAATTAGATATGCGGATGGATAAAAATGGACATAATTGCTTTAGGTGGTATCAGCTGAAGGATCAAAACTCCATATTGCTAACAACAGACCAGGAAAATGTTCATACTATCAGTATGCTATTCCACAGTCATTTGGAGCGGGTTATCCTAGTCAATGTCAGAAGGAGAGTAACAAAGTCCTGGTACCATTGATCTGTTCTAAATTACAAATCTCATGTCCTGCCATATTACAAAAGCATTTCTGGCTAAGTTACCAAAGTAAATGAAAAGAAATTTAGATTTATTTTGGAAAAATACATGTAGTGATCTGTGTCTTTGTTTGCCACTACCAATTTTGTGTGTTTATATCTCAACTGTTTTGATATTATGTGTTACTCTTTTCTCCCACAGAAATCTACAATTGAAATCATTTCCATAGCCAAGCCATTAAGAGAAGTAACTATATCATTAGGAGCTAGGGATATGCAGTGGAGTATGCTGTAATCTGCTCATGGGCATGCCACAGTCAGAATTTATTCTTAAGACAATCTATCGGATCAGTTAATAAATACTGTTACAACTGAGCTATACAGCCTGAGGGGTTTATGCATCTAAACCCCTTTATTTTTCTTAGTGTTTGCTTTTATAACTGGCTATTCTTGCTGCCTGTGTAACCATCTACTACATTTTTAAGCTTGCCAAGTCTTTGCCTTCAGTCCTGCTTCAGTTGTTATTTAGGAGTGTGGGCTGTAGAAACGAAAAAATAAACTGACGTATGTGCCCAAGTCTCCCGTGCCAGAGGGCATGAAAGTAAATACTCAACCAACAAATTTCCATAAATGATTGTGTGTGTTCACATATTCTTGTCTTGCATCTAAGATGTCAAGCCTTTAAAATTGCTTTGCCTGAGAAGTTACAATTACAGAAATAACCCAAAGAAAACCTTACCTTTAGTTTTCAATGCTTTTAATGGCCTTCTAGAAGCTATGATTAGTGAGAGACAGAAGCACTGACCCAGAGCAATTATTTCTTCTGTGTGTCTCATTTGTCCACAAGGCAACAGAAAGACACATGTGAGAGGGGTTGAATGGGCAGTCAGATGTTCACGACTTTTTTCTACTGCACACTGAGATCACAAATTAAATGAAAATAATCAGGGGCCTGTTAAGAAGTGAACCACAACAGAAACTGCCTGAGAAGTTGGTAAATAATTCTTGTGCTAACACCTTCTACCTTCTCCTCAACTGCTGTGAGATTGATGCCATAAACATCCAGCAAGGCTCTCATTAATGCTCACTACTGGCTAGGGTTTCTCATGACCTCAACCAAAATTCATCTCACAGAGAGAGTGGCCAGCCTTCAGCTCTCGCTACAGTTTATAATGAACCAATTCCTTTAGTTTCTGCCTTCAAAAACTACCAGTAAATTTTGATAATAGTGACCTGCCATTAAGCAAAAATTAGACAAGTAGGTCTTTCTTTTGTCCAGATCATTCAGATTCTTTGACTCCTATGATTCATTGTCATGTGTAAGCATATGCACACACACACATACATGTGCATGTAGGCATGTACCCAACTCCTCTAATGCTTGAAATTTGTTAGATTCTTTTCCCTTTATAGTTAGACATTAAAAATTGTATCTGATGAACTTCTCACAGAAGATACTCAGCCTTCCAGAAGGCAGGACTATACATATGTTAAATAATGGCAAGCCCAGCTTTACTTAACTGGTAGTTGTTCAAAAATATATGTGTTGATTTCTGCTGCTTTTTTTTACTAGCTTTCTTTCATTCACTTTAAATCGTTAAAATTAAGTAATTATTTTAATTCTGTATAGTCATTTTAACTGTCCTACTGGCAGCTCCATAATTCTTGGTTGGAAGTATTGCAGAAAAGTGATTTTTCTTCATAGCCACATTATTTTGTAGGAATACCTTTTTGTTTCTGAATGTACATATATGTATACACATATGATACACACATATTCATCATATATATATGTATGTATGTTTATGTACATATAAACATTAAACATTTAAACTGACATATATATGAATATGTATATTTCTGTATATGTATCTACGTTTTCATTTATAAAATGTCAGTGTTGATACTGTTTTCAATCGATAGTGTCCACTGCGCAAAGAAGTGAGTTACTTTTCCAGTGGATTAGCAAGCTTAAAAGAGTCCTCTGGCTGTAAGTGGCAGATCCATTTCAAGCTTTAGAGTATTCTCTGTGTCCATAACATGAGTTGTAGTGAGAGACAGACTGAGATGAGAAAGTGAGGTAATTCACGTGCCATTTTGCAACATCATATGGCATTTTCCTTTTTTGGCTTGTTTGTAAGGACAGGCAGGCATTCCCTGTCAATCTCATGCAAATAACTCCAATGCATACATACATGAGCAATAATCTTGCTATTTTTGTCGCTTGAGTAATGCCATCGATGTAACTGAGAACTGAAGTGGGGGTGACACATTGCTAGAAACAAATCCCTATCGCCAAAGGCTCCAGGGGAAGTTCCGTGTCTAGTATCCTCATTAGCAAAAATATTAAGCAACACCACTCATTTAACATGCAATGACAAAAACACCCCCCTGTGCTAAAATCAGAGTCAATCTATAGCGAGACTTAATAAATGATGGTGGAGCTGTAACAGTTTCCTGAAATAACGTTGGGAACATGTTTAGAAACTGCCGTGCTGCATGCACATAAATCTTCCCTATACAGTTACCAGGTTGAGATCTCTGCCTACAGATTCCAGACAAAAAGGGTTTTGCAAATATTCTTCGCTTATTATTGCAAGCTTTTGTGGGACTGCCATTGCAGCATTAGTCAAACACATCTAGCACAAAAACCTGGTGCTGATCTTCCAAATGTTTGTTGAAAAGTAACACCTATTTTTTTGTTCTGTTTATTTCTATATGTTTTCCAGTAGCAGATTCCATCTTTTCACAGGTCCGTGATTTGGACCTCCCTCCTGAATCCAAAGAACAGAAAGTATTTCATGCAGTACAGGGTTTGACATAGACACAGACTTGATTTCAAATGCTTAGGTATTATCAAACCAGTACCTAGAAAGGCGTTTAGTTGATCACTTAGGTACCTGAGGTGCCACCAGGCCTAAATACAAGAAAATCTGGTGACGGGACCAGTGATGCACGTGTTCAACAGAGGACCCTCAAACATCAGTGGCAGGGCAGCCTGGACAGAAGTGCTCCTAGAGTGTGGGAAGGCTGGAAGGGAGGCATGGAGGGACAGCAGCATCCCAGAAGTGGTTGGGGGAATTTTTTTCTTGCAAATTGCAGCCTTGCAGCCTCTCTACACAGCCTGTCTGGAAATTCAGTTTAACAGTATGAAACCCATTCCCAAGTTGAGGCTGTAGTTCCATTAGTACAGCAGGGCCAGATGGCATGAGCCCTGTGCCTCTTTGGTGAATGCCTACTGCGTTCTTGAGGAAGGATGTGAGCACAAAGCTAAGTACTTTCCAGAAATTTGTGTATGATTAGATTTCAGATACTGAATAATTTATTCCTCATCTTTGCATGTAAACATTCTTAAAAGCTTTTTGATTAGTTATTTGGGATATATTTAATAAATGGGACAGACTGAAAAATCTGGAAAGTAGCTGAAGAACAGATAGATATGCATCTTAACGAAGTAAACTGCTCCAAATGTGGTTCGAACAAGCACAAACTGTGCTCCCATGGTCTTATGAGAGAAGCAGAAAGCATCCATTGTGAAGATACATTTCCCTGGGGAATGGGCACTGGTTTTTATTCCAGGCTTTGGCCTTTTTCTAATTACCACTAATTGTGCTAGCGATCTGACTTTGTGCCTTCTCTGCTAACAGCTGGATTTAATTCTTTTTTCTGAATTCTGAAGTTTCATAGATGAAATCAGAACATTGCTAAGCTGACTATTTGCAACACGTTCCCCAGTAACAAAGATAAGTTGAAATCTAACAGAGAACCTGGGATGGACTGGATTCTGCAGCTCCTATGAAAGTGCAGAGTATGTCATTCAGTATAGGCTTAAAAAATGAACTATGTGAGCCCAGAACTGCATGACACTTCTGTAAAGGTATGGCAGACTGTCTGGCACTTGTTGTTTTTTCCTTCACCTAGGCCTTTGACATTTCTACTCCCAGCATTAGTCTAAAGTGATGCAACATAAGGCATCAGCCAAGAATAGCTTCAGAAAAACAGCCATTTTTGGAAGCTATTTTAAAGTTGCTTTGCAAACCCAAACACTTCAAAGGCAGCGTAAACTGTGGTTGTCCTGTATATCACTAGGAAATAAAAAACATACACCGATGCCTCCTTAAATAGAAATAATTTTATGATGCTCCAATATTTTAGTTGTTATCTGCATCATTTTGATTTCTGCTTAATTTCTAGGCTATTTTGACAATCCTTTTCAAAAATGTTAAAGAAAAAAAATTCTTTAGAAAAATTGTTTGTTTTTCCTGTTTTCACAGAAAACAATCTATTTGGATACTACAATCATACCTCAAGCTTTTACTGAAGCTTTAGAATGTGACTTCTTGTGAATCCCTCTGTGGCAGAGCTCTCCCAACCAAAAGAAATGCCTTGTGTTTTTAAGACGATGAATTTCCAGCATAATGAATTTTTGAGGAAAGGCCAAAACAAAGAAACAGATCTTTGAACTCACTGAAAGAAAATAAATTTGGATCTCTCCAAGAAATAGTCCTCTGTTTTGGCCAACAAAGCAGGAGTGTTGCCAGTCACTCAGTAAACTTAGACTGTGACCGGATTCTCCTGTGATGCTGCAGTTCACTTTTCCAAGCTTGTTTCTTTAGACAAATGTGGTACATTTTCTTCCCTGTTTTGGGGAAATTTGCTTCCTCAAAGGCAAAAGTGACACTTCCAGCAGTGTCTGATACCATAGACTATGAAAGTCCTCTACCTTCGTAGCAGTGTGTAAAAGGAAAATCCTGTTTTCTTCTTCCATGAATTTATACTAGGTCATGACGATTTTTTTCTTTTGATGTGGTAAAATCCATGGTGACCATCTCTATATCTGCAAGAAGCTGATCTGGCATATGTTCACTTGCTGTTGCCACTTCCCTCTCCAGCATACCATCCATTTGGTTACCAGGTAACACACATTGCTAGGCATTTGCATTAAGCATCAATGCTTGTCGTGTTTTTAAACTGAGCTTTTAAAAATAACCAAGATTAAAATAGGACTGTGTTATGGCTGGGGAATCTTCAGATTCATTCTAGTGACTTGTCAGGATATCAGCAGTATAAAATCCGTCTGTTGACAAAGATATTACTGTTTATTAAGCACAGGGCCAAATCCCTGTGGATGCCAGTGATTTTGGTGTTGATAGCTAACAACAGTTTGATATAGTGCCATATGACAACATAAGGCATTATTCTCCTCTTCACTTGAAAAGAATAGTGGGCCAAATTCAAGTCTAGTTTCAGCAAGTGAAAACCTGAAGTTATTGGAATGCATTTTGTGTATTTTACAGATGCATTATGTCCACTAGGAAAAATTTTAATCACTTCCTACAGAGTAAGTAGCAAGCATCAAGTTCTCTACCAAAATGTGATCCATGATGATGTCAATGCCAAAGTCAACTTTTCATCTACAATTTTTGGGAAAATCTTTTTTTCTGAAATTCGTCTTTCACAGTTTTGTGTGGAAAATTATGACTTTCAGACAGAACTAGAAAATCAACAAAGTAATGAAAAACCATACTTACGCCTGCTTTGTTGGAAAGTAGAGCAGTCCACGTCCCACAATTCACTGTGAAAGTTCATTCACTCAAATGGTTAAGCAAGGTGGGAGGTTGGAGACATTTTATTGGAAGTGGAGCCCATCTAGACAGGCTTTTTGCTAAGACTGAAAGTATAGGTATGAATAGCGCATTTGAACCAAAACTTCCGTATGGCTTTGTGGCAACATTTCCAAAATTAGTGTAGCAGTTTGAGCCACATTAGAAATCTAAAATCTAATTTCTAGGCTTCCCCCACCCCTTCTCAACAATTTATCCTAACATCAGAGAGAAACTTTCAGGCCAGAGGCTTCTGTAGGGGAAGGGGGAAGTATATACATTTATTTACACAAATAAATACTATACAAACTAAAGGCAACGAGATATATATATATATATAACATTACTATCAGTCAGTCCTTTCAAGCCCCTCCTTTAACTTTAGCCCAGGAGCAGCCTTTAAGGCTGATATGTAACACAGTCTGCCGTGGGAGTGTTCTGGGCTCCTGAACACTCCCTCCTCACCAAGTTCCAGCAGTTGTTTGTTGTAGTCTCTCCTCCTCATGAAGTCTGAGAAGATAGCTTTGAGTCCTTGCTCTCCTGCTGCTGGTGATCTCTCCCTCTCAGTGTCCCACCTCGGTTCCTAGGCTGCTGCAGTGTAGCTTATCAAGCATATGCGTCCTGGAATCTTCATTCCTCTAAGTCAGTTTTTGGCTGCCTCCGGTCAGCTTCGGCAGGCAACTCCTGAGCCTCTCTTGGCCCGTCTCCAATTCTGCCTGGGATTCTTCTCCCAAGCACCGAGTTGATTTATCAGCCCGTCCACTTGGGTCTGCTCAAGTGCTGAGTCTCAAAATCCACCCCCCCACCAGCCTAAATGCAGTGGGGGGAAAAAGCCCCCTAGCCTTGGCCACAGGCAGCTCGGTTCAGTTATGCACTGTCCCAAGCATCCCGCAGCTGCAGGGGTGGGGAAGGAAGGCCTGGCCTCCTCCCTCTTACCTCAGGTGTTGTGAATCTCTTCCTTCACAGCACACACTCCAAATGCTGACTCTAATTCTAGCCAAAGGCTGAGTTGGGGGGTCGCAGGGCTTCTCTCTCTCCCCCGAAGGGGAAGAGAGGGAGCCCAGCCACCCCCTGGCCTTGTCCACCTACACGCAGCAGACACCAACAGCAAAACAACCAAGACTGCAATGGCAACCGTTTCCAGTGCTGTGATATATGATTTTTGAGCAGAAGCGAACATGAGTGGTGACTGGCTCTCCAGGGAACACTGTCCTGGCACCCAATCACCTCTGAGCCCCTCGAACTCTCAGGGGGGGCCAATTTCAAACTATGACAATTAGGCACTTTGTATCTGCATCCAAAGACTTTGAAATGAAAAAAAAAATCTGATATTGCCCCCAAAACTAAAAGTCTTTCATATATTTGAGTTTATAGGTTCTTTAAGGCTATCCCACAGAAAATTTACCATCCCACAGAAAATTTACCATCTCTTCTAATGTATATATAATTTTTGGTACAAAAGTCTTAATGATTTTGAAGGGAGAAAATAACAAATGGGTTTTTTGGCTGAGCTTTAGGAGGGCCACACATGAGCTGTTTCCTGGTAATGCCAAAGGATGTTCCTAAAGAACGTTCAGTAATGAAGAGATTGGGAATTAATACTTTTATGTGAATTACCAGTCAAGGCAGAATCACACCTCCTAAAACACCCAGTGGTTTAGCCTTAAGTTTTGAGATCTGGCATTAAACAGAGCACACGCAGAAGCTTCATAAAACACTTCTGGATCTTACATATGTGTTATAGTTTATATCTTCTGTTTGCTATTCAAATATATTAGTTCTCAGTCTCATTTTTTTAATTTATTTTACTGTATATCAGAAAGAATTAACTGTCTTCCAGATATGTTAATCACTAGCATTTCTGTAATTTCTTCTTCCAGTGCCAATTTGAGGCATTTTATGTAACTAATATATAAGTTTTTCCCTTCCAAAAGTAATATTTGCATCTTCCCGATGATCTTTTGGAGTGTTAGTTTACTCCCTCAGTGTTAATGGATATATTTGCAATGACTTCACCACAAACCAGATAAAGCCCAGAAAAATATGAACTGCAATGAGTGGTTGACGATGTTTTTCTACTGCCATGGTATCTGGTGGTGACAAAACTACACGGGTGTATAGTTCATTTTCATATTTGGTCCGTGAATGTGTCTTCAAAATGCTTCAGTACATTAAAGCATGTGTGTGTTAAAATAAGAAAACTATTTGTGGAAGTGACAATCATGAAAAGAAGTAGCAGGTGTAAATAAATTATTCTTTAAACTCATGGCCTGCCTGAGTAACAATAGGATGGAGCTATTTGTTGCTGACCACAATGTGTGTGGACACGGAGAGGAGATGGGGAGACACTGAAGAAAATAGTTATAATGCAGACAGGTATACATCTCAAGACAAATTCCTCCAAAGCTGGGAATGCCCTTCCACGGCTTGCAAGTAACCTGCAGGATCCAGTACTGAGGAACGATTTTGAATGGGTAATGTAATGACATTTCCATTCCGTGGTTTCATTGATGGTGTCTCTTCAGTTGCATATGGAAAATAGAGTGGTTATTCCAGCCCATGAGCTGCTCAAGGGAACATCAAGATTCACTGGGTCTTAATTACTGTGCTGCTTCTCTACAGATTGGTCTTGTTATTGGTTCATTTAGATTGCAGTATCTCCCATGGCACTTCTTGTACTTCACTATTACCAAGCACCAGAGATGATGTATCAAAGACAGAGGCTAGGAAACACTATTTGTATCCGGACAAATATTGCTGTGCAAACATTTGCATTTCTAGTTTGCAAGAGGAAATCAAGTATTTTGAAGACCTCTAAGATCTTCCTTAGCAAACTGCTTTTCAAATTATGCTAATAGATAGCATTTATTGTATTATGTATTACAGTATTTATTCTTAGTGAGCTATTCAAATGAGATAATGATAAAGAGTGACAGGACTGAAAACAAAAATATTACATTACTTAATCACTGCCAAGAATATGGAGGTGTTGTCAAAGAACTACTTATGATACCAACAGACAAGTTCGGTGCTGGGCACTTCTATGAAGGGACAGTTCCATTTTCTAAAGAGTTTTAGATATATATAAACAATAGATATATATAAACAATGGAATCCTGTGTGTAGTTTAATTTTCCCACTAACTTTAAGCCTTACTTGGCTGTCACATATTTCAATTAATAGAACATTTGGACTCTCCATGAAACATTTGCAGAAAAAGTTCCTACTTAGAGCAACTTTCAATTCAGTAACTCTAAGGGGGTAATAGAGTGTCTTTCCTGTACAAAGAACAGTTTTTCCCCGAAGGGTTATAAATTCTTTGAAGAAGCAGAGTTGTATTTAATGGTAGTATTCTTCCCTGAGCCAAGTAAATTGCTTCTGAAAGCTACAAGTAAAGCCTCAAAACAGTATTTATTTATGAAAAGAATTAGCAGTTATAAAAAGGTATGTTAAGTGTATCTAATTTGAACACCTGACTAATGAAACAAGACATATAAAAAGCATTTTGATTAAATTTTGTATTACGGTGTGGCAATTCTACAACCTCGGCTTTCAAACAGAACTATGTATTAGAAACACACTAAATAAAAGAATGATCCATTATGATTACCACAGAAGTTGTGGCAAAATTGCGGTTTTTTCCAGATGTAAAACCTAGGGTGGGGAGAAATCCCTTCTGGCTGGTTTAGAAGATTGAGAGAACATTAATAGAGGGATGTTATGGATGGTATATCTGTTGTGGGTTGCCAGCTTGCCAAAACACTTCCAAGACATAAGCACAGCCAGTAGACAGATAGTGATGGTCAGATGGGGAGAAAGGCAGGGTGTCTGTGCAAAGTCCTCAAATCCCAAGCTGAATTTAAATTTGAATTTTCTTGACAAGAACAATGTGGGAAGAAAGGTGGTGGTAGTACAGTCCATCAGCCATCTGATAAATACCCCACAGGATGCAACAGGGCAGCTGGCACTTTGGTGGCATCCACATGAAGGGAATTGGACCCTGGATATTTGGCTTCTTATTGATCTAGTCAAGAATATTTACTACAAGAAGAAACTTTGTTTAAAGGAGTATTTAACTAAGGCTTTCAAGATGAAGACCATGATCAGAGTGAATTTATAAATGCGTTTTTATAAACACAGGTTCAGAAAAACTCTTGCAGTTTGAGAGGCACTGAATAGTAATGCATTTATTTGCTTTTCTTGATATAATATTTAATTGACAAAACACTCCGTGGCTCTCATGTTTAGAGACATCAGTGGTTAGGTTTTTCTGCAAAGCTTGAAAATAAAATAAAAGAGCCTATAGATCAGAATTTCTCTGGATATTTTAAAGTAAACATCTATTCAATTTCAAATCTGGTGTACTTTCTTCAATAAAAAAAGTGGATACGGATCACCAAGAAACTTGCCCTTTTGCGTCTATGTCTTCCCAGAAGGCTTTGATCACTGCGTGATATCATGAACCATTAATGTCACTATGGCATGAGTTAAGGACAGTGTTTGTCTTGAGCTCAGTTGCTAATACCAGCAAGTTTTGCAATTTCAACAGTGATTCCTAGTCCAGTGTCACAAGGGTATATTCGATGTCTTGACTTAATGGGTAGCTTCAATCGATGTCGTGCCATGTTTCACTACATAACAAGTCATTCACTTGATGTATTGAATTTTATTACAGGGATAACAGTCCGATAATCTCTTACAATCTGAAAACACAGCTTCCCTGGGCATCATCCCTTTCCTTTGGAAAGGAGCAAATATTCACAGCAGCTAGGAAAACTTATAACACATTTGAAGTTCATTTTCTTATTTTCAAAGGAAAAAGGAAAAATGTCCATATCTCTTTTTTTGTAGCCTCCCTCCTAGGAATTACACAATATACTATGTTGGGGTTTTTTTTGGTGTTGGTGTATTTTGGGGTTTTTTTGTTTGGTTGGTTTTGATTTTGAAATTTGTTTGTTTGTTTTGTTGGGTTTTCTGATCCACAGAACCTGATTTGGAGGTATGCACCAGTAATTCCAACCAATTCATGATGTGATGACAGTAACACAATAAGCACATTTGCATTCTGATCTTGTTATGCCTTAGATTGAGACAGAATTGTGAGTGCTATAAAGTGAACTGAAAAGGCATTTCTCCTACATTTAGGAGAAAATAAGCCATGAGCATATATGTACACCACACCAGCCTCTGTAAATTCAGCTGACTGCCTGCAGCCTAATTTCAGGACTTTAAAATGATAGAGAGAGAAAATGTGTATAACTCTTCCCATGAAACTGCAATAAAATGGTTAACACCATACAGCTAAGTCTAAGCTTTAGGACTGCAACAAGAGACTAGTGTAACAAGAACAACACCAAGAAGGTCATATATGCAACAGGTTCTGCCTTAGGTAAAGCAGCAATACATTCTCCCATGCTAAATTAAGTAAAAAAAAATCAAGATGCTCCTCATCTATATGTGAATGCCTGACTCCTGTTTATATATGTGAATGGGATGAGATGATGTTTCTTACTACAAATCAGTTGAAAGAAACGGAATTTTGGTAATGCTTGGACAATTATTTTTATGACTTTTTTTTTTTAGTTCAAAGAGAGGTTACTTTACTCATAAATTTCAAATGGATATGAAGAATGATGGTGGAAATGATTCATTACCAATCTTGAACTCTCAGACTGTTTGACTAATGAAGTTGACATCTTTATCAGTACCTGCCATTTCACAGAATGCACCTGCATTTGCAAGTAGATTGCACAGGTAAGGGCACAGTATTGATAGTAGAATCAATCAAATTATTCTGCTTTCAGACCAGAAAGATTCATTCAGCAAATTAAGCTGTCTGTAACTGAGCCTTTTTTTCCTATACTGTCCGTCCATTTTTCAGCTAAATGAGTGCAACAGGACAGACAAAGATGCAGGTCTCAAAAGAAGTCCAGAAGTCCGAAGTGGTGCTCAAGTATCTCTTTCCCGAACACAGAAGGAATTTTATCTATGACAGTTTTAGAGGACGCTCACTAAATGCTTAGAAAAATCAAAGGCCTGATTCAGTTCCTTCCTGTGATCCGCAAAAATTTTATGTATTGTAAACCATATCATACATCATAAACTCATATTAATATGTCTCAGCTGCTTCATATATCATAAAAAATTTCCAGAAAATAGATTTCAAGTGGGCACTTTCTTCTATTCTGCTATTCACAAAAGTTTAATGTTTGTGTGCGTAGATGCCCAGCTAAACATATTGAGCTGATTTCCCAGTTACGCCCAAGGAGTGCACTGCATGACATTAGTAAAGCCGTGTATAAGCCTGCCAGCGTGAATTTTAGCAGCCGAAACCTCCATGCTTCCAGATTCTACTGTTAGAGTTGTTAAGGTGTATGTGCATTTATGTGGCTCATCAAAAGCTTCCAGACAGCTGTGACTTATCATGCTACACACATGTTCTCTGTCCTTCCACGGTGTGTCTAATGCAAGTTGCAGTGCCCTAAGAGCCAGCACGACAGTCTTCTCTCCGCAGTTGGTAGCACAGCATGATACAACTCAGATGGAGCACAGTCAATGGCTCAGGCCCCAACTAACAAATTTTTGCACTGATTTAATGCCACATCAAACCAATGTACTGGTATCGTTAATTAGCCTGATCATGTAATAAGGAAGATCAAAAGAGTCACAATGTGTGTAATTGAGTAGCAGTCTGCAGTCTGCAGTTTGTGTAGAATTTCTTATCTAGTTATAGAAAAGCATAACCCTTTTCTGTAGGTTGAAGTCCAGTAATGAGTCTAGGCCAACTCAAAAAGTCTAAAAAATTAAGCACACTAAAACAATATTTACTACTACAGTTTAATGATTTTTTTTTCTGTAGAAAAAGAGATGTATACATGCAAACATAAATCTTTAAAGAACTTGAGAAAATACACCCTTAATAATTAGATACCTCTAATGAAAACCTGCCAATATAGTGTATTCAAAAAATGCTCTTGATTTAATACATGGTTATTTGGGCAATCTCAAAAGCTTAGAGAACCATTAATCATGATGATGAATTCAAGTACACTTAATTAATGCGTTCATTTTTTTTCCCATTTATATGTTTTGTCCTGCCCATGTAGTTCTCACTTATAGGCATCTTTCTTTCTAAAATCAAATCAGTTTAGCCAAGAAACCATTCGGGAAAATGGCATGCTTTCATCATGTTTAAAAGATTTAATTTGCAAAACTTTTGTTAAAAGAAAAGCAGGTAACAATGTTTATTATTAAGAGATGAGTCATGGTGTGATAAGTGGTTTGATAGCTCCAGTCTAACCAGCACCTCTGGCAACCTCAGTTACAGCGTGACAGTAGCCTTGGTGCATAAGCAGCAGCGTATTATGCCAAGGACATTCTTGTTCACTGAAAATCAATTTAAATACCATCACTTAAACTAAGATTTGGTAAGATTTTGCCCTTGAGTTTCATACTTATCCTGAAATAGTATGGAACCACATTATACATTATAGCTGTGTAGCATATAAAATACCAGTGCTAGGCCCTGTACTGAAAGCTGTCCAGCTATGCTAATGCACCTCAGCACTGTGACTACTGTGACTACAGTGATCCCAGTGCTTTCACTGCACTGTACAGGTATATTCCTACTAGAAATGGGATGATCTATGCAGTAAGAGAAAAAAAAACAGTGCAGCCCCATCTCAGGTGAATGAAGGTGCTGTGAGGGATGTGAAGGTTTCCTCATCCTGGACACTGTCTTTCCAACAGCCAAGTCCCAGATGTCTTGTAGTTCTCTGTGTGAAATCTCTGCACACCAGACAAATTAGATATGTAACTGCTTTGGTGGAGACAACTGGAGGCATTTCTGCTTTGTACCAGAAAGAAAACCATGAATGGCATTCAGCACATTTTTTACTTAGAGATAACATAGCAAACAGCAATTCTTTGAACACCTCACAGAACCAGTGAGGCCGAATTTCCTAAAGATCTGTGTCTGAGTGTTAGTACTGAACATAAATTTTAATATTCATGACAAGTCTTTTCTGCAACTTTGATATTTATAAGGGCTTCTCTAGGGTGAATTCTCTGATGCCTAATAGGTCACACCACAGCTTTTTCCATAGTTACAGATTTTTTTTTTCCATTACCTGGTGAAAAACACAAGATTTTCTTATAAAATTGGAACCAGCTCCTGCCTTAGGGCTGTTCACTCACTAAAGGATAATTCTGCTAAAAGGAGCTAAATAGAATAATGCAGATCTACAGTACTCAGAGCAAACCTGCTTAAAATATTTGGATGGTGAAAACCATTAGACATTTTCACTAGTAATAACTAGGAGAGATAAAGTATTTTCTGGGAAGCATTCTCTTACAAAGCAGTTCAAATGTTGTTCCTAGTCATACTAAATAATCAAGAAATTAGAGGAGAAAAGGACTGTGTACTTAGTGAGGCATCCAACCAGAAGTCCAGTATTGCAGATTTTTACTTTTTCTAATCCACTCATTTTCAACTAGTGTGGACTTTAAAATTACCTTTGGTTTACAGAATTTAAAACAGATCTTATTGCTCTGCTTCTCAGTCTGCTTGAGCTTATTCTTTGTTTCATAGAAAGTCAATCTTTTACATGGGAGAAGAAAGACATGAATGTACTTTCTGATCTCAGAATTGACAAAAATATTCAGTTAATCTTCACTTTATAGAATGGATGGTTATGTCTTAAATGATGGCAGAATTTCTTGGTATAGTGATCTAATTCTGTAAGTAAGTGGTCCTTTGAGAGATAGAAATGTCCCTTTGAGAATTTACACTGGGGGCTCACTCTGAACACCCTAACTTAATTGCATAAGCTTATGACTTAATGGTTTCTTGCTTGGAGGGTCACAGGCATTCATCAGTCTGAAGATCAGGTACATCTGTTTGGCAGCACGCATTAAAAAACCCATTTATTGTAAGACTCTCATATTTGCCCACAAAACTAAAGATTCAAGTCCAAGAGTTTGTTCTAATAGATTAGCCATGCTTCATGTAACACAACTGATGTTAATGTCTGTCTTTAAGAATAAAAGAGACTATTTGCTGAAACAGACAGGAAAGAAAGACGATGAGAAAGCAGAGAAAAAGAACTACATCCCCACCATGGTTTGCTTCTGTCCCTCCATATCACATTCTATGGGTGGATAAATCTATTAGAGACTTGTCAGGTCTTCCTCTCCACAGTTGTGGTCTCCTTCTCTTGCAAATGGACATACAGGCTTTTAGTCTTTTCTATCGTGAAGGACTGAACTAATAGCATAGTTTTCTCACTTGGGTCCAGAGAGAGTGCAAATATACAGTTATCTCTATCACAGGGTTTCTCTGCTCCGTAATTGACTTTGGAAGCAGGACATGGTATGTTTGCTACTCTTATGAACCTGGCCCTCACTCTTATAACAGCAAACACAACAGCGGAGGTGAAGCTAGCGTCCAACATGAAACCCCGTGCTCATTATCAATAAACACAGCACATCTCATTTAACTTTTAAAGTCAACTTATGTGGCCGCTTATCAAGAGATTTGCTATAATAATTTAAGGAATGCTTTGAACTTGCAATACGACTTATTTGCACAGATGTTTTCTCACTTAAAATCACAGTGACAGCCAAGGGGAGTTCCCAGCGGCGTGAACACAGAGCAAAGGCAAGAGGGTTGCTGCTTCATAGCTACATGAGTATGCACTGTGCATTTCTACTAGCATGTGTGACATCTAAGTACTGTGACTTCATTGAAGGGTCAAAAATATGGCACTGCAGACTACTGTATTTGCATATACAGCAACTATTTTTACATTATACTAAAAGAAGACATTAATTTGCCAAAATATATGAAAAAGGCCATAAACATGCAGATATTCATGTGTCATCCATGAATTAAAGCAGCTCCTTGATGTCACACTTCCATATGAAGGTGAGGTTTTGATGGACAATGGCAGAAAAATTGAAGGATGGCAAGCCAAGGTAATAAGAACAGATAGCAGAGTAGTCCATTGAATGAACAACAGCAGAACATCAAAATGACAGACAGAAAAATGGCAGAAAACAGGGTGTTATGGTGCAGGGATCATGTTACCATCCCGAGTCTCTGGCAGGTTTGAGAATCACCTAGTGAGGGAGTGAAATTATATCATGAGACCAGAAATGCATTGCCATGATCTCAGAACTCTATGCAAATAACAAATATGAATAATGAACATTTAAAGTAAGAACTATGCACCAGGCAAACAATTCATAAACTGGGATATTTATCTACATTTGCAAGTAAATTCAATTAATAAGCAAAGTAATAATAATCACACAAGTCTGTACATAAGCCACTAGCAAAGTTTTGGGGTCATTCTCTCGCTACTTTCATCTTCAACAGTCATCTCCAACCATGCAAAATTAATGTAATATTTTTCAAATCAGATTTTTTAGGATTTCTCACCTTCTTCAAAGTCACTGCAGCAATACAACCAATTATTCAGATACACTGAGAAAGAGGGTCCAGTGAACACTTCTGCCAGCTAAGCTCAGCATATGACAGCTCAGCCTGGTTTCCTGGAGAAAAATCTTTGCCTTTGTCTTTCAGGTCCATTTTCTTTCCACAATCTCTTACCCATCACTTCTAAAGCCATTAGGCCATTTCAAAACATCTTATCAACCTTCATGAAAAATAGTGACAGGAGAGGAAGGGAACACACATTAGTCTCTTTGCTGAGGCTGCAATACACCTTTTCTGTTATTTGCTTAATTTAGTGGAAACACTGACCTTTCAGTGTATGGAGTTCAGAATCACCCACAGCATATATCATTAGCAGCTAGGGAATGGGACACAATGGATGGAGGATACTAAGTGTACCTGTGCAAGATAAGGAGTATTTCGGGAGTGTGAAGTAACAGAGCTTTAATAATAAATTTCAAGTACAATTGAATGTAGTTAAAGGTCACTAAAACATAAAACAAGAGCCACTTCAAAAACAACTTATTTAACCTACAGTAAGAGCATGAAGTTTCATGACTCTGCTTCCAGTCCTAATCAGCTTCCACATTTGAATCATCATGTTGGTTCACATGCCTCAAAACACTGTGTTTCATTGTTTTATCTATGCAGTACTTTTTGCATCCTTCCACTGATTTGCAAAGGACATAATAAGCAAATTAAGAATAAGAGGGGTTTTTTGTGGTTGTTTCTTGTTTTGTTGGGTTTGTGGGGAATTTTTCGATTTTCTTTTTTTTTTTAATGGAAACAATGACAAATGTGTTCCAGCCAAGCTAGAAAAATGTGAATATGTAAATTGACACCTCCAAGGTGGGTTTCTTAAACATAGTGTCATTCTATTTATCCTACGGTAGAGGAGATTAAAAAACAGCTATAGTAGGTATAAAACCTGTCTAATTTCAGAAAAAATGTCTATTTCAGAAGAGATGATGGCATGTAACCTGCCAATTGAGATTTAATATATTTAGGGGAAACCTGAGGACTTGACATGTAATTTTAAAAAAGTTCGATTTCCTTGAGTTAAATAACACTTCATGGTATTAATCAACCCTCCCAAAGACAGCATCTTAAGGTATGCAGAATCCAAACCAGAGCAGCAGCACATACCTGTGTAATAAGAAGCTATGCATTACTTGGGAAATTATTTCAAAAAGTTGGTCTCGTACTGATTGTTATTTCTGAAGCTAGTTATGAACATATAGCTGCTTGAAATGTTCCCACAAAGCCAGTGTGTTAGTATCAAGATGTTTGTTTAAATTTACTTTGGTTTGGTGAAATTCTATCATCCCAGAGCTGAGTTGCAAACCAACTCCCTGGTAGGCTGCCTTGGAACCAGGAACCTTATTGTTCTTCAAGGACACTTCATCAAAGATACCAAACCTGCTCAGAAGCCTGGTTTGCCATGTCACAAGCAACCTGCTTCGTACCTCTCTGAAGTCCCTCATGCTACTGTTGGCCCCCATATACTGGTCTATGTTCAGATTTCTCTGAGGAAGGACTGTGGAAAACTGGTAGCCATCCACCCATAAAGGGCTTTCCTCCAGTTTTGCAGCAGTGAGGTGGAAGCCAGTGAGAGCACTCACTCTGCAAATTTTCAAGCTCATACACCTTGGGTTTGAAGCCTGAAAAAATGTATGTGGGCTCACTGTGCAAGTGTGCCCCAGGCAGGGTTCACTCTCCACCACTGAATTAATCTGCAGCTGGTCCAGGAAGCTGTATTTTGTTAGCTGAGCTGCTGCCACTCTGGTTGGAAAAATCAAGAGTTCTCATGAACAGGAAACTCTGTTTTTCACATAGCTTTTTAAAAAAATATGGTTCTTCCCCAAAAGGAGTTTACAAATTGAAACCATTACCTGGCAACAATTTCATTATTGTTTGTCTTCAAGGAGGTTCCACTTGGGCTCTGTGCTCCATTTATACATCACAGCAGTACTCTCTTCCAGACATTACAAAGGATAAAAAGACTGTAGGGAACTCTTGAGGGTGAATGCTAAGAAAAAAGCAATTAAGTTAACTTATTACTCTATCAGATTCATCTACAATCCCATAAGAAAAAAACAAAACCAAAACAAAATAAAAAAAACCTCCCATGTCTCCCTAATGCCTGAAAAATAGCTGAAAGTAATTTGTGGAGTTTTTTAGCTTGCTGGTTGTTTTGTGCTACAAGCCAGGAGCAGAATATAGTTATATACAAAGTGTTATTCACAGCTGGAGAAACGCGGGCTTATTATTTGGTCAGGGTCTGCCTGTGACATCAAGATATTTCATTAAAAGAGGAAATGACCGCAGGTTTTCTGCATTCCAGTCCTGAGATTTAATACATGGGACAAAAGCTGAAAATGAAAAATAATGATGTGAATGAGAGCTCCAAGGCCTAACACTTCACTTGTGAATACAGTAAGTTTTAAACAAATTATCCACATGTAATTTATCATATTTAACTGCAGCAGCACAAGTTTATCAGATGTGTTGACAACAGCTTCAGTCTAATCTCTGGGAATCTTACTCCCCAGTTCCTGTCCCAATGTCAGAGCAGCACTAGGCTGCCTGAGCACAGCTCACTGCCCAGTACCTGCAGAACTGCCCTGCTCAGAGAGAGCCCCAAGCTGCATTTCAGGAAAATGAATCTCCCTGTAGCTCCTGCAAGAGCCTGTTAGGGTGCAAGATATGGAGGAAGCTCTCCTCCCACATGCCTTGCCCTGTCTCTCTGCTCAGAGCCTCTATTCTCTTCTACCCAGCTTCAAGGGAGGAGCAAGGGATTGGCCTTATAACTAGAAGCTTCATACCTCTCACAACTTATCACAAGCTGATTCTCCTTTCTCTGCAACTGGCATCTTCCCATTGCAAAATCCTCTGCTCCTCATTCTCCCTTACTAATAAAGGGAGGTATTTAGCTGGCAATTCTGAGCAGCTGCTCAACATCCCTTGCTGTTTTCCTTCAGCTTTGACCTGTGAAGACAATGCCTTCTGCTTATGCCTAAACTATTGTGACAGACTACTTTTAATTAATTCATCATTAAATCATTTTTGACATAGAGCAGAAATAATCTGAAACAAAAAGCCTGAAAATTCTGACTCCCATTTCACCAGACTGGGGAAAGGCAGACAAATTGCTGCCTGCTACATAAACCCCAGGCAGGTACTGCAGATCTTCAAAGGAGCTTGGAAAGGATGTTTTCCATAACAGCCCTCCTGGGAATGGAGAGTCCCACTTGTGTGGCTCTGTCTCCACAGGGATGGGAAAGAAGCTGTGCATTGCATCAGTGAGGAACTGTGGAAGAGGCAGCGGATGTGGAAGACAGGAAAGCCATCTTCTCAGAAATGGTATTTAGTGAAACATTGTTTCATTGCAGAGCTTTCAGAGCTCAAAGTTAGAAGGCAATATGGGATCATCTAGACAAACATCATGCTAAGTAAATGTTTGGCTATAAGCACCCCATGGCTCTGCCTATATAATATAATCAGGAAATACCAGGTCTTTGGAGTGACAGGATTGGGTTGTATAGACTGCTCCACTCTCAAAAACTTGGACCAAGCTACTTCAACCTCTAGAAAGTGATAGCAGAGCAAGTTTAAACCTGGGGTACATCTTCCCTGAGATCCATGAGCAAAGCTTAATAATTTCTCAGGTTGTGATCTGGCATAGGGCCAAAATAAGGGATCTCAGTTTAAAGGTCTGTGAATAATACCAGATAATATTTTAATTGTCAGAGAGGATTAGCATTCAGCTCATGCTAAAAAAAATAATAAAATATGAAGATTACATTACAAAATATGATTTTATTAAAAATATCAAAATGTAAGCTAGAAAAACCCACTACAGAAGGTTAAAAAAAGACTTTTGAGTTTGTGGAAATTATCACTATCTTATATTGCACAAAGGAGAGCTCTTTATCCAAATGTTGCTGGCTGGAGCTCCAGGACCCGCTCAGCAGGCA
The DNA here is from genome assembly GCF_036250125.1 of Pseudopipra pipra. NCBI lineage: Eukaryota > Metazoa > Chordata > Aves > Passeriformes > Pipridae > Pseudopipra > Pseudopipra pipra. The sequence goes on along the minus strand of NC_087549.1, from coordinate 32,800,765 downwards.
TTCTATTTGCTTGACATAAAACCCAACCAGCAAATCTGATCTATTTGACTTCTGCATAGGAGATGTCCAAATTTGAAATAAGTCACTTTGTACAACTCTAACTCTAACAATTCAACTGTAGTCATAATGATATGCCTTTCTTTACTTCAAGTTTGATTTCTGCCTGTGTTATGTCATGTCTATAACTGATTTTAGCCCTGATGCCAATTACCATTTTCTCGTGCAGGTTAGTCCAGAATAAAACAAAAATAATAAATTTCCACCCAGAGAAGAAAGGGATAATGAAACAATTTTTATAAACAGACAAAAAACAGCCCTCAAAACCCATCCAAGTTGTGGCTAACTTGACAATGACATACTGCCCATGATCTGTCCTTCCTGTCTATGCTCTTGCTCAGCTCTATTGCTGGTTTTGTGATACCCAGCTCTGTAAGTTTCCACTTAATGCACTAGAGATGAAAAAGCTGTCACTATTGTTCCTGCATGCAGCAGCGTATCATTCCTAGAAGTGTCCACAAGATAGCCTTTAAACACTAGTGAGACTGCTGTCCCATTGCATCCTGTGAAAACACTTCCAAGAGCCCCTCTAGAACCCAAGACATGAAAAAAGTGTGTTGGAGCCTGATCTGTGGCAATGAGAATAGAAAACACATTATTCTGAGTTGTAGAAATATGATATAAGGAAATCCAAACCTGAAAAATGGAGGGAGGGAAAAAACAAAACAAACCCCAAACCACTCATTAGGAAGCATGGAAAGCTATTCCAATATTCAGGAAGTCCTTAATCCAGACCAGACTTGGTCTGAAACTGTGGTGGGCTATGCTATTGCCAGATGCTATTTCCACTGTGATTTATTTTAAGAGAATATTAGACTTGGCCAAGAAGCTGCATTTGTTTGACTTGTTTTTATCTGCAAGTCCTGGGTGATAGAAAGGGCACTGGGATGGGGTTCACTCTTCTCCTAGAACTGAACCACCTTCTTTTTGCCCTTTGTTAGACTCATTGCTTGGAAATTAGGATGCATTTCAAAACTGTCCAATGTTACATTTTGGGCTTGCAATAACTAAGATGATTACATTCAGGAAAATGATCAACTATTTATTTAGACAGGCCAACTTTGATGCTGATTACAGCAGTCCTCCTGTTGCTGGTGCTTATTGTAAAGTGATGAATAGCCTTTATACCAGTCTGTAAGAGAATCATTCCCTTCTCCACAGGAGAATGTCTCCAGCATTGCTGGGGCAGGGAATGAAAGCCCTGGGTTGAGCTGAAATGGGTTCCTGGGCCATGAGCAGAGATTATGGGAGTCTCCAGGGGAGGTTGGGCAGGGCCAGCAGCCCTGGTAGTGCCTTCAGGGCTTTACAAACACAAATCCACTTTTCTTTCTTCAAAAGGAAGCAAATGTGTGGGTCACATGAGTTCACTGATGTGGTAAAAATGGTCCAGCAATGGAGAAGACAAGTATTTTTTACAACAGCTATACTGTGATTTTGTATGATCCTCCTGGTCATGTCAAGATTTAACTATACCTTTCCAAATGTTTGCCATTTTCTTCCATCCATGCTTTCTTCTACCCACCTTTTCTCACTCCAGGGAGGCATTTGGGAAGCACTGCTTCACAGAGACCTAATGAGCTCGTCTATGCAAATCAGGCTTTAAGCGAGAAGGAAGAGATCCAGCATGTTCACGAGGATGGTCTTGGTGCATGAAAGGTGCTCTGAAGAACATTGCTGTAATGAGGGAGAAAAATCCTGAAGCAGAAAGCTGGGTAGGAAAGAAATTTCTCTTTCATTCAAGCTGTTTCTTTCTTCCCCTTATCTGATCAACTGAAACAAAACTCCTCTGAAGGAAATCTTTCCCACACAGTCTGCAAGACACTGGTGATCAGCATGGCCATACGTTTTACATTTTATTTCTGGTAAATATAGAAACCACAAAGGCTTCCCTTCAATTTCTAAAATGCTGGTGTAAGAGCACAAGATGGATGTTAATTAATATAAAAAGAAAAGGAGCAAACAAAAACCAGTTAGCATTTGCTTATGAAGAAAATTGAGTAACATAGATCTGTGTGAGTAACATATAGTGATATAAACATGTATCTAGGTATGATCATGTATCTCTATTTGCAAAAATAATTTCCCAGAATAAAGTTACTTTTACTGTGGACTTACTAGCACAGTAAAGATTTTTTTATTTCAGAATAATTCTCCTTTTTGAAAGCAGAACAACTGCTCATTCTGGAGCAGTGTTTACACAGCATGCACACCAGTGCAGCTGAAAGACTGTGGTAACCCACCTATCAACTGCTCTTTCTGTCAGTTTTACCAATAAAGTCCTATTAGTGTCTGGGTGTGTGTATGAGAGGGAGATAAGACAGTATCCCTTTATCAAAAATACTGAAAAATCAAATATTAAAATCTCAAGAAAACATGATCTGCTTCAAAACCACTCACTGCATGATGAAAAGCAGAAGAGGAAAACTGCAGCTCCTCAGATCCTATTATTTTATGAGAATATGAAGGAATAACTCCAATTTCCTACAGTCTCGTGGGCTTTAATGGCTGCAGTGGCTAAGAAGACACAAGCTCCAGTTGAACTTTTCTCACTAGTGTAACATATACACACAGATTTTGAAGTATGTCACAACACGAACTCCTAGTGCCACCCTTGCCATGCTCTGGGCACAAGGGGAAATGTAGCAAGCCCCTTCACCCAACTATCTTCTTTTTCTTAAACTTCTTAGAATTTAATTGTCTTTGAGAGTTTTGCCTACCTCTCACATTCAGTTTCAACTGATCAGTGCATTCAAAAACTAGGAATGAGGCACGTAGACACATGTACACACAAGGGGTGGAATGTATAAAATACATAGATGCCTACATTTCAGCTGGGGAGTAGCTGAGGAGAGGAATGGGTTGCTATGGAGCTTTGTTTATCACATATAAGGTACAGAAGAAAATTTCCTTGATTGACCATAAGGGTAGGCTAGGCTGAGCAGCATAGGCATGGGCGTCTATGCCACAGATGCCCAGATTTCAGGCAAAGAGCATTTTGCTGGAGCTTTCCATGGAAAACTAACCTTGAACTCGGCAATGCTTAGGACTTCCACTACTGTGGTAGCCATTCAGAAAACTTCTGAAGGTGGGCCAAGAGAAGATGGTTGGATGATTTTAAAAATCATACATCTCTATGTTCCCAAGCCAGAGGGCAAGGAAGTACATAAAATGGGTGAAATCTGACACAGTAAACAAGCATTCAAAGTTTAAGGCAGTTTTTAATGGGTTATATTTGAAACCATGGTGGTAAATACTGCCCATTCTCTTCCTTGGGTGGCTTTCAAAAGAATTAGGAGGTCTTTGCATTAAAAATAAAAATTAAAAAAAAATCAGAAAAGACAAACATTTTTTTGGAAAGCCTTTATCCCAGCTGTGAAATGTGCAACAGTGAAGGCAAAATCTCAGAGCCATAGGACGAGATGAAGCTTGACCAACACAGTTCAGAAGGCAAAGCTGCAGAGGAACTGTTATGAAAACTGAGAAATAAAGAAGAGCTTGAAAAGGAGAATAGCTTTCTAATTCGATACCTAAAATATAGAGGGGCATCACTGAATGAGGGAGAGAGACTTCCTCCCATTATCAGGAATCATCACAGACTTCCCATTAAAAAGCAATAAAGAAGAACTATTAAACCCTATGGGAGGCAGCAGAAATAGCTGAAGTCTTGATCACAGCCTGATACCCTGTGCAGACTTGATGACAAAAGAGCATAAGTCCACACCCCAGGTGGGTGACTGACTCCCCAGGCACTGCACCTCTGCTGTGGCCCTCGGCAGGCCCTCAGCGGGCCAACAGTGGGGCTGGGCCAGGGCTGCCAGGTCGGCAGCCAGACTCGGGAACAGGGCTGTGTCCTGCGTTGTGTGCCTGTGCCCTTCCCGGTTTGGGGAGAGGAAAAGAGGGGAGGGGTGCTGTAGGTGTACCACTGACCAGGAGAAGGTGGTGTGTGTGTATGTGTGTGGGAGAGGACAGCATATGGAAGTGCGTGTGTATGTTCGTGCATGCACATTTCCTATCTAGGAAGGAGGTGTGCGGGGAGGTCTGAGTGTGTGCGCATCCCATACATAGGAATGTTAACGTGATTGCACCCTTGTCTGAGAGGGGAATCCCCTGCCTAGGGTGGGCGGTTAGTGTGTGTTGTGTATTTGTGCATGTGTGTGTATCCCCTGCCTGGGGGGGTTAGTGTGGGCTGTGTGTGTACATGCATATGCACGAGTGTCCGCGTGTGGTATGTGTTCATCCCCCGCCTGTGGCACTGGTACAGTGTCTGTGCGTGGATGCATGTGTGTGTGTGTGTATGCGTGTGAGCGCATCCTCTGCCCGGACAGGGGTGTGGGGGTGCGTGCGCAGGCCCGGGCAGGGGGTCGTGCGGGGGCGGGGGCTGCGCAGCCCCGGGCAGGGGGTCGTGCGGGTGCGCGTAGCCCCGGCGCGGGCACGGAGCGCGGAGCGGGCGCGGCGCTCGGTGTGCGCGCCGCCGGGCGGGGGGGCGGGGGGCGCCCCGCGTGCCCCGGCCGGGAGCGGCCGTGCCCCCCCGCCCCGCCGCCGCCGCCGCCGCCGCGCACAGCCGCAGACACGGGCGGCCGCGCCGGCAGCCGGCGGCTCGCATGCAGCCGGGGATTACGGCGGGGCGAGGGCAGCGCGGGCTCGGCTCTTATCCCCTCCTCGGTCCCCCCCTCCGCCCGCCACCCCAGCCGCTCGCCGCGCGGCTGCTCCGGCGGCTTTTCATCTCCGGGGGTAGGAGCGAGATGCCTTTGCCGTGCTTCTTCCACCCCCAGTCCTCTCCGTGCCGGGGGGGCGGTGATGTGGAGCTGGGAATGTAGAGGAAAACCCTCCCCGGGAAGAAGCGACCAAAACAAATCTCTCTCCGTGGCTTTGGCGGCCGCGCAGTGCCCGGGGAAGCCTCAGCAGCCCCTGCCAGCGCCGGGGAATCCCTCCTGCAGCCCCCGGCGGCGCCCCGGGCGCCCGCCGAGCAAGGTAAGCGGGAGGGCATCCCTCCTCCGCCGAGGGCTGCCTTTTGGTTTTATTTGTATTTATTTTAGAGCCCGAGTCATCCACGCCTCCCGCGCTGATGGGACTGTGGAGGGAGGCGAGAACTGCCGGCTGGCCGCCGGTGGGTTGCGGGGCGCCCGGGCCGGACGGGAGCGCCGCGCTCCCGCGGGGAGCCCCGGGTGCGCCCCGGGCGCGGCGGGGAGCGCCCCTGGGGAGGGGGAATGCTCGGCGGGGCGGGACGGACACGGGGTGTCCTCCCCGGCTGCCTGGATCGGTCTGAGGGAGGAGAGTGCAACCCTCACGCTGGAGCGCTTTGGAAACCATGAATTGTATTTTTGTTCCATCAGAGCTGCTAAAGGGAGTGGGGGGAATGACATTTCGTAGTATTCTACCTCCTGCTGTGGGTGAGCTCTACAGAGAAAGGCTCGTCATTTGTTTCCGACGCTCTAATAACGCTTGTGGAAACCTGATGATACAAAACCTCAGTGTTCTCCGTAGCTGTCGTTGGAATTACCCCATCTACCCAGGGACTGAAAAATCCCCTCTATCAAAGAAAATACATGTAGCATTGTGGTAGTCTAAAACATAGTCATATATGCTTTCTGTAGGTATGTAGCATGCTGACAGTTCCCTGGATTTAAAAACCTAAATGTCTTTATGAACAGGCATGTTCACTGCTGTATGGTTTCTACAAACCGTTCAGTGTGTTTCTTCTATCAGAATTTCACTGCCGGGGGAAGGAAGACCTTTGTTTATACACTATGTATGTAGTGTCCGTATTTATAGTAGGGTTTGGACTTAATTCAAGTTACATAATGATTAAGATACAAATAGGAAGTATATTTGCAGTTTTTTGGACATTTTAATTCGTTTCAGATAAGACTGTCTCTGGCATCACTACCAAAATTGTCACTTTGTCGATGTTTATGTAAAAAGGGAAGCGTCCATAGCATCAGGTGGAGACAGCATTCCTTGGCAAATACACAGTCATCAAGACCTTGCTATCAAAAGTACACCTGAGGAAAGGATTTCAGTGACCCCATCCTGTAGCTCTGAGAAGCTGCCAGGATTGGTTTAGGAGAGGAAGAATAGCACTGAGACTGGGCAGGCTTGGCAGGGAGAAAAGCCTGTCTGGTGATGTTTTGCTTTAAAGACGCTTAGACTTCAAGTCTGCTCAACTGGCAAGTCTATCCAAGTTAGTGCAGAGATAGCACCAAGCCTCAGAGGCTGGGCAAGGTCTGTGAAACTAAACATCCTAACAAGCCTGGGGCAGGATCCTAGAGAGTTTTAGTAGAAACTGTCGGGAGCAGGGTCAGTGCGTACATGCCCCTTGTGAGATTTGTTTGCTCTCCAATCACTGAGATGTGCTAGCAAAGCTCTGGAAATATTTCCCAGAGAGATGAGATGCAATACAAACAAAAAAGTTTGTTTCTGGTTCTTAACACCTTTGTCTTCTCTGTTCAAACAACATCTGATAAACTGTCTCTTCACTCGGCCTTAGTGGAACTTGCAGCTGTCTTGTTATAATTTTTTTTCTTTTTCCAAATTATGCTTTTGCAGGCAGCTCTCACCAAAGCATTTGAATTGCTTTTGCCTCCTTCTTTCTCAGCTGGATGCTGTCACTGGGGCTCAGCAGGTTGGCCTCATTCAGACAAATGCAGACAGTAAAACATCTTCAGCTCGAGATGAGGGAGTAGTGCTGTTTGGAGCAGCATGCTTCAGTCTGAGCTTTTCCATTGGCTTCAGCGTTTTGAAATGTCCCATTGCTGTAACGATGCCATATCATACGTATTTATTCATGCTTAGCCTTTTTTTTTCCTCTAAGTGAAAGTTAATTGGCAAATTCTGGCTTGCCATTCAAAGCAAGGCGAGGGGTCAAGATTTGCAATAGCTTTCTTGCCAACATTTGGGATTTTGCCAAACAGCTTGCTACTGTCACTTTTAGAAGAAAATCCTAATCTTACGTGACTTCCATGAGCTTCATGTTAACTACATGCTCAGGTAAAATATTTTCCATGATGCTACTGTATTTAAAGCTACCTGCTGGAGGACATTTCAGTCCGTGTTTCACTCTGTCTGTTGTTCTTATATAAACAGCATGTTGGGGAGGGTCTGTCTGTTCTCTGTTCTTCATGGCTTATAGGAACACGAGCTGAGATACTTGGTGAAGGGGGCAGTGACTGGCAGCATGTAGTGCAGTGGGGGATTCCACTGCAGACCCCTCTGAAGGTGTCTGCTCTACCAGAGTACAGACCTGCTGCTCCCGACAGACTGAGCCAGAAGGGGAAGCACTTAAAGTTTCAAGCTACTTCAGCTTCATCAGAGCAGGCATACATGCATTCTAAAAATGAGTTTTTGTATGTTTTCAGGGATCATTTCTATTAACTCGTCATGTAATTGCATAATGCTTTCTGACCCAGCAGTGCTCACAGCTCTTGAAGTTAAGTAACAATTGCCTCTGAAAGGACTTTCCGTTTCTCTCATGTATTTTTATAGGAATTTTTTTCATTTTTAGGAATAAGGTTCTTTTACCTAATAGGTGTCTGAATATTATAAACATGGCTGCATGATAAAAAACAATCTGCTTTTCACTTTGTTGAGTTGGGCTGTTTCTACTCTCATCGGGATATGAGCACCCTAAGAGAAAACATTTTTGATTTCCCATCAGTAGCTGGCACCTTTTTATTGTGGTTATTGCCGAGGTAGTGGCACTGGGTGTTTGATTTCTTTGATTTTATATCTTTTAAATCTTTGGGACATGTTCTCTTATCTCACATTTAACAGGTAGAAATGAGTGTCTAGTTTGTAACAAGAATATTAACTGTAAACCAAAATAAACTTTCCAATTTCTAATTGTGGAGATCTTTTAAGATGTGCAACAGTGTTCTACGGGATACTGTGAAAATAAATTGCCTGGGACATTATACAGTAGATTTTATCCTATTGTAAATGTAGATTTTTTTTGTGCAATTCCATAGCTTCCTATGTTTGCTTATATATAATTCTCTGACTATATGGAAAGGATATGGAAAGAATTTCATTATTTTGAATTTTTTTCTTCAGTATTATGCAATTAGAGGGATCATATTGCATGCTATAATAGATACATTGCTCAGTCATGCTCAAATTCAATCTAAGTAAAATGCATATATATGACTAAATATAAAAACTGAACAGAGAAGCTTAACAACTCTATTTTTTTATTGACCAGAACTTGGAAATTTCTTATCTTGCTTAGCTATTGGTACAAAGTCAGTCCCAGTATAGCTTCCCAGACCACTAAATACCATAAAAGCCTTAGACATAATATGTGTCAGTCAAGATATTTAAAATCTATTAATCTCAAAATCACCTGTATTCTTCATAAAAGATAGAAAGACTGCAAAGGCTATTCTGCTTTTTGTCCTTCCCAGTGCTTGTTACAGCACATGCAGAAATTTCAGTGCAAGTCGCACATTCGGCAAGTCCTGAAATTTCACTTGTTTACTGTGCCATACCTTGCTGTGTTCCAGGGGCTGGAGTAAACAGACAATGAGGTTTTTTAGACTACTTTTGTTCACCAGAATGAAAGTATGATGATGTTAACTGGATAATCAGCAAATAAAGAATATTATTTTGAATATACTTCTTCTTGGATTATTGTGATCGCATGAACAATATGGAAACAGTAATGAAAAAGTCTTAGGCCACTAAAGTTAGTGGAGTTTTTAATTTATTTGTTTCTAATGCAGGAAATCTATATTTAGCCATAATGGTAGAGCACTGTGACTTAGGTGTCTGGCTTCTATACATCCCTAATCCTCCTCTGGATAACTATAGAGTAGTCAGTAGCATCACTGCTGGCACCAGCAAGAGACTCAGAACAACAGTGTATTAGCTAATAAATAATATATGTCATACTGGCGTAATGCAGCTCTGAGCATTTAGGAGTAGGCTGCGATAAGCAGCAGTTGTAGTCTTTACAAGGAACAATGGCAATCAACCAATTTACCTCTCATAGTACTGTGACAGGGGGACTGTGGTACACTGTAAAACTGCAAGGGCATTTACAGTCTGAGCCAAGGCAGAGGGGCTGAATAGCTCTCTTACCACAGCACTGGCACATGATGCAGAAGCTCTAGGCTTATCAATGCTTCTCCCTGGGAAATCATACTTGCTATTGCAGGGTGTTCTTCGTGCTGCCATCATATTCAGGTATTTACTTGTTGGGAAATAAACATCAGCTCTTTATGTTACGGGGAAATGAATGCAAAGCTGTGCTGATAATTAACTGAACAAAGCTCTCAAACGTAATCTTCTTTGATGACACTGGAGATGAGCTTCTCCCTCTGACTACCTAACAAGTTAAGAAATAGAAATCAGTTATGGCAGTACAATCCAAATACAGAATAAATTTGCCTCAGAGCTTTAATAAGATATCTCAAGGCAGTTCATAATATTTATTTCACAGTACCTCATGAATGGTTAACTTCTAGAAAATTAGTTGCATTTTCAATATATAGAGATAAAAATTACCATCAAATGCAACAACGAAGCCATAATGCTGCTTTCTACAGAGTTTTCAGTTGTGTCATTTGCCCTCTTAAAGTATGAGGATTTGGTTTACCTGCAAGGTTGTTGACCTCATCTCAGCTGGATGTATTCTCAGATGACTAAATAATCCTGCTATAATTTATGGCTATACGTTCAGTGTAAATTTACATATACCAGAGAGATCCTGAGACAGTTTGAGCAGAAAGAGCTGGCAAGCTGCAGCAGCTAGAAGAATCCCACTAATTTATTTAAGCAGACTCAAACCAGTGAATTGGCCTAATTATCCATGAAATCACAAAGCTGTGAGTGACAGTGGTTGTTGAGATTAATAGCACACAGTGTCGATTTACCTTGACAGGAGTGCCATCTAGAAGGTCTTGCCTTCTAGAATATTTGCATCTCGTGCTTTCTTCATTCTCATTATTGCTGACATAGAGCAAACCTCTTAACTGGGTAAGCCTTGTGCTTGAATTTATACTCAGGACTAGCCTGGCTACTGATAGTCACTTTAGTCCCTATCTAGGCATATCAGTAAAATAGCATTAGCATTATCTTCTGCTACCCTTGAACTAAAGAAGGGATGAGAATGTTTGGCTGCTCCAACGTGTCTACAGATCACGTAGGAAGAAACCAAATTGTCTGGCTTTTGCTCAGTAACCTTGTGATTAGGTACTCATTAAGAAAAATCAAACTTTTGTGCCTTTCATAGATTAACATGATGCAAACAAATACTTCATTTTTGTAATCCAAGTTTCTCCCCAGCCAAAGGACTGGTCACACCTCTCAGTTACAGACTCATTCATGTCTGTCGCCTTTCAAGTGCCTCCTTCTTGCTCAATAGGAATGGGGATGGTCTCCATCCCTGCGGCCATGCTGAGGATTACTGATAGCAGCAGTGGCCTGGAAGTACAAATGACGGGTTTGAAGCACTAGGGATGAATGTGGTCCCTGGTGAATGTTTAATGACCAGCCAATTACATCAAAGTGGAACCAAGTCCACCACCTCAAAGTGTATTTTGAAAGGAGTGAATCTTGTTCAGTTCTTTTGAAGGACTGTGTTTTACAAACCTCTTGTAAGAGGAGGTGCAAGAGAATATCATGTGAGTAGGTTGTATCCCTTTTGATCCTGCTTATGCATTGGGCCTGGATAGGAGTTGAGAGCATCTTCTTCCTGACTGTAAAGTATTATGTTGATCCTGCCTTAGAGGCTCCTACACCCTTCTTTGAACTTGGGTCTTGAGTGTTTAATATTAGAAACCCTGAACTAATGGCTCTGATGAAGCACATTTTTAAGAGGATGCTGTGGCTTTTAAAAAGACATTTTGGCTTGATAGAGGTAAATAAATTAATTTATAGTGACAGTTTTATAAAAGTGTTCCTTTTAGCCTGTCTTGATTTAAGAATTATAACAACAGTAGCATGGGGCTGTGCATGATAGTGAGTCCTCCCTTTCTTCTATTGTCAGGTCAATTTGAGGGTCAAAAATATCAATACTCCTTGTATCGGGAACTAAAAGTCAGTAGGGCTTCTTCTCTAGTGTTAAACTGAAGTTCCTGAGAACAGCTTTCCCTTACTGATTCCCAGACCAACTGTATCTTTACATAGTATGTGGAACCAAAACACTCAAGATAAGTTTGGGAAGCAAAGTTTTCTGCTTTCTGGATGACTGCTTCTCTCAGATGGGCCAAGTAACATGCTGGGTTGTACGAGACCCTGCACGACAATTTCCAGTAGTAGTTTGAGTTGTTTTTCCAAGGCATTCTGTAGTTGAAGACATCAAAATGTTGAAGGGGTGGATTCTTCAGAATCAAGACTAGACTGAAATTTGTCTTAATTTTTAATGATAAAAGCTTTTTGTAAAGACTTGCTGATGCTGTGACCTCAGAGACATTTTCAGCTATGTACAAAGGCACTTGTCAAAACTGAGTCACCCAAAAATCAAGGCCTTGATTCATTCCTTTATTCCAGCTTCAGGGCTTCTGTGAAGCACCAGCAATAGGAGAGTGGGCTGGGCTCCTGATGGGTTGAGACAAATGTCTCTTGAGGAAATCTGCCCCTCTCAAACTTTAATCTTTGGCCATGTCTCTTCCTGTCTGTTGTCCAGGTAAGTCTAGGTTTACCATTTACCCTGATTGAATCAGGGAACAGTCCGGTTAGAAATGGTTCAAAATTAAATTTTTTTACAGAGGCAGTAATTGAACACAAATGTTTTTTACAAAGACATCACTTAAGAATACAGCTATGCTTTCCTTAATTGCAGATTTAGGATGGTGGCATTGCATGTTTCTGCTTTATTAGAAAACTCAAACATTATACCAGGATTCTGGACAAAGTGCAGCATCCAGAGTTTTGGGTAGTATCATTCAAAGAGGGATAAAATCTGACTCTTTTGTCAGATGTGCCTCATTGCTTCAGACATCATTTTCTGTGTATATGGGATAATATATGTTGTGTAATATTTCCCTGCCTATAAACCTAGAATCATCATTCAGTAGTACACTGTGCAAGCTTTTCTTCAGGAGAACAAAAAAACATCTGTGAAGTTCTTCAGTGTTTTCAGCTACTTGGCAGCACTGCTATTGCTAGGAAGCAGCAGAAGATTGAAGGGTTAGAGAAGATGACATATTTAGAATAGTACTAAAACTAATTGTTTTAGGACAACTGGTTATGTAGTGCTTCCTCAAAGAACAAATTATGTGTTGACAATCTTCTCCATCATCTTAATGCATTGCAATACAATTAGAAGAAAAAATCAAGTAGTGGATAAATAAATTGCAATTCAAAGCTCTAATTTATTAATATTAATATGTTTACTATTATTGGTGTATCCTATATATGTAACATCTGTACACTCTCAAAGAGTTGTATGGAAGTACCAACAAAACCTGTGGATCCAGAGTGTTAGCTGGGATACAAATGTGTAGTCTGATTTAGACCTAAAATGAGGACCTTACATAATCGCATTTCTGTCATATCTGGTTGTTTGAAACTAAAGAAAATGATCTGCCATTCGGCCTTACACTTCTCTGTGACAGCTCATCTCCTCTGAAATTTCCAGGGAAGGCTAAATAAGTAGTGAAAGACAGTATCTTTGGCAAAAGCAATAACTCAGCTCTTAGCAACCAATTGTAAACATAAATAGTAAAGTGCAGATACGACCAATAACTACATCCTAAACAAGAGATGTTTCAATCTGCAATGGAAATGCAACTGTTTTTGTAAGCTGAGCAGGAATGCATCAAGATTGTTTGTGAGGATCATATAGCCATGCTTGTCACAAGCACCAACAGCGGATCATGGCTAGTAAAGAAAGACAGAGAACCAGAGCTGATCTGGAATAAAGGCTGGTGGGGATCTTGATTCAGTGCTGGGATGGGCTGCAGAGCTATGTTCATTGTCTCTCTTGAGACCTCAGTGCAGGCTGAAGGGGTGCTTCAGACCCAGCACTTGTGACGAGGTCCTACTCGAAAAGGCCACTTGAGTCTCAAATTCCACATGAGTCTTGAGGTAAAATTACCCTGACTGTTCTCAAGAGCATTCAGCTTTTTGGTGTGAAGCGGTTTGCGTCACCTGTAGTGTGTCTAGAACCCACCCACACGGCTTTACCTTGTGTAGGAGCTTAAGCAAGTGATTATAAGTGCTATTGGGGTAGTTAGAAAACTCAAATAAGTTGAAACTGCCAATCTTGTGTGACTACAAGATTTTACAAACATTTTATCAGTTATACTCTCCCTCTTTTTCTGTCTTCTGTCACCTTACCTATTTCTGTCTGGATTTTCTTATCCAAGGCTCTTAGGGAATATGTAAAGTCTCAGAGTCTGCTGCTCCTTGGTGAAGTTCAGCTCATCTAAAAGACACTTCTGTGCTCAAGATGGTGAGAACAGGGAGTTAGCAGACAGACTGATTTAGTTGATCTGAAAAGTTCGTCTATAACAGGCCCCATCTTTATCGAGTGTTTCCTGCAATCTCTGAGACTTTGCGCAGCCAACATTTAAATTTTCACATACCAGAAATAAATAATCTGTGAGGTCTGTTATGAAAAGGAAATAATCATTGTTTCAGACCAGTTACTCATAGCTCCAAGAGTAGGTTTTTCAGGATTTACTCTCAAAGCAGTTTCCATAGACCAACCTGTCCATAGCTGTAAGCAGAACTCTCAAGTCTCAGGTGAGATTTGGTTGTAGTTCATATAAGGACTCAGCTCTCCAATAATGGCTCTGACCAAGGTTTTAGTCTGGCAAGAACCAACCATTGCTTGCAGGGAAGCTCTGTCACAGAGTTCACAGGCGGAGGCTCCATCTTTGCCCCCTCAGACCATGTAGCTTCAGGTAGTTTCACCCACTGAAGACTGAGGACTTGAGCCCAAGTGCTGTCACCAGTAGTTCAAATAATCAAAGCTCATCTAATTCTCTCCCGTGCATGCATGCATGTGTTCCTGCATATGGATATGAAACTGAGACATACACTGAAGCTCAGTAATACTTTAACATGTTTCCTGACACTTCCTGCCCTCAGCTTGCCAATCCTTAACTATATGAGATTTGACATCTGTAAAGGTGGGAAATGGAAATAAAGAACAACTCATTTGAGTGGGATGCTTTTATGCAGAGTTTTAGCTATCACCTCAGCCATTTTTTTAAAAACTGAAATTAAGGGAAAATTCTAGTAATAAAGATCCTACAGCACACCATTAAGAAACTGCAGGTCTTCATATTTTGAAACAAAGAACAGACATTTGATAGCTGAGATGTGGCAGCAGAGATTGCAGACTCACAGAATGTGCTGAGTTGGAAGGGACTCACAAGGATCATTAAGTGCAACTCTTAGCCCTGCACAGGACCATCCCCAGGAGTCATACCAAGAGCCTGAGAGTATTGTCCAAATGCTTCTTGAACTCCAGTGGGGTTGGTGATGTGACCACTTCCCTGGGGAGCCTGTTCCAGTGCCCAACCACCGCCTGGGTGAAGAACCTTTTTCTAATATCCAACCTAAACCTCCCTTAACACGACTTCAGGCCATTTCCTTGGGTCCTATCACTGATCACCACAGAGAAGAGATCAGTGCCTGCCCCTCCTCTTCCTCTCATGAGGAAGTTGTAGACCTCAATGAGGTCTCCCTTCAGTCTCCTCCAGGCTGAACAGACCGAGTGATCTCAGCTGCTCCTCATATGGCTGCCCCTCAAGGTCCTTCACCATTTTCGTTGCCTTCCTTTGGATGCTCTCTGACAGCTTAATACCTTTCTTATATTGCAGTGCCCAAAACTGCACACAATATTCAAGGTGAGGCTGCCCCAGTGCAGAGCAGAGTGGGACAGTCTGCTCCCTCAGCCGGCTGGCAATGCTTTGCCTGATGCCCCCCAGGACACAGTTGGCCCTCCTGGCTGCCAGGGCACTGCTGACTCATATTCAACTTGCCCTCGACCAGGACACCCAAGACCCTTTCCACAGCACTGCTTTCCAGCATCTCATTCCCCAGATATTACAGCAGAGCAGAAGCTGAAATAAAGGAGAATCATGTGACCAAATAAGCTGGCATATGAAGCTCAAAAAATATGTTTGCTCAGTAGAAATGTATTAGTTTGTCACAACTAACTTGCTCTATCTTTTCTTGCCTAACTGGCTGGATCCCAGGTTGTAGGCTCTAGGAGTCAGACCCTGAGGTGGGCACAGACTTTCTAAGCCTTTTTAGAATCATAGAGTATCTCCAGTTCTCCAGTTAGAAGAGACCCATAAGGATCTTGGAGTTCAACTCCATGCTCCTCACAGGACTACTTAAAACTAAAACCTAAACCATATCACTAAAAGCATTGACTTGATGCTCCTTGAACTCTGACAGTCTTGATGCTGTGACCGCTTCCCTGGGGAGACTGTTCCAGTGACCAACCACGCTCTCAGTGAAGAACCTTTGCCTGATGTCCACTCTGAACTTCCCCTGACATTACACTTACAAAACCTAAAGCTAGTTTTTTCAGAAAGTGTTACGTATCTGCATTATACATAAGCTGAAGATCTAATAAGTCAATTTTAATAGCCAAACTAGAAAATGCAACAACGGTGTCCCCACATTTTTCTTGATTTCAGTGAGCATTTTTGCATGTGAAGAAAAACCAACACATTGATCTTAGATTCTCCAGACCTGAAAAAAAAAAAATTGAGTGAGATCACCCAAATAATTTGTTTAATAATTTCAAAATGTCTCATTTTGATCCAGAGCTTTCTTAACTTTTAAAAAACGTAATTTAGTACATTTAGAACCAGATTTTGTTTAAAAACATTGAAGACACTTTGACCAAATTGTGAAAACTTCCATTTGTTTTCAAAGCAAGGAAATTAAGAAAAAGAATATTTTTTTGCAGACAGCTTGACAAGTTTTGACAAAAAGACATCTTCTGACAAATAGTAGAAATTTGTCTTTTAAAAGTCAGAAGAAAGCAAAATTTTTCCCTTTTCCTGGGGGTCTTATGATACAGCCTTTTCTTACATACCACGTTCTTTTTTCCTCACTGCTTTAAATGCAGGATGTGCTCCAAGCATGTTTATTTCGTTTAGCTTCTCTACTTTCTTTGGCAAAATTCATATGGCAAAGACTGGGAGAGATGTTTATGACTAAGGCATGCAGAAGTACCTTGGATGTGAATCCTTTTGGACCAGAGGTCTTGCACGTGGAGTCCCTGCAAGGGGCTGGCGCTGCTCGGACCAGCTGGCACAGTGACCCCCGTGTGTGCAGTTACACTCACCCGGACTCTAAAGCAGATGACTGCAAGCAAACCACTTATTAGGAGCAGATCTTGAAGCATGCTGACTCTCCAGCCATCCCTGCAAATGATTTGGGAGCATCCTGACTGTGCCGTGGCAGGTGATGCTCCGGCAATGTGACAGCACAGACAACTGGGTTCCTCAGCCTGAGGGTTTAATCTGCTCATGTAGGCATGCCCATCAAATGTGCTGAAAATGCTAAGGACCCTGTAAAAAGTGGGTATCTCAGTGTGAGCAGCCAAAACTTGAGCATCTATGACCTTCATTTCTCCATTATAAGGCAATGGTAATGGTGGCCTCCTACTGAAGGGGAAACTGGGATATCCTGGAATCACTTGGGTAGGATAGTGAGAGCTCCCTGAGGGAAATTCAGCACTTTGTGTGTAATGTAGGCCTTGCAGCAGGAAATGCTGAAAAACATCAGAGGCCAAGTACCGAATGAGAAAGATGAAAAGAAATGGTAAATAATTACCCATTCACATAAAGCAGAAGGGGAATCACACCATAAAAAGCTGAATGCCTGTGGTGCAGGGGAAGGCACTTAATCTTCCTTCTGGCTTTCCCTAGCTTTTTGAGTAGTAGCCTTTGAAGTTTTCACTTTTATTTAATGCAAAGGATTGGCTTTGGTTTGAAGAGGTTTACAGAGTATTACAGGTATTTTGCTACAAAGTAATTTTATTATTGCACAGTAAGAATATGGGGTTTATCTGGAGTTGCTCTTATATATATCTGGGGGTAGAATTTGTGTCTTTCTCTACTGATTGCTAAGAGTGCTGGTGAGCGGCAGGCTGGCTTTGCCTGCCTGCCAAGGGGTGGTTACATTTCTCACTAGCCCATGGTGGACAAGGTGCACGGCGGAACTGCATACAGCCAAAAGGCTAAGGCAATAAACTAAGCTGAAAAATATTTGAAGCCTTCTCAGGAAAAAAAAATAGTAGTGTTCTGAGTTAGTTACAGTAACTAAAATCCAGAAAGGTAATTTAGTGAATTATAAAGGTAACCTCACTTTTATCATTTTGTAATAATGAAAGAGCTGGTGATTTTGTATTAAAATTTCTAATATGGATTTTAAAATTAAACATGTTACATAGTTAGAGTGCTTCCACTAATTTCCTTTTGTGAGAAGGTAACCCACCTAGTTGATCAAGGGAAGCCTGTTAAGGTAAACTTTTTGAATTTCAGTAAATCTTTTGATACTGTCTCTCACAGTATCCTTCTGGACAAAATGTTCAGCAAACGGTTGGATAAATATGTCATGTGATGGCTGAGCAACTAGCGCATGGGTTGAGCGCAAAGAGTTATAGTGAATGGGGTAACATCAGGCTGGAGACTGGTCACTACTGGGGTTCCGCAGGGCTCTGTGTTTGGCTTAGTTCTCTTAAACATATTCATAAATTACTGGGACGCAGGACTTGAAGGGATACTAAGTAAGTTTGCAGATGATACAAAATTGAGAGGAGCTTTTGACTCCCTGGAAGACAGGGAGGCCCTGCAGGGAGACCTTGACAAATTAGAGAGATGGGCAATCACCCACCACATAAAGTTTAACAAGGGCAAGTGCTGGATTCTCCACGTGAAATGGGGCAACCCTGGATGTATATACAGGCTAGGAAATGAGATGCTGGAAAGCAGTGCCGTGGAAAGAGACCTGGGGATTCTGATCAAGGGCAAGTTGAGTATGAGTTCAGCAGTGCCCTGGCAGCCAGAAGGCCAACCATGTCCTGAGGGGCATCAGGCAAAGCATTGCCAGCTGGTCGAGGGAGGGGATTATCCCACCCTGCTCTGCACTGGAGCAGCCTCACCTTGAATATTGTGTGCAGTTTTGGGTGCCGCAATATAAGAAGGATGTAAAGCTATTAGAAAGTGTCCAAAGGAGGACTACAAAGATGGTGAAGGGTCCAGAGGGGAAACCGTATGAGGAGTGGCTGAGGTCACTTGGTCTGTTCAGCCTGGAGAAGAGGGGAGACCTCATTGCAGCCTACAGTTTCCACTCATCTCTTCTTTGTGGTGACCAGTGATAGGACCCGAGGGAATGGCCTGAAGTTGTGTCAGGGGAGATTTAAGTTTGATATTAGTAAAAGAAAGGTTTTTCACCTAGAGGGTGGTTGGGCATAAAACAAGCTCCTCAGGGAAGTGGTCACAGCACCAAGCCTGACAGAGTTCAAGAAGCATTTGGACAATGCTCTCAGGCTCATGGTGTGATTCTCGAGGCTGTCCTGTGCAGGGCCAGGAGTTGGACTTCGATGATCTCTTTTGGTCCCTTTCAATTCAGGAGATTCTACGTTTTTCTTAAAGGCACAGTTAAATACAGATTTTGTAGCCTGAGTTTGCAGAAAAGTTGTGCAGGAAGAAATTTTTAAAAAATTATCATCAGAGAACAAAAGGAAGTGTGAAGAACAAATGAAGGTGGGAAGAAAAGTTAGGAAGCTAACTAAAAGAATTTATTTATTTATTTTAAAGTTATATACTCTGCTTCTTGTATATATTTTTATGATGGAACTCTGTGAAAAAGGCAAAAATCACCCCTATGGTTCAAGATTCTTCATTTGGGAAAATGAGTTTTATTTTTTATCTTTTCAGAGTGCTACACGTTGTGAATTCTGGTTCATCCCTTGGTACATATATACATAACACCTTCTCAACACTAAACTTAATAGTGTTTCACTGCTGACTTTAGTGTGGCCACTGGGTTTTTAAAGCTTTTTAGAAAAGCCACATTTCCTCAAGTAGGAAGCTGCAACCAGTAATTATACTGACAAACCAGAAAATGTTTTATCAGCTTTACACCAGTCTTCCTGACACTATAATTTTTGCATTGTTGAACATGTGTGGTAACTACACTGCAGAAAAGCTAAAACGATGCATAGTCTCGTGCATCTTTAGTTTCTACAATCAGAAAAATAAATGAGGATATGGTTAACCTAAGATCAGCTGCTTGATTTCTACCGTGTTTTACTCGATATTGCTAATATTAGGGTACACATTTTCATTTTAAAAAAGAATAATTCCCCGAGATAAAATAATGAATAAACCAGTGAACGTCTCTAGAAATTGCCTGAAGACTTGAGTGATTTCATGGAGAATGACAGAACCTCTCTGAATTGCTTAAATTTTTGTGTTTTCTTATATAAGACAACCTTTAAAGGAGAAACATCATTGTACATTAAAGTCTAAAAGGATTTTTTTAAAAAAATAAAGTTTGCAAATATTTCCTCTGTAGAGAATTATCCTCTCATAAATACTTACTCTTTGTATGGATGTCTGTATGTCAGAAGACTGATAAATGCATCACAGACCACTAGGAGATGCTTAAGTGAGGAGATCTTGAGAAGACTTGAGTCCCCGCCTTCTCGGAAGTCTCACCATCATCCCCTTGCATATAAGGCAATGAGGAGGAGAGTAAAATCAAAGGAAAAAGTCAGCCTAAGGTCCGGAGGGAAAAAACAAAACACAAAACAAACACAACAGAAAGGTACATATACTGTGTAAAACTACTGATGCCAGGGCTTTGATTTTGGTAGGACATTTATCTTTACAAGTGGAGTTATCAGATTATATTTTTTGTGAATGAATGTAAATATTAAAGGTTTAAACCCCCCCGTAATTAGGCCCAGAAGTGCTCTAGGTTGCACTGGGAGGTGAGGAGGGATCTTCACACTGTGGTGCTGGATGCAGGATGGGAAGAGGCAGAAAATTTTGGCTGTTGTGGTTTTGTGGTGTTCAGCTTGACAATGAAATTGCTAACTAAAATGGTGGTGCTCTGGGCTGTTGCCATTTTCCTCTTTCCTGGTGTTTTTGGACATGGCAATCTGTTAACACCTGTATTGTACGTGGCTGAGTCTTAATTTATCTGTTGTTGGAGGAACTTTTAATGTTTAGATATAATGAGGTTTAGCAATTTTAATTTTATGCCAGCAACATAGTCAATACTGTCATAAGCATGTCTGACGACACACTGAAATAATTCTTTGTTTTTCCTGATACTTTTAATAAAGGATTATTCTAGGTCCTCACTGCTTTGGTGATGATCTGGTCTTCGTGACCTTCTAATTCTCTTCCAAATTTCTACCTTTTTTCGTGGTGAATTTGTACCCATTTATTCTTGTGCCATCATGGTCCTTTAGTACAAATAGTTCTTCTCCCTCACAGGTGTTTACTCCTGATGTATTTATAGATAAGAATCCCTCCCATCATAACCTTCATGCTTACTCTGCAAAGAGGATCAAATTCTTGTATGCATCAAACGCTTTTTTAAAGCTGGACTTTTTTCACTTGATTTCAAACAAAACAAAAGAAAACAAACAAACAAACAAAATCCCCCAAATTGTTGAATTGTTGATTTGCAGAGAACAGGAGGAGGAGATGTCAACTCTGGGAAATTACTAAAGAGGATTTTCCAAGTTTGGAACAGGAGCTTGTCTAAGCATCCTTAATATTCTCCCTTTGGGCCATGATACCATTGCTAGGTTATTATTTAAGCTCTGGGTCTGACAGTTGACCATAGTAGAGCAGGTGAGTGGGTTTCCTTCCTGTTCGATACTGATATTCCAAATTTAGTGACAAACAGCTGCACTTCAGAGTTCACTGCAGCGCTAGGCACAGTGAGTGAGGATGCACTTGTGGATTATTAAAAATGATGCTGCTGATTGCTGTCTGCAGCAATTTAACAGGTGAAAAGTGGGGCAGAAAAGAGCCTTACAGAACGTCCAGAGAACAGTATGCACAGCCCTTGCCTATATAACATGTATCACTGGTCAGTTGGATGCAGAAGAGTTAGGATTCTTTTGTCCTATTTGTAAAGAAATAATCATTGTCTAGTGCTAGAAAATTTGACTTGTCATGATGACAATTCAATAGTTTGGTGAATAACGTTTACCCATGAAGTAATACAGCAAATCAAGATTTGAGTTGGGAGAGGGAGAGAAGCAGTTTAGTTGGGATATTTTGGTATGCTGCAACTGCTTGATTCAGTTTCAGTATCTCCCAAATTTGAATTCTTTAATAAAAGTGAGACTGGCCTCTGTCTTACTTTTTTCTTATGGATATCCCTACAATCTTTCCATTGCACACCTCATACATTAACTGCCAAGTAATCAGATTAAGCTAACATAGCTGCATCACAAACTGATTTAAAAAAGCCGCAGAACCCCCCAAGTCCTTTGTACAAATCGTCACAGTTGATTTTCACAAATGCAGAAGTACAAGTTTTTCCTTTGCTTAAACATAGTGTTCTTAGCTGTTCCAGTTGTTCCAGTGGTTCTGTATATTACCACAGAAGAGTATCATTATAGAGAGAGCAAATTACTAACATTAAGTTTTCGTCTGCATATTAAAGTGTGCAAAGAGAGAGAGAGAGAGATTGGGGGATATATTGTACATAGCAATATTCTAATTTTTTGTCTTTTTTAGCTTCAGGAATGGAGCTGTGTGTCTGAAGAGGACTCTGCCCAAATATTTGTAGTGTCCAAGCTCACTCTCCTAAGGACTCTGGTGTTACAACTCCATCTTTTTCAGAATGGCTGAGAAGGCTCCACCAGGGATCACCAAAAAGTCTTCAAGGTCTACCCTTTCTCTCCCTCCAGAACCAGTGGAGATCATTAGGAGCAAAGCCTGCTCACGGAGAGTTAAAATAAATGTCGGTGGGCTCAACCATGAAGTGCTGTGGAGGACTTTGGACAGACTTCCAAGGACACGATTAGGAAAGCTCAGAGACTGCAATACCCATGAATCTCTGCTAGAAGTATGTGATGACTATAATCTAAATGAAAACGAATATTTTTTTGATCGACACCCAGGGGCTTTCACTTCCATTTTGAATTTCTACAGGACAGGGAAACTACATATGATGGAAGAAATGTGTGCTCTTTCTTTTGGCCAGGAGCTTGATTACTGGGGGATTGATGAGATATATTTAGAATCTTGCTGCCAGGCAAGATACCATCAAAAGAAAGAGCAAATGAACGAGGAACTGAGGAGAGAGGCAGAGACAATGCGAGAGAGAGAAGGGGAAGAGTTTGATAATACCTGCTGCCCAGAGAAAAGGAAGAAGCTTTGGGACTTGCTGGAGAAACCCAACTCATCTGTGGCAGCAAAGGTAAGATAAACAGTAGGCTTAACACAAAGACAGTAGAAAATAGTTTCATGACCAATGCGTCTGACTTTGAGGAATTGACAACTTTCACTAAAATATTCAGAGAAAAGAAGAATCTAAAAATATACATATCATGAAGTGAATACACCCAAATCTGTCCTAAACCCCACTGAAATCAGCAGAAGAAACTGCTGAATTCAGTTGTTTTTAGGCAACTACTGTACTGTGCTTTTGCTGTAATGTGATCAGAAACATCTGTGTGATTCTTAATGGACTTCATATCGAATGAAAATACTGCCAGAGACCACTATTTATTTGTTTGTTAGGAAACCATTTGGTTATGAGAAATGTACATTTCAGTATTGCTTGTCCTGTTACAGGCTCTGCATAGGTGTGGTGTCAGTGTTTCATAAGTTGTCCTGGGTAGATTATCAAAGTGTCAGCAGCTGGTCTGGCATGGTTTTACACTGGGCAAGGATTGCAGTACGTTTTCTCTTATACTACATTTTTGCAATCAAGCATTAGAGTGTTCTGTATAAAAATATTAAAGTGCATATACACATATATATATATTTATATGTATACCTGTATATATCTGTATGCTGTGTATGTATATAAACAAGTATATATTCTATACATATATACACACTTATACACACATATGTGTGTAAAATACATATATATTCAGTGAGAAGTGAGAACACATTCAGATGAAGCCTTGTCCTAGTACTGCTGCTTTCAAACAGGCAAGCTGACTAAAGTTTCATTGATACAGTAAATTGTGGAAGCTTGTCCCCAGTTCGAATGACTCAAAACAAAAATGTTCGATGTTTAGATGTTCATGTTAAGCTTAACTGTGGTTTTACTTTCTTCTGTTGTTGATTTGTTTTTGGTTGCAATGCTCTTGGACTAAGGTAAGTATTAAAATATGATGGTGCAGTGGCCAAAAACCAGAATCTTGGCAAAGATTTTTCTTGCAATAGCAACTTCTTACTATTGAAGCACAATACACAATTTTTTAAATTTTAATTTCTCATTGTGGACTACCTAACTGTTTAAGCAAGGACTTAATTTTGTAAAAAAAAATATCTATTTTGCCATAATAAGATTAATAATGAATAAAAGCTTATAGAAGAAAAATGAAAGTATTCAGAATATTTTAGAAAACTACATGAATATATTTTCTGCTTCTGAGATACATGTTCTGGGCCATATGTTCCTTTCCCGGGGAAGGAGCAGAGGGGAAACAGATGGGTATAAGTTGTGCCAAAAAGGGTTCAGGGAAGCCGTGTTACACACTGTGATCCCCTGGTACAAGCTAACATCCATCAGCCTCCCCAGCACTTCTGTGACACAGCTGCTACACTGCCTGCAGGACTCAGGGACCAGCTTCGCAGTCCTGCTTGGCTTGAAACGTCACCAATGTGTTCCATAACAGACCTGTCCTCCTGGATGCAGGCGGGAGGATCTCCTTTCTGAGCCATGCAGCTGAAACACGCTGCCTGTGACCTGGGAGATCGCCTGGTCACGGATGCTGCCTCTGTGACACCCAGCAGGCAGATTTGTTTGTGAAATATTTTCATATATATATATATATATCAAAGAAGGCAGTTGCATTTAGGGCTTGAGACATATGCTGAATTAGTGTTTTCCTAATTCTAGGTAGGAGTCAACGCAGTAAAATGAACCAGATGAATAAAACAAAATGAATATACTGATTTTTTGGTTCTTTGCCTGTGACTTGCTTTCATTCTTTTGCATGAAATATATGATGGTTAAAGGCAGAAATATAGGATGGTTAAACTTTCATGAGTCCTTGCTTTTGACCAAACTCTTATAACTTAACTGCCCTGTCATGAATTTGCTTAAAAGAAGTTAGGCCAACTTTGAACTGTTAAGAAAATTCCCCTTTGTGCACTCAGACCAGTTTTCTCCTCAGGTTTTGCAGATGAAAGTGGCTGTTTCTTTAATTTCCCAAGGTGTCTAAATAATTATTTTTACCTTTTTATTTCCCTTTTCCCTCATCTCCTGCTTTGATTGAATGTTATAGATGTATCCTTTCTTCCTACAGGGAGTTTCACATTGCACTTGTATATATATATATATGTTGTAATGGTTTTCATTTTTTCAGTTGCCTTCTGTCTAAGTTAATGCCATTTGATGTGGTTTTTCTGTGGTTCTGGTAGCTCGAAGTCACCATAATACATGCACTCAGTTTCTCTTTCTAGTGACCTTCAGTCTCTAAATGCATATATGAGCCAAAATTATAGTCAGATACACCTATGGCATCTCAGACAGCTGTAGAAACTTGTCTGAATGACATAAAGGAGAAAAAAAACTATCACAATACATTCAAACTTGGGTAACATAAAACAAAATGTGCTGAAATCAGTTGGATGTAATTTGAAAGAGTCTGGAGCCATCACAGACTGTGTTAGGTTCTGTGGCAAGGTTGTATCAGAAATGTTTGCATAACATCACTTTCAGATTTCTCATCTTTTGTTCGGTCAAATAAGTTGCTAGTTTGTCCTGAAATAAGAGGCACAACCATCTTCTTTCCTCTGTAGGAGTGGAAAGGATGGTGGCATTTTGACAGTGGGAAATTGGGAACCAAGTGAAGAAATATTACCATAAGCCTCAAATTCTAATACTAGCTCCCTTTCAGACTTCTGTAGAAAGAAATGAAACCATATCAATGTGCATAGCTATCCTACTGATGCCTGTTCAGTCATTCAGATCCTGTGTAGCATCCAAGCAATTGACAGGAACAGCTTGCTTTTTAATCCCTTTCACATCAGAGATAGGAATGTGAGATAAACACTTGGATGTGGTTTTGATTTTTGACTGTGTCTTGCCACTTCTTGATTCTGCCAAGATCCCTTCTAGGTCTGATCCAAAGCTTACTGAATTAAGAGGGAGTCCCGCTTTGGATTAGGCATCTCAGGACAAATCCTGCGCCTTTCGAGGTCAGCAAAGGTTCGCCATTGACTTCATTTACAGCAAGGTGAAACAGAACAAGGTGACAGTGAATGAGCAGCAGGTGTTTTACAGGACTTGTAACAGTAAATAGGACAAAGCAAGAAGGATATGTGGCAAGAAATGAAAACTATGGTTAGCTAGTAAAAAAGGAATATTATAGGTCAAGCACAATATGGGCACACTTTACTATGTGAGTTTTTTTAATTTTAGTAAATGAAGACATGCACCTAATCTCAGTCACCAATTAACATATTAGAAGCACAGCAGTTCTTGCTTAGTCCTCACCCTAGCAAAGCTCTCTGTGGATTCGGTAGGTGTTTTAGCTGAGGAATACAGGATTCACCTCCATTTTCTGGTGTTCTCATTCATAAGCTTTTTAAGTAGGATTAAGATAAAGATGTCCAGAAGTCCATCCACTTCAGAATATACAGTGCTATGAAATAAGAAGGAGTGCTGGGATTTAGAAAGAGCAGGAATTTTGCATATACTACATCCCAGAAAATACCAAGGTCTGGTCCCCAAACCATAGAGTTTTACATGAGTCTGGCCTTCTTTGGTCCGGAGGAACATCTGAGTTTTTAGACCAGGCATTTATTTATACTTATTGTGTAAACAGCAGTTTGTAAAAACTCTGTTTTTAAAAAAAAAAAAAAAATTATTTTTATATTTTGGTCTTCTATTTGACATTGCTGGACTTATATAGCATCCATAGTGCAGCAGCAGCTTTGACCAACCTGTCAATAATTTAAAAAAATTACTAGTAGTATGGTGTTTCCTTTTTTTAAAGTTATATGAAACCTGATGGGGTTGAAAGTGTTCTCTGTTAATTCTGTTTGTTTTGCTGCATGGCTGATTTGTCCTTATTTCCTTTTGTTAATTTCGATTTTTTCTTGGGGTTAGTTTTCTGGTTTATTACAAACTGTAACATGAGTATTCTTCCTTTGTAAAAAGCACACTAATTTATCAGCTAACTAATGGATTGTGGATTACAGAAGGTATAATTATCCCAAGCCTGACTGGAAATTGTGAGGAGTTTGTGTGCAGTATTCCCTTATTAATTATTAATTATCAATCCCTTATGAGAAAAAATTCCTTTGGGGGGGTGGGGAAAAAAAGATGCATGGAAGAGGAGATTCAGGCCACTAATATTTATTTAGCCACAAGTGCATTATGGGTAGGCTTGCCCCAATGACTTGCCAAGAGAGAGCACACCTATTTTACATTAGGGGCCTGATTCTTATTTTCCATGAGTCTGTCTTATATATAATTCACACTGACACTCATGCATATTCTTTACAGAGCCACTTAAGAGGGGTCTTGGGGTAAGTGCAAAGTAGCAGAGTCATGCATGACTTCATAACAGAGCTGAGTATGATATAGGACATTTCAGTATTCTTTTGCCAGTCCTCATAAATGATCTCCTAGATTGTCCTGCAGTGTTCATTCAGGGCTGAACCTCAATTAATAGGACACTACTGTTTCTTTTTGTGTTGAAGGTAACATCACATATACTCACAGGACTTTAGGAAAACTTTTAACTAATTCATATATTGTGAAAAAGAGCTATCACACATAAGCAAAGTGCCAACAGCGGGACGTTTGTACAAAGACATTAGAGTGTTCAAGTGAAAGAAATACATTTTTTATGTTTGCCTGCTTTGTTGTGTTATATGAACAAAACACTTTTCTTGCTTATGCCTTCTTCTCAGTTTAAGTTCTGTTAGACCTGTTCTGTGTCATTCTGATTTTGTGAATATTTCTCCCTACAAAGCTTATATTATATGAGCTTTGCCATCTATCTTAGACCAAGGATGAACATTACAGAGTTAAGACTTTCTCTTTTCTAAAATGTGAGGAATGGCTTTTGTATTAGTTTAAGTCCCACAAGTTTTTGTATTGTATATAATATACCATTGGGCATGATAACATTCATTGAAGATGAGTGGTGTTTTCTAGCTAATGTGTGGGTTGAACTTCTGTTTGACCTCTGGCTTCAATTTATTTTTGGGGGCAATTCTGTCACGAACCTTTATCTGAATGTACTACCAGGAATGTTATGGTTTGCACTGTCACTCCCAATACTTTATAGAAATTTATCTGCTGAAAGTAAGTTATGGTAAAGCACAGAGAATGGTCACTGGTGACAAATACGTACCTTCATCTCACCAATGTTTTTGGTGAGGATACTTAATACCACTCTTTGCTTTTAAGGTGAAGTTATTTCTTGTGCCAAATGATAAAGTCAGTCAATGTGACTGTAAGAGAAGGAGATTATATTTGATCCTAGTCATTCATATTTAATAACTCAAGTGTTTTAATGTCTTGAAAGATAAGTGAATATATTGCTTTTTCAATAGATATTATATCAAGGAACAAGGAAGACTGGCAGTAGTTAATTGATTTTGTTTTAAGAACTTATGTATGCTCACTGCTGAGCTGGTCATTAAAAGATTATTTACGTTCTTTATACTTCTTATATGGAGTATCATGTAACCCATGATTCAGCATTTTTTGTCAGCTTGAAGTATCATGGGAATAGAGCTACAATCTGATCTATCTTACTCCAGAGGTGTTTAATACCTTAGTTACATATGGGTTCCCTCTAGGCTTGAGATCTTGGTGGTGGTGTGCTGAAAGGTCTTGCTGCTAACTTACTAAAAGAACTTACCAAAAACTACTATTGGAATAAAATTATTAAAATGTCCTTTCAACTGTCCTGTTTATTATTGACACTTAATTCTCAGTGAAACAGATGCTAAAATTTTGGAAGCA
The DNA here is from genome assembly GCF_036250125.1 of Pseudopipra pipra. Classification (NCBI taxonomy): domain Eukaryota; kingdom Metazoa; phylum Chordata; class Aves; order Passeriformes; family Pipridae; genus Pseudopipra; species Pseudopipra pipra. The sequence goes on along the minus strand of NC_087549.1, from coordinate 32,772,592 downwards.
GTGCCAGGGGCAAAGATGCAGAAACTCATATTCAGACACTGGCACCAGGGAATATCCCTGTTCACTGTATGAACAGAGAGAGGGGACCTTTCCTTTCTAGATTGTGATAAGGGGCTTCACTGACTCTGGTTTTATGGACACATTAAGGAAAATTAAACAGTATTGATGATGAGTCTTGTTAAAGGGGGAAAAAACCCAGGAATAATTATTTTAAAAATTGGGGGAATTCCATCTTCCATATTTGGTAATAAGTTCTAATTTATGCAAAATAAAGTTTTAAAGTAACAAGTAGAGCGTGCCTGCACTTGTGACACCGTTCACAGAATCACACAGTAGCTCTTGCACAGAGAAACCTACTAGGATTTGGAAGATATGGTATTACAATGAATTACCAGCAGGTACAATCTTCATGAGAACAGCTATCTTTTGCCATAATGGATAGAAAGCAGTATTCTGATTTACCCCAGTGCCATGTGTCCATAATTTAGGAGAGCAGTTTAACTCTACAATGACTGCTTTTTTTACCACTGCTCATATCCTTTTTCTTGTAGCTGTTACCATAAATCGAGTGTAGACCAGCATCAATTGCATACACCTTTTAAAATATGTACTTGCAGTATTTCTAGTTGGGATGGTGATGTTTTGGGCATTACAGCATGCCCCTCCATAACGTCAGAGGCATCTCACGGGCTGGATTTTCAGCTGTGACATGTCACTTGAGCTGTGTAATGCCTGAGTGGACAGACCAGGCTGTTGTGCCTTTCACTTCACCCAGAGACAGATCATATGTCCTAAAAATGTTGTATTTCCGTTCTGTGTAAGCAGCTGCCAATGCATTGTCTTCTCTCGTGTAAGATATTTGGAAGCAATCAAATGTCAGGGAGATACACTAATAAATTAAATGATAAAGCATTATCCAGACCAAATCTGTGGGAAACAAAGGGCTGCACTTTTTGTCTGGATGAACAGGCTCCATCTTGCTTTTGTAAAGCTGAGAGCAAAACAATCTATATGATCACCTGCAAGCTGGCCTTTGTTTGGGTTTTCTGATTTTTGCATGTTATTTATTTCAGAGAAAAAAGCATGGTATTTATCTTGACATATGGCAGACTCATGAGTTTTCTATTTGGTGAAGATATTTGAATATTTGACGCATAGCACTGAATCCCAGGTCCTTTGAGGGAATATTGAAAACAAGCATGTGACACTGGCACAGCTGTTTCAAAGTGACTTTGAGATCAAAAAAGTATCCCAGTAGAGCTTTTATATGAAGCCCTCACAGTCTACTCTTTGCATGCCTTGGTCACTCTCTCTTTGGAGAGGTGTGCAATAAGGCCAGGATTTCAGGTGGGATGAGTAATGTATATTTGATTTGCACTGGTTGAGACCCAGAAAACACTCCTACATTTGAAGTAATTTCGTAAGTGTACAGTATCCTTTTCACATGAATTTATGGCATTCTGGATGAGTGAATACCTGAATTCCACATACTATACCTCAGACAGGTCTTCTAGTGTTCTCAAGCAGCAATGGGAAGAAGCAGGTTGTCTGGAAAAAGCATGCTTACTTTGCCACTGTAACCATAAAGTCTACTTATTAACAAACTAGCCTTTATTTCCAAAATAACTGTTTGGATTTGTTGGAGCTCATCCTATGGATATACTATGTGTAAGTATATATAATATTGACAGCTGAGCCTTTCCCGTTTTTTTTAAACTCACAATATTGCACAATGAGAAGATGTGTGAGGTGATTGAAGCAATCAGAGCAGTGGTTTTCTCTCTCTAAGTGCCTACAAACTACTTGAATCATATTTGCTGAATTTTCAAGTCATCTTGTAACTACTTGTTATAAATATTCATAAAGGATTTCTTCTAAAATGCAGGGAAAAACAGGAACTAGAACACAGGATGCAGACCTGAAGTGTGAGGAAATTTTTATCTGAATGGCAAGGTGAACTCCTGAATTTGGTTGAGTCTTATCTGACCTCTGAGGCTCAGGTTCATTCCTCACTGAGAACATTTTTATGCCTGCTGCTGCTTGTGGGCAATGGTGTTGTGTTCCCCTAAGCTCCTGCCTAAAAACTAGTGCTTCACTGAACTAATAAAAAAGCTTCTAGGATTATCCAAGCTTTTCTGTTCTAGCCTCTAAAAGGTAAGGTAATTAAAAGTCCAAAAACAGCAAAGCTCTTCACAAAACAGCTCTTAAAGGGAGATCTTTGCTTTCCAAGGCAGCAGACGGCTTCACTGCAAAATGTTGGGGTGCATTTGTTACCCAGAGTTCAGTGTCTTCACTCATCGTTCATTAGGTTTCTCCTGAAGCAACCACAAGGGTTAGACATTGCTTTAAATAGCTCAGGTGTGGCGCAGGCCAGAGCTATCCCAAGGATAGCCAAGTTGCAGTGACAGTTTCAGGTGTCACTGGCCACTTGCAGAATGCCCCATTGGAATGGGTTGCTGCTCACATTCTTTGGGACAGTCCAGCTTGCCGTGATTTCACATATTGTTAGGGATGGTATTTTTGGTGAACTCCTGAGATGGTCCCATTTTTTGTACTCTTTCACTAAGTTGGATTTCTGTGACAGACAAAAATTGCATTAGGCTTTGTTTACAAACTCCCGTTGTCACAGTTTCTTTCCTGAGCACTGTAGCCTCTTGATATGGTTTGAAGCTGGCTCCCTGCCAAGTCTCCAAACCTTACCACCAGAAGTCCCGTCCCCCCCCCCAAACCTCGGGGAGAAGAGGGAGAAAAAAACTAAAATAAAACCCCGAAACAAGAGAGAAACAACCAAAGTGAGATATATAAATATATTTACACTTATATACAATTAAAATATACAATTTCACAAGGGAAAAGGGAAGGGGGAAGGGAAAGGGAACAAAAACTAAAATAAAATATATATGTATCCCAATTGGTGACCCAATATCTAACAACTAAAAGAGTTAGCAAAGAAAATAGCTCACTACTCTCCTGGGACAACCGAGAGTTGCTCCGGAACGATCGCCGGCAACCTCTGTCTCCCAAGGTCGGCAAGGCCTAACCAGGCCTCGCTCCCCAACACGGCAGACTCAACAACAGGGAACCTGCACCTCCAAGCCGCCGGAATGAAAAGAGAACGAAGGCCTCTCCTCCTTTCTTCTTATAATCTGGCTTACGTAAAAATCGTAGGGAATACTGGGTAAATCTGGACCCTTCCTTGGTTACAAACTGGTCACCAAGGAAGGCCTAGCCCAAACCACCTCACCTCTTTTTGGATTACTCACTGAAGGATCCTTGGGTGACCTGACTATTCTGTTTTACTGAAGCATCTACCAGTGTGTTTGGCTTTGGGGAGAACAGTGGATATTGCAAAAATAAATTAGGTAAGGTAGTTCTTTTGCAGACTGCAAGACATCATCTCAGTGTGTTACAGGCTTGTTCTGAGAAGAATTGGGAACTTGTTTCCGTTTCTGTTATTTTCACAAAGCCCTTGTATTTTCATAGATTGTCTTTTAAAAATTTTGATATAATTTCCTTTGTGGAGATAAATGCCATTTGAAAAAACTGTTCCAAAAGTATCTTGGTCTGTGGTTTATGTTTGTATGCATGCAAATACATTTTGTGAGATTATAGCACAGAAAAATTTGACTAGTGCCCCTGAATTCGGTCATAACACTGACATTGACTTCAAAGCACTTTAGGCCATTGCTACTAGCATTTAGCACAAAAGGCAAAACATCTAATAGGAAAAGAGTACATAGGTATGAGGCCAGTCCTGTTTCACTGACCCATACAGCCTTTTTTTTAGAATTGAAGCAGGATGAACAGATGACTTAGAAATAATTTAGAGCTGAGGCTGTAAGTTTGGGAGGTATCTGATCACAAGTCTGTTCAGTACTTAGCAGCCCTTCAGGCCAGCATGGTACAGTTTAGTCTCTTTACTGGAGATACCTAAGTTAACTTCAGGAATCGCGAGCACTTATAATTCTGTGGCAGGAATTATAACTAGCCACTTCTGCATCTCCAAATCAGATGGCTGGAAACCCACTTAAAGCTCTGGGAATGGGCAGGCCAAGCTCATGAATTCAGAATGAGGACCAAAAGCCTGGAGTCATTTTGAAATGCTTCTATTGTTTTCCCCTGTGTCATGATGGAACACTTAATAACTCTTAATGCTGAGCACAGGTGGCTTTTCATGCCTTTCCTTTGGCCCATGACCAGCTTTTGGTGAAGAAGTTCCCCTGTCCCCTTATGGTCAGCTTTTTTTTTTTTTCCATATGATTCAAGATTTTCTATGTCGTTTTACAGTCTTTTACCTAACTGCAGGTCCATGCATTGTCATTGGCTGTGTTTGAGGGTGTTTAGCAGAGGTCAGGACAGTGGCACCAGGTCTGTGAGACACCTGGTTCCGTGTCCAGGTTCAATGACATTGAAGGTCCTGCAGATCACTTTAATGAGCAACTTGTATGTTGGGGAGAAAGACAGTGCTTCTCCATACAGGATTAGAAATCTATATTTGTGTTCTGTTACTTTAATAAATGAAACATGAAAGCTTGAAGACAGAAGAAGGGTGTGGTTTCATGCTAGAGTAAAGTTCATTATAAAAGATATTATAATCTGAGAAAATTCGCAGTTATTTTTTGTGAGAAACAGAATAAAAAGTCCCTACACTTCTACTGTTTATTCTGTCAAAAATCAATAAATGTTATTGGAACCAAAGCTGTACAGAGTTGACCGGTTACTTTAGAAGGTATACAAGGTAAAGCCTCTGGATTGAATGCTAAATTAATAGAGTTTCTCTGTGTCTTTAAAATGTCTTTTAACTTGACTTAAAAGTGAATTTTTCAAAATAGTAAAAAAAAGAAAAGGAAAAAAAACTTTGCAAGTTGATTTATAACACCACTAGAGTGGCCTCAGTGGAAACTGAATAGAGAGTGGTGTAAATGCTTGTCCTTCCTCTTCATGAGTCAGCTAATAGGCATAGTGATTTAGTGATGGATTAGATGCAGTTATTGGTGAAGAAGTTCCCCTGTCCCCTTATCTGAATATTAGGACATCCTAGTGAGCACTCAGAAATCAAATGTTTTCACCAGAAACATTTTCACTCCACCAGATCTGGTAGTGGATGTGTGTCCTGGTCCCATTTTAGCCTTATGCACTGTTTCCTGCCACTCCTCGTGACTGTGTTTTCATAAGACGAGGTTGGGTGCACCATGAAAAATGAACTGGGCAATCTTACCCACAGAAATAAATGTGAATTTCTAAAAAAAAACAATAGCAAAGAAAGAAAGAGATATCCGTAGCAAATACCAACCAGACTGAAGTCTGCTCCAATAGTCAGATCGTACACATTTGTTACAGTTCCATTTCGCTATTTTTAAATGGGAGAATTCAGTCCAATATCACAAACATACAGATCCAAGCAGTTTCTTAACTTCTAGTTGCATTTAGTTTCTTATGGTAAATATTGTATTTTATAAATACTTTTGGTAGCCAACATTTGACCCTCAGGTCAATCCTTATACATGCTTCAGTGAACCTCTTACTAATTTACTGTAATCTGAATTTTAGATTGATATATTCTGCTGCCTAATGGTGTGCATGGATTTAATTCTAAATGATGTACGAAAAATTTACTCAAAATGCTGTAGCTGTGCCAATAATAGTAGCTTCTTCAGTCTGTTGAATTCTGAAAGAATCAATGCAGTTTGTTACGTGCTTGTATGTGTAGTTTTGGATGAAATAAGTATGTTGAAGAGAGAGTCTTTTAATTAGAGTAGCTGACAGAGATGAGAGATCTTGGACTGAAAGATAATCTGCTTGATGAGTGTATTATAGAGAGAATAGATGAGGGTTTGATGTGCTCTTTAGGAAGCATTCTTAGTACTTGTTAACACGTAATGGTGGGACAAGTTTTATTAAAATACTGTGTCACTGATGTTAGTAATGTCTGTATGAAGAATATGCTATTCTGAAATACTTCTCTTTTCCAAAAGCAAATTAATTTCCTTTGATGATGATGAGATGCTTTGAGGATGAGAGCTGGTATGTCTGACTCACAGGTGTCCCCTCTCAGACTGATTTCTGTTGTTATTTGAAAATAAATTTTTTAGTTTAAGCATGTATGAAATTGAAAGGAAAAACCTAATCTTAGAAATATCCATTATTGCACTGAATCCCTTATAACTCATCTGAAGCATCTCAGCAATAGTGCATTCACATTAATGTAACTTCATCTGTTTCCTCTCTAATTTGATTTAAAACCAAACCCTAACCCTTACCTAAAGCCCATGTTCCTGAGAAGAAGTCTGTGTGTGACAGAGAAGGGGTTAACAGAGCACAGTTGCTGGCAGGGTTTTACTGCTGCCAATCTTTCATGGAGGTGTCCTCCCTGAGGGCTTTACTGGAAAGGCACAGTGCAGCTGCAAAGGGCACAGTGCAGGCACAGATGTCCTCTGTGAAGTCAAGCTGAAAGCCAGCATGCAAACTGCAGGAGAGCCTGTATCAGTCACTGCGAAAAGGAAGCACAACTGCAAATCTCTTTGATGCCTTTGCCCCTCTCTCTTTAAAAAGGAAGATGGGAGGAAAACCTTCAAAAGCTTGAACGTTTCCTCATATTCTAGTTGTGTGAAAAGGAGTGTTATTCCTCGGGAACTAGGCTGAACTCGAGTGGTCCTGTCAGGAGGAGTAATGCTTCAAAGGCATTTGCTAATTGTAGATCCTTGTGGCAGATCAGTTTGCTGCAGGAGCACCCATGGTAATGCTTCCTCATTCCTACTGGGTGATAATAGACAGTTCTTCAATGCTGTGCCATAGGCAAATAGCACCTCTGGGCACAGAAATGGCATTGCCCCTGCATAGAGGTACATGAGTAAAACTTACAGGAACAATGGATGTTTTTAACTTGATTTCCCCTTTTCCTTTCCCACACCTCTATAACTACAGTTTTCTTTTCCCTATTATACATGCATGAAGCAGTCAATTAGAAGTCAAGCAAGGCTTTCTGTTTTCTTTAGGTCTAAACAGAGGAATCTCACAACATTTTTACATTTTTGCTAAAATGCTTATTTTTTAATATTACCATAACTATTGTTTTAAAACTTCTCTAGCGAAATCTCCCATCCAGAGAGATGTTCACCTAAGTGTCTTGAGATTTGCATGTTTATAGCTGAAGGGCAGCCAAATGTCTGTGGTGTGCATTGCTGTAACATTGATTTAGCATGTAAGAAAAAAGAAGATGCTTTTTTCAGTGGATGATAAATTTATTCAATGATGTCAAATACTTTGTCATTCTTTGTTTGGTGAGTTGTCACAGATAAGGTAGATGTCATGGGCTTAAGGGTGCTATTTTGAAACACAGTTCTTAAAGGAGATTTACAGTAGTCTAAAAAAATGGGAATGAGATAACAGATCAAAATGAAGATATCAAACACAGAGCCAAGTTGTGTCTGAACAGCAAAAGCGGTCTTTTCTTCCCCACAAAATCTGTAGTTGCAGTTGTGTCAATGTTTCTTTTGCACAATAGTATCTCACTATTGCCCTTTAACCATAGGAAACCCTCAAAGCCACCAGGCTTGGTGATGATGAGAGCTCAGCCTCTGCATAGCAGCAAGTGCTGCATGAAGCCTTGTCGCAGAACAGCACCGGGCTCTTCACAAGGGCTTGCTTCAGGGGCAGCTGTCCTGGGGACAGGCTGTCCTGGGGACAGAGTGGAGTGTCGGAGGTCTGACTGGATTGTCATGGCCTGTCAAAGGCAGGAAACCTGTATCAGCAGGAAGTTAGTTGCAATAACACAAGTGATTTAGATAACTAAATTGCATGCTGTGTAAGTAACAATATTTCAGATGTAGAACTGGCATTATTTCATATGGTAAGGACGCAAAGAAGAAAAAAAAAGGAATAGGCAGTCCAAATCACCAGATGATTTCCCTAAGGCTGGAAGAGATCATTAGAAAAGAAGACCAAGGACAAGGTAGGTAATAAGAGAAATATAGTCACCAAGTATCTCAATATGTTGAAATTCTAGTGCATGTTAGGGTTTTGGTTCCTAAAAGCCATGGCGTTATTACTCAATTCTTCTTAAAAATCCTTAGCTTGGTATCTCACATAGCTTTTATTTCTGTTGTCAGACCTTTTGGTCAAAGATGGTGGCCACGTGATTTCATACAGCTTCCCATTCATAGCAGGGAACTTCGGCATAGTGACAGCCATCTCCTGAGAGAGGAGGTCTGATGACTAACCTACTTGTGAGATTATTCCTTCTGTGAAAGCAAAGCAGTGTTTTCTCCAACTGTGTAGGTCAGAATTTTAAACTAAGCTGGGGACAGCTGTTCCCTCATGTTTACTGACAGCTCATGTGTATGTGTTAGGCATGTGCATACAGAAGTTACTCTGCAAAGTGAGGTGGTAAGTCACACAAGCATGTCACCACAGCAGCCTGAAAACTAGGTACACTACAGAGGGGTTTACATTGTGCTTGAGAATATATTACATTCTCAGCTTTTTTGTTGTGTAAATCACTCCTAGTAAAGATTTAGTGCCACAAGCTTACCTCTGGGGTGAAAACTCATGTATTAAAGAAAGCATGAGAGTTTTGTTGTATTTGGGGAGTAAAGTTAATGAGCCTTGCTTACAAATTAAATGCAGACAAGTAGATGTATGTTCCCATCTGTCTCTAATGTCATTGTTTTAGTACTGAGTTCCGTGTAATATTGAGTGATATGAGACTTACAGTCATTTGACAGGGCAGAGAAGCCCTGTTATATAAATGTGGACCTGAGGTACACTGTATCTACTTTAAGGTCACACAGAAAGTCTGTGACAAAGCGGGAAGCTGGATCCAAATCTTTCATGTCCTAAACAGCCCCCTGCATCTGGAGCCTTTTTTTTTCCTGTGGAAATTTGGTCTTACGTATTTCAAATTTAAAGCAGGTAGAGTTTATCCTCCAGTACCATTACTAATTAAATAATGTTCTCGTTTAATAATGCTGGCAGAGATTTACAAGCTTACAAGCCTTAGGGACTCAGATGTCTTGTTTCTATTCCTTTTAATGGGAAATAAGCTATTTTAGCCCATATATTGTGGGTGTATCTGTGTAATGGGGCACGTCAGTTGGTCCCAGAGTCTTTTGACATGTTTAGTTCAGTGCTATTGTTTAAAAAAAAATTTATAGATTACACTATCCTTATGGAATTTATCAGCTACTTATTATAGTAACCATTTGCCTTTGATCAAATTTCTACAACGTAGCTTGAAAAGTGAATTAATATTTAATTTAAATCAATAAAAAAGACTTTGTGGGTGAAAAAAAAATGCTAAAAGCGGAGATAAAAGAGTAAGAAAGTCTCCAAATGTGTCCAGATTTTGCTGTAGATATTTATCCAAAGTCATTGATTCTTAATTCCATCCTGATCTTTTGGCTTGAAAATTCCTTTTGTTCGGTAAGGAGATGTGAAGCATCTCCTCTGAGGTGCTGCAACCTGCCTACTCTTCAGACAAGCTAAGTTTAAAATCAGTGCAGTGAGCTCCCTCCAGATTCTGAAATGGGTTTCAGGGCAAAAAATTACTAAGTTAGTTCCAGATGCTCTACCAAGACTGGAAACTAGACTGTTGCATCACCCTTTGTTGCAACCCTCATATTAACTCATCTTGGTAAGAGTCAAGGCTTATTAACTTGGATGCAGGGCCACACTGACAGCCTCAGCGTTGCTGTGCATTGTGGAGGGACCAGCACGATCAGTGATACTTGATTTCAGCATGAAGTTCCATCCTATCAGATCTGTGTCTTCCAAATTTTTTGTTTAACGTGTTGTAAAGGAAAAGAAACAAAGTTTACTGCAGGTGGACAAGAGAAGGGCTGAGGCTATTGTGTATTAAGTCAAGACAACAATTTCAACAGTAAATAATTTGTCAGACCTGTCCTGCAACTACAATCTGGAAGGAGACATTTGTTTCCTATCCACTGTGATTTGTAGTCACAATTCGTCTTCATTACAGTAGAGCTGCACCAACCAGTAGAGAATCTCTGTGTGCATCCCACCAATCTCAAACACCTTGCAGGAGCAGCAGGTGTTGGGTGGGAGGGAGGAAGAACATCTGGGTGTGGCAAATGACACTGAGCAGAGCCGTGGTTACACTAGTCAGTGCCGTTAGAGCACACCAGCTGGGCTGCTGGAGGTTCCACAGCACTTGACATTTTCTTAGGCCGTATGTATAAATCTTCTGTGAATTGAGTTAACTTTTCTTCATTTTCTCTTTACCTCGTTCCAATTTCTCACTCCTGTATGGCTCAGAAAATGTCCAAAGTGGGCATTCTGAAAAACAGTGGTGCAAGAGGTAATATTTAATAAAGTCTTCACCTAGCATTGCATTTAGTTATTTCTCTGTATCACAAACAAGTGAACTGAAGACATTATAGAAATTGTTTTCAAACAAAGTGGGGGAAATACGTCATGTGAAGGACACAAAATCCAGGTGATCATCTGCTCAAGAGAAAGTTAAAAAAAAATACCTTCTTAATTAAAAATAAGACAGATAATTTAAAACACAGTGCTAGCATCTCCCTCTTATACTCTTTCCCTGTCACTGTGTGCTTTCAGATGTGTGATAAAGAGCTGGGTGAGCCATTTCTGTACCGTGGCAAGGGCATTTTCACCTATGTTATGGGAAAGCTTGCAGTCCTTTTTCACATCCCCACCACTGCAGCGTGCTGGGAGTTTTCTGAGTGAGAGGGCACTGCTGTGTGCATTTTGGATATTTGAAGGTCAAATGGCCCCTGAGCTGAGTTTTGTGTTTGCTTGCTTTGTTTAGTCAGTCTGTGTGTCCTTGTACTGTTCATACCCAAACAGTTGTTTGAACAAGGTGCGACTGTAGGGGCTTCTTGTTGCTCTGCAGCCTGAAGGGGAAGCAGTTGCCCTGCCCAGCTCTGAAATGAAGTTAATTAGTAGAAATGTAGTTATAAAAAGACACCCAAGGGAAATGTCAAGAAAAATGCAACATCCGTCCCTCCCTCCCCCTGCACATCACAGCAGCTACCCTTGTTATGACGCTATTGACAAAGCACAGCTGGGACCCGTGTCCAACAGTGCAGAAGATGAAACTGCTGCTCCTGTACAGCTGATTAGCATCTCTCCTGCACTGCTGGGTCCACACAAGATAACACTGTTTTTCTTCAGTAAAGCCAAGTTTTGTTGTGTTTTCAGGACTTTGGTTTTTTGTTGTTTTGTGTGGTGGGTTTTTTGGGGATGTTTTTATGTGGCTTCAAAGCATTTAGCTACTAGGCTTTCTCAAAGTCATAAAATGTTTGCCTTGAGAAATAAAGGAAAATGTTTTTTCTTTTGAGTGCTAGTGTGAATCACTGACAAATAGCAAAGAAATCAGCCTTCATTAATCATAGTCCTTGTGCAAATCAAATACTGAGCAGGTGCATGTTAGGGTGTGTCTTACGTCAGGTCTGCTTTCAGACAAGGCTAATGTGGAAGCCTTTCTTGTTGCTCTGCACAGTAGTGCTCATTCTGCCTTACAGATGCTAATTTCATTAGGGGTTAGCTAAACACCAAGATTGGTTTGGCAGGCCATTACCCATTTGCTTCCAATCCCTGCAGCTTCTCAGATGGATACAAGTTGGCAATCATGAAGAACAAGTTGAAGACTGGAGAGAATATGACAGTCCAGTAACTTCCCCCCTCACTCCCTCTATCAGGAGGTACACCTCGCATTTTTCAAAACGATTTCATCAATAAAATTTGTATTTTTTTGTACTGGATTTAGAATAGAATAAATCCTTTCAGTAGCAACATAGCAACACTTGAAATACTGTAAGGGGAGCTTATGTTTTTGTAGCTGAAGTCTTGTGTTTCAAATGTTCTTTCTTCCCACTGATTTCATAAAAATTCTGTTACAGAAGTCTAGAGATACTGAAATATGGCAATTGTTAGAGGACTTCATTATATACTGAACTAGTGAAGCAAAGGCAGTATGTGATTAGGAAATTTGCTAAAGAAAAATAATCTTAGTTGTTTGTTCTTTATAATCAAATGTCTTTAGACAAATGTCTTTCAGTGCCTGTGTAGAGATTTTTAGAAGAGTGAGTAAGGGAATATTTATTACCCAGCAGACTGTAGTATTTTAGTACAATAAACAAAAATCAAGGTATCAATCTAAAAAATGAAATAAATGTTTTTTCCTGTATCTTATGGCATTTAAGAAATGTCACTTGACAAAATGTGTGGCAGTTTGGTTTGTCCAACAATAGGAAATAAAGTGATCTGTGTGAGGGAAAATGATACTGTGTCTGGCTCTTTAGTCTAACAACTTGTGCAAATAAAAGGGGAATCAAAGGAACATTTCAAGTGTCAGCAGTTCATGTGATAGGGAGTAATCTTATTCACCAGTATTTTGCAATTTTACATGCTTAGAGACATTGTATAAAGCCGAAAAATACCCTCAACAAGATCTTACATATAATTTCTGGAGACAAAAGAGCTATAGGAGGCATGAGAGGTTTTCCTACAGCAACCCCATAAGGAGAGTAGTAACATAGTCGCAGTTCTGCAGCAGTGTTGTTGGGTGGGTGACAGGACCAACACCCTGATCTGCTCCTCACTGGTGGCCCGTGGAGCCCCAGCCCAGGAGACAAGCCACAGTCCTGCCCTGGCATAAGCCCTGTTTTCCCGTCGAGTCTAGCTTTCAAACCATGAGTCCTGTCTTTCTATACATATGCATATATTTATCTATACATTTGTGTTGTATGTACATATATGTATATATTCAGATATAATCCTTATCAACAGTTCCCAGCACTTATCTTATGGAGAGGAAGAAAAAACATAAGCAATTGCTTCAGCAATGTTTTTGATATAATTCCCAAAGGTGTCCCACTTTGTAATACTTTTTCCATAAGTGCTTGATACCTAAACTGTTACTCCAGCTTTTTCAGTTACTGCTGAAATAGAATTATGTAGAAGGAGTGTTTTTTTCCAGATTTTGGTTTTTTTTACTTTTAAAAAAGTATAAAGAATGGAAGAGGAATACATGAACCATCTAAACTAACTCTGAACTTTTTCACATTAATTGAATTTTACTTAGGTGTCTCAAATCATTTGGGTACTGATTTTGAGACATTCCATACATTTTAGAAAAGTTGGCATAGCTGGATTACTCTGTAACATTGCTAAATACAAAATCTGTAACAGGCTGAGATTGAATTCAGTCCTTCTTCGTGTCAGTTGAGTACCTGGTACTTTGAGCTGAACAGGGTCTCCAGACCCAGTCCTGTTGCAAGAGAGCTAAGGATTCATCCCTTTTGCCTCCAGCACCCAAACTAAGGTGCCTCAGTCAGTAGTCTGATTGTCTCCAGCTCCATCCCATAGCCAGGAAGAACGGGCTCAGTGGGATTGAGCGCAGCCTTAGGTAATGTCCCTCTCCACTGACTGTAGAAGGAGTTCAAGACTCAGGTAAGCACCCTTGTTCAGCAGTATGGACCTTGGGCAGAACACCTGCATCTTCCAGTGCAGCATCACCAAATACAGTTCTCAAAAGCTTAAAAGCAGCATGTCTGATTTCAGCAGAGGGATGAGGAAGGGAAGACAAAACAGATTTTGTTGACCTGCTCCAAATTTACTGTATTAGTTTGAGCAACATCTCAATTTTTTCATCCTGTGAAGCAGCAAGGTCAGTTGTCTGCATAGCCAAATCCAGGCACAAAGCTTTGAGGGTTCTTTGCAAACAGCATCTTCAGCTTGTGCTGAAAGAAATGGGTATTCAGTTTTTCTCACTAGATATCTATCATCTGATGAGCTACAATGTCTTACTTAAGTGCCCAGTAGCAAACAAATTGTGTTCCAAAGGACCTTAGCCAGGTATCAGAAGGCAGCAAAAGAAATATTTATGCCATGTGGGTTTTTTTAATTTTAAACTGCCCTTAGCTTCTGAAGAAAAAGTGTGCAGCCAGGCACACAAAAGTCCTTCCCAAGACCTGCAGCATTATACCACTAAAGCAATAAATGTAGTGGCATACACACAATATGCCACTTCTTAGAAGCTGTCATAGTTGGTCTCCTTGAAACCATGACAATCAATATAAAAAAATCATTATCACATTATCTGCAGAATAAGTACTTAATACCTTGTTCTTTTCATCACATTATGTTACTTGTGGATTATATTTTATAGATATTATTTGATTATATTCTTTATATGTACATATTGTTTTATCTGAACTTAAGCATGTACCTTGGTGAAACAGAGATGAGATACAACACTTCTTTGTGATCCACCTTTTGTAAAATAAGCAAACTGTGAACCACCTCTTTTCAGGTGAACAGTGAACCATCTCATTCCTAGATTCTTGAAATCTGAGGTTGAACTCCGTTCTGCTGATAGCTTTGTATAGATGAGATAGATTTTGTAATTCATCCACTTTAAGATAAAATTGCAGTTTCAAACAACTAACTCAAAACATGTTGGATTCTAATCAGGAGAATAGTGCTATTAAATGGTCTTCATAGGCACAGAAACAGAAAATAAATCAAAAAAGTTTTCACCACACCATGCATAAAATTAGAACAGAGTCAAAGACATTGTGCCAATGTCATGCCTAAGGGAGAAATGCTGAAATGCATTCACATATATATATGAATGGTCTCTGGTAAGACCGGTGACCTTATAGCCTGGTCATTCTTTCAGTGTTTTATTTGTATCAGGAGCATAATATTCGAGCTTTGTGTTGTATGGTTAACTTAGGAAATGAATCTGCCCTACCCAGAAGTAGGTAGTAGGGTATTTTTATAAATCAAATCATGTATTGGCAATGGAAATAGTACTTTCTTCTCAGTTACTACTCAAAAGTTACATTGCACATAAAGCAGCACACCTACATGATGTTTTTGCTGATCATGGCTGTTCTCAAAACTCCTTGTCCCAGCTCATGCTGTACGTTAAATACTGAGAGTACAGCCAGGTCCTTCATCCCCTGAAGTGTTTGACTTTGATTCAGTGACACAGAATCTGAAATTAATTTGATTTTTTTGGGTCAGTTTTGTTTTTTTCTGAGTAGCTCACTAATGGTTTGCTGTTGTTGGGAAGCTTCTGGCATTGGTCATCTGAGAGTTTGCTGACAGGAATAGAAAGGTAGCTCAGAGCCTGCTGGTGGGATAGTCAGCAAATCACTTTTGAGTGCTTTGAGCTGGAGCCAAGTGTTTCATATTTACATCATATTCATCTGTGGAGAATTAATCTGGTACTCCAGAAGGGTGGAAACTGCTTAAGAATCTGTTGCACTGCGTCCCAAACTGCCAGTACTGTGGATGTCATGCTTCCAGGAATAAAAGCATATGTGCTCATTTTTAATTCAGAGTCTCTAAATATGTCCTTTGCTGTGAGAGTAATTTGCTAGTCTGCACAAACTTTTCTGTTGCTGTTTCTGTTGAGCAACGTAGGGGCAGACAGTGTTCCATATTTTTCTCAAGTGAATCGCATTGCTATAACTTTGTTATTAGCCATGAGATAGTTCAGATGTAGTCTCAGGACCTAACACTTCTTGTATATTGAACTGGCAGTATAAGGCACATGAAAGAAAAGATTTCGCTCCAGCTAAAAACCTTAGTCTGCTTCTCTTGTTGACATCTAACCTAAAGAAAAAAAAACCAACTTATGCTAAGGGAAACAACAGAATGGTGGACAGAGATCAAGGGATATCAGACAGAAGGAAAGAATGGCAATTGGTTTGACAGCACAATAATCCCAGGAATTGTATCTTTTTCTAATTCTGGACAAAATCTACAATTTACTACATTTTGCAAGTTGTTTTGTTCATGGTTGTTCTGACTAGATCAGGACTGGCTGCTGAACTCAAGCTCATTGTGACCATGCACAGTAAAAGATGTGTGCAAGGCACTGAGTCACTGAATCAGAGATATACTCTTTGTTGTGGACTAACATTCCCATTGTGGCTAAAACCAGTTAAGCTTGTTGACTTGAACAGAAATGAAGCCAATTCAAGTACAGACTGTTAAATGGGAGGAAATGCAAATATCTTGTCAAGGTTTTGTGCAAGAAAAACTAATTAGTTCTGCAGGGCTTGCCTTATTAATTTTACTGAAAAGCCACTGTCACGAGCATAGACATAAACAGACATGTAGATGTGTACAGAAATGATGGACAACTGTTGTCTTGCCTAGTTAGTTAATAGTTTAATGGGAAAAAAGAGTAACTTGTCTACTCTGGCTTTATATTGACTGAAAGATAATGGAAAAATGATATAGAATAAGGAGAAATTAGGGTTTACTAATCCAAAATTGGCCTCATAATGGAGTCTTGCTGTATTGTGGCTTTTAGATGAATGGTTTCTGTTTATATGCTCTGTGGGATAATAGTTGCTGTTCCTTTTGTAAAATGTGATCCAGCCTCTCAGGAATTTGTGAAAACTTTCTTACATCCTTTAAATACTTTTAAAGAATTTAGCACAGATGTTTGAGGAAATGAAATGAGCAAGTAGCTTTCATTAGGCTTGTGAGTTACTCTTAAGGCTGTTTAATGCATACCTTCATTGTCATGGATTTGTGTCACAGTCCAAACCACCATGCTTATGATAGATCTGAAACATAGGATATGAGGTTTACAGATAGACATATCAGGTGAGTGAGAAAGTGCTTTAATTTTTCAAGTTGGTGGGAAATAGGCATCTGAAGGAAAAGGCAATATTTTGCATTAGAATTTAATATTGCTTTGCACTGGTTTTTATAACATGAGTTTACTGTAAGAGCTCAGTTCTGGAAAGATACAGTGCGGCTGAGAGCAGTGAGGTAGGATCCAAGCAAAATAACAGTAGCACTGGGTTTGGATTAGGCATTTACTTCCTGCCTCTCTGAATTTACAGCCTATTATAGGGAAGTAGAGATAGTATGCAATATGCTGCAGTATGAGAAGCTGCCATAGAAAGACAGGTCTAAGGGCTAGAACTGAAAATTGTCATTGCCTGACAAATCCCTTCAACTAATTTACTCAGAACTGGTGTCACTGGGAGCTGCTGCTGCCTCTTCCCACCCCATACAGTTCGCTAATGGTAGACTGCAAAGGCTCTGGGCTCTGAGCTTGCTTAAAAAAAATTGTCAACACACTGAAGCAAAAGTTGTCAGCAGCAGTTCAGGAAAATCAAAAAATCTATTGAGAGCTGTTACACCTGGCAGTGTTTAGTTATCTATTAAGTAGCTGGCCATCTGAAAGTATGACTAGCAGGAGCTAAAGCAGCACTCACTCTGAGCTGCAGCATGCAATGTAAACTGGAGTGCTGGGGCTTACCACCACGGCGTGTTTCGTAGCCCATCAGTGACGTCCGATAAGCACAGTCACACGTCTGTGTCAGCTAATACTATTACAAGACGCCAGAGTGGTTAAACAGCAGGCTGCCAGATACATTAAGTACCCATATGGTATGCTTGGTTACTTGTCCTTCCTCTCCCCTCCACTTTTGCTTTCCAGCACCTGGATCCTTTAAGTAAGTTCATTTAAAAAAATGAGACTTGAATTTCTGAGGCTGTTGCGTTTATTCATAATGGTCCTCAGCCTTTCCCTGTGTATGCAGAGATTATAGATTTAAACTCCCACACCATTCCCAGGATAATGACATAAACTCAAAGCATAAGTGTGGACTATCTAATTTTAGTCAGGTGGCAGTAAATTTTCCTGCATGAATGCAGCATGTCATCTTTCTTTGAGGAGAAAACAGAACAGCTAAATATACTGCTCATAGTAACCTCTTTGCTAAAGAAGAACATCAACTGCTACTTAAAGTTTTCATTTTGTTTAGCTTCAGGGTTTTTTTCACAAGTATAAATTGGTGGTTACAGATTGTGCATATAGAGCAAAGACAAAAGGGTTGAAAAAATTATTTCTTGTATTTTCCCCCTGTCCCAATCAATCCCAATCACATATTGTGAAATAATACTTGGCAATGGTAAAGTATTGACTTTGCTACCATTGTGACATATATATTTATTCCTGTTAATTTTTCTTCACCTGAGAATGGGCAACGACAAAGGATGGGAATGCACCTGCAAATCCTGCTGTAATTGTCCTTCCAATTGAAAAAGAAGTGGCTGTCTAAAGCAAGGCAAACACATTTGTATTCATCACAGAAAATTTAATCCCAGGTATAAGTATGGAAAACTATGAAGAATTATACCTGAGACATATGTATAACCTGTGGTGCCAGGGTTCAGTTTCTGTACATTTTTAGGTTGTATCACTTTGGAGTAATTTTACAAGAACTGTATAATTAAAAGTGATAGCCTGCTGTCTGCATTCATACCTTACACCACTGACATCAGTGAACTGCTCACAGAGTAGAATAAGAAAGAAGTAAAACTTGGTCTTTTGTGCCAATCAGAATGAAAAGGATCTTTAAAACAGATTGCATAATTATCTTTGAAAACGGATTCTTTCTTAGTCCAACTGAAGGATTATGATGTATTTTAGAGAGATTTTGGGGTACAGTGAATATCTGAAAGATAAGGTGATTTCCTTGCTGTATTAAGCTGAGCAGAGGACTCAGAAGACATGAACACTATAAGTGGCTGTAATCTGCTTTGATGGGTTTAGAAAGTCAACAGACAAAAATAATACAAGAGGTCATTAAACAGCAGTGTGCAAGGTTTGGTGTCATCAAGATGTCTGATGCCATGTGCTGGATGTCCTGAAGTATTCACTGAACCTAGGTCATGAAACCCAAGGCAGGATACTGACAACAGAGTAAAGCTTGCAAGACCTATGTGGAGAGGCTTAGACATACTATGAGATTATGTTTGTCGGTTGAAAAAGCAATGTCACACAAGCATAACTGAACATTTCGAAGAAATACAGTAATTTCTTAAATGCTCAAATTGGAATATTGAATATTGCGTTGACTTCTTTATCCTACAGAATATTATTAAGACAGTTCTAGAATACCTTTAAACTCTGTACTTGAAACTGAGCTGGAAATTTTCTTGGAAAAGAAAGTTTCTGCAGTTGGTGTTTCAAATAAGTAACATAAACACAAATAGAATATCACAAAAAAATCAAACTTTGGTGATTATTTTCAAATGACTATGTTTTCTCCTGTGGATAAGTGTCTCAAAATAAGTGGGGGATAATTTGTTTCTGAACTTGTAAACTATGATCTAAGATTTCTAGACAAATGTATTTAATGTGGATTTTGACACAGGCGCTGTGTAGGAAAGACATAGTCTTCACTTCTTCCCTTTTTTCAGTCCCAGAACAAACAGCAAGTACTGGACAAGTGATGTTCAGAAGGTGACATCTCATAAACCAGCACTTAAGTACGGCATAGAGCAAATGACAATCCATTTGAGGGTCTTGGGAAAGCTGCCAGCTCAACAGAAGTTTCACATTTATACTCCAGGGATATGTATCATATATTTATAAAACAAGACATGTTAAGATCACAGGAAGATGCGATTCTCCATACAAAGAGGACACATAACTTTTTCCTGTATTGAAGAAGTGTGTGCATAGGGAAAAACACAGAAAAGTTAAGTAAAGGCTCAGGACTAAAACCAGTTCTGCCACAGATTGTCTGACCATGTCAAGGTCAGATCCAAACACATCATTACAGTGTGTCCTATTAACTGCACTGGGTTTTAATTTTCTTTTTTGGCAGCCAGTCATTAACTGGAAATTGAAATATTTTTCTGTTTCTGTGAAAGTGTGGTTTCTGTATAAGATCCTCAGAAGGTATCAGGAGCTCAGAGACTTGCGTGACACAAGCCACGTGAGTACATAATAAGCAGGTAAATCACACACCAATGTTGCGAGGAGGAGGAACAGGTGACTGAGGTTTTTCTGCTCCTGTCATTTTGCCTTCTTGCTTGAAATTAGTTATATGACCACCTTTCGTCCATGTAGAGACTTTTTGCGTAATTTGTCTATGTGTGTATTGAAGACTTCCACATACAAGCAGGCATAATAGAAAAAAAGTATATAAAAAAGAAGCAAACATAAGTACAGTGAAGCTAATCATAAACTTGGGCAAAACAGAATAATTAAGGAACTTTATAGGCAGGAGGCAAGAAGGGTAGTGAAACTAATAGAGTTTTTAAGTAATTTTTAAACTACTAGATTAATATTAAATTGCAAATTTCCTTCTCAAACTCCATTTGTGCACAACACAGTCTGAGGGTTTCCCCTCTTTGCCTGTGTATCCATACAGCATGACAGCCCTGAGAGGAGTTTGTGGAAATTTTCTTTGAGGAAGGACTTGAAGCTATTTTTCGATACATTGCAATGTATTACTCTTGCCTCTCTGTTTTCTTCTTCTTTTTGCAAGGTTTAATGAAACTAAAAATTCAGAGAGGCCTCCTTGCAACAGAGTCAAAGCCTGTGCTGCTAACACAAAACTTTTATTGATTCCTTTTACTTACAAAGATGGTGTGCGAGGATCTAGACCTGCTGCTCTGTGGTATGGCTGGAAGCTGGCACTAGAGTTGCTGACTTAAGGGTGCTCATGCCAGAGTAGAAAAAAACCTACCCTTTTTTTCCATCACTGCAGTGGGGTGAGCCATTTGACAGTAGCATCATTCCCGGTAACCTATGGTAGTGTATCACACTTTGGAGGCTGGTGGCAGTTACTGTGATTTTAGAAATGTTCTCCAGTTGCTCAGGGCAGTGTCTTAGGAAACAGGCTGGCCTGTTTTCAAGGAAACACATTTCTTCCAAACTCATCCAGAGTCGCCTTTTACTTCCTTGGCTCTTGTTCAGAGTTACCATGGCTTTGTGGGCAATGAAGATATACCAAAGGCAGAATAGTGTGATGAATTTAGGATATCTGTTACCTATTGAATTTGCTCTCATGGGGTACATCTTAATTGGACTGCACAGCTGTTAACTGCTCCAGGAAAATATTTGCCTGCATATTTCCATCTCTGAGAAATACACTGCAAATGAAAAATCACTTCCTTCTGTGACCCAAACTGTATGATCCAAATCCACCACCAGGAAACAGAGGCTTGAATACCTAAATTTTACTCTCAACATTCATATATTTTGGGAATAAATTCTGCCTGCAGAGATACTCATCTTCTCTGAATTAAACAGTATTTCAGGCTTCTAGAGCACTCTTTCACAAGGGCCACAGATTTTATGCATGTTAGTTTTTGTTTACCCTCTGTAAATGACAGATTAGCATTTAAATGCTTTGTCGAAGTGTCAAACCAAACAAGCCATTATGTCTCCCTCAAAAATAACACTCGCTGTTGTTTGAAATGATTTTCTGCCATTTCCCCACTCTACAGGAGTGTCTGAGCAGG
Organism: Pseudopipra pipra; assembly: GCF_036250125.1. Taxonomy (NCBI): domain Eukaryota; kingdom Metazoa; phylum Chordata; class Aves; order Passeriformes; family Pipridae; genus Pseudopipra; species Pseudopipra pipra. The sequence goes on along the minus strand of NC_087549.1, from coordinate 32,751,310 downwards.
GAACATTTCACAGTACATATCAAATTCTAAAGTTCTTCTGAAATCTATCATTCATGGTAAATTAAGTCTAGCACACACTGAGAAAGCAGTTGCATTCACTGAGGAGTCACAGAGGCATAATCCGAGTCGAAGGGGTTTGTCAGTACAGTTTTTCCCTATTTTTTCTTCTTTTTCCCTTTTATCCTATCTCCTGATGCTTCATTTTTTCATTTCTTCCAATTGTATTGTCCTCCATCAGCCCAGTTCCTTGTCTTTCCCCCAGCACTGCAAGTCCCCTCTTATCTTTCTCCAGGAGTTTCCATACCCTTCTGGTTTTGACTCACAATTGTATGCTGAATGTATTCTTTACATAACTTGTCATTTATATCTTGTATAATTTATTTGCCTCCTCTTTCTACTGTGTCTCTATCAGATTAGTAAATACAGTCTTAGATTATCCAGTCTTCTGATTTCTAGACTTTCCCCTGGTTTAGAGGAAAGATTGGGTTGACTGGGGGTGACGGGAGTCCTCAGAAGGATCCCTATGTGATCTGTCCCCATCATGGAAGTACATGAACAGTCTGACCTTGCTGGCTATCATTATATGCAGGGGGCAATCGCACAAATTTCTCTGAGTACCTTGTACTCTGCATAAGTAATTCTTGATCATTTTTACTTTTGCATGAAGGAAGGATGCTGTCTCATCATGCAGCCATTCCTCTGGCAGCATCATGCAATTTTAAAACAACTACATGACGTTTTTAATCAGTCCACAGCACTTTAGATCAAACCTCCAGCAGGAGTTTGAGAAATACTTGCTTTAAAAGAGTGTGTGCTGGAGATGTGCATTTAAATGATGGGAACAGCAGCACTGTGAGAAAGCCTGCAGCACCTCTTCACAAGGACCTATGTAAAATCTGCATGTGGTTCTGGTCCCTGCGGTGCGTTGACTCTCTATGTGGGTTTGGTGGAACTAAATAAATATCTAAGTGACATCAAAGTTGAAACTCCTCCAACTGTGTTCAAGGCCAGGTTAGTTTAGTGGAAGGTGTCACCGCCCACAGCAGGGGTTGTAATTAGAGGTCTTTAAGGGCCCTTCCAACCTAAACCATTCTATGATTCTATGATCGATTTGGCACCTAGCAAGGTAGTTCTGTGCATTTCTCATTATGTTTAACTGTCTTCAGAAAGAGCTTTCAGAGTCAGAAAGAACCAGAAAAAGACTTTATAAATGCAGTATTAGATTATTATTAGATAGAAATAACAGGTTTTTATAGGTAAATTAGAGGTTCAAATACCATCCTGAGCCCATTTTTAAATGCAGTTGCCCTCATTCATTGGTACGTGCTATTCAGTTGCTCAGTGCAAAGCCTCAGTCTCTCAAACAGACACGGGTTTGCTGAGCTGTTTCAGTTTTTCCAAACCTGGCTCAGGTTTGTCTTTACAAGCAGACTGCTGTAGCTGGGGAGCGTAGACGGACAGTCACTGCATCATGTCTCATCCCTGCCTCCCCCAGGCAGAGGCTGTGCCCTGTGCAGTGGGTTCAGCATCACCACTGGCCACCTCTGCCCTGAGCTGGGGTGCCTGTCAGTCCCCTGTGAACGAGGGGGGGAGCCAACGAGGGGGGCAGCACACCCAAACAAGCCAACGCCAGTGCATGGGCAGGAGGGACGATGCCACACATAAAAGAGTAATGACAACGCCAGCCTAGCTGTGGCACAACGCATTAGACGCTCTGCTTTGACAGCCTAGAAGTGTTTCTGTTGACTGTGGCTTCCCTCTGAAGGAGTGGCAGGCACACACATCCTCCAGACGCGGGATTTCCCCACTTCCTCTCTATCCCTTCTCTCACCGAGTAAGTTTATTCTCGTTGAAATCTGTCATCCTTTTCAGAGCGAGATGTTTTAAATCCCACTGGTGGTAATGGAGAGTGAACAGATCCAGCTGATCCCACTCTACCAGCCAGTAACAGCCCACCCAGCAGCTGTGAATGCTCAAGAGTCCCAAAAACAAGCCCAGAAAAGAGCCTTGCTTTGTAAAAATGTAGCCACAAGATGATAGGCTTCCAAGAACCCAGCCCTTTTCCCCTGTTTAAAAATACTTTAAGTCTCATAGAATTATAAAAAATATGTAAAAACATGCTCTGTGCTTGACAGCCTTTGAGCTTTGAGTGTGACCTATGTGCACACTTTCAGGAAGAAGTTTAAGTTGCTTTTAGGTTTTGAAGAAACAGTGTTAGGTTCCTGCTCTTAAACAGATGTATTACTGTCTGCTTCCTATGTAAATTTACATAAATTCTTGATATGACAGGTCACAATTTGAAGTAATTAGACTTGAAAATATCATATATTAGAAGCTTTGGGGATAAAAACCGCTCAACTTGCTGAGGAGAAATCTTAGTCAAAATGAGGGGAAAATAACATCATTGCTTGTGGGTTGCCAGCTCTTGTTCAAGCTCACAATCCTCGTATTTGTGCGATGACTAAAACACTGCAGAGCCTTCAAACGTAATACGGTGAGAGACACAGCCTGTCAGGTATGCATACTTTATTAGAGATTAGAGAAATCCTGGCAAATATTTAATACCTTTTCTCTTGTCAGGGAAACAGTATGAAAAAATATACATGCCTAGGAATGCCTGTATATAGACATATGTATTTAATATATAAATCCATATATTAAATTTTTTAAATATTTATAAATTTAGAATGTATAAATATTTAATCTAGAAATACATTTTTGTCTTTATTGAGGAGACAACATATCCAACATGCACACAGATAGAAATACTCATTATTTCTGCTTTGGGATTGATGTAGTAAACCTAGACCATTTATTTTAGGGGCAAAAAAGGGAAGTTTCCTGCCTAGGATGCCCAGAAAACTGACACTTCAGCACACACTTGGCCCAGGAAGCCCTTAAACTTACCAGCAGCTCCCCAGTTCATCCTGGGGAGTCTTTGGGTGCCTTTCTGGGGCCCTCAGTATGGGCAAAGTTGCAGCACCAGTACTACTACCCTGGGAGTTTTGCTTAGTTAGGCAGTTTCATTGGTAACATGGTTTACATTATGTTATAACCCTGATGATTTAATTAAATGCCCACTGTTTGCAGCACTCGCAGTGAGAGTGGGATGGCATGGACCCTGAATCCCAGCAGTCAGTCACCCTGTTGGGGCAAGAAAGACATATTTCAGGCATTGCAGTACCCAGTTGAAGGCACTTCAGTGCAGGCTGAGGCCATCCAGCCGCCTTCTGACAAGGTGTTTTCTAACACGTTATGATCAGGTTCTTTAAAATTATTAGAGAGATGCCTCTGCCTGAATTAAGGTGCAAACGAGACTATATGCCAAAGTCAATAATACAGATTTTTATTTAACAGTAGATGTGAGGTAGAGAGAAAGGGGGAGAGAAAGAGTGAGAGAGAGACAGAATAAGTAGAAAAAATATCAGCACTCCATAGATTCTGACTGTGTCCCGTTGATCCTCTTTTTGTGTCTTCTCAGTGATGAGAGTCCCAGCCCTTTTCAAGTGATGGTTGTAGCCTATATCTGTCAAGGGGAACCCAGGGTGGTGAGGGAAGACCTTGTGTTAAATCCATGCTGTCTTTTATTAGGCTTAGGCTAGGTGGGAACACCCTGGTACCACCTAGGGAGGGAAGTTTTACAGTGAATGATGTAATACTGGATCATGGGACATTCCATGAGTCTTTGACACCTTTTAAGACGTTATATCTGCCTACAGTGTCCAATATGGCCCATCAGCAGAGATGAGTGTCTTCAGGCTGTGTGTGAATTGTGCCACTACTCCCCCAGAGGGGAGTTATCACAGCTGAGTCATTTGTGTAAGGGCAAAGAAACACTGCCCTACCTCGCAGGATTTGTCTCTTTCCTTATCTTACCCAGGTTGTAGTCTGAGGTATCAAGTGTGCATGCCCTCAGCACCTGGGCGGTTACTTTGCACATTGTCAGCTTTCCACTTGATTGTCTTAGCCATTAGCATTCCAGTCTTTCACACTTGTGGATACATTCTTCTCCTGGAATAACTGGACAATGATGCCACCTTCATCTTACCTAAAGTTCCTGTCACAGTCCAAAATCAGTAGGCATATTTGGGGAGGGGCAGGTTTTGGTGAGCAGTTGCTTCTTTGCACAGTTTGCTACAGTGGACAAAAGTCCTTCAGTGATTTTAACAATGTTTAAGCGATAAACCATTTCAGTGTCTCACACACATGGACTTCAGAGGCTTCCTAGATGGGGGTAAAGCACTAGCAAACTGTCTTGTTACAGCAGAATTAAATTTTCAGGTTTTAAATATAATCCACATAGAAAGAAATTTCAAAGTTTACAACCAGCCTAGTAAATAATGCAGCAAAAATGACAGATGTGTTTTAGGACATAATTGCATAATGCCCATTAAAAAAATGCGATTTACAGCATTTCTAAGTGCCACATACTTCTCTAGTCATAACTGAAAGATCTCTTAACTATCAGCTCAATTCTCTTGCTAAACTAAAGCTCTGTCAAGTCTTCTCTGTCTCCTTTAGCCACTTTCCAACCTGCCTTGCAAATGTGCTCATTTTCATATGCCACAGATAAATGCAATCCAATTTGGAAGGATATTTTCTATTAGGAAAAAAAATAATCCAATATACATTTATAAAATGTCAACAACCCAAGTTGTATTTTTTAAGCCTAATCAAACCAAATATATACGTGTACTTATAATTCATTTCCCAACTTCTGCTCAAATTAGATATGACCCCTTTAAGAGAACTGTAAAACTGGCCTTTTTGCAGATTCAGAACCATTTAAAAGCAGAATTAAAACAAACAATAAAAAAAATTTGGACTGTACTAGAGCATTGTTGTGAAATTTATTTTTAATAAAAGTTTGAATTGCAACAAGCAGCTATTCATCATTTTGTCATTATTCGAGGTTCATGATATCATGGACATTAAGACATTGGATTTATTTGAGGTTAGTTTAGATGTATTTTAAGGCAGGCATAGAAGCAATTAGAATTGCAAAATAAGCAAGCTATCACTAGCCAATATTTTAACCAGCTGAGGAGCAGGCAGTCCCATAGGGACTGATTCCAGCCAGCCTAGATCAGAGTGAAGGACACTCCTTCCTCACCTGCAGCCCCACGTGGGGAGGTGAGAGGAGCAAGATCCAAAGGGCCTGCAGCTCCATCAGGTCAGGTCAGGAGCTGGGCCACTGCAGTGGGGTTTTTTTCCACTTCATGGCTCAAGTGACCTGTGTGGGATCACCTCACAACCACAGTGTGTTTGGCAGCTCATGGAAGCTGAATATTTTGACCTTCCTCCAGCCATCTCTAAGCATCTCTTCAAGGCCTTGGTATTAAAAAGACTGAAACTCTCTCTCCTCCAGGCCTGTACGATAGAGCTGGTAAATGTGCACCTGACTCAGTCTTCGTGAAAAGTATTTCATGAGGTGCAGCGTCTTCTGATGCCACCTCACCAGATATTTGAGCAAGTGCAGAGTTATATTTTTGAACAGTCTCCTACCTACTGCAAGAGATATATGCGACATATGCAACAGGAGAGTTTCAAAGGACCCTAAGCTTTAGCTAATAGAGAAGAAATAGCATGGTAGAAAGAAAATAATTGACATATTTTCTATATTACAATTGTTTGTATTCACCAGAATTCTTTACAGCTAGCCATATTAAAACATCCATTAATGAAAATTTACAGTGTATTAAGTACTATAGTATCATCAGATATAGCCAAAACATTTGAAAGCTAAAAAGTGGAAATACAAAATGTCAGAATTCTTTGAGATGTTGTTTTTAATAGTTTTTAAGAGTTTTTCAGTAGAAATGTGTTAAAAATGATAATTCATCTTTTAAATTGGTCACAATTTAAAATTAGTCACAATTGGTCAGATTCAATGGAAATGAAGAATTCTGTAATTTCTGTAAAAAATAAAAATTATTGAAGTGCCACAAAATTCTGCAAAAACTGTCAAAAAGTTTGAAAATTGGATAATATGCCGGAAGATTATGAAAATATAAAAAATAGATTAACCTGCTTCCTCCAGTTTTAAAAAAAGTAACATCAATCTCCAAAGCTGCTTAATAGTCTAGGGAAAATAACAAAATCCTTTCAGTATCATGTTTATCTTTCTGTGGTCTCACTGCCATTTCTGAGTGCAGAACTCCCACCAGCTATCTAAAAATCAATGGCTGATTTTGGATGACCCTTTAATGTCAAGTTCAGCTGTTCTGTATTTTAAACTAGAGAGACAACTCAATATTTATGACCTTTTAAATTATTTTTTAAAAATAAACCCTTACTATGCACCCAGGAGATGGGAGTTGTCAGGGAAAAAAAGAAAAAACAAGTAGTACAGAAGTGTGTAAAGGGGAAAGTAAAAAAAAAAAAAAAAAAAAGACAAATAGTATCCTTCCCACTTAACACATCTCATGCTCTTCTTTTTAAAAGGCAGGATCTTATCTTTTTCTAAAGTTGAAGGAAGTCTGCTTGCCTCAAGCTTGCCCAGCAAGACAGCGTATGCATCGCATCCACAATGCACTTTGGCATTGGCTTGAAACTGCATTTGGTACCAGGTTTGTCTGAGGGTTTTCTCTTTGAATATAAGCTCAGCCCTGTAGAAGGAGTTGTGGGATGTACTGGCACCATATGAGAGGTGAGATGTGAGTCCATACTTTCAGTTAGCTGTGCCTGTGGCACATATGGGCCAGCCATGTCATGTAGAACACCTAATGCCTTCAGGCAGTGCAGTATACCTGACATCGGACAGATCAGTGGATTCTTTCCAGACATCTCCAATTCTATGGGTTTCTGAGCACAAGCAAAATAGGACTGCTACGTGCATCCCCATAGCCCCACACTGAGCAATGCTGAAGAAGATGGTTGTATTGCTGAGCACTATTCTCATCTCCCACTCATATTCTCACGTTGAGAAACTGTGCAAGCATGTCGCAAAATCTGACCCAAAGCTTCCTCAAGCCCTAGAACAACGTTTCCACTGACTCTGGTAGAATTTGAATCAAACCTATGGTCTCCTGTTAGCTTATGTTGACATCATATTTTATTGTTTCCAATCACCAAGTAGTAATATGACTGAATCTGCAATGAAGCTCTATTCTTGGTGACTACTGTATTTCCCCAAATATACATGAATGGCAGTTATTCAAGTACACATAAAGAACTTCATTTTTTTTCTAAAAACTTTTCAGGTTTTTCTTGCAATACATCATGATGGCAAAAATATTTCAAGTGAGTCAATTTACCTTGTCTTAGTGTAAACATTAGTCTCAGATGCTATAAAAGAAAGACATGGTCCCTGGATTGAAGTTATGATAGATGGGTAAATAAGGTCCTGATTTCCATGTAAAGAGTTTAAAAAGCAAAGCTGTAGGCCTATTTATCTCCTATTTTCAGCTAAATAGGAAACAATAGCAAGGCTATTTACTATGATTATGCTGTAGGCATAATTGCTGCAAATGCAAATGACCAGTGAGATGTATAATTCAGATATTATTACTGTGTCTGAAATTGTATCCATTACATAAAATTACACATAAGTTTCTTATCATTTAGCTTTTAATTCTGCACACATTCTCAGCTAATATTTCATAGAATCATAGAATCATTTGGGTTGGAAGGAAACTTAAAGATTGTCTAGTTCCACCCCTTCCTGCTGTTGCCACGTCTTCACTCTTGTTTGCAAACCTTATGATATTCAATGTGAAAAGCTCAGAAAGAAGTGATGGTTAGAACCTCTGCTGTAATTTTTAAGTGATTTTCTAGTTGTCGTGTTTGTAGGAAGAAACTTACATGCATGGCCCAAATGCACAGAAGTGAGGAGAGTAATCCATTTTCTTTAAACCATGTCATTGTCTTCTTTTAAACCCATTTTACATTTTCTGAGTGGATTTAAGGTTGACTTGCAAGTCGATTTAAATAATAAACCCAGATATGGACAGGAAAATATGATACTAATGATACCAGATGTGTTGAAATTCTGGCATGTGTCTTGCATCCTGAATTCTGAGTGGGGCTTGTCTGCTCCTTTAGATAGGTTTCCTCTTCTACTGATTTAGGCTTGAGCATGGAATTACAAGTATTAATGTCTGGACAGTTCTTACCCCAGTGATTCCAGGCTTCTGCTGAGTAACCCTTAGCAAAGGGATACTCTTCAGGGAAAAGAGGTGGAGCTCTGTACAGTTTCCTAGACAGGACCTGATGGACATCACTTCAGGTTCATGTGGGAATAATTGTAAGTGTACGCAGGAAGAACTGAAACAAATGTGATTTAAGATCCACCTAATTTCTTTGAGTCATTCTTCTCTGGTTGGTCATTTTAGAAGTGTGGGAGGGTTGGGAACTTGGTTTTCTTTCCAGTGTTAACCTCACATTTCCCTATCTCCAGATCTAAGCTACCTTTTGTGGGCTGAGACAATTGCTTACCTTCTTGTTTCCCATGGTAGTGTGATGACAGTACACATTAGCCTGAACGTCCTTAGCTCTCTTCTTTATTGTAAACCTTCCAGCTCAGGTTCCCATAACAGCATGGTGGGTCATATTTCATAGTGCACAAGACCTACACATGCCTAAGAAACTTGGTTCTTGGAGAAAAGCAAGTCTTCCTGCTCTCGCTCCTGCTGAGATGAGAACTCCTCTGGATGGAAAGTTACTCTGTCTTAGAGCTTTGGGGCCATGGGTGTCCTGGGCATTCTGGGTGCTGACTTTTTTGAAAAGTGTTTCCCTCCTCCTGTCATTCAGACCTGACATGTGCTACTATCAATTTTACACTCATTTTCTTCTTTGGAAGAGAGTCATTCAGAAGCACCACATTGGGATATCCATTTTATTCTTTCCATTTCACTAAATGAATCTTACTAGGAATTTACAAAGACGGAGAAGGAGATTTGCATTTACATCAAGGCTGTTTTACCTGGCATCCCTGTGATAAGGCAGTCTCACAGCCTGGCAAGATAGATAGGAATCCTTAATACTGCCATAGTGGCAGAAAGTGATGAGAATTACTCGTTTTGTTCAGATTGTGATCTTGTTGAAATGAATTTTCTCTGAGCATTGTTTCTCCTTTCAGTAATTTCCAAGCTTGGAAAAACTGTTTTGGATATAAGCCACTTGAAACTTATCATTGTTCTGGAAAGCACTTAGTCTTTCAAGAATAAATTTGTATAATGTTAACTCAGAATGATTTGCCTGACAAAAATGTACTCATACACAGTAAATTGTTTGTAGGAAAGCCACACTAAAAAAAAAAGCTGATTAGTGCCATTAAAGTAAATAGCAGTAACCTGCTCTTCCTTCCCTGTTTTTTTACCAATAATAAGATCCAGTTTACTGGAATATTTCTTAATTAAAATGTAACTATTCGCTGCCCGATCCTATTAAGAATATTTTGGATACAAGATGCAGCAAGCCTAAAACTGCTAACATAAGGGAAAACAAATTCATGAAATAAGTATAAATGCAAACATTCCTCTTTTAAAGGTATTTTACGGTCAATGTTGTAGTTGATAGAGCCACTGCCTCAGAGATATGCAATATAAATATATTAGGACTTTTCTCATAGTTAATGTTATTATATCATACTTTTTGGCTGCGCCTGTCTGATTGTAACACATCTGCAACTGAAAGGTAACTTTGAGGGGTACTCTTATCTGCAGTACTGCACTGAAGTACTGCAATGACCAGAAAAGTATATTTTTAGTCTGATTTACTACTTAGGGGAACCAAAAAAAACATAGATTACCTTATGGACCTTAGATTTGTGTAGGACTAAAATGGGTTAAATGCAAACCCCGGCTATCTTTAAATTAATCAGATTAGAAACAAGCACGGCGGTGCTCAGATCTCAGTACTCGAGTTTCATCCAGGTTCTTGAATGGATTTTTCCCATTTTGTGCACAGTTCCAGGACCAGAGGCAATGGGCACACAGTAAACACAAGAAACAACTTTTTTACTGTGAGGGTGACTGAGCACTGGAGCAGTTTGCCCAGGGAGGTTGTGGCATCTCCATCCTTGGAGGTTCTCAAAATCCATGGTCCTGGACAACTGGCTCCAGACGGCCCTGCTTGAACAGGTGGATTGGACCTGATCATCTCCAGAGTTTTCTTCCCACCTCAGCCATTCTGTTATTTCCAGATATCTTCATGGATCTTCAGAGATCTTGGTTTGTACAGTCAGGACTGAAGGCAACTAATGTGTTTGCTCCCTCTGTCAGATGGCAGGAGGAAAGAGGATGGTGGGCTCTTCGGCTTCTTTCCTTCTTCTTTCCTGATAGCTCATAAGATTGGAAAGGATCTTCCCTCAAAACAGAGCCATTAGATCCAAGACCCCACTGAGACTAATAAAACCCTTTGAAATCACTGGCTCCAGGAGGCTTCAGATATAGCTCACAGGAAAGGCAAATGTATCTGTGGGGTCAGGATAGAATTTTCAACTTTGAGGGTGGAGAAAAGGGAGGGAGAAGGGAATTATCATCTGTATTTATAGGTGGTTTTCCCTTTTGATGACAGATCTCTCTCATTTGATTATTCCTGTATTTATCTTCTTGCAGTTCCCCACCCTCCAGCCAGACAGTTAGGCCCGCAGGGAGGAGACTCCCACAGACAGCCCACATCTCAAGTGACTCTTTCTTTTCTCGTTTTCAGTGTAGGCTTCTTCCAGTTATCATCATTCGCTTTTGCTGAGTGGATTTTTATTTTATTTTTCTCCCTCCTTGATGTCATGTGTAGTTTTACAGTCAGTGACAAGCTGGAGTGGCTGCCAAGAGAGTAAGAAACTCCTCCAGAGATAATGTGACACCAGAAATATGAAAGACCTGTAATGAAACTTCTCAAGCAGCCAGCCAGATGGGACCTTTGAATTATCTGACCTAGGAGATAGTGGGAGATCATGATTAATAAAACCTTTCTTTATTAAAAGGGAGATACGTGTGCTCTGAAGCAAGAGAAGACATTTCAACCAATCTTCCCTACTTTGATCCCTGTGTAGGAGGGAGAATTTATGTGCCAGTTTGGTTTGGCTCTGCACTGTAGCAATAACCCAAGGAGTTTTACTCCCCTGGTTTTTCATCCAGATGGACTGCTGTTCAGGATGTGGAGATGATCATTCATGACAAAAGTAGAGCTGCATATGGGAACCTGTTGTGGTCCAAAGTCTGCTGGTGCTACTTTTGTTGCTCTAGCCAGCAGCGTTGCTGCCAGTCGCTTTGCATCAAAACATGCTGTGGTCAAAGCTAAGAGTTTTCCTGTGGTCTTTTCCCACACAGAGACTAGCACTATAGTTCGTGATGAACTACTTCACATTTTCTGATGAGAGTCTCCATGCTTGAGTATGCAGACAGTTTAAAATAAATAGCAGATCCAGCAACTTAGGGAGGTATGTGAATTACGTTATATTAATTCAGGAGTTTGCACTTATAACTACTCCTTTCAGTGTTAAATATATTACCTTCTTGGTTAATTTTGTCAGGTTTTGGGCACCGTACTTCATTTTCAGGGAGCACTTCTCAGGACCAGCTTCCCTTCATCACTTTTTGAAATGTATAGGAATCGATACCTAAAGCTTAGGAATAGCAAGTTCCATTCATGGAATAAAATTAAAAATGAAACCTTGTAATTATTTGTCATTTTTCTTTCAGACTTGTCATGTAATCTCTTTTTCTTTTTGGTTCTCAAAGGGTAGATTTTGTTTTGCCTAAGATTCTCTGAATGCAAACTGGCAGACTATATCAGGTATTGTTTTCTGTTATTCCTCAAACTAGTGTTGATCGAGTAGAAAACTCACTTTAAAGCAAATGGCATTTTCCAAGCATGATAAGGCCTTTATTTCCATTTTCAGTCCAGCTATATGAATTGGTTCTTTTTCTGATTAGTGATAAATATATCTGGCTTGATTCTGTAGAAAAGCAGAGGTGTTCTGAAACGGTGCTTCTTGGGAAGTGTAGAAGTCAGCCACGCTGTGCAGGAACCTCAGTGTAAACCATTTTAACATCCAACCCTTTCGGGTTTCTTTCTACAACACCCACTCATTTTGCACAGATGGAGAGATGTGACAGATCATGGAATTAAGAACCCAAAAGCTTTTTTGTTAAATTTTTAATCCACTCCTCCCACACTTCCATAGTTCCTTGATTTACAGTTTAATTCAAAATGAATGAACTACCAGTCTTTACTAGCAAGCGTCTGTTTGTAGCATGTGCTAGCTACCAGCCACATGTCTGACCCTCTAATGTTTATTTTATTATTCCCAGAACAGGCAGGCTTGCAGCAAACAGTATTTATCACCGGATCATCATATCTTTTGGGCATTACTGTAGAGTCAGGCTTTGGGCAGCAATATTCACTTTTCTTTAAATCGCTGATTACACCATCTTTACTTGAAATAATCACTGTTTCCTAATAAACAAAAAGAAATGCTTTCCAGTGGAATGTCTTCAGTCATTTTCTGAAATACCAAGAATGACAAAGAGTGCCATAATAAATAAGATAAAACAGAGTAAAATAGAATTAAAAGACAATATGGGCAGCTGTTTATAAGTGATAGATAATTATGAGCCATATGGAGTTCTCACAGTCTGCATACCTCACATCTCCTCTCTACCTATATCTGCCTTGTCCTACAAGAGGACTTAGAAGCACCTTTAGCTACTTCTTTCACACAAACCAAATTAATGTCAGTCATTTCTTGCAGAAAGTAACACACTGACTAATCAGAACATTTCCATCACAGATGAAGTAGGGGAGCAAGGAGAATTTAGAGGACAATTCACTAACAGTATTCATGTTTTTAACAGGAAAAAATGAAAAAAGTCTGATTTCCTGACCAATTGTCACCTCCATGTAATGAGTTGCAGAAGATGATCTGGGGCTTTTAGTTCTATATGCTGTTTCTCTCCACTGTGCCAGCTGTGAAGATTCTCCACCAGCAGGAGCTGGTGCAGGAAAGGCTCAGTCAAGTGTTTTACTGGTCTCTCAAACTCCTTTCAGCACTTTGGATGCATTCATTTTGCAGAGCAAACCAGAAGTATCTGACTCCTTGGGTTTTCTTTGCTAGTTTATATTTCTCAGTGGCAGGGACATGAAGTACGTACTTGAGATACTGAGATATGTACTTCCCTCTGGGGATGCGCCTTATTTTCTGACATACAAAATAACACCAAGACTTTTCTCATACACCTTTAATTTCCTGAGTTATTTGCAACTTTTTTTTTCTGAGTCCAGTTGCAGTTGTGTAAGTTCACAGTAATGGCTTTGAAGTAAAAATATTTCTACTTCTCATTTATACAGATATACCTAATATCGAAAACTAGTAAAGAAGTTTTTCCATTTTGCAGGTTTTAAACTTAAAGGCAAGATTGTTTTTCCTTGTAGAAATCCCTGTAAGACAACCATGGGAGAATTTCAAAGCATACGCTGTTCTGATCTGTGATCCTAAAGGGTTCACTGCTGCCCAGAGAGTATGGACTTCAGTCATACAAGGTCATAGATCTGTTGAGTGTGTCATACAAAACTTTATTTCTCTGGGTTTTCTTCTACTGGAAATTTTCCTGGTGATCCCTGTTGCTAAACTTTAGGTAAAACTTCAGCTAGTTCCTTGAAAAGGCTGGACTAGATTTTGATTCCATCACACTGACAAGAACCCTGATCCTTCACAACATATATTGGCCCTTTTTCTCAAGTGGGCTAAGCTAAGATATGATATGACACAGGAATTTAACAAGCATGAGATGGATGGTGACAAGGCAGAGCAGGGTGGAGCTGTGACAGTAAGAGAATAAGGATTTAGAGGTACCAGCCTGAAAGAGCAGTACTAATGTATGTCTAATCCAAGCAGGCTGCTCCTTTATTAGTAATTCTTTGAATTTCCACAGGACACCTGATATCTCCTTGTCCAGCTCATTGTGGTGAATGTGACTGCACAGCTAAGAGGTATTAGATAAATTATTAGCAAGTAAAGTAGCTTGGTTGCATTTAATCTGTACAGAAATTAGAAACCTATTTTGAGAACAGTTTCCATGCTGCAGTGTGGAATATTAGCAAGACAAATTGAGCAAAGTGCCACTTTATGATCCGGGTGGGTGTAATCCCCTAGTTTTGCATCTGCCATAGCAGAGGGCTACCCCCCCCCCGCCTTTGTGTGTCTGCCTCACATTAAGGGCAAGGAGTGGCAGAAGGATTTTGTGCTCCTGGTTTATCTTCTGACAATGATAACGCTGTCTCAAGGGTCAGCCAGGCTTTTCAGTTAAGGAATAATAGCAAATGTCTAAATTTTGGATCCCTTTCAATTTATTTGAGCATTGCAGAACTGCCTCCACACTAGGAATTCAACATTAAATAGTGCAAGGCAAAGGGAATTAAGCTCCTCTGCATGATGCTTGGCTACAGGACTGTTCTTAGGGCTCCCTGTGCTGCAGGAGAGGACCAGGTACAGTATGACCCTTCTGGGGAAGGGACTCCTCAAACTCTCAGTGTCTGCACAGCCTCCTGGGTCTAAAGACTAGCACTGTAGCACTGACCTCTTCTGAGTCCAAATCAAATATTATATTTTCTGCTTTCTACTTGGTATGGTTCCTGCTGTGAATTCACCTTCCCTTCAAGCCTGGAAAATCAGATTATGTGATCTCCCACATATTAACTGAGTTTTTGTCTCTTCCTCTTCCCTTTGGGTCTGCCAAAGCTAATGTTGTTTCTTGTCAGGAAGTTTTATCTGGCTCCTACTCTAAATTTCCTTTCTTAGCTGCATGCTATGATTTCTAGTGTCACTCCGAGAAAATTCATCTCCAGAGTCATATATTTATAAAGTACTACAGAGTTCCCCACTCAGCCTGCTTTTAGTCAGCTACATGTTTAACTCCCCTGGTCTTTCCTTGTGAGTCAGCGCTTTCTGCTGCTTCTCTTCAAATGTCCCTCCATTGCACTGAGTATTTCTGACAGTGAGCAAAGCTCAGTGCCGCCTTGCTGGACAGCCATGTTAGGTAGTTACGTAAAAGGAACACCATAGGGAGCACCAGGCCACCTCCCTTTCCCCTGCTGTGAATCCTATGCACCCTTAAAGCCCGATTTGCTGCAATTTGGCATTGCAAAATCATGTCTGGGCTACTGCTTACGGCATCTGCAGGCCCTTTGGCATTCCTGCCTTCCTGACTTTCTCTTCTGTTGAGTATTAGGGGCTTTCTAAAGAAAGAAGTCCTGCCAGCATTAGCTAAGGAGAATACAGAGCCCACCAGAGCCCTCCCTACAGGGGTTCATGGGGGACTGCAGCATCCTGCTGGTGGCAGAGCTGTTGTGTAACCCCATACTCAGTCAGCCCCAATGAATGGCATAGCCGCGTCCAGCTGCTTCAGCATAACTTCCCTTGGGAACAGATTTTCTGGAATAAAAGTGACGTGACTTGAGAGTAGAGGAATCATTTTTATTGCAGACTGGAATGGCTGCACAAGGGGCATATCCTGGTACTTTTACCAATATAGTTGTTCTGTACAGCTGTATGGGCAGCTTTTCACATGTAGACGGGCTTTAAAGTACATTCCTGTTCCTGTATGTCTCTGCATTTTCCCAGAGTAAATCATAATTCACAATCATGTTCCTAATCTTTATAGACCCCTTTGTGTTACTTTATTATCAACACTTGGATACTCAACCTGTCTCTGTTTTGCATTATGTGCAAATTTCATTACTGTAAGTATTTCCTCCCTCTAATGGAGGTACTTAGCAATAACCATGTCTCGCTCTGATTCCTGCGATCCTCAGTAGACACATTCTCACTACTGATACGTTGTCATTCATCATCACCTTTCGTTTATGTTTTCAGTCGTTTTTCAATCCTCCTGATAATGTTTATATCCAGGGTAGTTTGTGTTACTTAGGAAATGAAGACTTTTTTTTTGTGAGAGTCCAAAATGCATCACTAAAATTCAAATAGCATCTGCTGTGCTCCCTCCATTCATTACCTGTGTTAGTCTGCCTGACAAAATAATAAAGTCTGCATAAGACTTTTTCTTAATAATTGCGTACTGCATCTTTCTTAAGGTGCCTTCATCCTCTAAATAAAGACTTCTTTTTCCTTGAAAATTACTTCTATTACTGTACAATCAATTGATCTAACCTTAAGTAGCATAAGGAGTCATTTCTCAGGTAATGCTTGCTTCAACCAGTGTAATCCAGTATAATCCCAGTTGACAGGCTGTGTCCCTTAAAGGAGTCTGCTGTAGTGTTCAGCCTCAGATGCATGTGTAAGATGGGAAAGAGGGTCTAAAACTGGCATACCTGCCAAACCAGACTGCCTTTACCATTACATTTTTTAAGGACTTTCAATTACTTGCCACCATTAGGGTGAACTAAATGCTGAGAGGATGTCTCCGAAACTGTCTCAGGGTCAGCCTTCTGTTCTGTTGAACATCCACTGATCCGTGATCTTCTGTCGGGAAAAGCTACAAATGCTCTTTCTACATTAGCACGGTTAAACTGACAATCTGGGAAAGGTGGACTTAAATTCCATTTTCCTGTAGAAGTTTTTTGCATTCATGCAGAACACTGATACCGACTTGTTTGTGCTTTTTAAATAGCCTGGGAGTGGAAGTTATTTTCTTTTCAAAAAAACAAGGCAGAACAAAGCAGAAATCTTGAGGCTCTGGTATTTGTCTCCTTCTGCATGAAGCAGTAAGTAAAAGAATTTGTTGCCTCATACACAGAGGTCCACTGTAAAGGGTAGTTTTTTCTAATATAGGGATGAAATGCCCTTTGGAAGTATCATCACTAACTAGAGAGAAGCCTAGACAAGTAGGTGTGAAGTGGATTAACATAATGTTTCCTCAGCTCTGCCTCCCTCAGCTGTTCGTGGACTCAGACTTGGAACCCATTAGCAAGGAAAAATAAGGGCAAACTCAAGACATACAGTTTGTTTCTAGATAAGATAGACTGATTTGGCACTGTTCATGGATATTACCCTATCAGAATACTTTTAACCACCCTGTGAATAGTGGTAATATCCATGAACAGTGCACTGCAAACTAGATCCAAAATATGGGTTATGGGTATTTTCTTGTACAGATGGTGAATACAAACTTGTGGCATTGGGTAGGAGAAAGAACATGAAAGCGATTATATTTTCTTATAAGTGATTTCTAGAAATGTAAATTTCAGCCTTTTACAGTCTGGATGTAAATGGCTCATCTCTATCCTCAGATCTTCCCTCATTAGTGAAGAAGTACTTGGCATGAAGTGGATGTTAATTGATACTAAACTATTGTGGGAACCTATAGGATTAATAGTTACCTAAAAATAAAACTGAGCATGATTGTGAGCGTTACAGTAGATACCAGAAGACATAATAGCCATTCACTGTCTTGAATACATTCTCTATTGGTGTGCAGAAAATTAGGATTAAGTGATTTTTAAAGGAATCTGTGTGTTTTAATTAGTTTTTCAGGGTGTGTTAGGAAAAATTGATTTCATTGTGTCGTGGATTGCCATGTTCATATTTCAGTGACATTGTGTGTAATGCTGTGTTTCTAATGTCAGTCTGCCATTCTGAAATACACAAATTTGCAGGAACAATATTTACCTTTGCAGAAGAGCTTACTTGGAAGGAGGAGTTTTATACCTGTAGCCAATATATATCAGAGCACCCAGAACTGGAAAATCATTATCCATAACATCAGCACAGTGTGGTCAACATGTACTCCCAGCATCATTGTCATAAGGATGCCCCCAACCTAGGGGGAAGCATAAGTATTGCTGGATTGTGTAGGGCACAGAGATAGATACCAGGCACAAGAACACAGTGAATAATGAAAATCAGCCTGCTCATCTTTGCTGGGAGGGTTTTCTGACGGTGCTAGTGACTTAGATAAAAAAAAAGTTGTTTTTTTTTTTAATGAATCTCATTACATAATTAAAAACACTCAACACTTTCTACAAAGGAAAAATTTGTCAGTACTTTCAAGTGTGGAATCTTCATTAAAGAATTAACTCTGTATGTGTAGGTCCTGGTTTAAACATATCTGACAGAACCCCACCTCCAATACCAAAATAGGCAAATACTTCACAAAGAGTAGATGAAGTAGTGCAAGCTACTGAATAATCTGCAGTGCAAGAGATCACATTGTTCAAGAGAATGAAAGGACAGATTTTTGGTGTGATACCAATAGAAGCTGTCATTAACTGAATTTTTTTACCTCTCCTTCCTTGAGTGTCTTTCTCGTGAAAGTACCAACATCTTAGCTATTCTATAGGTTTGTCAATCTGCTTCCATTAAATGTACACAAGAAAACAGTGAAAAATCAGAAACTGACTGTAATGTTTGAAGCTGGTTTGATTCTCTTAAATGGGTTGAGAGTATTGCTGTGGGAAGGAAAGGATTTCAAATTAAAGCGTTTGAAAACTAGTTTGAAATCTCTTTCATTTTCTGTTTCTTCTTTTTATTTCTTTCTTTTTTGTTTGTTGGAATTGTTTCTGACTTGTTTTTTGTGCGTTTTTTTGTTGGTGTTTTTTGGGGGTTTTTTTGAAGAAAGGTCCTATTCAAATCTAACGTGACATTTTCAATCCTTGGATTAGAAGCAAATGAGAGGAAATAGGTGTGCGTAGGCTTTTTTCCTAGCTAGCTGTAAGATAAATGCCACTGGCCACCTTGCCCAGTTGGTGAGTGTATGCGTCAGCAAGGGCATCACATGCTGGGGCTGCTTCACAAATGACTTAGACACAGAAATAGCCGGCGGGTCACTGAAGGACCTCACCAGCGGCAGATCACTTAATCAGACTTTACAAGTCGGCTGCTGAACCAATCCCTTCCCTGCCGCCCCAGCAGCGCCTGCCTCCACAGGCACAGTCTTAGGGCTGTTTTATCCAAGGATTGAGCAACTCAGTCAACACATAACAAAGATTACCAGCATGGAGGAGAACCCTTGTAAACTGCAAGGCTTTGGAGTTTGCACAGCTGTGATGTGCATGCCTTTCCATCATTCTTGCCTCCTTTGCAGTTTTTTGGGTTTTTTCCCCATACAGTCCAGAAACTGTTCAAGATATTCCTCAGAAATGTCTAGGCAGAGACATGTGTCTTGTTTGCTTCATTAGAGAAGCTTATTACAGCAGGAAATATCATGGAAAAATAGACTGTGTGCCTGAATAATCCACAGGGTTATCCATAGTTTGATTGTGACCTACTGTAATTATCCTACCAGAGGTTTAGGAAGTCTTGTTCTTTTAAGATACAGTCAAAAATCAGATTAAATGGGCCTGTTTGCTGCAATTTTGCACTTAGAAAAGTAATGTGGCAGTGTACAGCCATGACATAGCTGATTGTTGGTGTGACATTTTATTTAGTTTGGTGGACATGTATACGACTATAGCATTTCACTGTAGTGTGAAAGTATCCACATGTATTTGAAGATGCTCTATGTAAAGTAATTCCAATAAATTTGGCAGTGGTCTCATCTCTGTCAGACCAACAAAATGCGGCAAGTACAGGAGAAGGAACAATTGGTTTCACAGCAGATTCAGAAGTTTGTTTGGAGTAAATTGTTGTTGTACACGATAATGTTCTATTATCCACATTACTTTTCACTTACATAATTCATATATTTTTCCATAGTAAATGCTTTTCATCCTTGGATGAGCTCCCAGTTTTGTGATGTCTGCTATCCTAACTCACACTGGGAGC
Organism: Pseudopipra pipra; assembly: GCF_036250125.1. Classification (NCBI taxonomy): domain Eukaryota; kingdom Metazoa; phylum Chordata; class Aves; order Passeriformes; family Pipridae; genus Pseudopipra; species Pseudopipra pipra. The sequence goes on along the minus strand of NC_087549.1, from coordinate 32,731,647 downwards.
TGGAGACTCCAGAGCTATTTGTCTTGGCCTTTGCAGCTGCCCACCACAGAGACAGGTATTATATCAGTCTCAATATATTCTTATTTAGGGCTGTCACAAACTTAAATCCGCTGTGTTCCAGAGTACAGAGAGACAAGTAATGCCCAGTGATGAATGGGCCTCATACAGATCTCCTGCTGCATGAGGCATAGTTCCACAGATAGACCCTTTCATCGTGTCTTTTGGTTTTCTGCATGGTAATCAGAAATAACTCCCCTTCTGTACAGTTGAAGAGACAATCAGGCAAATCAAGTGTAATTTCTGAAGTTCTGAACTAGAATGAAATGCATCAAGAAAACCATTTCTTTCCAAACAAAAAGAAAGAACAAACAAGTGAGTGAAAGCAGCAATATTGCATTGCTTTTTTGCTATCTTGAAGCAGTGTAATATTGGTGATAAATCATTATCAAAATATATTCAAGTATTTATTGCTATAATTTGATATATTTTTGATATATTTTGATATATTTGTAATTTATGTATCGTCATTGTGTGTAATTTGATTATATTTTGATAGAATGAGAAAATCTGCATAAAATAATTGGGCTTGGATGGATTTGGAATTAAAGAGTTTTACCTTATTTGCCTATTTTTATCCATTTAAGTATAAAAAATAGGAATGATGCAGAACACCCAACATTTTATTTGCATTGATATAAACCTGCCAATTCATCCATGAAAATGAATTTTGTAATAAAGACTTTGCATTTTTTGACTTAGCTAAGTAAATGTCCTGTATTTCCTGTCAACAAATAACATTGAAATTTAGTATGCTAATGATGATAACTAGGGCATATAAATACTAGAAAACTAATTTTCAAGATTAATTCAAAAAAACCCTAAAAAAAATGCAAACCCTTTTTGTATTCTTCAGTAACCTTAGCAATCTCTTTATTTAGTTTTTACTAGAAATCTTTCTTCATCAAAGGAGGCCCATGGAATTAAAAAAAAAAAAACACACCAAAACATAGCAAAACAGTTTACATATATTTGTGTTGGTGTTTGTTTAAAAGATAATTTAAAAGGTAATAACGTTGATCTTGTATAGATATGTGTAGTCATTAAATTAAGAAAGAGAAACAATATCTAAAGACAGATGCCTGACTACAGCTTAGCCCCTGCTACAAGTCCCTATGATGTTCTGAGGTGTTTGTCCTTGAACATTGCAACTATGCTAGTGAAAACCTGAACATGGATGAAATTACGTACTCCACTCGTAAGAGAGAAGTACCAATATGTTTTTTGACATAAACAACGATTTAACAAAGTTTGGTAGTAAATGTGACAGTGGTTTAAATAAGATTCTATGGCAAGGTACACTTGATTATTTACTGCATAAAGGACAGGGTCGGACAAAACTGTAAGGGAAACCCTCCCATTGAGATACGAGATTCAGAAAGGACTCCCTTGAGCTCTGAATTTGCCCTCAGAGGGGCATTTAGGTGCAGCTAGATCCAGACTTAGTCCAAGACTTGGTCAATGATTTATGTCTAAAGGATGATATGTGCATGATCAATCATTTCTATCACTTAGCTAAGATTTCAGGGTTTCAGCCAACTGACACTTATTGCCAGTTGTGATACTTATTACTAAGTATCTGACGAGATAAGGATTCTCTCCACCCCGAGAAGTAACCTTGAGAGCTGTTCCTACTCAAGGAGAGACCATGGCATGTAGCCCACTGCCATACAGGAGAGCTTAATGGGCCCTGGACTGTCCACTGTTTGTGGAGTAAGATGATTGAGTCAGTCCTATTTGCACCAACTGCAGGTTAGTTTCTTTCAAATTTGGTTTGAGTCAGACATTGACCAGCATTGTGGCTAGGTGGGTGCATTGCTAAAATTAGCCCTTGGCTGCTGCATTGTTATCTGTCTTCCCCAAAACCACTTTGAGCCAGATGCAGCCATCACTACCACATGCATCCAGTGTGACTGCCACTGGTGGTTATCACTCGAGCAGGATTACAGGAAATAATGGTGAGACTGGGGGGAACGGGGGAGAGCACCGTCACAAACCCCTTGCAGATATGCAATTTACTCTCCAAAAGTGTGCTTTCACTTGTGTAAATTGATTCTGTATTATACTGTGCAACTAATTATGACATGGAAACACTTCTAATTTGGGTAGGAGCAGTCATAAGGCTGAACAGCTAATTTCAGCTGAGAAGTATTTGAACACATGCTTTGTAAGCTGTTCCTCATACAGCCCAATAATATTAATTTGTGCAGTTCGATGGTGAAACTTTAGTGTTCAACTCAGCATCCAATCTTAAATGCCAACTTTTTCCAAAATAACAAAGCAAGACATGTTGCAATAGAAATAGGATACTAAATTTTCATTAATGAGGACATCCATCAACTGTTTGTTGTCCCTCATTAAGCTGTCCTGATTTGAAGCAGCCATAAAAGTCTGAAAGATACCAAGTCATATATAAATATTATATTAGCTAGGAGGAAAAGCTCAGTTATGGCTTCTCTGTGAGTCCTGTTCATGAGGCATGGTGTAGGTTCACAAACACAAATGCAGGAGTCACAGTTTGTTTCCAACTTGCTCCTCCTTCAGTGGCTGTCCTGGTTTGTAGGCCTGCTCAGGACCAGCTTTATACTGATGGTGGTGATACCTTGCACCCAGGTGGGATGAGACTGGAAGCAGCTATTGTTCCTCCTCCTATGTGTGCTGGCCTGCAGGGGATGAGGAGGGGGGGAGATGTTCTCTCCCTGCTATAAGGTCTAACCATTACCTCAGTCATGAGGTAGCAACAACTCCGGAGCTAATATCAGAAACAGTTTTCTGTAAAATGCCTGACACTGAGGTGTAAAACACAATGCCTCTTGCCTGCCAGTGCAGCTTTGCTCATTTCTTATAATGAGGTTTCTTGGCTAATGGATTTACTGACAAGCATTCACTGAACTTTAAATCTTAAGCCAATATTGGAAAGCATCATCAGCTAATGAAATTCATTCATCAGCTTTTCTCATTGTAATCGCAGTTCTATATTGTGCCCATCCAGCCAAAGACCAGCAACTTGCCATGAGGTTTCTTTGTCCAAGTAAACTCAGTCATATATAGGAAAGCTAACAATGAACTGCTTCAGATTAGCCTCAGCTAAAGTTATTTTAGAAAACTGTCTATCAATTACTTCAATTAATGAAAACAGTTGAAAAATAGCAATCTGTTCAGGAAGGAAAGAAGTTATTTTTCTGAAGTACGTTTTTTTGTGTGTGTACATAGTGCTCTAGTGCTACGTATATGTCTTCATACGTATATATGTATATTATGTCTATAAACATAAGGCTTCAAATGTTATTCATTACAGTTCATTTCAGTTTCTTCCATTAATTATTATTGGACAATTTCTTTATTGAGGGGCATGGACTTAGAATTTCACACTTAGTTAAACACCACTTAACCCCCTGACACAATCTACATGTATCCCATTAAGGGAAATTTTTGCTAATACTATCCCACTTAAACAGTTCATTACCATTCACTATCATTAAGCTAAAAAGGTTCTCTGGGATGTATCCTAAGAAGGTGCCTTTCTAATTATGCACATCCTGATTAAGAAAAGTGTGTGCTATAATACTTATTTATCTGTCTTGGAAGAAAAGGACCTTAAATTTCAGAATGTAGCTGACCTTATTTAGTGTTAAATGCAAGGCATTTTTGGATCTGGTGAAACTTTCCTGTGTAGCAGCCCTTATTTTGTGTCATCATTATGGGAAGTTGTTCTGGAAATTATCTTTGCCTAAAATACATGTAGTTTGCTTCATTTTGAGTTGAACAAGTGAAATTGTCTTTCAGGATAGAAATCATATTCTTAATGACACTTCAAAATTTTACCCATACCCTTAGCCAATTAATTGTGATCTAAATACTGTTACTTGGTTGCAACTAGTTATAGGGGTTAATTTCCTCATTGTTAATGGACGCTGTTCAGTGGAAGTTGTGTAATGTCTCTCTTAGAGTATTTATGTTTAATAGTGTTTGTGGTACTTAGCAAATCAATAATTTCTTAACTGAATCTTCCAAAATAAACTATGAAACAAAAAGCAGTGTGGTTATCTTTTTAGGCTGAGTATCTGTTCTTTTCCTAATCTTAGATGATAAAATGGATTCTTTTGCAAAATAAGGAAGCATCTAAGGAAGCATCTGAAACAGGTGTATGTATACAGTGCAGTCAGATATCTCAGTGCTGATTTTATTTGGCAAGATGCTGATTAGGAGCACTCCATCCTGAACACCTCTAAGCCTGTGGGTGCACGCAAATGGATGCATGTAACTGGCATCCTGATAAAAATAATAAATACAACTCCAGAAATAACTGGAGTCAATGACATTTGCTTCACTACCTGCAGACAGGTAAATGACACAGCTTATTCCTTCCATGGCAAGCTCTTTTGAAGCTCTGTCCTTTGAGTGCTTCTGTGGCATAAACCCTGGACTTGGCTCGTATGTCTTCGTTGGCCCCATAAAGCCACTAAGTGTTGTGTTTGAAGCCATTTTTATGAGGCTTTATCACTGTGTGCACAGCTTGGCTGCGAATTGCTTTTTTCAAGCAAGTCATGAAATAAGAAGTGGATGTACTGAGAGTGCTGAATGCCAGAGCTGACTTTGCCTGTGTGCCTTAGAGCCATGTGTGCTTGGATGCACGACATACAGCATGTTTCCCCGACTAAAACACCAACCTCTTTTGTCACACAAATGCATAGCCACCTGAGTTAGCAGAGATTTGGGGAGCAAAGCCATGTGCAGCACCTGTTTCAGATATCTGTTCTTGGTCCTCTGCTCTGGAATTGCTGACACTTGAACTTCTGCCAGCAATTAAAGGTAGTTAGCAGTTCACTGGTCAGTGGAAATACTTGAAGCCAGTGACTGCTGCAGGTTTTCAGTCCTGCTGCAGGAACAGAACTATTGGCTGAAGAGACACTGAATGTGTAGCTAGAGGTCTGATGGCATCTGGTCTTATGGCTGGTTGCTGCTGAAAGGGGCAATCCCATTTCTCTGACCCTCTTCCCCTCCTCTTCCTAACCCTGCCATACAATCCTGCTTTTTCTATTATAGCTTTCAACAGACTGATTCAAGTACCCAGCCTGGAAAAAAAACCTGTTAATTTTCTTTTGCTTCATTCTTCTAGTTTTCTCCAAAAACAATGAATGAAACCAGCTTACAGTGAGGTCAAGTGAGCACCAGGCATTGTAAAGAGAAACAGGAGAAGCTTGCAATTAGGAGCAGGATAGGTGGGAAAAGAGTGCATTGGGATTCCAGTTTTGTGATAGCAAGATGTTACATTTGGCACATCTCAGTCTGGCCAACTGCAGAAGTACAGATTGACAGTATCTGTCTCTTTCCCTTGGGAAGCACTATTGCATTCAGAAATGGAGCTGGAGAGTATTTAGCTATCCCCTGCTGACAATAAAGGTTGACTTTATTACTATGGAAGAATTATCAGTTGTTTTGGAAAAGAGTGAGTGGGAGCAATATTTCGTATTTTGTCCCAGGTGAGCCATTGTCTCCTGCTTTGCAGAAACTTTTGAGTTTTATTGCTTACAAAAATCACCAGGTCATCTTTAGTTAGTTTTCCTCAAAATGGCACGTTGCCTGGTCATTAGTTTGCTTGCAGTGACTAACTTTTTTCAACTTCTAATCAGAACAGTCATTTAATTGGTGAATTTTGTCCTAATCAACACATGCCAACTGAAAAGGGTCTGTTCCTGTACAGTAGTCAGCTGGATCCTAATTAATCCTATCCTAATTAAACTCCCATCATGATATAGTTTACTGAGTATTTCATATGAGACTGGTTACTGTAATTTCTAATTCATGCATGATTGGGTGAGAAATATTTCATGCTGCAAATTACTCTCAATACTTTTTCTTCTGAGAATCTCTCTCCATACAAATCAAAAACCCACATATGTCCAAAAGGTAAAATGGTTCACGTTACCTAATTCAGGCAGGCCGGAAAATTTGCAAGTGCTTTCAGTTATCCAGCAGTGTGGCTGGATAAACCTGTGTGAGTTCCCCTTGGGGGCTGGGCAAAGAGCAGGCAGGGAGAACCTGAGGTGATGTCTGTGTGTTGGCTTACAAGACAGGGTCTCCCAGCATCCCTGTTTCATGGTATCATGCAGTGGGAAATGAGTTAGAGGAGCACCATCAACTCTGGTGCCTTTGGACATGGAGCATCAGTGCAATGGACAGACATCCTGGCAGGGGTGTAGACCCCTTTGCCCCCAGCCTGGTTCCCCTGGGCCAGCTGCTGGCTTGACCACTCAGTTCTGCTGGGATGTATATGACCCCAGGAGAAGGGAGGTGCTGCTGATGCTGTGTTGTCAGGGTAGGAGTGGCAGATGTCACAAGTTTAGAGTGGTAGTAAATATGTTGCTAACTCAGTCAACTTGACGTGTGTGTTAAAAATCCTCCAAGACAGTGTTACAACCTTCTTTCCTGTAGCACCAGTTCTTCATTCCAGCTGTTTCTCTCCACTCTCAGGCTGCAGCAGCATCCCAGATTTTCAAGTGCTCTGCACCCTAATGCTCTGTAACAAGTTGATACATTTCCATCGGCGAACCTAATAAAAACAACAGTGGTTGTCATGGTTTACTAGCAAAACTTTTGTGCTAACTCAGAATCATGGCAAAGTGCCCAAATAGCCCACGCTCTGCATTCTGTATGATCTCGGAGTAGTTATCGGTAATTGCATCTCCACCCCCTCCCTATACATTGACTCCCTATACCATCCAATTCTTCACATTTATTATTCAAGGCACTTTTTGTTGAAGATTGTGGCACCTAACTTACAAAGAAAAAGGACTGTCAATGACTTTGAAATATAGTATTTTCTCTTGTTTATCTTTCTGCAACCCTGCTTTGTAATGCTGTTTTCTGAAATTGATTGCTACCTTCCCAGTCCGCGAAGGCTTCCAAAAGGTTAACTGATGTCACAGGGTCATATTTCTAGCCTGATCTTATTCCCACCTATTTCTTGGACAGATAACTTTCAACTTTTTATACACCTGAGCTCTAGTTATGTGACAGGCAAACATAGCAATAAAATGCAATTCTGCTTATATAACAATTCAGATTGTATTGCCTGCAGAGAAGCGCTATATGGGAAACTATAAGTGACCTCTGTGTGAAAATAAACATGTGCTTCCAGCAGCTTAGAATATTTATGACATGAGACTAACAGAAACAGTTGGAGAGCAGGATCTTGTGATTCACAGTGGTCATTCTGAAATCCAAAGGAAAAATTATAGACTGATATTTACCTCTGAGTCAAGGCATTCCTCTCTGCTTCTAAATGTTTCTTTCCATTCTCCTAGAGTTCACATCTGCAGTAGTTTAGTGCTGGGCTTCTGTTTAATTCCCATTCAGCCCCCAGTTGAGAGAATCATAACTTAATACATAGTGAACATGTCTGTTTTGGAGAAACATTGAAAGAATGGGAAAGTATCTTCCTTTTTGGAAGTGCTCAAAAATTTACATTTGACTTCCAGGGAATGCTAGAGCTGTGAATGTGAAGGGGAATTGCGGCTTGAGTTATTTTGCATCCAGTGCTAACAGTTCTCGTTAATCATCTGCTGTTAAAGATTCCTTAATGTTGCAATCCATAGCACATTTGTGCCTGCTGAAGTCAGTGGAGGCAGCTCTGAGCTGCAGAAGCCAGTGGTACTAAACCAACAACTGCACAGTGATTTGGCAGAACACATCAATGTTGCTGACATATAAATTTGACTGGATACTTTTATCTCCAGTTTTTAATGTCTACGTTAGAGTGCCTCCAGTCTAACTGGGTATCTGCATCTCCACAGAACTGACCTCTTAATCTAATCTGATATGCTAAATTGTCAAAATTACCCTATAGAATGTGACATTCAAGGGCTGGTCACATGCACAGACTGGGCAGAAAAAGACTGCCTGGGGTAAAACCTGTGAAGAGTTTGTTAGTGTTATGATCACAGGAAATGAACCTATGAAAAACCAATTTTTATTTTGATAAATACTGTTGAAGCCCATAAACTGTCCCTCACCTCAGAAAACGGATAAACTGTAAGTATCCCCGTCTTAGGTTGATGAGGAGTTTGATAGGTAGTTTCTGTAAAGTCGGTGGTTAAGTACCACAATTCACTCTTCTGAATAAAAGTCTCACAATATGGCACAAAATAAGTAAAGCAGAGAACAAGTAGGGTAAGAGAAATCTACCTGATGTCTTTCCATATAGAAGAAGCTGAGGCACTGAACAATTGCAGAACTTCTAGTGACAGCCCATGAGCTCTGAAGCCTATTGAGTCATCTAAGGAATTGTCTCCATAGCAGATGCCGTGGCTGTCCACTATCAGGAGGCTGAGCACCCAGCTTGCTCCACTCGGCAGACTACAAAACTTTGTCTTATTCTAAAAATCCTGAGCACCAAAAGAGTTTTGTTCCTAATGTCCACATGGACTTCGTGGAGAGAATGAGGCATCTGGAAAAGCAATCCAAAAGGTCCCTGTTTTGAACAGGAGATTATTTGGAGCTTACCAATGGGAAACCCTGGACATTTGAATCAGTCATGGTCCTCTCTGAAGCTTTTGTGTCTGTGTCAGGGCTGCCCCTCTGTGAAGGAGCCAGAGGTCAAGCTTCTCCTCTATTTTAATTTTCAATGACACGAGCAAAACTAAAGCAAATATTAATTTTATTCTGTGCTATAGTTCTATGGGGAAATGAAGTGACTAGCAAGACCTAGACAATGTCTCTGGATTCTTTTTCCTTTCATTGCTTTTGCTATTAGCTTTATAACCATGTCTTTACCTGACGGCATTTTATAAAATTAAAGGAAGATTTTGGGTTGTAAATTAGATTGAGCTAGTAAGAGCCATGTCACATCTTTTATTGCATTTTTCATTTGTTGTTATTATTTTATGAGAATTCAGGCTGTGTACCAGCTTCCAGCAACTGTAGATCTCCCCCTCACACTCACACATCCAGTGCTGTTAGGAAATTGAGTAGGGATAGAAATGAATTGTCATCTGTGTGGAAGCTACAGAAAAGTTCAGCAGGTCTCAGATCTTATAATTAAATTAAAAATCCTGGAGAAGTCCATCCTGGGCTGCTTTTTATGATAATTTCAAAACAAAACTGCAGTCATAGGAAGCAGGATTACTGCTGCTTTTTGCAAGTTAACTAATACACATTTTTTCAAAAGCAACCACTGAACTGAATAAAAAACAAAATAGTTGCAGCCAGCTCGATGAGGACTGTTTACCTCTCAGCCAGACACAGTCCCAAACTTAAACGTCTGCTGGGAGCAATATCAACAATCTCTTAATCTAACTTCATCACCAGTCCTTGCTGCAGGCCTTCTATTTCAGACAGGCAAATACATAATAACACACAGTGACAGTCAGTGCCGAGCTCGTTCATTGTATTTCCAATTTTCTTGGAGCAGAAGAACTCCAAGAAAGAAGACAGCAAAGAGGACAGCAAAACAGTTGTGAAGACCATAAGAGTTCCTCAAAGTATTAGAAGGCAAGGCCTAATTGTCCTTAAGGACATCATGCCACAAACAGACTGCTGTATCTCTTGTCTGATGGAGATCTTCCTGCATCATCACACGGCATGTGATCACACTGAGCTCCTGGCTAACCCATGGAAGGGTTTTTTAATTGCAAAGAAACTTCACACAACAGACCAGATAAAGATGTGGAGAGAACTTCAGTCAAGCAACTACACAAAAATCCAGCATCAAATGATATATTTAACAAATAGTCATTCAATAAAGTTACATGGAAATAGGTATTATGTATGGATTTCTATCATACTTAGTTATTTTAGTCTGTTCCTAACACTCTGTAGGACAAGTAGCATTATTTCATCATGCACTCATCAGAGATGAGTTTATCATCTCTGTAGCTTTTAGAGAACCAGGATAAGTGCTCCACTGTGATCCTTCGGGATAAATGTGCTGCATCTAGGCAATACAGCAGCTGGAGGAAGGTCTGTGTATGGCAAAAAATGTCGGAACCATTCTTTTGGATCCTCCTCCACCCAAGGCACCTGCACACTGAGAACAGGGAGAGGATGCAAAGGCAACAAGCACAGGGCGTTAGCTATGCTCATACCTAATGGCCAATGTGAGTGTGAAAGAAAGCAAGTGATGCTTCTCTTATTTGTATGTGAGTGAGCTCACACTTGTACTGCAGACATGGACATCAATATGTAGAGCATATTAAAAGAGTTTCCCTTTTCTTCCACTTCATATTGACACAACACTTATTTTTAATAGATAGGTCCAAGTATATTTCTCTTATAATCTGCTAGAATGGCTTGAGGCCAAATTATTTATTTTTATGAGTTATTTCTCATCAATAGACATCAAATATTGTATAACAAGACAATATTGCATGCATTGTCAGAGCTTGTTAGATCACGGCTATGTTGCCAATATTCTAAGGCAGTGCTCCTTGGAATAACATTTGGTTGGCTGGAAGACATAATCTCCTACTGAGTGTTTTCATCCTGAGAGTTTTTTGTGCCTAAAAATGTAGCAAATGGTAGCAAAAGAGCAAGCACCAAATGTCACTGTCACCTTGCCAAGGTCTATCTTTGTCATTTCTAGACTTGGATCTTTCTGTATATATTAAAAATAAATAACTCTGAAGCTGAAAGTGCAGGATATCAGGGTAAAAGATAAAACACTTTAGCTTACAACACTGTAGTAGAGTTTCTTTGTCTTTTTTAAGCAATTATAAATGGCAGATGTCATCTTGGCATGAAAGATAAGGCTTTCTGTCTGCCAAGGAGAACCTGTTTGTTAATGCTGCAATCATTCAGGCTGTCAGTTTTGCTTAATAATACTTAAGGTAACCCCTTGGAGAGTAAGTATGTAGTATAGATGTCAATATATATTTTCCAAAGAACTGATTTTACTGGCAGCCTGGAGAATTCTGGTGCCCTAAGGGTTAAATAACTGTTTATTAGTTCTTCTTTTTCTTGAGATAGCCATTTCATAAATTAATTATTGATTTTAGGTTCTTTAGACTCGAAGATTTCAAAGGCCACATAAGTTCTTTTAGGCTTGTACAAGCACACCAGCCTACCACTGCCCATAACAGAACAGTCATTGTTTATATTCCTGTAAGGAAAAAGCTTTTGCAAGGCTATTTTTAGGAGTTAATGAAGCCAACACTGGTGTGGGAAACCTAAATAAAGCTTTATGTATGTATGTAGGTGCTATTTACATATGTACAGGCTATTTCTGTATATGCATCAGAACCCTTTTGTTTAGCCTACTCATTCAGTATACTCTGTCTCCATTGTGCTTGTGATTTTCTGCAATCAAAAACAGGAGGTCAAACAAAAGGCATTATGTAGGCTTCAAAACTTCCACATGCATTGATACGGCATGAACAGAATTTAGCTTTTGTTCTTTCTGTTTCTCCAGTTTACACAAAAGTGTTACCATTTATTACAAAACTGTCATTATTAGAAGATTAAGAGAAGCTTATTACCTGAAACTTGCCTTTTTTTTGCAAAGAGATTGTCCATGATAGAATTCCAGCGTTTCAGTCTCTGAACTCAGATATTCACATAGCATCGATAAGATGCTATAGATGCTTTTTTTTTCTTTAACATACACATTTTAAGCAGTTCTTTACTTTCCAACCTCAGATTGCACAGACTAAAATAAATTATTAATAATTCTCATTAATTTTCATGAAGTTGTGCTGATTTGAACTTCATGCAATTCGTAAAAACACTGTCATTTTTATTCTTACACTGCCATTAAAACTACAGTCTTACTTACTATGTTAGCATTGGGTTGTTACATTTCTTCTAAAGTCACCAAGAGCAAAAGAAAATCCAACAACTGTTAGTACAATTGAAATGCCATATAATTTAGAATCATGTCAGGGAAAGCATTGAAAAGCTCCCCCCACTTTAATGCATCTTCATCCCCACTTAAATGTGTACTTGCTTGTTATGCTGTGCATCAATTATTATTCATAATCTTCAGTCATGAGCTTTTAAAAATCCTCTTCCACGTTGTTATTCTCAAAGCCATCAGTATTTGTTTGTTGTTGCCATTTTTTTTTCCTAGGAAATACATTTCTGCAGATTTATGTAGCAGGAAGTATTTTTACTGATTGTCTTGAGAATAGTTGTATAAAACATTGCAGAATTAGATCTTGAGATCCAAACCTAAAAGCTCATGAGCACAATCTTCATTCTAATCCCGAGAGCAAACTCATTAAATATTTTTCTCTTGTGAAAGTGGTTGAAAGAGAAATAACTGAGTCTGTATTTGTCCAAGCTGGCCATATGCACTATTTTAAATTTTCCTTTACAAAGTGATTCCTACAGTTGTTTGAATTGTTTTGTAATTGAAATCCAAAATAATTATGTTAAGGCTTTCAGGGGAAACTATATGCCTTCCTTAGTTTGAATTGGGTTTTGCCATATAGTTGTGGTTAGATTTATTCTCTAATTTAACTGGAATCTATTCCCTAATAGAACTGGAATGACAAAGAGGTGCAGAAAATATGTATTCAGAGGTGGAAAACAGTGTAATAAATTACAAAACCCCCTTTTTTGATTCATTGATGTCTGATTCCCAAGTCATTGGCATCCAAATAAGAGATATACAAGGACTTCTGGAGCCTTCTAGTCAGATCAATATACATGTTTTCATGTCAGTACAATGACTGGATGCAATTCCTCTTTTTTTTTTTTTTTTTTTAAATGAAGCTGTTTGTGGACATTTCATACCCAGGGGAAGTATTTCTTCCCAAACAGGAGATGAATAAGATGATGTGACACCTAAATATAAGGAATAAATGTTGACTTGGCCCTTGGTTATTTTGATGTGCTGGGAACTTTTCTTCCACTGTATTGTTTATTTGAAATTTTATCTTTAATGCAGAAATGTTTCTAAACTGTAAAGTATATGCTGATGTGCTCATAAATAAAAGGAACTTAAGAAGGAAGAATTTAATAGAATTGTTTAGGTTGGAAAAGACGTCCAAGATCATTGAATCCAATTGTTAACCCAGCACTGCCAAGTCCACCACTAAATCATATCCCTAATTGCCACATCTACACATCTGTTACGTACCTCCAAGCATGGTGACTCAATCACTTCCCTGGAAAGCCTGTTCCAATCTTTGACAGCCTTTTCAGTGAAGAAATTTTTCCTAATATCCAATCTAAACCTCCCCTGGCACAACTTGAGGCCATTTCTTCTGGTCCTGTCACTTGTTACTTGGGAGAAGAGACTGGCCTCCACCTCACTTGAGCCTCCTTTCAAGTAGTTGTAGAGAGTGATAAGACTTCCCCTGAGCCTCCTTTTCTCCAGGCTCAACACCCCCAGCTCCCTCAGCTGCTTCTTGCAAGACTTGGTCTCCAGACCCTTCCCCAGCTTTGTAGCCCTTCTCTGGACATGCTGTAGCACCTCAATGTCCTACTTGTAATGAGGGGCCCAAAACTGAACACAGGATTCGAGGTGCAGCCTCACCAGTGCCAAGTCCAGGGGGGTGACATAAGACTAGAGGCTGATAGGTAAGGAAAGCTAAAAAGAAGAGTAGTGAAATAGATATTATATACTGAACACAGTCAAACCCCAGCTGGACATGGTCAAGGGCAACTTTCTTTAGTTAACCCTGCTTTGAAGCAGGATGGTGTTGGACACATTGATCTCAGAACGTCCCTGTCAACCTCAGTGGTCCCATGATTCTGTGGAAAGAAATAAAATACCTGTGTGATCCAAATTTAGGAAATACTTTTAAGGCAAGCATAAAAAAAGCTCTAATCTTCACAGAGAAACCCTTCTGCAATATAGCAGCATTTTTTTAAACTCATAAGAACATAACAATTATAAAAAAAATGAGGAGGATTTAAATGAAATTCAGGTAGGGATTAGTCAAGAAGGCTATATTTATCTCATTCACATAGCATATTCAATCCTTTCTGGTTTTAGTGTACGCAAGGATATATTCGAATTTCTCTAATTTTGTGAGAAAACTAGACCATATGTCCTTTCCAGCAAGCCTCACTTAACACTAGTATATGAATAGGATGCTCTCTGGGTATCACACTGTGGTCTGTTTTTTATTTATTTCATGTTGCCCTTGCTGGCATTAGCTGTATAAAATAAACAGTGTAGAAAATTCCAAAATTTTCAAATTCAAATTCCAGTTGAACTTAACAGACTCTATCACTATACAAACATTTGTTTGGTAAAAAAAAATACTTAGAAAACATAAAAGCTCACAGTCTCTCGCATCTTTCAACAACTGACAAGAAATAAACAAAAATTTTCCTTAGCCTTCCCTTCATGCTGAGGTTTGGTTTTAAGCTATTTCAAATGATGAAGCTTCTCAAATATTGCCGCTGCTCTTCTCATACCCTCTGATTTGCTTATCATCTCTTCATTTCCAGTGGTCAGGCATCCAAAGCAGCATTATCAACATCCTTCACTCTTTTAATTCCTATTCAGATTTCTGTTTTTTCATCTTTGCCTTCCTGGCATTTGCTCTGAATCACCTTTTGACAGTTTTTCTATGGATAGCGTTTATCCAATCCATTTATTTCCTATGCTGGGCAAAATCACTGCAAGCTCAAAGCCATTATCTTCCAATTTGTATCCCTGTCTCAGACCTGAAACACTGAGCATTTTAATGAAGTAGTCAATAGATAAGGCAAATGAGAGTCTACTTCATGTAGCTCAGTCTTCTCATGTTGGTACTTTGCAAGCATGTCCTCATTTTCCATGCTGGCTCCTCCACGTCTGTCGATGTGGAGAAGAGTAAGCCCCACGGAGTGGATTGGTGCTGTTCAGGCAGTCCTGGCTGGGTTCCCCTGGCTAGCTGGGTTCTCGGACAAAGAAGCAGTGCCCACTTGTGGGCAGATGTCTGATTTTGTCTGGCTATGCTGCATCTCAGGACCAAAATTACTCTATGGCAGTTTTACCTTTTTTTAATGCCTACATAGCCCACGTCAATGACATACTTAAATACAAGCTTTTTAGAGGCACAATGAGTGACAAAACCCCTTCACTTAAGCACAAATATTCATGTGTTCATAAATCATAACTAAGAAGTGTGGGAGGTATTCCCTTGCTAATGCCCACTAGGGATGACATTATCTATGTTTGCACAAACTTTGTTTCATGTAGCCAACAGTACAAAGTGCATTAGTGACAGAACAACTCTTTTCCTGGTCTCTCTAGTTTTCACAAAGATGCATCTGAACCAATGATTTTGTCTGCCCTACAAAAATATCACTTTAGCAATTTATAGTTTTCACTCATTCAAGGTGCTGTGTCAGAGACGAGGGACAGACATGAAAAAAAAAGACAACTGAAGGAAAACTCTCTCCAGTAAATAATATGGACAAATATTGAGAGGAGATAAACCACATTTCATCCCGGTAAGCATTTCTGGTTGGCAGACCAAATCATCTCATTATTACAAAAAGAGGAATGGGATAGAAGAAACACTAGTAACACCAGAAGGCTGGATATTAGCGGTGTAACACCAGAAGGCTGGATATTAGCAGTAGGTAAAGATTAGATGAGACAAGTGATGGATTTGGCTGAGTCCCATGAGGAGGAAGATCAGGATAAGCCTCATACTGGGGTTGTGATTAGAGATCTGTTGGAGAGAGGCAGTGCCTGAGACTCCTGACCACCTCCCCACTACCAGTGAGCAGATTGGTGTCTACAGGACTCCACTGCAGCACGAAAGGTTGTGTGACATCCTCTGACATTCATGGCAATCAAGGGTTGATTTAGTTTACTGTATCTTACCAGGCAGCCTTCAGCAGAGTTTTGCCAAGCAATAAAGCCTCAGTTGTTCCCAAAGCCCAAGGCAGGAGTTATAGAGCTTTTAGTGTTGTAAGAAATATCAGTTAAGATCGCTATTTGTGAGTGTCTCAGTTTGTTTTGTCTATACTAATATGAAAGATGTCTCAAAAAACCCTGTGTCCTATTCTGAGTAGTAAAAAGTTTTCAGTGAGTTACAGCATTTTTCTTCTTAACTCCATTTTTGGTCCAGTGTTTTGGTCATATGCTTGAAAAATAAAAAAAAAAAAAAAAAAAAATGAAAAACAGGCAGAAGTTCTAGGGAGACATAATGTCTTGCATTGAACCAGATGATGGTAGCTGGAAAAAGTGGATGTGCTTGAGGATACAGTAGTCCTTCACTGCTACAACAGTGCTATTAGTACTGCATTTTCACAGAAAAAAACCCCTAAAAATAGGAAAAAAACGTAATTACTTTTACCTAAATTCCACTGGAATGTCTCATAGAACAGATAGCCCAGCAACAAAATTTGAACTTAGGCATCATGTTAGATAATGAAATTTTCTTTTCTCTAGTGAAAAGAGACTATGAAAAAGAAAAATACAAAGAACATCTTTGCTGCCATAAGCCAGACTTGCCTGCAGGACAGCAAGCACTTCTGAGTGCATTTTGGGAGTGGTTTGAAATGGAGTGGTTTAGAACTGACTTGCTTCTTCCACATGTTATCTGTCCTGCTTTGGGAAGAGTATCCATCTGGCTTCAAGGTGATCTAACATCCCACTCATAGCTGTCTTTCTTGAATGCATTTGTGTGGTACAGTGCAGGTCTGGGGACTTGATGTTTATTAATGTGGTTGGTATAGTCAGTGAGCTGATAAGAGAAAGGTGATCCAAATGGTATGAGTTAATATGCCTGAATAGGTAGAAGAAGAGAGCACAAATTATGATAAGCACTGGTCCTTTTTTCTCCTGGATTATGATGAATGAGGTTTGTATAGAGATATTTGAAGAAGCACAATGAAGACACTCAACAGATGTTTATCTCTGAGTCATGGAGTAATAAAGTAGAATAGACATGAAGTGAGTGCTTAGCAAATCCTCTGGGCACAGAATCAAATACACCTGCTTTGCTTCTGACAAACTTCTGATTTTTCCTTAGGCACCGTCAATGATGGCATCTTCCCAGCCATCCCAGGCAATCTGTTCTGATTTTTCTACATGTTCCTTGCTGAAATTTAAGTCTGTTACATCTTGTCATTTCTGCAGTAGATGAAGATAGCTGTTTGTAGCAGTCCTTTTTCACTAATCTGACCTAAATTGCATCTGGTTTTCTCTCCACCTTCTCTCAGATGGAACAGCTAATACATGTTTCCTCATAGATCATTTTTTCTAGACACTTGATCATTTGCATTGCTCCCACCTTATTGCACCCAAAACTGGATGCAGTAAGGCCACTGGCTAAGGGTGTGGGAAATTTCAGCCTCCACAAAACTGAGTGTAATGGGAAGGATTAGAAGATTAAATGTAAAGATGTAGGATGAAGGTGCCCCTTCGAAAGTTGACTGAATGTGTTAGGTGTCATTGGCTCTACGTGCATCAAAAATTGAAGCATATATGTGAAAGGATTAGAAGAAGATGGGGAAGACTTCAAGTAGATTATGTTTCGTGTTTTGGCAAAGGGGGAGTGAGAGAATATCTGTTAAGAGCAGATTAATCATACTTGAAGTGTTAAGAAAACCATTTTTTTGCAGTAGAGCTTGTGATGTCTACCAGAAAAGAAGAGACTTGTGATGTCAAAAAGGCAAAGAAATACTTGCGATGCTGAGATATGAGATGATGAAGATATAAAGTATAGATTAATATGTATGGATGAAGAAATATCAATGAATGTAGACCTAAGTAAGGAGTAGCTTAGAAAAATTTAATCAAATTCTTCCTGTCTGGGTTGCCTAAAGGCATTCACATTGCTTATTTGCCTTTTCTGCATCCTTTTCTCCGTTAGTCCCATTATCTTCACTCATACTGCAAAGAAATTCTGAACAAACTTGCCAAGGAAACATGAGTCTCTGGAAGTTTATGAAAATCAGTGGCTAGACAGAGTGGCCCCAGGAGAATATCCCTCAATGCTGGTTTTGGTTTATTTGTAGCAGTGGGCTAGGAGGTGATAGAATCATAATGGCTGCAGATGGGATTTGCTTTTAATTAGAGAGTTTGGATAGATTTGTCTCTCTTAGGATAGGATCTCCCATGCTTTGGGAATGCCTGTCTCCCCATGGCTTATAGAGGATGTGTGAATGACTAGTTCAGGTAAACCCCTTGCCTTTCAGCAGAGACCAGGTGAGATGAAGTCCAGCTCAGAGTCGAGTGAAGTGAAGAGAGCAGAGATGACAGTTGAAGGAAAAACATTTCATTCTGGTGAACTGGAGAGAAGTTGCAAGCTGAAAAAGGCCCCATTCACAGAGAAGAAGCCTTCAGAAACACGCATTATTTCTCCCCAGATCTTCTCACTGGTGACCAGTTTCCCAGAATGACTTCTCCAGCCCAAACTTTCTACCTGCTGAGACTTGTTTACAAACAACGTGGTACATTATTTACAGTGCTTCTGAATTACATTTCACTGGTTTTTCTTCCATACCACTGCATGTTAGTACCAGTGGTGCCAAGTTCTGTAAAATACTTGCTAGCTAGCACAATTGAGCTGCCACCCACACTGGAAAGCCTGCAAACATTTCAGTAAACATGGGAAGGTGTTGGCAGTCCTCTTTTAAAAGAAGTCTCAAAATGGTCTCCTGCTTCTCTAAGGAGACAGTGTACCCAATATGTACACAAGTATATATTATGTATGAGGAGTGTCCAGTCAGGAGTCTGACAGTTGGACTTAGAATTTAATTTCTGATTTTAGAAGGGTCTTTTTATTCTTTAACTAAACCCCTGGGAGCTCTGAACAGAAAGGCTTTATTTTAGGATGGAAAAGATCAGTTTGGAAGAAGTAAGAATTAGACTAGATGCAAGCCAGTTCTTGACCTATATTCTGTATTTAAAAGGGCCTGCTTCCCATCTCCTGACTCCTATTAGTGTATTGACATCAACCAGATGACACATGGTTGGACATTTGTTGGACGTAACACAAGTTCCAGGTCATGACAGCTGAAGTGGTAGCATCTGAGGCAAATGTCCTAGACTAAGTCATTTCACACAGATAGGGATAGAGATTTCAGGAAAGTTTGAAGCCATGTTAGACAATATTAGGGCTCAAAAGGGAAAAGAGAAATCCACAGAATCAGCCGCAGTTTTGGTAGTTGGAGCTTTATTGCAAATAAGCATTTCAAATGTGACAAATTAATTTCTGTACCTGTTTTCATTTATTAACTTTCAGCCTCAGTAGGCCAAAATCACCTCATAGATATGGTGGAAGGCAAAATTTGAAGAAACTCCAATGGAGACAGGGATTGCTGGATGAACACTGGTGTCCAGATCCTGCTCTAACATCTGCTCTGCCTGCATTAGTTACTTTAATGCCAATGGGCTCACTCCTATGAATAAAAAGATAGAAATCTGTTCCTGATTATCTTCTTCCTGCACTTTTAATCCTCTGTCTTTATTAATTTTTAAATCATTTGCTTCAAAACAGAAGAGACTTCCTAAATGGAAGCAGTTGTGTTTGTTTTTTTTTTTTTTTACTGTGGTACAGACAAGGCAGAAGCAGCAGAAAATTATTAAATATTGTTAAGTCATTACAGGGCTCTGGTGGAATAATTCTGGTGTTAAGCTTTGGAAGACTTAGAACGTATTTTTTTTCACTAGGATCTTTTAAGAAGAAAATGGCCACAATTATAAAATTCATTTCATGTTTTGGAGAAGAAAATTGTTCTCGAAAAGTAGTCAGTCTGGGATTGTTAGCATAATGTGATATTACATGTAGCATCTATTGTTTTTCTAGAAGAGAATGACAAATTTCTCCAAGTACCAGGCTAATAACTCATAAACATAAAGAATTGCAAAAAGCAATATGCACAAATAATCAGTTGACTCCTAAAGGGCCTGGTTAGCTAGCTCCTTGCAGAAGAACCCAATCTGTTATTGTGATAGTAGGCAATAGAAGTTGTTTATCATTAAAAAAAAAAGCCCACCTCAACCCATCTCAAATTCAGACTGCACTTATTTAACAAACTCCCTATCTGGATTCCTCTTGATTTTTAGAAGTTGAGCTTATTTCAGAATTTTCAGCTTAGTGTAGGAGGTTAGCTGAAATCCTCTGTAAAAGCCCTTTAATTTTACGTGAGGTACTTGAGGAACATTCCTCTGCCTGACAGCATCAGTCACATATAAGGCAGAAAAAGGTACGCGGAGGAAGCTGCCCTACTGCATTGCTCATCAGGGTAAATAAGGGTCATTCATCCAAGTTGGAAGAATCATGGCTATTTTAGCTGCCTAAAGGTCATACAGTCTATCAAAACATTATAATGAAGAGGCTAAATATAGGTATGAAAGGGTTTGGAACCCTTGGCAGACGTTATTGTCAATGCCTTTTTCAAATCGGATGAGTGCAGGGATTCAGATCCCAGCGTCTCTGGTGACAATACAGAACAGCGTAGGAAGGTTGAACTACGAAGGCTGGTTGAAAGGAAACCTTGCCTTACAGATTTTCCTTACAGAAGTGCCTCAGCGTTTTGGTGACAGGTTGTCATGACAGTCCCAGAGCCACCAAGTGGCTCTGGGAGGGTTTCTTCTGAGATATATCATTGGATGCTGTTGGAGATTTAACACTGGTAACAGCACTGGAAAGGAAGTGTAACAGGAAGCAGACCATCATAATGCTCTTCCTCCCCTCGCTTTTTTTCCTTTTTCTGTATTGTTATATTTAGAACAGTTTCAAACTTGACCTGCCATTTCCTCCAGGAAGGCATTGAACAAGCTGTCTGAAGAGAGCTGTTGTTTGTCTCTGTGAAGTAAGCCCCTCTGAGACTTGAGTGTGACATTTGCTTGTATAAACCAGACAGCAGTGAAGTAGTGATCACTTGATTTCTGTTTCAATCAGGCTGTGCAATTGCTTTTTAGTCTCGACAGTTCCCTGAAATTTAACCTTATAAAACATCTGATTAAGAGATTCTGCATGAATTTTCAATATTTTGGGACAGATCTGCATTTAGCTTTCATACCTAGTGTTGCTGAATCATGTCCTCTAACATAACCTGGCTTTGGCACACACTTGCGCAGCTTCATCTGACCTCTGACTATCACCCTCTAAGTCCTTAGCAGCACCTAACTCTTGGTTTTCTATGTAAAACCCTGCAGCACATCAGTGCATGAAGTACAGCAAGTTCTGCCTCTGCCGCCCCTGAGCAGTGTTGCTGCCAGCTGGAGTAGTCATAGAGTTGGCAGTGGTCTCCTGCCTTGATACAATAGTAGGTACACCTCCAAATCCCATGATTAAATATGGTGGTTGTTGAGAAATAACTTCAATTATTGTCCCTATCTGATAAGCTGGTGCTTGTTTTGCAAAACAGTAGACATTGCTGTGTTGGGAAGC
Source organism: Pseudopipra pipra (assembly GCF_036250125.1). Lineage (NCBI taxonomy): Eukaryota > Metazoa > Chordata > Aves > Passeriformes > Pipridae > Pseudopipra > Pseudopipra pipra. The sequence continues at coordinate 32,710,297 of NC_087549.1, read as the reverse complement.
AGTGTGAGCTCCTTCAGCACACTCTAGAACAGATGAAATGGACTCTTGGCTGTGAAACCTTCTCTTAGCATTGTTAGAAATTGTTAGAAATCATTGTTACTCTTCATGTAGGTTTTCTAGAACTTGGGGAAAAAACCCATCTTGCTGGAAAACATCACATTAATCCTCTCTTCAGCTACTAGTTTGGCCTGTGGCCAGTAATCTTTCTCACTATTTACTCACGAACAAAAGTTACCCATCCCCTACTTTTATTTGTAGCTGAATAAGAAGACCTTTCTCTCAGATGCCCACGTTATTAACTGGTCTCTGACTATTGTGAATTTGTGCTCGACATGAAAAAGCTCTGCTTTCAAGTCTATTTAAAAGACCATATTTTCCCTGGGAAGTGAGGGAGATGAAGTGGAAGATTGTGTTTATTTCCATATAACTTGCAGTCGTACTTTTTCTGCACGTCCACAAGAATGAACCTTTGGCACAGGTATACTTACATATGCTTTCCTGCATCAAATCACTTCTTATACTGCAATACTCTCCTGGGAAAAAAAAAGGGCTTATCAGTATGAAATGGGTTCCTCTCATATTCTGGCCATACCATCCCATTGTTACTGCTTCTATTCCCATCAGAGAATAAACTCCAGTCTTGAAGTCAAACTATGGAGTTCTGACTCAGGCACAATTTCTTGTTGTTTCTATTTATTTTTAATAATAATAAAATAATAATGCATCAGTATTTATATGTTGTCTGGTTTGTGTTTAGAGCATGAATACTAATCTGTAAGTCTCTTAAATGCAGAATAAGCCCTGCTAAGTTTTATAGCCTGATTTAAATGTATCTAAGTCCCGTTCTAAAGAATATAGGGAAAGAGATGAGACAGAAAGCTGTCAGAAGATTGCTCAACTGGAGAAAGTTTGAGTAATTTCTTTTAATTTTATCCTTGTAGAAAAAGCCACCAAAGCATGTTACTTTTTGTTAAAATGTTAAAAAATAATCTGATTAAAATTTCCATTTTTAATACATGGTAAGTTGTATTATAAAATGTCTGAGAAAATTAAGATTAATGACCTGGTTTCTTTATATTACTAACTTAAGGAATAAGGTGCTTTGCCCCATAGCTCTCTTAATAAGTTTATGCAAGGTTAGAGAGTAAGAAGTGCCATTAACAGTACCAGTTTCAGGGTCAACTGGATCATCTTACCCTCATTTGTGTAGGATTTCTGTGTTTATATTTTGGATGTTCCATATCTGCCATCTTCGGATGATACAAATAGTAGTATATCATTTATTTGCTCTCCTCTGTTTTTTCATTTTTCGTTTAGGAAAAAGTTTTAATCATTTATCTGCACCTGTCCATATTTGTTTTGTTTAATGCCACCAGTGACAGCTTTTGACAGCTTGTTCTATATTCCTGGTTTCTAGCGAGCTCTAACAATGCTGTAGCCCAGTTTCAGAAACAACCTCTGTTTCTGGGTATAAAGATGGATCAGTTTTTATTTCTTGGTTTATACCCAGTAAAAGGGCCTTGCAGTATTTCACTGTTCTTCATGGTGAGTCCTGGATCAGGTATGTTTGAGTTCTCGGAAGGAGGACATCTACCTTTAATCACTGTATTTCTTTATTTGATTTTTGTCTTGTTGTCATGCACTGTTATTACCTCATCTTTTATCATCTCTTCTTTCTGAATGTTTAAAGTCGCCTATCTTAATATTTTCATAAGTAAGCATTGCCTTTCAGTAAATAGCTATGCCACTATAAAGCATTTGAGCAATCAGTTGACTGATCCATGGCCCAAACATCACATGATCACTGCCTTGACTTCCCTGACCTGAGAAGCCCACTGCTCTGAAGAGGCACATTGAGGATTGAAACTGAACCTGAGTTTCTTGCCTCATTGTTGTGGTTTGCTTTCTATTGTCTAGGTAGCCTGTGTTTTCTGGTTACTTCTTCCTAGGCAGTGGCATCCATATACCATTAAGCACCTGCTGTGCCCTTCTTCATAGCCATGCAACAGATTTGATCAATGTCAAGCACACAATGGTAGAGCAAGAACAAACTTCTTAAACTTGATACCCTGTCTCAATTCTTTAAAGAAAAAAGTCTTTTAAAAATAATTTAGTCAGATAAAGAAAACTAACCTCATGCTCTGTGTAGCTCTAATAGCAACAGTAGAATTATACTAGCCAACCATTTTTGTCCTAAATATATGTTGTATATTGTCCTAAAGTCACCATTAAAATCAGCTACCTGTAAGCAGAAACTTAAAAAACTAGCTTCAGTGCTAGGTTTAGTATCACTTAGGCTTCTCTTTGTGAGAAGCCAGGGTATGGTTTTCATGATTTCTTCAGCCAAGAAGCTGAAGGGCAAGGCTGGAACAGAGTTCCACTGGCAAAATCCTGGGTGTCATTACTCATTTATCTCGTTTGAGGAAAGAACGTCAGAGCACTGCAGTGCCTCCCCCATGTGCCATCTCTTTGGGAAGGAAATAATTAAGCTGAGAAATTAGACTAAAATAAGATTCCCTGAAGCGTAATTTAACCTCAAGTTGTTGCCAGGAATGTGACAAGGAAATGGTAAGCATAGGCTGATATATATTTTTAATTCTTCTTAGACTGTCTTCTAATCTTGTAAAGAAAATGGTTATTCACCATTTCTTCTTTCCTTTTGATCTCTGGGGATTATTCTATTTTTTGTTGTTCCCACTCTTTCATTTACAGTAGCAGCACTGGCTAATCACAATGCAGTGTTCAGATTGCTGCATTTTGGTATTAGCCCTCATAACTTGTGGTGAACTCCAGCTCGCAAAAGCATCAATGCTCATGCACAAGGCCAGTTTCTGTTACCACGTGGTCTTAGTGTAGGTTTATTAACTTTAAGTATGGGCTTAAACTCCTCTGAAACTAAGAAGACACACACACATGTTGAAATGCTTTGCTGAACCAGAGCAGCCTAATGAGCAGAGTACTGTTTACAGACGGTTGGAACAGACTGTGCCTGGCTATTGAGCATCACAGAAGGGGATATGCACAGACGTAAATCCATCTGCAGGATTTGGAGGATGATTAAACATTGTCTTCCCATAATGAGCCAGCCTTGTACTTAATGATCATGGTGGTGAAAACAAACCTAACACACCATTCCATCTGCTAATTTTGCACAGCGCATTGTAATTGATTTTATGACCCTGTCATGTCTGACAAAAAAATTGCGTCCAAAATGCAAATTTACAAACAGAAAATGGGAATAAGAGTGATGCAAAGAAGCAATTGGTTTAAAAACGTTTTTAGAGGTTACAGATTCTGTGATGGGATCCAAAGAGATAAGGTAGCATATGGCACCTGAAACATATTTTATCTTATGGGTTGCTGAAAGGCACATACGTTTCCTCTTTGTGAGAGAAAGTTGGCTGAAAGTTCTCTTCTGAACGTCACGGTTTTCATTATTATTCCTAATTATGCTATTTATCTGATGACCTCATCAAACAGAAAAAGTAAATCATACCTCTGACTTTTAGCAAAGTCATAAAGTGCCCGACTGTCCTTGAATTTAGTATTTTCTAATTGCCAGTTGTTCCCAAAAATAATTATATTGTAGATTTATTTTTATAGCCTGAAGTTCTGTTCTAGGACAATTTCACCTTTTGAATTTGATGTAGATCTTCTAGGAGAATTTTTAAGAAGACTGGTTATTGTTGGATTATAAAAGATTTCATAAGCTACAGTGGACCATTTTATTCTCAGATGCAACCCTGAGAAGACAAAGAATTTATAGAACAGATTAACTTGATTTAGGATGTTTGAATACTGACATACTGGAATATCTGGGATGACCTTTTTTCTTTGAATGTTTGGAAGAAGAATGTTGTAAGTAACATTAGTAATATATACTGGATAACTGCATTTCTCAGATGGCAGTATCCATGGGCCATGAAGTTTGCCTTGAGTGAAAGAGAATTCACAGGTCTCTGTCCTTTTCACAGATTGCATATGTTAAGTGCTACCCCAATCTGAAGTTTTAGCAATTGAACTCGTTGGTTATTCAATGTTTTGTGGTAGATTTCCAAAGTTCCTGGTAGTGCTCTGAATTGCTTTGGTAAGTTATTTCATGATATCCAGGAACCATCTTATTTTTTTTCTTACTGGAGGCTCTGATCTCTCTTCAGATAGCAAACTATTTTCTCTGCTTTATTAAGAAGTAGCTGTCTCATTTTTCTGGGCCTGGGGATCAGGTAATATTTAGTAACTTGTTGTATTATAAGGCCTAAATATTTTAATCAGTTATCTAGCTTACATCTGTGTAGTGAAACATCAGCTCTTAGAGCAGGATATCACAAGCATTGCCCAGAGGGGACTAAATACCCTACAATGAAAGTGGAAGCTCATCTCTGGTCTCCCTGCAGCAATTCAGGACCGAGAGAGTGGGCAGGTGAGGATGGTGGTGCTGGCTGGCTTTGATAGCCAGTATGTCCCACCAGCAGCCCCGCTAGTTCTTGTTGCTCAACCTGCAGGTACCCTGCACAGTACAACAAAAGGTAGTAAGGGAACGGGCATGGCCATCGCCTTCCAACAACGTGTAACATATTTTCATACAAACTATGAAAAATGAACCTTTTTGCTGATTTTATCAGTACTTCCATCAGACCCCAAAATTTGTACACTTACTTCTGTTACTTCAGAAAAGTCTCAGCTGAGAAATCTATCCCAAAAGGAGCCTGAACAAGCTACTGTGCCCAAATCTTAATCTATCTCCATGCGATTAAACAGATCAGTATATGTTTCTCTGCTGTGAGGGTAGTGAGGCACTGGAACAGGTTGCCCGTAGAAGTTGTGGATGCCCCATTCCTGGAAGTGTTCAAGGCAGGGTTGGATGGGGCTTTGAGCAACCTGGTCTAGTGGAAGGTGTCCCTGCCCATGGCAGGGGAATTGGAACTAGATGATCTTCAGGGTCACTTCCAACCCAAACCATTCTGTGTTTTTGTGATTCTGTGTTACTCTTGGTCAGAAGAGAGCAAGGAGATGATTCCTCAGGGTACGTACTTGTATGAAAGGGAGCTGCATTATTTGTCTTGTAGTCCTTTGGAACACACCAGGACAATTTCTGAGGGAAATTACTGAGACTAGTTTTGATCCCTCTGTCCTTGTCCAGTAACATTAGGTAACATTAGGAAAAAAACCCCAACATACAACAACCAAACCCCTGCAGCAGAAGAAGTGATAATTTCTGAATTGTTTAAAACAGTGCATTTGCTAGTGAGCTTCATGAGAAATGAACTACTGTAGGAGATGCCTGGAGGTTTTTAGCAGATAACCTTGGAAAGAGTTTGGCAAAAAAGGATTGCTAATCTGAAGCATGGAATCTAAAAAAAACCTTATGGCTTTAGCATGCATAATTAGGATCCAGGTCCCTAATTATTAACATTTTAATAGCATATGTAGATGTTAACCCCAGAAGTGGGAAGAAGAGAACTATGCTATATGAAGGATTGGTATGTATAATTACATAATTCAAAAATGTACATGCCCCAATAGAATATAGTGAATAAGTATAAGAGTAAAAACATTAGGAGTTGACTTAGAATTTTTCAGCAGTGGAGTTCAAAGTGCAATATTTCTTGGTTCTAGCTAATTACTGCTCTTGAAAGCTTCTTGTAATTGAAAAGGGGAAAACAAAAGAATTAGGGATCCAAATTTGAACTAAAGACCTACGGTTCATATGTTTCTGCAAAGATCAGGGTGGAATTGCACAGACACATTGAGACTGGAAGACCTGACCCAAAGTTAGCCATTATTTCTGATTTTCCTGCCAGATATTCTTATTCCAGTTTGAGAACATGCTGACCATCTTCATCTTGCACCTGATATTGACTAGTTCTTGCATAAGGACTTGTTTTGAGTATTTTGACATCAGAAGGAAGTTTGCATAACTTAATCTGCTAGAACCGTCTGTGTATACTGCAAGACAGCCATTCATTTCATTCTTAGGCAGAAGTACTTGATACTCAGCCTTGTGGTCAGGTGAACCTAAGCATTTCATTTGATTTTCAGTATATCTTTGCACATTAAGTTATAGAACAGCTGAATGCAGCAGGAGGTAATAATAATCAATATTATCATAATCTCACAAGCAGGGGAGACACAACAAAGAACTTGCATAAGATCTAGACCACTGCCCACCTGAAGTGACTTCCACCAAACCATTTCATTTTCTGATCCTGCATACTCTAAATGAAATATGAGCAGTGATGCTGAAATGCTTTGTAAAATAGTTTAAAAGCCAGTCTAAAGTGTACTCTAAAATGTAGAATATCTTTTTCAGTATATGATGCTGCAGTAGACACGGAGAGAGGATGCTTGTCTTTCCTAGGATTGAAATTGCTTCAGACTTGAGGGTCTTTGCTTACTTCTCCTAAACCCAGGTTTTAAAGTTAAATATTGTATTAGGTGTCCCACTCAGTGCATAAGCACATTCATAAAATATTTTCATTCACATCCTCATCCTTAGTGTTATACAGAATAAAATGTTATTCTTTCAACATTGTTTCCAACCCTGTTGGAATAACCTGTTTCAGTTCCCTCTCCTGTTTTAAAAGCTCATACTCCATTCTGCGTGAAATTAATTTTAAAGCCCTGGGTACTCAGTTGGTCTCTTACATATACCCTAAATAGATGAGAGGAAAGTTGTAGCAATTGGGACTGTGTATTTCCTCGGTGTGGTCTCATCAGCAATCTCCTCCTGAAGTTTACTGCTCAGGGATCTTAAATGTTATAATGATGGCATGAGAAAGATGAGGCCAGTGGGTTGGGGTCTGAGCAAAGAGTCATTTGGGGATTGCATTGGGCAGAAAACTGTTCCCAATGGGATATTGAAATTTGGGTTCTTCCTTGGTGAATAATATACAATGTGGGATTCTAAGTTTCCTTCCTCATTTAATTTTAATTGAAATACATCTGGTGGCAGATGCTGAACTAAAAGCATAGGTGGGACACCCTGAGAGTAGTGAAAGGGACCTTGACAAACTCATTTCCCTGCTGATTATGCTACCAGGATAAGCAGGACTTGCCTTTTTAAAGGTTAACATGAGCCCCATCATGTGCAGGCAGAGAAGGAGTGGGCATAAGTTACCATCATTGCAAGCTTAAAATAAGTAGACAGTATCAAGAATGCGTCACTGTACCAGGATCATTTGAACCCATCTGATTTTATTACACACGCAGACAGAGCATTAAGGTCAAATCTTCTGCATGGAAATAATCCAAGGGTTTGGGTAAGTATCATATTCTTTAGTCTCTGCAATCTGAAAGAACAAATAAAAAAGCAACTAAAGGGATTACAAATAAATCACACTGGCTTCTTTATCCTAAAGCCCATTTAGCTGGATACGTAGGAGTATTCAGAATTGCAGGAACAATTCGTATACTTATCTAGCAAACTATTTAACTTGACTGAATCAATGAATTAATCAAATGATTAATTGCCAAAGCTGCTAAGTTTAGCACAAGCCACATTTTGCTTCCTCTTTTTTGAGTATATCCTATGGCTGAAAGCGGATTTTGTAAATCCTACACTGAGATTAATCATGTGTTGTGTTCAAAGACAAAACAGAGCCCTGAAATTACAGATTTGGGGGAAAATGTCTCCTGTGCTCACATATTAAATTTTTGCTATCGTATATTAGAAGTAATCCACAACTAAATAGGTCTTGCTTTCATCATAAGTAGGGGGATTTCTTCACCCTTATTTGAAGAGTTTACTTAAGATGTTTATGTCTGAATCTAAACCAAGTTCTATCTAGTAATAAACATTGACTGAACTTTCAGAAAATCTGAACAGAAACATATAAGGATGAAATCCTTCATGAGAACTCAAATAATCTAGGACAAATAGGACACATATGATGTTGACACGTGACATTGTTTAGGATTATGATATTTTGGGGGATAGGTGTTTTTTATTTATTTTTTGGCAAAGCTTTATTCATCATACTGTCTTTTCTCTCCATTTTCAGGAAGATATCTGTCTCTACTCTGTACCATGGATTCAGTGAGCCACAGATCCCTCAGAGAGATACTACATCTCCTGAGAAAGGGAGAGGGTTTTTTTTCTATTCATATTATGCTCCAATCAGTCTTCCCTGCTACTCATATTCTAACCATTTTATTCATATTCGGCCTCCCCTCACTAGCCCAGTCTCTCCAAAGCACTATTTGATACTTTCTCAAATTAAAATAACTTTAAAGTAGATGTGATTTTTTTCAATCAGTGCTATGACCATTCTTCACTGCTCAGTTACAAAACGAATCACCAGCAAAAACCAAAATTTGGTGCAACTACTGACTTTTTGAAATAGTTGTCTTTCATTAGTATTTGTGAACACATTATATACTGTGTTATGTGCAAACACATAAATATGTTCAAGTGCATGCACACTCACACATATACCTTTTTATCTGTTTAAACAGGATGGTTAGAGGTCACTTTTCTATATAAGCTTGCATATATATACACAACATGTATGTATGTTAAATCAATTTCAATTTCACAAGGTTGCAAATAGTACAAGCGGAATGGTTTTCCAATACAGTGCTAGATGTGATCCAGTAATAATTTAACCAGTGTTAATATATAGTTTTGGAATGCAATACAATGCAGTGACAAAAAGGGTAATGCAATTGAATGTAAAGCAGAGAGTCATGGGCTAGATTTTGATTTGTAACCCCCAGAACACACAGGTTTAGCATCTTCAGCAATACTGTTTTCTACACCCCAGATGACACTATGGCACAGCCACGCCTCCCAAGAGCCTGCTGGCCACATCAGCAGCCCACAGTAGCTGGCAGAAAAGAGTTCTAATCCTCTGCTTCCTTTGGCACATCCTTAGACTGATGCATTCCTGGTGTTTTCCCAGGCAAGGAGTTGTTTGTTTTACTACTGAGTTCCTTCTTAGTGGTAAACAACCCTAGAAAGAGAGGATTAGAGTGGGGAATTGAGGTTCTCATTGTTATTAGCACTTATCTCCACCAGGGAGATATTATATGGAAACTTTACCCAATAATTTCTGTCCTAGCTTCCCCAGCTGACAAGAATGTTCTAATTAAACACAACTGCTGTTAAACACAGCACAGTCACTGCAGTGAACCTGTCAACCTGAAATTAATAGGCAGAAGCAAAAACATATTTCTGTTGTAAAATTCTGCAAAATCTAAGAGAATAAATAAATGGCAAGATAAAAGGATTAAAAGCAGTGTGATTAATGACTAATTAATGACTAATGATTAATTAATTTTGTGTGGTTATTCCTGGTGTCTGTCCTTTCTTGATGGAGAATATCATACATGATAAGTTAACTAGATGCACTGACTTATTTCTTTATTATTTTGGAACCACAAAGGAGAGCAAAGCAAAACTAAAATACAATATTTCTCAAATGGGAGTCAAGAATTATTTGTATTTAAAACATACTAGTAAAAACAGTCCTGATAGGAAATGATGGTACATCTCAACAGCAGAAATGTTCTTGTTTCTTTCCAACCATGAATAAAAAACGCAGAAGCAACTCATTTTTTCTGTAATAACTCTTCTTAGTGCATAACTTCCTGAAAAATGATACTGCTTTTCCTCATATCTCTTTCTCTAGGTATACTCATCCTTCAAGTGTGTGTTGACTTATTTTCCTATTTCCTCGTATAGCTTCATCTCTGTTTTAGACAACTATGTTGGCATGATGGTGAGGTTTCAAACATTAAATTGAAGATCATTAGAAGTTTTATTTTTGTTTTATATAAGTAGTTAAGTTAAATAGGAGGGCTAAAAACAGAAGTAAAACTCACTCTCCAAGTACATTAAAAATTCTGTTGGAGTTATTACAAATCTCATGCTGAAGCCTACGGGAGATTTGTCTCAGATAAGAATTTAAGACTCAATATTTAGTAAGTGATAGCTCATGTCTGGAGATGAATAGCAGAAAAATTATCTTTGTTTAAAGAAAAGAACACAAATAAACTATTTACATCATGAATGGAAACAAAACAAAAGACTAAAACAAAACAACCCCCAAAAAAATGCAAAACAAAACAACAATGACAACAACAACAACAAAAGAAAGTTGTTAGGGAAACAGGGAGTTCTGGGAGTTCTGTTGGCAGCCATATTTGATTATATCTCAGATAAATACATTATTCAAGACTCTCTCTGAAGGTCAGAAGTAAATCACAGCTCATCCACTCCCAATAGAATGATAGAGATCAGAATGAAGCATCTCAGAGAAAAGTAAGATTTTGGAAACCACACCATTTAGTTTCATCAGTGTTTTGACCTGCCCTGCATCACCTTTTCCCAAGAGCCCCAAACATCTCTGCAGTCACCTGCAAGGTGAGTGCTCCCTTGAACATGGTCCCAGGGACTCCAGATGCCTTTCCCAGGGACTGGCACAGTGAGTGGTGTATGCCCCTGGAACTGGCATTGGATATCCCTATGGAATGACAGAGGAGCCAAGCGAGGACTACTTGTTCCTCTTGCAGTTGTAGCCATGTGAGATGGTTCATTAGTCTCATAGCAATTAGCACCTCCTCTTTGATGACACTGTGGCTCTGCTCAGGTTGGTAGATATGTCAGGACAGATTTTGCTTTCGGGCGTCTGGTGGGATTTCCCGACTCTTACTCTGCTGTGTGGCGCTTCTCAGTATGCCATCCAAAGGTGGAGGGTGCGAACAACCCCACAAAAAGGAAACATCTCATCACACTGTGAAAGCAGTGAAAACAGGTCACGTGTTTAAAGCCTGCTTGGGCTGGGTGTTATAAGTATCCTTCCATGTGCTTTTGTGCTAACTGGCAGCAACCTTGTGACAGGAAAATAGAAATGCTCTCTGCAGTGCACACTCAATATTTGTATGACTTGACCCTGGCCTTTCGTTCTGAGTTTCTTTCACTGTGTTCAAAATAACAAAATAAAAAAGAGAGAGCAAGTACTACACACCAGAAACCAATGGACATATAAGTGAGTTCGGTATGAAATATGCTGATAGAAATTTGGAGGTGTTGTATGTCACAATGACATGCAGCTATAAAACCGCTCAATGGTGCAGCAGAGACAATTTATATCATTAACATTTACAGACTTATTAAGGAGGATCCTTATTCCTGTGCCACTCTGCATCTTAGATGTTATTAAAGGGCATTGCTTTCTTCATTATTAAGGCAAACAAGAATTTTTGCACTCGTAACCTGTTACATAATCTTTTTATATAAAGGTACACAGGTTTGTACGTCTTTATACATGTATATAGATGTCTTACTGATGTATAATGTTGTATATAGCATATATAATACTTTGCAAAATAGATGCAGTATTTGTTCTGGTACTATTACATGCATAGTATTTATAGGCATGTTGTTTATGTGTTTCATAGAATCATAGAATTATAGAATGTTAAGGGGTTGGAATGGACCTTAAAGATCATCTAGTTCCAAGCACCCTGCCATGGGTAGGCACAATTCCCATTAGATCAAGGTGCTTCTTGGATGAAGAACTCCATTCAACCTGGTTTTCAACACTGTCAGGGTTGGGGCATCCACAACCTCCATGGGCAACCTGTTCCAGTGTTTCATCACCCTCACAGTAAAGAATTTGTTCCTTATATCTAACCTATACCCATTACTTGTTGTAACAGGTAGGGTCTCAAAAGAGCAGAGTAGAGGGGAAGAATCACCTCCTTTGACCTGCTGGTCACGCTGCTTTTGATGAAGCCAGGATACGGTTGGCCTAAATTTGTAATTTGGAAAATTACATGTAATTCTTCCAAATTATAGGAAATCTATATGGCATCTTCTAATGCTACATGGACTTAGTAAGTGCACTGTTGTTACTTATAATCAAGCTACTCTGCCAGTAGATCTGCTTACAGCAAAGATGATGCCTTGCTTTAGAGCAGAGGGTGATGGGTGCACAGTCAAATAGTAAACAAGGAACTTCATAAGCCTCTAATCTTACTGGAACCACAGTTTTCCTCTTCCTTCTGCAATAATCAAGTGCCAAAATAAGCTTGAGAAGAATGTGAAAACAATGGAATGCAGAACTCACAGGTTCTAATAAGTGGTTGCAAAAAGTGACCTGAGTTCAAAAGAAATCTTGAAAAAATGCAAAACCTTCTTGGGAAAGGTGAGAGCATGACTGCATGCAGTTTGCAGTAAAAATATTATCATATTAGTTGTACAAACCAGTGTCCAGATGTTATTTGTACATAGCTTCACTGTAGACATATTTGAAGGAACAATACTGGTAAATGCTGTTCAGCTGGTTAGAAAAATGGACAAGAGTTTCTGTTGCAAGAGCAACTAGCAGTCAGTGATTAGAAGAAAGGATTTTGCTTGCATGGTGTGACATCTTCCTGCTGTCTATAGCAGAAGGTGATCCAAGACCACTGGTTTTGCTGCATCCCAGGAGGCCTGCAGAGAACGGGCTGCAAGCCCACAGCTGGAGCTGGCAGCCAGCTGCTGCACTGAGTGAGAGCTGTGCTCCAGCTACAGATAAAGTTTGGGAAAATTGGGGAGAAAGACCGTCCTGCATCTCCTGTCATTAATCTCAGCAGCATTCAATCTGGGGGTAGATTTACCAGTGGGAAGGAACGTTTGCACCACAGCACCACAGAGCACCCTGTGGTTTGCAGCCTGCTGAGGGTGCTGAGCACCTTCTTCCTCACCCCATCTGTACTGCAGCTCTTATCGGGGTCTGTGTAGAAAACAGTCTGAAGGCTATCTGGGAAGGTAAGCTTAAACCCATTCTGTCTGCTGGAGTTAGCTGGAATTGTCCCCACAGTTGAGAGGCCAAGAATTACCATGGAAACACTTGCAGCAAACTCTCTTGTCAAAGCAAATACTTCAGTGTTAGTTAACAGAGATTTTAAAAGATGCTTATTGAAAGAGCAGCATGCTTTGTTACCTTTATGAGGTCACTTAGCTAATCTGCCCACTAAATCTGTTTGCTGCACATGTTGCTCTCTGCTGACCTTAAAAGTTCTTGTAAAAGATGATTGGAGAGTTTAGAAATAACACAAAAGACTCTCAGCCATTTTCCCTGACTACAAGATAGCTATGAAAAACAGGTGACCCTGGCAGCGTTTTTCCTTTGGAAGTTGTAATGTAAGATATGCCTGTCTAAGAACTGTTCTGGGCAGGAAACTTATGCCTGCATGGTGCCATCCGCAAGAGAGTCTGTCCTGTGAGCCATGCGATCATCAGAAAAGGCACTGTGTTCAGATCCTAGCACACTGGCCTTATGCTGCATGGGTCTGTGGTTTTTGTGCTTTCCCTGGCTTAGGATGCAAGCTTGGATGTGTCACTTTATTGCTTAGTGTCACTGCTTCTGCCCACTGTCTGTTTCTTGCCTGTATATATCACAGGCTCTTCTACCTGCCCCTTGTTTTCTTTGGCCCTATAGACAACCTGTGTACATAACATTCAGCTTTCCCATATTCCCTTTTGTCCAATCCCTGTTTTTTTTAACAACACTCAGTTCTTTCCAATGTGATATTTTAATTCTTACCTAATGGACATTACCTCCTATTTTGGTGTAATCAGCAATTTTCATTAGCATACTAGTATGTCTTGTGCTGCATTTATTAATTATAATGTTGCAAGATCTCTTGTTTTTAATTTGTGGACCATTCTTCACTCTCCTTTGTTGGTTTTTTTTTCCCCCCAGACATATTGCTTATAAACACTTTGGCAATGTTAGTGCAGCATATGTTTTCACATGAATAATTTAGTAGTTGTACTAAGCCACTATCATCCTGGATATATCATTCTGAATATGCTGAATATACTGGGTACTGATTAGTATGGAAAACAGCACTGTGAGACTGAATTTAACACAGGAAATCTTTCACATGCAAAATGCATTCAGTTTTCACAAAAATATGAATAAATATACTGCTTATTTCTTGAATGACTCCTTTTTAATCATGGTTCTTGTACAACAGTGTAGCAAAACAGGATTTAAATTTACAAGTAGTACAAATAGAAAATTTGCCAAACCATGGTTTTGTGCAGCACAAAATCTACGTGGACTTGGATCAAAGTTGCCAAGTACTTTCAGTTGCAAACATGTTTAGGCTGTTGAGGAGGAGTCTTATCTTTGTTGAGGAGGAGCCTTGTCTTGACAGAGGGACAGTTAATGTCCCTTCTGCTTTTTCAGTGTCCAGTGATTAATGTTGTAAGCAAAATATGTGAGAGCTGTGTTCAGTGCTGCCTATATTGATTTGAACTATAATTCTCTTGTCTCAATAGAATGCCTGAACCATCAGGGTAAAAAAAAATCCCAATATGTGTTTCCTTGATATTTGCAGCTTTGAAACACATTTTTGCAAATGCTAAATCATCCACTGTCAAGAGTGAGAGAATGGCACAGTGGCTAGCCCACTACATGATGCAGATTGGAACCGCTTCAGTCAGAGCTGGGTCTGGAGCCTGGAGTTCAGGTCCCAGAAGTGTTCCTATCACTGCCCATCCTGGAAGAAGGCAGCAGTGTTAGAGATGCAGCCAGTCCTTCATTTCCTGTTGTTTATTATATGTCTGCCACAGGACAAAACATTTTGTTTCAGATTGAAGAAATGTTCTGATGGAAAAACATTTTGATAAGAAAGTTGTTTTGTTTTACTTTGGCAGAACAAAATGAAGGGGGAAAAAAGATGTTCAGTTTATTCCAAACGGAAGAAAGAAAAAAGAATTGCTTTTTTATTGTCACTCTGAATCCTGATGTAGATCATGGGTAGGTATTGATGGGACAGTTGAGCCTTTGTCTATGCTGCTGCTGCTTAACATGGAGCAGAGAAGATCCATTTCCCTTTATGGAGTGAAAATGGAGGAAGAAAACAATAGAACAACAGCTGCCACCACTATCCAGGTGCTCTGTCCCCTTTGTGAGTAGCAGGGAAAGGCCAAAGCACAGGTAAAACAGGTAAACAGGAGCCTGAGTACTGGGGCAATAACTCATGCATGGCTGGAGCTGATTTAAGCCACTTCCTTCCAGTGCAGGCTAGTGGCCTGTGGCCTGGACTGCGGGGAGGTGGCCGGCCGGCCAGCCAGGCACTACAGCTGCTCCTCTGCCTGCCCCTATGTGGGACATGGGGCCTGAGTGCCCCTCCAGCCCCAGCACAGGCCCTGGTTGGCAGCTTCCCTGGGATACTGCTGCCAGTGATGTAACAGGAGCAACCTGCACTCACATATGGGTGGCTGTGCGGTCAGTGTGCAGGAAAAGGGCCAGGCTCTGTCAACATCTCCTTGGGAAGTCAGTAGCCAAAGCTGCTGCAGTCAGTGGCTGCTCCAAGTGCACCAACCATGTGCCTTTAGGGATTGCTTTTCGAGAAAGAAGGAAGCTGAGGAAAAGAACCCCTGTCCCTATCCCCAGGCCATCCCAGTGTGTTATATGAGTCACTGCCCCTGACTTCACTTGGTTTCCTAACAGCCAGTTTCCCAGCAGGGTCGCCAGGCAGGGTTTCAGCTCTTCCTCTGACTGTCACTGTGCAGCATTTATTCTGGGGCCCAGGTGATGAGAGATTACTTGCATGATCAATCTCTTCAGCTTCAGTGGGACTGCTTGTCAAGGAGGCATGCTTTGGTAAGAGTAGGTTAACCTTGCCCCTAGAGACTATGCAAAGGAAAATATACTAATTAAATGTATGTGGGAGGCCACGTTTCCTATTAATGCTAAAGGGATTTTATTTATTATTAAGATTATTGTTTTCATTGCCTTTTAAAAAATGCCAGTAGTCTTAACATTGTTTGTCATACAAAAATTGTCTTTTTTTTCTTCCTTGCTGTCTGTCTGGACTTAAAATTATGCCCACTTCTCTTTAAACTCTAAAAAAAACCCCGGTTCCCAGCAAAAAAAAGAAAAGAAATACTGTGCCTTTCATAAAACAGCAAACACTCAAAACAAGAGAAAAACTCCACCACTGCACAGACTCATCAAAAAGGAATTGCCAGAGTGATGGGGGAGGGTATTTCCACTCCATCTGATGCTTTTAATTGCAATTCTTATGAATGGTTTGACTCTCTCATACCTGAGTTGTGGCACAGATCAAGTTATTTTTAGCAGCTGTAGCCCAAAGCTACTGTTGCTACTCTACAGTGTCATATACATAGATACACTTTTTATCCTGCAGTTCCAGGCTCAGGAGGTAATTAAATGCATTACCTGATACAGCATCTTTAGTAGCAATTAACTAATATTAGACAAATATTAACTGAAAGGAGCCAGGAGGAAGATAAATGTAGCCTAATAAATTGCTTCCTCTTGTTCAAAGCCTCTGTAGATGCATAAAACCCATAAAGAGACTCTTTTTAAAGATGATATAGAGGAAAGCTCTTTGAGATTTAGCTTTGTGCTAAATACACACAAAAGGAACACCATTATTATTTACATTTTTAAAGAAAAAGGAAGTTTTGCCATTTGCAAGTAAAGGTTTAATTTTGTGTGGAAAGAAAAAAAAAATCAGTTTCTGCTTGCACTGGGGATTTTTACAGTTTTCAGTACAAAGCAGTTGGTTGAAAAAATTAGTCTCTGCTGTAATGAATTAGACAGCTTCTCTGTTCTAGAGTGTGTTTTCATTAGGGTGCACAATGGAGACTGCTTGGTGGATTGCAAAAGGTAGCTTAACATCGAAGGACAAGCTGCATTTATCTGAAGGCAGTTCATGGGTTTATAATGGACAGCAGGGCCTTTGTCTGTGCTAAGAATCTTCCTGTGAATAGCTCTGTGATTCATAGCCAAATTATAGTTGCTTCCTACTATCCTGGCTATTTTAATAGCAAGATTCGCAAAATGGTCTCTTCATATGGCACTAGTGGCACTAGTGGGCTTGCACCCTTTTTTTTTTCAGTTATAAGAATCAGATTAAATAAATAAGAGGTCACATTTTTGGTCTTCCTAAGAATTTTTTTTGTGAAAGATTTAAGTTCAAAGCATAAGTATAATGTTTAGAATCTCTTATATTATTCTCACAATTAACCAATGATAGATGCACTAGAAAATCCATCTAATCAAGGATAAAAATCTCACAGACGTGCTGTTGCAGATAAGCAGTTAAAAACATGTAAAGATTTCCAAGTATTTTGAGATCCTTCAATGCAAATGACCATATACTTTGTGCATGACAGCATCCTGTTGGTGCTAATGGTTGATATCCCAGACCTCAGCTTCCATAACAGAGATTGGAAACTTTGAGGTGAGTCCAAATAAATAAATAAATGCAAAATGTTAATTCATAGTAGTAGTAAATGTTACCTCACAGTGGCATGGAAGGCCATATCAGAACTGAGATTCTTTTGTGTTATGCATCCACAGACAAAAAAAAAAATACACTCTATGCCTAAGGTTGTATAATTTCTGTTTAATTAACCACCTATTTTTTCAAGTTAATTTGTACAATTTCTGAGGCAACCTGACTTATGACTAATAGCTAGCTCCATAAGTTATTTGCCCCTGTTATGCTTTAATGAAAAGTGAGCTCTGTTTGCCTTGGAATATACAGAGGACATGTATGATGCTTCAGCCAAACTGTTCACTCAGCAGATTGGCAGAAACTTTAATCTTCCAGTCTACTTAGAGGTAAAAGGGATTATTCCTAGTATATGCCATTAAATATATACATTTTTTTTCTATAAGTGGATGAGTTTAGAGTCCAGAGACTTAGGCCATTTTTAAGTCATGCTGGAAGAAAGTGAGCAAGTTGAAATTTCTCAGCCTCACTCTTTTTTCGTTTGTTTGTTTTCCCACGGTGATCTACCTTGAAGAGCATAGACTATTCACTTTATTCTTATCCTGGACTTGGGTACAATGGGGAGGTTGTGAGGTGAGAAGAATAGCATTAATTCTGGTTTCAGTCAAATGAAAACTGTGAGAAGTGATTTTCTCCTTTTTCTCCTTTCTAAAGAGCTTGGTAGTGGCCAAGGGCATTCTTATAGCACAAGGACAAGATGAGAAAACCCAACACCCCACTAGGGAGTTGGTAAATTGCCTCAGATGGAGAATTCATTTCAGGTGAATGATTCAGCCTGGCACTTGAGCATGTAGCTTTGCAGCAGCTTGAGACAGAAGTGTAATCTAATGCTCTGGTCCAAATAGTTTCTTGCAGAATATGCATATGATAGTTTCCACCTTGTGCTTGTCCCTTGCATTGAAGTGGATTGTCCTTTTGAGCTGCTTCATGGGATGGACACAGAGGGCCAAGAAAGTCTACAATGGAATGCAAATCTCTGTACTGCCTGAAAGAAGCACAACTGTCTTGCATACCAGCACTAGATATGCCAAAGGGAAAAAACCTTGATGACTTCTGGAAATCACAGAATGGTTTGGGCTGGAAAGGACCTTAAAGATAGAATCATAGAATCATAGTTCCAACCCCCCTGCCATGTGCGGGGATACCTTCCACTGGACCAGGTTGCTCAAAGCCCCATCCAACCTGTCCTTGAACACTTCCAGGGATGGGGCATCCACAACTTCTCTGGGCAACCTGTTCCAGTACCTTGCCGCTCTCACAGGAAAGAATTTCTTCCTAATATCTAAACCTACTCTCAGTTTAAAGCCATTCTACCTTGTCCCATCCTTACATACCCTTGTAAAAAGTCTTTCTCTGTCTTTCTTATAGGCTTTCTTCTGGTACTGGAAGGCAGCAATTAGGTCACATCAAAGTCTTCTCTTCTCCAGGCTCAACAATCCCAAATCTCTCAGCCTTTCCTCATAGCAGAGACGCTCTATCCCTCTAATCATCTTGGTCCTCCTCTTCTCACTGATGAACAGTGAACCTTGCATACCAAACATAGATGGGTCCTACCTGTGGTAGGTTCCTTTTGTTCTGAGACTGCAGGTGTTCCCATGCTCCTATGTCTGTGTCTCCAAGGGCGAAAATGAGCTTCTACTTTCTTTTCTTAACTTGTCAGGCTCAACCTGACAGCCAGGTACTCTCACACTACCCTGTGCATCTACTTTACCATTTGTGTTCACTTTCTTGTAATCTCTCATTCAGTCTTTCTTGCTTATGAGTCTTTCTAATTCACCACATCCTTTTGGGAAAAACTATGCTCCTTTTCTTTCTGAATCTGTATCTTCTTCATCTACTTGTACTGAAGACTGTGAAGATATCTTGTTTTCCTATTAAAAACAACATTGTGAAAAAAACCCAAACTTATATTGTTGCTTACCATGAAATGCTATAGTCTCGTGTTGCTGACAGTCACTAAGAACAAGAAAAATCAGACTTTAAGCAATGTAGAACTTTTCTTTTCTACATCAGTATCTTTGAAACAAATGTAATTAAATAGCCTACAAGCCAGATAAGAGCAGGTAATTTTATGTCCCTATTAAATCTGAATTGGTGCCAACTTAATCAGGCAATATGAGCTGTTTACTTCCATTGACCTTTTGTCTATCAGGCACCTTGACTGTTTATTACTGGTAATGCTTACCCATCATTTATCATCATGCAGTACTGTAACCTTTTGGAAAGCAGAAGTCAGCATCACTTTGCCAGTTTTCGGAATGTGGACAGAATCAACAACAAATCAAACTGTCTACATCAAAGTGTTCTGAAGAAGAGGCAAACTGGGCTATTTAGCAGAGGCCACTACATAATTTGTGAACTACCTGAACTCCACCTGAGATTCTCCTGAGTTGCCCCATGGTTTTCTCCAAAATATGAAAATTCAATTATTTCTGAGCACTGGGAAGGAGTCTTTGACACACTTTACACACTAAGACACCTTACATAGCTCTTAGACAACAGGTGGGGCTGCAGTAACAGATGTGCTCACTTCCACTAATTCACTACTGGATATGAAGATTTAAAAACATTCATTTAAAAACATTCATAAAAATATTCATTTTTGGGTAGTTCAAATAAATAATTTCTGAATCATGTTAATTTTTATTCATAAGGACAATCAGTAGTGTTTTCCTTGGGTATTCTGGGGCAATGCCTCAGCAGCAGTTACCCCCTTTTAGGGTTGTTTTCCATCAAGCCTATTTCAATTATTAAGACTTATTCTATCGTATTCATGCACGTGCAACTCATAATCTGGAAATTATCTGCACACCACGAACTGCGTGTTTAGACTAAAGTATTAGGGTATCTCACTGAATAGCTGAAGCCCTATAAATCATTCCATGGACACACTTCATGGACTTAATAACGCAAACTAGAATAGTACTTACAGGAGAACAAACCTAATTTCATCCTTCTACTTATACAGAAGCCCAGAAATGTTGAAGTCACTGGCTGTTGACTTCAGGGAATCTTGGAGCTTATTTATTGTAAATTGTGTGATCAGGGGACATTATTTCTGGGAGCAGAGGAACCATGCATAGGCACCAACTAAAACAAAGGAGGTTCCCTCTGAACATTGGGAAACACTTTTTCACTTATCAGAGTGATTGAACACTGGAACAGGTTGCCTGAGGAGGTGGTGGAGTCTGTCCTTGGAGATCTTCAAAAGCTGTTTGAACACAGTCCTGGGCAACCAGCTCTATGTGGCCCTGATTGAGAAGTGACGTTTGACCAGAGGTTCAGAGACCAGAGGTTTCTTCCTGTGACTTTCTGATTCAGATACTGCCTAGCAAGAGCCACAGCATCAGAATCTGGCCTTCAGTTGTTTTTATATAGGGGAAAATCATCCCATCTCTTAAAATGTCCTATCAAGAGGTACTTGTAATGGAATACATGGAAACTGAAATAAAGTTGAAATAAGCAATTTTGTTAACAACATTTAGAATGTAACATTTTGAACTCTTAATACAATTTCCTCAGCTCTCTGGAAATACCTGGTTTGACTGAAATGATTATTCTTCAGAGATAATGGAATCTTTGATTTCAGGCGCCATTTGAATTATACATCAGGATTTTTTTTTTTAATCTGGTGGAAAAAGAAAAGCAATTGCATTTTTCTTTTCAGGAACAATCTGGTATTTCTATCTTCAAAGCTGTTATTTACATATCAACAGCTTTGTTCAGTTCCTGTGTTCTTTGGCCAACTGTGAGACTATAATGAAAGGCAGAGAAAGAGGTGGCAACTCCATCAAGTCAGATCAAAAGAGGCAGAAAAGGAGTAAACAGGACTATTAGGAGGAATAAGCAATGATGGTAAAAGATGTGTATTTTTTTTGTTTTATTTAATTTAATTTAACATTGCTTTGCTAATTGTAAAATCTTGTCAGAAGTCTGAAAATAATTTTTCCCCTTTAACCAAGTTGGTACTTTTCCATTTGGCCAATACACCTTTGGGTTTATTTTCCCCTCCTGTGTGTTGAATGACAATAAAATAAAGATATTTGTTATTGGGTTTTTTGTGTAGGAACAACTCTTCCTGTATGTTTTTCTCCTAAAAACCTTTTGTTGTCCCATGTTGTCATCATGGTTAATAATGGCATTTCTAGTAAACTCTTAATGAAGTAAAAATAAGGTATGTCATGACTTACTAACAACCAGTCATGTACCAGAATAGAAATTGGCTCTGCCTTGGTATCACTTTACGAATGTCGAACCAGGTTCAGACATGAATTAGGATAAAAGAACAAAGAAAGAAAACACTAAAAAGTGGAAGACAGTGATTTAAAGGGCACGCCCATTGTTTTAAAGGGCATATCATTAGACACCAGTGCACAGTTCTGCTACTTCCATAAGAAAACAAAATGCCCTTTTCCACACCTTGTGGCTAAATATTTTAAGACACTTAATGGATTTAGAAGTACGCCTCTCTTGGTGATGAAACCAAGGAAAGAATTTAAAACATTGAAACAGAAAGCTGTAACTGATGAAGGAAAAAGGGAAGGAGGATGACAAATCGAAATGAAAGACTCAGAAAAACAGGACAGTGATGGTAAGATCATACTTGTGCCATACTCTTGTCTTTCCCTTTGACTTTCCTCATATCCAGTCCTTGCATGTACTCACACATTAATGGTGACATAGTTTGCCTAATGCAGGGGTAGGCTGAGAAATAAGGATACTACATAGTACTTACTCAAGGTGGGATACTAGACATGAAAAAGGACTGAGGGAAATTTTTTGTCTTTGGGAAAAATGATGTATTTTAATGTTCTGTGCACATCTCACTGGCTGATGGGTGGGACAGATGTGAACTATTCTCTACTTTTCCAGGCAAGCTTACAAAGGGATGTTGTAGCAGTGTCTCTGGACACAGGAGCTCTTTTTCTCTCCCCTTATGCTTTCTCACTCCTTGCTGTTTGGAAGGACTAGCTATCACCTATGTGGCTCACTGGCTCTTCTCTGCCTCTCAAGACTGTTTGCAAAAGAGGGTAAGCACTTCAACACAAGACATGCGATAACAAGTCTGTTCTGTGAAGCAGAGCAAAGTCTGAAAGAGAATATGAACTATGAGTACAAGGATTTTTTCAGCTATCAGTAAAGTACAGGTGTCTCTGAGGCTGGGTGCAGCTTTGAAATAATAGGCACCACCACTGAACAGTGTGCCAGGATGAAGAGAGAATACATTGCTCCTCTGAAAAGAGGAATTTGAGCTGAATGTAATTGCTGAGATGGACGTCAGCCAGTGCACCTGGGCTCAGTCACAATAGCAAACCCTAATTCCTAAACAGGAATTCAGGAGAAATGTTCTGTGGCACTATATAAATTCTCAGAACTGTTTGTATAGTTTATATTTTCATCTTCACTTTCAAAAATGACTCTTGTTCTTATGTCTAGCACCTAATGATCAAAAAAGAATTTTCTCTATAACTTTGTCAGGACTGTGCAGCTAATTGAGCTGAGACATCAAGATGACAAATACTTTAATCCTTTTATTTCAGATATTTCAATACTGGAAAACACAATGGATCACAAACTTTGGTAGTATACATTGACCAAAAAATATCAGCTTGGTTTATGTTACTTTTTACCTTCTGAGTATCTAATGCAGTAATCTGAAGCTTATCAAGTTGCTGACAAAATCTTGGTTCCTTCTTCTCACAGCTTGGGCAGAGGAATCTCAGTCCCACAGACATAGGGCTGGCTACTCACTCATGTTGGAGCAGGTAAACTGAAACGTTCCTGCTCATCCTCCACGGTTGTTGAAAGGGAGCCAAGGAAGCATTAGACCTAAAGCTAGTTTAGAGCCAAGTTGTGCCTGATAGTTCTTTACTGAGAAGCTAATAAATGTCTCTTGGAAAGAGTCTGGTGGGCATTGCCCCTGTTGGACATATTCTGCCACAAAAACACCAGGTCTTCACCTTCTGGACAAACAATGGCACCCTGTGCTTTATCCATGACTACTCTCTTTCAGTGGTACAAGGACGTCCCAAATGGACAGGATCATCTCAGCCGCAAAAAAGAATGGTGATTGTGGAGATGCCTGACAGCAATGCCCCAGCTGAGGAATAACATCAGGCCCTAGCTCTGAAGTAGTCCTTCTGTCACATGAAGTTCTGGTACTCACGTGCTGAAGTCCATTCGTCTGGGGCTTAATTTTCAGGATTGATTATGACCATTCGTTACTGATAAATTTAGATAGATGGCTAAGCCTCTAAAATCCAGAGTTTAAAATCAAGCAGAAGAAATAGCTTTCTCTGGATAAGGCCCTAAATGTGACTGCAGTTGAGCTTGCTACACAACAAAGGAAGGTTGAAAAGTAGATAAGTTTCTGAAATTTGCTTGTGAAATTTGTCACAAAACTTGGAGCAGCTGCTTATTACAGAATGCAGAAGTTCTTGTCCACTACAGTTATATGTGAGGTACAGCACAGGACATTAAATCTTGTTAAAAAATCTGAGAGTCCTCAAAGTCAAGTGAATGCCTTTTCGAGGCAGGACAGCATTAACTCTACTGCACTTATTTCCTCCATAATTGAAGTCATTAAAATATAGATATTTGGACATGTACTGAAGCATCAGATTGGATTTTTAGCCTTTTATGAGTTTTCCCTTTATGTTCTTTCTTATGATCAATCTGCAGCAATTGGCTTAGACTAGAATACCTTGCTGTGGCTTGTCCCCTGTGCAGACCCTATAAGCAGTGTTCCAGCAGTATTGTACTTTCATTGTGTTTGCTGTTACTGTCCTCAGACTGAATATCTAAACAGGAAGAAAATTCAAACAACAAACTGAGAAGAAAATCTATCACGTTTAGCAAGGCAGCCAATACTGATAATACAGCTCTGATAACTATGTGAAAAAGAAGGACTCCTACAACTGACAAGGTTTAACCAAGTTTCTAATTTTACTATATTTCATCAGTAACTATTCAGACCTAACCTTTGTAGATGAATCATGTTACGAATTCCTGATACTAGTATGTGTCAAAGCAGTTATATGTCGTGTATTAATGATAGGTGTCCTAGCTTTTGGGAACTGTAGAATATTAGCTGACACAAATCTTTCTGTAGTGAGATGATATTTGGATGTACTTTTCTGGCATATTATAATGAAGTGAGACTACCATCTAGCCCAGAAAAATAAGGAAAATCAATGAATTTGAATCAAACTAATTCATTAAATTAGATGACTTAATGGATTTCGTGTGGATGATGACAATTAATCAATTTCCATATAGCATGCTGTATTTTCACTTCAGTAGTGTTTCTTACAAAGGTGGACATGCATAGCAGCAAACTGAATTCAGACTGTGATGGCCAGAAAAGGATGTTAATCACACCAGCCTCAGCCTGCCAAATTTCATTTACAATTTATAGAGTTCCTCAATTTATAATTGTATCTGTAATACAATGGTCTTTGGTCTTGGATTAATTCTTTATCCTTCTTTGATACACTTCTGACCTCACAGCACTTATTCATTATATTTTTACACTATTTATATTTGGATTAACTTGATTTACAGGAAAGGAAAATGGAAAATATAAGAAAAGAACATCTTATGAAGATGCCTTGACTCACATTGTGGTCAATCCCTGTAATTTTACTGAAGCTGGTCAGTTTACTCCCAAATGTATTTTAATAAAATGCACACATTTAATTTTCTTTTAATACACAGAGCTTTCTATTTGGGAATAACAAAACCTGTTTGCAGTATACTTGGCCTAACCAGTATTATAGAGCATAACCTCCTGTTTTAGTATATGTATTAACGAGCCATTAACAATTCAGTCTGATGATGTAACATTATGTACCATGCACTGCTTTCCATCTTAACCACAGCATCTCTGAGTGTTACTGAATCTTTGCCTTGTAGAGAAGCTTTCCACCTGTTTGGTTTCAAGAGCGCAATGAATGTGATTTCAACAAGTACCTATTGAAAATCATATCTGATGTTTAAACTAACATATTTTCATGTTCTCACCCAACCATTGCCTCATCTCTGCTGTCTCTATGAGTTACCCAGCATGATCTAGGCAACTATCTGAAGGCCTTCATATTATTACTCTTTCAATCTATTTGTATTCAAAATTGTGTTGCAAAGCATCAGCTAAACATGAAGTATCCAGTTTGGAATACCTCCTGCTTACAATAAGGAAAATTAGTTGTTTGCAGGTTGATAGCATTGTTCTCATGTCAGCCATTAGAGCAGCAAACTCGCAAATGTTGTGTTGGTGTCTCATGTTTTCAGCTGCCTTCAGAATCAGTCAGTCATATCAGCTGGTTAGTTTATATCTCACAGGGATATTTTCTTCTGTTTGTCCTCATTGCACTTAGTACCACTCTGAATACTTGTGAGATCTTCTCTCTGTAATGGATTAAAAAAAAAACAAAGGCATTACATAGCCATCCTTTGGGGGAAAGCTGAGTCTCCAGATCCAAGTTTTAAAACCTTCATTCACCTCT
This sequence comes from Pseudopipra pipra, assembly GCF_036250125.1. NCBI lineage: Eukaryota > Metazoa > Chordata > Aves > Passeriformes > Pipridae > Pseudopipra > Pseudopipra pipra. Next base: position 32,684,525 of record NC_087549.1, on the reverse strand, counting down.
GTCATTAGACATGTTCTGAGAAAGAAATACAGGATTCATCCCACCCCAATTCAGAAGGCTAAAGCCATGGTCTAAGCCAAATGTTTGTGGTCTTGTGATAGTCAGCCGCAAGAGATGTGAGGCTCTGAAGGGTCATGGACTCAGTCCCACAACAGGTATCTCAAAGAGGAGCCCCCTCCTATGACTGTAAGCATCACCTTGAGGATAGTACCGTCTCCCTAACCTCAGAAAGCTGACATTAAGTAGGTTGAATCCTGCCCTTCATGATTAAGGTGTCTCTCACGTGGCTTGATAAAACATGGGTAGATCTGATAAAGAGAGCTGCCCTGTAGCAACCGGAACAATAATTTGTGAGTCCCAGTCCCACATGCAGAATGAGGCTGTGCTCCCTGTCATTGCATTAGAAAGCTTTCTTTTCTAATGGATTTTACTTCCTGAAGAAAATCATGCTACACTGGAAAGATTGTTTTGCATTTCTTATCTATGAAAATTAAGTTACGTGGGACATTTCAGGTTTTAACATACAAAGTTTATGCCTCTTGATGTGCTCATCTCAATAAAATGGCAGTTGAAGATGGCTCTTGTAAGATATGGGTTAATTGGTCATTTATGTAACTCACTATCCTACAAACCAAATCAGCTTCTATATAAATGTCTAGACAGCATATTAGTGCTTTAGCCCGGCCAACCCAAAAATATGTGAGTGGGAAAGATTAAGGATCCCTGCTTCCTAAACTCCTTGATAGCATTTACCACACTCCCCACTGTCATTTGTATTTTGGCAGATAAACTCCAAGCGTGCAGGTCTCAAATATTCCAATCTGTCTGCTAAACAGAGTTCATATGAGGCTGTATTTCCGTAAGTCCCATTGAAATCAGTATTTGTTTGTTCAGAGTGTTAACCTCAGAGAGATATCAGATGTCACTCAGGACTGTGTAAAATCAAGGTCTGCTCTACTTATTTCAAATGATGACTGACTGGTTCGTAGTATACTTAACAGAAGACTGCTCTATGGGTAAGATAATGTGTTCTTAGGTTGAATACAGCATTTCATGATGTAAATGGACTGAGTCAAGCCGTTTGGGCCAAAAGCTTGGTTCCAAAAAATCAAATTCTTACTTTAAGCAGCCCTCCTCTCCTGTTAAGCTAGCATGCACAGGCTTGTCACACACTGTGAACACCTTATGAAGTTTATCATCTGGACAGGAAAGTACTAACTGAAGAATATGTGCAAGTGAGTGTCCAGGACCAGTCTGGAGGGATTCTCTGTGGCACAGCACTGACATTTTCACTCAGGTCCAGGATTAGGTGCCTACATTAAGAGGGATCTTTACTTCTTCCTCGTAATATCATTCAGTAGCATGAAAGCATTGGCTTGACTAGGTTAGCATTGACCAGATCGCTGGCACCACTGTGGATACTGTAGCATTAAATTTTCTCAGTTGGACCTAATTCTTGTTCACTAAGGCAAGGAAGCAGTGGATTTTTTGTTGTTTTTTGGAGTGTCCAGATCAAACCCAAACATCCAGCAGATCAGTGTGACATACAGACATTTTAGATCTTCTCATCCCAGCAGAGTTCTAGGTTCCATTCATTTCGAGCTGAAGGAAACATACTTCAACTGAAAATGGAACGTGGGCTTTCATGTGCTTTCCTTAAAAGCTTATGGAAAAGTTATGGAAAACCAAGCTGAAGTCACAAGAGTTCTAGAGTAAAAAGTAGTGATTTTACACAAGACCCTTCAATTAGTTGACCTTGCTTACGATGAAGGAGACTACAGTTCTGTACTGCACTCTCCCTCAAGCCCAATTTATGTTGCTTCTGATTGTCCATCTGGTAAGCAGCATTTTGCCTAATTTGTTCTCTTCAAGAACACATTTTTGGGATTAATAAAAAGTATCACTGCATAGTATTTTTTCAGTGGCAAAACAAAGAGTACAAAACCTCAGAAAAATCCAGTAATCTGGGAAATGGTAAATATTGACAAAATATGATTGCAACTCAGGAAAGGTTTAGCTGCACATCTGGAATTTTTCCTTACAAATTCTGTACATGTCAGGCATTTGCATAACAGGGATCTATCTTCATGTGTCCTGATTTGAATAATTAAAATGATCATTAAATAATTTTTAAAATGCTTCTAAGGCTCGAAGAAAACAGTGGTAGCTTTCCCTCAATCTCTATATGTAATGTCTGTACCTAGCTTTTGGGGGTTCAGAGGTCAGAAATTATATGAGAATATCTCCATTCTACTGGTGATTTGAAACTTATATCTGGATCAAAATTCTATTGCTCAGTGCTGTGTCTGTTCTTTCTCTGCAGATAATTGGAGAGGAAAAACTTGGCTATTTATTGCACTGATGCTATCCACACATCCTATTCCTATTTTGGAAGGCTTCCTAAATTCATTACACAGGGAAAACTTCTACTTAAGTTGTTTGTTTGCCTGTGCAGAGACCAAAAAAACAGATCAGAGAACAGAACTGTCCATTGCTGTAAATATGTCAGTTATTGGCTTGCTAAAACTGTGTGCTTTTGCTCACTCCTTGAGCCAGGTCCAGACAGATCTGAAAATTCAGGGAGAAATTATAAGTCAAAGCCTTCTTGCATATTTAGTAACCACATTAGAATAACCAGTACTGCAAAGGGCTATCAGTTTTTTAGATTGAATGTACCTTCAAGGGAAAAAGAAAAAAAATTAATCAGAACTTCAGCCTTCAGCTGTCAGCACCAGAATACAATGTCAACTGGAACAAGAGATGCCTTTGACAAACCTCGCCTGCTCTGATCAGGCCTATTTGCAGTGTCTTATGCACAGATCTTTATAGGAACAAACCAATGCTCACCAGCACAGTCCATTATCTGTGAAAGCTGTTGCGCTGATTTCAGAATACAATGCTGCAGCAGAAAAAGAGCAGTACTTTGGTATCTTTGCTGTTCACTATACAAGGTTTGGTATTGATTTACTTCACAAGAAATATTCATCTCATAGGGTAAAATAAGCACATTTATGTGATAAGTCTAACAAGCTACCACTGTATTTAGGAAAATAGTGTTCTCAGATATTGCAGAAAATCAGCTGGGCTGCAGTACCAAGGCTGTGACTGTGATTCTTGAGCTTGTAATTTGATTTTAAGCTGTTAAAACTAGAGAAGTATGAGACTAAGGAAATAGTTCTGTTAATGCTTTGTGGGACAGAGGGAACCAGGCTGGCAGCAGACTTCAACTTCTCTAAGTTATTTGAAACAGAAGAAGATAACTTTAATCTTATACTGGGTTTATAATAGAAAGAGAGCATAAATATTTTGCTTTCTGAATAGTGAAATTTCTAAAAGGCAGCAGTAAACTTCAGCTGCTTCACATCATCATAAATTTGGGGGTGAATATGTCAGTCCAGATGCTCTGAAATAATGAATCCACATGACTAAGGCTTGCTTCTGCAGGTATTGGAAATCATGCTTGGAAACTGAAGATACATGTCAAAATAGTTGTATGAACCACACATCTTTGTTTACTGCAGATGACAGCCACTTTGTTCCCCTCCTCCATGCACTGTGGACTATGTAAGATAATCAGGTCCTATATGAATTATATTTATTACAAGACTTAGAAGTTTTTGTTCAAAATATTTCCATTTTATATTTTTAATGAAAAACAGTTTTTTAGCTTTTTTTAAACCATTTCTGATAAGTTCACAATCTTTGGAAGGGGAATCTCTTGGTCTGTCATAAGGAAGTGTTACTTTGTGTTGCCATTCACTCAAATGGAGAATTAAGTATGATTAGTAATACTGCTGTTTGTGTACCACTGCTTCTGTCCCTGTGAAAGCTGGGATGTGCAGTGTGTGGGACAGGGGAATGCTAGATGAGGTAGGATACTCATATAGTTAAGATGACTCTGGTCGAGGGAAATAAGATTCTTTCCTTAGGTCTTGCTGCTCCTGTGCTTTAGTGAACAAGTCACACAAACCAGCCTTGACATAGCCTTTAATTGTAGGTTTCTCTGTACATCATCTGTGCCTTGCCTGAGAGCAGCAGGATTCTTTGGAGAAGTATGTGCCAGGCACGGCTTAACTTAAGAGAACTGTTCTCAGAATATATTAACTTTATAATATAATATTATAATGTTAATATATAATATTAATATAGTATATATTTATGTATATGTACGAAAGTTACCTGTGCTGAAAATTCAGTCCTGGGGCACCTCAAAATGAGTTTAAAACTAGTAGGTAGTCTTAATTTTAATCTCTATTTGACTTAGTATCATATGCGTAAAATGGTGCTGATATCTATTCCCTCACCTTACAGATCAAGAAAATATATAAATAAAATTTGAAAATCACCTGGTGGTTCTGTGTGTACAACAGAACAATCCAGGAGTGTATCTATTATATTCATGAGAAGCGTACACAATATGTTGAGCAAGGAGATAACAGAACACCAAATGCTATTTAATGCATTGACTCAGTGAGATAGGAGGCATATGGAGAAAATCATATGTGTTCAAGTCTTTAAAAACTATTCTAATGCCTTGAGGGGAAAGAGTAAATAAGGACATGCTGAATACAAACCACTAATTCAAGTATTCCCTAAGTTCTCACTGCTTGATATCTTTACATTTTTGAAATACTTTCAGTGAAGCAAGGAATGAGTGTGCAGGCATGCCTACTTTCCACATTTCATATTGCCTTTCCTGCCTCATATTCCTTGTTGACATGTCATGCTGAGATCTCTCCACCTCTCAAGCTTTAGGATACTTATATTGCAGCTTGAATGGAGCTTGGCAGTAATTACACCCAGACAGTACTGCTCAGTCACTATACCATGTTGTCTCTGCCTGCACCCAATTAACCTTTCCCCGTGAGTCCAGAAAGGAGAGTGAAAGCTGTATTATAATTTTTGTGGCATTAAAAAAATCCCATGACATCGTTTTAATTTTGTTAGTTCCCGTGTCCTAAGTCTCATTTTTTTCTAATTACTTACTATTATATTTTTATTATAATTATCTGAGAAATGGAAAAATGTATTCATTGTAGGTTTTACTGAAAATGTCACGAAACACATTGAACAACATATTCAGAAATACATTTGTGAGTGGTTCAGCTAGGTCTCTAAACTGGGCATGTAATGGCAAGAGGTTTTCAAAAGTGTTGTAGAATTAATCAAAAAGGGCTTTTCTGCATTCCATGTATGAAATTCCCTCTGGAGTTCTATCAGAAAGGTGAAATATTTTTGTTTCCTTCTTCTCTAACACTGTTCTGCAGTGTTGGTCAGATTGTCCAAAATTGGTATGATTGTCTACATTACTCCTGGCAAGATTTCAGTCGCAGGGAAACTACACTCATATGGGAATCTTATCAAGTATCATTTTCTCGGCTTTATCCTCCCTCATTCTATGAGCAATCTGAATAATTGCACATTAATTCTTTACTATTTGTGTAATTCTCTGCCTCTCACTAGTTCAACAAACTTTGAAATTCAAATTAAACTGCTGACTTTTCCAAATCACATCGAAGGCCTTCCTTTTCCACGTGTGATCTGTGGGTGAGCTTGGACAATCCATTCAATTCTATACAGAGCATGACAAGAGCTCCAGATGAAGGACTGCAAAGAAGAACCCATTTTTAGTGCACAGTCAGGACTTTTATTGTTTTTACAAATCCCAGATAATCCACTACTCGTAGCTCTTTCTATTGATATTTTATGAGTTAACCTCTTGGAGATTCATAGACATTTATAGAATTCTTTTATAACATAGCATTTGCCAGCCTTGGGTAGTCAATGCACTGTGTTATTCCATTTTTATAATTCTACAAATGCATTAGCAGACCCATTTTATAAATGAGGAAAAAATAAATAAAATATTGATCCAGGCAATTACTTCCTATCCTCTTGTATCTTCTTTCAGATAGCATTCACAAAATGAGTTCTTCATCTCATTTGCTTATGGTGATGGTAGGCATAAATTACTAGAATTGACCAGTCTAAAATGAGTTTTGTGGGAGTCACTGTTCTGTGTAATTGCAGTGTTCCATGTACTGACGTATTTAATAGCACTGCTTGACTGAGACTTAGAGTTCAAATCTTCACCAAATGTCTATATAGTAGCACAGTAACGTTCAGAAGCATTTTTTCTTCTTTTTTTTTAAGAAAGATTGTCTTTATCCTAAACAATAGCATTTTAAATGTGTTATCCTTATGTAAATGTGTTATCCAATATAACATTTTTACCTTTATGTCCTTTCCACTGCATAGTTATTTCTTCCTGAAGGGCCTGAGGTTTAGGTAGCCCACTATCATTTTCAAGGTTAGTGCAAAATCATTTTCAGTTTCATAAGGATTGCTATATGGAAATTAAAACATACCATGTCTTTTCATGAAGTCTTTGCTGTTGTTCTTTCTCATTGATAATGCAAAAAGAAATGTAACTTAAATGTTGTTCTCTCTGAATAGAAACTATACTTTATTAGGTGCTCTTTCATCAAATCAAGATTAAATTTTATGTTTTTCTACTCTAAGAACAAAAGCAATGACACTTGATTTTGCATGGATGTATGCAAAATACAACCATGAGTTTATGTAGAAAACTCGTACTATCATCGATTTACATCAACAGGCTGTGTTGCTGAGAAGAGTTCCCCATAACTGCTATGAAAAGGAGGCAGTATCATTTCTTTAGGATTTGAGCATTAGAACTCAAGACAAGTTTTATTTGACCAGAAATAGGGCTTAGACATTAAAATTTCCATATGGATTCCTTGGAAAGTGACGTGTGGTGGATTATGGATAACATCCTCTCTGTGACCGTGAAGCGGCTGTTTCACAAAAGAATGTCTCAACGGGGGTGGTGGGTGTACCACCAAATGTCATAATATTTGTAAAGAGATTTATCATCTCTGTGAGCAGGATTTTTTCTGAGGTTTTCCTTTCTGTCAGCATTTAAATGCCTCTGGTGTGCCTACCACCTTCATTAGTTGTTGTTTCGGGTCACTGCTTAGTACAGCCTGTTCAGTGAGGAACTCTTCAGACCTGATGGCATAGATTATTCAGCCACGAAATTCAGCTGCCTTTGGAGACTAAGCAAACTGACACTGAGTAAAATGCCCTGGGCCACAGAGAGGGATCACACAGTAAAGTCTGTGTCTAAGATGTGCTTGTTTCATTTCTGCTTTTGTCTCTGTCCTTTCCTGTATGTAAACATGACAGAAGTCCAGACACTGTTTTTCCAGTTGACCTGTATCCTGCTGCCCTGGTAACAGCTGCTCTAGTATTGGTATTCAGGAACTGGTTTTTGTATCACTTCAGGAGTATAGTCACCAAGTCAGTGACATAGTGGTTTAAGAAATGAAGTAGAGAATCAGGTCTTCAGTTACTGAAATTAAACTTTCCTTATCTGGCCACAAGGGAGACTCTAGAAGCCTTGATTCAGAGTGCTTCAAACTCAAATTGTATTTTACTGTCAAATTGCCAACACATATTTGACCCATGTGAGAGCCTCTTCCAAGAGCTAAATGAAAAAATGAATTCTTGTAAATACCATTGAAATTGTTCTCAGGTTCTCCTCATGCTCTCAGCCATCAGCCCCTTCGAGAAAATGGTTTTCATATTAATTTCCATCTCTCCTACAGATATAGTGGGTTTTCAGCCTCTGAAGACATTATGAGCTGTCTTTATAAATATCTTTAAAATAACTTGGCAAGTCATAATATGAAATTTCACATAGTTGAAAAAAAATATGGTAGACCATCCTGTATTAAAAAAATATGGGACTAAATGTGAAATATGTAGGCTAAGTTGCACCTAAGGTTGCTTTCTTTACATATGGTATACATAGGGTGAAGTATCTAAAAATACCCTAATACTTACTTCTTACGAATAGTAAATATATCATGATTTGCAGCCTCTAAAATAGAAGGTGCTAGCAAGTCAAGCCAGTAATGTTACATGCAAAAGAAGTCTGTGCTGATCCAAAGAGTTGCCTTCATGCTACACAAGAGACCTGAGAAAGATTTCTTTCTATAAGAGCTTTTTGCCCATAGACTGGCAAAGTGTTCCTTATACTGTACTCCTCAAGTAAAGGGGAATTGAGAGCTGTTCCTCTGAAAAGAGCTTAACCAGAAAGTTTAGAGTTTAGAAAGGTGGGTACTCCTTCCAAACCAGAATTCAAAGATACTCCATGCTGGGATGTAATTAAATATACTTTAGGCAAGGAAGAAAATGGAATGTGAGTAACTAGAACTGGAATTGTGATGTGTGTCTCTGTTTATGTTTATACACGTACACGGACACCCGAAAGTCCATTTCTGCAGCTCAGAATAATTTAACCAAAACTCTCTTGTATTTCCCTGAGGGGGCTTACTGTTCTTTACTTTACAGATGTTCAATTTGTAATTTACATTTTCCATTTTGCATGCATCTATCTGATAACTTTTCTCACAGAAGGGGGAGATGCAAGTGCAGAAGTTGACATCCATGTCCTCTATGAATTAGTCAGAAGATGTGGAAGGAAGGGTGAACATTTTCTAGGAAAAAAAAATCCTATTTTCCCATTACTTAATTAATTTTTATTTAAAACTGTTAGGAAAATGAATTAAAACCTTTTAGATGTAACTGGAAATGTAGTAGACCCTCCTTATTAGCACAGGAGATACAGGCTTAACATCATTCTCTCTCTGCATGGTAACTGTCAATCAGTTTAACTTGATTTGCAGTAATTTAGCCAAAATTAAGCAGCTTTGAGAAGAGAAAGTAAGGGAGGCTCCTCATTGCCTATACTGCACATACAGTCTGATGGCTAGGATCCTGTCTTTGGAGAAGAGAGGCATAAATTCCAATTGCTCTGCTGAATCAGTCAGACAAGATTTGAACAGGAGGCTCCCATCTGCCTGGGAAGTGACCTGCTCATTGTTGGAGAGCTTGAGTTCCAGAATATGGTAGATAGTGTGCATGGTTTGCACAGATGCATCTTCCTTGGTGTTTGAAAGGCAATTGATTCTGGTTATGAAAGTAGTCCAGAATTTCTTTATTTTTCTAACTCTTATCGTAAGTACCCCAAAGTTATTGCAATTCTCAAATCTTCTCAATTTACCAAAGAAAACACATAGAAAAATTATTGTCTGCATCAACTCAAATGAAGACTTTCAGTTGTGTTTATTTTTGTTCAGCTGTGTGGTTTTGACTCACACAGGCCTAGTCTCCATGGGTAACTGAGGATACTCAATGCCAAGAGCTCCTAAATATGAGATACCATTTTAGGCCTGAAGAAGTTGTGTAAGTTACTGCTTTTCTTTCTTTCACACCCTGACACCTTTTTTTCAGGCAGTAAAGCTTTCCCGCAGTGGCCATAGTACTATAGCCTTGCAAAATGATTCCTAACTTTTACTCTTCTCTTCAGGCGGATCAGCTGCAGAAGACGTGTGGTACCTTCACAAATGCTAATTCAGCCTACCAGCTAACAGGGTGTTAATGGGAACTAACACTGCCAAAGTCAGTCCTCTGGAGAACTTAATGGGAGACATAAAGTGGTGCAACTTGATTTCTTTCTTCTGTAACACTTTGGTTGTGCTATGAATCCCACTCTTAAATGCAGGGGAGGGTTTAGGTAGAATCAGTGGAGATGAGACATGGATGGTACCACAGCAAGAAACTGTTACTTTAGATGAATGCTTACAGTTGTAGTGGGATTTGGGCTGGATTAAAGCAAATCCCTACATCAGCTCCATTTAGTATGTTCTGGTTCAGTTAGGAACACAATTTTGGATTTTAAATTTCTTTTGGAGGAAGATAAATTGGAAAATTCCCTCCAAGTACTCATGACTGCATGCCAGCTCTGAGGAGAGAGTCCAAAACAATGACTGGCCATGGACAGCATTGAGCTGCAGCAGGTGGAGACTTTCAGTCTCAGGAACCAGACAAACTCTGCTTCAAAGTAAATTCCTCCAACTACATCTGACAAAGATGTAGGAACTTCAGACCAAGTCTTTTTGATCTACTCCTGTCATGCCAAATTATTTGCTAATGAGATATGAACACTGTGTTAATTCAGAGTTGAGGTATTGACTAGCTCTAATTCTGCATTTTAAGCAAACTCTTAGGTCACTAAGTACTAACTGAATAAAAACTTCTGATCAAAGGCAGATGAGCTTGCTTCTGTTCAAAAGCTTGACTGAGTTCCAGAAGAAATAGGATCTTCTATGCAAGTTTATCAGGGCTGCAGCCTGAAAAGTATTTATCCCCTGTATTTACTGTTTGATATCCTTTTTGAAAGTGCTAGAAAGTACTTCATCATGCTCTTAGAAACTTCATTCTTCTGAAAACAGAAAAAAATAGTTAAACACTCCCATCTGTGCATTATACACCATCTATGTAGAAAGGGATCTATGCCAGTCATAAATTTCTCCTACTCCTCTTTTTTATTTCTAATCAATTATCTATGATTTTTTTCCCATATATTATAATAACCTACTCTATCAAGGTCTTGCTATTTGTGGAATCCTGACTGGATTTTTTTTTCTTTCTGCCTTGTTTATTATTTTTAAAAGTTTTATTTCAACTGTTAACTTCATTTTGACACTGAATTTTGGTGTGTTTTCCGCAAAAATTGTCCCTTTTTACACCTTAAGGTTTCCTTTAGGTTAGGTCTGTTCCCAGCATTCAGCATCCAGAATAACAAAGTTCTTATTACAATCTCTCACACCAGCAAACATTTAAGGGAAAGTACGAGGATTAGTATTTTGCACATTGCATTCTGATATTCTGCTAAACACTATGTTGTCTGTACAGGATGAAAGTTAAATTCTCAATAGTCAGAAGGAAGGAATTATACGATTTTTTTTTTTTGCTTTCCTAACGAATTCCTATTTTTACCAATCAGTGGAAAGAAAAAAATTGGATGTTTAGTTATTGTTGGCTTTCATGTTGAAAACTGTCTGAATCAACATCTCGGCCTGTGAAAAAAATGTTCTTTTTTGGATGGTCCCTCCCTGCTCTTTGAAAAAGTACACAAGAAGCTGAAAATCTCTCAAAAACTCATTGAATCTAGAAATTATTCTAACAATAAAAATCACTGCCCAGAAGTGTATACTCTTGATATCTTGATAGCATTAAATCTTCAAAACAAGTCTTTTTGTATTGGCAGGAGTTTTGCTTGGCCTTGTCCCTCTCTACAGCTGATTTATCAGTCTAGAAGGCAACCAAAAATTTCACCAGTAAAACATTAACGAAGTTTAAAGTAGAGGGGATAATGTATTTGGGAGGGTCAGACTGAGTGGGAGTGCTACACTGACGTGATGAGTGGCACCTGGCTGCATGGTGTCTCCTACCCTATCATGAGACAACCAGTTTTTCCCTGAGCTGCTCCATTATCTGTCCTGAGCTGCCTCCAGCATGTAGAAAATGAAGTAGTCAATGAAATCTGCCTTTGCATCAGCCTTCACAGCTGTTCCACGAGCCCAATAAATCGAAGGGGAACTGATGTGCAAGTTCATTAATATCTGTTAGCCATAGCAGATGTCACACACTTCATATGGTGAAATATATTCCCTTGCAGTCTAGCATATGCAATAGAAAATATGCAGTGAACATCTATATTTTAAGGAGACAAGTATCATGCTTTATTTCTCAACACCTCTGCCATGTGTCAGTGGTCTAAGCTATGAATTTAGCTAGTGTTTTTAAAGCTGATTGTATATTGACAGAGTAGCAACAACATTCACTTGAATAATAAGAACATAATCACTAGAATTCACAGCTGCATAATAGACAACAAATTCAAATCAAAGGCAGGAAAAGACAAAATATCTATTATAGATGATAATCTTCAGATATAGTCTCAGTAATCATCTAATCATTCACAATACAACTGTCTTCCTAAATCAAAGTTAAATGAATACTGATACAATTATTGTGAAGAGTCACCAAAGATTTTTATTGATCAAAAACCAAATTTCTCACTTAATACCTGAGAATACTTAAATGTAGTTTCAAAACAGCCTTGACTATCCCATTCAAGGGCTATTCTTGACCAAACTTAAAGCAGGCAGCTCCAGTTATGCCAGACTGACCTAGTTTAACATTCAGATTATTAAAAATGTCAAAATTACAAAAATAAGCCCAGAGAAAGTACTTAAGCTTCAAAAATAGACAACTGAATAGCATTAAGTCTAAATAGGTGAGTATAATAAATGCATATATTTTTTAGTGTTTACCTGACACTCTCTGATTTTTGGATTTCGTTAGCCTAGCATAAAGTTATCAAAATGATAAATAAGGTGAAATGGAGCAGGAAATGCAGGTTTTAACACAATTTCTTCTAATTGAAGTAGGTTTTCCCTGAGGGAGGACAGCATCATTTAATCAGATTTTTCTTGACATTTCATTTTACAAGACTGGGGTTTTATAGCAATTCATGTAATGAATGACAAATGTGCTGGATTGTACTCGTGTTTCCATGAAATGTGAAATATATTACACCAGAGCTTATATAATTCAGCCATTTTCAGCTACATTAATGTCTTACCTAAAACCTATTCTAAAGGTAGTGTATTATGCAGGATTTCTGTAATGAAGGATCCTTTTCCTTCTTGTATCTATCTTGCAAGACATTATTACTTACGAGTCCAGGAATGAGAGTCTAAAGTGGTTCTGAGAGTTTTGTAGATATGAAGAGGCAAAAAATGCAGCTGAGTTCAAGTGAGGTTTTTTTAAAAGACTGGTCCTAGTGTTTGTATGCCAGTGGTTCATCCAGCAATGTATTTTTCAGAAAGCTAATTGCAGCATGGCCTCATTAATGACCTGATTGCACCGTAGGCTCTTGTATAATGGGTTGTGCTCACCATCCTTCAGGGCTGTGGAGCAAGGCAGGGAGGAGCTGGAAGTGGTGGTGGGGTGGGGTGGCTTCCTCGCCCAGGGCTGTGGTCCAGCCAGCCCTGCTTGTCTACAGAACTCTTTGGCCATGTGTGCTTTACCTTTAGTCTTCTTCCAGCTTTCTGATCATGTTCCCAGAATCCTGCAATAATCACTACTTGTGAATTAGCATTCTTTGAATTAGCATTAATTAAAAAAAAAACAAAAACAAACCAACTCTCGTTTGCTTTCTGACAAAAAAGTTGCAAGCTCCAGCTCTCTATAAGCAAGGGTAGGTTTAGCAGAGTAGAACTAAGTTGCTCGAGCTGTATTCCTCTTCCCTCACTGTGTCATCATCTCTCTGCTATTGCAGCATGGGCTCTGGGTCAGATGAAAGGCTCTGCCTGAGCTCAGAGCTCCATAGCCCAGCTCTTCCACTGAAATGACCTGCTAAATCCAACTGCTAAATGTGTGCCCTGCTCATTGGTAGAGGATTCAATCACTTTGACTGGCCTCATCTGCTTGCATTGTCTCTTGGCAATAGCTGCATACCCCTCTTGCTGCTGAGCCTTGTCCCTCATCCTTCCCCTAGTAGAGCTGTTTCTGCTCCTTGATACTTGTCCTGGCTTCTCCAGGGGACAAGACAGACAGGCCTTGCCTCTTCCTACCTTTCTGGCCTCTGGACCAGTGCAGCCCTCAGCATCTTCAGCTGTCAGCTCTGGCTTGCTTTGCGTTTGGCCCCTCGCTGTGGTTTCTGTGCTTGATGGTGCATGGGCTGGAAGACACTCACTGGCAAGTTGGGCAGCTCAAAGAACAAACCTCCCCTGTGCTCTTGGCTCACAGGGCAGACTTGCCTGATGCTGCTGCAGATGGATTCAGAGCAGTAGTGTACTGCCGTTTTACAAAGGATTTCTTTGTCTAATCTCTGGCATGTTCCTCTGGTGCTCACAGCAGCATTTTGGCATTCTGGCAGAGTCAATGGTCAAAACAGATTGAGTCAGGCCTCTCTTTGTAACAAGTAGGATAGGATACAGACACATGCATTGCAACAGAAAAGGGGCAGCTATTACTTCATAAAATGCTGATAAATAGCAGGCAATAATATGCTGAGAAGAGATCACTTCATTAATTTATTGTAATATATTCCTATTAAATAGTTTTCCAGTTATGCTAACCGCTCTTACTGGATTCTGTTGTAGAAAGGGAAAGGAACTGAAATAATCTCCAGTCAGGAGCTTGATCTTTTTCCCCTGAAATACAAAATGGAGCACAGCTGGCAGAAACAAATACCAGAACATGTGCTGTAGTGCTATTTTACCAACTCTAACTCTCAACATTAGCGATGAGACCCCCAAGGCTGCCCTTTACCAGTTCTGTAGGCTTTGATAGCTACTGATCTCACAGCACAGAGTTGCTTTTTGTTGCAAGGTTTCTCCATTACAAGCCAAACTGGACAGTGGAGCGGGATGCATTCCACAGTCTTTAGGGGTTTTAGCTTTTTGAGGGCACTGCTAAGCAGTGTCAGCAACTACTGCCTGTTGCATCTCAGCCTGCCTCCGAATCTGCTCCTCCCAGTCCACATGTTTTTATAGACTGGATGCAGTTCAATCTGAGGATTAACTTGCTTTCCACACATGACAGGTCAACCAGAGGACACCAGCTTATATGAATCTTGATTTGTTTGATTTCCATATGTCTTAGGACTAAAGTCTTACTTTGGATATTCACTTAGTGAAGAAGTAAGGGAAATCCATGGCTGCAAAAATAATCCCGGAAAAGATACGTCACTGTCTAGGATAAGAGATTTATTTTAAAGAGTACATAAATCATACGATTTGCCTCTTGTACAAATCTTTTCCCATCTTTCTTGTGTACCAGGGTATCTTACAGTGCTATTTCTGAGATCCTTGAGGAGGGAACTTGCTGAGTCCTGTTGTCCTCTCCTGAAAATCAATGGCAGCAGCAGCAGTGGCTGAGAAACTGCTGCAGCGTGTCTTTCAGGACCTGGCCCTGTTCTCGCTCTTCCTGAAAGCACCCAGGTGGGGGGAAAGCATCCTACCTTGTCAAATGCACATACTCTGCCTTTGGGCATCGGATTTAGTTCTTCATGTGTAATGTGGCAGCAGCAGGCGCTCAGAGCCTCAGAAAACCCAGGCTTGTTCATCTGAACAGCTGCTGCAGTATGTTTCTTTCTGCCTTAAAGGTCTCTCACTTTTAACCTCTTCCAATACCTTATTACTGGGAACTCTAGGTCTCGTGGGCAAAGCTTCATCCTAATTATACTAATGGTAAGGGGAAAGAAATAGAGATAGGGAGATGAACTGTATTTTTAAACCACATGGATTATGTTACTGTAGACAAAGAAACAGTAACTGGATCTAATGAAGAAAGGAGGATATTCATTATAGATGAATCAGAAAAAAAAAAGGCAGTGATGGAAGGTAAATAGGATTTGGGAGTGCCTGAGTTTGCCTGTCTTGACTGTCACCTACACTGTTTTTGTTCTCTTCTAAGAAATCAGACAGGCAGCTGGTGATGTATGTGAAAACTGTGTTAAGTTTTATTTCTCTGTTTTATGAAGGAAATCAGTGGGCACAGACATAAAATTGGCATACAGTGCAAATATGTAATTTACAATGTTTATATAAATTAGTGTAGGATATCAGTTTGAACAAAGACATTATCTTAGCAGTAGTCAGAGAGTTATTCATACCACAAAATCACTGAGTTTCAGAAAGAAATCACATCCAATTGCTGTGAATCAGCGCTTTTCACATGGGATGATTCTGTGCTTTTCATCCCTCTGCTTTTCTAATTTTGTACAGATTTCAGGGGCCTCAGGACTGACCAGGCAGGTGCTGCCCCTTGTACCGTGCTGGGTAGTGGATACACTGATGGTCTCCAGCTCCTGAATGCTGGGCCAGCCCCATCCCAGCAGTGCTACCACTGCTCCTCCAACCTTGAGAACCATACAAAACCTATTACCTGCAGCTCTAACATCAGCATGATGTAAGTCTCCCACAGTGAGGGGGAGCCTCAGAAATGCAGCGGCAGTTGCGTCATGAGCTGAAGGCAAATGCCTTTCTCAGGGTGACTATAGCTGAATTTCTAGGATGTTGGATTTGATTACCAAGGGATTATGTGCTGGGTTTCTAACAGGTATGAAGCCATGAAGTTCCACTGACCTGCATGGATCTTTGCTGGAGTTACATCCTTTAAGGAGTCCCTTCCCCATCAGGAACGTTGGGTTTAATACCTAGTTCCAAGGCAGCTTTCTCTGTTGCTTGCCCTACAAAGGCTCTTTTCAATTTGCTGAGAAAGTGAACCGTAAGCAGCAACTCTGAACTTTGCTTTAATACCTTATCATTTCAATAAAACTTCTGCACTTCCACAAAATAGCTGGGTTTCATACCATGTATTTATCAGAGTGTCTGTAGCACTCTCAATTAGACTTTTGCATTACTGAGTTGGGACGATTTCTATTGCTTCTCAGGGTGCCATCGTACAAGATGTAAGAGTTCATTTCTGCCAAAATTCAACAGATAAATTATTTTCCCAATAATCAGAGATGGAGTTAATTCCATGCTAGACCAGGATATAGCCCAGAACAGCCATTTGAACTTATGTTCCCCTGACCCAGTGATGTTGTGTGTCTAGCATAAATTTAATTCTTTGCATAAAGATTTTAAAACTCTATGGAATAAGGACTTGACCCTTGGTTTCCAGTGTCCCAGATGAATGCCTTGACTGTACTGTTATAGAGTGTGTTTCTTGCAATAGCATCTGTTGGAGCTATTCCATGTTTAAATAATTAAGTAGTTACTAGGGCAAAGCAAGAGATACCAAGTCTGTATCCTAGTAGTCAGGAATCCCAACTGAGCTGATAAAATAGAAATCTCTGGCAGAAACTGGGAGCTAAAGGAAGTCCACATGGGTATCTTCCAATTCAGAGGAAGATCCTAACTTCTTATGATATCCTGAGGATTGGGCTTTCACTGGAAAGGTCTTGATTTCAACCCAGATGTAATAGGAAAAATCAGAAGGTTTTAGAGAACTGGAAAATTATATTCCACCATGCTCTAGGAATAATCATAATCAAATTATAAGGAAAAAAAATGCATGTATCAATGGTGCATATGTTTTTGTTGTAAAGAAAGAACTGCTGCTGCTTCAGTGTTTCACAAACTCTGCTGTTAGTTACCCACAAGGACCAAGCATCACACACTCATCTGACCTGAACTAGCTGGTGGCGTATTGTCAGTGACAGGATCATGCTGAAAGTTTGTGGATTGCTGTCACTTTCCTGTTTCAGGCTGTCCTTTTGGTGTACACAATACAGACAACTTAAGCAAGTGGTGAGATCCAGGCCTTAAAACACTGCCTTGGTAATGCTGTGGTAATGCTCCTGCAATCTGAGACCGGTGAACACTTTGGAACTCAGCTCTCATTCAGGTCCCTTCCTAGAAGGTGCACAACAGAATGAGGAGCAGGGCAGGGATTGTCAGCTCAGTGATGGAGTCTTCTTTAATAGAGCCAGTTCAATAAATAAATCAAAATATCATTCCTTTTCTTAACTTAGTGCTGTCTGCTAATAATTTCTCCATTAACTAGGAATGCAGAGCAATAGGCAATGTGCTGCTCTGCATGTTAATAAGATTTCCAACTTCAGGAACTGTTTTCTAATACCGTTTCGGAGGGTATTGTCAGGGTTTCTCTCTTTACACTTAGACAACCTTGAACTCACCATGGTTGGTAATTGGCAGGATTTAGTCCCAGAACTAATCATGACAGACAACTTTAAAATTAGTAGCTATGCAAAATGGAGATAATAAGACCTCAGCTTGTCTACAGAGCAGCAGTGATTACCAGCACCTGTGAAGAAGCCAACTTCTTCAAACTCACATAAGAGAAACAACTATTCAGGCCAGGATTCATCATGCTACACATGTAACATGCTACACACATAGTATAGTCATCAGAGGCTAAATCACTAGTGCAGTAGCTGTGAAGTACAAGAGCTGAGAGATTAAATGCTTGGAAAGCAACAGACAAGTATATGAATTCAGACATATTGCAAAGCCTGAAAGGACAATGGCAAAAAAAGCAAAGTTTTGATGCTGGTGGATTTAGTGTCTGCTTTTGCCAAATAAAATCTTAGAAAGAGACGTGGGGATAAGAGGTGTCTGGTATTGCCTTCACATTTCTTGGAACTTGTCCTCAACCTGACTTGTTTTTAAAATAATTATTTCTGTGTAAAACCTTAGATTTTAAAATAAATTAAAAGTATATTCCTGTTTTCAAAAACAGTCAAAATTCCCCTTGCGGAGAGCTTAACATTTTCAGTGCGAAAAAAAAAAACAAAACATAAATTTTAAGAAAGTCGAATTAAAACACAGGTTATTTTAGTAGCCACGGTATTTATTATGCTTTTGGGGGAAAAAAAAAAAAAAAGTAGTAAAAAAGCCTCTGCATCAGTGTCCTCCACATGACCCTGTTCATCAGTACAGTCTGGTTGCAATTGCTCCTGTGGCCAAAAGCATCAGCAAGCGTGAGGAAGGTAGCCAGAGCCTAGTCTCTGCTTCAGCCACAGAAGACACATCAAGAGAGATGCTTGCATAGCTCTGGGCGCTAACAGGCACCAGCTGGGTGGTCAGTGCTGGGAGGGTGTGCTTTCCAGCTTCTTGAAGCTACAGCTGAATTCACAAGTATGTTGCTACCAGCACCCTGGGAGGGATGCTTCATCAAGGCATAAAGGCTTCATCCAGACTAGGTGGTGTTACTACAGGTCTCTCTTACCCAGACTTTAAAACTGTCTATTACAATTGCCAGAAGCAGGAGTAGTGGAAGTTGTATGTCTGGATCAATCATGTAAGCTAGATGGGATCTGACAACTTTGGGAAAGATTAAATTTAGATATATCAAGTTAAAACACAAGACCACATCAAAACCAAGTAATTTTCAAATAATTTGCTTCTTTGGGTCCTCTGAAAATTTCCTGTGGAGAGGGGTTATTCATCTGGTCCCAGTTTAGATATTTGCTGATCTTTTTTTAAAAAATTGCATGCCGTGCTATTTAAACAGCAACCTTTAAGCTGTTTAAAGGAGGAGAGTGCAAAGCACTGGATTAATCTGCTTACAGCCCATATGGCCAGATGTTCCAAGGACTGTGGAGGAGCACAGGTCACAGTTAACCCACACTCAAATGGCTTTCTCAGCAAGAGGGCTTTATTCCACTTGATAAATCAAACTGGATAGCATTTTTATCTTAGAAATTGATTTCAATATTCTACTGTCCGGAATAAAAATCAAGATGCAGTATGCTGTTCATGGGCACAGCGTTGAGGTGCTGGGGAATTGTCTGGTACATTATTGCATTGCTAAAAGTCAGGAAGATCTAGGCGAAAATACATATTGTAGTCAGAAGGTGAGGAGGAAAATAAATTTCTACTTCTCTATGGGAGAACAGGGCATACAAAACTGAATTTTCTAATCTAATGAAAAGAGTCAGAAGGATGATGACTGAGCAGGAGTGTTATTATAAATTAAAATGGGAGCCTTTACAAGCTGATAAATAGAGCATAATGAATAACATTTTTAAGCATCAGCTAATTTATGAATGCTGTTCAGTCTTTGCCCCAGCCAATTCTTGACTTCCTTTTTGGATTTGACCGATTGTGTATTGTTTTTACAAAACCACCTTCTTGTCAAGTGGGATCTTTTCTTTCTGTATAATCTTATTTGTTTTATTCTTCACAGGCCCAGTCAAAATACTGACTACAGTTTCTTTCAAAGTACAAAACAAACAGATTTGCTCTTTCTATCCTCTTTATTTTTTTATGTTGGTGATAGACACAGGCTACAAAAACTAGTATGTCATTACTTTAGAGATGATATAACACTAATACTCCTGGTAAAGCCTTTTAAAAGGAGAAGAAAATCAATACAAAGTTGTAATTTCTCAACCTATTGGACTTCACAGCATCCAGCATAAAATAGATCAACATTTGAGTTTGCTGTTACAGAAATGTGGAGATTTCCAAGTCACCCAGAGGATATAGATGACATTCTTGCTGCAGCCCTGGCTCTTTGCTCAAGTTAGGTGACACTGGCATTTTGTGTGCAAAATTGCTTTTGTGGCTTAGATTGTATGCATTTGAAAAGAAACACTTCAAGCGTGGAGTAAAACCACAGTGTGTATTGCTCATCATCACAAGATCCATCATAAATGGCTCTAGTGTATAGTTACAAAGTGTGGGTTATGAGGACTGATGATAATTACTGTGGTAGCTAATTGGGATCAAAAGGTTTATGAGTAAGCAATCAGCTGTGGCCAAAGAGATGGAGTGGAGGTGAGAGCGCAGCCAGCAAACATTTTATCAGTGCATTAGCAATTAATGAAGAGTTCGTTCTCAGTTTCTTCTATGTAGCTAGCATGGACACCCTACTGCTCATTTTAAGCTACTTGAGAAACTTTCTTTCAAAATTTTAGAATCTTTGGATTTCCTTTTAGTGTTTGGATAGGCATTTGCAAATTGCTGACAAAGCTGCACTGAACAGTGGTGAAGTATTGTCCAAAGATAAACAAGCTTGGCATGGAGGTGGTGAAAAATTGCTGCAAAGGCAACCTGTGATCACTAGATAACAAGGCCATGTGAAAACAGAAAAACAGCAACTTCTGGAAACTCAGATCAGTAAAGCCAAGACACGGGAAAGAATTTTAACCATTTAATACAGGATGGGAGTTGTGATAATGAAGCAAGACAAAGACATTTGTAAACTTTCAGATAATTTACTGATGAAAATATAATTAGGGTTAAATATTTTCTCTGTTGTTATTCAGTATATTAGGAAATGTAAATAGTCATTTCATGCAAAATTTCCATAGAAAAAGAGTACTAATCACCATGCAATTTTTATGTACTGAATTATTAACCGGAGTTAATTAGGAAATGTGAGACAGAACATTTTTCCATTGAAAAATATGAATGAAAGAAAAAAAAAAAAAAGATTTTTTAACCTTGAAAAATTTGGAAAAAAATTTATTTCAAAATTATTTTTTTTAACTTTACGCAATAAATAAGAATTAGAAATTAAAACTAAATTGTTTAGTTTTGTCTAAATCAAACATTTCAAATTATGCTGCTGTATTTATCAGCATGCAGTTATGAAGTCACTATACATTAGACAAGGATATTAAGTATTTTGACCTTGCCATTGCTGAAATTGATAGATTTTTACAATTTACTTCATCAGCAAATACTCTCTGGAAACATGGAATGCAAGTTATACAAACCACCATGTGTTCAGGACACACACAGCATGTTCAGCATGGAAGATGTAATGAATCACCTTGAAATCACAATAAAATGCCTCTGATTTTCAAAGGAACCAGATATGGATAGCATACCATCATAGCCAGGGTGTCAAAATGTCTGTAAAATTGACCAAACTAGTTAAAAGTTATTGTCATAGTGAGGTGACTCAAAATTTTACTTTTATTCTGCATTTTTCTCTATTATTAACCAAATGTGTATTTCTGTATATATGTCCTTTTTCCCTTCTGAAAAAAATGTACTATATGTTCATAATTAGCTTTATAATAGCAAATTGAAGGTCAAGCAAAATGAACCATTTTGGGTTTTATATAACTGCAGCTGCAGTTTAAACATGAAATTAAATTGTGGCCTTTTATATTCACACACAGGACAAAAAAACACTTAAGAAATTTTAGACTCTTTTGTAGCACTTTAACTTTACATTGTTACCAAAATATTCCTTCTTACTGGATTTTGATATAAAGCTTCTCTTTCATGGGAGGTCATTATAACAGGATTCAAATCTCTTCAAATCTCTTCTCTAATGGTGATCCTGTAAGTGCAGGGAGTGAGTACAGAGTGATAAACTGTTCTGTACTTAATGTGCACTTCTCATGATGTAAACAACATTTACTGGAAAATCTCTGAGACTGTGTACCAAGTGAACTTAGTAATTAAAAACTTGTTATCTACACAATTTACACTGCTTTGCGTCCCGTGGAACAACATTTTCTAGTTTGTATTATGTTGCTAAGTGAGATCTACATGACATCATTCATTGAAACAACTGACCCAGATGGATAATTTGACCCCAGTTTCAAAAAATGTTATCTTTTCTCCTTTCTTCTTCTGTTTTCCTTATGATCTTTCAATTGTGAACCACAGTCTGAGATAAGAATATAATGAAACATTGAACAAAACCTTTGGAACCAGTAAGAACGGTGGGAAACTTGATCGAATCTTGGCAATGCCAGGATAAATGTGAACACTCCCTTTGATTTTTAATGTTTCATTTAATGATTGTTCTTATTATTGCTATTATAACATGATGCATTGCTAAGTGATCTGTAGACTTAACTATTGTATTAACACAGGATAGTTAAATATCAAGAAATTGTGGTCATACCTGGGCAAATATTTTTTATTTGTAGTTCTTAGAGGCTGAAAAGAAGGTTATGTCAAGTAATCAGAAAAAAAACCACTTTTTTTTCAATAGCTTGTCCTTTAGTTCACAGTATTGGTTGATCTAGCAGAAGATGCCATCTTGACTGCAAATTCTGTGCTGTGTATCTTTAGATTGTCACAGTTACAGTAGCATCAGTGCTCTGTTGTGTAATATTAGTGATTTCATGCCTTTAGGACCTCAGAATAAACTGCTCCAAGAGAAAAAATAAATTAGTGGTGTGGAATTGGGTGTTGGTGTCCTTTTTTTTGCCAGGAATCTAGAGCATTTACTGGGTAGAAGACCGTCTGGGCTTAACAGCTGAAAGTGCCACTCCTTCCATTGTCTGACATATTTTTTCTGCCTAAAAGAAAATTCTGAGAGAATTACTGACACTAGAAATGATCTTTGGAGGAAGCAGATATGAAGTTTGTATTTAAAGCCTGAACCCCCCTATAACAACCAGGAGTGCTGGGGCACTCATGCAGCACACTGCCACTCTACCCAATCTCACCCTGTTTTTCCAGGCTTACCTTTTGTTTTGCAGGGCAGTGATTTGTTAGCTAATTTGGTGGAATGAGGGCGCTCGAGGCTCTGTAGGTATTAGATGTCTTTGCAAACATTGCAGAGACATGTTTGTCCAGCTAAAACTCATTCAGGAGGGTTCGCATGCATTTCTGTGGACAGCAGGCTGATGCATTGGTATCTAAGTGCCCGCTTTTAGGAAGTTCTAGAAAACGAAGAATACCTGTTTTTTGAGCACAAGTATTAATAAACATATGAATTGCATCTCCAAACTGCTTGTCATGGTTTAGAATAAGCTTTTGAAGCTGCTTCCACAAAATGTTTTCAGAGGCAAATGCTAGAACAAATCCCTGCCTCTGGGATATAACAGGTTTTGCTGTATTTTCAGATGTATACTCTGTGGAGATGTAGTTTTTGTAGTAATCATGGACTGAACTTCTCTGGTCCTGCCACAGGTTTTATGAGAGAAACTAAAGGAGACTACCTTTCATTTTCTTTACTGGGCCTCAGACCATCAGGGCCCATTTTTAGTTGTCCATTTGACTTGAAATAGAGGGGATGGATTATTGTTTCTTATAAGCGCTGGCTAATGGTATCCACAGCGCAGTTCAGATGGGTGTGGTATAAGACATAATCAAAAATTAGTTACAACGAGAAAATACAGCGCGAAAACCGTTATTTTCTTTTTTCAGTGGAAGAAGTAAAACCAACCTATTTGCCCAAAATAAATGTAATGGAGATGGCCCAGATCCATAACTACTTTGTAGTAAGGATTGATTACTGTTCTGTTGCTGTTGCATAGACTGATACAACAGGACTCCATTATTATCAATTCAAAATTCACGTTGCTATCATCATTCCCATACCTCATTTTGCTGCTATTGCTGCTAAGAATATTTGAGGTAAATTACATTAAAAATGTAATCATATTGAATTGAAACTGAAAAACAGCATTAGAAAAGTAAAGAATGGCATATTCAATGACTTGTTAGATCAAAGTGCATAAGTGTTTATTCTTAATGGAATACTAAGTTCTTGTTTCAAATGTTTGGATTCCTTTTGATTATGTTAGATCCCCACAGTTGCTCAGACATTGACAGAGATTCACATAAAACAAGGCAATGAATATGGTAAAGCTCAACGACTCACAGAGCAGTAGTTGGAGGCTGACTTCAAGGTGAATGTTTGTACTCTGAGCTTCATTCCTGAATTAGGTAGTCATTGTCACAAATCTCCTACCTTCTTCACCTTGGCTTATGTGTCCAGAACATATTCTCTCAGTCACCTGCTTCCCACACATTTTCTGCCTACAGACAAAAGCTTCCAGTTTCAGAAGGTGTACTAGCCCTCATCTGTGAATGGACAGATTTTAATGTGAAATTGGAAATCTGCATTTATAGAGCCTTCACTAGATCTTGACTTTATTCCAGAGCTGTATCTGTTAAGCTAAATCACAGAAGTTCTTCTGAGACTGATTTCTATTCTGTTTATCAAGCATTTAGCCTATGACTGACAAAAGAAGAGGTAAAAACCAATTGTTTTTGAACCATGAAGGACCCATATGCTTGGTGTAGCTTGGGCGAAATGCCACTGGCTGTGTTATAAGAGTAGACAATTTAGCCCAAACTGAGTTCCTACATTTGTAATTGAGGTTATGACTGATGTAGCACTATTATGTCCTGCAAAGTTCACATAATATTACTCAAAAGGATACAGAAAACTGTATTTTATGAAGAGGGTAATGATTGTGATAAAATAAGGTTTTGTGTGCTAATGTAGTTCCACATAAAGTGTTCTCTGTAACTTCTGGGAAATTTTTAGGGAAGGAGGAATAAAAAAACTTTCACAGAATATTCTGAATTGGAAGAGACCCACAAGGATCATCAAGTCCAACTCTTAAGTAATGGCTCATACAGGGAATTGAACCCGTGACCTTGATGTCATTAGCACCAAGTTTTATCCAACTATTTACTCTGCAGCCTTTGTGCCACTTCTACGTTCTCTCTCTGTCAAAAAGCCAAGACTTTTTGAAAAGAAAAAGGAATTTGTAATTTACTTATGGTGATGAAAAATAGAAATTTCTGTAACTTGTCTAATAACTCAAAACTCAATTCTAGATGACGTTTTTGGGGGTAGTTCATATTTCTTCAGATTCGGTAATTTTCATAAGTCCAGCTCTACATTTGGGTTTTGATCACCCTAAAATAAAATTTCAACTTGACCTATTCTTATTCAGAATTAAAACCTCATTGTTTAGATTTTCTTATGTGCGTCAAACTAAAGAAACAGATACATCTCAGAAGACTTACCCAGGAAAGCTAATAGTTAAAAGGTTAAATAGGGCAGTAGGTAAATATGGGGAAAGGAATCATAACAAAAATAATTGTTACTGATCTTGATTTTTTTTTATTCTTTTTTTCCCCTGATCTTTCTACTAGTAAAATACTGGTATAGGATATTTTCTGTAATTTTATATGTAGTATATAGAAAAATCACAAAGAAAATACTAAACAAACTATGCAACAGGATAATTTATGGGACCTGTAGTTAGGATCACACTTCTGTATCTATTATAATTACCCACAGACCTTGGGAGTCTTGGAGAGCAGCCAGAATACCAGCATACACTCTTGTATACACAGAGAGTAATAAACATATTCTTGGCACTAATTGTCCATCCTTCCCCAGCAATTAAGGGACTGTTTTCTAGGTTTTATCCATATGCTCACCAGCATAACATTTGTTCTTGCTGTGCTTATCTATCCGATGACCTAATGCTTCATGAAGGGGGTGTCAAAATACCACTGGATGACCAAGCTGTAGGTCTGTGCTTTGCAGACATCTCATCTAGCACTCATGCTGATAGCTGGGGAGTCGAGCCTTTGCTCTCTAGACTACTGTGAGCAAACTCCACTTGGGTAAGGAGTGAAAGTGTGCCAACAGGAATCCCATATGGTGTTTATTATCTGGAGAGCGTCCAGGCAACGCTGCTAATGCCTGCTGTTATTACTACCATAAATACTGCATTAAGATGGGTCAGATTCTTAAGGAAAAAGGTTATACTGGAATGGAGAAATGGTCTTCTGCATGTAAGAAAGGAGACAGAGGCCACGTGCTGATGTCTGTAAGTCTCTTTTTAGCAGGACCCTTGAACTGGTCAGTGTTCACCACACATTGAGGAACTCTGAGGGGCCTCTAAGCTGTGGTGTCTCTGTCCCTCCCTGAGACTGCAGGGTGAGAAGGCCTGTGCTACCCTTGGTCAGGAATAGTGAACAGCAGGTTGGAGATGCGATTTGTTGGATTCATTTCTGTGTTACCGAAACGAGCATCCAGGAGAGAGTGTTGCTTATGTAGAAGCAATCTGAGGTCAGGTTGTGGTCACTGACTCATTACTTCAGTAGGACATTGCATGTCCTTTCATAAGACTGCTGTCTCACTGCCCTGCCACTAGATTACATGGAAGGAGAGCTAAACTTACCCAAAATTGATTAAATTCTTGAGTCTGGTTAAATTTAGGTCTTCCTTCTTAGCTCTAGACTTTCTCACTAAGATTAAGAAGTAAAGGGGATTATTGTTTTCTGTAGACATGCTGTGTGTTCTGCAAATGCATTTCTGTCACTTCTTTGGGAACAGCACAGAGATCACAAAAAAGAAGTTTGCTCTTTTTTTTTTGGCCAGGCAATAGCCTTTACATAAGGCAGAGGTTTGGGCATCTTCTTTTTCCCAGTTTTCATCATGGCAGAAACAGTATGAATATGTTCTCTAAATGTGTCTTTTTTGGGAGGTAGTCATAATTTCTGGGGAATAAAAATTATAAGATAAGTGAAGCAATCCACCTAATAATTTAAAACCCCCACATTTAAAACAATTCCTTTTTTTTAAATCTGCTGATCACTGCTGCTTAATCACGTAAACATATTTCAAGATCCCTTTGTTATGCTTTGCCTGTTAAATTATGTTTATTTCTTATTGTACAAGAAAGCTAATGATTCATAAATTTAAAATAATAGTGCTGTAAGGATTGTACTTCTTCTTCAATTTCATTAATTTTGTAACTTCTGCCTTTCCCCTGTAGCTTGTAACAACCCATTCCCCTTACAGTATGCCAACACAAAAAAAAATTTCAAAGCTCCTTATCATAGCTATATCAAATATAGATTGTGAGTCTAAGCAGGCAGGTTGTAAACCATGGAAAGATTTTACACGAAAGAATTTACATATATTAAATCCATGATTCATACTGCTCCTAGCAGAAAGTCCCATTCAGTACACCAGTCAGGAAAGACTAATACCTCATGCTGTCAGAGCCTCAGGAAATTGCTATATTTAGTTCCCTAAATTATAGAATGCAGCTATTAGCACGATCTTTATTATCATTAACATTATGATTAATACTAGAAGTTAAAACTGCTGAAGAATTTAACTTACTCATCAAGAACAGTTTTCCCAGCTCCAGCAATGGGATATACGAACAAACTTGCCTACATAACATCCTGTGTCGTGACATTGCATTTGTAATATAATTATAATGCTAGAGCCCCCACAGAAGTGAAGTAAGTTATTCCCCTCTCTCGCTTACCTAAGGCACTGCTTATGCCTAACTCATCAGGATGTAGCACAGGGATTATACAGTGCTTTTTGCTTTGTGCTTTTCACTTTTCTGACTGCAGAGTCTTGGAACAGATGTCATTGTGTTGCTACATGCCCAAAGCACCTCTCACCACAGGACAGCCCTGCCAAAGGCCCTGTAGGACTCAGTGCTGTCAGAGGCCCTGATGTGTTATAACAAAACAAAATGTCTCATAAGTCATGCCATTTGTCAGGGCCTATATATCTATTTCTTATTTCAGCTCTGTGTGCTCCTGGTACGTTTTTCAAAATCAAACAGAAAATTTTCCCATGCCATATAGGAGCTATAAGGAAATAAGCTTTATCCTTCTGGGATATGATTCTGGGCCCAAAATTAGTTATTTAAACCTGTTGTTTTCTTACCATTTGAAAAAAATTCTATTTGAAAGTTTGTAGGATCTGGCAGTAACCCTGCCAGAGATTTGTCCACATCATTATTGAAATGCCAGAAGCATAACAAAAAATGTCTTTTCATTTAAGCAGCATTTATCAGCTGAGGCTTGATGACTGCCCCAGGCTCTAATAGCTATGAGAAATTCATGTTTAATCATGAGCATTATGCAGTATGAAAACAGATTGTGTTTTTAAAGCTAACTGTATCCTGCTCTGAGGAATGGGCACTGTCCTGTGAAGGCATGTCGTGATGTGTTCCTGCAGCCCTGATGTTTGTATCGCACTGACAGAAAAACTTCTAGATGACAAATTTAAAGCCTTTATCCCTTGGATCCAGGCCCATGTAAGAAAAAGTGTCTTTAATCCATAAACACCACCTCTGGAGCTGCAGAATATCTATCATTAAAAAGCCATTCAGGCCAGTTTGCAGGCTGCACTGGAACAGAGAAACATTTCCTGGGGTTCCCCTCTCCACCAGAATTAAGATCCTTTTAGCACTGGCTATCTGAAAGAAAGTGTAGCCCCACTGCTCTCTTCTATCTGGGATACAGGAAGACTAATGGAGGTCCTAAGCAGCATGAAGCTGTCAGTGCTCTCAGCACAGAACTCCTCTTGGAGGAAAAAAAAAGTTCTTTCAAAAAAAAGTCTTCAAGGTTAACAGTTTTGATCATCAGAAAGGACACAGTATGGTTCTACATTTACGCCTTGGGAAATGTTCAAACTTTGAATTCTGAAAAGTTTTCTGTTAATATTAAATGCGCAAGTGTATAAAAATGCAACAAGTCTATAGAGAAAGGTTGCAGAAGAGAGGAAGGCTACTGGTGGGTACCATGGGGTAGTCTGCAGTCTAAGACACAGCCTGTGTCTTGCTGTGTCCTGATGGGCAGGGTCTCCTACAAGCAGATACAGTAGGTCTGCCCATCACAGACAGGGTGGACACACCTAATCTTGTCCTAAACTTAATCTAAGAATGATGAAGATTCTTCAAAGAAAGCCAGTGATAGATGATCCATGTGTACAGCTGGCTGCCAGCCTCTGAAAAGTCATGTTCAGTTCATATCCAGATGACTCCCAACTCCACTCTTCTGCATTCCCCTCGATTTTAATTTTCTTTATATAGCAACATTACATAGTTTTAACCAAAGGTTTTGTGTTCTGAGACCATGGACACTGAAGGGGTTTTGTGAGAAAGTGAAGTTTATTTCCTGGCCTCCTCTGGATTAATAGTATGAAAGCTTTGAATTCCAGTAACATGACAGAAGTGATTACCCACTGGGATCATTTCGTATTAAACCATTTCCAGGATGTGAAGTTCCCAAATAAATACCATATGAAGGTGTGGATGCACTCTACCATAGTTTCAGTAATTATTAGTAGTTTAGAGGTTCTTGTCAGGGCAGTGCAAGTCAGCAGGGCAGGGCCTGGCAGCTCATCCCGTCTTGCCCCATCCAGGAGCAAGGAGGCACAGGGGCAGCTCCAGATATGAGCCACCTCCCTGGGCATGCTGTCAGGACAAGGTCTTGCTGGGCTGTGGGCCCATGGGTGGGCCTGGCTCAGCAGAGCCCATGGCAGTGCTGTGGGGACCTGGAGCCCATTCCTGCTGTAGCAGCACTGGGGCAGGGCTGATGGTCCCAGTAGGCTGACATAGGGTCCTGTGCCCTGGGCAGGGTGGGGGGAGCCCTGGGGGCTGACCCTAGGCTCCTGGGTCATAGCCAGGGGGGTCTTGGGGAGGCTGAGCAGGGATGTGCAAGGTTGGCAGTGCCTCATGGCCTCAACAGTTTTATTCAGCCTCTCTGATAAGGAAGAAAGTATGAAACTGCCAGAACCTGAAGTAAGCAGAGAAATTTTCCTGTAGAACTTAAGACGAGAGGAGCCAAAAGCAATGCACTTCTTTAGCAATTCTAAAATTTAAGAAATCTGTATCAAGTTGTATTTTGCACACCCATGAATACTGAGCAGCCACACCACTGGTTGTGTGCAAGACAAAACACAGTCTCTGCATTCCCCTCTAGACCTGCCCAAAGCCCGTCTCTCTATTGCTGCTGCAGTAGAAGACAGTTCATATTTTTCTGTGAATAAATTGTCTGTCAAGAGGCCATCAATGAAATTGTAAGCAGAAAAGCACAACATGTTGATGCACACATAAAAAAATTAATGAAGCAAGCCTCAGCTGTCATAAACACCATGATGACATCTACACCTGTGGACAAAGGATGTAAGATGCTTTTACAACAGGAGCTTCAGAAGCAGATTTCACTTTTTGCTAGCATATAAAATGACTACAAATGCAGGACAATTACACTTTCAGACCATGTTTCTTTTGGCTGATATGAAGGCAGAGAGCTGGTGAGGAAAAGCTTTAGTTTCCTATACAACTAAACCTTAATGTGTAGGCTTGTGAAGAATTAATGAGTGCCAACAACTTTCAGAAAATTCACAGCAGAAAGTGTCTCACAAGGCAAGCTTGAAATCCATTTTATGGGAAGGGGCTGGGTTTGTCAAAATACTTCACAGGAAAACTTCTGAAATTTTTCCTTCAATTTTATTTTTATCAATTTGTTTTGACTCAACTCATATCTGCCCCTTTTGACTCATCATACCTGTCTCTTAAATAGCCCATAAGATTGGTGTTGCCAATTTTTGCTTTGAGTAGGAAATCATTGACATCTTAATTTTACACAAGGTACTGGGAAAGAAAAAATGAGAGTTTAAAGTTTTGAAACAAAACCATGGGGTGTTTCATTTCAAAATCAGATCAAGCACTTTGGTTCAGATTCTGGGTGGTGTGAAGTGCCAGCATCTCAGCATGTCCCATAGGATGCAGCTCAACCCTCTCATAATATCTTTATTCAAGAGAAGACCAGAAAAGCATAGTCCCGCCATTTTTTATGTCCTTGTTAGCAGCTGACTGTCAATGTGTCAGAGAATAGTTTGCAGTGAAAAATATCCCATGCTAAACAAAGCCCTGAACCTGTGTCTTTTTCTCTCTAACAAATGGCAAAGCTGCCAAGCTTCCAGTCTGGGTTTATTTTATCAACATTTCCAATTTCCCTTTCAGTCAAAATAAGACTGTAGGACCATCTGAGTGGATAATTATGTAACTGTGAAAGTTCAGAGCATGCTGAACAAAACAAAATATGTTTTCCCTCATTTATGCAGACTAAACATATTGTCAAGGTTTTGAAGCAGTCAGTCCAAAATTTTCACAAAACACTGCAGTTTCCCAAGCAGCCTGTTAGTAAAAGAATTGCACCAGAATGCTTGTCCTTTCTATAAATGCTCATCAGGGGGAAGACTTTGCTGAATACTTCCAGTGCCTAATTAATTGCAGACGTGAAAAATCATTTTGCATACTCCAGTATTGCCAGCTGAAGGATTCTGAAATCACTGGTGAGCTGCTCATAATTATAACAATTTAAAAGTAATTATGGATCTGAGAAATCAGTTTTGGATCCTTTTGCTTGCATTCTTTACATGTGGAGAACTCCATTCAGTTGCCTAAATATAGATATCCAGTATAATTTGAGATACCCAGGCAGGGTATCCAGGGTGTCTGCATGAGTCTTGCAGATGTGTCGTTAGAGCAGTAGAAGAGCCTGTGCCCTTCTAGAGCAGTAGCTGGAGGGCAGTCAGGGTCCTGTAGGGCATCCAAAATGACACTAGATGCCTGTGTTTAGGTCACTGAGTCGTGCTCTGACTGTCACATTTCCAAGCTGTTTGTTACAGTTGTGAAGGTTAAAAGCCAGTGAGAGCTGACACTTGCATATATTTGACTGGCATCAAAAACTGCATCTTTACACTGAATATCTTGAGATGTTTGATAATCCCTGCTGCTCGAAGCAACAGTTGCAGGACTGATAGACCCAAAAGCTGACCTTTCTGTGAAACTTTTTGTAACTGTTCCTGTGGTATACCCATCACATACTTGCATCTTAATCCTTATCTTTCAATGAGAGGACAGTCTTATGGATGTGTTTCTGAATCAGAAATTGATGTGAACAGGTTTCAAATCCAGCCTACTGGATCTTCTTCTGAACCTACATTTTAAACGTTCGTGTCCTGTATGTTTCATACCCAAGACAAAATCCCCTCTTTGGAATTTCAGAGCTGATGGAGTCTTTCAACTGCAATAGCAAGATGAAAGTGCTTGTACCCCTGCAAATCGATGGTTTCTATGGGGGCCTGAGAATAAGCTTTTATACTTTCACATTCTAAAATACTATACTGTATGGATACTCATGCCTTCAAACTGTCAGCCTTTCAGATGACTCTTCACTTTTACAGTTTACATTGAATTTTATTTCAATATAAAAGAATAAAAGTATCCACAATGGGTTTACAAATTCATTGACCACAATCTTTCATTAGCCCTCTGGCATTCTGCTGACAGGAGTATGCTGGGGATGGAGATGTTTGGAGGTTTTCTCCATTATTTCAGGATGATCATTCATGTAAAAAAAAAAAAAAGAAATCAGTTCTTGCATTGCAGCTTTTGCATATAGCTGACTTCCAGTTCCAGAACATTTTGATGTGTAGGGAGGACAGGAGAAAGATGAGAGGGGTTCAGGATGCATTTCTAGTTGTTTCTTCTGATAATTACATCTTAATTGTGCTCATGCTTTAACCAAAACTGAAATGGAAGTTCAGTCAGTGACCAATTCTGTGCTGTGCTTCTTTTCCTTGATGACTTCTGTAATATTCTGAATGTTATGCCCTGGTACAAGGCAGACTCCAGCTCATGTTTACTAATCAAGAGGCCAGTAAACTACCTTGAATTTCATTCACAGTTGAGTCAGTTACAGAACTGTTGGCTTCAACATATCCCATTCAGTGCGTATACATCTCTCTTAAAAATTTTATTCCAAGTTCTAGCCATCCAGCCAGCCTCTGGCTCATAAGTTTAAAAAAAAAAAAAAAAAAAAAAAAGTTAGTTTTAAATAAAATTTTATTATATTGATATAATTAGGCTCAGAGAAGATGAAACCTTGTTAATTCTATTTTTCCTTCTCAAGTAGCTAATATAAAGTGGCATAGTCTTATCCTCAGTATAGTTGACAATCATTATTCTTAATGCGGCGAAATTGGCCTCATTTTAAGCACTCAGGGGCTTTGCCTTTGATAAAGAGGTAAGATAATAATGATAGAAGTGATATCCCTTAAAGGATGTTTAGGAAATTCAATTAATATGGGGATAATCTTTTTTAAGGGTAAAATGTACTGCATATTCAGCTTAAGGCCTTTAGTCACAGAACTCTAATGAACTAACATTAGCACTTCTCTAAGAAATACTTGCTTTTATCTCTTAGAAGAGAATACAGATTTTCCACTAAGCCAAGCAAGTTAGAAGTGTTAATATCAATACAGTAACTGGGACATTTTGAATACATATTTTTTTATTTAGTAACTGTAGATTTTTCAGTTTCATCTTTGAAATTATTAAAGTGAAAAAAGTAATCTTGAATAAAATAGATGTTTTGTTCAGCTTAAAAAGATGTACCCTCATTGTATATTTTTTATTATTTTAAATTGTAACTTCCAAATACCAAATTAAAGCATTTCCTTAGAAAATGTCAGAAATAAAGGTTTTCAATTGCATGGTTACAAAACCCATGCAATTGAATTAATATTTCACGAGTCTTGTTGCTGTATTTCTTGGCAAACAAGAAAACTGGGAAAGATATTTAGACACAGAAGGGTGTAGATAAATGTTTTGTGCTGTTTAGAAAAATGTGTGAACAAGTTATGTCTCCAATTTGCAATTACAGTTATAATAGATTCCTTTTAAAAACAGAGATTCATCTGCTATTATCTGCTTCTTTGTGCATCTACACATGAGTTACTTTGTCTACCCCAACTGTAAGATGAAGAAACTTTAAAAAAAAAAAGAAAACAAATATTTGTTTCCACAATGGATTAGAGATAATCTGAGTGGGAATCTCAGTCTCCGAAGCATTCAGGTTAAGTAGGTCTTTTTGTTGCTGTTAACCGATACATTATTCTCTTTACTCATAATTTACATTATTCTAGTGCATTATTCTCAACATATACTGAGGAACAGAGAAACACCTTTACCTTGGTATTTTACAAATCTTGTTAAGCAACAAAAAATATACTTAATATATTTTGAGGATTTGGGGCAATTCTTTCGTCTTTGACTTGGCCTGCATTAGACACACCACAATGGGTATTATTTTTTTTTTTTATTGCTGGCACTTGATTAGTGCAGCCCTCCTAATCTCACAGTATTTTATAAGAGAAAGAGAAGATTTAAAGCTTAAGGGTTTCAATAAGTAATGCTGGACATATAACAAAACAGCATGCAGACCTCCATCTGCCTACCCTTTCTGTGGATCTGTTTACCAAGAGGATCTTACATATTTATTATTTTAAACACTATGAATTATACCTCAGAGCTAATGCCAAACCATGACAATGTTTAGGGTGAATCACTTATTTTTATGTAGAAATAGTCTTTGTAGCTGAAAAACATCAGGCAAAAAAGTGTCTCTCTCCTAGTCTTCCCTCTCAGGAAGAATTTCACTTTCGTATCACCACTAATTCTAATTACCTTTCACCTCTGGGCTTTTAAATGAATCATAACCTCTGGTAATAGGACGGACTGTCTGAATATGTTTGGTTCCCCAACAGCTGGTGCTAGCAGAGAGGTTTGGGGAATTTCTTGAGGAGACTAACCAGGATCGAGCAGAGGTGGAGCCAGCACAGCTCTCGGAGCTGTGCTGTGAAGAAACGTGCCTAGGCAACATGGTTCCAGCTGCTCCCTGGTGTTCCCACGGCTTATTGGCCCTACCAGTCCCCTGAAATAAAGCCAAAGAGCAGCTGTGCCCAGATGAATGCCACTCTGAAATAAGTTCAGTTATGTGAGGAAAAGTGACTGACAGTACTCAAAGCAAAGAGCAGGCTGCTTCAGTGGAAAGCATGTACATGTTAAAATTGCAAGGGAGGCAATAAAAGATATTTTATCATCAGAATTAATTATTTTCCACCAAGTCCGTAGTTTATTCTTTTACTTCACATAATGGCTATCCATGTTTTTCCAACACCTTAATAGTTAAAAGTGAAGTCTATGAAGTATTTCTATTGCTTTTGTCTCCCCTCAATTCTGCTGCTAATATTTGGAAAGCATTGGACTGAAAAGTTTGCTAAATCTGTTTAAAGTTAGCCAAAATGTCAGTCTTGTGTGCAACAACTAGACTTTCATCTTGTGCATCCTGAAAGTATAATGTAAGCTTATTGAAGTCTGGGAAAAAATTTATTTTCTGTCTTGTGTACAGTTGAACTTGAATTTAAAATGTGAGAATTTAAAAAACAGAAGAGAGTCTGTTCTTCCATTAAAGCTATCCTGTAAACTTTCACGTATCCAATTTTTATCGCAATTTGATGGAAGCAAGCACTTGAAATAAAGATTTTACAGGATCTCTGTCATTTGACTGATTCAATCTCTGAAGAATCACAGGTTCCTCCAAAGAAGTTGCTTCATTTTTCAGCATAATTTTCTCTCTTGCCTCATTCACCCTTCAGTAACTGTTGCTCTGAGGTAATAAATTCTTGTTGGGAAATATCCATCACTTTAGATTTCATCTGTCCAGTCTTCAGAGAGACAGTGTAATGCCATAGATCTTCCCAAATATTGAGATATTGGTCTTGTCCTAAAAAATGTTGAGTACCTTCTACACAGTCATATGTAAGCGAATTAATGATCTGCAATAAATCTTACATGCATTCACTGTCATTTTTCTATCAGTAATAATAGAATTAGTTTCTAAGTCCTCACTGAGTAAAGCCAAAGATCACCTTACGTACCCTCATAACAAAGAGGGCTAAAGCACAAGGTTATGATCATCTGCTAAAAGCACAGTCCCACGGAAGAGCAGCTCCCAACTCCTGGGAATGTTGTTGGTTGGTCATGCAGAAGCTGGGATTTTGGGAGGAAATCTAGCTCAGAGGAGGGATAGTTGCTATCTCAATAATTATCAAATCTTTTAAGTACCATAGAAAAGAGGTGATTTCTTTTGTCAAAAAATTCTTTGTTTACCTGTAATGCTAGACTAGCAATCTGCCTCACCATGGTAACAAAACCAATTCAAGGTTAAGATGGAATTGCTAACTGTTCAGAGCCATCCAGCCCTTTCTTTTAAAAGTTGGGCTATGTGTTAGTAAAGGAAGCAGCTTTTAATAGAACTATCTAACAAGAGATGGCAAAAAACTACCTACTTTTTCTTGGTAACTGATACTGAAAAACAGAAAACAGACATAGGTGATTTCTGCCGTTGAAAATGGCTCAAGGGCACATCTCTTCATTCCTCCCATTCTATGTTCTACAAAGTCAAATGATTCTTCTGTCAATTAAAAGAAAGGCTAATGGAGAAAGCAAGAAATCAGAGAAATACAAAGAAGATATTTAAAAATGCATTTCTCAATCCCTTCCTTCACATTTTTTCTTTCCCCCTGCTCTTCTCCTTCTCCATCCCGACAACTTTGCATGTTACTGTTTTCCAAGAGTTTTAGATCTTTACCTCTGTTTTTTGACTGGTTTTATCATTGTATTGAAATCAGTATTGAATGACAGAATGGGCAGGGTTGGAAGGGACCAAGTGGGTCATCTGGTCCAATCTCCCTGCTCAAGCAGGGTCATCCTAGAGCGCATTGCACAGGATTGCTTCCAGATGTTTCTTGAATATCTCCAGTGAGAGAGACTCCACAATCTCTCTGGGCAGCCTCTTCCAGTGAGCAGTCACTCACACAGTAAAGTTTTTCCTCATATTCAGGTGGAACTTCCTGTGCATCTGTTTCTGCCTATTGATACTTGTCTTATTGCTTGGCACCACCAAGAACAGCCTGGCTCCATCCTCTTTGACACCCTCCCTTCAGACACTTACAGATGTTGATAAGGTCCCCTCTCACTCATTTCTTCTTGAGGTTGAACAGACCCAGCTCCCACAGCCTTTCCTCGTAAGAGATGTGCTCCAGGTCCTTATTCATCTTTGTAGCCCTCTGCTGAACCCGATCCAGGAGCTCCATATCTCTCTTGTACTGAGGAGCCGAGAACTGGACACATACCTTATTATCTTGCATTAAGCACTGTATCTAATGCCTGACAGGAGGTGTTTGTTCTTGTACCCTTTCCCCAGATAAAAAAAGTGAGTACTTGAGTGTTTGGGTTTGAAAATTTATATACATTAACTAGGCAACATCATCAGCACCCATATAAGAAGACAAGGTAAAAGAAATGTGCTTTCTATTTCAGGTTGGAGGTGTCTGATACTCTTATTTAAATGTCTGATTGCCGGTCCCATTCTCTGTAGAGATGAGCTTTAGACATATAATTCCATTCCACCTAAGAAGAGTTGCCAGATGTGTTTTTACACTACTGTAGACTGAATACTTCATTTCAGTGAGGAGATTGAAGATGAAGGCTTAACCTTCACTTGGTTCTGCATTGTACGGGGAGCAATGTAAAGCACAGCAACCAGACTTAACACATTTGCAATGGCTGTAATGCTGAGGAAAACATGCCTCTGTCCCCTGCTTTAGCTGGCATCCTTCAGTGCTAAGTTTGTTGAGGAAGTATCAGACATTTCCCTAGTCAGGGCCTATGGGAAATGAAGGCTTGAAAGCTGAAGGTGGACTGTTAATCATAGGCCAGGCACTTAGGTCTGCTCAAAACCTTGCACTGATTTAACTACACAGTTCATTGGATTAAGGCTGAACTATATCAAGGCATGCTTTTCCTCACAGGTTTTCACTGTTTTAAGTAAAGTGATTTTAAAATAAACTCTTAAATCTAACCAGTCAAAGTTTGTTTTTACAAAACAGGCTGCATCTGC
This sequence comes from Pseudopipra pipra, assembly GCF_036250125.1. Classification (NCBI taxonomy): domain Eukaryota; kingdom Metazoa; phylum Chordata; class Aves; order Passeriformes; family Pipridae; genus Pseudopipra; species Pseudopipra pipra. The sequence continues at coordinate 32,646,810 of NC_087549.1, read as the reverse complement.
CATTCCACTAACACATTCACTGTTTTTAAAATTCCCTTTGCTTTCAGCTCAAATATTTGATTTCCACATGGCACTTAGTATTTTCTTTTCTTGATATATCCTACATCACCACCAGACTGAATCTTGACTATTTATTAGTTTTGAGAAAGCTGTTACATAGCCAGTGGCTTACATACTTCTTCATCTAATGAACTGCAAAACAATTACATTGTTCTGATTTTCTTTATTTTTACTGTTTTTCAGTTAAGAAATACAGATCAAATTTTAAAAGAGAAAACTAAATGGAGGTCTCATCCATCTCAGTTCAAGTTTTGTGTTGATCAAATTGCTGTACTAAAGAACAAGGGCAGTGTGCCAATGTTATGAAAAGGCCGTAACCGCCAAAAAAACTGCTGTTTCTTTTCTTTATTGTTGTGTCACATATCCCAGACAGACCCATAAGGACTATACATCGGAGGAACAAAGGAGCAACAAACTCTTTTCCCAAATATTTTCATTATCTTATTTTTTCCATCATGCCCTTTGTTCCATTTTGTTCGAAATTATTTCTTGTGCTTGTTACCCTAGGAATAAAGCTCTAAGCTTATTCATAATTTATAAATCATATATCATCTCATTTTCATGTTGTTTAATATTATGTGAAGAGTTTGGATTAGTTCTATCAATCCTCATCATAATGCTAAGTACAAAAATTAGGTACTATAAAAACTTCACATACAATGAATATAAGCGCTTTTCCTCAATCTGACAGTTGAAACTTAAAGATTTGAATCCAGTTACCATCCCGATCACATTATAACTTGCCCAGTTAAAATATATTATGCCAGCTTCTTAGTGGATAACTATTGCAGTACAGGGTTACTTTAGATGGCTGTTTTTGCTGCTAGTCTCAGGAAGAGGTGAGGAGGAGAAAGAATACAGAATAAATACCCCAGGAAGAAAAGCTGCAGACGAGTTAGTTTTCATATTTTCAAATAGTCTCGATGCATAATTTTTAATATAAACAAATCAGGCAACTTAAAAACATGTATACCTGAGAGGGTGAATAAGGGCTCTTTGTGCTCCTCATCTTAAAAATGCTTGATTGGTAAACCGTTTTATTAATTAGTCCTTTCAGCATCTCTGCAATATAGATACAAAAGTACCTTTTTGTGTTCTGCAGAGTGGGAAGCAACAACAACGGGTGGCTTGCTGAAAAACAGAGAGGCTGTGTCAACAGGGAACAGAATAATACTTAGAGACTTTGGTTGGGGGCAGCTACTCTGTGAGATGAGCACAGTTTATATCTCATGCTGAGCTCCCACCACTAGAAAACATTTCTCCTTCCCTCTCTGGAAATTAACTTCACTTGGTAGGCTGGCAGACATTTTTTCTAAGAATTTTTTGTGGTGATGGTTTATATATAGCTGATCTCCCTGCATGGAAGAGGCTGCTGGGCTGTGTCTCGGAGTGCATCACAAGGGTTCTCGGGCTCTTCACATATGGATGGCCCTTTGTCAAGTCACTTGAGTACCTGGACTAGAGCAGATGAGCTAAAAGAGGAAGGATATCTTTACAAATTTTTGCCTTAAATCAGGAGAAAAACTCACTAGGCAAATTTAGTATATAGGCAAGATAGAGAGCAGCTCTTTTAATGGCTGCTCTCTGGCTCACAGAGTACAAAGGTGCATGCCCACATACAGAATTCTTACACTTTTATATCTTTTACTAGTTGTCATATCTAATGGGGACATCCAATCCTAAGACCCCTTTTGCCCTGGTACCAGCCTCAGAAGTGCCCCACTGGAATCCCTCCAAGGGTCTTGAGCCTTCTGTCTTCTACCATATGTCTTGTTATTCCGGTCCAGATGCACGTCCCAGTGGAATGTTCTTGAAAAGACAGTTAAAGACAGTTAAACCAAAGCTTCAGGAATGTGACACACAAAACTGTGAGAAAGTAATGGTCTAAAGTGAAAGAAAGCTCCAGCTACATTAAAATCTACAAAAGCTAAAAATCTTAACATTCTAAGGCATCAGTTCCCCCCTTTAGAGACTTGACGAAACCAGTCTCTACCACCTATAATTAACATCATCCCAGAAAGATGACCAAGACCTACAGCATTGGTTCATACAATGAACTATTATGTAGATACTAACAATATATACAACCAATATGAATAGTTGTTTTATTGCCTCTTATTTTAGCATTCAAGAGTGAAGCAAGTTGCAACAAAAAATGTTTTAAGTTTCTGTAGATTTTGGGTTGTCAGTGTCTTCCAGTATAACCTCAGACACATCTCCCGTCTTCAGCATCCTGCCTCTAGGAGCATTTGGAAACTTCACCCAGTCTTGTGCAGTGGAACTCAAGTGCCAAATTTGCCTTTGTACTGTTTGACTTTGGGGAGCCTTTGAGCTTTCAGTAAGCATTTCCTTTATTTCTAGGCAATAGGCTGTAACATAGAAATGTAATTGTGATAATTTTTATTTTATTAATTTTTATTACTACTTTAAGTTTATATGAAGAACTCTTCAGTTTAGTATCTGTTGCAGTTTTAGGAATTTTTTTTTGTAAAGTCCTTTTATAAGTAATATTGAAGTATTTATTAAGGTGCTTTAACGGTAATGAACAATGAACTTTAGATAGAAAATCAGAAGTGATGTCTTCAAAAAAATGTGAAAGGGATTAAAATGGTCCTTGTATTGAATAACCAAATAGAAATTAAGAACATTGCAAAATCTGATCTGTTTATTGATTTGTTTTTATTTTCAAGGGGGCAAAATGAGATTTGTGAGTATTTGAATGGTTAAAAATTGTGAAGCAAGCGCCTTTCCTGTGGGATAAACATCATGACATTTACTTCAGCTCTGTTATTGCTGTAGGGATTAAGTTATTTGTAATGCAGAAAGTGCTCTTGGTAGAATAATTAGCTTTTCAGGGAACACAGCTTGCACCTTTTTGGAGCCTGTGTAATTAGGACTGAGGAAATAGGTTCATTACTACTGCTGCTATTTCATTACTGAGTAATCATTTGTATCTAAACACACCACTCTTCAGAGAATGACTGTCTGTGGTCAGATATGCTAATTTGTCTCATTTACATTGCAGTGTGTTTAGCAGCATACTTTTTAAGATGGGCGAATAAGTGCAGCTGAATTTTTAATTCTTTGCGTTGCTAAGAAGGTGGTTTGGTTTACAAAATCAGAGGTGTAATAAGCAACCCCAAACCATTTCATCAGATTCTAAACAAGAGGGCTTTAAACAGAGAGATCACAACAAGGGACACATATTTTCTGCTTTATAGGGTTTGTGTATCAGAGGACATTTCTCTTGTTAGAATAATGAGAAGGTGCCTGTCAGTCTGGACCTCAGACTGCAACTCAGCTATCAGATGCAAAAGCACTCTCTCCTGCCCTCAGGTTCGGGTGTGCATCCCAGCTACATCCTGACTGTGTATCAGGATGTGATCAGGGTGCCCTTGGTCTTCCCCATGTCAGAGGTTCCCTGTGCCCTGGTTTCTACTAGAAGAAAAATTTCAGTAGGTCTCTCAGTCACAGGTGGCAGAGAAACAGGACAGCAAGGCACATTGTGACACTCTCATCCTGATCTTGCTGATCTTAAGCTTTGGTCTGCTTAGTTTCTTTAGAGGCAGTTTAGTGTAGCAGTTCACACAGGATCATTCTGCCCATGTGCAGTGTCTCCAGGGAGACTTTGAAGTGGAAGGGAAAACAGCAAAAGAATTTAGGTACCTCCAGGTACGGTACTTCCTTAATCACTGTATTTTTTAAGTAATTTGACACTTCAGTGACTAATATCTACCTAAATCCAGGTGCAGGTGGACTTTTTTGGGGTTGGCCATATGCTCTAAGTCACCACTAATATCCACTCTCATTCAATACTGCTGCATAAAACTCCTGAATTCATTTCACTTCAGAAAAATCCTTATATCCCACTGATTTAAGAGAGGCTTATGCACCTCTCTCACACCAGATGTGCTCAGGTGTATTACTGAATTGGTACTCCATCATAGTGAAGCACAATAGCAAGGATTAGTTTAGAAATAAAAGATAAGTAATGCTTACTGAGATAGCTACAAACCAGAGGCTTATGGTCTTTGCTACAACTTTGTAGGGTGTGAGTAGTTTAAAGAGACTGAAAGGGGAATTTGCACTTTGTTTAGAACCTTTTATTCATACACACAGATCTTTTACCTAGAGAATCTTCTCTTCCTTGCCTGTAATATTGAAAGTCTGTCGTGACTCTGGTATTGCACAAAATAGAATTTAGTATTTATGATCCCCAGAACCCTTAATCTACTGTAAGTAGTCAGCTTCACTGAATAAAAAAAATTAATTTTGTCCTGAAAATTGTAACACAAACATGGGAGGTTGCAGTGGGTAAGAATCTTTTTTCAGTTGCAAGACACATAATTTTAGAAAGGTCTGCTTTTTTCTGTTCTTCAGTATAATGTCGAGACTTCAGATACCTTCTCTATACAATTACTGATTCTCTTTTGAGAAAGACAGGGGCTAATCATGATATTTTTACTAAATGGCTACTGAGCTATTTGTCTTGTGGCAACTGTGGAGTCAACTTTCACCAGAACTTTCGCCACACCTGACTCAGATTTGTTCCATTTCCCTAGAGGTTCTCTCACAGGTTTCATGTAATTTTTTAAAGCTAACAGGATACCATGATTTAGCTAAAGAAGCAAATCTGATTACACAAAGTAGCTGAGAATCTGTTGCACCCACTAAGTAAATGAAAGCTGTGCTTTCTTACAATAGTGTGTTTCTCACCACCTTCACTAAATAATCCCCAGAAATCAAAAACTTATGTGCATAACTGGCCCAGAGCTTTGAATTGCACTTTGAAAGTGAAGAGGAAGCTCATTAATGAGCTGGCTCATGCAATCTTGCATTACTTGTGGTTTTTGTCTTTTAAGCAATTATTTCTGTTCTCCACTCTGCTGAATAGTAGTACCTGCTGATGGAAAACTGAGGAGGTGGATATTAAGACTGTTAAGGAACCTTAGTAAACAAGCAGATTAAAACTCTCAATTTCATTTTGTACATGTAAACAGCAAGAAACTTCTAGATGAAAATGTTGAACACTGAGGATCTGATTCCTTGCTGAAGCAAGAATAATTGAAGGAAGGGCAAGGAAGCACTACTGTTATAATCTGAGCAATGAAGAGCCTATTCTATTGCAAGAGATTAAGGACTTGCATAGCTTCCAAAAGGCTTGCTCAGCCTTCCGAATTGAAGGCTATCTATAAGGAAATAACAGGAGTAAATATCAATAGGTGTAGCAGGTGATCATGCTCCTTGACTTTGGAGGTGTTTCAGTTCTGTAGCTGAGGTTCTTTCATCCCTGTGAAGCCCATTCAAATCAGTCAGCCACTTCTCAATCACTTAAATGCTATCTGAATCATATTCTGAAGTTTGTTCTCCTTCCTTCATTTCTATCTCACTAGGTTCTATTTTAGGCATAAATAAATGGAGTAGTGTGATAGTGCTTTATAGAAGCACATAAATGTCCACTCCTTTGCTTATTAACATAAAAAACTGGTCTTCACCGTATTCCACTGCCTGCAGGAAAAGTTATGTCCAAAACAATTTTCCTGAGACCTTAAGTCAAACAAGTTTACAGAAATGCTGAGAGTCAGCAGTCAGTGTACGCCTTCTGCTGGGGCAAGAGGAGAATATGGTGGGGCTGGGATGGTCTTCCTCAGCAGAGCTAGCCACAAAACTCCTTACTCTTGCAAGTCAAAGCTCCCCATAATTTATTTTCACAAGCAGGTGTATAGATTAAGTGGTTGATTTCTGCTGCATCTTGTAAAGACATAAGAGCTCTTTTACTGCTAATGATTGGGAAGTACTTCAGGACTATTGGGATGGAAGACAAAAGATTAAATAGAAAGGACTTCCTCTGCTGTAGTTTTCACCTGTAAAGCAGCAGTGTTTAGCTTCATGAAATAGTTCTTATGTACTTCTAAGCACATCCAGGAAGAAGGTAGTAGTGCTTTTGCAGATGAAACCACACCCATGTGTTCTGGATGAAACCCACACCTAGTTCGTGATCAATGACCAAAAGCTGTCCATCACCTACATGAGCTCTGCCTTGAGATAAAGAATAACAAAGACCAGACCTGGGAAGAGAGAGCAGAGCTTCTTCAAGCCTGAACTTCATATATATATATATGTATATATATATATACATATTTATATATGGGAGTTTTATGTTAGTTAATCCTGTTCTGTGAAAAGCAGTGATCCACTAGAAATCTACAGGTTATCAATTAGTACAAAAGTTGGCCTATTTTCAGTTGGAAAACCAATGTAGCTCATTTACAGCTATTGTCTTGGATTTACACTTGGCCAGACATGTATTTTACCAACATAGCTTGATTTTTGAAAAATAGGTTAAACAACCCCCCAAGTGCCTAAACAGAATGACTGGATTCAGAAGGAAGATTAAAAAAATGCAATTTATTGGCAAAGGTCACATGACTTGTTCTTAGCCATTAGGATAGAAAAATAACAGACTGGATGCCTGCCAGTGTGGAAAATTAGATGCCATTTTGCACACAAATCAATACTGTAAGTGGGAAATTTTAGGTCTCCCAAACTGTCTGCAAATCTAGCTGCTAATTGACTCAATTAATCTCTGATCCTGTTTCCACAAAATGATATGCTTAGAATAAAGAGAGACTGGCAGTGTTGTAGATGATTAGAGTATATTGCTTTAATGAGCCTTGCTCAGCCATGAGCAGTTAACTGACCATTAATCTTCAGAAGGAAAGGAACAGGCTCTGCACTTACAGCGAGGGGAAGAAAAAACTTTGTCAACAAAGAAGCCTTTTAAAGAACTGCTAAAAATGTGATTAGATGCACTGGTGATCATTATAACCATTATCCATCTGTGGCATGTGCTAACATTCCTTCACTAAAATCCACCCTCATTCCTTATGCAGGCTATGAATTCTGCACAGATTCACTTTCCGGAGGTATTATTGCTGCCTCACTCTTTTCTGAATACTTTGTACTCCAAACACAAGATGTGTCAATGGAAAATACTCTGAGCAGCAGTTCAGTTGTCAAAATGTAAAAATAGGTACAGCATAAAGAACTATTACTGCACATAGAAACTGTGAAACAAAGGTAAAGATGAGGATGAAAATACTACACATTTGCTTAGAAATTGACTATACCCTAAAAGTGGATCAAGATTGCCTTTTCTTTTTATATAGACAGACAAACCCTGCCATCTTACTGTATTTACCTATGGAGGTACAGAGGACACAGAGGAACCTACTACAGGAAGGCAAAGGACAGTTAAGGGTAATTGTAATAGGATTTCTATATATAGAAAGGATGTGAAGCCACTTTTAGCACTTACTCATTCTTTCCTGGTACAGGATGACAAACTGTCTGATGTTTCTTCAACGGTATTTTAGAACAGAATCATTTTTAGACTTTATTAGATTATTAGTTTATTAAATATCAAGCATTAGGTGCTAGGCCATTAAAACAAACACAGATCATAGATATTTTAGAAGTTTGAAAGCCTAAAAGAATAGAGGTAGAGATAGAGAGGTAAAACAAGACTTCTGTACAGACTATTTTTTTCTGTTACACAAACCTGGAAATTATGTTATTTATGTATTTACTCTCAAGTGTTTAAAATACATCCTTCCACTAAACTTATCCAGGTTATAGTCTGATCATTGGCTGTTCACAGCAATGAATACATAGGGGCAGATTATGATTTTAGAAAATTTAGCAGGGAGAGTTTCTGCTGTGCAGCAGCTAGAGACTAGGTGATTTTTATTTATTATTTGTATAGCTCCGGGAATATGCATGGAGTTTTCTTTAACAAAGGAAAAGGTCCACTGCTGATCTGAAGAAACTAAAATAATGAAGTAATGAAGTGCAGCACCCTAAAGCCATGATAAAGCACAGGAGAACAGAGTACAAGAGGACAAGAGTTTCAGTGGTGTCAGTGCACAGTAATATATAGCTTACGGACTGCTTTTTTACACAAACACATATAAAACTGCATCAGCTAATGTGCTTATGGATACTTCTCAGCATTGGACAGAACCATCAAAGGGAATATTCAAAAGACATGAAGGAATCTGTCATTGTATTTTATTATAGAGGAGGATACTTCTGATTCTGGAAGTGAAAAACATAGCTTATCAGTTTGGCAGCTAACTCCTTGCTGCAGGTGCGCTTAGTGCAAGCCTGGAGGAAACAAAGTCTGATTCTAACTAAGTGTTTTGTTTTAACTGGTTATGTCTGTCCTTTCAATGACACTATTGCAGGACTGTTAATATTATATTATTTATTTGTTCTGTTGAATAGCAAACCATATGACATAGGGAGATCTATTTGATTTGCGTGGGCTATTAAAATGGCATACACTTCTATCCATCACATGTATATCAAATGAAATGCCTCTTTGGTGTGAGTAGTAATATAACCATTTCAGTTTCTCTTTCCATATCATCATGTTTGTAGCCAGTCACGTTTTAGTTCCAGACCTTCACAGTACCATGGGGTTGCACTAAACACTACCTACCACTCTGCACAGATTTTCTGGCAGAAGAGGTAGTTGTAGGGATGTGATCTGTGCATGTGCACTGAAGTTACGCATAGAGAGGTGAGAACATCAGGCAAAAGCCTGAGGATAAATTCCCATTCAGGACTGCTCATTTTGGCTTGTAACCATAACAGACTTAAAAAAACACCCCAAATGTTTATGGTCTGCTCTTGCTCCTGATCTCATCAGTTTTCCCACCACCACACACACACACACATGCTGTCCATTGCATTGCGTTCACTGGCTGCCCGACATCACTTTCTCCCTCTTGCCTTGCCTTGCCTTGCCTTACCTTCTTAACAAAAAGATTAGCTAAGCATGTGTCATGTGGAAAATATTAACTGTATGTTTTAAATAGCCATCCAAATAGCTATCAAGCCTATGAGGAGGCTTTCTCATTATTTAAAAAGTTTATTATTCAACTCAGAGAAGACTAAATCCTATAGGATTCATGCAGCCCTTTCCTCTGCTTTCTTGGAGACAATCCTTGCAAAAAAAAAAAAGGAAAAAAAAATCAATCAAACAAACAAAAACCCAAAATAAACAAAAAAAAGCACACAAAAAACCAAAGCCTGTATTATCTCTAGATAATTTACTACTCCCTTCCCATGGGGACTAACCACTGCAGTGTATTGTCTCGTGATATAGTGTATGTCATATCTGAGGTGTATGATAGGGCATGAAAGTATGAGATACCTCCTGTTCTTGAAAGAAGCAACCAAGAGAAGGATGAGGGTGTTTTTGCTAAAGGATAAGGGTGTTTTCTCTTGGTTATTGGAAACAGAGTCAGAATCAGGCATGATGAATGGCAACTGTGAAAAACCTATCTTCAGAGGTTCTGATTAATTTGATGGGATTTCTCTACCACACACCCTAATAAAGTCTGAAAATAGATGTGAGCATAATGACATAGATTTAAAGTGAAGCACAGCATTGTATTTTGTAAAGGTAATTTTTTCATGGTTTTGCCAAATTTTGTCACTAAAAATTTGCTTTTAAATCATCAAACCAAACTTATATGCCCAATAATGACAAATGAAATCTGCAACTGAAGGTGGAAGGTTTTTTTCCTTTTGAAGATGAATTAATTGCTTTGGGAAGGCATTGGACTGATGGATCTTGAAGTGCCCTGTTTATTCATAGAACAAATGAAAAGCTTCCCTTCGCTGCAGCTTTCTTCATATTCTCAAAAAGAACAGCCCAGCAAATCTACTTACAGCTATGATAAATATTTAAGACACAAGGTCAGAAATATACTGTAATTTGTCTGGTGACAATGTTCTATTCTAGTAGCTTTATATCTTTCATATGAGATGATTAATGACCTTGAGGCTTTAGGTATGTGCTGCAGTGACAGTCCTACCATGTAAATATATTAAAAAGCACAGAAAATGAAGCACGCCAATGGCAAGGATGGCAAGTCCATATGCTATGGGGAAATATCCTACTGCACCAATGACAGTTCAGAAACATCAGTTACCTATTCTACTAACCAGAAGTTGCTAAAAGGAGCTGTTTAGTGAATGCAATGGTAAGCAAGTAGCTTTTAGCCCTGCTTCAAACACAGGGTACTGTAATCAAGCCCCCAGTTTTCCAAACAGGGGCTTCTGTCAGTATCTCAAAGAAAAATAGCATGTTTTTCTAAAAGATGCCATCTTTCTGCCCCAGCATATCTCCCTATTTTTTTTCTCTTTTAAGTCTCAACTGCTCCCGGCTCATACTTGTCTCTGCCCTTCAGCAAACACAGTCAATCCCTCTACTCATCCCAGGCCGCATTAGTAGCTGTTATCTGCTGGCATTAACCACCACTGCTGGACAGCGGGACCGAAAGGGAAAAGCTTTCTGTGACTGTGCAGAAGCCTAGAACCCAATTCCTTTGATTTGTGCCTGCCCACTCAGTGAACCCTACTGTGCAGCACTGTCAGCACAGTTTCCCCAGTTCCCTTCCACTGGCCTGCATACTGGAAACTTCTGCATTCAGTTGACTTTCTAACTATCCTTTGGGATATGGCCTCTAATTTTTTTGAGGTTTGCCTATCAATGTTTTATTTTCACTATATCAATAAAACATATAAAAATGAGCATGTAAAAGTTTGTTATGATAGGAATTTGTTCTCTTGTTTAAACTTAAAAAAGTTCTAAACAAATGGGAGTTCTAAACAAATTTTCTGGTAAAGAGGCATTTGTTACCAGATATAAGATATTTTCTTTGCAGTTTTCAGGTAGTAACAGGTGTCTGTAAGAAAAAGAAAAAAAATTGTTAGCAATCAGGCTAGTACAGCATGGAAAAAACTACAAGACAGTCTTGGAAAACTTCAAACAATAAATATTTCCTAAGTAGTCTTTTTTATTATAATTGTGTTTTATTCTTATTTTCATTCTGGCCATTCTCAGTTTCAGGAAACCCTTTCAATAGTTACTCATCTTATCTGCTGAATTGTTTGATTCCAAAGTGTGTTTGAATTTATTATCCGTATTACCACTTGACACACACAAAATAAGAAATGGTGGTCTTCAGATGCAATTTATGATTATGATAATTTTGCTGTGGCTTTTTAGTTTCTGGGCTAAAATCAATTTCTGCCATATCTAGCAAGTCAGAACATGACACTTTCAGTACTTTGTGGTAGCAAGATATTGTTCTACATGGAACATAAAATTGGTCTTCAGAGTGGAAATTTTCCAGCAGTAAAATAAAACCAAAAATTATGGTAACTGCTTTCCATGGGTTATATTATTTATTTATGAGCCACTCTACACCTTTTATCTGTTTATTGAGGGAATTCTGAAAAATAATAGGAGTTACTGCTGCATGTACAGAAATTGCTGGGCTTAATCTAGATAGTTCAGAACTAATAGCATTGGAAATGTGGTAGCATGTGATTAAGTTTACCGAAGAACTATTCCTTCAAAGCTGCTGTATATCCTGAGATTGCTAGTCCCACATCTTCACCACAATGCTTTAGAGTTCTACATGCAGATCTCTTCTGGTAGAGAAAAATAAGGCTTCCCTGGCTAACAGCTGTTAAAAAAATGAGCCTAGAACTTAAATGTCAAGGAAAATTATTTCTCACCCATCCACTACTAGTGAAAGATTATACAATTCACATTAGCAGCACTGAAGCTGCAGCCTGAGCTACCACAGAGGGTCTTTACTGATAAGATCAAACATCAGCTATACAAGATCTATGAGAAACCTGGGAAATTCTGGCAAGAACTTACCCTTGGTGAAGGACAATGAGAGTAAGGAACACTTTAAACAAACTAGGCATACACAAGTCAATGGGATCTGATGGGATTGAACCCACAAGTGCTGAGGGGGGCAAGTGATGTCACCACAAAGCCACTCTCAATTATCTTTGAAAAATAGTGATGATCAGGAGAGGCTCATGAGGACTGGAAGAAAGCAAATGTCACTTGTGTCTTCAAGAAGGAGGAGAAGGAGAAAATACAGACTGGTCAGCCACACTTCAGTCCCTGGGAAGGTCATGCAACAAATCATCCTGGAAGCTGTTTCCAGGTATATTAAGAACATGAAGGTGACTGAGAGATGGATTTACAAATGGGAAAATCATGCTTAACTAACGTGATATCCTTCCATAATGACATGACTCTTGATGAATGTGAGGAGATTAGTGAATGTTAATAAGGCTTTTGACTATGTCTGTCACAGCATTCTCTCAGACAAACTGATAAAATTAGGTAGGTAAGCGGGCAGTGAAGTGGACTAAAAACTGGCTGAACTGAGAGCCTCAAAGGGTTGTAAACAGCAGCAGGAAGTCCAGCTGGAGGCCAGTCACAAATGGTGTACTCCAGGGGGCAGTAATGGGAACAATACTGTTTGACATCTTCCTTGATGACTTGGGTGATGGGAAGGAGCCCAACTTCAACTGTGGATGATAAAATGTCAAATTGTTCTATACACAGAGGGTTGTGTTGCCATTCAAAGAGACCTTGACAGGCTGCAGAAATAAGCCAACAGAAATTTCTTGAAGTTCAGCAAAAGAAAAATGCAAATACCTACATGTGGGAAGGAGCAACCCCAGGCACCAGTATGTGCTGGGGGCCAGCTCTCTTGAAACAGCTTTGCAGAAAAGGAACTTTGGGTCCTGGTGGACACCAAGTTGAACACGAGACAGCAACGTACCTTTGCAGCAAAGAAGGCCAGCGGCATCTGGACTGCATTAGGATGAGTGTTGTCAGCAGATGGAGGGAGCCTCAGGGCTCCACAGCCCTGCTGAGGCCGTACCTGGACTCATGTATCCAGTTCTGATCTCCCCAGTGAGAGAGAGACACAGACAGACTGGAGTGAGTCTTTCAAAGGGCCACTGAGGGATTAAAGCAGTTGTGAAGCAAGAAGAGACTGAAAACTGGGGCTGTCCAGCCTAGAAAAATGAAGGTTCAGGGGTAATCTTATCAATGTGTACAAATACCTGTTTGGGGGAGTGGATAAAGAAGATAGAGCCAGACTCTTCTCACTAGTGGCAAGTGACTAAATCCCAGGATATTACATTTAGTTTTAAGGAAAAAAAAATTTACTGTGAGAATGGTCAAACACTGGAGCAGGTTGCCCAGGGTGGTTGTGGAGTCTCTAACCTTGGAGATAATCAAAACCTGACTGGATACAGCCTTGATCAACCTGCTCTAGTAGACCATGACTTGCTTTGAGAATGGGGGGGGTGATGAAAACTAGATGATATCTAGAGGTCCTTTCCAACTTTGTAATTCTCTGATTCTTTAAAATCATGATTCTGACATAGGTTGGTGACTTCAGTTTTCGACTTCATTTTGGGAAGTATGTAATAGTAGAAGCCACTGCACATATCCAGTCTGAGGATATCTCACTGAATAATATGAAATTCCATTGCAATGAAAGAATTAACTGTACTCTCCCCATACCTATTATCCATACATATTAACCTATAATATATTAATTATATTATATACAGGATAAGAGAAGGTTAATATGCTGTGCTTATTATTTAATATTAATTTCCTTATAGAATAATATGCAAATTACTGATTCTATGAAGCATCAGGAAATATCATGAACATCAGAATTCATATTTGTTCCACCTAAACTTCACACTCTTAGCTTTGATGAACTCATTCAAAAGTTTTGCCACAACGGCATCCCACTAAATTCAGTGTAGAGGCACTCTTCCTTCTATGCCTCAGCATGTGTAAGTGCCTCAGAATGTGATTTTCTCCACATCCTGAGTCAGCCTTGTTTTAAGGGATTTGGATATTACTTTGCTGTGCATTGGAACACATCACCTTGTGATGGATCTGTTAAACATTTGTGCTGAGATTCACCTACCTAAAGCAGAGTGGCAGTTAAATTGGGAAAGTAGAATGTGACCATTCCAACAGGTGACCCAGATTGCAAGTAATAGTGATGAAGTACCCCCAGAAACTTCTAGTGTTTTGTACAGATACGAAAGGCTCAATTCATAGTTTCCAATGGAGAGAGTCAGAAATTTACTGTTTGAAATTTGCTTAGAAAAGCTTTTCCCTCTAAATAAACAATCTTCCCATTTGTAATGGATATTTGAAACATTTTGGTTTCTAAACAAAATACTTTTTTTTTAACCATTAAAACAGAAGAAAAGGCATGAAGTAAATATTTCATTTTCTTTTCTCTCAAAATTTTCCTCAGTAAAGCCTTGCCCATCTGTTCTAATGATCAAAATTTATAATAGATAATAAACTGGTGAAGTACCTGCAGGATTCATTCAGTATTCTGTAGCTACTCCTAATTTTGACATATCAATATTATGTGGTTAACTGTTCTAATATGTCAGTCTAGAGACTCTTTTTTTTGTTTTTGTTTTTTTTTCCTGAAGAGAAGGTCTAATGTAAGGTCCAGTAAAAATGTTATTCTTTTCTTCTTTCTTTCGATTCTGTTAATGCTTGGCCTTGCTAAATGGGTATAAATCACAGTACAATATTACATTAAAAACATTTCTGTATAACTGAATTTGGAGCTGAACTGACTGTGTTAGATGTTTTCCATTTCATCTTCCCCACAAAGAGAATTGTTGAAATGAGATCAGGTTGCTGAAGCAAATCAGGAAATACTGTGAATTGATTTAAAAAAAAATACAAACACAAAGAACCCTGGGAAGGGGTGTTCCAGGTATTTCATCATATAGAATTAACAAAGAATCACCCTGTATGCATTTGTTATACAAGAATCTACCTGAAATCCTCAGAGCCCAGGGGTTTTTACCATGGTACATAAGCATTTTCATTGTTATTTTTGAGCTTTCTTTCTTCCTACTTTCTATTGGTGGGATTCTCGCACAAATCAGTGGGAACTGAGAACACTGACATAATCAAGATGAACGTCTTGGACAGAGCATTATGCACTAAAAAAGAAAGGAGCCCAACATGACACAGTGCAGAAAAGATATGCAGCAAGCTTTATTTTTCTGTAGATTATTTCCAGCCCAGTTCAAATGTCTCCTAACTGTATGCTCTTAATTACTTTAAAAAGCACTAGCAATCCAAATTAAGCCCCAGGAATATGATGTTTGATTCAGGCTTTCATAGCAACATAAATTCATTAAATCTTCCACACCAATCCGCTTTGTTACTTTTGGCACATCTGCAATTTTTTGTGTAACAAAACATTGCATAAAGGGCTTAGTAAATTGAATTTAGCACCTTGCCAGCAGTGTAGCCCACAACTCTGAATGCTCCTAAATTAAGCCTTTGTCTTTTGGATTTGTAGATATTAACAGGGATCTCTCTCTGTATATGTGTACATACATACATATACACACATACACATATGTAGATATGTGTGCATGTATGTGTGTATATGTGTATATGTATAATATATATGAATGCTGACAGGTGTTGCATTTGAAGTATAAGTGAAGCAAAGCTTTACTTGTTTGTCACTTCAAAAACCATACAAAATGAAATGGAGAAGATACCCAACTTCAAAACCAATTTCACCTTTTGGAAATAATGTTAGAATTGTATTGGAAGGATACTTATGAGGAGAGCAAAAAGAATTCATTCTACTGCATGGAACACAAATGAGTTAGAAATGAATTTTCAGCATCTGCTGCTCTCATGTAATCTAGGGATTTGTAAATGGCAGTTTTGAGTAGGAGTAAATCTGAGATTTGGTGACTTTTCTTCCGAGTCTCTAATCTTGAGACAATGTTCTGCTGTTTTAGATGTACATTTTGTACATTTTAGATTACTCAAAATATCTAAAAGTCTATGAGAGGTAAGTAGTCTGAGCAGATATCTTTGTCCTCCTCATCTATACAGTACATGAATATAGGAACAGCTGTGGAGATCTGGAATTACATCTTTGTAAGAAGGAGCTCAAATGGTAATTGCAGGTAGTCACAGCCAATACTCCAGTCTCTTGCTTGTGATTTAAATGTTCCCTATCACTGCAAAATATTATCCCTTACAGTTGTAGGGACATGTCTTTTAAAATTAAGCTCACACTGGGGGAATTATTTTACTCTGCTATGAGAGGCTACTGCATAATCTGCTATGTGAAGCAGCTCATTATATGTAAAGTTTCTGCTTCTGTGCTGCATAGCCTCCTGCCCATTGTTCTGAACTGCAAGGTTTTGTTCTGAACTGCATAGTTTTATCTGTTGCAAAATACAAAGTCTTTCAGAAGTCCCCAATTTTATTCTTCTCATGTACCATCTCTGTGGTAATGCTGAGAGCAAACAGCATCAGTTTCCAGTTGTATTTTGCTCAGAAGGAAGCTGTTGTCTTCCTTGGCATTATTTATGCGTCTTTCTTGGCAGTTAAATGTTGTGCAGTTCACAACCCCTGGACCAGGCAAAGTCATTTTACTTCTATTCATAAAGTAAACATATTATTTTTATTGTTGCTTAATTGTTGCATTGTATTGTTGTTTGATTGTTGTATTCCTAACCAAGCAGCATATGTTAGCATCCAAGAACCAATTTTAAAGTAGGATAATCAAACCCAACTTCCACATCTGTGGAGATATAGAAAGATGAAAGTTCTTGCTCAAAGGGCTTGAGATGCAACCTTCCCTAGACCTTGAAGCAGCATAGGGATATTTCATGGACTGTAATACAGCCCAGATAATTTGGGATTTGGTGACTGCTCCAGAGAGAAACTAGCAGAGAAAATCCGCTTAAGTGGCCATTAATATTTAATAAACTTTATTCAAGTGACATCTGTCAACCAGATGAGCTTCATAGGCATCTGTTATTCCCTCAGTTGGCATTCAGTTTGGTTCATCTATCTTAGATATGGATCAGATACCAATATTCTTGGTTCATTCTTCATCACTATAAATAATTATGCATGCAAGGAATTGCTTAAGCTTTCAGCAGTAACATATGGGACCCTGTAAAGATTTGACCTATTGTCTATCAGCATATCAGCTGTTCTCATATGTTACAACTCATCATTCTGAAGATCAGCTGTAAAAGGCATTAATAGGGCATTTATATTGAAAGGACTCAGAAGTTCCTTTCCTAATTGCATTAAGGTCATTAAGGTTTGTGCTTTTGTAGATGCTGTAGTTAAGATAGATAACCACACACAGATACATGCACATACAGGTTATATCTTCTTATAAATTTCTGAAGTGCAAGCTTATAAATTGGTGAACAGGAATTGTAATGAACTAACAAAATGTAATGAAAGGGTAGTCCAGTGAGAATAACTAATAATGTCAGTTTTCCACCTTGGCAGGCTAGTGGAGAGCAAAGGAAAAGGATGATTTTTTTTTTTCCCATTTCATGTTTTTAATAGACTTTTCTTCAAATGGGATACTTACAGCTTCTTTCTGTCATGGAAGATGTATAAAATAAATACATTATTCATATATTCATGGTTTTGGCAGAATTTCTGCGAACAAGTATCTTTCAGGAGGGAAGAGAAGGAAAAGCCAATGATTTGCTGGAAATACTGTATGATATTTGTTAGATATGGGAGAAAGTGAACAGAATTAATATATGCCTATATTAGTTGCCTATCCAACTGAGCTATATGAACTCTGCATCCCTAGACCAGTTTACCCATTTCAAGCCTTGCCCTTATCTGTAAGGACTGTATTTATTTCACTGTGAGGAAATGAAAATTATTCTTAAGGTGACAACCCAATTTTTTTTTTATCTTAAGGCACCTTTTGCTTTTTGTATTGTTGCGAAAAGGTCTTACATATATAGATTGTATGCAAAACTAAATGATCATTGAAAATAACAAATTGTATTTTTATCTATGTAAAGGGTGCTTAGTGCTACATAGTGCCCAGAATTCAAAAAGGTCCCCATTTCCCCTAAAGACACTCATACAGGAACCATATAAAATAAATAATATGTGGTACTAAGCTTGGACCAGTAAAGATAATGTTACCATCTTTCTATCTTTCCATTTTATTTATTGTGTTCATTTAGTATCAAGTTTAATCTAGATCCAGTCAAGAGCCTGCCAAATGTCTGTAAAGAGCCCACCTCAAAGTAAACTGTGTTCTTCCAGCAATGCAATGTAAACAGTGGTAAATGATTAATTATAAAGAAAACAAGCTATCCAATGCCACAAAATCATGTCATGAAAACTGGTACTTCAGAGAGGTAGCTCATTTGTGATTAATGCTGACTATTTGGTCCAGTGTGGGATCATTTCCAGAACCATTTTAAAACCAATAATAAGAATATCAGTGCGGGTCTTTAGGCTATGGCCAGCAAACCCTAGTGCCAGTGTGGCTATACATGAACAACAATAACCTCATCTTTCATTCCTATGTAAGAAAGCGAACCAGCAAGACGCTGTGATTTAAGTGGGAACTGATCTCTGAAAGTTTATCAAATGCCAAACATAATGAATTGATCCTCGTAAGACTGATGTAAAGTTGGCAGCTATACAGTACTACTAGTACTACTATACAGTAGTTTTTATGTAGAAGTTTTACACAATAGGAAATTTATAGCTAGGAAAAGTGAGGCCATAGACACGATATTGCACAGCCTTCCCCAGGAGCCCTTTGCATTTGAATCTCTTGAAAATGAAACAGCTTGTATCTAGAAAGCCCACCTGGCTTTCAATTTCAAGACTTAACTGCAAGTTTTGATAACTCGCTGGTCATCAAAGCTTAAGGCAATAATAATGCAGAACAACAATTTCCATTCATAACTTTATTCTAGTGAAACTTCTGACAAACTTAATAATAGAAAATGTTGGCATTTTAAATAAGGTACCTATGCCTTTATATTTGATACTTCTTTTCTTTTGCTGTGATGTCTAAATACCATTTGAATAATGAATAAAAGATAAATGTTTATCCAGATATCTCACTGAAAAAAAAAAATCATTCAGTCACTAAATTTGAAATTCTACTGCTGCTACCATAATTCTACCAAGTAGATTTTTAAAGATTTGGTTTGGGTTTTTCTTAAGATTTCAGTTTAAAGCAATGGGGTTCTTACAGCTAGGATTACTATGGTGATCAGATTTTGAAGCATATCTTGATGTATAAATTACTGATCAGAAATGTTTTGCTGGTAATATTATAGCAACACAAATATATTCTTGTTTTAGCTATTTGAGCAACTCCAGCATTGTCAGCCAGCAAAAGGCATATTAATTTATCTGACATTATTAGAGCAGTATTCCTTGTGCCTTAAAAGGTCTTATCAACCTCTATCTTCTATGCTTCAGAGCAATTAAATTTTTGGAAATTTACCACCTCCTGCAAAAAAAACCCAACACTGAATGATTACTGTATAGAGTCTAGAAAGAGAAAATTTAAGAAACAACTAAAGGCTCACTCTTCTAAGCTGCTTCTAAATATATCAAGTTGAGGTAGGATTTTAATCCTTGACACCTGCTTTGCATGGGCATTTGGCTCATGAAGTCAGTGAGGATATTCCAACTGAGTTCTGTGGATCTGGATAAGGATTTGTGCACTGCAGAAAATATGTTAGACCAGGTATAGTGAATTCATTCACAGCAGACACAGCATGCTGCAGTTTAATCCCTTGCCATCAATGGGCCAAGGTTGCTTAAGTGCTAATATGCTAATTCCAACTTCTGGTACCAAGAGGTTAATATGATGCATCTGCTTTAGTAATTCTTCCTTAGACTGACTTGCACATTAATGGAAAATTGGTGAAACTCTTTAGGAATTGTAACATCCTCTGGAAAAAAAATACAATTCATTCCTAAAGTTAATCTGATAAGCAAATAATTTAAGTCATTTGTCAAATTCAAAAGCAGTTGGCAACTCCAAAATAAATAGTGCTTTTCTTACCAGATACAAAGCTAGAAACTGAATGAATTTTAATAAAAGAACAATGCTTTGTAATGGAGAGGGGAATGCAACTTTTTCTTTTTGACAGGGTATTTCAGAGAAAACATGTTTTCCTTTGATGTAAAGATAAAAAAACATAAACCCTTTCATCCCAGCTTCCAGATCTGGTGTGCAACTAGTGACCCTACTAACATTGCTGATGTTTAACACTTTCAATGCAACTTTATTTTCATGTTTTGATGTTAGCAGTGGTGTTTATCATATTGAAAGACCAACTGTAAGTGGAAAGATCAGACAATGAAAGTACATCTGTTCCTCATTTTCTTTGCTGGCACCATTTTGCTGTTTGGCTCTCTGATTTCCACTGAGAGAGATTTGGAAATTGTATTCCTCCTTTATGATTTCACGTGCCTTTAGGGGAATCTCTTACCCAGATCATGCTGCTCTGAAACAAGCCTCCTGCAGATAAAAATCCACAGAAATTGCTGTTTATCTTGTTGATTTTGTTGATATTGTTACATATAGTAGGCTTCCCCCAACAGATGCATTAAATATGTGCAGTAACATCACACAGTTGCTATATGAGCGCTGTCTCTCATAAATCAGATTGTAGCTACAAAATGTACATTTAAAAGCACGTTAGTGATAGGGATGAAAATGTCTGGTTTTGCTTGGTCCGAGTGCATAGACAGGTCACTCAAAAGTCCCTCCCATTTTGGAAGTGTCAGTAGGGGCACCTGTGGAGAGGTGCAGATCATGAGCAAATCTATTCTAAACATCCTTGTTCCTGCTTTTAGACTTCAGTGTTCTGTCCATGTTATTCTTCTGCAGTGTATTATCAAGAACATTGATTTCATCTCAGACAAAGGTGATTATGTGCCTCCAGAAAGAACCTGGAAGTGAACGAGGATGTGAAAATGAAGCAGGGAGCTAATTGTTTGAGCATAAATGTATCCATAAATGGTGATGGAGGATGGTATGTTTCCCTTAATCACTGTGAGTTAATACAGTCCCATATTTCTAAATAATTCCAGTCTCATGTCGAACTAGATTCTCATTTTCTGTCTTAATAGAAATATTTCAAAAGGATATTATGGATTCTGCAATATAAACAGGAGCTCAAAGGTGAGGAGTGTTTTCTTAGATGCTGAAAATTCAGTTCAGGAGTCAAGATCCCAAATTTTGCAAAGCACCTCAAATATTCTTTTGCTTTGACTCCATAATCTCCACATCACATGCATTTCTCCATCTTGTACAACAGCAAAATCAGTATTGCCACTTATTTCCTTTCAGGCTAACATTAGCTTTTCTGTCATAATGTCAAACATATTGCACTGAAGGCAACAAATCACCCCTGTCCCAATTCTTGGCCTTCAAAGGAGCATGGGACAATTATAGGAGCATGCACTTCCATGACTAAGATAAATCATTTTGAAAGAAAAACAAACCTCAGCCATGGTGCCGTTGCTGTGTTTCTATTAATAGCAGTGAAATACATCACTGTCAGTTAGCTTCTCGGTATAGTAAAACAGGTATTTTCCCATAAAAATGTGTTTCTCATTAGACTGCTTGCAGAAAAATAATTGGGCACAAGGGACCCAGAATAAAGCAGAAGCAGTTATAATCTGCAAGATCAATACTATGTAATCCTTTTGAAAGAATATAGCTGCATGTTTACATCTCAGAGAAACCATATATAACAGTATGTAGAATATCACATATATTCCTTATACATGGTGGTTACAGTTTATTCCAGGTGTAGCTGATTGGTGCCTGAATTTTACTGTCCTCTTCCAGTATTGCCATGAGTCTCTGTAAACTACTAAAAGCCACATGGTTTTGTCATAAATATTCCACAGTAAAAGACTTTTCAAAACTATTCACTTAGTTTTGATTAGCACTTATGACTGAATAAGGACACAAATCTTTTTCTTCATTACTTTCTCATGCAGTGCTATCCCTTATCATAAATATCTTGCAAAATAAAGAATCACATTGCCCTTAAATCAAATTTTTGGTTTTCTGATGATGGTGGGTTTTTTTTAATGTGGCTTTCCAAAGTAGAAGTGTATGTAATCAGTGTGTAGATAGAAGCAGTTGTAAATACCCCAAAGCCTCCATTCCAAGTCTTTATTGTAAATTGCCAGATGCTAGAAGTTAAAAGAAAAAAAAAAATGTATTATGAAATTGTCAGCTAGGAAAGATACTTCCTGGAGCATAGCCAGAGTATAATGTATTTGTTCCATGTTCAAAGGTTCTTTGAAGATGAGTTTTATTGTCCATAACCTTGCTGCAGATAGCTGCATTCATACCTGACATATTTATTTTCAGATTTATTTCTTGTCTTAAGCCTGATGGAGCTGTAGAAACTTTGCTGTATAGCTGCAGTCATGGAAACCTCTTGCGTTTCTGTGGCCTGGCCATCAGTTTGACAATCAGAAAGATTCCACAGACAGTTTGGTCCTTTTGCAACTACTCAGCGCTTACTTCCCCTTCTACAATCAACTCCTCATTGTTCATACATTTGGGGAAAAGCTGTGTCTAATAATAAGTCATTACAGGGTAAGGCCTGATATTTCTGCTATGTGGTGTTCTGCTTGGCTCCTGGGAAGGGCCGCCCTCTGAGGAGGCAGAACCAGTGACAAAGGACTGATGACTCAGAGACTGGCCATCTATGCCTCTCATTACAGTGCATTTGGAGCATAAATGTGGGCAAAAAACCAGCTCACCTGGTGAGCATAACAGTAGGAGAAACAGCCACAGTGCGTGGAAGTATGAACATGCAGGGGAAGTCTGTAACAGATATTTGTCCTTGAGACAGAATGCTCTCTCCAGCTGGAGAAGCTATGTTTCCAATATTGACTTGGGTCTCAATGGGAAAAAAAAAGCCCCAATATACTGCTTTGATTCATGTGGGAACAACTGTCACCTAAAGTAGGCAACATTTTTCTTCTCTAAGATAATATGTTTATGTAATTTAATTAGTATGAGGCACAACCACAAATCCTAACAGTTTCTATAGGGATTTCTACCAAGGGAGCATCTGACCAGGATGGAGCAACACACAGACAAAAAAGTTCTGATGCAGTTCAGGGCTCAGTATAAATCCAGTCTAGCAATTTTTCTGATGACATAATCCAGGATCTCAAACATAAAGATACCCAGGAAAACAGAGCAAGAAAACTAGGTCCTAGGATTTTAAATATATGGATTATTGCCATAGGACAACAAGAACAAAGTCAGGAAACAATTGATAGAAAGCTATCATGTTTTTAGTCAATTACTAAAATTCAAGAAGTTATAAGTTCTGAAATTATATATCTTCATTTTATATATATTTAAAATAATAGAATTTGAACATAATGTTAAAACTGCTGATCTTTTCTGTAAGGTTTTAGAATAACTATATAATCTATATGTTTCTCAAATGAGGAAAATACAGATGTCTGAATGGAATTGCATCACACTGATATTTTCAGTTAGCTATGAAAGTTTCAAATAATATACATTACTAGTCTTCATACCTGTAGATGCAGAAATAATATCATCTTAAACATTACTTCATTCGACATTCATGAAGCAGAGAAGATAATTCATCTATCACAACTTGGAATTTCCTGAGGCATTATGTAGAAATCAAATACTCCATACTGTTCTGTAAGCTGCTTCTGAGAGCCTTCCCATGGGATAAAGGAATCTGTACTAAATGCATTGCATTTTTTAGATTAATATCCATAGAATCTCACCAATTCCATTCCCCTTTTGTCCTCTTAAAATCCTATGGGACATTTCCACAAAGATGATTTTCAAAATTGCTTAGCAGCCAGTGCTCTCACCAAAGTTTCTGGGGCTTAGGTTGGTCAGAAATCAACAGGTTATGCTGGGAGCATTAAGTTGGCATTTTTACACTCACATATATTCATTTCATGGGAAACAAATGCGTTTTTTACTAAATATGTGTTGTGACAACACTAATAGTGTCCTTCCCAACAACTGCATGATAAAACAGAGACATCTACTGGTTAAAATACAAAATAGGAAAAATATCAAAACTTTTGTGGAACTCTAGACTAATGCTTGTCAGACTGTCTTCCTTTGCTCCCCAATAGAGCTTATCAAATACTAAATCCACTTGTGCAGTCTGAAAAGGCAACAACAAACTTCCCTTTGGTTTCTTGAGAACTAAACCAGGGCCTGTGATGCAGGTAGACCATAAGTGTTTGAAGCCTAATAGATGTTTATTTGTGATTGGACAAAACCAGTCTTTTCGGTAGAGCGGGGAATATTCAGCTCTTCTTCTGTCCAACCCACAGTTTATGATAAAACAGACATTCCTTGAACACCCTGTTCAGCACCTGCCCTAGTTATTTGTGCTAAAAGCAGAGTCTGAATTACAGCCCTAAACTGGAAGGTTCACGTAACTTACAGGCATTTTCTCATCTAATATTGTGTTACTCTGAACTCACAGCAGCATGAGCAGTACCTTTTAATAGTATTTTAATAACATATAATATATTTTGTGCATCAGATCTTTACTCAGTTACAATTTGGCATTCATAAATACGATGTGAGGACATTTATGTATTTGTTTGAAGAGCATTGATACTCTGTGGATATGTTACAGCATATATCACACCTTAATAAGGGCTTGAAACTGGAGTACTACAGATGAAGTTTCAAAAGTAATTCTGGAGTGGCATCTAACATAAGGAAAATTTTCTAACACAAATTCTGGACCTGGACTCTGTTGCTCAGGATCCAACCTGGCCAAAGAACTGTTGTCAACCTAATGCCTACCTTTGTGAATTTTGGCTGTGTAGCCACAGCAGGAGGTAAAACTCCTAGCAGCACAGCTTTAAAAGTCACTGAAGAAAACATTCTTACCGCATGAAAGACAAACTTGAAGAGGAGGGTAAAGAAGTCTACTTGAAATGTGTAGCTTTGCTCCCAGATCTATCTTGTGAGTCTTACCATAGTAGCTCTACTAGCAGCGTGTTCCCGTGGGTTAAAAAAAATCCGGAATAGGAGCACTCCAGTAAAATGCAAGATGAATATTTATTGCACCTTCAAAGGCTGTCCAAATCTGTGTCTGTTTTGGACCTTTCTTAAAGTACTGTGTTTCCCACCAAGCTCTCTAACACATTGAGTGCCATTTTAGCTGTCAGCGTCAAAAAACATTCTTCCTCCACAACAT
Source organism: Pseudopipra pipra (assembly GCF_036250125.1). NCBI lineage: Eukaryota > Metazoa > Chordata > Aves > Passeriformes > Pipridae > Pseudopipra > Pseudopipra pipra. The sequence goes on along the minus strand of NC_087549.1, from coordinate 32,621,760 downwards.
CCTTTCTAACAGAAACAAGATTAAGGCAGAAATGTTAAAAAAGATCCATCACTCAAATGATTTTTGTTTGGCTAACTCTCACCCAACTACTTTAATCAGTTCTCCATCTGCTTTTGGATCATGGTAGGGGAAATCAGAGGTTGAGTTCCATGCAGACTGCTTTCTGCTTTAGTATTATTCATTTGAGTTCTCTATCTGATTTCTGATGATGTTCATACTTAAGCTGCTTAAATATTTTATGGAAGATTCACAATTCCTGTGCTGCAACAACTACATTGGCTTTGCTGTCCCTGATGGTTTATTTTGAAGTACTCTAAATCAGGCTCCACTCCACCTCAGTCTACAGTGTAGACACAGCCTATGAACCCTGCCTTTTACTTTACATTTACGAAATGCTTTGGCTTTACTAGCTATTTAGTTTCCCTTCCTCTGGTTTCTCAAGTTGTCAGCTTTTCTTCTTCGTAACACCATCTTCATGCTACTGAAACTGGTGGGAAATTTTTATAACACATCTACATGTAACCAAATCAGTTTTCTTTCTTCATTGACTGAGTTATGGTGAATGAAATTGCTGCAGATTTTCTTTTATCCTCTAGAATTAACCTTCCCTATCATTGTATTTAACTTTTAGGGTTTTATTTAAGAAAACAGTTTCTAAAATTTAGAAGTTAATCAAGAGTGATATGCAATGAACCATGGATAGAAAAAAATACTTTAAAAAAGCAGTAAGAGATTGAACAATTCAGGTCCTTCTGTCATAAGGAAGCTATGAATGGATTATCAAGGGATCATCATACTATTTCATGAGTGGGCTCTCAGTAAGTTTTGGTAGGATTGCTGTGTAGTTAGAATAATGAAACACACTGCAAAATATATAAAGCATATTAAATATTGTCCTCAAAAACATAATGAAAATATAAAGTATGAATTATGGGGAATATAAAATTGTTTAATGATTTATAACAAGATAAGCATAAAATAAAAATATATATCAGTACTTGACTCTAAAGTCAATGTTTGATTTTATATATATTTATAATAAATTTGCATTAATTCAAGGAGCTGAAAGCCTCCAGGAGGAACAGTGCTTTACTTTGTGAAAGGAAGATGCATAGATGGCAATTTGTCCCAATGGGGTAAGAATAAGACCCTCCAGGAAGTGGAAAGGAAAAAAAAAAAAAAAAAGAAAAAAGTAACACCAAAACACACACACACACAAAAAAACCCCTAAGGGCTGATAAACAGCTCTATCTATTTTCTTCAGTTTGATCTCTTATTTTTTCTCTCTGTTTATCATGGTTATGGAAACAGTCTTGGAAGAATGCAATGAGTGTACTTATTAAATCTGATAGAATTTTATAGCATCCTAAAATACATGATATGATATGAAAGTTTCGTCTATTTCTCTTGGAGCTATAGTTAATATTTTTAGTGTTATAAGTGCAAGTCTATGTAGCAATGAGAAAAACTATCAAATTACATGTACTTCCAGTGGAAGTCTAAATTAGCTATGAGGTAAAAGGGAGAAAGAAAGGAAAGTCACCTTACTTTTAGTAAAAAAAGAAGACAGTTAAGATATGCAGACCTTTAACTACACCATACTGTATTGCAAAAGAGGCACAACAGACTGGGCTCATTTTCTTAACCATTTCTCTGACTCTACAAGTGTGGGAAATACTGGCATAACCTTTATATAAAACTTTAGATTGATGTAGATGTTTTATATAGTACTGTAGCTCTGAAATTTATATAGAAATTGAAATGAAGCCAAGATAGAAAAACTATTTTAAAAGTATGACTAAATATTGTCTGAATTTTGTGCCTGTCTTAATTTCAAATAAGTCTGAGTAGCAAATCTCTGATAGATAACAACTGCCTTCAGGTGGGAGGCCATCCTTACTCACTGTATGATATGACTAAAAAAACAGTCTTAGTGAATGGTTAAAAAAGATGATGGAATAAGAATAGTTTTTTAAAAAAATTTAATATAGTTGTCAGCAAATTAGACTCAAGTGTACAGTCCTGGTTAATAACCTGAGGTCTCAGCCATAAGCGAATACCATTAAAACTAAATGGGAAATACAAACAGTGAGAACCAATACATTTAATTTCCAGTTTCTCCTTTTTGAAATTAGTTACATCCAGCTTTCTGCTTTAAGTTGAATTTTAATATCAAAATTAGTAGTGTCAAAATAAATCTGTATGTCAGGTGTGTTGATTTCCCCCATTATATCCAGTCAGCAGCCTATGCTAAAATTTCTCAGAGCTAAACAATTGGGGTTTGATTTTTCATTACTCCTGCTTGTTTAGCTCCACCGTGTTTTGCTGAGTGTTTGTAATTACTAAGTGGCAAGCAGTAAAAAGAAATATCTCACCTCTGGTGAGATTCCAGCCTCTTTCAGTGGTATTTTTTCTGAGAAACGAATATTATGCCAGATTTATCTTTATTTTTCCAGAGTTGTCTTTACAGACTGTACACTTTCCATGCTTTCATGTATTTAAGGTGACAGAATAAAAGGCGTTTACAGTGAATGTCGACAGCGCTCTGCCGCATCCTCTTTGCCTTGGGCCCGCGTTCAGCACCGCGCCGGCGGACAGCTCCCGCCCCGCCCGCTCCCGTCGCCCCGCTCCCAGCCCCGCTCCCTCGGCGTCCGGCCGTCAGACGAGTTACTGCTGGAGACGACCTCCCCGTTTTGGCTTAGGGGCTGGGCTGTTTTGTTGTGGGAGGGTTTTTTTGGAAACTGGAATTCCTGTAACGAAGCCAATGTTTTTGTGTTTGCAAGTAGCGCAGAACAGAGCTTGCGTACGGTCTGCTGTGCAAAGGAAACTGCAAGCTCCTTGTCGTGACTCCAGTGTAAATTTTGAAGATTCTAGTACATTCATCTGAGTAATAATACACAGCTTTTACCGCCCCCAAAATTATACAGCTAGTACAAAACACAACCTAAATGTAAGAAACGTGCCAAAAGTTTAGAAAACTCTTGAATGAGGGCAGGCAAGGACTTTATTAAAGACATCTCATTCATTTTTGATAAATATAGCTGACTTTCTTACATACATGGGCAAATTGTTCCATTTAAAAATAACCTTTACATGGTCAAAAAGCTATATGTAAATAAAGCCTTTAACACTACTCTTGACGTTAATTATTTGTGTTCATCTGTAAGGGAGATTTAAATCTGTCTCGTTATAGAGCAAAGAAAGCATTAGTTGATATACTTTTTATTTTCACTGTAAGATACATTACATTAAATTATTTAATTGATTAAACTAGTCACACTCTAATTTCAAGCAGGTACCTACTCCACTTCTGCCAATAATATGACAGACATTCATGGGCTTATTCAATTCCTAGTGAAAAAAATAAAGCAATTCCCATTCACTTACATTTACTCTGGACCTGCTGTTTCTTCTACATTAAGTCCTAGGGGACAGTTTGTTATTTATCATTAAGTAATTGATTTCATGTCTCCAGCTGAGATAGCCTTTTGCTGTTCAACAACAATAAAAAAATATTATAGCTGACTTGATATGGGTTTTAATCTGTTAAAAAAGAAACAAAGTAATGCCCATTAGCTTTGTGCTAATTTGGCATTTAGGGTTGTCTCCACTGATGCTGAATTGAATACATATGCCTCTTCCCAAACTATGAAGACTGTCTTGATCTGCGACTACTTAAGGTCTCCCATCTTCACCAATCTAATAGATGCCCCCAGTATTTTCCTCAACTTTTGCCCATAACTAATTACAGCAGGTTTCTTCAGGGCTATGCTAAAAATCAAGCTAATAGTCACACTTGCAATCCATTGCCTATTACTTGTTCATAGCGCAATTTCTCTGGTCTCCAAGACCACTTTTTGGTCACAGTATTTATTAAATACATCCTGCAAATTTTTGCAGTGTTGTACTTAGTTTTCTGCTATGTAGCTAATGTGCCACTAGTGTTCTGAGAGACTTTAATGGTTCCTGTGTTCAGATTCACAGACTCAGTCGATTCCCAGAGTTCTCATTTTCCATATTACCCACTAAGGACTGCCTTATACCAAACCACTTCCATATTCAGCTATAATCCAATTCTCAAACCCACATTTTATTAAATTCTTATGCTGAAATTCTAGGTGGTACAAACCCCAAGGTTATCCTTCCCTAAAGCAATAATCAAGTCATTAAGTAAACTCAGTTGACCTGCCACAGAATGCAGGAGAGATTTTATTCCATTACTATTATCCTAATAGCATAAATACAAAACCCAGTGATTTACCTGTAACAGAATGCAGGAGAGATGCATTTTATTACTGTTAATTTAAACCAGAAGTATACTTGCTGATCTCAAAGAACAAAGGATCTTTTCCTAGGCAGATCTGTCCCCTCTGACATTCTAGGTCTTTTAAGGCAAATATTAGTCTATGGGATGGGAAGGTCAGCACAAAGTGGAAGATAGGAGTGTTTATGGAGCTAGTCATGAAATCTTCAATAAAAACCTCCTAAATGAGCTTCTAAACTAAGCTTTTAAAGTGACAGTCATGATAATGCAAAGAGACAAAAAGAAAAGACTGTATTGTTTAGGCGCCAGATAAATACAACACTAAGACCTTAACCTTCATATATGGAGGTTAATGTCAGGCTTAATGAATACCCCTGAAAGAACAATGAAGAACATTCAAATTGAGTCCTTAAAGATATTAATAATAATGATCTAGGAAAAAGTGGAAAACAAAAGGTCAGAATTCTAAATAACATCATCAAGGAGGGAAATCAAGAGTAGCAGAGAGAAGCTGTTCAGTGATTAGACATGCTGTCAGAGCCATTATCAGATATGTTCCTGAAAGGGCAACTATGATAGAGCTGTAAGATGAAATAAATTTATGTTATTCTGTTATTCCCCTCTCTTATTTTTCAAAAATTAAACACTCTATTATATATGGAGCTATTAGACCTGTGCCAGCAGTCTGCAATTAAAAGTTATTCTAAGAGAGGTAAGAAGAGATGAAAGTTGCACTCTGAAAGGGCAGATGTGCACAGGCAGTGGGAGTTTTCCACTTATAATGAGTATTTGCAGGCTCTGTAAGATAACTACACAGGATGTCTGTTTTGAAACTTTGTGACAGAATGGTATAAACTTCATTCTTACTGTATCATGAAATTCTGTCTTCACTCTTGCAAGTACTGACTCAGTTCTAATAATGACGAAGTGGAGGCAGAGGTCAGAGTATCTGATTCAACTGGAGACCAGTGTCTTATTTATTTCCAAGTAACAGTTTCAGGATAATTTTAAATTGTTACCTAGGTCTAATTTTAGTAACTGGAAATGAACTTTTCCATGGCTTAAGACAAGGAGCATTTGCAAACACATACATCTGTTCTTAGATAATTTTTGGTGTTGCAGGACTATTAAGATTTGCTAGAATTGTTATGCTTAAGGCTTGCCATAACTCCATTGTGTTTCAGTTTGGAGCAAATCCAAGTAGGGTTTGTCCCTGTTTGTCTTCTTTTTCATGTCTTCTGGCCAAGTACCTTATGTTAAAAAATAATATGAGCCAGCAAGGGCAATACTCTGTTATCAGTAGCAAAATGTCTTTTTGTTGAACTTTTTCAATGTGGTCTGTTGAAACCTTAGATTCAAAGTAAGATTTCTAAATCTGTCAGACTGTTCATGATGTGATCTGTGACACATCAGCAGATGTTTTGAGTGCAGAAGTGCAGGTGTGAGCTGAGTACAGTCCTCTTTGCAAAGCTCTGTAGAATTGTGGGTCAGAAGCAAGGGGTGATGCTTGTAACTGGGAAGTCCCAGGGACAGAATGATGGGAGACCATGAAGAGACAAGGGACAGAGATGCTGTGTCCTGACCTTGTTCTGTAGTGTCTAGTAAGGAACAGCAGTGTCAGCTGCTGAAGGCAGAGCCATGGTACTGTACTGATGAGTGCTATTATTAGTTGGTAAAATATCTTTGCACTTATGCAGTTTATACAAATGTAAAAATGTGCCTCTCCTTTGCATCACTGAAGGAAATTAAAATGGCCCCTTCTCCTAAATATCTACAGACTGATACCCTGACTAATCTTGAAATTCCTCATTTGATAATACTTATAGTTGGAAGGCAGCTCAATTTGTAGTGTTGTCTTTCCTGCTCCAATGAGCATCTGATTTGATTAGTCCCAGATGTCAAGAACAGAACGCACACAAATGTAGGCAGATGTACAAGACAGAGATCCTACTGAGCAAAACTTTCTGTTCCATTCAGTTGCAAACTCAGTATCACAAGCTGAAGGCACCTGACAGGAAAGGATGCTGCTGATGTAAACTGTTTTCTGTGAACTTCTCATCAAGCCTACCAATATCTCTTCCACTTTCATGGGCTTACTCTCTCAGGGAAATGAAAACCTCCATGATCTGACCCTCTGCTCTTGCCAGTGTGAGTCAGCGGATTGTCTAGGTGATGCTGGGAGCTCTGTCCTACAAGCTAAGAACACTTTCATGCAAGATACAGCACAGCCTGCAGGCTACAGCACTTGGTAGCTCTCAGGTTGATCTGAAGAACCTAGACCAGCTCCAGCTGTCTATCTACCCAAATCTAGATCAAGACAGCTCTTTCCCTAGAGCAGATGCTTCTGAAAATATATAGCTAATTGCCCAAGAAAGCTGATAGAGTGCTCCAGAAATCTTTAAAAAGCTGAACAATTACAGGTTTTTTCTGAGATTTTATAAGGGGAGAGCTAAAGATACTGCCAGAGCACTTTATTTGAAGACAATATCATACATTTAAATGCAGAAAGATAAGAATATGTAACAGCCTGATGAATTTCAGTGCCTAGGGAAGCTAAAATGGGATTATACTGCTGTCTGTTATTTAAGTGGTCTAGATCCTACGCTAGATCTGACCCTGGAACAAAAAGACTAAAGAAACACCATTGCTAATACAATCTTACCTGATTCCAGATTGAAACCTATATTAATCAATTTTACTGTCCTGGCTCTTAGGTAGGGCTCAACTAGACTTCCTCTGAGCAGCTATATTTCAGTGTGAACCTAATACATACTTTTTCTCTGCTGTATATAACAAAAACAGTGTCATATCAATTATGTCAGAAGCTTTTTCATATATCAATTGTTGCAGAACAGCAAGGAGCAATTTGAAGGCTGTTCCATTACACCTTTGTTTTCTGCCTCAGTTGTATGCCCATTTTATGCGGAATTCCTCACACTGCTGGCAGTAATGAGCAGTGAAATGGGTACACAGGAAAAAAGCCACTTTTTAGTGGCAATTTAATACTGAGAAACCACTACATTTTTTGGAGATTGATACCAGTCCTTGCCCCCTAGAAATCAGAAACAACAGCATCTGGAGGACCCTGTTAAGACTGCATCATTAATTTAAGGAATATTTTACTATTCATTGCATCAGCAGCATGTTCAAATGGCTCATATCCAGCCCATAAGAAAGGAATTTAAATCTTAAATATTAATCCATGTTTTTAGAAACATTTTGCCATTTATAAGGAAATATTTTTGAAGTTTAATAAGAGCTGGATTTTTATGTGCTTTTGTAGTACCATAGCTAAATAACATAAGCTGCCAAAATCTGTCATTTAACAGAGTATTGTTTATATTCTGAAATGCAGGTTAAAAATAGTATGTCAAGAACTGGTCATAGTTTAATTACCTGGAGTACACAAATTTTCCAATTATTTCAGTCTAGAATACAGTTCCAGAAATATGCCTAGAAAACAGTAAATTTTCCTGGGAAAGATTCAGTCAGCAGTGGTTTTTTACTCTTCAGCGTAGCCAGCCATGCAGATTGCTACAGGTCTTTCTTATAAACTCTGTGCTTCTGTTAATGTAAGATACATCTGTTCTATGATAATTTACCAGCATAGTACTATATGCAAAGTCTTCTTTGTAGATAGTAGACTCAGAATAGGGAGTTCCTTTTTTTCTTCTTCTTTTTCTCATAGTTTTTCTTGCTCTTCCTGATATTCCCTTGGCATTTTTATGCTTAATGTGTTGTGAAATCTAATCAATTGCAATAATTAAAACATATTCTATGTGGAATGATGCCTAACTTTAATTACATAACAGTGTCTCAGACAAACAAAAGTTTTAGATTCTTACATTAGAAGAAACCAAACTACTGTACTTTGCTGTAATTTTTTTTCACCAAGAACAGACTCATGCTTATAGATGAAACAGATAAAACACTAAAAATTCCAGGCTTGATAGACTGGATTATACTGCTATTTTTTTTATTAAAATAGCTGGCAGACTTCAGGCTTGTGTGTTACGAGCATGTGAATGAATGGCTGGAACAAACATATAGATGGTTGTTTTCAATAAAACACCCTGGGTGGCAACTCTGAACAGGAAAGTTTTGTGTTCAAGACTTATAAAATGCATGTAGTTTTAGCGATGTCACGTTCACTGACTCACCTCTTTTCTAGGATCTTTTGTGTGCTGGTGAATGTTTAGGCATAAAGTAAATTCCTCATGACAGAGTGTTTCCTAATTAAAATCAGTATGATGACAATTGAGCAGATACGTTCTTACAGTTTTCTTTTTTTAATGAACAATGCATGTCAGGTAATTGGGTCCTGGTATTATACAGCTTTTTCCAATGCTGTTATTTACATTCTGATGCCAGCCCCAATGGGGCTCCATCAGCTTGACAGAAACTGCAAGCTCAACAATTCAGACCTCTGTCTTGTTCATTTGTTCTTTGAATTCTGAAAATATAATTAAGTTATTGAGTACTTTAGAGAATTCAAGCCTGCAGTAGCTATTTCACAGTGATTTCAGTGACATGGATAACCTAGTATACCTGATTTAAGCTTGTAGTTTTATTCCAGTGAAATCTGATACAGGCACCTTTCACAGTTTGAAAGGCAATTATTGCTCTCTTATAGTGTTGCCCTTTGTCTGTTTCTGTCCTAGCTACAGGACATCACAAATTTCATTAATTAGCCCTGCCCAGGTATGCAGTGTTATTGCCCTCATTCTTTACTAAGGTTGTCTTCTTTTGCTGATATGGGTAGCAGAAATTTTAAAGGGATGTATAGCCGTCCTAAATACGATAGATTAACCTAAGGATGTTTCTTGAATGGGCTATATGAAGAATGAAGACAGGTGGTCCACCAACTCACTTGGCAGGAGAAATTAACAGATCTTATTTCTCCAGTAAATATGGTTAAAAAAAAAAAAAAGAGAGAGAGAGAGAATCAGCACTGGTAGGGAGAAATACAAATAAATATGTTTAGAATAATTCAGAATATTAAAGGTGATACCTGTTCTGTACAATTAGTAGCTGAAAAAGGCCAAAGATAGCATATAAGTACAAGATGATGCCAAATACAGACCATCACACCATGACCACTTTCAGTTTGTGCTTAAAGAGCTGAATTTTTGATTAGTAACCCATAGATAAAACAAGTTTACTGATATTTTTCTCAAAGCTACAGTGGGGTGGCCTTTCCATCTCTGTAGCCATTATCACCACTGTGACCAATTTCTCTGCATACACCCTTCATACTTGCTTTCTGCTTAACTGCATTTCAGTCTTCTTCAGTGTTCCAGCAATTTTGTCAGACTTAGTGTGTTCTTGGAACATCACAAAGTGGATTTAACAGTACCATTTCTGAGAAATGAGAGTAAATGTTTTTATGAATGAGCTTCAACTGAGCTTTAAAGTAAGGAAAGAGGTCAACAAAACCTCTGCCTTGGACTTCCAGAGGGCAGACTTTGGCCTGTTCAGAACACTGGTTCAGAGAGTTCAGAAACATTCTTAATAACAATGGGGTCCAGGAAGGCTGGACATACTTTTAGAAGGAAATCTTAAAGGCATAGGGGCAAGCCCTCCCTATGTGTCAAAAGACAAGCTGGCAGGGAAGAAGATCACCCTGGCTGAACAGGGAGCTTTCATAGGAACTCAGGAAAAAAAGAGAGTGTAACACCTTTGGAAGAAGAAGCAGGCAAGTCAGAAAGAGTACAAGGATGTCATTAGGCCATGTAGAGATAAAATTAGAAAGGAGAAGGCTCAGCTAGAATTCGATCTGGCCATTGCTGTGAAAGATAATGAAAAGTGTTTTTATAAATACATCAACAACAGAAAGAGGGATATGGAAAATCTCCATCCTTTATTGGATGCCGGAGGGAACATTGTCACCAAAGATGAGGAAAAGGCTGATGTACTTAATGTCTTCTTTGCCTCAGTCTTCAACAGAAAGACCATTTATCCTCAGGGCAACTGGCCCCCTGAGCTGGTAGACAGGGACAGGGAAAAGAATAAACCCTCTTCAATCCAGGAGGAATCAGTGACCTGCTGAGTCATTCACAAGTCTATAGGGCCAGATGGAATGCACCTGAGGATGCTGAGAGAACTGGCCAAGCCACTCTCCATCATTTATCATCAGTCCTCGTTAACTGGGGAGGTCACAGATGGCTGGAGGTTGTCCAGTGTGACACCCATTTACAAGAAGGGTCAGAAGGATGATCCAGGGAACTATGGGCCTGTGAGCCTGACCTCAGTGCCAGGAAGGTTATGGAACAGATCATCCTGAGTGTGATCACATGGCATGTACAGGACAACCAGGGGATCAGGCCCGGCCAGTAGAGGTTTAGGGAAGGCAAGTCCTGTTTGACCAACCTGATCTCCTTTTATGACCAGATGACCTGGTTCGTGGATGAGGGAAAAGCTGTGGATGTTGTCTACCTGGATTTCAATAAAACCTTTGATACTGTCTCCCACAGCATTCTCCTGGAGAAAGTGGCAGCCCATGGCTTGGACAGGTGTACTCTTTGCTGAGTTAAGAACTAGTTGGATGTCCAGGCCTGGGTAGTGGTGGTGAAGGATACTACATCCAGCTGGCATCCTGTCACTAGTGGGATTTCCCAAGGCTCAGTATTGAGGCCAATCCTGTTTAATATCTTCAACAATGATCTGGATGTAGGGATCGAGTGCTCCCTGAGTAAGTTTGGAGTCAGCACTATGTTGGATGGGAGTGTTGATCTGCTGGAGGGTAGAAAGGCTCTACAGAGGGATCTGGACAGGCTGAATTGATGGGCTGAAGCCAACTTTATGAGGTTCAACAAGGCCAAGTGCCAGGTCCTGCACTTTGACCAGAATCCCATATAGTGCTACAGGCTTGGGGAACAGTGGCTGGAAAGTGGCCAAGTGGAAAAGGATGTGGGAGTGCTGCTTAGCTGCCATTTGAGCACAAGCCAGTAGTGTGTCCAGGTCGTCAAAAGGCCAGTGGTATCATGACTTGGATCAGAAATAGTGTGGCCAGAAGGACGAGGGCAGTGATCGTCCCCCTGTACTCGGCACTGGTGAGGCCACACCTCAAGTGCTGCGTCCTATTCTGGGCCCCTCACTACAAGAAAGATGTTGAGGTGCTGGAGTGTGTCCAGAGAAGGTCAACAGAGCTGGTGATGGGACTGGAACACAGTCCTATGAGGAGTGGCTGAGGGAGCTGGAGTTTTTCAGCCTGGAGTAAAGGGGACTCAGGGGAGACCTCATCACTCTCTACAGCTACCTGAAAGGAGTTGGCAGCAAGGTGAGGGTTGGCCTTTTTTCCCAGGCAACCAGTGACAGGACAAGAGGAAATGGCCTCAAGCTGTGCCAGGGGAGGTTCAGCTTGGACATCAGGAAGAATTTCTTCACTGAAAGGGTTGTCAGGCATTGGAACAGGCTGCCTAGGGAATCACCATCCCTTGATGTGTTCAAGAAATGACTAGCATGGCACTTAGTGGCATGGTGGCATTTGGTCAAAGGTTGGACTTGATGATCTTGGGGATATTTTCTGACCTTAATGTTTCTAGGATTCTATGAAAATAAGTAACAAAATTTATCAGAAAACCTATATCCTTAGGCAAATCAAAACTTCATTTCTAGGAAGCAATTTTGTACTTATGCATTTTAATAATGATGAGAAAAACTGAGTTCTCCTTCATACTACTTTCTTTTTAACATCTTGCTCTCAACCTAATTCAGGGCCAATGCCTTCAATTCTTGTAGCATCTGAAATTTTTTTAGATATGACAATTAGGCAGGACTAGTCTCCTGAACAATGATTCTTGTTTATTCTTCTTAACTTTGACTTTCAGCTCGTAAATTTTATGCTTGTCTAGAAAGGTGTGCACTATGTAGTACTAAATTAACAGCTTAAACACAGTCATTCCCAATCAATTCTCTGCACTGTGTAAAGTTTTACATAATTACAATTAATGCAGAAAATTAAAAATGTTCATCATATTAGCAGGAACTATATATTCACTTGGTAACATGCAATAATAAATATCACCTCCTACTGTAATTTTGAAATGGTAAGACCAGTCATGGCTTGCTTTCTTAAATGAATTGATTTACTGCAGGCAGTAAAGCAATCAGGTTTTGACCATGTTTAAGATGATTCTAATGTTTTCTCTCTGTGCAAAATTCAAAAAAATAAAAAAAATAATAAATGTAGCAGCCAAAGCAGCTTCCACCATTCTGTGTTTATTTGACACATGCACATTTGACAGGATTTAAGCAAGCCCTGACATGTACATTTCTATCAGTCTAACCAAAATATTGTTTATTTTGTTTTACAGATTTTGGCCATTGTATCCATTCTGTTCATCGTGCTGTCCACTATTGCTTTGTCTCTTAACACATTGCCAGAGCTGCAAGAAATAGATGAATTTGGGCAGCCAAATGACAACCCTCAGCTAGCGCACGTTGAAGCTGTGTGTATTGCTTGGTTTACCATGGAGTACCTTTTGCGTTTTCTGTCCTCACCAAATAAGTGGAAGTTCTTCAAAGGCCCATTAAATGTCATTGACTTACTGGCTATCTTGCCATACTATGTCACCATTTTCCTCACGGAGTCCAATAAAAGTGTCCTGCAGTTCCAAAACGTCAGACGTGTGGTTCAGATATTTCGTATTATGAGGATCCTAAGGATTCTTAAGCTTGCCAGACATTCAACAGGCCTTCAGTCTTTAGGTTTTACACTCAGGCGGAGTTACAATGAATTAGGCTTGTTGATATTATTTTTAGCCATGGGAATAATGATATTTTCGAGTCTTGTATTCTTTGCTGAAAAGGATGAGGATGCTACAAAATTTACAAGTATCCCTGCATCATTCTGGTGGGCAACAATCACTATGACTACTGTAGGATATGGTGACATTTATCCTAAGACCTTATTAGGTAAAATAGTTGGAGGACTTTGCTGTATCGCTGGAGTGCTGGTCATAGCCCTGCCCATACCAATTATTGTGAACAATTTCTCAGAGTTTTATAAGGAGCAGAAAAGACAGGAGAAGGCAATTAAGAGGAGAGAAGCACTTGAGCGAGCTAAAAGAAATGGCAGTATTGTCTCCATGAATCTTAAAGATGCCTTTGCTCGCAGTATGGAAATGATAGATGTAGCAGTAGATTCAGGTAAGCTTGGAGAAGCAGTCAGTCCAAAGGAGACATCTGATGACAACCACCTCTCCCCAAGCCGGTGGAAATGGGCCAGAAGGACAATGTCTGAAACAAGCTCAAACAAGTCTTATGAGAACAAGTACCAAGAAGTTAGTCAACAAGACTCCCATGAGCAATTAAACAATGCTGCAGCATCCTCCAGCCCTCAGCACCTCAGTGCCCAAAAACTGGAGATGCTGTATAATGAAATTACTAAAACTCAGTCTCAGCCTAACCTTAATGCTGGTTACCAAGACCAGTCTGCAAAGCCACCCATGTATGAAGAAGAAATAGAAATGGAAGAAGTTTCAGGTCAGAGAGATCCGTTACCAACTGGACCTACGGACATCATAACGGACATGAGAAGCACATCCAGTATCGACAGTTTTGCCAGTTGTGCAACTGACTTCACAGAAACAGAGAGGTCTCCCCTCTCTCTGTTTCCTGGCTCTCACTTGCAAATGAGATTTCCAACTGATACTGTTAACCTGGAAGAAAACCAAAGAGCGAGGAGTTCTCAGTTTATACCATTTGCAAAAGACAGAGGATTTTCTCCAACTGACATCACCTTTGACTATAATCCAATCAACAGAGCTGTTATCAGTGATGGCAGTGGGTCCCAAACTGTTTTACATGGTCATTTGCATTTTGACACTTCCATGGAAAGCCCCAAAAGTTCCCTGAAAGGTAGCAACCCATTAAAATCTAGATCCCTTAAAGTTAATTTTAAAGACAATAGAGGTGGTGCTCCACCAACTCCACCAAGCACGGCAAGGCCACTGCCAGTGATAGCAGGAGCAGACTTCACACAGGCCACCCCCCAGCACATCAGCACCATTCTCCTAGAAGAAAACTCCCCACAGGGTGAACGACCTGTACTTGGTGCTGATGCATCTGCACTTTGTCAGGGACCTGTTAAAAGATCATCCCCTCTCTTTCCCAAGCAAAAGATTTTCACTTTCCCTTCAAAAGAGAGAAGGAGCTTCACTGAAATAGACACTGGAGAAGAAGAAGAGTTTATGGAGTTACATGGTATGAAACATGAAAAACAACAGGATATCAAGACAAATTGCTGTGGGGATAAACGCAGTGACAGCAACAATTTAACAGAGGAGCCACAGGTCAGCTCTTCACCCAAAAGCATGAGCCACAACTGTACTCAAGACATTTACCATGCTGTGGGTGAGGTAAAGCCAGACAGTAACCAAGAAGGTCACAAAATGGAAAACCATTTATTTGCCCCAGAAATTCATTCAAGTCCAGGAGAAACTGGTTATTGTCCCACACGTGAAACTAGCATGTGACTAGTTACAGAAGCAATAAAAATACCTTTTCATAAAACACTGTTAGTAATGCCTATGAACTAAAACATGGAAAGCCTCAACAAAAGTGCATAAAATGTTATTTTTGCATGGCATGAAGAGTTGTTTAGTTTAAATACTGTTTAATTTAAAAAAAAAAAAGACTGCTTTTTGTAACAAACTGAAAAAAAAACGGAAAAAATTACTCAAGAATGGTGAATAAAATAAAGAGAGCTCTGTTAGGAGCCAGTGTTCTGCAACATCTGACATTTTTGATCCTTTCACTTACGATTGTAGACAGGTTTTGAACTCTTTTAACTTTTTTTTTCTCGGTTACAATGAATTTTAGAATTTGCACATGAAAGGATGAAATGTCAATGCATGCATTCATAAAGATGTGAAACAAGGTGCTTTGAGCTTGCAAAATGCATATATTTGTAAATAGTTGGGGGTTGGGGGTACAGCTACTGTTAAAAAGGATTTATGGAAAAAGCATTTCCTGGGACACAGGTACTTCCTTCACAGCGTGCTGCCTGGAGGTTTTGTACAGACTTATGTTGCAAAATTGCAACTTCTACTTAAAGCATCTCACGTATTTTGCTTTCTGTTAAAAAGCTCATGAGTATATCTGTTAATTAATGACTACAGTATTTTAGTTTATCTGTGCTGTAAATCATGATAGTTTTTTTATTTGCCTAACTTCAGTTATTGCATTTGTCAGTTTAATTAATGGTCCTGAGGAAAAGCAAAGATTTAATGACCAGAACTTGAAGCATTGGATATTTTTTATAGAAAACTGCCAACATTTCATAACTGAAGAAAAAGTTCCATTTTAAAATTTACACACCATAGTTATTTCTGTGGCAATAAATAGTGCCAAATGGCTATACAGATATATACAAAAGTTTTCAATCTCTTGGAATATAATTTGGTATTAAAAAATATTTTCCACGTTCACTTTTTTTCCTTTGATTTAACACTTTTTGCTTCTACATGGTCTTTGAGCTCTTTCCTTTTGTTTTACGTGCAGTGCTCATACTTCAGTAATGGCAATGTTGTTGAAGCCACTGTGGTGTGAGGACATAAGAGACAAGTTTTGTAGGGGGAAGTGGTACCTTTTGTTGTTATGAATCATATAGCTGAAGAAAAACAGGCTTCAAGTATATGTGATTTGCCCCAGGTCTTCCATACCCCAAAGCTTGTCTGTGGTTTTGAGTTCAGTGATTTGAACTGGCAGAAGATATCACTTGACTCACCAACTTTGCCTCAACCCATCCTTCCATTGTTGTTCCAAATTGGAGTATAGGCTTTCTGCTATACTTAAATAAAGGAAAATGTCAATCATTCCACTGACAACTACCAAAGCATCTTTGGTTTCTCTGACTTCTCCAGCTTTGTAAAAGAAAGATGCTGAACCAAAGCCTTCATTACAAAGTACCCCTCCAACCGCTGTCTGAAAAAAAGCTATTTTTTATTTTATCCAGCATCCTCAGCTTCCTATGCTATAATATAAAAAAAACTTATAGATTGCTTTAATTCCCAAAATAATAAAAAGCTTATTCAATTCATGAATTCTAATCATAAACAAACATATGCAGTTACACAGGCCCATCCTGCAAAATATTCCCCTTTTTTTTCCTTAGGAAGCCTTAAAAGCACTTTAGACCAACCAATGCATGGTTTGGAACATCAAGCTTCCACTTACCATAGTGGATCTAGGTTAATTTTTACTCATCTGTCATTTTCTGTCACTTAAATAAGTAGCAACCAGGCACCTAATGCATTTAATGTAAAGGAGTAATCATTTTTCTTGCAACATTGCCCTTTGATTGAAATGGCTGGACTGATGTCACAGACCTCACTCAAGCCAGCCCCATGGAAAAGAGGCAAGTTTGAAGAGCCCCAAAATAAGGATCCTGGTGACTGGGCCTAACAATGAGCACAGCACTATCATTTGGTTAAAAAAACCCGTTTTCTGTATTTCCATAAGTTTTCTAATGTCTGTAACAAGGTAATATTGAACTGTCTCTTCAGTCATTTGAATATCTGGGAATATAATGATGTTTTTTCAACAATGTCTGGTCATTAATTCTCAAAATATTTTTTTTCTTTAGTTGCAGTTCATTGCAACTTGTTGCTGCATTCAATTTTGTGTATTTATATGGCATTCTGCGTAACATTTTTCAATCATGTTGTGTCTCACTGTCCCAAAATTTAGCTCTTGATATTTTATAGTCATTAATCTTCTATATTTATTTTTTAGTTCCTGGATATTTTCGGTGACTGAAACCAAATGCCAGTCAATTTTTATATGCCTGAAGTGTTGGTTTGTATTTTCTATGTGCAGTTTTATGAAATCACATGGGCCTGTTCAATCTGCCTTTACATCCTAGTGAACTATTGAAGTCCAAATTAAGACCAAATGGGACCTGGTTCCATACTCTGGATCCACAGAAAATTCTCTTTGAAGACAATGATGGTGTTCTGGCAAGATTGAGGTTTGTGTCCTTCTTCTCCCAGGTGACCCTTACACTTTGGAAAAGCCCCCTCGGACCTGTGCCACTTGATGGAAAGGGAGGAGTCCAGCCATAGGGATCATATTGCAGGAACAGATTTGATTCCTTAAGCTCTTCTGAGCTAAACTTTATGCAAAGTTTATTCTGCCCTATTAAAATCACTAAAAATTCAAAAGTGGTAAAATTAAGGCCTCAATTCTTGTGCAGATGAATTTCCCCTCAAACCAATGGGAGTCTGGTGGAAAAAGAGACTGACTGAAATATAAATGAGGATGGCAAAACTCTCTCCCTCTTGATGAAAATCAACAGGAGCTTTAACTATATAAATCAGATGAAAGACCAGGCCCTTATTGGCCACTGTATTTTAAATGTTTTCAGAGAAGCACATTAATTTTGAAGCAAAAGAAATATAATTCACTTTATTAACAGATGATTTTTTTTTTTTTTTTAAATCTTGGAAGCAAAGTGATTGAGCTTTGGAAGTACTTTTGGTATAATTTCATTATATACTTTTGACTATGCTGAATACTATTTCCAGAAGCACAGTTTTAGACATATAGTTTTTCCGGTCTTGACTGCATGTACAGGATCCCATTTCTGGATTTCTAGGTGCAATTATGCACCTAGCTCGTGCATAATTCCTGATTAAACATCTACTTGAGCAGTTGCAGGACTGGACTTAAGATTTCAATCCAGTACAGCAGGTGTAAGAAGTGCAATCCAGGAACATTTCATTCATCATGAATTGATATGCAGCAAATTATGCAAAATTACACAAGTATATTTTTCTGGTTTTCTAAAACTTTGAAGACATTTCAGACATATTACCCATTCACCACAGTAAGGGGAGAATGTGTTCGAGTTCTGGAGTCAGTCTCCAATTTCAGCTGTGTGATTTCAAAACAACTTAAGGAGTCTTAGGAAGAAGTGACTCCCCTGTGCACCTGAAAGGGGTCTGATTCCTCATATCACTGGAAAATAAAGAATGTTCAGGGAGATAGTTTTGCAATTAATCTATTTTTATATTTTTTATGAACTGCAGAATCCTGAATCAATGTTTTAATTCCTTTTCAATGATGAAACCAAATGCACATATTTAAAAAATGTTCACAGAGTAATTAGAACAGTTTTTGAGTAATAGTCACATTAATTCAAATCTGGGTGGGATGGGGGCAATAATGTATCGCACAAACTGCAAAGGAAGTTCCTACAGGAAAGCTGTTTACAGGGGAAGCATACAGTGTAATGTAAAGAATGTAACATGGTGTAGGAAGTTTTTGCACTACAGAATTTATATGAAATACACTTTTTTAAATGAAAACACAAAAGGCCTTTTAATGCTACATTGTATAGAACATAGGAGCCTCTGTGCTAACGCAGCAATCTGATGCACTGTGTCCTCACTTCACAATTGGTCTCAAAATTCAAACATTATTCATTTTAGAGAGGTGATATCTGATCTAATACTAGAGCAACTGACTTGAAGAGCTTTTTAGCACACTATTACATAACCCAAAGTCTGTATAGACAATTGTATTTTTACCTATAACATTCATAAATCAAATTGACAGTTGGATTCTGGAGTCATTTCCTAACAGGTAACACCTGGCAACATATTTGTATTCCTTGGAAAACAAATTCTTTTTAAAGCAGACCTCTTCCCCTACATGTTGACTGAGCTTCTGTTTCCTTCAAGGTTTACCTTCAAATTATTTAATTAACTCCTTCAACCTCTAAACCACAGTCCAGTACAAAAACAGTTGTCTTTTTGAAGCCCTATTGCAAATATATTCAGACTAGTAAAAATATCCAGGGCTTACCTAACTGGCTTTTTCATTCAAATAGCTTTTGAATCACTTGGATAGAAAATAAATCTTAATATTTTGATCATGCAAAAAATATTTTAAAAGCAAAAAAATGCAATATGCCTTTTTCTTTCAAAGTAGCCAGCACAGATTGAGCAAGAAATGCAAACACAGCAAAGGGGGAAGAAGGGCCGGAAACTGTAAGTAAACAAGGCATATTTTAGTAAACTATGTAAAAAAAGAGATATAATAAATCATATATACAATACTTCTTGTTCACACTTAACGAGGAGGAATGTCAGTAGAAAAAGATTTAATTCCAGTCCAACTCCATCTTAATTTTTATCCTAGAACCAACAGGTATCTACTGAGGTTTTCAGTGATGCTATTGCCCACTCGCCTGCCACATGAACATCCGATGTGTAATCATTTTTCAGACTTTCCTGAAAAAGAAGTTACTATGTATTGCTATCTTTGTTGATCTTTGGATCTCTTGCCATTGCCATCCAAATACCAATCTTCTCTTCTTCTTGGGAGCAGTCAGAAGGCAACGCACCCAAGAAGATGATAAGTGTGTCTTGTCAGGAAAGTGTTTTGGTAGTCTGGTGCAAATAGCCAGATGAACTCTGTTGCATTTGAACCAAGGAACAAGAACTGATTGTCACTTCTTCCTGTTATTGTTCTAGCCATACCAGTCCTCCAGTGTCCCCCACAGTGTCCCCATGCTCCATGCAAGATGTTTCAGTGTTCTTGCAAGAACTTTTGTAAAAGCACTTGACTGGTAAGTGCTATTAAGAGAGCCATTCGTCTAAGTGTGAACATTTGTCTCTTGTCCAATCTGTTTTTACTACTTAGCGGTGCTCAGTTTAAACTCCAGCTGAAATGCTTTCTAAAACAGATCAGGTGTTTTGGGAGCCAAATGCTTTGCACGTCCTCTATCAGTTTCCTTACCAAAGAAAGGTTAGGTGACTGACAGGGAAAAATGAGAGACAAAATTGTTTGCATCATGTGATGTTTTCTTGTTCAGTGGTCATACACCACAGGACAGCTGCAGGTGAGGTAATGTACTTGTCTTTGTATTTATTTTGTGGCAGGTTTAAGCACTATTTTCTGAAAATGTTGTGTTATGATATTTAGGAAGTATTACCCTTTAGTACAATGGAGATTTCTTCCAAAACAGCAGTGATACCTTATAGTCCTACATTATTATTGATTACTATTGAATTTTCTTTTATGACACCTAACACAGATCCAGATGAATGCCATTGTGGATCAAAGAAGTAGCAGACAAATATTAGTGCTCTTTTTACTTAAAAGTAGCTAAAGAACATGGTATTAGCTAACATTTAATCCAAAAGAAGATAAGATTATCCTAATGAAACCTATCAACAGAATGGGGACCTGTCATTACCTTAGACATTGACTGTAGTCCTGTGATTAATGTAAACCCTGAATCTAAGAGCAGTCTGTGTAATTAATTTCATTAGGGTAATTTTTTAACTCAAATAAGTATTTAAATACATATTCAGCATCAGCAGGAGTGATGTACACTTCTAAACCTGGAATTCTATGGCTATGTTTACAACTGGCATCTTAGTGGAAATCAAGAGAGCTCTCCTGACATGAATCTCTCAGCTATCCCTGCTTTTCATGCTTTGGTTCACATCACAGAGCAATCCTGGACCATGCAAACTGAATTACTTTTAGATGAAGCTGAACCAGAAAACTTCTTCCATGAGGGCATCTGCTGTGCTGCAACCAGGATGAAGCATTCAGGCCCTGGCACCAGATGAGAGCTAGTCCAAAACTGTACCCTAGTACATGTAGTATAGATTGTCAGCACAAACTCTTTTCCTCAACAAATCTGCTTGTATTGTACTACTTGCTAATGTAGACATAGACTATTTCACCCATGGTTACTATCTCCAGTCTATGTAGTCTTGGCTAAATCCCTTATTCAAGCAGATTTTGTTATTGTCATCAGTAGTATTGCATAAAAAGAGCAATATATAGCCAAAGATGAAATTGCCGCCGGTGTGTTCTCCAGCTTAGCGTAGGTGAAATCATTCAAACAATACATTCTTGATAATAGTTGAGGATAGTTTGGATAGTTGAGGTTTGTAGTTTGGACCAAACTCGTACGTACTGCATAGTTCTACAGTCAGTTTAGTGTAAAGTTGGTGTTATATTTGATGAAGACAGTACAGACAACACTAGACTGACTTACTCCAGAATCAGTGGAATGATTAAACTGACTGCAAGTAGCCCTATTTCACTTAACAGTAACTCTTACTTTATATGGTATGAATAAAAGCAAATGGACACACAGTGATGGAGGATCAGAAGCCCAGCTTGAGTATTTTGTGCCTATCTACTATGTCTAGATATCTTTCCATTTGGATCACAGTTTAAATTTATTTAAATTGAGGAACTAGTAGGGTTTTGATTGTGTGCTGAGTTGCTCTGATGTCTAGGACATACCTTATAAAAAGTAATGCAAGAAACAAATAGCCTATTCCTTTTCTTACCTTTTTTAATGATTTCAAGGTGAAGGACATAAGTTTTAGTGATATTTTTGCTCTAAGTTTTGCTCAGATAGCATCTCTCAGTGGAGGTTCAGAATACAAAACACTTATGCCTGTTCTTGAAGTCCTTAAGCAGAATGCCAGTGGGAATTCTGCCTGTATAAAACTGAAGGATGGAGCAATATATTATAGCATTAGGCAAAAGGAACAGTTTGTAACATGTTATAAAGTGGGGGGAAAAAAAACAAACCACTTTTGGGGACAATCATGGGTACTTCTGCTAGGATGCAGAGTTCTGGATTTATACCTCTAAATTTTTAGAGTTCTGAAGAGTTTTACCTATATAACTCTTTCAAAAGTCAAAGGAGCCATGCTGATAAGATGAAACATGGAGGGATTAGTGTACAAAGAAGCTGAGCATTGAATACATAGCCTATTGCTTTAAGATCACTGTAAATATCAACTAAAAATGTGTACTAATTCATGTTTATACATTATTACTGTGTTAGTTTCATAGATACGGTAGCATGACTATTATTAGTTTTATTGAATTTAATGAACTTTACTTTGTATTCCTCTGTGAATGCTCTGAATGCTGCAAACAAAAAAAGCACAACAGTATTTTTTCAAGTTCTCTTGGGGCGTAGTAGTGTCTTCACTATTGTTCAGTTTTACAGATTTAGCAACATTTCATCATAAATTGCTATGTTATTAACATATCTTTCTTTAAAAGTACTGTCACTAGGAGATAAAAGCATATGTGATAAGTCTTGTCTAATCTCATTCATCTGCCTTTACAAAATGCCCCAGACATTTTGTGGGAGAATATGCTGCTTTTGCTTCATGCGTTGTTTGTATTTGGGGGTGGGGCAGGGGAATAATAGGGCATTTTGCAATGGTAATTGCATCAAACATGCTTTTTTCATTATTATTGTATTTGTTAGAAACATTTTGATTTAGTTTCTTTCTGTAGATAAAACTTTGGCAATAGCTTTATTTTTTCAACTAACCATTTGATTTCACTAGACTAATAACTTCTCACATTTAGTGATATTCGTATCAATGTCTCCATATCAGCTGCATTTTAACTTCATAAGAAAGGAAATGTGATTATTTTTGTCATAATAGGTTTTGCTGATCAACTAAATATTTCTGCACCAATCTACATATTAATATGCATGTTGTAGTCTGTACAATTGTTCAACATCAAAATATCTGTTTAATTTATGTCAATTGTCTGTAAAATAAATGCATTGTTCTCCATTTCAGTCTGATAGAACAAGCAGGATAGTAAATAAATGTGTAAATGAATCATCTGTGTCTCATTTCAGTTCTCGTCATGAAACCACTTTACATTGAACATTGCATATATACCAAAATAATAACCCATAGTGTCTTCAGATTTCATTACTTAACATTACGAAAGGATCTCTGGCAGATAATATGTACAGAAATAAATCACTTGGCTATGCAAATAAAGTCAGAATCCATTTTTTTTCATTAAATGCAATGCTTCTAAGCCTTTTTTTCCTCTCTGTTCAGAATCACTGCTAATTATTACTTGCTCTGTCATAGATACAAAACCTCAGGTGACTTTACAAGGGTGACTAAACAGGATGGAAAGCAGAAGCATGGAAATATTTAGTAGTGTTTTTTTGGCCAGTCAAACCTAGGTACCTCAGCCTAACATTCAGACATAGTGGATAAACAAATAAGGAACAACCTAGCTTAGACCCCATCACCTTCTTGCCTAAAGTGGACCAATTTTGAAATAGGTCAAAATCTGTAAGAGAAAATTTAAGTTGTAGTGGTGGTTATTTTACTCCTTTGAATCAGGGAAATAATTGTTTTGGGTTTTTTTACAGGCTAAGTTTTATATCAGATCTACCTGTAATAGAGCCACTCTACTATTCAGAAAATAAGGAATATGATTTTCTCACCTTCAAATTAGAAAGCTATTTTTTAAGTTTCTACATCTGAAGAGTATTACAGTGAAATTATAATGGAAGTCCAAAGTCATCCCTTTGGTGACCATGCTGATAATAGTTTCTGTGCAAGAGCACTGAGACACACTTTAGTTTCACAACCTCACAGTGCTATACATCTCTTAATACACTATTCATTGCACAGCAGAACTTCTCCCATTTCAGCTTTTAATCTAAGGTTTCCCTCTATGAATGTGCAGCACTGAACATAAATCTAAATTTGTTCCATCTTCCCGTTCTACCTCAAACACATTTCCAAACTCCTCTTTCCTTAAAAACAAAACCTACGTCCTTCCTATTGCTTCTCCCTGTCTCCTCTTCTTGGCATTGATCTGAATAATTACATTCTAAGGAAAATACTTGGGGGTTTATATATTATTCAATAACCAAGCAGCCTACAGCCCACATATCTAATGATGGTACCCAAAAGTACTTGCAAATCTGCAGTTCTACATCCATATTCCAGCTGCCATATGGTTCTATCCTGCAGCAAATGTCGGCCTTGTATACGTCCCCTGACCCTCCAGATTTTGACTGCACAGAAAGGTCACATAGGAGAAAAAAAGTGGTAGCATTTTCTAAAAAATACTTGAGTCTGGTCAGTCAAGGGACCGAGATACACCACTGTAGTTCTCTTCTCTTTTCTTTCTTGGGGAGCACGTTTCAAACAAATGTCTAGCACCCCACCATCTCATCCCAACTCCAAAGTGGCCTAAGAAAGGAACTGACGCAGTGCTAGCAAGGAAATAAAGTACAGAAAATCTCCACTATTTTATTGGTGCAATCTGACCTATGGCTGAACACAAGTACAGCTAGAAAGCAAGCAAACTGTTTTATGGTAACCCACCAATGTGATATGTGGTTGGGATTAGGTCCTAAAGAAAGAAATATTCTTGGAAGACCAGGAACAGAGTAGGTCAATAGAGATCATACTGACAAAGTACTGAGATGGCAGTAGATTAGCATAAAAGTATTCTTTCCTAATCTACTCAGAGAAAAAAAAAATCTCTAGATACAAATATTAGGGAAGGAAATAACCTCAATACTCAGGATATAATATTAAACCTTAATTTACTGTATAGGCTTAAATCATGTTTCTGTTGACTCTGAATGCAAATTTTCATTGAGTTTAGAAAAGAAACTATATCAAAAGTTGAGTAAACTTGGTTCAGACCACTTTTTGTCTCCAGAAACCCATGGCCATTCTTCTATCTCAAAGAAGATTCATGTAAATAAGCAGGCACTGTTCAATATTTCAACACCATTTTCTCCTCAGTCATACACTGAAGTGATACCAGAACTGCAAAATGTAAAGTCCTTTTCATTTCATCAGTATATGACGTAGTCAGTCATGGCCAGTCTTCGCGAATGAAGATTTGGGAAAGGTCATTACCCTTCGAGCCTGCACAGTGGATTTTATAGGTGAGACACAGTGTGCGCTGAACTGAGCCCACCCTTTAATCCTAAGGTTCATCTGTCGGGGCCGAGCAAGCTTGGACGGTGGCAGCGAGGTCCTCAGGATGTAGGTTTGTTTAGAGTGACCTTCTCTTAGATGGATGGCCTTACAGGGCTGACAAGCTCCATCTGCCTGGAGAAGTTCCCTGACCGGGAATCGAACCTGGGCCGTGGCGGTGAGAGCACCACATCCTAACCACTAGACCACCAGGGAACCCCCAGTATATGATGAAAGCACTAATAAAAATCATAACTGCATCTTGCAAGAAACACAGAAGTTTTGACTTATATTTTTTGTTCTGCACTAGAACAAAAAATGGGAACTTAGACATTGTCACTGAAAACCCATAGGGCACACATCAATATCTCAATTGATGACCTTCCTTCAAGGGCTTACCTATCTGTTGGCTAAATTGGCTGAAAACTACAAACACTTTGGCTTAATGAGGATTTTCTCTGGGACTAGTAGCTACAGGTGAGCTAAGAGGAAGTTGAATGTGTATTTTCCTCTCTATAATGAAGACACAGCCAGAAGACCAGAGAGACAGAAATATTTGTTAATCACCAATATGCCTTCAAATGCATTAAATTGTATCTTAAAAAGCATTTAATAATGTCAAGCTACTATAACTATAAAGTACATTTTGTTTTCAGAAAGTAAAGACATATCAAGCATACAGCACCAGAAGGAATACATTTTTAAGTTATTATAAATAAGCATGATTTGTTTTGGCATTTCTCACCCTTCATACTCATGTTTTCTATAGATTATCATCTTTCCCACACTGGAAATCAGCACAGGAACAATTTATTGCTAATCTCTACTAAATTAGCATTTAGGTATTCCTACTGTAAAACATTCAGATTGAGTTATTTTGTCATTCACTGTTATTAAACTGCTAATGAAACTATTGTTATATTTTGCAGAAGAAATCTATTTTTATGATTGTCTCTCTTATGTTGCAGTTTTCAAGTAGCAATTTCCCATTATTTTTCAAAATCTCTTCCCAGGTCAATTTGTTTCCACTAGATGGCAACAGATGAGCTGTCAACTGTGAAGTATCAGTACATTATCTATATCCATGCTATTGAAGTTTAAAAAGCTTCTTAAGATATTTTTGCAATTTAGTGCATTCATTATGGAAAAAAGTTTAAAGCGAATTTCACTCTGATTAGACTCTGGACAATCCACAGTTAAAAGAGCTGTTATGAATCCCCCAACTGCAGGAAATGTTTTGACCTTAGTAAACACTAGGGCATTCAATGACAAAAACACAGATCCATAAAGAAGTATAATTCATTTGCTCAGCCACTCAAGGAACAATCTGTATTTACCACCTTTTCCACTGTAATTCCTTACCAGTTTTGGTTTGATGATTTCATTAAAATATATAAAGAGCCAGCATAGTTGTACCATTCTTGGAAAGGAACTGAGTTTTCAGTTCTCCAGTCCCTTACGAGGATGCTATATGACAGAAACATCTTATACTTGTGACTCATCTTCCAGTGGCAAGTCTGCTGACCACCTGAGCAAGTGACTCCTCATACATATACATACAAACACCCCCACACACACAGAGCACATATGGAATCTGGCACTGTCTTAGCACTGTAGCCTGCAAACCAAAACTCTGCAATACTTTGCAATATGTGCTATGATATAGCTACAATCTAGAGAGACTTCTCAGTTCACCAAGGCACAGCAGAAAGATCTCACAGTTCCCAGAGCTCTCATTCACAGTTGAACGAAAATAAGTCATTTACTAGGACATCATTTTCCATGCACAGAGAAAATTGGAAGTGTTAACACGTGCACTTCACTGTAATTGCTATGAAGCTTATATATCTGGCACTAAATTAAAACATACCTAGACTAGAATAATTTCATTCTGCCATGAACAGTTACATCTCCAAAACAAGAATTTTCTTATAGCAGCAACAGTACAACTGCTGCTTTAATTATTACCCACTCTTGCTTGCCTGACCACCCTGCTCATCAGGAGCACGTAAGCAAACCCTGTTTAGTAACTTTGAGCAAGTTTCACAAGTATGTTTCTTGGGGAGGACAAAGTAAGATTCCCAGTAATCTAAAGAAATAAAGACCTTAGTACATGCAGAAAGAAAATTAATTTTATAGTGTGAAATAATAACGGAAAAGAGTAGCTTCTGTTTTTCATATCTGAGCCCTCATTCTCAGCCAAGAAAATTAATAAAGAAGAAATAAATTTAGCAGGCACCACTGCATAAATATGCCACTACTTCTGCTTTCTGTGAGTAAAGTATTTCCCCACTGTTAACAATGAAATTGATTTTTGGATAATCAGCATGTTTTGTTCTCCTTGCAATTTCTAGTCATGACTTCTGCAGAATTAAAACACAGGGACTGTCAGCAACATATCCAGAGCTCTGAATGAATAAAACTGTAATTTCGGGAGTGTACTAATACTGCAAATTAATTTTACATTCATTGTGATGTCTGATCAAGTCAAACTACTTTCTTATTATGCATATGTTCAGAGGTATTGTCTATTACAAGAGCTATTTAAAACAGTGTTAGAAATCTAATGAAGTCTACCAACCTCCCATTTTTAAACAACAATTGGGTTGGTAACAGCATCAGATTTAGTTTCACCCATTCAACTGAATCTCAAATTTTCTGGTATTCACTACAACTCATCTTCTCTGACACTTCTACAGAAATACAATTAATTATGTCTCTCTTTAATATTATCACAGTATTTAAAGTTGTTGCAAGTTCATCCTTTTTCTTCCAGTTTGCTAAACACATACAATGTTCAGCTAACCAGCAGAGCCAGACAATCATATTTTTAAGATCTTATTTTCACACTGGGAACAGTTGCAAAGCTGTTAGTTCCTAGTGCCTGGCAAACTTAAGCAAACACATAAATAAATTATTACTTCTAAACAAGCGAAGTTTCTGAGAGGTCTCTAATGACAATTTCATGGAAATATAGTTACCTAAGATGAAACTGTGTATCTCAGGTATAATTCCACAGAAAATGTTGCCAAATGTTAGTCATTACTCAGTATACCAAAGATATCGGTACCTGGCAAGTAACTCAGGGACAATTTCTGTATATTTTTATCAGGCAATCTTCACATAAAAGGCAATCCATAAACATAATTTAAATCCATTAAAGCATGTGAACACTATGGATTTGCTTAATTGACTTAAATGCCTTGATTGATCAGAGGGCTGGAGCACCTCTCCTATGAAGACAGGCAGAGAGAGTTGGGGTTACTCAGCTTGGAGAAGAGAAGGCTCTAAGGACACCTTATAGTAGCCATGAAGTATCTAAAGTGGCCTGCAAGAGAACTGGAGAGAGACTTTTCCCAAGGGCACGTAGTGATAGGACACGGGGAAATGGCCTTAAGCTGAAGGAGGGTAGTGTTAGATAAGCTATGAGGAAGAAATTCTTTATGGTATGGTGAGGCACTGGCACAGGTTGCCCAAAGAAGTTGTGGATGCCCCATCCCTGGAAATGTTCAAGACCATGGTGGATGGGGCTTTGAGCAACCTGGTCTAGTCAAAGGTGTTGCTGCTAATGGAAGGAGGGTTGGAACTAGATGATTGTTAAGGTCCTTCCAACCAAAGTTGCTCTATGATCATAGCCAAGGATAATTGCATATAACTTTATTAGAAATTCTGCATAAGGGCTATAAGAGCATGTCCCTGGTTAAAATAAGAGACGTAGTAAAGTCAAAATGTGAGAAGTATTTGCTTCAGTTAGTCCTATACAGCATGCCAACTTACCATTCTGTTTGCTAAGGGGAGTCTCACACACTGTGGCAAAACATTGGTTTGACATTCAGGGATGTGAATGTGCCAATGGGCACGTCTGGTGATAATGTAGCAGCTGCATTGTCTTTGACTAGAGTCTCATATGTAGTTCTTCAGCTGGGACAGAATAAAATACCTATCAATTCCTTTTCTGTGTGTGAATTAATCTCAGCAAAGGGGAGGAGGCCCTGCTGAGTTCATTATACTGAATACTGTAATACATTTGTCTCTAAAACTGCATTACATTAACTGAGAATAATGCAGCTTTTATTCTTTCATACGTATATTAGCTTAATGAGCCATTAAAATGTCTAGTATTTAAAGCATACAATGAGATCTATAGTTTAAGCTTCAGAAATCATCCAGATATCTTACAAGTGCTAACAGTACTCTCAACAGGAGAAATTTATCCTTTCATTTATTTTTAAATTCCCCTTTCATTTTATTCCATAAAATGCATTTATTTAAAGGAAAGCAGTCTAAATCTTTAATACTTAGTCAAGTAATCTAAGTTAGGAAGGGGAAATGGGAACATATATGTTGGATAATACCCTGTTTCTGAGCAGGTCCAAGGAAATTACGCTCATTTTCTCTTTCACTTTCTGTAGTTAATTAATCAGAAAATTCTTCCTTTCCCACTGAGCAGAGTTCCCTAAGGAAATCTGTCCCCTTGGAAACAAAAATATCTATCCACAAAGGGGCCACATGCTTTGGCAGTGACCTCCAGATCTCCCGAACAGGCTGTTGACATACAAAAATGTTGGGTTTAGACCTCACTGTGGGAATTCCCCAGCACCAGCATGGCCTGTGACTGTTACAAGGGAGTCATTGGTTCAGCCTTGCCACTTTTGCCTGCAAAGTCAAAACAACAGCAGATGCATATGCAGACAATCAAGGAAAGACAGAACGTGATTGCAGAGCTATAAGTATTTGCTATTGCAGACCAGCCTTACCCACCGTATTTTTCTCCCCTCAGAAGTTTACTGCATCTAATTACTTCTGTGTGATCACCTCAGGAACAACACCCATAAATCTGTGAAATGTCTACATGGTATTATCCTTGCATAATCTTGGCATACTCATAAGTAAAATCCTTCACCAAATGGAAAGTTACTGTCAGTAATTTGATTTTCCAAGATCCATTCTTTTAGACACTATTCTAGTGTCTAAAAGTCTGTCTTGTATTTCTATATATGATGAATAATTTCAGTAATATTATTTTAAAAGAACTTTCAAGACTCTGTTTCTTTGATTTTTCCATCATTCCATATCACATAATAAATACCATTGAACTAATTTAATAAGGTATATTATAGCAGAGCAGCATTTTTAGCTGATTAAACATGTATCAAGAGTATTAAACAATCTCCTTCACCTTTGTTCCAAAGTAACTGCATGCAATACTATATAACCACTATTATAATTAAATGTATGCTTCATGGTGTGAGAATTTTAATATATCTCATTCTAAAGTCTACCGGTTCAGTTTGTCTCCTGGCTCAGCACTGCTTGTAAGATTTAAAAAAAACAAAAACAAAAACAAAACCACCACCACCACCAAAACTAAGTCGTAACACTTTAAGGGAGGAATTACAGTTTGTGAGAAAGAAGCAGATTTATTATGCAACAAAGGACTGTAATACAGCACACCTGACAAAGCTCAGCAGCTTTGAAAGAAAGACAGCTAAAGAGCTAAACTGGACTAACACAGCAAAAAGCTTAGATCAGGCACCTTGGAGTTTTCAGTGCATGACTTCTTTTTTCCTCCTTCCCAGCTTTTCTAATAAGTACTTTTCAATAGGATTTTTTATTCTAGTTGAGGCAGGATGAAAATAATAGGAAACCAATTCACACAGAAATATAAAAGAAAAGGAGGCCTTCAGACCAAGAAAATCATTGCAATTTGTACCATTTGTGGGGGGAAAAAAAATGGAGAATGTTTTGGGAGGACTCTGAAGCTCCTGGAGAACTAGAATGTATTCCAAAACATTACATCTGCAGTAACAGTGCAAACCAGTGATTAGTGAGGTAAACAGCAATAGAAATGCCACTGGATCTCCGCATATTTTCCAAGATATAGATAAAAAATTACTTAATCTGTTTCAGAATATAAACTTTAACTTGTCTGTCATGCCAACTAAAGAACCTCTTCATTTCAGCAGGGAATTCTGTCAGGCCAATTTAAAGTCAAATTCAGGCTACCCATGTTCTACACTCATATCCTTCCTTTCCCCATATCTGTTTCCTTTTAAAATCCAGAAAATAATTGTAAAAAAAATGCATTTATACAGTGTCAATAGTTAATGCTCACTTTATAAGCATGCAAAAGCTGTGTTCTCAGTAGGCACATGCACGCAGAGCACACGTATACATCACATAAATATTTATAAACAGCTGGCCACACATACCATGGAATGCTTTGAGTTTGGAAGGGACCTTAAAGGTTACCTCCTTCCAACACTTCTGCACTGGCTGCAAAGCAGTGGTGTAGTCCTATCCTGCACCAGCTGCTGCTGGTAAGAGCCGCTGGGGGACGGGGATGGGGCAGGCAGGTACACCCCCTGCTCCTGTGAGGCCACAGGGCAAACAGAGTCACAAGACAGACCAGATGCTGTGCCAGCCCATGCCACAGCTGAGAGGCTGATCTTATTCCTGGCCTCTCACAGAAAGACAGAATATTCTGAGTTGGAAGGGACCCACAATAATCATCAAAGTCCAAGTCATGGCCCTGCCCATGACAGCTCCAAAAATCACACTGTATGCCTGAAAGTATTGTCCAAATGCTTTTTGAACA
Source organism: Pseudopipra pipra (assembly GCF_036250125.1). Classification (NCBI taxonomy): domain Eukaryota; kingdom Metazoa; phylum Chordata; class Aves; order Passeriformes; family Pipridae; genus Pseudopipra; species Pseudopipra pipra. The sequence goes on along the minus strand of NC_087549.1, from coordinate 32,590,139 downwards.
CTCTCTAGGTGTTGTGACCACTTCCCTGGGGAGCCTGTTCCAGTGCTCAATCACCCTCTGGGTGAAAAACCTTTTTCTAATATCCAACCTCAACCTCCCTTAACACAACTTCATACCATTCCCTCAGATCCTGTCAGTGGTCAGCAGAGAGTAGAGATCCGTGCCTGTCCCTCCATTTCCCCTCACAAGGAAAATGTAGACTGTGATGAGGTCTCCGCTCAGTCTCCTCCAGGCTGAACAGACCAAGTGACCTCAGCTGCTCCTCAGACAGCTTCCCCTCAAGACTCTTCATACCCCTCCTTTGGACACTTTCTAATAGCTTAATTTCTCTCTTATACTGTGGTTCCCAAAACTGTACACAGTACTAGAGGTGAGGCCGCACCAGTGCAGAGCAGAGCGGGACAATCCCCTCCTCGACCGGCTGGCGATGCTTTGCCTGATGACCCCCAGGACACGGTTGGCCCTCCTGGGTGCCAGGGCACTGCTGACTCATATTCAACTTGCCATCGACCAGGACCCCCGGGTCACTTTTCGCAGCATTGCTTTCCAGCATCTTGTTGCTATCTGTATATACATCCAGGATTACCATGTCCAAGGTGCAAAACCTAGAACCTCTCAGTTCACTTCTCTTCACTAGAAATGAAGTTGGAGGAAAAAATAATCAGTTCCCATGAACTGTCTTGCAGTGATGAAAATGTTTGGAAGCTTTGTGACAAAATCAGTAGACAGAATCAATACCCTCTAGAAGAATTTCATGCTGTTTTCATGGAAAGAAAACATTTTGTCCTGAAACGAGTTCTTTCACCCAGCGTGCAATGGGACGATTCACAGTCAGAGTCGAGGTTATGTCTGGTTTCAGTTATGTACTGAAAGAAGTTTCTTTATTCTTTTTTTCTATAGTTGCTGCAATTACTGAGATGTTATACATAATTTATCTATTTGGGAGCCATACATCAACTTCAGAATGTGTCAAATAAAGTATACTGAAGTCAAGTATCAGAGATAATTTAAGGCAGCAATTTCTTTCTTCATTGCCTAATAAGAAAAAAAGACAAATTAGGAGTCAGCATGAATGCAAACTTGAGAACCCTGTTTGCTTCTTTATCAAAAGAATTAAGAATCTGTTCATACATGCAATTGTTAGCAATATTTAGCCAATACATGTGCTACCACCATCACAACATCTTTCTAGACCCACTAGCTTCAAACGCGTCCTTAGGAACCCAAAACAGAAGTAGGCTACAGAGTCTGCAGTGATTTGCATAATGGGACTATGGATCTTCATCAGTAGTGGTTTCAACAATGAGAAAAGAGGCAGTTCCTGAAGAGGCACAAATAAAAGTTGGAACTGTTCTGTTCTGCATTCTGACTAAGTACTTGTTAAAGTCTCTCTCTTCATATAGTAGAGGTTGCTCCAGCTAATTCATGCAGTCACTCTGAATAGAAGATATTTTTTGGTTAAAGCTAAAGGTAGAAGTAGAAAACAAACAAAAAAATGAAGTCCAGTCACAAAAGTTCACATGCCCTGAGATAACATAAACAGGTCCCTTCTCATGATAAAACACATCACTATGCTATGTGAGAGAAGGGTGCATTTTTCAGGCATAGCCTCCCTGAATCCACAAAATCCTCAGTGCTGTACAGTCAGAGCAGAGCATCTCTTCTAACTCTTTGTCAGCTGCGGAAGAAAAGATCAAGATGACTAAGGCCAAAGAGAAGACGCTTCCTATTTTTTAAGGCAGAATGAGAGGCATAAAGAATTTTATCTGTTCTCAGGCACAAGCATCTGAAAGACAAATGGTTTCAAGGATCTTGAAGATAGACTGAATATCTGAATCAACTCAATACTGGGAATGCCCAACTGGAACCATGGGTGCCCGTGGAAGATTTCTGCTCAGTTCTGACAACTCAGAAATCCTCTCTTAGAGGAAGAGATTAGAGAATTTGACCCATTATCATCAAACTGTCATAGGCAGAAAGCTCCCCATTTGTCAAATTAAAGATGCTTGGGCCATGCTAGTTAAAAACAAAGTCTAGTGAGACCAGAGAAAAGTCTCAAATTCTTGCTATGTTTCATACTTAATTTCAAGAATGGACTGACTACTATACGAGCATTACCATGTGCTCCTTACTGCCTGCAAGGGAAGAAAGAGGAAGTGACAGACTGAGAAAAGTGCCCTCCTTTTGCAGCCCCCACCTCTGAAAAGGTTCTGGAGAAAGACTATTGCCAGACTGAGGTTAACTGGTTTAAGAGGCCTGTGTGGGTGGACCCATTGTCTTCAAGCCTTTTCCTGCTAAATTTGCCAACAATTATGCCAAACACAACAATGGTTCTGCAATATGGATAAATGTCTTCCAGACTGAAATGAAAAAGTCTTGTGAAACAGGCAACTAGGCAGTAAAGAATAATGCTAAATAAGCATAATGTTCACAGTGCATACCTACATATATGTAACACATACACAAACACACACATAATAGTGTGTGACAGAAAGTGCTACAAGACAATAAAACTTACCTTCACTAATTCAGTTTTGTCATCATCTTCCCTGTGTTGGTAAATGCACTGGCTGAGAACAGCATAAAGTCTTTCCATGCAAGATATACTGACGTTTTCAGTTGCCACAATAATAGAATCCAATACTTGCTGAAAAAAAAATTGGAAACTACAGTTCGGAATACCGCAGGATACATCCTACTTTCTTATATTGTTAAATAAAAGTGGTGCTTCAGAGAACTGATTAAATATATGACAAGATTTAACTGGAGAAAACAAAGTAATTTTTTATACTTCAGAGAAAAGGGAGGCTTACATTTCAGGCAATATTTTCTTACTCATCAGTGTATGAGATCAATGATCATAATTGCCAGTCATCTGCTTCTAAAACACCAGGGAATGACACAACCCACTCTGTCATAGAGTAGCTGCCACAGTAAAGCCACAGTTGCATTTCATTCAAAATGCAATACAAGGCTCTGGAAAATGCGTCTTTGGAAACCAGGGACAGATCTTTCAGATACAGCTGCAACAGCTGGAAACGGAACCATCCTTAGTTGCTCATCTTTACCCATTAGCTGAATGTGTACTGTGGCTAACATCAGTTAGCTCCCACCTTGCCACTCAAGGGTGAGTAAACTAGCTGTGTGACTGCCTGTAGCAAATTACCACTCTCTCATACAGTCCCTTCTTTTACCAAAGATGTGAATGTGATGATCTCTGGGAAAGCAATGCTAACATTCTAGTAGCAGCACTGCTGTGGCTGTTCAGTAGCTGTGTGTTGTGTGAGGCTATGAAGATGTAGCTTAAGAGAGCAGCCACACCAAAGAAAAATATTATTGCCTGACAACTGCTTGCTATCAAACTCTGCATCCCTCAGATCAGCTAGCACAAGATTTGAGCATTCCCTTCAACTTCATCCTATACAACGTGCAAAGAAGATGCACAAAAATCACACAGCGTTCTTTCAGCTGCTGCAAACACAAGAGATAGGATGTGACAGAGGTTCATGGCCAACATCCCATATGAAACTATTTCCAATTGCTGCCACATAGGTAACTGTATGCTCTGTATGTTCATCAAGTTCTACACGTATTACCAAGCAAAAAAGCAAACACACACACACACACAGAACACCAAAAAAAACCAAACAAAAACCCAAAAGTAACCAAACAAAAACCCCATACGAAACCAAGCAGCTACAGTTTGGAGGAGCTCTCTGGTACAGGCAGCAAGTTCCAGTGACACCCATGTTAAGGAAACAAGTTTTCTAAAAGATGTGTTTCCAGATTGTAGCTCTCTGCTTGCAGCTGAAAGAAGTATAACTCTACCATTTCTCCAGTCAGTAGGCAGTAACTTTGAATTACACGCTGTTAACACCCTGACTCTAGAAAAGCCTATGTGGTCTCTTGAATTACACAGGCACACATGAACAACAGAACCCCCTGAAATTTACTTCCTTAGAAAGCCAGCTTAGAAAGTTAGTTTCACCCCTCCAAACCAGGCCAACTCTTAAAAATGTGACAGAAATTGTGTTGAGAAGCCACTTCACCAATGGAGATTTCTCTCTGGTCACATTGTCCCCACACAGGGGAAACATCCAGGTAATACTCCTTTTCTCATCATGGCAGGTAAAGAAAGAGCAGCCTCCACTGCTTTGACCAACCTCCAGGACTTCAACCTAGCAGTTTCTCGAATTCTCCTCAAGGCTATATTCCCTGAAGGTCAGGTCCTTCTTCTACCCTCTTATGCAGCGGAATCTCTCAACCCAGCTCATGCAGAGGAATCTTTTTTGCTCCCTGCAGCTAGGCCTATTTTTGCCTCCTTCCCCAGCTGTAGCCTAGGATAGCAACTTCTCTCCTGCAGGGGCCTGGAAAAACCTTGTAACACTGCAACTGTATGAAGGCAAAATTTTAACACTGGATTTTGAAAGCATTTGAGAAAAGCAGGTATTAGTATTTTATCCAGGTTGAGCTTTAGGTCAACCTGCTAATTTCAGGTTTCAAGTAATCACTGCTAAAAATCAAGGCCCTTTTCCAATTCCTAATAAATGAAAACAAGCGAACAGCAAACCGAAAAAACGCCTGCATCCCCAGTTCATCATAAAAACTGCTAAGACATTAATAACCAACAGTAGTAGCAGGTAGTCAGTGGGCTATTTTAAAATTTAACAAGCCCTTTTACATTAAAAATTAGGAAGAGAATCCAGTCTCCTAAAATTTAGTTCAGCAAAAACAAGAGCAGCAGTCCACACCAGCTGTGGAAACAACAGTCATAGTCCATCACAAGCTGAATTATTTCACAAGCTGTATATCCCTCTCATAAGTTGTTTGAATTGGCATTGGTTAACAACTGACTTAATTTAAAACCACAGAGGTACCAAGAAAATGTCCTGCTTCTGTGTTAACAAAATTGAAATTAGACTTACTTTGAGCTCAGAGTAATCCACAGACACTCCCTGTGTGGGAATTTTCATTGCTTTCCTGTCACATACTCGCGGTTGCTCATCCACCTGAGAACGTCCCGCATAATTTGTATGACGTACTTGTGAATCTGGAATGACACAAATTTCTTAAGGCATGATTTCTCTTTATCTGGACTACAGCATCAGTGAAGTATCCTGTACCTGGAAAAGAGTATCTCTTTGCAACAGAGACATAAGTGTTACCATTTTTTCACTGAGCAATGCTTGACTTCTCCTTTCTTTCTGGCACTGCTCCATAAAAACAAGAATTGGACACCAAAAAAAAGCACTAGAGAAAAAAGGCAGGGTAAAACCAGGAAAAAAATAGTCATGCTGCCACAAGAGCACTGCACAGTAAAACTCTGGTAAAAAAAAAGAAAGGAGCAGTAAAAAAAAAAAAGTATTTTAGATTAGGAAACACATCTTACGTTTCAAACATTAGGACATAATTCTTCTATTCCACATGTGACTCTTCTATTCCTCACTGCTTACAGTACAGTTTTTTAACTTAAACTGCTTATTACAGGGAAGATACTTGTACAATAGGTATGAATCTTTAAAATAGGTACCATTTGAAAAATGAACTGCAGAATCAGAAAAAAGAGACACTGCATAAAACTGAATTTGGTCAGCATAACTAGAGGAGCAGCATCATTATGCAAGAAACACTGTGCTTATTTGAGAGACACGCAATGGAAGTAACAGAATGGAATTAAAGAAGGCTAAAACCTAATAAATAGTTTAACCCTCCTAAAGGAGAGAAAGGAGATAAATGACCTCTTTGACCTTTCATTTACCATTTGAAGGTCCATCTTCAGAAGTTCCAGCTTTTTGCCAATCCGGCATGCCACTCGTCTTTCTTAGGTCTGAATGTTCAGGAAGTACGACACTCTTCCTTTCAGTAGGAGATTCAGCCACAAGGGTCACTTTCTCTCTTTCATTTTCTGTCCCATTTTTCTGTTGTCCTTGAAGTACATTTTCATGTTCTTCCACAGGAGTATCCTGGGAAGACGCAAACTGAACATTCTTCATCTTTGCTGCAATACTGGAAGAGTCTTCCTTCGTTTTGTGTTTTCTTTTTGACTTATCTACAAAGAGATACAAGAAAAAGTAATCCAAACCATTAACAAAACAGTTCTTTCTCCAAAACGCAGCATCGTCATTTCCTTACTTGCAAGGAAAATGACCACAGCTTAAGTACCATTGTCCATCTCCCTACATGTGTCTAGAGAAAAAGTTGCAAGTTAATGAGGTCAGTTTGCTAGTAGATATATTATAGGCAGAGAAAGGGAACACACTGCTCCATGTAGCTAAAAACTAGTTGAATATTCAGAAACAGCCACGTACAATGTTTTGGACTTCAAGCTGTAAGTGCCATTAAATGTCAGTTGGGTCATCAAGGCCAGGCTCTTACAAAGTCAAGCACCCACTGCACTTGAATTTCATAACCACACTGAATGAATGACCTCAGGATTTATCCCACCTTGTGAAGCATAATAAAAAATTTAATGCCTCCATCATGAAAAACCAGGCATCACAGGAACCTGCTGTTAGGCCACAGGAACAGAGAAGGTAGCATTGACTTTATCAACTTCTCCAAGAAAGTCTGAATAAAACTTAACTTGCCATTAGAGGAGGGGGTACTGGCATCCGCAGGCACTGCTGGCATCATTATTTTTTCACTACACTTTGGGACTGTTTCCTTACACCCTGCAGAGCAAATAATTGTTTCTTGCATAGTTGTTTACAAAGAATGAGACAAGTCTTAAAATCCTCAGCATCAAAAAATATACCTCTTTCCTTACGAGATTCTTTAATTTCTTGGCAGCGTTGTTCAAAATCTTTAGCCAGTTCGTGCCTCACTATGGAATATGCAGTATCACTCAAAGCATAAGCTTTGTGTCTCAGGAGGCAATCTGAAATGTTAGTTGGAACTGAGCATTTTCTACTAGACAATGAAACCCTTTATTTTGTTTTACTTAGAATGATTTTTCTCTTTTGATAGGCAGGTTCTGAAATGTTATCTCAGATAGTATTTTCAGCATAGCAACAGAAAAGTTAATTATTAAAGCAAAAGCGCTAGTTACCAATCAACACATCTACCACAATTTCATGAGCAAACAGTTTATTTACAACCTGGCAATTTTAAACAACCCCAGAGAGCATTTCTTCCCACACCTATTGTCTGCAGATGACATTTACCAATTTACACCTTTAAAATTTTTCCAAACTAGGGATAAAAAGCACATCCTCACCTCCAGGACTTTCATATGGTTTATACTCTAAAGCATTGCTACAGATTAGATCAATGTCCTTCAGAAAATCTCCTGCAGTTAGATACTGGTGCATGTCAATCTTGGAGAGAACTGTTGAGAGGTCCATGGGCTGTTTAATAACCAAAATTTATTATTATTATTATTATTATTAATTATATTTACACTTTTATATTGTTATATTACTATAGATAATGACCAAAACAGCTACATATCTCCTTTCCATTGCAACCACATTGTTCTAAAATAAACCTTATATATATAAACACCAGTCATTCAGTGTTATTTCACTCTAATCCACCCCAAGGGATTTATTAACAAGAACCTCAGTTACCCCACCTTCAGGGGAGGGTTGTAACAACATCTATTTTCAAATGAGCTAACTGGACGATTTCTTTACTCAGACCTTAAAAGGAGCCTACTGACTAGTTTAGATTAGGACATCTACATTTGTTTAGATTATTCAAATCTCAGAAACTACAAAGAAAGTAAAAGACAAGTCAATGGATGCTTAGGAGAATGGGACTTCACTGAAAGGCAAAGCTATCTTAAAACTAAAACTGTCGATTTGAAGTATGTGCCTCTGGCTTAGACTTACTCAATAAATTAAATGAGAGATGTATGGGAGCAAGGAAAAAACATGCAGCCCTTATGGTTGATCTTATACTGAGGAAAGGTACAGATAAAAGTGAAAATAGAATCTGAAAAGTTATTTGACAAGCTGCTGCTTCTACTCCTGTCCTCACAGAAACTATTGATAGTCAATTAAAGAGCTTTTGGCTTTAATAAAACAACCATATAGGTACTGTTTATAATTACAGACAAAGAGATCTCTCTGCTTTTTTTTTCATCGGCAAACTGTGTTGGCATTTGGTGTAACTGGAACTTGGATTAGATGATCCTTGTAGGTCCCTTCCAACTGAAATATTCTAAAGTTTTAAAAACATTTTAAAAGAACACAAGACTTTCAGTGAAGACTCAAATACAGACATTTGAGAGCCTCAAGGAGTCGACAAAAGTAAAAGTAAAATTCACGTCCTGCTTCTTGGAAAATCAGAATAGTATGGTCCTAAAAACAAAGATAAACCTTCCTAGAAACAGCAAACACCAAGAAACATACACAAAGAGAAATTATGAATACACACAGACATTACAAATCAACACTAATTTACCTCCTCTGGGTCAACAGGCTTCATAAATGGTCTGAAACGTCTGTCAATGACAAGTCTATGAGCCACATCCCTTAAGTAAATTCTAAGTTCACGCAATGTATCCTCTTCCTGCTCCTCCACCTGTCTTATTTCTTCCTCTGTCAGCTGTCGAGGCTTAGGTGGTGGTGCTATGGGCAAGACTTCCAATGGTTGCCAAGCTTAAATTAATCAGGAAATGATAGTCAATTGATGGTACTCAAATGCAAGCACGTGAGAAATGACTGATAAAAAATTACCACCAAAGCAAATACTGTATTAGCTGTTAACTTACAGTTAGCAAAGTTTTATACGTAGAATATCCTCCTCACCTGTGTTGGTTTTTGATGCAGGAGGTTGAGCAGCTTGCTTCATAACTAAGTCCTCAAAAAAATGTCTTCTTTCAGCACAGGTAGGCCGCGGGACTTTGAAAACTTCTTCATATTCATTATTAAACAATGCTTTTATCTAAACCATGAGGAGAAAAGATATTTCAGATAAAGAAGGCCACACAAATTTTTTATATTCTGTTCCAAAAGGATGAGTACCTCTCTAAATTAAACTGAATACTCATCTGGATAAGACAATCAATGAAAAGTTATCTTCTTGGCCTTAAAAGGCTAGATTTTTATAGCATGGCAAATTAATAAAATACTTTCTTTAAAGAATACCTTCTAGAGTTCAAGCTCCATTAACAAGCTGCAAGATAAACCACTGAAAGAGGGGTGGCATTCACCACCCCCAAGACTGTATTATTTTGTATTTACCTGCCTTGCTATCTTTTAGCTTGAATCTTTATGGCAACCACAGAGGGAAACAGGCAAGGCTCAGCAGAAAAGTGCTGGCTTTTTAGTCAGGTGTTTGGGTTTTCTTTAATTATATTTTTAATTAATTTAAATGAGGTGTCCCAAATTGCATACTTCCAAGCTGTACTCCACTTTTTCCATCTCTACTACCAAAAGGTATGGAAGGAATTTCAATCCTTATTTTAGGAGGCCTTTATTAACAGTATAAAAACTCCTGTTACTGAGACAAAATAATCAGAGCATAATATTCACATTTTGAACACCTTCCTTTAGTGAACACTTTCAGATGTCTACAAAGCTCAGCATATCCTCTTAATCAATTTTGTTAGGGAACACAACTAAAAATTTATTTCAAAGTTACTTAAACAGGAATTGGACCTTAGCTTTCTAATTTGTCAAGTTTTCACCCGGATGAAGACTGTAACTGAAATTTTTATAAAATAATTTAAATTTGAAGTTATACTCCATCAGTTAACTGTGTGACCACCATATTTTTTTCGGTATAAATATTTTCAGAAAAACAGTCTTTTTCTTAGCTACCTTTCAAGCGCCATATATTCTTCACTAAGGACACACCTAACCATCTTGAAGCCACTGAAACAATTGTGTGAAGCAAATCTATATATCTGTCTAATAAGTTTGAGTATGTGAGAAGGGAGAAAAAGTTGGGTCAAAGTCAATCTTTAGTCAGAAAATACTTTAGAGAAATGCTTTCATCATCGTTTTGTCTAAGCAAGTTTTAAGAAACCTGGTTTGGGTTTGAGTATGAATTTGCTTAAGAGCAGCACAGCACTCCAGTGCTTCAGGGAGTTATAAATTAAGAAGAAATTGAATAATAAAGAAAGAAAAGTATCAACAGAAATACCTCTTCTGGGAGATCTCTGTATTGCACATCAGATGTCGCAAGGAGCAAAACTGGAGTAAACCTTGGGATGTTCTGCAGTAGTGTTGTAAAAACAGATTTCAGTGTAGGTCCAACAGTCGCCCACCAGGAAGGGATTTGTGGGATATATATGATACTTGGTGCTGTTCTTTGGGCTTCTCGCATCAACTGGTAAAATGAATGCTTGGGTAAGAGAACTACATCATGTAGAAAAGGCTACTAAATGATTACATATCAGTCAAACTATCTTATGAAACAGGAGTACCTGATGCCAAAATATCAAGACAAACCAATAAATGAATGACTCCTAACAATATGGTAAAATTTTCACTTTTACTAAAATACAGACATCGCTACAGAGACAGAAACAGACCTGAATCTCTGTCGGATTTCAAAACTAACTTAGGCGTAACATAACTCCTAAAGAGCCTCAGAACTCAGGTGATGTGGTGGTGTGCCTGAAAAATCAAAGACTAACCCTTCAGCAAGATGCATTAGCCTGGAAAAATCGCTACACGACTGCAACTATCCCATTTTCAGTTCAGAGTGCATACACACCCAAGACAGACGGAAGCACAGTCTGAACAAAGAAAGACCTATGTGAAAAGATGAGGACTAACACTGTACAAGAAGCCTGGTTATAATTCATAACTTCAAGCACATTTTATAAGAGGTAACCAGTCCTTAGCCTGTCTGAAGAGCTAAGTCACTCACAGCCTCTCATTACCAAAGGATCCACCAGACCAGATGATGTGCTTTGAAGACCACAGTCTACTGCCTCCAGATGGCACCTCAATCACAGAAGACAACATGTACCATGTACCTAGTGCATGAGGGAAGCCGCAACAGTCCTTTCACGCAACAAATTTCTCCATGCACTGTTTCAGATTAACAACCTGGAAAGGCGGTGTTCCTCCTACGTGACAAATTAGTATCCAGTCACATAATATGTCTGTCCTGATTTGTACAGCTCTCAAATGCTGCTACTAAAGATTCAAATGTTTTAATACAGTGATGCCAAACAATGAAATGGATTTCCTGCCAAAAAGTGAAAAAGAAAAACAGCACTAATCTACTTATATTTCATTTTTCTAGTTAAGGAAAACACGCCACTGCACAAATCCAAGTGTTCCGTGAATTTTAATTATTTTACTGCATGTACTGCAGCAGTATAAGCTGTATATATATGTGTAAAAAACGAAACTATTCTTTTCCTCAAAACCTTGGCTGCTCGACAGATATAATTAAAAAAAAAAAGCTACAAAATGTGCATGACATGCCGTCAGTTTGATGCAGAGCCATCTACTGGTAACACAGTAGAAGCAACAAAAACAACTTTCTGGATCCCACTGAGACCAGCAGGATTTCCTGCCACAAAGAAGGGTTTATTAGCAGCACCTCCCAGCTTCCAGAGCTGCTAGCAACATTCTCCTTGCTTCATTTCAAATGAAAAACATGGCTATGTATAATATCCTTACTTGGTATCATCTCATGTAGAAGAAAAGTGGATTTTAAGACAGAAGTAAATGTAACACAACGTTGAAATCAGGCCACCTCCATTAACAATCAATTTTGCGTACTTCACTATTTTGTATACAGTTCACCAATCCTACAAGATTAACAAGAAAAAAAAGCTACCTGTATACATGTTTCATCTGGTGATGTGCTAACAAACAAAGTTGGTGTGTCTAGTGTATAAATTGGAAAGTTTTCAAGGGTATGTATTACTGCAGCTGCCAAATCAAAAGCTTGCCCAGATCCTGGCTCTTCAACTAGTAAGAACCGTGGCCTGTAAGAGGTTGGCTGGTCACGAGGATTTCTAAAGCAATAAGAAGAAAATAAGTTTAAAGATGAGTAATGAATAGGCACACAGATGTTAATTTTTTTCCTATGCACTTCTTTTTTTTGTAAATGCACTCCCTCTTCCACCATATAATAAGTTGGTCTGTGACCAGGAAGCCTACTTTCTCACAAACTGGTACCATACCTCCACTAAGGAACCCTGCAAGTCCCCAGCATGTCTGCTATTCCTTTGGCTGGGTTAAGTAACAGCTCTTAAATCCAACAGGGGGACTGGCCAGCCAAGTACACACACAACAACTGGTCAGTAACCTGATACAGGGCAGAACAACTCTTTCTCTCAGCGCAAACCAATTCAGGTCTCTTCACTGCCCATACACAACCATTTTCATTGTGTCTTGACTTTAGGTAACTGTGACATGTCTACACCTGTCAAGGTTAGCTGAAATTTGGCCATAGTTCCTGGAGATGGTGGGAAGGAAGGTGCAAAACATATCTAGGAAAAAAATTAATGTGGGTACTGAAATACATCAGCAGTATCTGAAGAAACACATGATTTGACTAGTTAAATTACAGCAGTACACTACATACGCATAACATTTATATTTATTTTATTCAGTCATTCCAATGGTTTCATCTTGAGTAGTCTCTTAATTTTCTGGTAATCTTGCTTCACTAGTGTGAAACACACTTGTGAAGAGGTCAGCAGAGGAATAGAAACAGAGAAAAATAACTGACCCGACAGTGACAATGATAATATATTTTTTTTAACAGTTGGTTTACAGGACAACCACAATTAAAACATCAAAATATTTACATAAACTCAGTAGGTTAAAGATACAAAATACAGACATTGTTCAACAAACCATTTCTCAATTTCGTTTCTGCTATGTAATCAGCTACAGGTTTAACAATCTTGGAAAGTAAAAGGACAAAAGATGGCTACACAAATCCACAGGGTTTTTTAAGCTAAAAGGACAGAGAGCACATTTTTTAGGTCTTGAGTCTTCCAAGGAATAGCATGGATTAAACCAACATGTTCTAATAATCTGTGAACCCCTTTCACTCAGGAAAAGAGGTGTGGGCCATTCAGTTTGATGGGTTAGTACACAGTTGTATCTTCACGCTTACTTCTTGCAAATATTGATCACCACACACACAACCCCTTAACTCCATCCTGCACCCTTCACACCAAAACAGTTTACAGACCTGGCCATTTTAAAAACGTAACCATAAAGGGGGCAAACATACCTGCTGAAAGTGCGGAATTCTGCCTTTTCGTGATCAGGTGTTTTATGAGTTGGCTTCTCTTCAGAGATTGGTGGTGATTCCTCATCACTGTCAATCACATAATTTCCTACAATAGGATTTAAAGACAACAGAAGTTTGTCAACTTTCCTGAATAGTCCATATCCCTTGCATCAATACATCTTCAAAATCAGTGCTGGAAAACACTTCTCTTGTATTTTGTCATTTGAATGCTATTTTCTGAAGAGTTCATTCTACCACAGATCCAAGGAAATTGCACAAAGCTGTCCTACGTCCCATGATTTGCATTAGGTATTACCCTGCTGTTGACAAAAACTTGTTTTTCTCCTTAGAATAAAGACGACTAAAACCAACTTCTGTAGTTTCCAGACACCTGAAAAACCCTTCTCCCTCCACGTAAGCATTCATTTGGAAAGAGGTGCCTCATACTTTAAACCTTAGATCCATCTCTGAAATGATAAATGCAACTTTAGCTACTGTTAGAAACTGGGTGCTCCAGCAAAGAACACGTAGCTGTCTGCTGCATACTGTGAGTCACTCACAGCTGCATCCTACATTGTGCACATGCAAAGTATAAAATTGTGCTGTAATTACAGCTGATAGGTTTGTGTATGTTGACTGCACAAATCAGAAGTTTTTCTTCGGCAGATTTTTAAACAAATGGATGTTATTATCATACCTTGCTGTTGGCTCTTCTTTAGTGCAAGCTCTGCATGGGGAAATACTCTCTGCAAGGCTTGTAAAATTCTTTCCAGTGTGTTTTTTAACAGTGGCTTTGAAATAGCTGATAGCGCTCGCCCAGGGGAAGGCACAGCCCTCTGTGAAGCTGGAACAGTCTTCTGCATGGCCATGGAAAAATAATTTGCTTTTATTTTAATCAAATCCATGTTTATCTGCAGTCTCTCTCTACTTTCATACAGCTGAGGATAGCGATGCCGCAAAGCACAGAGGCCAGTTTCAGCACATAAGGCTTTAATATCAGCACCACAATATCCTAACAAACAAAAAAAGAATCAAATGTTATGTCAGTCTCAGAATTCAAGGCCAAGATTTCTAAACTGCAGCACTGAAAGACTTTGTATGCAGCCAAAAAATTACCAGATTAAGAGACAATTGAAAGAGTTCCTGCACTGCAGAGAAGTTCTGTTACATGGCTCACAGCCTGATATTCTACACTTAAGAAGCAGCCTGCTCATCAAAACTTTGCTCCTGGGAAAGATGCCCCAAACCCATTCAATGTTCTGAGAGACAAAAAGAAAATTGAAAGCAGTATCTAACTTTGTTTGCTCCCAAGGCATGTCAGCTGCCTCACTGCCTTGCTCTGCAGCAAGGCACGAGAGCTTGAGTACTGCCTGGTAGAAGCTGAGGTTTCCTAGGACTCAAGTTGCGTGCAGTAACCCACACTGTTTTCAAACTTACCAACACATACTTCAGCCAGCTCTTCAAGTAAATTGTCCGATGGCTTCGGGTTCCAGTCTCGTGTGTGAATTTTGAAAATCTCTTTTCTTGCCTGAAAACAAAACAGTTGCATTTTAGTTTGCCCTAATTTTTCTCTTAAAAAAACAACTACAATGCAAACCCACAAAACCTTTTACACTAATAAAAATACTTTTCTTATCTGGTAAACTTTTAAGTATTTTAAAGGTCAGTTATTAATATGCCCTTTGCATTTTCAAGTAGGAAATTTAATAATTCGCTACCTGTTACAACATTGTTACACTAAACTCTTGCTGGGGCCTGCAGTGAAGTAAAAGGCATTTATATCTTCCATAAAAAGTGAGTTTTCACAAGTGTGAGACCTAATGATGCTGGAGAAAAAAATGTAGCAAAAACCTTTCTCAAACGGAGATTTTTTTGTCAAAGAAAATTCTCTCAAATTTAGCAAAATTTCATGGTGACAATCTCCTTTCTTCATCAGATTTGATTTTCTGCCAGTTCATTCAAGTAAAAGACCACTCGCACTTTCTTTCAAATTGCTAGAATTGCTACCAAGAAGAACAATAAGTATGACTTAAACTACTGTCACTGATCCAGAAAATGTCAAATATTGCCTATTCTCATCCCAGATCTTTGCAAGACTTTCACTGAAGTATTTCTTGGTACACAGATTAATTATGGCAGATTTCTAGAATTCTTCCACAGTAGGGAATTATGTATTAGATTTGTTTCATGACACCTCATCTCCTCTTCCTGAGAGCAGATGAAAACTGGAGACAAATGTTTGTGTTAAATGCACTGTTTGGTGTACTTTTACTAGCTTTCAATTCAATAAGCCTTTTTCCAAAAAGTGCTAAGAAATATCAGTGATAGTCAGAGAGAAAACATAAAAAGAGGGTTCCAGCTTTGCACACCATCTCCCCACAACCCCAATATTTTTTGATCGCTCTACATCCATTTTTCATTGCTTAGGTATTGCAATTAACTAGAAGACTTCCAAGTGCTGCAACTGTGCAGTGTACTTCCCATCTTAGTCCAAGTCCCTGTTAATAAGTTCCAGTAAGAACGTCAAATCCCAACATAATTCACTCCAGTACCACCCTTGATCAAAGTTTTTGTTACCAACGAAGAACTCGTGTGCACACCATTTCTTTCGTTTCCAAGATGCTACAGCAGTACTTTATAACTAATTCATACATTCATTCTTTCTTAAACACTTCAGTGACTGGCAGCATCCCATTTGCTTCACTAGTTACTGCAAAACCAATACTAATTACAGAACTAATTACTTGTTGAAATCATCATAATGATTTGAAATAATCAGGATGAAGGACCACCGCCTCCCTAAGATCTTGCTTTATGGTGAACTTGCCACTGGCTGCCGCAAGAGAGGAGCCGCTAAGAAAGATTCAAGGACTCCCTGAAACAACATCTCAGCCTTGGCCGTATTGATCACCATAACTGGTCTACTCTGGCCTCAAATTGGGAGGCCTGGAGACACACCATCTATAACGCAGCTGTCTCCTTTGAGAACACACGCAGGATCACTCTCGAGGAGAAAAGGCAATGCAGAAAGAACTGTGTTCTGCAGAATACACCATCTAAAGAGTCTTTCTGCTGTGCCTTTTGCAATCGGATATGTCTATCTCGTATTGGCCTCATAAGTCACCAACGTGCCTGTAACAAATGTGGATAGAGCCTTCCCAAATCTTCGTTCGTGAAGCCCAGCCATGATATATTCAGTACGAGGTTTGCCCTCCACAGTACAACACAGTCCCTCCAGACAGCCCTCTTGTCCAAGCTGTACACTACTGATGGAAACTTGCACAGCTCTGCAATGCTGCCTTGTTACAGGGGTTTGTTATAAAGGTGGACTTTGCTACATAAGCATTAAGGTTGAGTTGAAGTTTTGACCTCTTTGTTTGGCAAGGTGAAGCGGAATTCTCGTTCAAAGCGTCCAGGTCTTCGTAAGGCAGGATCTATAGAATCCGGTCTGTTGGTAGCTCCAATTACCACAATCTCTCCTCTGCTGTCTAAGCCATCCATAAGTGTCAGAAGTGTCCCCACAATAGAGCTAACAGAAAAATACAATTTTCATACACTGGTTTAGGAATTTTTTTTCAGTTCCACATCACTCAAAAGGACAACTTCTTATTGATGAGATGCTGGTTAGCAGAAGACTTGTTATAAGACATAACAAAATACAGATAACGTATCACAGACCTTGTGCTGATATCAAACTTAGGGATTGTTTTCAATTACTGTTTAAAAATCATCTGAAATTCACTGGCACTGAATTACTAGTTTTCAAGATAAATGAATGTGTCACACCAAGTTAAATAGGTTGCGGTCTTCTTTTCACAAAGATCAAGTAGCTACTATGTAGATACAAAACATGTCCTACCTATGAATTTGGTCTTGTTTACCAGACCGTACAGGAGCGAGAGCATCAATCTCATCAAAGAAAATAATTGAAGGTCGCATCTGGTAGGCCTACAATGAAAACACAGGAATATTGACATTAGTAAAACAGCATTATTTGAAAGAAAAAATGCATGAAAAACATTCTGGTTGGAAAGGCACAAACTAGATTTTTCACACTAGCATCAGGGAACTCTACTAATTGAGCTAAGAGAGTGAAGAGGCACAAATAACAAAAGACAGAAGCCTATGTCAACCCACTGAGACTGGGTGACAAGAAACAAATCATACCAGTAGTTTTTACAGTTATTTGGCAACCACCAAGAACAGAGACAGGATCTAACTCAGTTATAGGTTCAGGAAGCAACCCTCTGTTACCAATTTAAATGACCATGCTTTCAGCCTGCATCTGTTTCCCTCTGATCTAAAGTCACTACCTCCTGCTTCTTGAAACTTCTTTTGTGACTGTTTGTGTGGCTGCTGGGTTTTCTGGGGTTTTTTGGGGTTTCTTATTGGAGGGCAGGGGAGTGGAGGTGGTAGTGGTGGCACGTGGCAGGATTTTCTTGTCTGTTTTACTAGTCTTTCCCAATACATGTCAAGATTTCAAGCCCCTAAAACTCCACTGAAGAAGGAAACACTGACAGTCCCATTTCAGTGGAAGGAGCTGACAAAACATGAAAAAGAATGAATTCTTCTTAACCACAGAAAATTAGTTACAACTTGGTCAAAATGCAGGGCATGTTTCGACCTTACCTGCTCAAATAATAAACGAAGCTGTCGTTCAGATTCTCCTATCCATTTATTCAAGCATTCAGCACCTTTCCTCATAAAAAAAGTTACTCTCATGTCACCTTGACTGCATTCATTAGCAAGTGCACGAGCAAGCAGTGTCTTTCCAGTCCCCGGTGGACCATAGAATAGACAGCCTCTACAATTTAAAAACATACACTAAAAAAATGACACAAGAAAAAACATCGTGGAAAAGTAGCTGTTACAATCCCCCATTCCTAAAACACACAACTCCGCTCTCCTAAACAAAATACTTAATGGATGAGATAGCGGTAATAGCTGAAGTGTGCGAAAAGTCAAAAGTGTTCCTACGCAATTCAACAAGGTAGCAAACAAAATGAATAAAGAGGTGATGCAGAAATACAAAACCTTGAGAAAAGATTGTAGTGTCCCAAAAAGACACTTAAAATTTCTGACAAACCAACAGGGGTGATTGGAGCCAAACAAGAAATAAATTCCAGTGCAGAATCTCAGACTGGGCTAACTTTACAATGATACACTGCATATACATTCCTGTTTTCATGAAAGGCAAGATTTTATAATAAAACATTTAATTCTCCCTTGAAAAACTTTAAGTTTTTGAAGAGGAAGTAGTCTAAAGCTGGAAAGATATTCTGCATTTCTGCATTTCCATCAACTAGAAAAGCCAGTACAGTGCTGCTTCAAAAAGAATTTCAATGAATAAAGAAGCAAAACACAGAAATATTTTCTTTTCATTGTTTGCAATACTTTTGAAGTTGCTGAAGGCAAAGAATTTAAAGTCCTAGTTCAATATACCACAACTGAGTTTTGCTGACCAAGAATATACAAAGCTAACAATTAAATCTCTAAGAATTTTGTTTCGTAACACAGAAGTCACTTAGCTGTGTAAGATGCAGACAGTTTCTTATTTTAGCTCAAGCACAACAAGCACTGCAAGCTTTTAGTTGCATGTCCTATCAATTGTAAAACTGATACTTTAGCACTTGAAAAAAAAAAAGAGTTGGTGGGAGAGGCAACTGGACTTTCATAAAACAAACCACAGTTGACTATGAGTAGACAATTCCTTCCTACTTACAAACTAATCAAGTCCATTTGTATATGGGACTCTAAAGTAAACATTTCCAACTCTGGGTCTGAAAGGCACTTTTAAAAGATAATCTCACCACTCAGTAAATCTTTGGACCTACATATATACTGGATTCTATCCATTTTTTAAACATTACACTTTACTACTGTTAAAAAACAAAACAAAACAACACTGCTGAGAATTTTGAAGCATGGGAACATATTGATACCTCAGTTGAATATTCCCCTGAAAATAGGTGAATGAGAACTTATAGTGTTAAACCGTGTCTGTTACCTTGGAGGTTCAATTTTCAGTCTCTCAAAGATTTCTGGATAAAGCAAGGGAAAAATGACCATCTCCTTTAAAGATGAAATGTGGTCAGAAAGACCACCCACGCCATCAAATTGTACCTAAAGTTGAAGTCAACAGAACACATTTTATATGTTAAAGAAAAATGCAACCTCAATAAGGTTCCATCAGAAATTAGACATCAGCACAAAAGAAATGTTCATGGCAATTTTCAAATTGCTTGAGAAAACTGTAAACTGAGGGAGCTGTAGAGGACAAACCTCTCACTGACACAATGAATCAAAAATACTTACTGCATCTATTTGCATTTGCTCAACACCAGCCAGACTGGCTCCAATTTTTCTGGTATTCTTGTCAACTCCCTTTAAGTCACCTTTCTGAAAGCTGAACAGAAGAGATCTGACTTGAATTAAGGAGGAAAAAAAAGGTGCTTTCTAACTTATGATGCAGATAGAAGATTTCTGATTTTCTAATGATAGCAAGTGAATGCAGAAGACATTAAAAATCAGCATAAACTTCCTAAATAGTCAAATATTCATTTCAACTTTTACATTTAATGGCCATGATTAAATAAAGGAAAATGGTCACTCCAGACTTTAAACCAAGTTAATCACTTTAACAACTCTTAGCACTTAGGAATATCCATGCCAGTCAACACAGCAATTATAGGAATGCAAGCTTAGAACAAGTTATTCCATATGGAGAGACCATGGACTGACCTTGATCTGTATGATGGAAGAATCCCTCCCCTCCCCAAACACACTGATATGTTTCAAGTAGTTTTACCTTCTACATTCAAAAAGTTACAGTCCAAGAGAATACTTATTTCAGTGGAGATTAACATTATAAAGGCTGCCCACCACTCCTGGACCTTCCTGAGGACTTTGGAATGTGTGGGCCAGAAGATATGTCTGAAAGACGTCAGGCTGAAAACTTTTTTGTTAGACTGGTACTAAAATAATTTTTCTAGAGCATTTGTTAAGTAACAAAACCTATTTCCCCTATTTATAACATTTTCTGTTATGGTGATTTTCTTTCTGAATAAACCACGGTAAAGTACAGAAGCAGTAAAATTTTACATTAAGAAATTACATCAAAATGTGTGTCTCTACCCCTTTCCCCATTCTCACCTAGAAATCAAATTGTTTATTAAAAATCAACTCTAAAAATCCAGTTTTAGACAGTCCAGTTACAGTTGTCAATACCAAAAGATATGATTAAGTATGGCCACAACTTAGAAAGGGTACAAGATGGAGATGGCAACACTCCATGGATAGGCATATGCAAAGTCCTCCCAGGTAGACTCCTCCCTCCCGTATTCTCCAATTTCATTAACCTTCTTAAATTTTTCTTCTTCCTCTGGATCTCAAAATCCTCATGATTAGATGAGGAAGGGGAATCACTGTTTGGCACCGCACATCTCTGTCTGCAAACATTCAAATAAACAAACAAACAATTCAAAGTAAAAAATTAAAATGTGCACTAAGTAATAAGAAAATTTAACTGAACGCTATCTCAGAGTTTACTCTGAGGTCTAATAAGTTTTCAGATCATCAGACTCCTTAAGAATCTGATTTCAAAGTACATTATTTGATTTTTCTTAGGAAGGTAAAATGTTTAACTAGTATGCAAAGAAATTTCTTAACCAAGCTTCTCCTTTTGTCCAATCTCTCTCTCACATACACAAATCAAGTTTCACTTAGCATTATGTAGCCAGTCTGTGAACCATTAATCTTTTAAACTCATTTAAAAATTTGGCTTCAAAAATCCTTCCTTCAATAACTGTCTGCTCTCAAGGTTGCTAAACAAAGTGTTCCTATCTAGCAAGGGATAGATAGGAACTCTCTGCTCTAACTGCTTACAGGATCTGATACCGCTTTGTCATTACTATTACAATTTATAATTTCATTTAGCATTTTTCTTGTTTAAGGATACTTTCATACAGAAACATGAACTGATTCCAAAGAGACACCAGAATCAGTGTTTGAGTGATTAAAAAAAAAGTCCATTAAAACTTTCATACAGGCCCTCCCTCTATCTAAATTTTCTTTGGTTTTAAGAAAACAATTTACATCCCTCAATATTAAATAGTCTTAAGATTTTCAGAGGGACATTCTGCCTTCAGTTCCAGAACAAATAGATTTCAGTTGCAGTCTTAGCCACAACCCTCATCATCACCTTATCAACGACCACAAATACAGCAGTCTACATTTTCAAATAAAACCTAACCGCCGGTAAAAAGGATGGCCTCCCCCAGCCAGTGTTTGTTTTCTTTATTCCCTTAGACTACCATGGCAATAATCATACTACTGATCTATAATTATCACCCATCCAAAACCCCTTGAAAGCATTATACAGTCATGTGACTGAAAAACTATCACTTAATCATACACAAACCTTTTATTCCCTTTGCGTGAATCTCTCTCTCTGACAGGCGAAGATGGGACTGAAGAATTTGTCTTACATTTTCTTGGTTCTGTTGAAAGCAAAGAGCTAGTTTAAGAGAAAGCAGGATAGTCAAAGAGGCAGAAAACGAGACATGTATCACCCATCTCTAAGTTCATGGGAAGTTTCAAGGGGGGTGGGGGTTAATCAGTGCACAGTAGAAGTGAAAAAACACACACTTGATTTTTTAGAACTGAAAACCACATGAGTTAGATTATCAGGTCTCTTTAATTACTGTTCTTTCAAGGATAGATAGGTTACTTTTTTTTACTGAAAACAATAAGGATGCCAAATAGCAAAAAAAAAATCGAATGTCCACAGGATAAATGCATTTAATGAATGAAGGTAAGAAATTTAAAGTCGAGTGTGGCATGTGTGCATGCGTTTCCACTTAAAAAAAAAAATCTCTCTTCCATGCAAGAAATTATCTCTTAAGAGAAACTTATAACCCACTTTCCAATGGATCTTGATAACGCTCAATAAGGCAATGCTTTTCAGTGTCTTCATCATCACTTTCTTTTGTTTCACTTCCTTCTGGTGAAATTACTGCACACAATGTTGCACTGTTTAAGTACTGCTGCAAATTATGATATATTCAAAATACATGACGTATATTCCCACCTGTCCACAGCCTTTTATCATGTAAGTATTTTGGAAAAATATGGGAATTTGGAGTTTTTTTCTCTGAATACCTGTGAGCTCACTGCCAGAACAGCCACATTGGCTGTGGCTTTTAAATCAATAGCAACACAGATATTTTTAATAGATAAAAAATACCCAGTAGTGCAGTCCATCTCAATTGTTTAAGACAAGACTTTTGGCTAGGGCATAGTCAAGGAAATTTAAAAGAGAACTAGCCTACAACGCTACCTGGATTGTCAGTTGTTTCTTCATCAGTTGTTTCCATATCTAGGCTTTCCTACTTCAAAGAAACAAGAAAGATCAGGCACAAACATGCAGAAACCCTGCGGGAATATCTGGTGCCCATATAGTATCATTATCAAGGCATGCCAATACACAAAAGAGTTAATGCACAGGAGGAAGGAATAGGAACATCACTCTGGCACCCAGGATTAGTAACGAGGATTTCTACTCTAAAATAGAGTTTAATAGATGTGAAAGTTTAACACTTAGCCAGATACAAAACTGAGTGTATCAATTTTAGATTTATCAATTATCAGGTTAATAATCCAAGAGTGTGGTAGAACCCCAGACAAAGCTATCCCTAGCAGACAAAAAAAATCATACTGTCATTTGAGAGATAATAAAGTACTATGGTCAGTTCTGATTGAAACAAACTACAAACTCATTCAGATCTAAACGAAAGCAACTATGAAAGCAGGCTATGAATATGTTTAAAAAACAACACCTGTCATTCAAGAGGACAGTGGAGTAACCTAATTTAATAGAGCAAAACCAAGAAAGAGGAAATATGATTGACTGGAGTCTATCATTTTAACATGACTTTCTCTCAGGAGAGAGGACTGCTT
The DNA here is from genome assembly GCF_036250125.1 of Pseudopipra pipra. Lineage (NCBI taxonomy): Eukaryota > Metazoa > Chordata > Aves > Passeriformes > Pipridae > Pseudopipra > Pseudopipra pipra. The sequence continues at coordinate 32,567,021 of NC_087549.1, read as the reverse complement.
GAGCTCACAGGCAAGGCTGGCACAAGAGAAAACATAGATAAAGCAGTTAATAGTGAATTCAGTTTTTACTAAGATCTGAAGTAAAAATGTAAGACCGGAAACAGCTGTTTGTAAACAGTGTCCATTCAAAAATCATAAGACAATTCAGAAAATGCAGTATGTATTTCAGCATATCATTGCTCTTTCTTGTCTTCCGAAGAAGATATTTCCTTCACCCTTACAATGTAGCTGTGGCATAACAGTAACTGTAAGATGTTAAACTGTAATTAGAAAGCAAGAATGACATTTTCGTTTAGACTACACTATACTTTGGAAGAAGTTTTTTTCAGCTAAATTAAAATTATAACTAAATAATTTCTCTATGTGAAATGCCACTCATAGAGAAAAACAGTAAATTAAATTAGTATCTACTTCTGTATGGTGGAACACTCCATGGGTCTCCCATCCTTCACTGTCTAGGCCTCTTCTTTGTGTCATCCAGATAAGCAAGTACAAAAAAACCCCATTGAAAACAACACACATAATCAATATGATATTTTAATAAAAAGAAATCTCAGAAGGAAAAAAATAATTCTGAAGATCATAGGAGGATGACAGAAAAAAAATATGGCAGCTTTTCATAGTACTTAAGTTGTTCCTCATTATAGCATTAAGTCATTTTTAGTTTACAGCCTTCCTCAGACAACAGGTTGCTTATTCTTCTCTTAACTGGAATTAAGGTCTCGTGCAGATGTTGCTTGACTATATACGCTAGAAAAAAAAAACAAACCTCCCTGCTGTTACACTTTTCAAACCTTTCAGAAAACAATGTCAATTTGGGCTTCACAAAAAGAATTAAGTCATGGACACACAGACAGAAACACTAGGACTGCTTTGCTTTGCCTGTATCCAACTTCTCCATTTCTTAACTCAACAGGACATTATAAAATTACTCATAAGCATGAAAGAAAAATTAATTAAACAATGAAGGTGCTTCTGGTGCCAAGAAGATTGATTGAGAGGACAAGTTAAATCTACTGAAAGTCACAACATGAAGTGATCGTTTCAGTTCACAAGAACCAGCCCACACATAAAAGATGCTCTGGTGTGAAGATCCCTCTGCCACTGGCAATCCCAAAATAAAAACACCAGTGGCCATTTTAAGCATTGGTTGTGACTAAAGTCTTTACACATGAAGCACCTGCCAAATACATCCTCCCACACACAGTCTCAGACCTGTAAGTTTTAAAACAAGCTGCAAGCAGGAGACTTTACCTGAGCAACTGCAATGGAACATTTATGGAATGTTTGTGAAGTTGCTTGGCAATGCCCCAAAAAGTTCCAAGCTTGACCATGCCCAACCCCCAAGTCCCTGGTGGGACTCTGCTATGGAGGGCATCTGCCACACAGCACCTAATGATCACAGAATCATAGAATGGTTTGGGTTAGAACAGACCTTTAAAGGTCATCTAGTTCCAACACCCTGCCATGGGTAGGGACACCTTCCACTAGACCAGACGGCTCCCAGCCTCATCCAGCCTGGCCTTCCAGAGATGTGGCATCCAGAGGTTCTCTGGACAACCTGTTCCAGTACCTCATCACCCTCACAATAAAGACATATCATATAAGTAGCAGCACATAGGGATTTCTCAGCCTAACCACTGAATACATTTACCTTTTCTTGCCAGGAACAACAGCACTTTCTTCTGTTGTCAAAAGAAGGAGAAAGCCCCTGGACAATATTATGCCATAGCACAGAGGCTTGCTAATAAGGCTCATTTTAGTAGCTTTGCATTATTAAAAAAACTACTTACTTTGTTCTAAGTTTGCCAAACAAAAGGATTGATTTGTAGTGGTGTAACAAGTCTGTCGAAGTCTTCAGCTTCAACAGATCTCCAAATCCTCACTTTCTTCATCTTTTAATCAACCAATATTACAGAAAATATAACATGAAGATCGTTTGATAGGATTATTTTCCATAAACACAAATTAACTTGCATTAATACTGCTACTCACTTTTAACTATTTATTAATTCAGTTTTACATTAGCTTTTCCATTATTTTTACAAGGATTTACATGACACTGACAAGTCTATAACTACAGTGGCTCTCACTTTTATTCTTTTTAAATATTGGCATGTTAACTTTCTTTTACACTCCTGAAATTTTTCCTGTGTAGCAAGAACTATTGAAAATCAACACAGTCAAACTCCTCAACAGGACGATAGAGGCTATCCAAACCTGCTAATTTAAAATGGTTCCTTTCCTGTTTCAAAGCAGAACAGAAACAGTTTCAAAGTTCCTAAAGTGCAGGTAGCCCACAGCCCTCCAAGTCAAGCCAGTAAGAATTGGGAATGCTCAAGGTCTCCCATCACTTGGAATAAGGCATAGAAAGCAATAAATATATATATAAAAAATAAAATAAAATAAAAAAATAAAATTCTAACTGTGATCAGAAGAGAAGGTCACAAATGAATACTCTTTGATCTGTAAGTTCCTAAAACACAATATTTCTGTTTCAGCAGATGTGGAAACTGACATGTGGGGAACCTTAGCAAAACCCACAGTGTGGATCATCTATCAGATGTAAAAGTTAGGAGGTCTAAGCCCATCCAGGCCTTACAGCTATAGGCAGTTCTGTTATGACCAGCCCAGAAGGGGAGGGTAACCCCAGTTCTTGTTAATAAATCTCTTGGGGTGGATTAGAGTGAAACAATACTGAATAATTGGTGTTTGTAAACATATATATGTAGGGTTTATTTTAGAACAATTTTGTTAAAAAGGAAAACAGGTGTAGAGCCATTTTGGTTGTTATCATCTATAGTAATACAATATTAAAGCATAAAAATAACACTTATGGAAGTGTATAAGGAAAGAAAGAGAAAGAAAGAATAAAAGTAGAAAGATATATATAGTCACCACCTACTGGGTCTGGCAATGAAACTTGTTAGTTGCAGCTTCAATGTCTGTTGGTTGAAGCGACGATCTTGATCCACTGTGGGTGGGGGAAGTCAAGCCAAGCCAAGCCAAGCCAAGCCAAGCCAAGCCAAGCCCTACCCAGCCCTGCCCCGCCCCACAAAAAAGCCCAAAAAAGCCACAAAAAGCCCAAACAAAAATGTACAACTGTTCATTATTAGTTGGTTATCTTTTTATTGAAATCATAGTTGACACTAACTATGAAAAGGGAGGTAAATCAATTAATTGCTGGGGGGGTTGTTTGGGTTTTGTTTTTATTTTTTCTGTACAGTTGCTGATTTTTGCCTCTGAATTTTTTTTTCTTTGAAAAGCAGTGAGCACACATGGAATTAGCATGATGTATAACTGCAAGTAATTTTTAAAACAAGACTGATATATCATTTGAGGTTTTGTGTTGTATTTTTAAGGAGATAAAGGACAAAAGAAAGGTAATGCAGACTTACATACAAATACTATGTTAGGAACCTAGAAAAACAGCTGGGGAGGTTACATGTCAAACTGGGTCAGTACAGTATTGAAAAAAAATCCACATTTTATCTCTATTTGTCGTAATGTTGAACTTCTGAAATATGCAAGTATGCAAGTATGCAAGTATGATTTAAAAGAATTATTAAGCCAAAGGTAAAACATATATTAAAATTTAAATTAATGTCTGATAGAGTCTAGTACTAAAACAGTCACACTTCTATATAGCATTTTCTGAGATATGTTCAAGTAGGAAAGCAGCTGGGACCACTAGTGTCACTGAAACAAACTGTAAAGTTAAACTATTGAATTGCCCTTGGCCAGATTAGCTAATACAAGTTATAAATTTGAATTCTGTTCCTTTATGGTTAGTGTTTGGAAATGTGGAATGATCCAGCAACAATAAGAAATCTTTATAAATTTAATTCTGTATTTGCTTCTTCGTGATTTTGCATTCTAAAACACTCAGGCAAAAGAAAGTCTGCATTAAGAGAACATCAGTGACTCATTCAGGAGATCAGCAATACCATATCTGAGATTATTCCATAATGTTAATTATGTATCTTGTCAAACAGTGGGTCATTTAATGAGAGTATTTTTCCAGGAGACCCCCATCTCACTCAGTTCTGGGAATAAATCAACAGTTTGTGTTGACAAAGACACTAAATGTGAAGTAGCCAATCCCTCACTTGCTGCAGAAGATTAATTTGATGTAGTGAATGAGGTAGCACTTGCAGAAGGTTTGATACATTAAAAAATCTGAGTCTTGCCCAGAAAAATTTAAACTTCTCTTTCTCTATAAAATTCCAAGGCCATATTGGAATAATTTAAATAATTTTTTAAAAATTATAATTAATTCTGTTTTCCTCATTTTCTATACTCAATTTTAAATCCTCCCATTTTGACTTGTCGAGTTGTAAAATCTCGTAGTTGTAATTTAACATTTCATAGACTGTAGGTCTTAAAGGAATTGCAGCTACCCACAGTTAGTCAGAAGTTGAGTTATAGGATATCTGCTATTCATTTAACTAAAGTCACTGTGATAATTTGTCCTACCTTCCTCTTTTATTATTCTTGGAACTTAATTCCAGAGGGCTATAGGCAGTCTAAATTTATGAATTACTATGAAAAATCAGGTCCAAGATACTTCCTCTTAGGCATCCAAAGTCAGTGAACAATTTTGGCTATACTTCATTTCCATCTAATATATAGAATGAATGGAAACTGAAATCCGTATATAGTGGCTGAATAGTCATAAAAAGGTGTATGTTGGCCAGTTCTCCAGCTCTTTGCCCCACTTCCTGAGATAATGAAACATCCATAGTTGGACCTGAATCTCCATCAGTAGTCCTCCATTCAAGGTGTTTGATGTGAGTGGAAGAATTTCAAGGAACATCACAAAATGCACTTATTGTGCAACCTATACATCAGTCAAACTCACTTTCAGCAAGCAAAGATGACACCACTGACTTGGCTCATGAGAGTAAAGACAAATTAGTGGTGTTTTGTGAAGTGCTCAGAGCAGAGTGTGATAAAGTGCAAGGTCACATGTTGAAATGGGAAGAAAATAATAGTGAATTATTTGGGCACAATTCATTCTATCCAATAAATGAGGGAAGGGTATACTGAAAGAATAGTTTATAATCTGATAATGCAAGGCCATTGAAAGTTGCCTTCACAGAGGGGCATGTTAAGTTTGCATGGATATTTTTAATTCTGACCTATTCTAAATGTTCTCATCTTTGCTGATCCTTAGGCAATGACCATGTACATGTCTGTTTCTGTGCCATTTCATAGGTTTTTATTAAAAGAAAAAGTATCTACTTCATATTACACAAAGATACATAGATGCCATTTATTTCATGTTACATATCATTATGACTTTCTAGTTCCCCAATTTGCTGAAACTGCTTAACATCTAAATTCGAAGCATCCTTAACAGATACACACTCCAATTACCCAAACATACCTGATATATGTATTCACTATGTACCCAACTCATTATGGAATTAGTGTATAAACAAGCTTAAATAGATATAAGAAATTAGGCATCCAATTGAGCAACTTCCCCTGATGCTTGCTTTTTCTAACCATCTGGTCTACAACATAGTGTTATTGTCACATAGGCTTTTTTTGCCTTATGACTTCCACTTTTATTTGCATATTAAAATATGGGTTTAAATAAATGACTTGATAAAGATCAGTTGAAAATCTGTGGCACTGCCAGGCACCATATCTGCATTTACAAATCCCTAGTTGGTGCTTTTGGTCACAGTAAAATCCTTCCTTCCCTTTATTACTCAGTAGAATTCAGTTCTTACAATATCACTCCTATAAAATTTTGCTGCATCTTGTGATTTTTTTAAATTTATGTAGCAAGAGAAAAGTTTTTCCAATAGCAATATGGAGTGAAATTAAACATTGATTCCTGTCTTGCTTTCAGCAGGATCCAATCTCCTGCTCAGCTGTATTCACTTCAGTCATCCCTTGCATGGACTTTACTTCCTACAGCATTTTAAATGGTCTCAATTTTACTTCAAATTTTCATTCTGTGTACATCAGCACCTGTGAGAAAAGGAACGTTCTTCGTGTACTTGTTTTTATTTGGGGGCTTGTTCCACTGCAAAGCCAAATCCTCTTAAACATTCAGTTGGTTCCCAGCGTTATTGATGGATACCCTATACTTTGGGTAGCTATGAATAAAACCTTTATCCATAATTTCCATAAAATCTTTATCTCTAAATTTTTTATATATCAGTGAATTGATTATTCTAGCAAGAGGTTTTTCATTCTAAAGTATTACAATACAGTGCCCCGTAAAATTTTCACCAATACGACATACAGCAAACCAGAGTATCACGGTGTAAGAGGTGTTAGGCTGGGGCCATCTACTGGTTGTGTTGCTCAGCTTTTATTGACAGATTCAAAAACCACTTTACACATGTAATTCTACTGTAATTATAAAAATAACAGCATATATTAACACATTAATCACCTAAGTATGTGATGCTTCTTGTGTAATATTTGTTTTCAAGTTTAAATATTCCATGAATTTAATATGGCAAATCGTAAACAGAAAAAAAAATTTATTTACTTTGCTTTCATAAATGAAATAAAAATAGAGGTGAAGGGGCCTAAAAACACTCTTACTTCCCAGTAATATCAAAAAGAAACCAAGGAATAAAGTAATATTAGTGCCAAGATTTAAACAATTTAGTCTAGACAACTTTAGTATTATTGCTCTGATGAAGAGGGTAAATAATTCTTATTGCCTTATTTGATGTTTTGTAAGATTTTACTCTGAATTTGTATGTGCGTTCTAAAATAGCTAAGATGAACTATGCAGTTCTCTTGGGATTAAAGAAGATCTGTCAACTTTATGATGTTCTGCAAAGGTTTTTATTAAAAATAAATTCAGACAAGAAAAGAAAGTAGCAGATGAACAGAAAAATAAAGCCTTTAAAACCAGAAATTCTATAAATGAGCTATTATGAAGTAAGAATAATCCAGACAAATTAGTTGGGAGACCAAAAGTATATAATGATGCTGTTAAGTATGTATTTACTCATTTATTATATGAAAATACTGATAATTATTTATGCTGTAATTTAGTCATTTCTTATTTTAACTGTCTTCAGGAGCAAGAGAGAGCATTTTACAGATTTTACAAGTTTAAGCGAGATCCTTTGCACCTATTAAATTACTATACATATACATTTATGTATATGTATGTATACACAGAGACACAAAAATATATACATATTAATTCATTATTCTGATGTCTATACATACATATACCTGCATGTATATATACATATATAAGCATATAAACACATATGCAACATATGTATATTCATCTATATCTGTATATACATATGCACACATGCATGCACGCCTATATATCATGCCTAACATCAAACATGTACATTATACACCCTTGGTTAAACAAAATCCTCTGTTGGCTCATAGTTGTACTGGGATTAAACATTATTCACATTTGCCCTCAGCAGATCCATCAGCAGGAGAAACTTTCTAACAGGAGCTGTAAGGGGCAAGTAAATTTTTCAAGAAATGCAAATTGCAATTTAAAACGTTTAAAAGGCAGATAACCAATAAGACTTCTCAGCATAAACAGGAAAGTGTTATGTATTGCAGGTTTGGAGACCAGACTACGGGAGCTAAAACTAGGAAGACATTGCCACCACCACAAATGGAACTCGTAGACACACCTGCAAGAAAAAGAAAAAAACTGGTTTAGGAATTAATCCAACCAACTGTTATTTTACACCTCATTCATAAGAGTAATAACGCATTCTTTGCCACACTAGAGTACCATTTGTCATGCTGCTTCAAGTTCACCCAGGACATCTGACTTCAAATTGCCTACAAGATAGGCATCTTTACTAAAACACTTGTTCAGGCTCTTTCTGTCATCAAGGGGGGAGAGATAGGCAGTACATGAAAGCCATTTGTTCGCATATGATATTATGGGTTTCTAAAAGACACTCAGGCCTGGGTGCTGTGCTGGTTTTGGCTGGGGCAGAGTTAATTTTCTTCACAGTGGCTAGTATGGAGTTATATTTTAGATTTGTGCTGAACACAGTGATGATAATAAAGATGTTTGTGTTATTGCTGAGCAGTGCTTACACAGAGCCAGGGCCTCTTCTTGCTTTTCATACTGCCATACTGGCAAGGAAGTTTGGGCTGCATGGGAGGTTGGGAGGAGACACAGCTGGGACAGGTGACCCAAACTGTTATTCTGCACCAGTTGAGAGGAATTTGTTGAGGTCATAGAACCTACTTTGGCTTCCCAAAGCACATTCTCAAAAAACTATCTTTTCTCCATTTGAACCACTGAAGTCAGAATCCTCTGAAGGCGTCCTGAAGAGAACCAGAATATGATTGCTGCCAAAAAGGTAACAGTTTGCAGGTTTGGTCCTGCGGTTGTTTGATGGTGGTAATTTCAAGCTTTGACATACTTTCCCGTCAGTTTCTACTACCAAACTCCCAAAATGCCTGCTCAAATAAACATTAGTGCATAATGATCTCATTTTTATGCCTAACTGGTTATGTCAAACACTTTGAAAATTTTGATTCTCGAGATTATCAGCAGCCTGATGAAGCCTGTCAAAGCTGCAGGCTTATCACTATCCTGAAGTACTACCAAAACAATACACCAAGTAACAGGAATTTTTCCGGTCTGAAGAACTCATGTCCTTGAAGTTGTTACTGCAGATATACATGTAAGCAAACACGCATTTGAAAGCTCACTACAACATAAGCTTACAACTGTTGCCAACAAGTTGCCAAATATTGTCTCTCTCCAAGTGCGAATTAAAATCTTACATTCTATTAGTATAGCTGTCCAAATAGATGATTCTTTTTAGTTAAATAACGTGTTTTCTTGTCTCTTTGACCTCATTTTTTTATGCCACAGCGAAACTGCTGCAGATGCATTTAATGTGACCACAGCAATCAAAGGCAGCAAAGGCCTAGCAGCTAATTCATTCTGCTTCTTGATACCACACTGTTCCTCCCTGGAGTGAAGTTCAGATGAAGGCCTTTCACCAGATCTACCAGAAGATTGTGTGACCCTCCACCGAGTCTCTGAAAGGAAAACCGTTCTGCCCTTCAGCACTTGCCTTAAATTCAGCCCTCTAGAGACAACCTTCTTCCCTCCTAGGTTTTATCTTTTAACATATACAGAGTGTTGCCTTTTCAGACAGATGCACTCCACACTCCAACTCAGTCCCTCTTCACATTCCATCCTGGGCTTCAGCGTCAAGTCGAGGCTTCCACTTTCCGGTCCTTCCAGGCTCTGCAATGCTGGTATGTCCTTCCTTCCTCCAGCAGCCTTCTCTCCAGAACCCACATGAAGACGTGCTTAGAGAAGTCCTCCGCATCACGCATGCACAAAACAGCCACGTTTCGCGTTTTACTCTCCCAAAAAGCGTGGGAGGTGGCAGCTCTCTCGGCCACTGCTCCTTCCAGGACACTCATTCCTTCAGCTCTCAGCCTCTGGCACCAGGAGGAACTGGCGGATCAAAGCGAGCGGCCGGGCCGCGCTGATTGGCTGTGATGGGGCGAGTGGGGCGGAGCCGGAGGGGCCACCGCGCTGATTGGCTGCGGCGCGGTGAGTGCGGGGCGGGGCGGGGCGGAGTCGGCAGCCGTTAGCGCGCAGTTTGAACATGGCAGCGGCGGCCGGCGGCGCTCCGAGAGCGGGGCAGGGTCGCGGCGGTCCCTGCGACTCTTCGCCCCCGCTGGCTGCGGTGGAGGCCGTGGCCGCGGACTGGATGCTGGAGTTCGCCTGCTCCTGCCTGTGCCGGCACTTCGGGGATAGGAGCGGGGCGGAGTTCCGGCGCTGGAGCGACGTGTCGCAGGGTGAGTGGCAGTGGCGGCTCGCGGGGTTCCGCGGGCGCTCGGGGCTCTCGCACTCCCGGGCCGGTGTGTCCTGACTGCAGCGGCGCTGAGGAGGTGGGTATTCGGCTCTTTCGAAGACTTCAGGAGATTCTCGGAGCAGCGGGTAACCTGCTGAGGCCGTTTGGTGGTGTCGGCAACACTCGCACACGGTGGCAGTGAAGCAGTGCACGCCGAGTTTTTGTTCGCTTGTTTAATCTGCCGGTGTTCGAGCTCGACTGTTGTGAGATAATCGCGGCTCCTGTGAGTTAACATTTTGGTTGAATGAGACTGAACCTTTCCAAGGAAACAGTGATTACTGAAGGCTCGGTGGTGGGGACTTTCAGATGTTGAGGTGAATAGAGTCATTGCTGTCAATCTGTCATCTTGATCCCAAGAACCTTCCCTGTTCAACACGACTGCCTGTATACCATCAGCAGCTGCTGAAACTCAGGCCTCGGATGCTGAAGGGTGAAGGCTATCGGGAAGGTGAAAAGGATTTAGTGAAAAGATGAAAACGTGGTAAAAAGCAACCAGAGTAGAATTAAACACACCAAGTTCCACGAGTTTATGATAGACGACTAGAAGTATTTCAAGGAACTATAGTCTGGCAGAGAAAGGTGAAATGAAGTGTGATAACTGGATTTTGAAAGGAAAAACATATATTTAAATTGAGAAATCCACTTAAAAATGAGAGTAGTTAACAGCTAGAAGCACATGTCTAGGTCTCAGATAAATTTGATGGATTTATGATTTTTTTTTTTTGTGTTAGAAATAGTTTTCCTGAAGATACCAGGTTAGAGCTTGGGGATATTTTGTCTGTATGTGTGTTCTTCAGTCAAGTGAATGTGATACTATGACTTGTTTAAAGTTCTGGAAGGAATGGAGTACAATGGCATGCGGAATGATTAGTGAGGAGGTTGATATGAGATATTGTAAGAGGTAAGGAATCTAAAGATAATTAGGTACATTGAATGGTGAGCTGCTAGATTAAATTATTCATGGTGCTTCTCTATGTTTGGCCTTGGGACTGTAACTCAGCAGGAGAATTGTACTGAAATTTCCTGAAGGTGGGAAGCAGAGGAATTGTACTGAAGTTTCATGAAGGTGAGAAGCAAAGGCACTGCCAATGCAGTCGCAGACTGACATGTCTCCTGAGAAGAACTGGAGGCCTGAGGACTGTAATAGCAGAAACAATTAATTAAATTGTACAGAACGCAAGGTCACATGGAACTGAGAACTAAGAGGAAATTTTGAACTTGTTCCTGCTCTGTTCAGCAACAGAGGAAAGAGTTGGGCATATTGGTGCTGTAAGATTATAAAGTCAGTATTGTATATGTCTATGGGAAAAGCTAAGCACAGCCATAAGATTCCATTAGAAAATTGGGTGTGGGTTTTGGGGTTTTTTTTCATAGATATACAGAACTATTACTCTTGCATTTGTCAAAGTGAGACTCTACTGGAATAATGATTGACTGTCAACAAGAGGGTCAATTCAAACTGAAGGAAGGGCAGAAAGGTAGGAAGGCAAAGCAAACAAGATGAGCAATTTTATTAGGAGATAAATAATATTTTTTTTATACCTCAGTATGCTGCCATGTAGAAATAGCTAGGTTACCTGGGATTAAGGATTTAAAGACATCATGGCAAGGTTACATGCCTTGCTTATTTTATCCTGTGTTGGTAGGGTGTTATAGTCTATATACCTGAACTAGCTTGTGTAGGTACCTACATGGCAAGGAACTGGATTTCTAGAATTTCCAATGAAAGGCTAAGATGAGAAATACATATGAGTTGCAACAAGAAGGAAAGTGATTTATGATTGAGAACACTATTAACAAACAAATTAATAGAGAAACTGCCCTGAGTGTGTGGAGGGAGAACAGTCTAGAAAAGATTACTAAGGCTTTGTCTCTTTCTGTTTGTCTGCATTAATAGTGAGTAATTACTGCTAAGGACCTGGTGTCCAAACAGTAAGCATTTAAAGGTTTCTTTTTCTTTGGAATAGCTCTAAAGGAATTCAGTTTGTGTAGTCAAGACTGTTCCACTGCACAAACCAAGCACAGAAGTTTTGCTTTAAAGAGACACCCCTGCTCTGAATTAAAGTGGTGATGTATGTGCACCTTATGAGAACAGAGAAAGCCGAAAGATTTCAAGCTGCTTGCCAAGATGACCCCTTTTATTCTGTGGAATTGTTCACCTATGCTATTCTGCCTGCTTCCAGAATTTCGAAGTTCTGCCTTCATCTTCAGAGTAAGGTGTTCATCTCTATTATTAAGCTTGTCCAAACACTTTCTGAAGTTGAACTCTGTAGTCTGCTATGGAAGGTGCATAAGTGATCACAATGCGTGGTGCTTTACTGCTATTCTAAGTGATGTACTTTTTTTACTTCATATTTTGGCTATAGGATCTAAAAGCTCTTGTATCACCTGTCCTCACTGAAGCCATTAGAAATGTTCTTCCAACTCCAAATGGCAGTATTATGCTTGATGTTAGCTTAGGTAATCATTCAGGGCTATTTACTTTGTAATTTCATGCTTATCTATTCTGTGTAGGAGATGGTTATACACTAATATTCAAGTAGGCTGAGTACTTTCAAGTAAAACATTTTATTATGTGCTCTAGTTGTTTCATTGCAAAACTCAGGTGTTCCATGCTCCATAATCCTGGCTTTTTTGCTAGGCTGACACTGAAACGTGTACATAAACAATTCCTGGCCTAGAGTGTTCAGTCTGCAACTTGGACAAGTAACATGATATGTTCTTCATAATTCTGTGATTTTTTGGGGGGCACAAACGAAACACAGGAAGTTTCATTTGAATACAAGGAAAAACTTTACTTTGAGGGTGACTGGAACAGGCTGCTTAAAGAGGTTGTGAAGTCTGCTTCTCTGGAGATATTCAAAACCTGTATGAATGTGATCCTGTGCAACCTGCTTCACCTGAACCTGCAGGGAGGTTGGACTACAAAATCACAGAATGGGTAAGGTTAGAAGGGATCACAGCAGGTATAGATGATATCCAGAGGCTCCTTCAAACCCCAACTATTCTGTGATTCACTCTTCATTTTGAATGTTACTATATTATGCTGTGAAGATGAATTACTATATCCAGCCCAATAAAATAAGAAATTCACAGTAACCAGCATGATGGGTATAAACGCATGATAGTTCCCATTCTAAAATGTGTAAGAATCCTTGTGACCTTCCAGCCTTGAAAGGAGGGTTTCCCTTGTAGATGTACATTTCTGACTGAGCTTTCCTCGTAGCTTTTACTGCTTTTTGTCTCTGAAGTTTCTATAGCAACATATAAGTGTTACCAGTCTGCCCGTGGCTGATGGTTTGTGGGCATTCCGTGCTCTGGAGCAGAGAGATGTCTTTTGTAGTAAGCTACTTACCAAAACAAAACTTTATTTCAATACCATGGTCTTTGAATTTGATTGAATATAAGCCTGTGATACATTTTATTGCTTCTTTGGAGAAGGGTATATTTTTCTACTTAAGTTCTTAAATATTAAGTTTTTTTAACATGGACAAATACTAATGAAATGTGCTTCATTGGTTTCTTAATGAATTAAAAAATTAGTAGATCATTAAAGTCTGATAACACAGTGTCTATTATGTGTCTAGCCACATTGTGGCAGTGCTGGAGCAAGACTGACTTATCATTTGTCTTCTTTTCCAGCTCTTATCAATGGCTTTTTCAAAATACCTACACATCAGAAAAAAACAGTTTATCTCTGTCAGCTTTTGATAAGAATTGCAAAAGGAAAAACCCTCGGTAAATACTCTGATTCTTTTTTTTTTCACTTGTCTAAAAATATTTGTGTGATCCTGCACAGAGGTGTATTAGATATGCTTTAACAGAGCCTTTACTGTACATATTATAAATACATATATAGACATATATTTATATGTAAATCGTACATATCTGTAAACACATATATAGATAAGTATAGGTAAATAAATGGCATGAACTCCACATTTTGGGCTGTCTTTATTCCTCATGTGACTGAGTTGTATGCAGGACCAGTGTTTTCTGTGCTGACTGACTTAGCTGCTCTGAGTTTAAATTACTATATACTTCTTAAATTATCGGTCTATTTTTGTTAGGGTAGCATCAACAAAAGAAATCTACTGGAAAAGACTGACTAGCTATTAGTGAGCAATACTTGCATGTTTAAAGCTCAGGATGTACATTCCTTTCTGCGCACATAACTAGAGGTTAAAGCAGGACTAACAGTAGGAATAAGAATATGGATGAAAAGGATGACTGCCCTTGTTTCCTACAGAAGACTGTAAGACTTTCAGCTGGCAGCAGGTCCTTGGGGCTCTTTTTCGCTACCACTTCTCCTCTGGCTGTATTTGCAACTACATTGTTGATTCAGCCCAGATGATTTTGCTTCACACTGGAATTTTTGGAAGACTTAAATTTTTTTTGCTGCAAATTTTCACTGTTTGATAAAACTCATTGTAAGACTTAAGAAGCAGTCTTGCTAGCATGACCATAGAAGAAGGAAGTGTATTCTAGGCTAGCAGTGCCACAAAGGCTTGTTTTTATAAAATTAATTTCTCTATGTTACTTGTCAGGTAATAACAGTTGCCTTGACTTATTTTAGCTTGAGAATCAAATTCTTGTATTTAAAGTAGTTCATTTTTTACAAATTATGAAACTTTTCTGATAATGCTCTAAAACTTTATTATTGTATATAACACTTGGAAATATGACTTTGCTGTGTGTTTTTCTTATCAGTGTAGAGAATGACCTGTGTGGTGAGGAAGATTGTATATGCTTAGTAGGTATTAGGTCAGGTGTAGCTCCACAGTGTACATGGAAAGCTACTACATGCTAGCTTTCCTATTTTTTTTCTAATTATTAAAATATTTAATCTGTACTGAGTCTTAAAACAGAGTAGGCTGTTTCAGGTGCCAGCTCTTTTAAACACTTTGGTTTTAGAGTATTAAAATAAACTTAATATGAAGTGTCATATTACTTGATTGAAAGAATAATTAAAGAAACACAAAAGTGGGGTTTTTTTAGTTATGTGTATATATGCACATAACACTGAAATTTCACTGACTGACTTATTGTAGTGAGTATAAAGTAATTTTCATTTTTTAAGTATTGCTTAAATTGTTTACTCATTTCTTAATGAAAGGAATGAGTTATTGAGAGAGATTCTGCTGATGTCATATAAAATGAAGGAATAAGTGGGCCTATAGTTCAGTGAACATCTTGAGCTAAGCTGGCAGTGATGTGGGGAAAAAAACACTTATTCACCTGCCAGCTCCTCCTGCTTCTTTTACATTCACTTGTGCAGACGTGTGCAATGACCAGACTGGGAAAGTGTTTTGAGTGTTGAGGGGATGACTATTTGGCTAGGTCAGATCTCTGCCAGAACTGATCACTGATCCTGCTCACTGGGAGTTTATACAAACCTTGGTGTTGGCACAGCGGTACACTGACATGGGAAGTTGCTTCTGCCTCTTCAGTGACACTCCTGTGTTAAACTGTTTGAATTTCCCTCTTGGTTTAAGCACTTCAAATACAACAAAAACTTAAGACATGGAAATACAGTGATAGATTCAGGGAAAAAATCCCAACCTTAGGATGGTGGTTATATTACAAAAATTAACAGTATCAATACCAAATGTTTCGATATCTGATGCTAAGCTTACTGTATTATTAATGCCAGCCCAAAGACCTAATGCTGAACTCAGCACTATTGCAAGTGGCATTTTAGGTGAACTATAATTAGCTGACACGTAATATCCCTTAAAAATGCAACAGTAATGTCATTAGCAAGAGTAGGAAGAACTAGTCTCTCTGAAAAGAAGATAGTTACTTCAGGTTCTTAAACACACCTGGAGAGAGACACTAAAAATTACTTGAGGAAAAAGGAATTCAATTAATGTATAGTACGTATTACTATTTTGCATATAAATACTGTAATATTTTTAGCTTTATCCTTTACTTTTTTTTTGAAGTACTTTTTTTTTTCCCTCTAAGAATTACAGTTTGAAAATGGTCAAAAAATTTCACCTTTGGAATCTGCTCTGGCTTTCTGGACTTTACTTGAAAAGGAAGAAATTAAACTGGAAAAGCTTCATGAAGATATTCGTCGCTTGATTCAAATTCAGGTCTGTGTGACTTACTCAAAATGCTTCAGGATGCTACCTATTCATTGGGAATGAGTAGCTGGAAAGCTGCCCAGCAGAAAAGGAGCTGGGGGTGCTGATCAACAGCCAGCTGAACACGAGCCAGCAGTTGCTCAGGTGACCCAGATGGCCAATGGCATCCTGGCTTGGATCAGAAATAGTGTGGCCAGCAGAACCAGGGCAATCCTCATCTCCCTGTACTTGGGATGCTTGGCACTGGTGAGGCCACACCTCAAGTACTGTGTCCAGTTCTGGGATCTTCACTACAAGAAGGACATTGAGGTGCTGAGCGTGTCCAGAGAAGGGCAGCGAAGTTGGGGAAGGATCTGGAGCACAACTCTTATGAAGAGTAGCTGAGGGAGCTGGGGGTGTTCAGCCTGGAGAAAAGGAGGTTCAGGGCAGACCTTATCACTCTCTCCAATTACCTGTAAGGAGGCTGTAACCAGGTGGGAGTGGATCTCTTGTCCCAGGTAACAAGCAAGAGGATAAGAGGAAATGGCCTCAAGTTGCACCAGGGGAGGTGTAGATTGGATTTTAGGAAAACCTTTTCACACAAAGGGTTGTAAAGCATTGGAACAGAATGTCCAGGGAAGTGGTAGAGTCACCATCCCTGGAAATGTTTAAAAAAGCATGTGGATATGGCACTTGAGGACATCATTTTAGTGATGAACATGGTGGTCCAAGGTTGATTGTTGGACTGGATGACCTCAAAGGTCTTTTCTAACCTCAAGTATTCTGATTCTATCTTACTAAAACATAGCCCCTTTTACAAAAAGCTTGAGCTATTAGCAGACTGAACTGAATTTTCAGAGTTTTAATACAGAGTAAATAGATCTGTACAGGGGACCTTTTTCTATCCAAAGTGGTTCCTGTTTGTACCAGTTCAAATTTGTATCAAAAGCAGCCAATCTGAAAAAAAAAAGTATCAGTCGAGATCTATTTCAAAACACTAGTATCTTGAGCTTTAAAATATGTTATGAATAGTTTTTTTTTTTTACTTAAAAATCATTATTTTTATTGGAAAACTTTTGATTTCAAAGACGAACATATAAAAACACATTGTCAGCTACTGGGAATGTGAAAGTCTTTCAGGAAGAGAGGGAAGCAATGCTTAGTGGGTAAGTATGGGACACTTTGCATCAATGAGACTCTTTTTAAATGCCTGATGGAGAGGCTTTATACATGAGGTTTAATATTACTTCAGAACTAACTTTTATAACTAGATAATTGTTGGTAACTCTTAAGTATATAATAATCTGAATTTTGGAAGTCTTAGAAAACTGTAGTATTGTGACTTTTGGAGTTTTTTTCTGATTCTCAGGTGAAAAGTATTTCAACATATCTTGTAATTATATTTGTTGTAGATTGTAGCAGTTCATATGGAAAATGGATATTTTAAGGAAGCTACCGAACTTCTTGAAAGGCTGTTTACAGACTCTGAATCAGATAAGGTAGTAACTTTCTTAAGTTGCATTAAACTCTTTTATTTTCAGTGGAGAAAGATGGGAGTGGGTTTCCAAAGCTAGTAAATGCTACCTACATAGCTTTGACCTGATTATTGTCTATGCGGGACACCAATGGGACTTTTAAATACAAAAGGAAATTTTTGGCTAGGGGATTGATAGAAGTAATGGGTGATTTGGGGGAGTGAAATTCATCCAGCAGTTGTTTTTTTCCCACTTAATATGAGGAGTGAGGTGGCACTACAGCTTCTGGGAATTTAATAGCGCTGTTTTCTCAGACCAAAGGCAGTATAAACACGCTGGTAGAGGCATAACTGCCTAATAATTAGTCTACTGACTTCTATCGCAGTGGAGTCTATTCGTCACCTCTGTTGATTAGTGTTCTGTGTACTGAAGCATCACAGGGAAGGAAAACTCAATAGCTTCTCTAGTATGGACTGAATGTTATTATGCTTCTACTTGGAAAAGACAACATAGGTGAGTCAGGACACTTCCTGGTTTGAAGTTGACTGCATCATTCAGAAAGATGCAGGTTTGAGTGCATATCTCTAAAATAATAACTAGTGCACACACCTGAATTTTCTGGGGTGGAGAAAAGAGCAAAAGACTGCAGGCAAAAAATAATTTAAAAAAAAGGTAAAAATACTGCCTGTATCTTCATCTGGTATATTAGGACATGTGTTCTATGTAAGTAGTAGCATGTGCATAACTTATTCTTCAGATACAGTCCTCATTCAGAGGATTCAGGTGTTTGGAAAGTGTAGACTGTGATAATAGTATTCAAATTCATAAATAAGAATGCAGCCTGTACACAGAAGTTAATTCTCTTGGTTATACTGGTTTCTGTAGGATTCAGAGTGATTGGTAGACAAAATGTGAATTTCTGATTATCAGTATTGATGTGTCCTTAAGGCTGCTATACTAAGTAGTCCTTTTCCTGAACACTGTACACCCCTTTCAATGGCAGTGGTTTCGAGGTAGCAAATGAGAAAAGAGAACTGAGTAACGAGTGGCTTTTACTGGGTGTTTTTTGCTCCATTGACAATCCTGCTTTCAGTGTTATTCATAAAGAAAATGATGATGGGGAGTTACACTTTACCATTTACTGACCCCATAAAGTAAATGCCTGGTATTATGCCTATTTTACTTTAGAACCCTGTCAAACTGTGGCATGAAGTTATATAGGCATATTCAGGAAACTATGTAATAATCATGTTTACTTTCTATACGTCCTGTTTAGCATAGATACCAAGTTTATTGCAGGATTTGTGTTTTATAAAACTGTGGTTTTCTTAGCCTTTAAGGATGAAGCTGGCAACCATAATTAAAAACAAGGATCCATATGTTCCTCTTCTCCAAAGCTTCAGTTACAGTCTTTTAATAAGTAAAATCAAGTTCTACATTGAACATTTCATGAAAGAAAAGGAAACTGACTTCTTAATACAGGTATGTCAAAGCATTTTCAAAACGTCTCAAAAGAGTTACCTGATAAGATTAAATTGATTTATACTTTCAAGGGAGTTGTTTAGGCAATAGTCAGTTATTGCATTAAATGAAAAGGAAGCTTTGTCTTCATTTAGATTGTCTTATATTCAACCTTTTTGTTTTAATTAATATGTCTTGGAGAAAGTTAGTAGGAATAAGATTCCTCGAAAATATCTTTTATTAATGTTTTTTCCACAACTGTTTTGATCAGAAAAATAGGAAAAAAGCATAATTAAAATAAGATCTGTCAGTAGTGTATGTTTAAGAGAAGCAGTTCTGATCTGGGACTGTTTAAAAAATAGCGTAGCTATATATTTAATGCTTGTTTTTTTTTAGGTCTGTATGACTTATCCGAAAAATAAAAGATCAAGACCTGTTAATTTGGCTAAAAGCTTTAGGAATGTCAAAGAAGTTAGGAGGTACAAAACTGTTATTGCTGTTTTCCTGTAAATAAGAAAGGTCCTTACAAAGAATCTTGCTCAAAAGTGATTTAAAATGGACAAGAACAACATTCCTTTTGCAGTTCATCTTCAAGAGGATTGTAAAGAATTTCTCTTATGTTTACTTCCTATAAAAAAGTATTGAATTATTCAATTACAAAAGCACAGACATCTAAAGGTAATAAGAAGCAAATTTTAAATAAACAATTCTGAACTTCCTCTGTGTTTTCTATTTTCTTGCCCAAGAGACTAGACAACTTATTAAATGCATTCAAAGTATAAGACAAGGAATACCTTTTAATGGTTTCACTTGACTGTCAGTTTTCAAGTTTATTTTTCAAGGCTATTTCTTTGAGTGGAAGAGGAGATCAAGGTTTGGAGGTATTGGAGAAGGCCCAGAACTGCATACTAGCATAGCTAGACCCTCTGTTGTTGCACCCCAACTGCCTGCACGTCTGTCCTACTTTCTGCACCAACACTACAAATCTTATTTTGAACAGTTATTTTAGGACATGGAGGAGACACCTTTGTGAAGAGTTTCCCCTTCTGTATAGTACGTAATGGTTCCCCAGCAGTGTTCGCTACAGAAGAGCACTCCAGCTTCAATTTTAATATCTCTTCCCTTTCTTCTAGTGCCAGATGTAGAAGTATATATAGAATATATATATATATATATATATAATAGTTTGGATTGAAAGAAACCTTTAAAGGTAGTCTAATCCAACTCCCTTGCAATAAGCATGGACATCTTCAATTAGATTAGATTGCTCAGAGCAGTGTCCAACCTGGCCTTAAATGTTTTCAGGCACAGGGCATCTACCTCATCTCTGAGCAACCTGTTCCATGTTACACCACTCTCATCATTAAAAAAAAAAAATAAATCCTCCCTTATATCTAATCTAAATCTTCTCTCTTTTAGTTTAAAACCATTAACCCTTGTTCCATCACAACAGACCCTGCTAAAAAGTTTGTCCCTGTCTTTCTTTTAAGCCCCTGTTTAGGTACTGGAAGGTGCTAGCTATAGGGTCTCCCCAGAGCCTTCTCTTCTCCGGGCTGAACAACTTCAATTCTCTCAGCCTTTCCTCATAGGAGGAGATGCTCCACCCCTGTGATCAACTTAGTGGACCTCCTCTGGACCTGCTCCAGCAGGTCCAAGTCTTTTGTGTGCTGAGAACCCCAGAGCTGGATGCAGCACTCCAGGTGGAGTCTCAGCAGAGTAGGGGTGCAGAATCACCTCCCCTGACCTACTGGCCATGCTGCTTAGGATGCAGCCCAGGATATGATTGGCTTTCTGGGCTGCAAGCGAACATTACTGAGTCATGTCCAGCTTTTATCCACTATAAGGTGGTCTACATTGCTAAACTGTTTGAAGACAGCTTATTCTAGGTTAGTGTCAAGCTTGGAATCTACAAGCTTGCAGCTCCTACTGTTGATAAAGCTCTTGGAGTTCAAGAAACTCTTATAGGTTAGCTGCCCTAAGTACAGTCTTCAGATAGTGCATTACGAGGCTAAAGGACCTGTACCAAGAAAGCATTGATCTGAATTCTTTGTAATTTCTTTTTATAACTTTCAATTTTCTTTCAAAAGAGTTATTTTTAGGGAAAAGTACAATTTGAAAGCTACTGTTAACTTGCAAAGTACAATATAGTTGATTTAAACTTTTTTTTAAACTAAATCCTTTTTACCTGTTTATCTATATGGAAAAATGTTCTCACTATCATACAGGTTTTGCTACCATCAGCCACTGCAAAACACCCAGTATTTTGAAAACTTACATCTGAAAGATGTAGTTATGGGTAGTTATGAAATATGTGACAATGAAACAATTCTGTGATTGGAAGTATTCTGTGATCAGAATACTTTCCAGTGTTTTCATGGATGAATGATTGAAATAGAGAATGTTTTTATATTATCTCACTCTCGGAAATGTTGAGAGACTCTGCAAGTTACTGTGAAGGGCAGGTTAAGATTTCAAGACTACTGAAAACTGGATGGATGAAGGAAAATTAACAGGAGGAAAAAGAAAGCCCTGAAGAGCAAACTGATAAAAAGTGAGAGCAACAGACTAAGCAGAAAGAATTAATATTGAGCCTATAGTGAAGCTCTCAACTTTTAATCATTTTGATATTTCAGTGCTGCAAAGCAGGTCACCTTTTGGGATGTGTAGTGTTGGATGGAAGATGGTTGGCTCTGCTTAGTGCACAACTGGCAAAAATGAACTTTTGGACTAAGTTGGACTAAATGATTTTTTTTTTTTGAGAGTGTTTTTATTACCTAAAGTGGGAGAAATATAGGGAAAAGTACAAATCTTAGGATTGTCTGGGCATTCTATAAAGAGTAATGAACTACTACTTCCTTCTCTTGGCAATGGAGGAGAAATAATCTTAGTTTGTGGCTAAAAGTTTGAGAAGGATATTAGAAAAAAATTTTTTGCCATTGCAAGAAAGGTTATATTACAAGCCTAAGGTCTGATTAGACATGTCTTTTGGAAGTGTTATAGGCATGCTTGATCCTCACATGTGCTACAGAACTAGATAAACTTGTGAGACCTGTCAGTTTTCCATTTCTAACCTAGTTATAAAAAACAGATTTTGGCATACTTTGATAGTATTTGCAGTCTTAGTTAATCTCCACGATATACTTCACACCTTCATAAGTTCACTCATTATGCAAGTATTCATTGTATTTCTTTGTGTCCATATAAATATCACTTGCAGCTATGACTAAAATTTCTCTGAGTTATTAGTTGATAAAGATCTTTATGGATTTCAATTTAGCAAGCTAGAGTTATTTTGAAACTACTTATTTTCATAGTAAAACCTCTGAAGTGTCTGTGAAATAAGCACTGTTAGTCCTTATAGAGAGTACACATATTAATCCCAGTGTGACCTACTATCTAGGTATTGGCTGGCTTTAATTTTAAGGTATCAATTCCATTTCTCACAGGAAGCCACAAAATATGCAGAGTCTAAAGGATTGGAAGCAACAACATTGCAAAACAAATCTATGAATGTCAGTGAAAATGACGAAAGTATTTTGGTCACAAAACAAAGGTATGTATTAAGGATTATATTACTGAGGGATGTACTTGGACAGTAACTTGAAACTTGTAGAATTAAGAGTAGGTAGAAGGAAGGACATTACATTCCAAACTGCTGTCCAATAGAAAATTAGCTACAAGCATATTCCATATTTTTTTAAAATTTGGGCTCTTCTATCGTTACTTTTGGCATTTACATCAAATAGCTTTGGTTAAGTTTAATTATTTGTAAATATGCAGAATTTCCAGTTTAAACAGCTGTCAATCTTGTATAACAATAAAAACATGAAAAGACTTTGCTTTTTTTAATGCTTTTTTTAGTCCTGCCCTCCTAAATTCAGACTATAAGTCATCTCAAGAAAGAGAATAAGAAAATGGAATCAGGCTGTTATATTTTCTTTACAGCTGAACACAAGATTCTGTTGTTGATACTAATGTGAAGGAAAATAGTAATGTTGCTTCATAATTCTGGCAGTGTGAACCCTCAAAACAATTATTTGGAATATACTAATATTCTAGGTTTATTGCCTTGTTTTTCATGGAGAATATAACTGTAGTCTTTAGTTGGGATAGAGCTTCTATTTCTGCATTGTTATACTTGGAATATTTGGCATCATTTAGTTAAGGAAATTGACTCATGCAGACAGTATAGAGGAAGACATTTCACAAGTTTTCTTTGGGTTTTTTGTTTGTTTTTGTTTTGTTTTTTTTAGAAAGATAGCTCATGACACAATTACATCTGAGAGATATGATGAAAGACTTGTTAAAAAACCCCTATGGAAATAATTCCTGATGAAAAATTAGATGTGCAAAATACCATCCATTTAAATGTGTGAGGCAAGATTAAGAGGGTTAATGGATTGATGCAGTTAGTGTTTGTATGCCACTGTTTCTGTAGAGAGATCTCAATATCTTTTTAAATATTGTTGAATCATGTAAATGGCAAGTTGCTGCTTAGGAAATTATTTTTTTGTCTTTTTTTTCAAGATTGGTGAAAGAGCAACAGTATATCACAAATCAGTCACCTGGAGACATAAAAAAATCCACAGAAAGGTAAATTTTTTTGTTGCTTTTGGTCATAGACTTTTCGTGAAGTTCTGTGTATTTTTACTCCATTCTATGTTGCTTACAGGCCTTATTCAGAGCAGAAACACACAGGGAGCAGAGTTCTTCAGAGTGAGTATTAGTTTACTTTTACACTTTCGAAACAGTCATGTCAAACCCTTATTCCTAAGTGTGATTGGATTAATAAAAAATGGTTGTGGGGGAAAAAACACTGCTAGTTTTTGTGTGTATTTTCTGTACAAGTGCGGGTTTGGTGGTTGCCGTATTTAGGAAGCTGTGAAGTGGCTTCTCTGGCAACTTATTTTGTGAAATCATTCACTATTTTCTGGTTTGCTTGGGGTTTTGTTTGCTTTATTGTGATTTACAGTATTCTATGCAAAAGAAAGCTGCCAGAGGAGTACTGAAATTTGTCTCTTTCTGAATTTGGAGCTAGATAACTTTGGTGGGAAAAACTAAAGAGATTGACTGATTGGAAAAACAAGTTGTAGTGTAAAATGCACAAAGTTAGGATGTTTGTGCATTTTCCTGGTAACCCTAACTTAACAACATGGATAATGTAATATTTATAAGTAGGTTCTGAAGACCATTAGCAACCTCTTACCACAGAGAGATGATGTTATAGTTTCTGTGTGTAGCCACGTTGTACATGGAAGGACAAACTCTTAAGATGCCTTGAATGCTTGCCACAGTTAAAACCTGATACATGTTCTTGGAAATAATGTAATCTGTATACAAAGAATCATAGCTCTGATTGTTTGTTACTTCTCATTCTCTCTATGTAAAATGAGAGCAGTATGTATAGTAAAAATGCTTTTACCAAAATGAAATGTTTCATTATTATGCACCAATTTTTACTTAATTAATTTAACTAATTAATTTACCTAATTAAAATATAATTCTTCTGTGAACTCTATTGTATAGAAAATGTGGTGATTTTTTTGAACAGGCTATTTTTTGAATCTTTGGACTATGGTGAGATATCATGTGTATTCATATAAAAAAGTATATTTATATGTAATCAGACACTGAAATTTTCCCAATCTGTCATAACATATCAAAATAGGGTACGTTCTTGTCTCATGTAAATGGTAGAATGCAAAACTGCTGCCTTAATGGTGACTCCTCATTGTACTGGATGTATATTAACTGTCTCCTAGGTCTGAACAACTTACAGAATGTGGAAAACCATGAAGTTTCAGCTTGTGGCCGAAGAAGACAGGTTTGTACCATTCTCTGTTCTAAATTGACATAAAATTAATCTACACTGCACCGAATTTTTTTCCCAGTTTTATTTGACCTTCTTCGAAGTGAGTAATCTGTAGATTACTCAAGCTCTGCTACAGCTCCTGAAACTGTTAAAAGTAATTTTTTTTTGAAGAGAGGAAATAAAACTTATTCTTTGCACTCTCAAATATTATTGTTGCTAATGCTTCTGAGCCTTTAATTTGTTGAAATACGCTGTTTCTAAAGCTTAGTTTGATTCTTTTTTTAAAATGTGAAAAAATAAAAAATTCTTTCCACTGTTGGGGTTACAGAATTCAGGATATCATTTGCCCATGAGAATTTTAGGCAAACATCAAAGACTACTTGTTTTCCAACTTAGAAGGTTAAATATTTAGCAATTTCATAATTCAATAATTTGCTCATGTTAGGTGAAAACATCTATTTGCTTGGGAAAATATTTTAGTTTTTATAAACCAAATGATAGGGTCTTCTTATAATGCTACATTTCAAATCGTCCTTTGCATTCTCTTCATGGGTGAGCCTACTTCATTTAATTACTTAAAATAATGCTGCTATGTTCACTAATGCCAGAATTCCCTGTTGTGGGAATTACAGAAGTGTATACCTCAATAGAAGGCAATTTGGTATGATGTTGGGATAAACTGTTTCAAGCTAATTTTTGCACATAGCCAATTTTCATTCATAATTGTTCAACTTCTTACCATGATAACTAAGGAAATTAATATTAAATAAATGCATTGCCTTTGAATTCATTTTCATAATATCTCTTAGGAAGCAATTTGGAGTCTTTCTGTTTAGATAACAGTACAAGTTACCATCGTACATCCATTTTGGTGTGAGCTGTTTCATTTTTCTGG
The DNA here is from genome assembly GCF_036250125.1 of Pseudopipra pipra. Classification (NCBI taxonomy): domain Eukaryota; kingdom Metazoa; phylum Chordata; class Aves; order Passeriformes; family Pipridae; genus Pseudopipra; species Pseudopipra pipra. Next base: position 32,541,453 of record NC_087549.1, on the reverse strand, counting down.
TGTTCATTTTGACATTTCATTTTTTGTATAACAGGGAGGGCCAAACCTGCTCATGTTTTTTTCCAGATTGCCATTGAGGAAAGTTGTACTTACTTCTAGTTCTTTAACCATTTTTACTGCAGTTGAAGTACAGGTTAAATCTTCAGTTACATGGTGTCCTCAAATTGGTTGAGGTCCTAATGAGAGCTCATCTATCCTTGCAGGTTAAGCCCCTATAAACAGTTTTTCACTTTCTCACAAATCTCAGGAATAGTTAAATCGCTGAGAGCCTCTTTAAAAGCTACAGATACAACCAGTGCCCTAAAAAGAAAAAAAATAGCAGCACTTACTGGATTTGTTTGTTGCCTTTAAAAATATAATTAGTTTACTCCAAAGTATACTTGGATAGGTACCTTGTTAGCCAGTGTCTGGTAAGCATGAACACTTCCATCAAGCTTGTTTTCAACATCAAGATTTAAACTACTTGGATCACAATTGACAGAGAGCTAATGAGAACTTTGTGTTCACATATTTTCATGCTGAGGTAGTCTGTTATGGGGTCACCTACAAGCAGTGTATCTAAGTCTAGGGCTTATGCACACATCTTGTTAGAAAAAAATAGATGTTGTTTGCTTAGTTACGTTGTTGTATTACAACCTTAATTGAAATGTAAAGGCAAAATTTTTAGAAAAATGCATTTGATAGTAGCGAAGAACTCTGAAAATTTTGTAAAAACTTGAATGAATTTTATGATTCAGAACTGTGTTTCTTTAAACACTTAGAAAAGTTGTAGGCATTTGCTGCCTCTGTGATATTTATACCATACTCCCTGCCAGTCAGACTGCTCGGAAATATTGTATAGGAAGCAATGATAATTGGCCTTTTACACGATAAATCTGCTCCTCTGCTTAATCATCTGGGTTATAAAATTGTCTACATGCATGAAAGAATGCAATGAATGTCAGAGCTGTTGACTTCTAGAACTTCCTTTTCCATGTAGTCCCTCTTTCAATGTTGGCATTGTTTGCTCTTGTTTTGTAAATGGCATTTCATTGCAATGGTTCAGTGCCCATTTTCAGCCTTTCATTGCTGTGTTTTCAGTTAGCTGCAAATAACACTCTGCAGTGCTATTGAAAGCAAGCATACTTTATTTTCTCCTCCCTAAATTAGGGGATGCAAGTGTCACGGAATTTAGGGAACTGTTTGTACTCAATTTTATATCCTGTCCTTTGAGTTGTTTAAAATCTGACTGACAGTTTCTTTAAATTAAAGAATGTGTCTGAAAATCTGGATGTTCAGAATTTAGTCAGACTTGTATGGGAAAAAAAATCCATATATTTAAACCAGAAGGAAAAAAATCAGAGCGGAGTCCCGTAATGCATAAAGGAAGACAGGTTACTAGAGGAGGACTGACTCTAAGGAATAACAAGATCTTTAGATATGACAGAGTATACCTCTGCATTCTGCCTGGCAAACTCAAGCTTGCTCTGCCTGCATTCTAAGCTGGCCAGATGTCACGTTGCTCTGGACTAGGTGCCGTGATGATGTGAGCTCAAATGTAATGCTGCATTATGTCCAGGCTTTCAACCAGCCTTGGTAGCTTGTAACAGTGCAAAGCTGGAATCTACAAAAGTGCTGTCCCAGAGGGGACAGACAGTTCATCGGTCAGTAAGGTGGGAGGCAAGTTACTGCTCTGTACAGCTCCTCAGTGAAGAGAAAAGATGACAGTCCCTGATTTACCTGTAAGGCAGGCTCCTCGTTTGTATGTTAAACTGAAGAAATTTATTTTAAAAAACGAAAGCTCAATATAAGCAATTTAAAATCAAAATAAGCTAAACCAACCCTTTTAAGAGCAAATGTAACTAGTCATTGCAAGTAACAATAGTTGTAATTGTCTCTGATTGAAGTATTTGAATTATCTGGTGTTCTAGGTCAAGAATAACTCTGTTACTTGAATAAAGATTTTATTTAGGAAAGTTTTCTGGCATGCTCTGGAATGAACTACGTGATTCCAATGGAATCTCTGGCCTTTTAATAAAGTTTAAAAAAAAAACAAACCAAGAGCCATTCACTGCTGATGCTGCAAAATATTTGTGGAACAGGAAGTATTGGAAAAAGGAAGTATTTTTGATAAAGGTTAGACTACTTTAGAGAAGTTTTAGGTTCCAAACCTTTTAGAAATACAGCTGAACTGCTATCACTTGTAATTCTTTCACTGCTTAGTGAGGTTTGTTAGTGATCATAGTTTACTGAAGAGGCACTGATAGTTGCATTAAGCTGGAGTAGGTCCAACTCTGAGATGTGAAGTTTAGTCTTCATGTACCTCAGCTTACACTTTGCATAGGTGTCACATTTTCCCTCGTTGTAGAAAAACCAGGATACAGTTGTGATCAGGCTGAATGTTATCTAAGCTTCTTCTCCCTCATACTCACGCCCCTGCCTTTCATGTTTGACTGCTGCTGACACTTCTAGCAACTTAAATTCAAGGGAAGTGGAGAACCATACAGAATGACACTCAGTTGTCACCTGGCCTATTCCCAATGTCTGAATTGATTTTGCTTTTAAGAGCAGAATCTTTTAAGGATCCCAGAAGGGTTCCAGGTCATACGGAGAGGAAATAATTTTTCTTTTTTTTTGCTGTCTCCATGGATGTGGGATTTAGCACAAGGACCTCTTGTGCCACTGACAATCATACCAGCTGAGCCTGGGTTTTCCTGTCCACCCTCCCTTGTGCACCAGCAGGATGGTGTGTATTTGTCTAATGACAGAAGCCATGAGATTTACATTTCCACTGGGTACATTATTTGCAGATTTAAGTGATGTTCATTCCCCTGTAATTCATATATTTCCTCGCACTTATCAGATCTACTAGTTGGCTTTATCAAGTTGAAATTTCTGTAAGTTGAGGCTATTCCTTTGCACCCACATTTCCCTTTCCACCCAGTTCTTTACAATTTTGAAAGTTTCAGTTGTAAAGGTGAGCCATAACATGATTTTCTAGTCTTCCCTTTTGCTTTATAGCCAACACCATTTATCCATTTGATAGTTGGAAGTGTTCTGTTACTTATAGGAGAAGGTTTTATACATACTCTGGTAAAACCAACCTTTCTTTTAATCCACAAAGTTACAAATTTTAGGCCTTCAGATTCAGCCATTTACAATTCTTATGGCTCTTGTAAAGTTCTGTAAACATTTTTTATTCCAGTTGAGTTATTCCAATTAACCCAAGGCTTTATTAGCAAAGGATTAGTCAATCAGTCCCCTGTCACATAAGGATTGTATACATTTAATCTCAGGAATGCTCACAACTCAGCCAGGTTCTGCTGGCTACAAAATTGTTAAGGCACGTTAGAAGTGGCCACCTCCTCCAGCAGCCTCAGCCCAGGACCCTCCTGTCTGGCTGCTGGAGCCCAGTGTGGATTCCAGGGACCTGGGGTCACTACTCAGGCAGTGGCTCCTGCTTTCCCATCTGCAGGTTTGCCTAGTGACAAAGCTGAACACAAATCCAAGAGGACACTGCCACAGAAAAGGTGCTGTCCTCAACACCACCCATGTGTGGTACCCATGTAAGACATAAACACAGCAGAATCCTCTTCCCTTGTCTGTCTGGTAGAGGTGTAAGTTCGCTGGTGAAGGAATACACCCCCTTCTCTAGGTTCACAGGCATGTGAATATTTGCACATGCCCAAGTATGGGAACAACCTTTCTGCCTGCCTGGTACCCCTGCCCACATCACAGCCCTCTCATTCCTTTCATAGGGCCCTAACTTCCTGGCTGGTGCAGATGGATGCACCAAATATGAGCACTCTTCTGGCTGTATTGCATTGTACACTTGCAAGATGTCTCCCTTTCAGGTAAAGGGTGAAATTTTCACTCATTCAAGGAGACAAAGAAAAGACAGAGGGAGCCTGTGCCTCCTGGGTGGCAGCTCGCAGTCACTGCTTCTGGGATGACCCTCCAACCTGACAATAACCAGTAACTCAAAGAAAATTACAAGACACACAAGGGCTCCTTGGTCATAACATCTGTCCAGCAGACCAGACCCGCATTACAATTACCTTTCCCTCTTTTAGCTGGCAGAGGGGTGCCTGACTGACCTATATTAAAGCTGGGATTCAGCAGCCCCCACACATTGCAGGAGCCTACAGATGACCCTTGGCTAAAGCCCCAACAGGGATTTCAAAAGATTCTTTACCTTCCAAGCAGTGGCAGGGATCAGCCCATGGTCTGCCTAAGCTAAGCAGGATGTGTGAATCCCCTTCACAGCACCAGATGCTGTTGTGGAAATAACCTGAATTGCAGTTGAGATCAGTTGGTGGCTGTGATGATAGGAGAGGACAGGGAGCTTCTCCCTGTGATGGCCTTTGCTGATGTGAATTCTGCCCAGCTGGGACAGCTATGGAGTTCTATAACTTTTACAAACAGCTTTTTCACGAAAATTGTGTCAGATAAGCAGCTTATGGTACATAACAGCAGCAAATTCAATTCCTCAGATGAAGAGGCTCGAGTCAGTACCTTCTTTTACAAATAGTTCACTCTTTTGGCAATTTAAATTGTTCTGACTGGCAAGACCATTAGCTGCAAATGCTTCTTAACTCCTGAGGCCCGCAAAGGCCTATTCAACATTACCAATTTTAATTTCACACACTGAACATAAGTAATTGCAGTGCTTTTGATCACTTGCCTGTATAAATTTTGCAGTACTTTTATGAGCAAAAACTCTGACTTTTTTGCTATTTCAGAGCAACTCCAAAATCAGTAAAACACAGGTGATGGTTAAATGCAGAAATAAGGGAGTCTTTTGGTTGGATTTTCAGCAGTCATTTGCTCATGACATGCACATAAAAACATGCAGATTTTGTAAGTCTGGTAACTAATGATTTTTAATATGGAATCTGTTGGTGATTATAGAAATGCCAGCATGAGACCAGTGAAAATTGACCATTTGTCTCCTTTCATAACTTACTGCAGTCCATGAGACTGTCAGAAGAAGCAGGATCCCTCCTGTGCAAGAAGCAGAACTAAACATAAATAAATTAAATGGAACAGCTGCACAATACAATTTTCTGTGCATCTCAATCTCATTAATGTTTTTAAGTTTTTATTTTTTCTGTAAGTTAAGCCTTTGCATTTCAGGTTTGGGGGAATAAATTTAGAAAGAACATGCTATCAAACTGCAGTTTCAAGTAGAAATTGATTCTTACTTTTTAGAAACAGTTTTTCTACACAGTTATTTCACCTGAGAATTCTGTCCTATGCTTGCATAGATAATATGCAATTCATTTTGCCTGAGGAGGTGTGCTGATCATACATCAGTGTGATTAGTTGTGTATTAAGCAAGCAAGGATTCGAAGACATTTGTGGAGAGTCAGATTCTAGCCAAATAAGTTGTTTTAAAATAATTTCATAATAAAGTTGCTAATGCTATTTCAGAGTGAAAAAATTGACTGCATCTAATACCCCTTATACATACACATATCAAAAAATGTAGTAGTTAAAGACATCAGGGGATATATAGAATTTGTAAAGTTTTGTTATATAGATGTCTATTTTTATGAAGTTATGCTAAAGGAAAATTGATAATTGGTTCTCCCTCGCACTTTTCTGTAAAGGTAAGATTTTTAAAATCAAGAATTTGATTTTTAAAAATTCAGTTTTCTTTTACCCTGTGTGCAGTCCTAAAACTCTTTGTATTGAGGTATTTGTACCAAGAAGCAACTAAGAAAGAACTGGAAGGGATTGCTTACAGATGTATAACTGCAAGTAATTTTCTTTTACTTTCATGAGAGAAAAGTCATGCCCTGAAGATTAAAAAGCTTGTAACTCATGGCAATCAGACTTAAGTATTAGGCTCAACAAATGGCCAAAAGCAAATGCATAGCTGTTAGCTGAGAATCTGACTGATGTGACTTTCAAATGCAATATGTATAATTTTGCTTCTATAAGCATTTTAAATATTGGGATTTGTTCCTGAGCACACTGAAATTCTTTTGTTGTTGGTAAAAGGTGTCTTGATTCTCAGTCCCTGTCCTAATGTGTAACAGAATGCTTTCTCTGTTACGGTGCATACTAGGATCAATCAAGGTTTGTCTTGGCTCAATTAGCTTATAAAGTACAATTTTGGAAAGCATGTTTTGAAGAAAGCAAACCTTGGCCCAATATCTTTTTTCTTTTCCTCCTGCGACTTGTGAACATTGAAGCATGCTGTTCTCTTTCCAGGTGATATCTGCTAATGTAAAACTAGATAACCTTTGTTGTTGTATTTAGTTTCAAGATTTAGATTCAAGTTTGAAAACAAAACCCCTCTGACACCTGTACTGTGTAATAACTAGAGAGCAGTATGAAAACTTGCTTTTATATTTGCTGTAAGGTTAGCTTTTACATTAATAGCTTTCTCTGTTCACATATCCATTATTTTTCTCTGTTCTTCCCCTAGCGATGGACTTACAAAGAAGACTTGGAACTGAAATCAGGAGTAAAGATGTTCGGAGTGGGTAACTGGGCTAAAATTTTGGCCCATGGTAACTTCGACAACCGAACAAGTGTCATGTTAAAAGACCGATGGAGAACATTGTGCAGGATTGACCTAGCCTAGCTTTCCAGAATAACAACTTATTTTAGTCTCAAAGTGTCCAGCAGTGTTGCTGTCCTAAAACGTGAAACAGAATAGTAATAGGTATGAAACATTTATGTAAGCAAAGTTGTTCAGGTGATGACTTTAATGTGAAGTCTAATACATAGTGTGAACTTTATGGCAGATGAACCTTGGCTAACATTAAAAAAGTTCCTTATTACTAGTTAAAAATGCTCATGTGTAATAGTGACATGAAGTTCTGGGAAGTCTACTTCCTTAACACTGACTGTGGAGTCACCTATGAAGGTGGGTAAACATGAGAACTGCAATGTAGAGGAAGAATACTTATGCACTTGTAGTATAAACAATTGTCTATATGATGCTGGGAAGGAATCAAGGATCTAAACTGAAATCTGTTTTTAACACTCAAACTTTCATTTTTATTTACTCTTACAATTCAGTGATGACAGTAACTATCGTCAGACTTGAGAATGTTTGGCTGGCTCGCTACTGAGTAGGAGCAGTGCCTGTAGACAGGGCTGTGGCCAGTAGAGAATGCGAACTTCAGGAAGAACAACCACTATGATTAGAAATATTAGCTCTTAATTACCAAAGAGAAACATGGAAACATGCTTCTAGTGTTCTAATAGAAAATCAGTCTTAGCATTTTGTATTAAGGCAGAGAGAGTTTCCCAAAATGCTTCTTCTAAAGTTCTGACTCCTTTAAAATTTGTTTAGGCTCCAGAAAATGCAGCATAAAGATGTAGATTTCTTGGCATTGATGTTAATATTCTCAATCTTTTTGTTGTTGCTGTTTTAAAGGTCTTTTAAACTTTTATGTAAAAATAAAGCTATGCACCAGGGGACATGAACAGTGTTCCAGTTGCCGAATCTTCTTCCAGGTTCCTTGGCACTGAGAGTTGCCAACTGCTTCCCAGTGTAAGATTTTACCTCTGAAATGTGACAATAAATGAGGAATTAGAAGACTGAAAATTGTGTTTTTCATGTTAATGGGTTATGTAGTATAACATGTCAGAAGATTTTATTTGCTTAATCATGTAGGACTCATCTAGCTCTTGAAATGGTTTATGGAGCAGGCACTATATTCTAAAGTATATATATACAGGATGGTGGATCGAGTATCTGGTTGTACAAGTATCAAGTTGTATGCATATTAATGAAAGTATGGATCAAGTAAAAATCTGTTATGAATAATAAATGTCTACTTTCACATTTAGTTTTCTATAAACCAGGTATATAGGTTTGAGGGGCGTACTGATGCACTGCTATTAAACCTGCAATCAGATTTGGATTATGGCAGGAAATACCATTTTTATGTAAAAGTGCCTGTAACTGTAAAAAGTCCTCTTGCACTACAGAAGTTGCATTATTCCTTCACAATTGTAAATAAAGCTTGCAAAGCATTGAACTCTTATATTGAAATTACTTCCCAATTCTGTGAGAACTGAAAGAGTAAACCTTCTGAGCTCTACAAGTGGTATGAGCTGTTTCATTTTTTAGGTATAATAAATGCAGCTTTTAATGAGACCTTGAGAAGGTTTAACTTCTGTACTGAGTTTTGCTCCAGAAGAGAGAGCAGAAAAAAAGGCTTTATTTACCCATCTGCATTGTGGCCATCCCCAGCACAGCGATGCGTGTCGGTGTTCATAGCTGGAGGCTGGCAGGCAACGCACACAGTGTGTCCTTCACGGAGGTACTGCATCCAGCGAGCATATGGCCGATTCTCCAAAGCACAGTGCTGTGAAAGTGACTCTGTTCTAAACTCCACACAGTATCTGCTCAGCAGAAAAAGTACTAAATTAGTTATGATAGATAAAGCACAAGCTTTATCTTTACTTTGAATGTACTTACCTAACAGGTGGTATTTGTGAAGTGCAAGTTAGACATCATCATTGCTAACAAGTCTCTTTCTGACCTAACCTAATCAATGGATTCTTAAAAACTTTCTGCAAACTGTTTCTCATTCTATGCTCCAGTCCAGTGCTTTATGTATAATCCCACTTTCTGGTTGTGTTCTGTATTCTTAAATTATGTTGAAAAGCAGAACTTGGTAACCCATATTTTTGCTTCTATTCTGCTGAAGGAGAAAATGGAAAAGAGACTAAGAATACCAATGGGATTTATTGTTCTGGGGAAAGTAGCACAGGACAAAGCATTATGAGCTTACAGACCCAGTGACAGCCTAATTTAAACTTCATAGCTATCTCTACTGGTAACCAAACAAAATTTTTTATCAATTGTGTCAATTAGTTTAAAAAAAAAGGTCTCTTGAGACCAATCACATTCAACGCACTTTATGAGTTCAGAGGCCTAAGTCTAATTTCTTAGACTTACGCTTAGGACACATTCAGCTTTGGTTTAGCATTATGTACTGTTGGCTTTCAAACGCAGCTGTCATCACATTTACCATGATCCCAATGTCTAATTCAGGACAATTAGCAAGTAATAAAAAACAACGTCTAGAACATGCAAATAAACTGCATGAAAGAAAACCCATACAAGCTGTAGCTTATTGTTTAATTGTTGCAAATTTCATTACATTTTTCTCTGTAGCCAGCTACTTTCTACTAAGCAAGATGACCCACATGCATATGATAAACAGATTACCCAGCTGCTTCTTTGTCTGAAGGCCAGAGAGAAGACACTGCTCGTCGTTTTCTTTCTTTACCGTATTCAGAGGTTGTTATGAAAGCAGGGACTGAGGAAGAAAACAGTTACGGTAAGGCAGCAAGACAATAGCTGAGCCGTATTTCAATTACTGTAACGGCGGATGAATGAATTGGGAGCTTGTGGATGGTTATGTGATGTTGGCTGACTTTACTGAAAAAGTGGTAAAATGTTGGCAACATCAGATGTCAACCCCATTCCCTGCAGCTAAGCTCTCCTTATTCAGAAGAAAAATATCTAGAAATGGATGCCATCTAGTCTGAGGAAGTAGGATGTGCTGGAATCCTACAAAGAGTACTCTTTCCTGTTTCATGCTGAATTTGTGTTCTAACTTTGCACAGATATAATTTGATACTTACTGAGGGGCTTATGTCCAGAAACTGAAGGGAGTGCATACAGCTTAGTTTGGTTGTTTACTTAGTAGAAATTAAGAAATGCCAGAGTGGGGAAAAAATAATAAAATAAAGAGCACTATGACAGTAGAAAGCAACATTTTCAATTGTATTTTTAACCACCTATCTACAGATAGATGCTTTTTTTTTTTCCTGTTCATTGATATCGGTAATATTTATGGCAGCCTTGATGGACACAATGTACAGATAAAGACAGAATACCATGTTCATGGCCGCAGTCCTCCCCCTGGTAAGTCAGGTATTCCAGGCAGCCAGCCTTCTCCTCCAGAGCCGGACAAGGTTCCCCACCATTTTTAGGTTCCTGTTGTACGTAGCGCCTTCGTATTCGCAGACCGGGATGACACTGTTCTGCACAGCCACTCCAATGACTCCACTCCCCCACAACACACGGAAGAGCTGCAAAGGAGTATTGAAACATTACTAGTAGTCAAGGTTTCTGTTTTATCCTAATTGCTTTTTTACTTTTATTTTAAAAGTTTTAAATGCTCTTCCAGGAGTTTTGCATCCTCAGATTTAACATTCAAACTTGCCTGCAGTGCTTGGCTCCATATTTGATCCCTTGTGTATAAACAAACAGCTCCTCATCAAAACCTTTCACTACAGCTATGAGGTTCTTCTGTACTCTCTTCTGAAGCATACAGCATTAGCCCCAAAGGAGACTAGCTTATGGATTATCTAGACCAGAGTGGTCTGACCTATGCTGGCGGTTCCTACACCACCAGATTTTGTTAAAAGGCTGGAACACTAAGTAGCAGAACTCAGGAAGCCTTTCAGCACTCTTGATTCCCCTCAGATTGATTTGTAAGCCCTTTTTCCTCAACACTTAAGTAAGAACCGGTGCCACAGCTTTGTTGCCCTGTTATACACAGGGTGTCGTACTCCATGGTTCTTGCTGCAAAGACAATTGTTGGTGAATATTTTGGGGCCCTGCTCATTCCCAACTATAGAACAGTCCACTGAACATTTGAATTTTAGTTCTCATGGACAACAAACTTCCTCAAACCAAAACATTATGGAAAAAGTGCCATTATTTTGAAAGTAAACTTTGAATTGTAAGAAAATGCATTTCCCTCTAGCAGAGCATCAATAGCACAGGTACCATATACTCACACCTTTGATCTCTCCTAACCCAGCCTAATAGAGATTCAAAGAACTTCTCTCTTTGCACATATTAAGTGTGCTCACTGAAGGTCTCAGACGAAGAAAGAATGAAAAGTGCTTTGGTTTGTATTTTGTGGCATTTTTCTGGCAACTATTGAAACCTTTAGCCCAGTTGATGGCCCTTGATATGTTTTTGGTTAAATAACATCCAGGTTCTTTAGAAACAGACTAAATCATCATATTATGTAGAGAATGAACCCTTATGTCATTTTTGTCACTTCTTTCTGTGAGAGCTGTACATGGTAGACTTAGCATCTCTCATTTTCACCATTGTCTTTAAACTCAAAAATCAGATCTGTTATCCAGTAGCCATTTCCTTCCTTAGTTTATTCTCTGCAATGCATCTAATAATGATGGCATGCTCTGTGTAGTTCTCATATTAAGCATGATATACATGTTTCTGAGCTAGAGTTCTTCCTTCTCTTGCATTTCTCTTTTATATTCTGGCAAAATAGTTGCTCTGTGTCAGCCTTGCTAATGAATAATATGCCAAATATCTTTTTCAGGTGGATACATACAATCTACTCTGGAAAAAAAGTTTTGCAGCCTGAATTCCAGAGAATACAGAAACAGATGATGGATACATTATTCCTGAGTAAGAAGCTACACAACACATGGGTCTTCACTTTATTTGTCCATTAACATAGTATGCAAAACACACAGAGGTTTAACGTGTTTCCATGAAGGTGAACTTCATGGAAAATTCATGAAGACTCATCTTCAGGAACACCAAGTCCCAGGTTTTGAAAACTGTACGGCCTAATAATTTCCCCTTTAGCAGTCAAAATGAATACTACAGCTCTTCAAAACAGTACTGCACACTGAGCCCTGAGGGGCTGAATGAGGATGATCTCTGGGTGCTCACTGATGAAACAAACATAACCCTTCCAACAAGGAACTTCAAGTATACACAGCCTTAGCAGGCACTGCAGTGAAAGAGGAGATAAGAAAAATGTCACACACATGGGCATCCATCAAGAGAAAGAATTCTCTGAGAACAAGCAATCATTCCCTTGCCTGAGTTGTCCTCAACCTGTGCCCTACGAGGACATTTAATCTGACCAGTGGTCCATTTCTAGTAGCCTCTTTTCCTGAAGGCCACCTGGTAAGTGCTTCAGGTTGGACAATGGTACAAAATACACATTATCATCAATGGCTGGGCTGTCTTAAATTGGTTCTGAATTGTTTGGGTTGTGCTTCTCATTATCTAGTTAAATAAAACTTTTTCCTTTCTCATATATGCTGTTTCTCATTAGCTTGTAATGGAACATATCACATGCTTTTGATTTTTTTTCTATATTTCCTGATTACAATTTAAATCCTCAAGAAGCTTAAAAGCTTAAGCACTAGTTACATACTTATATCAGTGTTGCAGAAAAGTGATGGGACCAAACTAGTCTTTCAGGAAAATATTTTATGCCCTTTGGGATTCTGCCAGTATAAGACATCAGGAAGAAAGAGTAGAATGTGATAACCTCCTTGGGGTTTGTGACTTTTCTCATAAAACGTAGAAATTGCCATGTTTGCTCTGTCACTGCATCTCTGATTTCTTGGAGCACTACCAATATCGTAAAGCAGATAAAACCTCTCAAAGAGGCTACTTGGCAAACGTCCTTACCACACTACCATAATTCCCCTCCTCTGTTCTCACTGTGCACTGTTGTAACCAAACTTGTCCACTTTTAGTGCCCTGACAGCACTAGGTGTATGAGTGGCTGAGGATGCTGCATCTCACGCCCTAAGGAACTCTCCTGAAACAGAACCACTGAGCTGCTCTGGATATTGGGCCACCAGTTGTCCATTGTGCTCAACAACTAGCATTCTCTGGTGTTTTCTTCTATGTACGAATAAACCCCTTCCCCGACAGCCCCTGGGTATGATTTGTAGAACAGCACTGGGAAATAAGAGAAAACAGCTCCCTTTGCCACATGCAGATACCTGACACTGCACCACCAGGCGCTGCCCTCAGTCACAGCTGGGTACCCCAAGGTACATGACACAGCCTCTGTGGCTGTGAAGATACCACACTGACATGTTGCAGCATAACCCTCAGACAAGCATTGGGAACTAGAAAAGGAAACTAGTGATAGTAAAAATGTCTTAGACCCCACAATGGGATAGCCAAAACAAGTGCTAAATGTACTATGGACCTGACAGTCTTTGCCACCTGGCTGTGGGATCAGAAAACAGTCCTTGAGCCCACTTTATTTAATAATACTTCAGTGGATAGACTTCAGTGTCTGATCACACAACTACAAATCATTACCAGAGTACCCAAAGGACAGTAAGTGTCTATATAGCCTGTTTCCTTATCTGTTGACTCTCTTCCAAGCTGGCCTGCATACGTAAGAATTTCCACGTAACTTTAATGCCATATTAGCACCTTGATATGCAGGTAGCATCAGGTCTAACATCACATTTTCCATGCAGGAAACTCCCAAAGGGACTAGTAGCTGCATAACAAATAAAGCAATGACTTCATGTCTTACTGGAATTAAACCAAGCTGACAGTTAAATACTGGTCATCTGTGGCAATGCATGGCAATGTTATGGTTATCAAGATTTAGAACAAGAAGGATGAATTGCCTCAGTCATGTGGAAAAATATGAATATTGGGTTACTAGAATGGAATTTAGTCAGCAGGATAATAATGTCGTTCTTGCAGTCAGTACCCAGCAACTATTAAGGGACAGTACGTCAATTTTGTGTCTCATTGGAAAGATGTCAAATTCCTCAGCATGACAGAGAATGGGTCCCAGAGATGATATACAAGGAACGGTGTCACCTTTTGAAATACAAAAAGAAGTATCAGGGACCCATAGCTACATCTTTATGGTCTCTATGTTGCTATTGTTTCAGCTTAGTTAACATGACAATGGTAGATGATGATTTGTTGAAAAACGAGGGAGATGCAAGTCAAAGGAACCTGAATTATAGGACTTGTGCTCAGATACCTACTAAAATGTGGAAGCTAGTGGAATTTCAAAAATACACAGAAAAATTACATTGCTATCTTATGAATCACAGATTGAGTGGTCAGAACTTTTTTCTTTTTTCAGGACCCATATTCCATTTACAGCACTGTGAATCATAGACCTTTTTTTCTGAGTCAAATTCCATTTAATTTTTTCCCATGTCTGGAAAAAAAAGGAGGATTACTATATGTTCATTGCACAACATACATTGCAATGTGTAAGGATCTGTGGATTTTCTCAGAGTAACCACTTCAGTTCAAGTGACAAGCTCATTAATTTCTCAGCTTTCTTGTTCAGTAGTTCCTATTTAAAATGCTCTCTATGTACAAAAACATTCTTTCATCATTGTTAGAACTATAAAGAAATTTATTTAAAAACTCTTGGACTTAGGTTGAGAAGTCCCTGGGCTTCTGCTGAGCTATCTACTTATAAAGTACTTATAGATCTACTGCAATTTTTAGGCATAACAGAATTTAAGTGTGCCATTGGCAGCTTTAGGAAGCCCCTCCCTTCAGTGTTTTCTATTATTTTGGAGCATTGTTTTTTTATTATTCTTAACACATTTTTTGATTACCTATCCTTGAGGCACTTTACACTTTCCCTAAATACTTCATCCTGTTAAATATTTGCGAAAGGATGAAATGTCATTTCAGCAGGTGCTGAAATCAAGAGTGGAGAACAGGTTGACAAGCTGTAGTACAAGAACCATTGATCACCTTTCTTCACATTTATGTTTTCAAGTTTTGAACTTTACATTCAAAACAGTGAACTATGCCAATAAACACTCTTGATGTCATTAAACACATAGACAGAATTTAGAAATACTCAATAGGGAGACCTCGATATCCAACAGGAACAAAAACAACTTTAAAATTTCCAGCCATACTTGTGTAAGTTGATACCAACTCCCACTGGAACTATTTGGAATTTCTGTTTATACAAAATACAACGTAATGACTTGCCATGGAAATTATATATGATCATTTGCCTTTAAAAGAATGACTTGTGAATTTTGTGAAACTTGGAAGATTTGTAGTTTTTGAATGTATGAGTTCGAGGATCACTTTCCCAGGCTGCTAAAATCCTGCCCTCCCATGCTTACACCCACCCATGCCAAATGTGCTGTTAGCTCTGCTTGTGTTAGCATTGGAGCTCACACAACTGGGCAGTGAGGCAGTGCAGGGAGTTGAACCAATCGGAAATGGGTAATAGAGAAAACAGAAATAATTCCCTGTGGGTTTACCTCCCTGAAGTGGGCCACCAGAGACTGTCAAATTCTGGCTCTGGTGCAGGAGAGGCAGAGAGACAGAGACTTCATGGAGACTCCATCTTCCTGCCTGGATCTAGGGCACCCACTGCCCACACAGGGTACAAGAGAGAGGCGGCACAAACACATAATGCCTTTTGAGGAAACCACCACTGAACATGAGACAAAAAATACCGTCTCGATAACAGTGGGGCATCATCAGATACCAGAAGTCATGGTAAGGAAAGTGTTTAAACTAGAACTTTTCAAGCACAAGTTTGAGCTTCTTTTTGAAGAGCACAGAAATTTTTTTGGATTAGAGCTTCATTTTAATGCTAATACTGGGCATGTTTATCAACTCTCTCCTTTAATACTTGAATATTAAAGATCATATTGTTTACTGAAAATATGTGATATGCTCTGACTGTATGACAAGCAAGCATTTTGTCAGTTCTCCCCCTATTGATTTTCCTGAATGATAGAACACTGTATTTTAAAAATGATAATTTTAAAAATGCTACCTTCTGTTATACTCTATGGTGCATTTTTTTTCCCCATGTTATTCTGGTGAGATTATTTAGTGGTGAGAGAACTGACTGTATTTCTTCCGGAGACCTGAGGTCAGAGTTCTGCTCTGCTGAGTTCTTCTGTGAAACTTTATATCCCTTAGGACGTGCCTACAGCATCTGACAGTCCTACTCCCCCTTCCCAGTACAGGCAGACATAAGCCAACTTGGGTCCCAAAGATATGTGGCTGTGTCAGCATGGCACTGAGCCTGCTAAATGCACCCTAATTAGCAGAACTGTGCAGCAAAGGCTCATGATTTTTTGGCTGTAGGCTGGCATATGTCCAGCCAGCTGGGAGGAGACATTAGTCTGAGTACTAGTGCTGCACCTGTAAAGCAAGGGCTGTGTCCTACATCAAAGAGAGAGGGAGGGAGGACAAATTGTGAAGACCCCAAAGAGTAGAAATACCACAGAAAGAGGCAGTGAGAATATCTACAAGGTTGCTACTCAGTTTGGTAGAACTGGACCACTTTTCCTGCTTGCCACTGCTGCCTTGGGGCCCAGGCCTTCCCCCAAGGGCTGGCAGAGGACTCTTTTACAGAATGACAGAATATTCTGATTTGGAAGGGACCCACGAGGATCATTGAGTCCAACTCTTAAGTGAATGACCCTTATGGAAATCAAATCCATGACTCTGCCATTATTAGCGCCACATTCTAAACAAATGAGCTTGCACTCATTCTCCTATGCTTATTTTAAAGCCCTTGCCTTCACAGTAAATCCTTGCTGATTCATACCCCTAGAAATGGGGCCAAAACCTCACAGTGGGGATTTCCCCAATCATTTCATTGCCATTTGTTTGTCAGGATGTGAGGAATCAGCTGAAAGATACAGACGGGTGCTAAATGAATCTCCCTGCTGTCTCTGTAATGGGACACACCCCCTGCAATCAATGTGTGTTCGGGACTAGCACGAGGGTAAAGTAAGTAACATAAAATTTTAGAGGTAAAATAACTTCAGACTGTCACTGTACTACAGCTGATCTGGAAACCTTGCAGATGTCTAGTGAGAGAAAATTCTCTGCCCCCCTTCCTGCGCCTGCCGCTATTCTGGCGCTGCCCCAACCTGGTCCCTCTTCATGCCCTGGCCCCGGGGCTGGGGACGCCAGGGAGGGAGGAATTTGGCCCCCCCGCAGCCCTCAAGCCCATGACCGCACGCCCCAGCTCCCAACCCCAGCGACACCTCCATCCCGCGAAGCCCCGGCAGGTAGAGAGATCCCTGTACCTGGAGAAAGGGCCGGGGGTGCGGAGTCCCGCCCGGGCCGCGTCCGACCCGCGCCCCTCTCGCCGGGGCCGCGGCCTCGCCGGACCCGCAGGGCCGTGGGCGGACGCACCTACCTGGACACGCCTGGCTGTGGTCGTGGCAGCAGTCCCCGGCTCGCCGGCAGCCTCCGTCGCAGTAGCAGGTCCCGTAGCCCCCTCCCTCCCTCCATCCCTCGCCGACGCAGGAGGCATCCCGGCCCTGGCAGCACTTTCCCGAACAGCTGCCCCCGGCCCCGCTCCCGGCCCACAGCAGCCCCAGCCACAACGCTCCCGACAGCGCCGAGCCGCCCATCACCGTGCTGCCCATCACCGTGCTGCCCATCCCTGAGCCGCCCCGACGTGAGGATCCCGCACCGCTGCGCTGCGGCCGCCACGGGCCCCCGGCGGAGCGGGGCGGGCTCGTCGGGCAGGCGGTGGGGCCGGGCGGGGGCGGCCGGTGCGGTCCTGCCCGGCCCTCCCTGTCCTGCCCGGCCGGGCAGCCGGGCCGGCTCAGCGCCCCGAGGGGCACCGGGCAGCGGCAAAGCTTCGGGGTGCGGGGGGAGAGGGAGCCGGGGCAGGGACGGTGTCCTGCCAGGTGGTGGTTGTTTCCCGCGGGGTCCCCATGGTAGAACACACCTAGCAATGTCCCACACAGCGATGTTCTTTTTGTACCGGGATGTACTGGGACTTACACAGCCATGTCCCACACAATAGTGTCCCGCTTTGCAGAGACTCACACTGTGACCCTCGATGTCCTGTGCAGCGATGTCTCACACAGCAGGACCCATACTGCCATGTCCCACACAGTGATGACTTGCAATGCACCCCATGGCAGTCTTCCACGTGGTGATAACCCTCACAGCAACATGCCTCACAGAAATGTCCCAGGAGGTGGTGACTCTCACCAAGGTCCTGCACAGCGGTGTCCCACACTGCAATGACCCCCACAACAATGGGGGGGTTCCTCCCACAGAGAGATGTCCTGCACAGCAGGGTCCCATGTATTGCCAAGCCACAGAGAAATGTCCTCCACAGTGGTGTCACACAGCCATGTCCTGCATAGGACTGATCTGCAGAGCAATGATCCACCTGGCACTGTCCTACACAACTGTGAACTGCTCAGCCGTACCCTGTACAGTGGTGATGCACATCACAGTGACCCACACAACTGTCCCAGAGCGTCCCTATCCATCTCCACACAGCCCAGTGGCTGGGAACGACCCGGGACCACGAAACAAGATTTATTGGTACAGGCACTTTCTCATTTCAGGGCACATCCCACACAGCCAAGAGCATTTGCTGTGTTATGTTTTTCATTTTCTTTCTTTTTTGTCTTTTTTTCTTTTTATTTTAAACTGTTTCCAGAACAAACAAAAGAAGCTGTACTTGCAGGTGCACAAGGAAAGCAAGGTGGATTCCCAAGTAACTTCTTAGAATACAAAGATTTGGATTCTGGTTTTCAGTTCACTTCAGTGCTAAGAGGTTTTCAGGATTAATGGAACCTGACAATTTTAGCCAAAAGTCAAATCTCGAAAGAAAGTAGTGAGGTGACTGCAAAAATATGCTAGCTTTGCACACTTCAATTTGCAGATAGCTACTAAAGAAAGAGACATCTGGTCTCCCAAGCTGCCTACAGATGGGAGGTAACAGTCTATTATATTATCTATTACATGTGGGTACTTGAATCCCCTCGAGACAGCTTGGGCCAGGCAGAGTTTAATTTCTTGTAGCCATCAAACATTGCTGTTAAAATGTTGTCTAAATCCCTGAGGACTGGGTCTGCACTGTTATCCAGTGTGCCATTAATGAACTCACTGGCATATTGCCAGCCTAAAACTTGAACTGGTGAACAGCAAATGTTGGGGGAGTTCCTACAGTGGGTGAGAGGAGAACAAGACTTGCAGCCTGCCTTGGTAAAGGCAGTGTGAGAGAAGGAATGCCTCCATGTTTTCCTTTCCTTTATTGTATTCCTGTGCTTCACCTGAAAGGCAAAATATAAGCAAATAGTAGTAGAAACTACCTTTGTAAGTAGATAAATTGCACGCAGACGACTTATGCTAAAAGGATAAGTCAGTAAAACTTGGACAAATTCAGAACAGATTAAAGAGGGGCTTTGTCTCAGTGGATATGTTTACAGAAAAAAACAAGAAAATATGTCTGCAATAGTCCAGTAAACAAACAAACAAACAAACAAACAAACCAAACCAAAAACCCAAACAGAATACAAACTAAAAATGCTATAATTTCTACTAGATGTAGTAAAGCAGATGTTTCAGAGCAAATGGAAGAAAAGAATCTTAACTGGAGGAGAGAACAAGCTCACCCAGTTTGTTCTGGCAAATACTTTGTTTTTTTCCTTTCAGTGTAGTTCCTCTCTATTAGGAGTAGCACGAGGTAACCAGGTGACTAAGAGGGACAAAGCAACACAGTGATGTGTTCTCAGGCAACGATGCAGCATTGAAACTCTTACAGGTAATTCCAACAAAATAGGCAGAGATTTCTTTCTAGTCTCATATGAGATGGTCCTCAGAAAGTAGATGTTGCTCATGCCCTGCTGTTGGTTATCTTTTTGTCATGCAGAAAACTTTACAAGGACAAGCAGTGTAGGGCAAGGATAATTTAAAATGCATGTGTAGGTAAGCTTAGGGAATGTGCAGAGCCCTTGCTCTGTCTTCCTAGTAAGCCTCAGAGGACCATTGCATGGAGCAGAGGTCATCAGGCATCTGTTCTACATGTGCACTTTGTGCCAAAATATTTCTTAATCCCAGAGGTGAGGAGAAATCTAAGGACTGTATTGTAGTCATCTCAAAAACAGGTGTTGCTGTTGGCTCTGAGATTTTGAAAACCATGATCTAGATCAAGTTGTTGGCCATTTTTGTACTTTTTTCCATTTCTGCCCTATTTTAGCTTTGGAAACTCTAAACTCAAATATCCAAACTAAAACCTAACTGCAATATTATATGGTAGGAGGAGAGAAGAAACCAAGGCTGTGAAAAATTTTTTCCAACTAATTTTTCAAACATGTATATGGTTCCAATGAATCTTGTTCCATCATTTTATTTCCAAGCAAAGTGTATCCATTGCTTTACATGTAGTTCTCCTTGGTTTGAAATACCACAAAGACAAAACTGAGACAAATGTGTCCCAACAGTAAATTAGAATCTTTATTATTTACCATGCTTACCAACGCTATTATTTACCATGGTTGTTTATGCTCTCTCTGTATAAAGAATGTAAAGCAGAGCCAAACTCTTACTCTCTGTCCATTCTTGTGGTGCACAACTACCCATAAGATTAGGCAGAAGGCTGAAAGCCCTTGCAAGTGGGAACAAAATATATGTTTGATAGTAAAATACCTCTCTTATTTTTCAAATTTTACTTACAGCTGCAGTGACTTTGAGTACCTGATGTAAGGACTATTCAACTCAACTTCAAAGTCTTTTTCAAATACATTATCTGTCAGCCAGCAGCATTCCACATGCCCACACCTCCTCATGAGCAAACTCTCTGGAAGGTCCTAACTTGCACAAATTTTTCTTTGCTTCTAGGAGGTTAATCTAATGGCATCAAAATGAGAACACTTCAAAGATCCTGCAGGGCATTTCTTTTTCTTTCAGACTCATGTTTGCACACAGCTCTATTTATTTGAGAGAAATAACCTTCCAAAAGCAAACCACTTACATTTTATATTGAGACAACAAAGTGACTGATGTGACTACAAAGGCTACAGGCTGTCTCTATCCTGCTACACAGGGCCATGCTTCCTGAGAGCACCGCAGTCAGTTTCAACTTGAGTTTGTTATGAGGCCCTTGTTCCCATTGTTCTGAAAAAGTAGACTTTCTCCTGATAAGAAATAATCCCTACTAAGGTGAATAACCAAATCATGGTGTTTGCTAGTGTAGCTGACAGCTTAAAGCAATAGCAACATTTTGTATGTAAGAAAAATGAGGAGTCATTTGTCTTCACTGACAATCAGCCCATATAAGAACACAGTAGATGGTACATAAAAGAAGGTTTCTATAGTTTTGTAGCCTGCGCAGTTATACAGAAAGCATGGTGCTGTTTCAACGACTAGCTTGTCTACATCAAATCACTCAGAGCAGACTGAATACCTGCCTATATTTGAGAGGTCATTTGCTGTGCAACGAGGCTTTCCCTTCCACCCACTTAGCCTTGGCAGTCCTGTCAGGCACAACCCTGTCATGGGAGATGCACTGGCTCGCTGCATCCCAGTTACAACCATTGATTTTGGTTGGGGTTGGTAATGATGCCTAAAATCACTTGAATTTGAGAGGTTAATGGAATTATAGCAGAGCTATCTATCAGGATATTTCTAGCTTATTTTTAAAGGCCTTCATCCTCCCTGTTAGCTGTTGAAGAAATGTCCAAGTAGCGAGATGAATACAGAGCTGCTTTCAAGCTTCCACACAGAAAAATTCAAGCAAATCTGTATGTCCAGTCTAAGCATATCAGGACTGGAAAACATCCTTTTCCTGTCTTTTCCCCTGAATTTCTCCTTTTTTTCAGTTCAGGGAGCTGAAATGAAATGGAGCAGCTGAGCCAGCGTGAGGAAGGGGGGGTAAGCCAGGGCAGAAGAGGCAGAGGACAGCAGGACTGCCTCCACCAGCAGCAATTAATGGCTTAGCTAGTGCACTCATAAGCGAATGTGCTGAGTACCTGGCTATATTTGAAGAAGAGCGTTTGCAGCATAACCAGTGAAGCACAAAGTGCTGAGTTTTTTAGCTCCTGGTCCTGGAAAGTCCGACTGTTATTCAGACAATCTGTCCTGGTTCTTCAGGCCAAATAGGACACTTGTGCTTTCAAAGGCTTTGCTCGGATGTGAAGGCAAATTCATTATGTGTGAGGAATACAGTCCACTTGACTCCTGTTTGTTAGTTATCTTCCTGCAGGGTTCACCAGGTAGTTTTACATTTTAAAGGCACACGATCAGTCAGAGTAAGAGAAGGTGGCAGTTTAACACAACCACTTTCCAAAACAGAACTGCCTCTTATAAAATTGTGGATCCCTTCAAAGCCACCTTATTCTGTGATTCTGTGATTCTGTGAAAATAAGTATCCCAAGATGTTATTCCACATACGTTCCTGTTTCTCCCGCTTTGGGGTTATTTTCTTTAGTATTTACAGATGCCCTCTTTTCTGCAATCATGACTGAATCAATTGCTTCCCTTCCCAATGTAGGAATCATTATTATTATTTTAAAGATAGAATAAAACAATACTGAGAGATTAGGGCACCTATCCAACAAAACACTTGAGCACTTGCATAACCCAAGGCACACAGCAACCCCACCATAGGACTGTTCTCTTGTTCCAAGTTGTGCAATCTTGGAGGATTTACCGAACTGGGGCCTCCTGCTGTGCCCCAGGGCTCCCTGAGACTCAGCTCCCTTGCTCTCAGCTGCACACTGCAGCCACCAGCCTCTCCAGGCACAACCTCCGAGCAGCCATGCTGTTCTGCCTGATCTAGAGCAAACATTAGCCCCGATTTAGACCCAGCTCCTTTTTCGTCAGCATATAAAGCCAAAGAGGTGAATAGGTTATCCTCAAATTCATTATTTAAATTTGTGCAAAAAGTGGCTAAGACTGTTTATTTCTCCTTAACTCCAGACCAGATTTTCCCTGCTGCTTTAAACTATAACCGGTATTAGCATAGTACTCAGCCTATTTCTTTCTCAGTTATCACACACAGTAGCAAAAATTCCACATCTTGGAGTTATTGGGTGGTGTTGATGATGGTGCATTTTGCAGAAATGAATGCTGCTCCCCCTCCTGCAGCTGCTGAGCATGTTCTGCTGCAGAAATAAACACATTTCTGTCAATGAAGAAAGCAGGAATAACTACGAGTTTTTAAAATTAGGGCACTGAACCATTGAGAGAAAGATCATTTTTTTTCTGATCGTAATCCCACTTTTAAAAACATCTGCCAGTCTTTCAACCGGTCTGAAGAAAAAGTGAATTTTGCTGACTTGAATCATTTGAAAGTAAATGATGATTCTGGTGTACACTGGCTGGCAGAGGGAACTGTTTATATAATTCTAGGCTTGCTAATAACCCTCTTCATAGCTAGAAATGGTGCCAGGGAAGCTGCTGGCTATGTAAAAATGCTCTCCCATTTCCTTGCCTTTATTGTTTTCTGTCACAGCTTGTTTTTTTTTAATTAGTACATGCACTATTTTTAGTGTCTGTAGACAAAAAATGTATTGTTCAGTCTAAAATGAGGCTAGGTACCATGAAAATGTTTTCAGGGAAAATATTTGGAGCCAGAGTTTGTCTTTGGCTGTGTGCAATGAAAGTTCGCCTGCTTAGTCCAATTAGTTACAGCCATGTCACTTCATGTAAGTGAATGTAGCTGTGTCAGTGTACAGGGCAGATTTTGGCTCTCATGCTGCAGAGGAATATTTTAAACCACACACAGCTAGCATCTGCAGAATCTAGAATATTCTGAATTATTTTTTTTCCATCCAAATTTCGTGCACATCTTCTTGTTTAAGAGCAGAAGAGAGAACAAAACTTTTCAGCCAGATGATGGACTTTATGCAAATGTGATTTTTGATAGGGCACCTCTTTGTAACTCACCTAATCAGCTCTAAGAGACCTTAGAGGCCCTGCATTGTAAACACACTGGACACTACACTGAGTTCTACCCATGTGTGTACACACACCTGCATGAACCACGCAGGTAAAGGTGCAGCAAGATTTTGTGACCCCCTAATTCAGCCTGAGGAAATAGAAAAAAACTCTTCCATGTCTAATAGTCTCAGCTGAGAGGCGAGATGTGAAGCTTTGTCATATCAGTTCCCTGCAGACTTTTAAATCAAGCTCTGTCTTGACCATTTTCTTCATGATTGCCCGAAGCCCAGTCCCCCACTATGCCTCCACTCTAGTTAACCATTAAATTCCTCTAATGTGATGAAGACTCCAATCTGAGGGGAGAGCTTATCTATGTGAAAGTAGTATTCATAATGGGAACCCAAGGAGAAATCCACCAGAAATTAGGAGCTTTCCCAAACAAACAAGTGCCTTCTGTACTCTGGATACTACTGCATTCTTTGATTTTGCCTGATTAAAAAGAAGCATATATGTTTACCAAGAAAGACCTCCAAAATAAATCACTCCAAAGTACACACTTGCCCTTTTAAAAAAGATAAATATTACTCATGTTGCTAACACACATGTGAAAGTTTAGGCAATAATGTGGTGACCAGAAAAGCAAGACATGTTAAGTGTAGGATCAGTCTTAGTTGCATACATGAAATGAGTTTTGATAGTATTTTCAGTAAAAGAAACCAAGTATTTCAGGACGAGAGAAAAAAATATGATCTCCAGTCCTCTGTCAACTGTGCAATGTAGGCTTTTAACACTTCACCAGATAATTCTAATGCAGAGGCAGATGACTTACAGTTAAAGTAGATCTACTTTAGAGTCGTAGACATTTTCAACTTTTTTCAAGTTATGGGTCTCTAAAATATTCCAAATGCACTGACCTCTCCAGAAAGAGCATTGGTTTAGAGAATGGAAATAATGGAGAAGTCATCAGATCCTACAGTAATCCAAATAGTTTTGTTTTCATACGTGTTCAGCTGTGTTTTCCGCCTCCCATCACTGGATCCTCCCAGGAGAATAACTATCAAACCTGCTGTAATACACTAGTGACCTTCAGCCAGAATGGGACAGGGCTGGATGACAAAGAGAAGAGAAGTTATGGAATGAGCCTCAGAGCTTGGCTTGGCTGTAGAATCTGCTTTAGATTTGCTATTGCCCACTCTGGTCTTTCAACACCACAGGATTTGAGTATCCTTTTCTGCCTGCAAATACAAGGGTTAGGACCTGAAGGTCCTCAGGGGACGTGTAGGTACCTCTGCAGGGGAGGGAACCTCAGAGGCATTCTCAGAAGCTAGTCCAGTTGTTACCACTTTTTTCTTCTGTTCAAATCTGTCTTGACAGCAGTAGCCTTTGACTAAGCTGCCACAGAACCACAGTATGTGCATATGGTACAAAATGAGCCTCATCAGCCAAGAAACAAATCAACCTTGCAGAGTTGCATCAAGTGGAGGATCTAGTCTAGGAAGATATCTCTGCTGCCACCAATACTTCAAGGCTTCTTTCCGGACATTCTCTGCAGGTGTCCTCGGGACTGTATCACCTACCAAACATGACTTGCTTTTCCCACCTACCACCTTCTCCACTTGGCTGCTTCGGCCTGTGACACGTCCAGGTGCTGCCCGAATGGTCCTTGGCACTCACTGCCCTTGCAGCCCCTGATGGATTTCTGACATACAGCCAATTCGGCTGGAGACAGCCAGCTGGATTGGGAGAAATTTTCCACAGAGACCCTGAATGACTTCACCTGGTATACCCCCATCTCTGTCTTTGAAGGTTGTCCCTGCAGAGGTAAGTGGCCTCTCCTGGACTCACAGAGGAGGCCTGGGAGTGGGTTGATGTTTTCTTAGCACTTACTCTGCTGAGAGAACTATTATGTGCTTCCTTCTTTTGGGCTACAAGTAACAGATATGTCCTTATTCATAGAAATGCTAACTAGGAGTGCAGGCAGGGGCAGTGATCACAGAATCAAAAGTCCCTCCTGCTGCAATGTAAATATTCTTGAGTGCTTTGCAGTTCCACTTGCAAAACCTGTGCACTTTTTTAAAGACAAATAATATAAAATTTAAATAAGAGGTCAATTCCCACTCTCAGCTGGAATCACTCCACATGACTTACATGGAAGTGTGCTATTTTAGATCTGCCTTTTTGTGTTTCACCTAGTTCATGTGCTCAGAAATTTTTGGAGTTCTCTGCAGTGGGAAGGGTCTGCACTTCATAAAATAGCCCTACATCAGTTTGAATTTCTTCCCGATGTGTAATACTTGCACGTCCTCTCCCTTTTTCAAAAGGCTTTTTCAAATAATATTAAAGAAATTTGGAGGGGCCTTCTTTCCAAATGGCAGCTAGAAGAGGTGAAGGAGTGAGAGCACCAACTGGGGACAAACACTGAGAAATAATCTTTTTCTACTGAGATGTTCAATTTGCAACCAGTTCAAACTCTGAACTCAGGATGGATGCTTCTCTTTTTGCTGTTACTGCAGTTGAAACAGCACCAAGTCTGGTCTGGTGTACATTCATCTTGGGCACAACTTTGTCACCTAAAATGGAGATTACCCAGAATTTACAGAAGGCTCATAAAATATTGAACAGTGCTAAAGAGCACAAACAATTTATGCAGCCTGAGCCAAATTCTCCCCAGGACAAATTTACTGTTGTGCCATTTTTAAAACTTTTTGGGTTTTATATCACACAACAACATATTGTAATTTGGATGCAAATGGGTGACACTTCAAGGATACTTCAGATGGGTTCAAAGATGGTAGTAACTAAATCCTGGACTCTCCCTGCTTTCTAGGAGAGTCTAGGAGTTAGTTACTACCACTGCATAGTTGGAAGAAGAGCCAATAAATGTGACATTCTGTTGGGGTGGATGTGTGGTGAGGGCAGATAGAGCACTGAACTCAACAGGAGTCAGCTCAGCTTTACCTGTAGCAGATGAAGCAGAACAGCCATCTCATCAGCCAGTGGCTGCAAGTGCAAGGGCTTTTCCCATCCAGGAAACCCACTTATTGATGGCCCTGAATTTATCCCAGTACTTCTGTGTTTAAATGTATGCATGATATGTGTAACTGCATAATATATAAAAAGGTAATTAATTTTGTCTTGATTTTTTCTACTTTTCTCTTAAATGCTTTATTTTGCTATCTAGCTTGAATAAGGGAGTACTTCAGCTGTGTTTCTGTCTCTCCCTGGATTCCTATATTGGCTTAGTTACAAAGCAGAAGTCTTCAGGGTAGAGGATACCCGCAGTTAGGCCTCTGTCTGAAACATGTTTATCAATTCTCTGTGAAGTTATCTGCACCTTAATTTGATTGTAGACCATCACAGCATGTCTACAAATTTGATACTGAAATTTTTTACATAATTTTTTTTTGTTCAGCTAGAGATATATCCCTGGGAAGCAAAACTGGATATACTGCACTTAGTGTGTGGAGAAGCTTATATCTCAGAAAGGAGAGCAACACTTTTCTCATGGGATCACATTTTGGTTTTATCCACCATTCATGAAACCCATAGAACTGTCCTCCTGCTGCACTGAATATATACCAGTGCAGAATGGACCATCAGCAATTTGTAAGCTTTTATACACTTTAACTTCATTAGCTTCAAACAAGAATATACTGTAGAGACTCTTTGGTGTCACGTTCGAAGATCCTCAACACCTACACTAACCAGGCCACCTGTTCATAACTATTTCTTCTGGCAGACAATTTCAGTCTCGGAGAGATCTCTTTGTTCATCCAAAGCAATCAAAAACACTGCAATCACTCATGTGGGAAAAAAAGAGAAAGCCCTACACCCATTTTGAATGCCTTCAGATTTACAACACTGGGAAAATGTTTGACAGCATGAAGTGTTTAATCTACAAAGGGATTATAGTTATCTTCACAGCATGCACACATCATTAATGTGAATGGGAACTGCACCTCCAAGACTCACCCTAAAATGCTAACTGTAAATTGCATCCCAGTAGGATAATTAAAAGTCTGGTAGAAATAGAGCAAGTTCCAACAAACATTTTCTCCCAGGGTAAGTGATCAGAGAATTTGGAATTGAAAAATGTAATCAGCCATTTGCCTGAGATGGGTAGTGCATCAGTTTTACAAACAAGCTCATACACAAAGGCTTTTTCCAATGGGTATATTTTTAGTTGGTCTATTTTGTTCTCTGTTTCTTAGACTACTGGTTTTTTTCTTATTTTCTGTAATCCTACTAAACCTGAAGTTCAACTCTGGGATATGTTTGCAATCATTATTGTGTCAACATTGCCAATTCTCATTTAAATTTTTCCCATGTTAACTACTGTAAAAAATTGTCAAAACTGTTAGAAGAATTACACCTTTTTTCCCCCTCTTATTTATTTCTGCTTGGGTTTAACAGAAAACCATTTCATGACTGGATGTAATTTTTGGAAATAAGTATGTCTTCTGCCAAAATTATCTATCTTCTAAAATTATAGGTGCATCAACAGATAAGTACAACAAAACTGATCTGTCTCATTTTCTTATTTTGCTAAGGTTGACGATGGAGGCAAAGCTAGGAATGAAATCAAAATAATAATTTAATACCCCATGAGGACCAAATGTTAGAAGAAAATAGCCTAGAGCTTCTAGACTACTTGTAACGTCCCATACTTTATCTGATTTTGAGATGACAGAGTTTGCCCATAGGGCAAAGTAAGTCATGGGAATCGTTTTCCTTAATCCACAGGGGTTTTAAAGTTTCTAGGAATCATTATAGGCCTTGACACATTCTCAGCTGATCTAAAGTGTTCACACAGAAGCTCAGAGCTTATCCAGTAAACTCTGAATCTCCATCACTGACAGCAAGAAACTTCAGACTTAGTCTCCACCATTGCCTTTTCATGGCCTCGGAGAAAAAATCTCCCCTCGTATTCCTGTGTGTGCATGTTTAAATATGTGCATGAGATGAGTGCTTTAGCACAGGGTATAAAATACTTCAAACAAAATGGACTTGATTGTTTATGAGGAAAAGAAAACCAGTTTAGAACTTTGGAAGTTATGTCACAGGCAACAGCTGATTGTGCTGCAAAACACAAGGCCTTAAGCAGATTTCACTAGAGTTTTGCTGCAGAAAAATAAAGTATCTCTTAAAATGGAGATTTTCAAACT
This sequence comes from Pseudopipra pipra, assembly GCF_036250125.1. Taxonomy (NCBI): domain Eukaryota; kingdom Metazoa; phylum Chordata; class Aves; order Passeriformes; family Pipridae; genus Pseudopipra; species Pseudopipra pipra. The sequence goes on along the minus strand of NC_087549.1, from coordinate 32,512,854 downwards.
TTTAAGGGGAAAAAAAGAATGTTTCTTTGTTTTGTTGCTTGGTTTCTTGACCTCCTTACAAATCTATTCACATCCTCTTTGGAACTATCTTGGTAAAACAAGTGGTGAGCACTTCCCTTAAATGAGTGTTCATTTGTCTACAGAATAGGACTTACTGTGTACAAAGAGCAGATTAATCACTTGTACTACTCCACTGAAATCAACAGGCACTCTGTGAGGACTTAGATCCAAAAAATTACAAAAATTGAGTTCTATTTCTTTATGCATCATTAGATTTAAAAATATAAGTCCAATACTGCCCTGCACAGCTCAGTTAAAGCAATGGGATTAAATTGATCCCCTGAAGGAGTAACATATGGCTCTGTGGAGGACACAGAGAAAATATAGCACAAGGCAGTTCCACCTTCTGGTTGTGCCCTAAGGCAAGCAGATAGCCTGTTTATTTACAGGATTGTATTATATAATCAGTGGTAAAAACAGAGTTGCCAACCAGCAGAGAACCTCAGGCCCATAACACTGCTTCTGCAGCACAGTGTCAGGAATGGATCTCTGCAACAGCTGGTGCTGTGTTGGAGAGTCTGAAGTCTGAGCACAAAGCAAGCGATATAGCTCCCTGGAGGAATTTGGGCAGCCACTTCACACTTTGGGTGGCTCTATGGGATTTCCAGGCTAGGGAAGACACTTTAAATGTCCTTTTTCTGTCAGTCAGCCCAAGTTTATGAGAGGTTTTATAAAGGTTGCAACTGGCTGTGCAAACTCTTTATACAACCTTCATGACAGTGTGAGGTACAGAAGTGCTAAATACCATCCTGACCTCAAGATGAAGTGACCTCAAGTAGGAGATCTTCACCTTCAAAAGAATAGAAGCCAAAACTATCAGCATTACTCTACTACTCTTGCACCATCATCCTCCAGTCCTGCACAGCACTAGTTCCCACTGCTACTACCCAGCAAGAGGCCTAAATGACCTCACAGCTTTGGAGCCATCTTCTCATCTTGGGTGCCACCTGTCCCTCCAGCATCCTGCCCAGCACTTGTGCTGCCCCTCTTCTTCAGCTCTGGTGCTTGGTGCAATCCCCTCTTTTTCTGGACTGAATCTCTGGGGAAGAACAGGCGTATTCTTCACAGTTAGAGTGGTCAAGCACTGGAAGTTAGTGTCCAAAGAGCTGTGGTATCACCACCATCTTCAGAGACATACAAAATTAGACTGGACAAGACCTCAGGCAACCTGATGTAACTTTTAAAGTTGGCCCTGGTTTGGGCTAGGTGATCTCTAGATGTCCTCTTGGACTAGTATTACTTTATAGTTTTAAATACAGGTCTCCTTTTGATCAAATCAGTATCTGGAGTGATAGGAATTGAGGAGTATCCCTTTCACAGCTTGTGAAGCATCAAGTGACCTTGACTGTAATCTCTGTGTCAGAGCCACCAGAACTCAGTCAAAGCAATGGTGTTTATATATTGCTTAGCCTTGCATGGTTCACACTTAGGATTTACAGAGAGTAAATGGAGATACTTAGACTTTACCCACATTGCTCCTTTGGATTGTACGCTGTACGAAGAGAAACAGCTAAAACAGAGAGGCAGAATCCTGCTATTCAGTGACAAGGGTCAGAAACTACAGGTACCTACTGACCATGGGAAGGAAATATGGTGTAAGTATTAAGTTAGCAAAGGATTTGTCTTCAACAGGATTTTAATTGCTCGGTTAGTTATCAAATGTACAATTGCTTTCTGATGACAAAAAAACTGCAGCTGTTTTCCCCTCTAGTAATTCTGAAATGCTATTTTGATTGCTCACATCAAACAGTTGTATATCTGGACTTGACAAGTCCCTTACAGTATACAGTTAATTTTGACTCCACTGCCCCCCTTTTGTTCCTTTACAGTGGCAAAATAAAAGACACAACACTACTCATTAGGCATTTGTTTGCACTAATAGATCAATGCCCTTGTCTGTTCCACAAAAGTTTCAAGCTATAATGTAGAATTTTCTTCATCCTTAATTTCATCCTTAATTTTTCAAGCACTGGATTTTTTTTTTTTTTAGCTTGATATCAACCAAGGTAGTGGGGATTTTGCATTGGGTATTTTTTTTATTATGATTGTATTAATTTCTACTACAAAAGTACAAAATAGTCTTAAGGAAGGAAAATTAATCCAGCCCTTGGCTTTCTCCTTAGCACATGATAGGGTGATTTACACCTGCAGAAATCAGATAGAACACATTGCCAATGGTCAAACATCAGTGTTCATCTGCCCTGTTTTTGAAGCCCATTTTGCACAGGTTGGAAGGATTTCCTACCATACAGGGTGGTGGAAAGGCAGCACAGTTAGAATGAGACAGACATAGTTACCTTAAACTCATAATGTTGAGGTACAGTTCAATGAATAGCTTGAGGTTTTTTTAGGACCATGCTTCTGTGGAAAGGTTAGTCCTGCCTCTCCACTGCCACTGCTGCCTCCCATGTCTGATATTTGGGATGAACAGAGAACCAAGTCAGCTTACTGATTCAGCTAAATGTTACCTTTTTTCTTTTTGCATGGGTTGTTTTCAGGCAGCTGTGCAAGCAGATCCAACAGCTTGCATAATTGCCAATGCTAATGAGAAAGAAGTGGTGGGAACACACAACTGGGGCACAGATGATTGCAGAGGCATTTTTGGTGTCAACATGGCCTTGCACTGGATTAATTAGCCATGTTTAGAAAGCGTGTTGTGATGCTGTCTATGACTTGGCACTAGCATTGCCATCAAGTTTAAAAGATAATGACTATACAGCTTTATATGCTATTCATCATGGTGATGAATTTATCCTTAAACTATTATACCCCTTACCCAATAAACTCACTTCAACTTCTTTAAACACTTAGTTTAGCTTGATAAATTCAGCTTCTCTTAAAGAGAAACACAGTATTCAGTACAACTTTTCAATATTTCACAGCAAAGCCAGTAGTAGAAACTCATATTGGTAAGGAGAAAATAAGAAAAATATTTGTCTGTGTATGCCAGCTTCAAGAGAGCTACAAGTTTATCAAGTCCAAGAATATCCAAATTTCAATTCGATAGCAGAATACCCTTTCTTGCCTTGAACAATCCCTAAAGCGAGTGAACTATTTTAACACCAGAGTCAGTGAGAGCTGATTTTGCAATTTGACTTCATTGGAACTCTGAGGAGACCTTTTACAAGATGCTTGTCTTTTATTTCAGGAAAAAAAGCTGACTGGGCAAGATTGTTTTCTGCTGGTTTATCACTTTTTGCACCAGAAGTATGGTTTTGGCATCTTTTCTTTCAGCTTCAATGGAAATGAAGAGTAAGCTTGATTGAGGTGTTGCCAGCTCTCACAATTTCATCACAAGTCTAACTTGTGTTTTTTCTTAAATCGTCAAGATTATGGCTGAAAGAAAGCTAAAATTTTTCTATTTCATAGCACTATCTCCTTGCATAAAAAGCAAAGTTTCTGTCTTTTTTACTTGCAGATAAAGTACGAAGAATGTGAGACAATTATAGTTTCAGGGCTGAAGAGTCCCAAGTCAGTTATGAATAACCCATTTTTGTCTTTTTCCTCATGACTATTACACCATTTCAACGCTATGGGGATTATATTCTTGTTTTCTTTCAGTTTGCAGTTGGCAGCACTGCAAATGTAACAGGAAAAAAACATAAGCATCTCTTACCAGTTTTCAGTGTGACCTATCAAATTGAAAAAAGTAGGACTGCGACTTATAGAGCTGAGTCCAAGATTTGGACAGCTAATAAAAATGAAAGGAAATGGTGCAGATGACTGAAATTGCTTTTGTGTCAAGGGAAACATGATGTTTAAATAATACCCAAGTTGTTGATATTTTTAGTTTATTTCAGTTCAATATTGTTTTTAACCCTAGGTCATCAAGGTTGCTAATCTGTAAATAATACAAAGGAATTTTTTGAAAGTACCAGCTTTCCAAAAATTAAATGTTGCTGTTTGTTCTGTCAAAGATACTTCATATGATAGTCAATTTTCCATATTCTGTGAATCATCTGGGAATATTATATGTAACAGTGTAGATAAACAAAAGAGAATCCTATCCTACTTGTGGCAAATAGGATACTTGTGAAATACTAATATTGGAAAAAATCTTCAGAAATTATTTTATCATTTATGATGTTATTGGAGACAATGTACAGTTCCCATTCTCTTTAGCATTCAGGTTTTAAAAACTGAAGCGTGCACAAAACAGTCATAAGCATAAGGCAGAATTGAAAAAATGGTATTTTGAACATTCTTCACTGTTATTTCCCTCATCAATCTGATCTGTTTATAGACAGACTCACAGCCTGGCAAGGAATAAAAGTTCATTTATTTCCTGTCTTTAGGCATTCCCCATAAGTTATGCAGTACAAAAATCCAAGGAGCAATTTGGTTGTCCAGTAAATGGGGAAAGTCTTGTTGGAGCATTTTACATGGCTGTCATGAGACACAGTTTTTCACTGCCACTTAATTTACAGTAAATGAACACAGAGAAAAGTCAGTGACACAGTTATGGAACAAAGCTAAAACTTATTAATAAAATGCAAATTATTTTTTTAATATTTCTACAAAGTAAAAATGGCTACAAAAGTAGTACGCATTCATGGTTCTGTATTATTTAATTCAGGGTCTGTAACTTTGTCATAAATATGAAAGTCGACACACACAGCATCAGCCCAAAAGCAAATTGGTTTATGAAACTGAAGATGTCCGTTTAAATTAAAACCTGACAAATGTGATTCTGTTGTTTCATATTTTTAGCCTTTAAAAATCAAGAATTGAAAATGTGGGTCCTGTTGTGGGCTTGATTCTACCTGCTTTATTGTGCCATGGTTTGAAGATATAAAAATGTGATTTTTCAGGGAAATGAAATAGCTTTGCTCTCTCAAACAGAGAATGGCACAATCCAGCCCTGAGGGAGGCAGTTCTGCCCTCTCCATGGTCCCAGCATCTGTTTTCACTTCCTGCATTGTCCCCACCTCTATGCCACCTCAAAATGTCTTGAAATTACAGTAGCAAGGTCTGATCCCACTTCCCAAGCCCATTGGTAACAACCTACAGCATGCATAGGTGATCCACTGTGATGAAAGGACCATTTCCACTTGAAGTTAGGGGTTATGAAAACTTTGGTCCAGAACTTTTGAGGAATTTGTTCATTTATATATAAAACACAGTGGGACTTACAGTCAATCACAAATGAAGTCTAGAGCACTAGAGGTGGAGTGCAGCCAGCTTTGTGTTCATCCCACTGGGGACTTTTCCAGGCCCCAAGCAGAAGTCCTGGAAAGACTCTCAAGCAGTGAGGCTGGTCATTGCTCCCTGATTGCAGAGGCAACACCCCCCTGAACCCCAGCCAGCCCATTCATGGCTGGCAACAAGCCTCCTCCTCTGACTCTCCCTCATCCAGCTAGTTTCTTCCTCTGTAGGAGTGCAGCAAGCACATCCACCAGGGGCTCTCCTGATGGATCACTAAATGAGATGGGTTTCTGTCCCTCCCTTGATGAGCAGAAATGGTTCTTTACCCTACCTTTTCCCCTTCTCCGTCCTCTTCCTTTGTCCACACATGACACACAAGTGGAGAGGTACAGGAGGGTGCCTAGGCATTTTGAGTGAGGGAGAGACTTCTTGGGAAGGTGGGAGATGAAGAAAGAAACCTTGTTCTTGTAGTTTCTCAAGAAATATTTTCCTATTTGCAGCACCTGAAACCTCTTCTTGTCCCTATCTCCTCTAAAGCTTCATTAGGTTCATCAACTCCAGAAACATCATGGACCTGCTTCAACATTCCAACTCCACCTTCCCCCTCAACACAACGCTTCAGAACATGTTCCATTCCCTTTGGTTTTTATAGATTTCTTAGAGGCAATAAACTGAATTGAATTCCCCCCTACAGGAGGATCAATCAGATCTTAATTTTTAAGCACTCTGGAGCCTGCAAAACTCGAACATGTAAAACATTTTTCTTGCTTTCCTAGGAGGACAGTATCTCTTGTTTCCACGGTCTGGACGTCTCCCTTACATGAATGGGATTTATGCCCTGTCCAGCTGGGTGTGCAATACCATCCTGTCCCACACAGCCTGTACTTTATTTTTATTGAAGATCAGAATTAGATTCATGTAAATAAACTATATCTTGTTTAGCCCTCTTGGAGCAGGTGGTCATGAAAGAGTAGAGATTTTCATAGGATTTACTCAAAATATTTATTTAAACTTTGGATGCCTTCAGCACATACAGTTTTACTGTTAACATTTCACAGATATTATCTCTAGATCACCTACACTAATTTTATCAGTTCCCACCATATGTAGTATGATATTGGGGCTTTTCCAGGCTCTTGCCCATTTTTATGTATTTTCCTCACTGGTAAAGTAATTTTAGTTGTATGGTTGCCTACACTGTAAGGTTTTTTTTATTGATTGTTTTGTCTGTACAAGGAAATGCTGAAGACTCTAACTCTGAGACCAAAAAAAGAGGGAAGGAAAAAGGATGCCAAAGTTGTGACCCACTTTTTCCTTCACTCCATTTATATTACTATCCTCTTAAATACATGAGAAAAGCTATGCAGGTCTTTTGATTAAGGTCAATAAATCAGATTCAGAAGGCTGTGGAGTTAACTCTAGATATCCATTATTATAAAGGAATTTTGAGCCGAGAGTTCTTGTTGTATTTAACATATGCCCTTCATATGAACAAAAAATCCAACATGATCCCTGCTCAAAGAGGCTGCAAATGTGATTCCAGACCACCTCTTGAAATACATTTTCCTGTGCCAATAATGTTGCTATTTCCTGCTGGCTAGCAATTAACATCTTTTTTTCAACCTTATTCTGGCATTTTTTTTTTGTGTCAAAGTGTCCTCAACCTGGTTGATATGCATGAATGCTCTTAGCCCAGACCAAATGCCTTCAGCAACAGAGTGGCTCCTGCAAAGATTAGAAATGGGCAAAACATTCACACTGTGTTTGATTCTAGTGGTGCAGCAATCCTTTGGAAGGAAGTACTCAATCCAGCTAAGAGTGGACCTAGCAGTAACCCATTTTCTTCTCAGCAGGTTTCTGGCATGTTTTCCACAGCCCTGCTCCTTCCTATAGCAGCATAGGGGACCAATGTCTGCCTTTTCCTCTAAAGATGTCAATTTATGTATTGCTCTGTCAGCAGCAGAAGGCTTCCCTTAATATCTGGAAAATCAGTTTGGAAAGTTTAATAGAAAAGTGGCAGAACACACTTCTTAATGTTTGAAAATGAGAAGAAGTCACTGAGGGTTTTCCAGCTGCAGTTCTGGACTCACTTTTATGGGGCAGTCCTGCGGGATTTTGGCTAGGCTAAAGTTGACATAATCACAAAACTATGACCAAAGAATTAGCAATTGCATTGTTATAATTTCTTGAACATCTTGCATTGACACAGAATTTAATTTTAATTACATTCTACATTGAGGAGTAGGAATATATTTGTATTTTTACATTGAAGAGTAGGAATATATTTGTATCATTTTTGATTTGAAAATAAAGTGGGCAGAAGTCTCCCAAATGTTTCAGACAGAGGTGTTAAAGATTGAAATGTGTTTGACCAGTATTACACAGTAACACAAATAACTGGGGAGAACATTTCTGACAACTTCAAGGTATGTTTTGCTAAGACAGTTTAAACATGTGGCATGAAAATTTAAGAGAAATATTCATACAGTCTCTGGTAAGAGTGCATATTTTTTGTCAGGTTTGCAAGGAAATAAGACTTACAAAGCCTACTTCTCTGTCTCTCTCTCCTTTTTTCTTTTTTCTTTTTTTCTTTTTCCATTGGTTTGAACAAAAGGAGGAGATTTTATATATAGTCGAAAAACTGAAAATATATTTGACAGAGAGAGAAACCTTCAATACATTTAGTACCTGTAAACTTTGGGAAAATCAGAGAATGTACATGAAGACCACAATAATTTCTCTGCCAAGGAAAGGCAGTTTTAACATAGTTGTATTTCTACTCTGTGGTGCAGCTTCCATTTGACCAATGTGCCCTGCTACTTCTTGTTCAGTTAAACAGAAAGAAGATAGCAAAGGAGCTGATTATACTGCAGTGAGGAGAGGGGACTGAGAAAATGAAGACATATAACACACAAATCCATAGGAAACAAAATCTAATTCGTTCAGCTACTCATTAAATAATTTTTGTTTGCAATGTATTTGGATAATTATTTGTGCAGATAAGTTTAATGATTGTTTTCTTATTTACTGATTGAAGAATATTGAAGGATTCATTCACTACTAATAAAAATACTGCAATACAACATTAACTGCCAAAATGCTTATCTGAAATGGACCACCCAGTTGCTTTCAGGTGGAGTATGAGTCACCAAAGATAAAGATTAAGCTATTATTCAGTAAAATGTTGCTTGAAAGTTTTTCTGAAATACAATGCTGAAATGTGCTTGGATTTTTAATTATGTTGTTCCTGCTTGTGCTGGTTTAAAGGTAAACTGGCAGGGGAAATGAACCCAACTCAAAAGAGAGATTATAAATCAGAATAACAATTTAATAAAAATAATACAATAAATACAATTATACAGACAAACAATTGGTTTTAACCCACAAAACCCAAATGTACAACCCAGCACCCTGGTGCATGAATACAGTGGTGTTCATTGGGCCCCCTGAGTCCAAAGTAAGAGGAGAGGGGAAAACCTGTTGGTGAGAGTGCTGTTGCAGTCTGGTCAAGAGTGGTGGTCACGGTCCTTCTCTAGATCCCACGAGTGGTACCAGAAGTCCCAAGACCCCAAGATTATATATCCTCAGGTTCAGGCAGGAATGCCCAGTACCTCCCTCAGGGCAGAGAGTTCCACAATGGGTCTGAGGACAGGAGCATCCTCTATCTCACAGGCCTCTTAACATCCAGCTTATAGCCTGAGGGGTCAGGCGTGCTCTGGGCAGCTGCTGTAAATGGTCTATTGATACCAGTTTCTGGGAAATGGAATGGAAGGGTATAGAATACACAGTTTTGGGTTACACCCACACAGTGGTGAGCTGGTACCAGCTGTTCTAACTAGGATACTGTTCAAATAAGCCTTTTTGAATGCATTCAACAAATTTTATGTCCTGTATTCAAAATTGTTTACAATTAAGGGAAAGTCATACCGACTTCAGGTAGAGCAAGAGTTGGTCTAGTTCACTGATGGACTTATGTGTCTATGTGTGGAACACCACAAGCAGTAAAAGATCCTTCCTGCAGGAAGAAGTAGGAGGCCGCAGTGGTGTACTGAGAGGAAGTTAAACGCTCTTGAACTGGGTGCCTTCATTCCATTGTATTTAATGTGCATTAAATGGGAGTTCCTTGCTGCTCAAACATGCAGCCATTTGGTTCACATTACATGAATAATGCAGATAAAGAATGGAGAGGAAACACGATCTGACGAAGTCATATAAACTGAGTAAGCTATGAGGATAGCATGCTTTGTGAGAGATGTTACCTTATAAAGGATTTGGTTCCGATCTGGAGGTACCCGGAGGGTTGAGATTGGGCCCTAAGATCTCAAAGCTTGTTCCTGTTGTAAACAATGCTCATTATTCAACTTTTTTCTTGGTCTTAGAGAAATGCAACAGAAAGAACATCTGCACAAACCTTTGAGAATGGGTATGAGCTCACACTGCCTACTGACCAAGAATTATGTGGCTGTTCTACATGCATCCCTAAGCCATCACTAAAATACCCTGTCCATCAGCTGGGGTTCAGCGTTACAATAACATAGCCATGAGATTTATGCCAGATGAAAAGACAGGGAGAAAGAGCTCATATTTATTCCCAAAATACTTTCTAAACAGTGGTAGCTATAGGTAGCTATTATCACAGTAAGAGAAACAGACTGTCAGTTTTGACATCCTTTCTCTAGGCTACATTTCCTTACGAGGGGAAGCAGAGGGGCAGGCACTGAACTCTTCTCTCTGGTAACCAGTGACAGAACCTGAGGGAATGGTATGAAGCTGAGTCAGGAGTGGTTTAGGTTAGATATTAGAAAAAAGGTTTTTCACGTGGAGGGTGGTTGGGCACTAGAAAAAGCTTCCCAGGGAAGTGATCACAGCACCAAGCCTGACAGTTCAAAAAGCATTTGCCCAGTGTTCTAAGGCACTTGGTATGATTCTTGGGGTTGTTCTATGCAGGGCCAGAGGCTGGACTTTGATGATCTTTGTTGGTTCCTTTCAACCCAGGATATTCTATGATTCTATTAATAAAACCTTATTTATGTTTAATAATATTCTAGTCAGATCACAAAATGCAGATGTGCCAAATTTTGCACTGTCTTTTGGTGAAATGACAAAAATAAAACACTCAGGTTGTAATTTTTTGCAGTTCCATAGGCAGAAGGCCTTAAAGTAACTGTAATGAAAGGGGTTTGACAATGAAGAAGAGAGATGCATGCACAGTGCCAAGTTACACTTTTATCTTTGACAATAATGTGTGGAAACAGTTCTTAACATTAGTAGATATTGTATCTTAAATAACCAAGATCATTACACTGGGAAGAGTGTCTTTATAGCTAAAGCTACTTGCAGAAAGAAGCATAGGCTCACTTGGTCTCTGCAATTCACCAGCCTCAGTTGTCCACCACGCTGTTTGGTGGCTCATCAAGTCACTGGGGATTGGAGCCAGACTGCTGTTCTGAGCACTTAGATGCTCCTTTCATTTTTGTGTGGAGAACACCCAAAAGTGTCCTTTATTTTTTAGTTTGCAGTCTCTGGTCTTTGAAGGATTACCCATCTTTTACTTCAGAGGCATTGCTATTTGTTGGTTTTATCAATGGCATCACTTTTTCTTAAACCTATTAAGCCTATGTGAGACCAGCTGTCTCCTTCAGCTCTTTCTCTTACCTTGTGCTGAGGGTCAGACCATCTGTACCTTCTCGAGACCATTGCTCTTCAGCCAGATCACACGGACTGTAGGTCTTTAATACCATGCACAAACATTCTCCTTGCATTCTGTAAGCACAGTGTACATGCTGTGTGTTAACCTTATGGTGGTTCTAACAGGCCAAACAATTTGCAAGGAGCCACAGTATTGCTTAGGCAATAAATAATGATGGAGTAGTCAGGGAAGTTCCTTTGCTAGCATAGCGTTTCTCAGTTAAGAAGCTCTTCAGAATTTTTCCTGTATAATCACAAGTAGTCACAACTGTATTAAATCATGTTATAACATTTGAAGTCATCTGGATGCATGTTACATACACTAGGGAGTGGAAATAGCTTCTTTAAAAGCTGAAAGTATATGAACACAATCCATGCCTTTGTAGTTTATGTCATTCAAGAACAGGAGCTGGACCTGAAGACATAGAGTCATCTGTAGTTTTGAATGTTTCTCTACAGGCAGTTGATTGAAGCCAATTCTTTGTATATTTTCACCAGTTCTCTCTCTCCAGTTACTTCATTTGTGACTTTGGTAGATACTGAGAGCAGTTCTCCAGTTCCTCTGAGGATGTATATCCCAGCTGGGTGGAGCTACAGAGGATGGTTTTTAATAAGATTACATAACCTTTTTGATAAGAATATATCTTTTTATTAGATAATACAGTCCAGCCAAAGGATTCTTGTGGCTGAGTGATTTAAACTGAAAAGCTTAGGGAAACAAGCCTTTCTTCTGCAAAATATTTCCAGTAAGCAGTCTGTATCCTCAGGAACGTGAATCAATGTGGTACTGCAGAAGTCTATAAGGTAACATATGAGCTGAGAACTTGTTTTGTAGTCTTTAAGTGCTGTTCATAGTATATTAAAAAACAGTCTTGGAATGTATCTTTGCCACTTATTAAACAATACAGAAGAAACAGTAAACATAAAAGTACAATATACCATGAGATTGTTGCAGTCTTTGAGTGCTGGGAAGCATGGACTCCAACCAAAGGGTCCTGGTCCCTAAGAGAGTGATTACCTTATGATAATGGTAAGGTCAGTCTTTCTTTTGCAGGGGGAGCATTTGCACTTTGACAGTGAAGAATAAATAATGGCATTGACATTTTAGAATAGTTAATCCTTTGTTTGGAGTCAGCATTTCATACAGTAAGCTTAATATCCATTCAAGATGCCATTCAAGAGCCTAATGTCCATTCCAGTCCATCAGAATGCCCCCTCTGTTCAGACATACAATGTGTGCTTAGAAAAAACTGTGTTACTTCTGACATCTAAAGTTCTGTGGAAGGCACCAGATGGCTATACAGCCATCATACTTTGGAGTCACCTGGCAAGAAGGGCTGAGGAATTTAGGCAAGTCCTCACTGGCTAGTAGAGCAAAAGTATTCCTTGTGGGACTAAGCTTTTCTGCTCCCATACAGATTCAGGGACAGACAGTATAAAACACTAAGCCTCCAAGCACCTTAAGGTTTGAGGATTTGCCTAGCTTGGGTCAATTCTAAAATCCAGTCTGGCTGTATTGTTGCAGTGACTTCATTTTTCTATGATCCAAGACACTCCTTGGAAACTTGACTTCCAGAGAAGTAAGAAAACAAGGGTGTTCATGATAAAACACCTGTTTGATGTTAATTTAGTAAGGACTTTTGGATTACAGCCTGTAATAATTCTGTCTTTTGGATTCTCCTTAAAAACTCCAGTAAATAATGTAGCTAAAAGTAATTTTTCAAGTCCCTTTCATCTCACCCTTTTGAATATAGCTCTGATGCAAAACTAAGCCTTCCATTCTGAGATTTTTGTCAGGTGGGACATAAGCCAGACACTATGCCTTCAAGCCTTTAACTGACTGGTCCATATAGAAAGAAGAGTCCCTGAGAAAATTTTTCTAATGCGTAGTAAGAAAACTTGAGTGACCTCATCACATAATTTCCTTTCTTCATTTTCCTCTGACAAATAATAAATTCTTGAAATATTTTCATTGCCCAATACTGCTTGCATGCCCAAGTAACTCACGGTCGAAGTCTAAGTACCAGTTTGAATTCAATGTCAACTTGTAATTGATGAGGAATGAACTTTCCTCTAGTGCATGACAGAAATACAGTCTGTAAGACTAACTGTTCCACAGTAGCATCATATGCAGTTTGGTTATCTGCTCTTCCTCTCCTGTCATTCATTTGGATCACATTCAGAGAACATCACATATTTGTGTTCTATATCATGCAGTTATGCTAGAAGTGACATCACCTGTCATCAGATATGTTTCATATTCTCCTTCGTAAGCATTAGTATCATTATAGTTTTCAGAATCAGATGCAATAACATTCAAAAATGTTCTTAGTTCAAAGTGGTTACTTACTATTTTCCCTGCTGCAATAAAACACCTTTAATAAATGTATTTAGAGAGAACTGAAATGTTGACTACCAAATACTTTCTGATTCTTTTTTTTTTTTTTTTTGGCATTTGGAATGCAGTCTAAATTATTTCTTTCCAGAAAACAGTGAAACAAGAAGTTTCACATCCAAAATTTTTGGAATTTCTACCCAGGGCTGAGCCGATTCAAAGGTCTAAATGGACAGAAACTTTCTAAAGACTAGGCCTAAAGAGATTATTCTGAGTGGAATAATTTATTCCACAAATTTGATCTCTTCTTTCTCAATGTGGAATCTCATAAGCAGTTGCCCTTGTTTTCTTATTTTTTTTTATATCTGTAGTTTGCTATAGAAATTATGACAATTAAACTGTGTCCTTTAGATTTCACAAGTCAGATATATGGGTATACTGCCTAGACTTCTCAGCTTGTGGGGTTTTAATACTACTGCAGTCCATGTTCATGGAAAGTGGGTTTAATTCTTGGGAGAGTATAAACCAGTAAAATGCTACCGGTAGAGGAAAAGGCCAGGCAATGCTGTAATGGCTTCTGATTGCCCTCTAGTTCTTCCAAAGAAGGCAGACAAATTTGTATCTGAATGAACCATCAAAGGAAAGATGAAAAAATTATTCTTGAGTAGAGTGAACTCTCCTAGAAGAGGGAGCCATGCATCTTTTAGTTGGTTACTGCATGAATGTTTGCTCTGAAAATTCCTAGGGGAAAAAAATCCTAATTAAATGTAATACAACATTTCTTCTTTCTAAAGCAGCTATTATGGAATATTGTTCCCAAAAGGAAATAACTTGTATTCCCTTTTATTACATCACACTGAATATGGAAAAGTTCAGATCGCTGGAAGAAAATGAGCATCATCAGAGGTATTCATGGCAGCTGTACTAGGGTGCCTAAAAGGAGAGTCGAATCTTTAAGTTCCAGCTGAGTCGAGAAGAGGTAAAAACCCTGCAGAGAGCCATCCTGCACAAAGGGTCTGGCTAAAGCAATCTGAAGCCTTGCAAGTCCCATCTCCCTCCGCTGGGCAAAGAAAGAGTGTATTGAAATTAGCTGCCTAAAGATTGGTAGGCTTCTTGTAGGCATCCAGAGTGATGGTCTTTTCTCTGAATTGGATCTTGGTCCATAAAAACCTGTATTACAATAACACAAGACTTCCATAACTGGTCTAATCCTCCCTACAATTCATGTTGCTGTTCAATAACAGAGGTGTCTGTTTTGGTGGAGTGGACAAGTGTGATTCTGGGCAGGTTTTTCAGGCTTCACCTCTAGTTTCTGCATCCTGTGATAGAGGAACATAATATTATTACTGTAAATGCTGCTATCATTACATTATCTGTCACTATTCCAACATGGATTATAAAGGAGGATTCACAATAGGGCCAATATTACACAAATTGCATCAGATAATGACATTGTCTGTACAGAGACTTCTCTTTAATATATGCAAAAAGGGCTGTTCACTGTGGTGGGACCTTACAAATTCCAAAAAGTGTGAAAATTAAAATGATGTTAAATAAGTTTATAAAGTTTAAATTTTGTCACAGGCAACAAGTGGATTTTAGTTACTACCCTCTCCTGTGATAATAAGTGTTCATAATACTGTACTTCAGAGGCCCAGTGTGCAAGGTAAACATTCCCCAGCCAAGGACATAGAATGAACTGCAGTCCTAGTTCATCACGCAGGAAAAAATTCAAATATAAAATGCATAAGGTAAATAATAAGGTATTTAAGACTCATTCTGAAGAGACAGGCATTATCAGTGGTACTTTTAATGGTGTTCTGGTTCATCAGGAAGGGTCTGAAAACACAAACCATTGGATTATCTCCTCTTGTGACGGAATGGCACATGCTTAGCTGTACTGTATCATATTTGGATCAGCTATAGGTCCAAATAGCACCCAAAAGTCAAATGCCAAATGCCTAGATGAGAGGTTGAAACTTCACTCCAAACTTATGAGTTTGGGCCAAGCACAAATTACGAAAAATGTATTTGCTAGATTTTTTTCCAGATCCAGCCTAAGCAAGTAGTAACTGCACAAGACCTGAAAAAAATGGCAGATTTTTTACCATTTGAATCTAGAAAGTTCATCCATCAATTATTTCTGGATTCACCGTGGATTTGAACTTTGAAAGATAAACAAACACAGCTGGATTGTATGTTTCTTTCTTCACTTTCCACATTTCAACATGCAATAAACTCCATTTCAATCTTCAAAAATTTGAGTCAATTGCTCTTCTTTGTGTCTGTATCTGAATTTTGCATCTAAACCACTGAGTGAACCTGAGCTTAGCTACCAGTCTGCCTGGGCTGATGTAAAAGCCCGCTAAAGCACATCTGGTTGCTCTCGGTCAGAACTCCCTTCTATCTCCATTGAAACTGAGGTGAAGCTTCACCAAGCAGTGGCTGAGCTCTGGCCCGGGCTGGAAAACGTCGGCTGCAAATTTTTCACCTGACAGTGATTCAAGTTCATGTTGGATGGGGCTTTGAGCAACCTCGTCTAGTGACAGCGTCGTAGGAACCAGACGATCTTTAAGGTCCCTTCCAACCTAAACCATTCTGCCATTCTACTGTTCTATGATTTGTTTCCTTGCACCATCTGGTGGTTCTTTAGACTAAATGCAACAGCAGTGCCCAGTGTTCCAGCGGCGATCCCACAGCAGCTCCCAGCTGACCTTCCAAATGATCTTGGGCTAATGCAGGAGGTAGCACCTGTCACCAGACTAGTTAATAATCCAAAATGGCACAAATCCCCCTGGTATAGCAGAAATCCTGCTTTTTGCTTCAGGTTGCTACTCCATCATCCTGATCACAAGCCTCTTCACAAAAGCAGATGCAGAGTAAAAAATGAAATCTGACAAAACTGTATTTACAACAGTAAAAACAATTCGGTCAAGGTTTAACAAGTGCTTTAATCAGGGTATTCTATAAAGCCTGCCAGAGGTATGTGCCAGCTAATAGCAACTTTTGACCCTGATTTTTGGCTTTGTTGACTCTTGGCACTCAAACAACGTGCTGGCTCAGCACTGCAACAAAGCCGACCAATTGTATGAAATTGTATTTAAGTGGTTTTGGAGGAGGACAGCCGTCATCATTAGATGATTAGAAAATCTCGAGCTCAGGAGTGGCGTAACAAATGCATGTCGAACTGTTTGACTATAGAGCACGGTTCACAGGATAGCTTAAGGAATTGAGGAAAAAACCCTGGAAATACATGTATTTCCCCAAGGGAATGCATGACATTATAGAACAAGTGATATCTTCACTCTCCACTTACAGAACCTGGAGCTTGTGACTGTGGTGAAATGGTTTAAGGTCTCAGTTGTTGAAGGCAGCAAATCCAAACAGATCTGATTGGACAAGTTCTGCAAACCCTGCCAGATGCTGAAAATTGCTCAGTTAAAACCTGGACTAACTCCACCAAAGCCAGTAGAGAAATTAGGAACTAACAGATTTCCTTCAGCACATAGTTATGTCCTTCTTTTACTTTATGTTATATTCAAAGAGCAAGATTCCATGTCTCCCAGCTTTGGAAAACTTTCTTTTTATGACTCCTTAATTTTCTGCACATTCTGATAGTCTCTGGAGATGTGAAAATGGGCCATAATACTAGTGGGACCTGTCCTTGGAGACTATTCCTTGCACAAAGGGAAGAGCTCTCAGAATGGTGACCTATGGCTAGTATACCTGATAAAAGAGCTGCCTCAGGGAAGGGGACCAGCAAGACTAGCAAAGGTGTTAGACTGCTCTGACTACGATGCGGATAAACAATACCCCCCCCCAGACATACACACACACAGAGCCCAAAGCTGCAGGAAATTTCAGAACAGGCTGAGTCCTCCACTACTTCTTGTCCTCCCTCTCCTCCACACCCACATGCACACAATCACAGTAAGTGAAATCTTGTTCTCTTGCCCTCCCAGATCAACTAAATTTTTGACTAGAGGGAAAACAATATTTAAACTTTCCACTGTGGAAGGAAAATCTCTGTCTCCCCATTTTGCTAGGTCATATTAGTCCAATATTTACTGCCAAGCCTATTCCCCACCTGGATATCTGTGAGAAGGACCTCACACAATCAGGTTTTTCTCTCAAAGACTTTCTGGTCAGACACACCCTTTTTGAACTACGTGGGATACAGCAAAAGTTCTTCAGAAAGCATTTCCTCTTTCCCTTCTTCTGACTTGGACAGCTGTGATTTCATTGACTTTCCAGACGCTGAGCCCTGTTCTAAGGAAAATGCTGCACCGATATAGCCTGTGGGAAGAAATAATTGAGCTGTTAAAAAAGCCCAACAAGACACAGACTGAAAAACAGGTTTGTTTTTAACCTCAGTGGTTTTGACCTTAGTGGTAATGGTTGTTTCTGATCTGTCAGATATCTCTCTCTATTCAGAACTGGTATTCTTTCCAAAGAAAAACTCCCGTGAAACCACTTTCATGAAAAATGCAGAATACTTCACTATTCCTAAAATAGTAGGGAGTCTTTCTGAGGTTTTAATATTATATAGACCTGTATCTTTTTAGCCTTATTTTCTTAAGTTGATCCAGCACACAGATGCAGGACATTATATGCCATGAATCCTTCTTTGAAACACCTTTGCTCACATTTATATTTGTGACTATTCAGCTTTAAAAACAGATTCATTTAACAAGCTTGCATCTACATCTGAATTCAGGATAAGGATTTGGCTCTGATAAGAGCTCAGTTTTTGCTGTAACAGTCCTGCCTACACTAGGAAGGACTTTCTTTGATCTATTATAAACTGACCAAGACAATAGTCATCTGAGAAAGTCTTGGTTCATAACTCATTTTTACAACTATCTGTTTTCATTTGTTTGGGGTTTATCTTGGTTATGAGGCCCCTGAAACAAATTTAAACCTCTCCACAAAACTATGAATGTAAAATCTCCTGTGAAGCAATCCAGTTTATCTGTTATCATGATTAATCAGATTATGATTCTCCAGCAAGGCTGTCCCAAGGCCAGAGCAATTAAGTAACTTGCATCCTTTTGTGGTTCCTAGCTTTTGTTTATTTTTATATATTCTCAGTAACTACCTAGTCATTTTAGTTTAATTGCTGTATTTCTGTAGTACTCTTCCCTCCACCTCCAAAAAGGAGTTCTTCATGAACTTTTTGTCCCCAAGCACTAATCTGTTTCGTGACCTGAACAGCATTTATACCCTGGTCATAAATGAAATCTGTATTTCATCACATTCATCGCTCTGTTCTGTGCTACAGCCAAATAGCTGCACTCCTACAGCTTCAAATGATGGCACAGAAGAGAATTGTTAGATATGCACATTCCAGCTATCCCACATCTGCCAGGTCTGTTGTGGGCAAAAATGAGGAAGCCAGAGCCAAAAAAACAACCCTGCTTTGCGTGTATGTTTTATTTTAAACCATTCTGAAGCCAAGAATGTGAAGATCAACCAAATGCTGACATGCTAGTAATATTTTGTTTTACACAGAACTATAAATATACTTATCACTGTTTAAAGTAAGGCTGAATATACTGTAGTCATAAGAAACACACATGTTCTAGAGGACATATAGAAATAATTATATGAAACAAAGACTGGGAACACTTTCTTTTTCTGGGTGTGGTTAAACTTCCTATAAAACTTCATTGGGAATAATCTTCCATTCCTTGTGCAGGTGAGATTAATGAGAGTTTTCCAGAGGATTGGGTTCAAACACAAAGGCTTTTTTGTACCTTGTTTTCAAGTTTTTTGTTAACTTCTTTCATTCTGTACCTGCTTTTAAGCCATCTATATTTATAAATAGCAAAACTATTATCAGTAAGTCCAAATTCACTATATAGGAGAACCTTCACTGGAAAAAATGTAGGTTCCCATAAATTAAAAAAAAAAAATGTTCAAAAGAAACACAGAATTGCCTCAGCCAGGCAGCAGCCATGATTAATGTAGTTCACCCTGCTGTCTCTGACAAAGACCAGCACCAGACACAGGGCTAGAAAACTGGTAGGAAAGGATATAGTAGGATCGGGAAGGATGAAAAAACGTTGTAAGTTACCTGTTGTATGGGCAGAATGCACATACTGACTTTCTGACCTTTCCTAATACTGAAGCTCAAGGAGAAGGAAGAGGCAGACTACACAGACTGTCTTTGGTGAAGAAGGAGAAAAAAGAAAAATGGTAGTGATGATAACGAGTTGTAAGCAGGGAGGGGAGAAACTTCTGGTTCTTGTGTCATGGAATGGACAGGGCAGGCAGAAGTGGAGATCATCTCATGGAATGGGAAGTATAGGATCTCTGAGTAAGTTGCTCCGGATCTACTCCTACCCAGGAAAGGAAATGCACACACTTGTGTGCCACTGGAGAAGGCAATAGAGTAAGTCACTGACAGATTGATGGATAAGTACACCTGCACTGGTAAAGTAAAAGATTCTAGAAGGCAACCCAAACTTCAATAAGAGGAGTTAAAGGTATCAGATGAGATTTGTCAAAGTTAAGAGGACTATCTCTCTATGTAGCAGTGACTGGAGAGCATTTCTGTTTCAGAAAAAGAAAACACAATTTCCTGAGTCAGTACCTGAGTTGGCAGAGCATTTCTAGATTGAGGAGGTCTGAATTCAATGTTTCCTCTCACCAAGTATTGTACATGCCCCCAGGTGCAACGATACCTTTATGAGTCACTCTGGAGTACCATTAGTAACTCCTGGCTCTTCAGCCAGACCAGCATTCACATGCAGCAGGAGATGCACTTCAAAGCCCATTCCCTTCTTCATTCATGCAGCACAACACATATACACTACTCACAAGCCCAGCAAGAGGCAGCTTGAGAGAGAACCAAAAAGCTCTCCTCTTGCTCTTCAGAAGAGGCAGTGGACCAGAGGGAAACTTCCAGTTACTCAGATCTGACTTGTGTGCTGACAGTAAGACCACACTGGTTTTCCATATGGTATATAAAATGAGCAAACATAAAAATGGGTATTGATGAAGTGAGATTCCACCCTTAAAATGCAGCTGAATTCAGTGTATCTGTCCAGGCAAGTGCCAGAAAAGTGAGGGAGCTGCAACATCATCACATAATCTATGAAATGAATAAACTCAGAGTTAAATGGACCTCACAACATGAATGTAAGACTCCCCATCTAGTGTGAGAAAGTCTCACCATATAAATAAAATTCAGAGATAAATCCTGCAGGAACTGCAACAAATGGGATACTTTAAAAAATTTCAGGCCTGTTCAAAAACTATCATCGCAACCATTTAACGGAAGTAGCAGAAGCATATTGAGTTCAGCAGTTCGTAGATATCCATGGGTAAGCCAATGACCAACCTGTGTGTTTATTTTCTCCACATTTAAACTGCTCAGTCCTTGGAAATTTGTCTTCTTTGTATGGTTCTGTTTACTCACTTGGCCCTAGTAAAAAAGTTGGTTAGGAGGGAATGAGTAACTTTTTTTCACCTTGTTGTTTTTCCTCGTTTTTTTCCCCCAAGAAAGGAGCAGAATATTCTCTTTTTTTTCCTCTTGTTTTCTGCCAGCATGCTGAAAGATAGGCATATTATCAGACTGATAAATTTTCCAAAGAACTCTGAAGGGTTGATCTAAACCAAATGTAAATTCTAAGCAATGCAATTCTTGTTCTTTTTTTTTGTTCAGTGTGGTTACAGAAATCATTAACTTGAGTAGGGCTTGGACTGAGATCTGTAATGCTTTTTTTCCATGTTCATCAAAGATCACTAAGTAACTTGAAAAATGTGCTTTTGTATCTTAGTAAACAAAAACAAACATTAAGACTAAGTTTTCCCCCTGTATCATTTAAAAGTGAAACATTTTAGCTTCCTTTGAGGTTTGTTCTTCCCTTGAAAGATATATTAGAGTTTAAAAAGTACCATCACAATGACAGACTGGCATGTTGAAACTGGTTGGGTTGTTACTGATGCCTTATGCTCTCTGGAGCATGACTACTACAGTTATTTGGTTCTCAGTTAAATATTCATGTCGGTAATTCCACTGCAGTCTTCCAGGGAGAAGTTCAAATACATCAGCAGGATTTACGCTGCTTCTTGAATTCTTGAACCAGGATCTGTGAACACTGTTTGTAAAACACCTGAAGTTTATTAAGTGCTTGGCATTCATGGGCATCTTATCTTTTTCACCTAACAACATCTACTTATAATTTATCAAAATCTATGTAAATCTATACAGATTAAGCCTGGAAATGTATCATCATGACAGGCAGCTATAGAGGAGTTAACTAAAAACTGCAAGCTAAGTCTCAATTTATAATTAATAATTAACCTTTATAAGATTGCAAACCCTTTACTCCCACTGTCAGGCTGCTACTTATCAAAACATTTTCAGTGCAGTCAATGAAAGGTGTGTAACTGCTGACAAACATGAAAATGAGTCTGCAAGTCTTCAGTACTTGGTGTACACTGTTGAGTCTTAAGTAAAATCTTGACGTCATTTATTCAGGACAAACTGGATCTGTTATATAGCTGCCGCTACTTTGAAAACTTGTTGTTTGGTTGGTTGGTTTGGTTTGGGTTGGTTTGGTTTGGGTTGGTTTTTTTTGCATTCTGGCAGGTTTGTAGGAAGATTCCTAAAAGATTTGGAGTCGCTCAGGCATGTCTACAACATATGTGGCTAATTATTGGGCAGCATATGTCAGTAAGTCAGGCCAGTGTGGAACTGGCAGGGTAAACTGCCCTATTTTGTGTGGAAATAAATCTACGGAAACTCCCTTTGATGTCTCAAACTACCAGTGCACAAAAATTATGCCAGAAATCTGACCTAATGTGTAACAATGTACATATCCTGACACTGAATAATGTTGGCTACATCCTTAGTTACCATAAGAGGTTGAATTTCCTCCACAGTCAGCTTGCTTTGCTTTATAAGTCTGTCCCTTCACTTGATAACTTGCATTAACTGAACTACTGAAAGCTAAAATAAAACTGAAAAGGAACGTGTGAGCACCTCCTTCTCTTGAAAGTCACAGCAAGAGAGACACTGTGATTGCCCTCCCTCTTACCAGACTTGCAATGAGAAGAAGAGGGGCTGGCCTGTGACAATTGCTTTGTTTGCACCTGTTGCTTACAAATTTCTTATACTATACCATATACTTTGACTTTAGTAGTATCTTTCATAGCCCATAGGTGTGAATGGTGTTCACCCATAACTGATTCCCCACAATCCAACCAACCCTCAAAGCTGTTCTGGGAAACACAGTACTGTAAGAAAACACTGGTATTGGCTGTGACTCAGTTTAGCCTTGCATGTGATATATCCTTTGGGAAAAACTGAGAATAAACTACACACTAGAACAGAAATATCAGAGCAGCCAAACCGAAAAATTTTTGTGATTTCTAGAACTTTGTGTTTAACTTTCTCATGCATGTAACAGTCCCCATTTTTTCCATGTGTACCCTGTTTCTCCCTACTGATCTCAGTAATAAGGAGGTACTGAAATGTTAATTTTATCTGCTGTATATTGATAGATTGTCATGGACAACACTAAGTTAACCTTAAAATGTGAAAGGCACAGAGGCTTTTTTAGCATTTAAGTGGACGATAGGTGTTCACAGGATGTAGTATGAGAATCATGTTCTTAGTGTGACATTAGCATTAGAACCCTTGTGGCACTGAAGGCATCAATGTTCATTAGAAATTTCGAACTTCCCAGGCGTCTAGAAATGTGTCTCATCCTGCCAAGTACTGAACATTTGTCTTTTGTAAAAAGCTCTTCAACACATTTCCCAAAGTTGAAAAAAGGCATGCTACCTCCGCCCTTAAGTCACTGGGAGAGATAGCAAGTTGTCAGTGTGTTATATTTCAAATGAATAAAGGTTTAACTCTGGTTTCTTACAGGTTTTGTAATAAAGACATCTATCTTTACTGATGAAGTTGTTGTTCTTTACCTCCCACATGCTGTTGCTGCTGTTTCTTATAAATAAAATTATTGGGCTTGATTTTAAAATATATTAAGAAATTGAGGCTTGTGCTGACTTCATTGAGAACTCTTAAGTTCTCAGTATATCAGGTCCTCACTCATTAGTTCCCTACTTCATTCTCACAGTAGCACAGACCTGTGTTTATTTTTCATAAGATTTTTATGCCCTTTAGTGTCTCACGCTGAAGGACTCTTTTTTCTTCAGCTGAATACTAATAACATACAACTTTTGAAGACATTCTTTATTTCAGCAGTTAGATATTAGTTATTAGCAGTTCACCTGAAAGGTAGATGATAGTTATTATTATCCCCAGTTTTAATAAAGCAAGCTTGTGACCTGGTGGGTGAATGGTGAAAGGTTTCTCCTTCCCCTTATAAATCTTTCCATGAAATGTCATTCTACCTACTGATGACTATGTAAGGTTCCTCTTAAAACTGAAACTAGTTCTTTATAACTGAAATTAGTTGCTAGATGAAGAAGCAGTAGAAAGATTATAGTGATGTTGATAGGAAGACTACTGGAACTGGCTAGAGAAGCTAGTAATTAGTGAAAATGAATCTCAACAATTACAGTGGGAGAACTAAATCTAAGAATCTTGCAGTTTTAAGGCACAGTGCAAACTGTAAACTGACACTAAAATCCTCTAAACCTTTTATTTCCTTGCCTTTAAATACACTTCTTGAGCAATTTTTAGAGTATCTTTGGAAAGAAATTATTTTCCTGCAATTTTTTGTGACTAGTGCTTTTCCCAACATTCTTGAAAAGCCTGACTTACAAAACCAAGGGGCTCCGCTCAAATTTGTTAAATGCCTAATGTAACTGATACTTCTTACGTAGTACTGTTTGTACAAAGAGACTGCAACTGGTGAGAAGAATGGTATAAAGGCTACTGAACACACTTCTTATTTATGGCAAAAA
Organism: Pseudopipra pipra; assembly: GCF_036250125.1. NCBI lineage: Eukaryota > Metazoa > Chordata > Aves > Passeriformes > Pipridae > Pseudopipra > Pseudopipra pipra. The sequence continues at coordinate 32,488,742 of NC_087549.1, read as the reverse complement.
AACTCTTAGAAGACTTTTCTTAGTAAGAATAAAAACTTTTTTTTTCCAGATTTTTGTACAACAGCTATTTCTTAATGTGTTCAGCATTTATCTTATGCACTAGTATTTTGGATAGTTGTCCTGTTTGAATGCATAGGCCTCCCAGGGATAGCCTTGGATGACTGAATCTGAGTATCTGGGCAGTATCTCCAACAATTTTGCTTCTCTGTTTCATGAGAGAGAATCCAGCTTTATTAAATTTTCTTTTCCCTATTTAACTTGCTGGGTATGTGCATGGTTTGATGTACAGCATAATGCTTGTTTGGTTTTATTTCCCCTCTGTGACACATAAAATCTAATAAGCAAGTCTTTTTCTTTTGTTGCTATGGCAGAAAGATTCTTGAAACACTTAATGACAGAAAATAATTAAAAAAACCCCAAACAAAACAGAGTGGCATCTAACTTCTACTTTTGGCAAGTTCATTCATGTATGTTTACAAAGCCAGAACTCTTGAAATGCTCTAAGCTAAGAGTTTTACAGTGAAACCAAGCCAACCTCATAAAGCTCAGTAATTCCAGAGTCTAAATTCTTATGCTAAATGTATTATTGTTCAAAAAGAACTTGTAAGGATCATTTACTCAGAAGGCACACCTTCCTAATAATTTCCAAATAAAACATTGCATGATTGCCACAATGAGGCAACACATAGGGACTGTGCTTTATAGGCCATAATTTCAAACATGAAGTTGTTGAGTACTCAGAACCCCATTTATAAACTTTTCAAGAGATTTGCTTGCCCAGCTCCATCTGAAGTTTGGGTGTTTTTCCAAGTGTAACTGTTACAGAAATTTTTAGAAACATTTATAGTGTTTACTGGTTTTAGGTTTCAGGAGGTGCAGTATAAAATGAATAAGACAGAGAATTACAAGGTGATGTTCCTGTAAAAATGTAGTAAGGAATGGTACCACTTCAGTGGGATCTCCTGGTTGTGTGGTGTTTTATTTTGGAGGATTAATTTTAATTTTGCAACCACATTTGACAACTAAGTGGAGGAGGAAGGGAAAGCTTAATACTTACCACGCCTTTAATGTTTTTGTCTCTTCCCCTATATGTACAATCTTTGCCTTCCATCTTTTGCTTATTTATCTCATTTCCCATCTTGTCCTGTACTCCCAGAAACTCTCCCGCATCCTCTGTTCTACCATGACCAAGTTTTATTCAGCCTAACCTCACAGAAAGTTATATCCACCCTTTCATGATGCCCCCATAATGCACCCACAAACCACCTTTCGGTCTGAAAATGTCAAGAGAGAGCAGGTGTGCAAGGGAATGTACTGGAGGTGCAGAGAAAAGCTGTAGCAAGAGCAAGTTCTATGGCAGTGGGGCCTTTCTGCTCTCTCTGTACCTGCTGGTACTCTTGCTTCCTTCAGGACACTTCTTGAGCTCTCTAGTTTTATATAATAAAGGTAAATATATAACAAAGTTAGATAAATAATAAAGCATGTGGGACCTTATCACGGTCATATTATGCTAATGTTACCTTTACATGGAAGAAAAGTGTTCACCCTGTTTAACTGGAGGTACCAAATTTATGCTTGCCCTGCAGGCTCATTTGCTTCCACAAGTCAGATAATTCAATTAGATACTTAATGTTGTAAGCAGCACCAAGGTAGCCATATAACTTTCACTTTGCTTTCACATTCATACTTTTGTAATGCTTTTCCCTGTTTAAAGAAATTGTCAGAGCAGTTGGTAAGTGGCTGAATAACTTGTCCTTGATAAATGTGCTATCAACAGAATTTAACAGCTTCTCAGGCAAAAGCAAAATTGTGTGGCAGAAATTTGCTTAATAAGTGTCCACCTTAAGTCAGTAAAATGTATCTGCCTGGGACAAAAAGCATAGCAAAGAGTCAAGGGGTTTCTTTGCTGACTCAACTTTGATGAAACAAGGTGAGCCTACAATTCTGTTGTTGCCTAAAAGACCGTGGAGAAAAAGACTCCAGGCCAGTTTAGTGTATAAAATAAGATAATGAGAGCAGGTCCTTTAATCTCAGGCCCAGGGTCCAGGGAATGCATACCACGTGCATGTGACCAGACAGTGGCTCTATGATTTTATAATAAGGTCCATCCAATACCAATTCTGTCCACCCTCAGTTCTGCCCCCCGACACACCCCTTTGGGAATTGGGTCTGGGGACATTTGGGACCCCTTCTTCCTCATCTTCATCTTCTTTGCAGCACGCACAGTCCTTGGAGTGCCTCCAAAGTTCTGGGCTTGAAGGTCGCCGTGTCTGTGTCACGTGTTCTGGTTGAGGCCTTAAGGTGTTTTTCTACAATTCTACCTTGAAAAGAAGACTAAACACGCTAATGGAATTTTAGAGGGGTTGATATGAAATGAGGTAGCAGGGCTGGGTATGTGTAAACGTTATGCTACAGAGTAAGGGATATAATACAGCTACATTAAAATCTACATTCACTACACATCTACTTCTAAAAACTACAACAAATTAAAAATCAAAAAAGCTCTGAGGCATCACTGTTAAAAGCAAATTTTAACCAATTACTTTTTTCATGGTGGTGTTAGAAGTAACAAAACGTGGTAATACACTATATAGGTAGTACATGTTTGCTGTTTTCTTGCAGTCCTAGCTGCTAATGGAGTAATATAAGAACTTTTTTACAAGGACAAGATCTTGCAGCAGACAAGGGACTGCAGATCAAGGTCTTGGGGACCCAAGAAGGGGATAAGCAAAACCTGGTACCAAAGGGCCCTAGGAATTGCTGGTGCCAGGGAAAATTAACATCCTGTTTGGCATAAAAATAATTTTTATGGGTCAGAGGCATAACGTTGTTATAACACAAAAAAATTTATGTGAAAATAAGGAATTTACAGTATTTTGTAGAAATATAATCTGAGGAAATTATGTAATGACGTTATAATGAGAACCTGCTTTTGATTATTTCTCTCAAATTTTTCTCCATGTCCTAAGTGCAAGTAAAACTGCTGCTATAGCATACACAGCAAATTAAAAACTAAGACAAGAACAGGTAAGTGTAAACAAACTCCACTGTGTTTAATTTGGTTGTGAATTAAGAGATAGCAGCAGAAATTTCAGATCTTGTTCTGCAATACTTTGTGACATTGGGCACATCACTTTGTTTATAAGTAAAGTGCTACTAATCTCTTTGATATTTGTACATGGGGAAGATGATAGAGAAAAAAATAGATTATGAGCCTGTTAAAAATTGCATTAACTATTCTCTAATAATTCCTCTCAGATCAACAGCACTCATCAGCCTCTGACAACACTCAACCTTCACTTAGATACCATTACTCCAGACCTAGTTTCATCCCAGCATGCCTCAAGAGTTCTTGATCTTGCTTGCCTTGAAGCTTTCAAAAAGGGACAGCAAGAAAGCCCCATCAGGATCAAACTCTTCATGGACTGTCCTCAAGACAAGCTCAAGTCCAAAGTGGGAATTCATGAGGACCATCAGGTGAGTGTAATGGCTAATAGAAGGCCAAGCTTTGGGGTGGCACAGTGGAGGATGCTAGATATAGGAAGAATTCTAGGTCAAGCTTGAAAGCCAGACAGATAGTTCAAAACAAATAAACAAAACAAAACAAGATTTAGGAAATTCAGTGATGGTCTTTCTTAAGGTGAGAGGTACTGGAGCTGCCTGGCAGCATCTTGCAGCTTAGAACAAAACCCAGAACACTGTAATTGGAGGGCAAAGTAAGAGTGAGTGGAAATACAGCCCATTACAGGATTGTGAGGCTTGGCACACGACAGAACAATCCGGAAGGCCAAGTTGAGCAAGGAATATCATCTGTGTAACTGGAAACACAGGGAAAGAAATCAGTATGTATTCACAGGAAGCAGGATCTTCAGGAAAACAAACCCTAAAATTGTTTACTGAACACAGGAAAAGCTGGTGGTAAGTTTACTTTGAAAACTAACTAATGCTTAAATTGTTTGAAATATTATTAAAGCTAATGTCCTCTTCTTATATTTAAAGGTAGTTTTCAAAATTTGATCTTTATAGGCTTTTACATTTCAAGATCATATGCAAACCAAATTAGCACCCAGGATGCTTAATTTCCTTCTGAAAGGTAAGTCTTTATTATGGTGTGTGTTGTAAACAGCATGATACTACCCCACAAAATAAACAGATTTAAAAAAAGCCAAAGAGTATCTTCTTTTTTAATTATTTTCCACTTGTGCTGGACTGGCCCTCTCTGCAGTACTGCAGGTTTGAGTGCAGGGATGAAGGCTCTACTGTGTTATAGCCAGATACCACTGTTTTTTGAGTTCATCAGGCTACTTGCTCTGCTACAAAGCACTGCAGGGAGGGAGACAGCTCTGTATCACAAATGAGAGGAGGGCTGGGTCAGCGCTCGTACTGTTCAGTGCTGTGATTTAGCATTACTGCCCTGTCCTACTTCAAGTGCAGACTGGAGGATTGTCCCAGCTTCATGCTGTCTGTGTTCTCTAGTTCAGGGGAATACAGAAGCGGTTTATTTGCTTCTTACTCCTTCCAGGTTCTCTCTTCTTCCTGCAATCTCCTTTCCAAAAAGCAGTCATAAGATTCTAGAAATTTAAAGAGACTTTTATTGCACTAATGTACTTTTTTTGCACTATGTTGTTCAGGCTGAGCTCTCATGTTACAGTCAAATGATGTGGAAGTGAGCTGTTGCCAAAAGGAGCAGGCCCACTATTTCCCCCCCATCTGCAGATACTTGCTATGGCTGTAGCAGCCACTTTCCCCTATTTCATTTCCATCCAGCGTAGTGACTGAGTGGTTTTAGGATTAATCTCTTTATGTGGCCCATGGCATAGGAAACTATTCTGTTTCTTCTCTCCCAAACAAAGGGGTTTTTTGGATCAATTCATTCATGGTTGCACCCTTTCTAGATTTAAAACATAGTAATGTTGAGTACTTTGTAGTTCTTTTTTTTCTTATTTCTTTTAAATACGATTATAAAGTTCAGTTGGTAAGGAGGCAGAACCTCTGTTTTTTCCACACATACAATGTGTGCAGGTGCCCATTTCCAGTGACATTCTCACATACTAAAGTAAATCACAAATGGTATTTGTGATGGACACAAATGGCATTTTTCAAAATTAAACAAGTGGGGAACACAATTCATAGTAAAATGTTGAGGAAGGTGCTGCCTATGCTGCTGTCACCACTCGTCTCCTCTGTAATGTTTTTAAGCCTCAAGAAAGTAATGAGAGAACGTTTCAAAGACTGTGGTGAAATACATGGCTCATTACAAGTATTGAGAACTGTTCACTGATTTTTGCATACCTCAGAAATCTACAGTCTTCATTGCTTTCCTTTACTTTGTGGATCCCTGGTGTTGCAATCAGTTCATGCAGACTTGGAATTTATAAGAGAAGGTCCAGCCCTAACTGATCTGACTCATCTCTGGCTATAAGGGCTCTATGTTACTGTGCATATGGGTCAGAGACAATCATCCTGGGCAACATGATTAAAAAGGCAAGACTCATTTCTATCAAAAGCAGCATGAACTCGTTTCTGTCAAAAGCAGCAAAGGGATAGAGGTGATCCAGGTGGTACCTGCAGCTCAAGCAGGCACACGTTGTTGACAAAGACACCTGACTTCTTCAAGAGTCCACCTCACAAATACAACATGTCATGACAGCCTTGGTAATAGAGAACAGATCTCTTTATAGCTGACAGAAACATTTGTTTGCATTCCACTGGATGATTCTGTTTCCCATCACCAAAAGCTTAAAGAATTTTTCGACATTATGAGTTTTTTAATAGCTTTCCTTCTTAGTAACTTAAACAATTTTCCATTAACATGCCAGTGTTCTAACTATTTGTTTAATGTCTGAGGGTGATGTAAAATCACCTTCATGGCTGCTATATCACCATTTTCTGTGCCGCTCTGTTATTTCCCCAATATGTAACTTGAGTAATCCTGTCTTTAAGAATCCTATCTTCTTGCTGGAACAGTATGTTGTTGTTATAGCAAAAACAATATAAAGCACAGTCAGCCTCAGACAAGTTCTTACTCATAAAGAATACAAAATGGATATCCAGAAGATTTCAGTATGTGTGGCAGCGTAAGAAACTGTTTTTGAAGAAAAAATGGGGGGGAAGTATATTATTTTAGCTAGTTTTGAAATTTTTTTAGTATTCTTTGCTGAAACCTCAAAGACCATTTTTGCAAACTCACATTTTATCCTTGATTATTTCACCAGTGTCCCACCATTCTTAACCTTTTCTTGAAAGTTTTTAATGACAATCTATACTGACAGAAGAGAACACTTCATCATTACAGAAAATTTTCATGGGAAGAATTATTGTGGTTCCGAATTAATGAAAATCATTCATTGTTATGGTGTATTCATAGTAATCATATACTCGATCATGATTCATTTGTGAGTTTGTGGCATATAAATGATTTAGCCAGAGTATAGAGGTGACAGAAAAGCAGTGAGTTGTAGAAGAAAAACTTTATCAATAAGTTCAGTTTTCTTTTCATTTAAAATATGTCAAATACTTCTTGCTTAAGCAGTCAATACACATTATCAAATCAATTTTTATGCTTAAAAATAAAAATTCGTGTCATCCATTAATGTCTGTCTTGTGTGATCCACAAATCATTTAGCTTCTGAGAAAATTTATGACATTAGCCATTGGGAAAATAAATTAGCTGGATGCCTAGCAAAGCAAACGAATATGGGAGTTCGGAAGAACCTATTTGGGTACCTGTTAGAAAATGACATGCTTACCAGGGTGTGTTGTGAAATATTTTGTGTCTGTCTACTACATTTATCAGCACTATCATATATCATCTTCGGAGTAGATACACATATCCACTCTTTTAATTCAAGAAGTTAGGAAGCAAGTAAACAAAGATTTTCCAGTTGTGGATTTAAGAATGAACAACTGATTCTTTGCATACTATCCACACCTTTTCTTTCCCTTTAGATTTATTCACATACATGGGTCTGACAAAAAAATATCAAGATGCTTAAAAGTAATCTGAGTAGGACAGGATTTTGAGAAGCCCTAGTCCCACATGTCTGCACATATGGGCAATATGATATGTCCTTTTGGGGGGAAAAAATCCAATAAATTTAAGTATTTATGCACATCTACTCTATATTTTTTTTAATTTTGTATTTGAAACAGATCATTTTCGTCTTGGACATCTAAGGAAGAAAAAACACCATCAGGTTCTATTTCTGGTCATAGATATCTGACTGAAAAGACTGCATCTGGAAGATCATTTGTACGCTTTTCCCTTGAAAGTAGCTGGAGGAGTAATTTGTTAAAGGCACAAAAGACGAAACAAGGTAAATGGCTAAACTTGTCATTTTATGAACTGCAATGTGGTTCAGTTTTAACAAAATCTACTCATTGCAGCCTGTAACTTCCTCAAGGTGGGCAGTGAAGAATGGGTGCTGATCTCTCTCCGGTGACACGTGGAATGGAATGAAGCTGCATCAGGGGAGGTTCAGATTGAACACTAGTAAAATGTTCTTCTCTGAGAGGGTGGTTTGTCACTGGAACAGGCTCCCCGGGGAAGTGGTCATGGCATCAAGCCTGTCAGAGTTGAAGGAGCATCTGGTCAATGCTTTTAGTCATACAGTTCACTTTTAAGTTGTTCTGCCAGGAGCAGGGAGTTGAACTCGATCTTTATGGGTTCCTTCCAACTTCACATATTCTGTGATTTCTTGTGAGAATTTGGTGATGAGAATCAAGTGTTGTGTTTTTCTGAGTCTATTTCTCCATATTATTTCCTCTTAGAAAGTAATCAGGCTCTGTGTGGGCTGGCTAATTATCTACCTTGAATTGCAGCATCACTGCCACCCCTGCTAAAGGTAGTAGCCAAAAGATCAAAAAAGGTTGCCTTTCCCTTCCAAAACAGAACAAGTTTCACAGTATGTTCTATGCTCTAAATTATATTGCAAATTAATGTTCAGTGTCATAAGGTCCAGTCATGGAACAGCACTGTTACATCAGTTTAAACTACTGGTAGAACCACAGATATAATGTCAAACCTGCGCTGCTTACTGTATGTGTGGTTTTTGCTAGTATAATAGAACTTTTTATTACTATAGGCAGTTTACATAAGAAAGTGTTTCACTGAAATAGCTTAGACTACATGGTATATCCTTGTAGAGTCCTCCTGGTAAAAGAGCAAAAGAACTAGCCTTGGAATAAGTGATAGAACATGCTTAGTAGTACTTTCATTCCTTCTTCAGAACACTACAGAACAAAGCTCTTCTCTTAAAAAGCCATACATAACTATGAATGGTAGTCATGATGAATGAGTGACTTCTGTGAAAAAATAAAGTTCCTGCTTTAACAAGAACAGAACACCTTCGTCTGTGGGCATTTCCACTTTTTAGTTTCAGAGTGTTTTCTCGTTTTCTTCCATACCAGTTCCCTGTCCCAATTCATGGCACAGTCTTCTGTCAAAACAGCATGGAGGAGAGGGGACAAACAGCAGCTGTGAGGATTGGAGAGCAGAAAATATTTAGCCAGCTTTGCTCCTTTCTTATTTCAACCTTACTATACTTTACATTAAATTATTTATGCAAGCATAATTCAGTTCATTAAAATGTCAGTTTGGTTCATGCGAAGGACATGAGTAACTTGCCTTGTTGTACACCACTTTCCCATAGTCTTAACATGCATCCAAAAATGAGTTCTGTCTTGAAATCTAATGCACTAATAAGCAGACTGGAGTTTTCCTGATTTTCACCATTTCTTAGAATGTTGACTAGTTTGGATCCTATTATAAAGAGAGGTTTTCTTTTTTAATATGTTGTGCTTTCTGTCACTAGGCAGAAATACTCCTAGCTTTTTTAAAAACAGATCAGATATATTTGTGCAGCCCCATGTGTTCCAAGTAGCAGTGAAATAATTTCTCCAGTACCATCTGTACCTACTTCACTATCCAAAGAGATTCAGTTCCTTCATTTACATGCTCACAATAATAAGACGCCACTGTTGTGCTCATAACATTTACCAAACAAAATCCAAATAGTTGAGCTCAGCCCTTCTCACCCTTTGTACTTCTTCTACCAGGAGTGTTCAAGGTTTAGATAACTCACTGGTAAACTGTTCAGTTGTCTATTCATTAGCTTGCTTTCAAGGCTGTTAGTTCACTATTACCTACTGCTTTGAAACAGGACACACTGGCTTGCCATCCATGTATACATTTCCTCACCTGTGTGTCTTTCAGGTCTGAGGCAAATGTCAGGTTTTCTTATGGTCTTCAAAAAACCTCTTCTGTTTGCATGCTTGTTTTACACATTATGTAATTTAATATTGACTTCATCTTTGGTGTCTTGGTTTCCACCCACTGAAACAATAGAGCAGTTTACAAAGCTGTTCTCTGTAATAACTGACAAGTGTATGCCTGTACAAGTCATCCATTCTGGTTTTGGTGGAAAGCAAATAACGGTGAAAAAGAGAATGGCCACATGTTTTCTTCACCATAGGAATCAAAATAAAAATCTGGTCCCCTCATACAACTTTTTCTGAAAGACTCCTTCTCTCTGTGGTGGAGCTGTGTCTGTGATAGATCTGCAGATGGGGGAGAAAGAATCCTTGAAGCTGGGCATTAGGAGGACTGCAGGCATGTATGGTGGAAGGGAGAGATGGAGAATGGAGGTTTGAAATTTGTAATACAGCATATGGGGGAATAAAAATTTTATTATTTAGGAAGGGAATACTAGTGATCAGGCCACTGCAGGAAACTGGGAACCAGCTGCTGGAGAGAAATAACAAACAGCTTGTGTTTAATTCTCTAGACAGGCTGACTGAGGTTAGAGGAGTGCCAGTCCACTTCCTTTTGCTGTTCTGTATATCTGCATCCTAAGAATTGGAAAAACTTTGGAAAGGGTAAGGTGAGAAAAGAATCTGTGTAAAACACAATAGAATAGTTGTGAGAGAAGATGAGTTCCTACAATTTTTTTTTTGTTAGTGCCATGATGGTGCATTGTTTTCTAATACAAAACATACTATAGAAAATCCTTTCATCTTTGGTTTGGCTTTAACACTCTGTTTAGCAATACAGAAATCACTGCAGTTTGCTGTAGTGTAATTTCCCAGCCTTGAATTTGACTAGAGAATTAGTTGCAACTTTATATAGGTAAGAAGCCATGCTAACCATCATACAAAATCCTTCATCCTACATATTTTATTTTCCACTAGAAAAATAAAGAATATTAAGATTATCACAACTGAGAAAAATGAAGGAACTATTTCTCCCTTATGGTATGGACATACAACGTTTATGACAGGTCAAAAATGCTAGGGAAGTTTTTCAAATGATGGTAATTTATTTGGCACCAAACTTGAGACTAGCTTAAGGATTCAGCACATGCCTGGGAGACACAGGAATACAGGACTGAAATCCGTTCACTAGACAGGAAAGAAAACAAGAACTTCTTACTTTGATGTGGGCACTGGAGGAAGCAGTGTAGCTGTACCCAAAGAGGAAGGCATCTCTGTTTGTATTTTATGTTTAAGTATGATGCCATTACACAGTACATTCATTTTAGGACTTTTTATTTTAATGTAAGTAAAGGTGCAAGAAAAAAAAATCCACAAAACTTCTAGATTGTACTCACTTTCAGAAGACTCCTACCACAAACTTCGTAAGAAAGGATATATAATGTTTTCAATAGTCTTTCTTACTTTAATCAACTCCTTACTTACAATAGAATTCTGTAAGAATCGCAATGACCATCAATTTTTGGTACAAGATTTTTCACACTCTTTCTTCCTTTTTTCTAATAGTTACCCTGATTATAATAATTGTATGTTTTCGTTCAAGGGATATTTTTAATATACTACTAACATACACATTTTTATGGGACTTTAAACAAATTAGAGAGTCAATACTGTGAAATTCACTTTGAATGCAATTTAATATGTGGAAGACTAAAATATATAAATGCAAATATCTTTTTTAAAGTGGGGTTTTCTTATTATCATTGATTTTTTCTTCTTTTTTGTTCATAAGATTGTGTACACCAATAATCAAAATTATAGTCTGTATTAAAAATTATGACAAAATAGACAGTGGGTTTTGTGATTATGACCGAAAGTAACTAAATGCCAGGTATGATAACTGTAATACAGGATATTTAGCACTCAGTGTGCCTTCTAGTTATATACGACATTTATTTTTCCACATTTTGCATATAAGGTATTCAACATTTGGAATATTGTGTAGGTATTTGTAATAAAATACAAAATTATTGGTTACTCACTGAGGTACTTTAACAACTACCCCACTACACCAAGTGGTGTATGATAGGATTAGAGGAATATATGTATTTCTGAATATGAGGAAAAAAAATAAAAATTAGAAAGACCCTGAAACGGTGCTTTTTGTATGTTGTATTATTCCAACTAGCACTTTTTGTTAACTGTTTGGGTAACAAGTAGCACCAACAGAAATGCCTTATAGGTTAGTAGTGGCTGTGACGGGTTGACCTTGGCTGCATGCCAAGTGCCCACCAAGCCACTCTATGACTTGCCTCCTCAGCAGGACAAGGGGGAAGAAAACAGGATGGAAAAAAAAATTGTAGGTCAAGAAAAAGGCAGTTTAGTAAGCAACAGTAAGGACTGTGTGCCAAAGCAAAGGAAAACATATGATTTATTCTCCACTTCCCATCAACGGGTAATGTTCAGCCACTTCCTAGGACAAACGCTTCAGTATGTGTAGCAGTTGCTCTAGAAGACAAATGTCTTTAATGACAATGCCCCCCCACTGCCCACTCCATCTTCACCCCACTTCCTTTCTCTTGACATTTTTTACTGAGCACATGTGGCATGGTATGGGACACTCCTTCGGTCAGTTTGAGTCAACTGTACTGGCTGTGTCCTCTCCCAAGATCTTGCCGACTGGTGAGAGGAGAATGCTGTAGAGATGGCCTTGATGCTGTGGGAGCAGTCCTCAGCAGCAGCAGCCAACACAGTGGTGTGTTATCAACACCTTTCCAGCTACCAATACTAGTAACAGCATTGTGAGGGCCGCTATGGAACAAATTAACATCACCTCAGGTAGACCCAATATGGTGACACATAAATGAAAGAAAAATATCTCCAAACAAAATGGAAACTGTTGAGGTTTTTTAAAATCCTTTGGCAAAACAAGCTTTCTCAATGTGATCATAAATGACTGCAAGGCGATAGAGATAGGACAAAATGAAATACAGAGGTTTCAAATCTAACTCTATTTTGTCTGTAGAAATTGTTTTAACCACATTTTCATACTTTTTCCAAAGCACTTGGTTGTCCTCTGTCTTTATTTCAAGGTTCAAGGGAGTTACTCTGCTGAGATGATCAGTTAGGTAGGCTGCCTCTTCCACTATATCATCTTTTTTGTAACTTATTTTCCTTGGAAGAGAAACTCCAAGGTAATAGATGCTGCACCATATTCCAACAGGTCTGCTCATGGCATATAGAACTTCCACCAGAGATCTGGTTAGATGTCTTTGGGAAGTTCTAATTAACATGAAGATTTTTTTTTTTTGTCTGGTGTTAATGAAATCAGCTATTAGTATCAGAGTTGTTTCCTCATATACTTTTTCTTAATCTTTTGATGGTAAATTGTTTTATCATGGATTTCACTCTTTTAATTTGAAATATCAGGGAAATCTTTTTCCCCTTTTCTCCCTCAGCGCTTTTTCTTCTATGATTTTAAGCTTCCACTGGGTGGCATAGTTTCTCCCATATAAAATCCAGTATGTGTGATTCTGCAGTAAACTTGGAACTTTGAGCTTCTCTACCTCAGCTATGGCTAAGACACTGATGGTATGAATGGTAAGAGAATGCACCCTCTGAAGTATGTTCCTTCTATCTATTTATGGCAGTCTGCAGATGGTCTCTGCTTTGAGTTTCTTAAGAACATGTTGAGAAGAATTGCTTGGTAGGTTTCTTTGATTTTCTCCTTTTATACTCCAGATATCAAGGGAAACAAGCACAACTCAATTTATTTGTATATGCCAGATTGTATTTATGAAGCTTTCTCTGGAGATGACAGTATTAGTGAATTTGGAAACAAAGAAAAAATGTAAGATTTGTGCTGCTCAAGGACCAAACAATAGACATTTGACACTCTTTCTAATAGATTTACAGATCACAGCTGGTTGCAAAATGCAATAAAAAAAACCTTGCAGCAATGCTGGAAGAATTCTTAGAATCTCAAATGGGAAGAAAAAACCTTCAATCATCACAAAAGAAAAAGAGTATTCACAAAAAAAAAAAATAAATTGAACTAAGGGGGTAGCAAGGGTCTTCTGCCTTGAATCGTCTGTAGAAATTGAAACTAAATTGCAAAAATATGTTTGTCTTTTCATCAATTAGAGTAAACAACCTTCTGTGCCTAAATCTAGCTTTTGTGAATATTTTTATGCTAAGTATTAAGAATTGACCCTAACTAGATGCCTAATTTTCTACAAAGTAACTAGGTAATCTTTGTGACATGAAGTTCCTACTTGATGAGAGGGAACCAAAATTTTTAAGTCTGGTGTTGGCATCTGTCAGCTCAGCATGCTATCTGTTATGAGATATGTGCTGTCCTTAGCCCTCTTCCAAAACCACCAATTGTCTAAAAGTTATTTGAATGTCAAATGTTCCTCTAAATTCATCAGTGAAAACTAGTGGAGTGATCCTTCACATTGTGCACAGCTAAGAATCCCATATTCCCTGGTTTGCTTCCAGGCCTTTGGATGTCTTACCAAACTCTTTGAACACACAGAAAGACAATTCCTGACCTGTAGTTTTCGAATGGCATCCAACATCTCATTTCTAATTACTAATGATAATTTCTTTCGTCATGCTTTCTGATTAGTAGTTGCATGCTCTGTCCCTGCTCCCCATCTTCCTCACAATTTCCAGTGTTATCCAAATCTATTGTAAGGGCAACAGTCCAGTTCTCCAAATCAAGAGTTGCAAATGTTCAGACAATTTAAAACAAAACAAACAAACAAAACCTCTTGTGAATTTTCTTAATCACATGTAGCAGCACCATTCAACGTGAAAATCAGGAGAAACCGAGTTTTAATTTGAAATATGCTTCTCAAATGATACACCCTTTAGATTGTAGCTGTTTGTGGCTCAAGATGGTATTTCAAATGAGATGGCTAGAAAAGCAGTGAACAAACACCTTTGTTAAATTCCCTGTCTGTGGATAGCTTCTTGGAAACTAAATTAGTCTTTAAGTGTTGCACACTAATGTCAAATAGCCATTGTATTGCCAAAAAAATGAGGTGCATCCTTGACCTTCATAAGAAATATTCTCTATAGTGACTAACTTCTTTATGTCCTTCAATTAGCAAATGATTTTGCAGGATTTGCAGAAAAATGCCAGGATATGCAAACCAACTCTGAAACTTGTCAAAATACGATAACTGCCTTGAAAACCATTCAGACCTTTTAAGATCTGTCAAAGGTTTCACCCTAAATTTAGGAAGATAATGCTAGTACCTTCTTCAATATGCAGTGCCAAATTGTGGGGAAAAAAAATATGTGAAGTTTCACTGTGTGGATGTCAGTCTTTGGAGCAAAAAATGAAGGAATCACTCCACAAAATGCCTAGATTGTTTTGAACACAGTAGTAAGTGAAATGCTTAATCTGTAGAATGGAGATCTGAAAGACATCCCAAATTTAGGCACAGGTTGAATTTTTAAAGTGAATAGATAATATGCAGACTAAAAAGGTCTGTAGTTAGGTAATTTATTGTTGGGGAGATAAAATTCTGCTTCTCCATGAAGTACTAGACGTCAACTACTATCAAAAGAAGAAATTGTGATCAATAAATCATTAGGTCTTGTCCAGCACGGAAGTTACATTTTGCTTGCTAAATAGTTGCTCTATTGTAAAGTCAAAAAGTATGTTTATTCCATTTCAGGTCAGCATCTATGGGTGATGGAAGTGAATGAAACAGATAAAACTATATAAAATAAGCTGATTGTACATAAATGATGCTGTGATACTGATACCTTGGCAACTGTTATATAATTTTCCCTACTTTCTTTATATCTCATTATTGCAAAGAAGCATATTCAGGAATCAGGCTATAAACCTTCTATCCTTCTCTGAGAGAGTATCCTCATGACTAAGCTCTCAGTAAACCTGTGGGGTTTTTGTTTTGTTTTGTTTTTTTTTCTTTTTATGTATTTTTCTTTCCTCTTGCAATGCAGCTAAATGGAATACTTATGGATGGTTTTCAAAACTAGCCTTAGGACATTTTGCCAGTAAAGGGAATTGACTGGCTAACCAGGCCTGGGCTTTATAATTTGAAAAACCTGTTCTGTATTGTTTTAATTTTTTATCAACTGCCTCATGTATCTCAAGGTTGTCATGTACTTTCATCTGTCTTTGTTTCAAAGAGGCCAGATCTTTCAAGTGGATATGATCATTCTCTAACATGTTGAAGTTTACTTGTATCAGTCTTTGACAAAATTTTTTTTTCTACTTGCCTAGATTGCTACAAGTTTTCATGACATTTTAGTTTTGATGTCTTGCCAATATGTTGTATACTTAATGAACTCTACTCTGTTTTCCTAGAGTATTTCCTCAACAACTAATTTTTCTGTCTAGTTAAGATAAAATGAGAAAACCACTTGTTCTGTGACAGTTCCTCATGACTTTATCTGGTCAGGACTCTGTTTTCAGAGGCTTTACCAAAATTTTGTTAGCTTGTACAGTTGTAGTTGAAGAATATGTCTGTCTGGATCCAAGTACTTGAATAGAGTTGTTTAACTGGTGCTCAAAACTTGTCCTTAAAACTGAAAGACATATTCTTCACTTTTTCTTGCATTTAATTGAATTTAACTTGAATTTAACTAACTATCTGTCAGCTAAAATTCAAAACAGAAATGAAATATAGATAGCTGCATTAGGCTATGCTCCAGTCCGAGTCAAATATATTTTGTTTAATGTTTTCATCTAGTTTTTTGGAGGATTTGGATGTACAACTTTGCAGAATGAACCTTTGCAGGTTCAGAAAACTCTTGAATATGTAATCAATATTTGAACATATGGCCCATGATATCATTCTGTTGCTGCAATAAAAGTTTGTTCCTTCTCATATGTTTCATTTAGAGAGCTAGAACTGTTGTTTCCTGAACCTGAATTATTTATCATTTTTCTCTTGATTTTCCAAATTTCAGGTGTTTATCTAGTCATCCTCTCAGCTATCATGCTGTTCAATTGCAGTATCCTGCAGTCCTCTAAGAAATTTGACCTACAATCAGATCATCTTATGGATATTGAGGACAATCTTCTTCCTGAAAAACTTTCGTGGCATTTGACCTGACCATCTTTATCAAAGAGAGTTCATAAATCATTTACCCTGAATGCTACTCCTGATCTTATGTTCTTAAGGCTAAATCTGAATTAAAGTGATCAGCCAGGATGTCAGTGCTCCCATCTTTCTGCCCTCTCTTCAGGCCATTAGATTGTTTTCTGTACTCACATGTCTTCACTTTGTTTGACAATATCAGTCCAGCAGTTCTGATGCCTGTGGCAGAGCTCCCTGAACCAGGGAATGCAGCTGGTTGCGCTTAATGTTCTGCCCTGGGCTGGGCCCTTCAGCTGTTTCCCTATGACAAAGAAGAACTTTTTTCTAGAAATCCTTCCTAGAATTTCTAGGATACAAATATCCTAATACTATTGTATAACTATCTCTAAACTATCTTTAAAATCCTGAATACCCAGGAACCTACTTATGTCTTTAGCTTGTTAGCTGAGATAGGGTGGAAAGCTTTTCCATGGTCCCACAAGTAAAGATCATTTACCAAGGCCAAGATCTTTTTCTTGGTCATTTCAGCACAAACAATTTAGTTTTATTATTGTAAAGGTCTATTCCATAATTACTTGTAATTACTTGGATCTTTGTAGAGTTTGGTTTCAATTTATAGATTGAATCTGATTCATGAAATTGTGTTTTTAATGCTGTCAATTGGGTGGTTTGGCATTATAAAAAAATCCAGTGGCTTTTTAAGTTACATTACATTCTGTAACCATAATAGAAAACACAGAAAACCAAAACAAAAAACATAATTTTGTTCCTACTTTTCTTGTTGGAATATGGAAAATTGTGCAGTCTAATTCTGAACAGCTGGTTCTGAATATGTCAAGTTTTGGTTCATTGAATTACCATTAAATAGTATTGAAATAAATGGCTTATCTCAAAGAAACTAAGCAATCTGATGCCTTATTTGGTAAACAGTCTTGCATCTCTGAAGTCTAGAATTAGATTCAGCCTTAAAATAAATATTTAAGACCCCAAAAGTATTTTAGTTTTAGAATATGCTCAGAGCTCTCATGCTGATTCTTTTGTTTAAAGAGCACTAGCTCTAGCTTCATGCATAAGTCCTATGGCATGTCTCTTCTAGTTTTTGCTAAACAAGGACAATCAAGAATTGATAGACAACACATTAATATCCAAAAATAACTTTTTCTTGTCATTACATGGGCTTTTCCATTGACCTTTACTAGGCGATATTTTTAAAATGTTTTTAAAAGCTTAATACATTTTAACTGATAAAAATCTGATCAAGTTCAGCCTATCAGTTTCCCTGAACCTGTGCCAGTTGCATGAGCTGAATCATTCTGGTTTGAGTAATTCCCAAATAAATAACTGGCAACAGCATTTAGATTTGGTTGGATAACTAAGACAGTGAAAGTACTTTAGAAAGACACCAACACATTGTTCTTCAAAACTCTGTTTAAGACTTGTGAATTATGTCACTAAAGAGAGAGAAGCCTATGTGAAAGGAAGAAATGTAGGAAAAGATGTCAAAAAAAGAAACTTCAAATTTTTCCCTCCTAAGTTTAGAATGGGAGTGAGGGAATACTCAAGATCTTTAGAGAAAGTGTATTTAGATGATGATCTCATGACAAACCATCCCGAACTGCTTTGGTTTAGTCTTTGAGACTGTGGGGAAGGACATCAGCTTGTGTGTCCCTAATAGGGGTGTTCTAATAAAGATTAGAGCTGATAGTTTTGCTTTAAATTAAAATTATTTAATTGGAAAAAGAAGGATTTAAGTTTATTTTTTGAAGGATTTTTTGCCTTCCATTTGTATCGAACATTACTTGAAATATTTTTGAATCCTGTAAGGAATAAGCCTTAAAACATAATAGGTTTCTTTGTCATTGCTTCACAGTTTATTCTTTCCCACCCTTCAAAAAAAAAAAAAAAAAAAAGAAGGAAGCAAAATAAAACACCTCTACCTTGTTATACTGTTGCCTGTCTTTCTTCCATCATAACTGTTTTCTGTCAGGGTCATTTTTTTCCTTCTACTATACTGATATGTGTTGTTCATGTACAATAGCTAGGTAGAGTCTGTCTTTATAAGCTCTTGTTAAAAGAAACCAATCTGACTTGTCTATGTACTTAATCTACAGTGCAGAGCTACTACTCAGCAGGATTTCTGTACAACATCTACTTCCAACTAGCAACGTTAATCCAGAAGTAACACCAAAAAGATCAGTTTAGCTTAAGCCACTCCATATAAGAGTTACTCAGAGGCACTCATAACATGCTACCCATAACCTGTCTTAGAAACCATGTTTTCAAAGTTTTTCTCTTCATAATTTGAGTAATGGAGCCCTTATTACTCTAGGTCCTTACATGTCTCACTAAAAAATATAATATTTACCATTTTTAGAAGTATTTTGTTAATCTGAGCATTTCCTGTGTAAAGTAATGCAGTTTTTAAAAAAAAAAAAAACACTGAACAAACAAAAAGAGTTAACCTGATTCCACTGAGGGAGAATCTGCCTGTGAGAAATCTCTGCAGCAGACTGAAATCTAGCTGCTGTTAGTTTATTTGCTGGAAGAACACCAGACCATCATTTTGCCCACTTCCCAGAAGAGACTGTCTGTGGGTGTTCTCTTTTCTTTCTCACCAGTAATAGATGAGATCTTGCAATAGACTGACTCCTAGAGAGACTACCTCAAGAAAACTATTGTCATGTAGAACTATTACATCAGCCCAAGATCCCTGTTGTTGCCCTTGCACTCTTCCTGTGGTGCAATATCAGTAAAAACTAGTTGTTTCTTTCTTGGAACAAGAAATACAGCAAGAATTACTAAAGCTAATGTTTTGCTGTATTGTTTTTCTTGCTTACAACCTCCTTTATCCCAACCTCTAATTACATTTCTCCTGTGTAAATATGGATAGGAGAAAAAAAATTATTTCACGTACTGAAGTCTCCAGGAACATATGATGATGGGAAGTGGCTTCTCCTACTTGTACCTGTGTGTCTCAAAATAATGTATTCCTTTGTTTTGGAAAGAAATATTTACAATTTATATTAATCCTTTATCCCATAGGACAGGGAGCCAGCATTGTGATCTCGAGTGCTAAAGGAAACCTAGATGCACGAGTCTTTGTAACCCTCATTATAGTAGCTGGATATCTGGCATAAGCAGGTAAATTCATTCAGTTCCTGTCTTGAGACTGTTATGAATCCATTAAGAAAAAGCACACAGTCTAAGCTGGGTTTCTTTTCCTGATATAATTTATTCTGCTTCCTACTGGTAGAAAAGGCTAACTTCAACAGATCATTGTTATTAATCCTAAAGAAGTTGTCCACTTTCAGCTCTAGTGATACTGCCCTTAATTTGTTATTCCTGCCCACTACCTGGAGGGCACAACCTCTGCAGGTTTATGCAAAATATATGTAAGGGAGCTCCCTACTCCCTTGGCAGTCAAGTATGTTAGCTGAAACCACCTTCACTGATGGACTAAACTGAACTGGACCACTTCACCAAAACTGATAAAGGATAACTTATTTTCTTGTATCAGAAGACTTAGGAGGTTGGTGACAAATAAAAGTGTAACATTATTTTCATCCACCCCAATGTCACAAAGCAGTTATGCTTCTGTCTGTGAAGCTTGTGTTCCTAAAAAGCGCAGTGATTAGCAAGTCAGCAGACAGCAAAGCAATTTTTACCTTAAGAATTAATGTAATAGAATGAAATTGAATACAGGGACTTAAGTACAATCTAAATACACAAGGACAGTGTATGGTGTGGAAGGTGAAGAGTCAGAAGCAGGATCATCAAGTGGAGGAGGTGCTGGCTTTTTGGGAGCTGAGATGTTTCAGTATGATCTGTCACAGCTTGCTAACTGTCATCATTACCTCCTTTCCCCATCCTTCATCCTTGAGAGATAACTCAAATTCACTCAAGTTAGAGAAAGATAATGACTATGTAACCTTCAGAAATAGGCAGCAAGAAGGCAGAAAATATTAAGGTCAGGATTTCAGCCTCATAAAAGTAACCAAGTTTGACAGACACAAAGTCACAAATGCTAGTCCACAGAAAACCAGCATCTCCTCCAGCTGACAAGCCTAACGATGTTACTGCCTCCTTTCAATGGTTATGCTTTCATCACTGTAATAATCTTCATCAGATAAATTAAGGTCATTAATGCATGACAGATGGAAAAATGAATGGGGAAATGGTGGTGGGCAGGAAAGGATGTTAAACAATTGGTGATGTAACTCTAAAAAAGCAACAGTGCAGGATGTTGCTGTGCTATATATTGAGTAGGGGACATAAGACATTCTGGACTTGGTCTGCATTCAGCAAAAAGGCAAACACTTCCCTGGTGACAACTGTGGTGGTAATGTTATGTCTAGCATAAGCTCTCCATAAATTACTAATACTAGAGTTTATATCGTGGAAGTCATCTTCTTCCCTCACTTCCTTATAATAAGATGTAATGCCATTATATAGTCACAGGCTTTTTATTCAGCAGAACTCCTGTTTCCTTTGGTGCATCAGACGAACGATGCTCACTTAATGAACAATAATCCAGTACTGTTTTCCCTTTGATACTCAGTGTGTGGCCCTCAAAATGATTTAATACATATTGTTCTGAAGACAGAGCTATGAATTCTCTTAGGAGTTTTTCTCACTACAGTGCGTGCATGTGTCTCACAAAGTAATTTATTTTACCGTTGTGGTAGAGGAGTGGCATTCCACACACAAAGGGTACATTTCAAAATACCTGCTGATTTTGGTTGCCTAATCTGAGGCATTCTGGATCTGGTTTTTTCAAGGCACTTGCAATGAGTAGCCCTTCATATGCAAAAATGTAGATCCGATTACTCTTACTGTGAGTTCTCAAGGCTTTTGCAAGTCATAGCCTGAGATATCTGGGCAGGTACACAGAAAATTAGGAAACATACAGTTGCAGCTGTTAAAAGCAGAGGAAATCAATTTTTCATGGTAGTGTGAACTGAGGCCTCTTTTCCAGCATCCCTGTATCTTTCATACTGTCATTAGATCTCAGCAGTAAAACACAGGGATTTTGAAAACAGAAGTGTCCTTGCCTACACAAGCTCTGTTCACACCTGGAGGCAAGGGCTATGAACAGACTAGAGGGATGAAAAGAGAAGACATGGGTAAAAGGGGCAGGAGGTCACACCGCAGAAATCCGAGGTCCCTTTGATACACAACAGCAAATCACTGCATGTAGTCATGCAATAAAGATCAATACAATTCAAAAGGGGAGGTAATCAAGGTATTTTTGTGAGGTGACTGTCCATAGTCATGTACTTAACACATGATCTGTCTCCCTGTTATGGGAAGTTGAAGTATGAGATGCATTTGTGAGAGATTCACCTTTGGACAGAACTTGAAAGGAGGATGAAACCATACAGGTCTCAGTCTGCAAAGAGTGTTGGATGCCACTCCCTGAGAACACTTGCCGGGACTATAGTAGTGTCACCTGCTGGAAGTGGGCCCTGGTTAAGTCATCAGTCGAGCAACCAGTTGAAGGAACAACAAAGGAGTTGAGCATACAGTAGCATCAGAGAGGATGAACAGAAGATAGAACCTTCATAAAGAGAGACAAGAGCCCAAGCCCCACACTGTGTGGAGGGAGGAATAGTGGGACCAGTTGTTCTTGGGGTAATCAGTCCGCTGAGCTGAAAGAGAGGGACAGGGAGCAGAATGATGCCTCCATAATCCAAGGGAAGATGCTCAGCAACATGCTGTATTGCATAGATGCACACAAGTCTATGGCACTCTAAGGGATCCATCCAAGAATTCTGAGAAGTTGGTGAAAATGTTCATTGAGCCACTTTCCATCATTTGTGAGTGGTTCTGGGTATCCAAGGAGGTCCCAGTTGAGTGGAGGTTAGCAAATGTGAAGCATCTACAAGAAGAGCTGGAAGGAGGCTCTGGGGAACTACAGGTCTGTCAGCCTCAGCTCACTGCCAGGGAAGGTATGGAGCAGATCATCTTGAGTGCCATCATGCAGCACATACAATACAACCACGGGATCTGGCTCAGTCAGCATGAGTTTATGAAAGGCAGGTCTTGCTTGACCAACCTTATCTCTTTCTATGACCAGGTGATCCATTTAGTGGGTGAGGGAAAGGGTGTGGATGTTGTCTATCTAGAAAAAGATGCAAGTCCTGGCGGACATGAGCCCTTGCAATTGTGAAGGCTAACTATATATTGACCAATGCTAGCTAGAGCATGGCAACTAGACAGAAGAAAGGGATTATTTCCCTTTACCTGGCACTGATGAAGCTACATCTGGAGTACTGTGCCCAGTTTTGCGCTTCTCAGTAAATATGTCAACAAACAGGAAATCTAGAGGATTACTAAGGTATTCAGGGAGATGGCATGTAGAATCATAGAATCATAGAACCACAGAATCACAGAATCATAGAATCACAGAATTGTTTGGGTTGGAAAGGACCTTAATGATCATCTAGTTCCAACCCCCCTGCCATGGACATACTTTGGAAGGAACTGCGTTTGTTTAGCCTGTAGAAAAGAAAGCTAAAGGAGAAGAGAGAGGGGATTCTAATTTCAGTCTTGAAATACCTAAATAGAGTTTAGAGAGAATGGATTCAGACTTTATCATCATGGAAGTGCATAGCAAAGGGGAAAAGAGGCAACTGCCATATAGTGCAAGAAGGAAAATGAATTACATGAGAATAATTGGGTATCATGGATAAATACTGTATAATTTCCATCCCTGAAGAATTTAAAAACTCAAGGGACAAGGCTCTGAGCAACCTGACCTAACTTTGAAGTTACTGTACTTTGAGCAGATGATTGACTTAAAGAGCTTCCTTTCAAACTATTATTTTCATTATTCATCTCTATTAGTCATCCAAGTTCTCATTTACTTTAAAGTTAGCTCCTTGTCACTACAGAGCACACTTTTCTGTTCACATAAATCACATATCATTGCTTCTCTGAGGCTAGAGATAAAGTTCTACTATTTGACATTTCACTGCGAATGTTAAATCGGCCCTTGGTGCTTTGCCAGAGATCATAGAGGAATACCACAGTAGAAACAGAGCTGCCATATCACCTAGTGCTGTTATCCACATTCAACAGCAGATAATGGCAAAGCCAGTCTCTGCATACATTAACCAGATCTACCTCATTCTCTCTTTGCAGGTCATTATGATAGGAATAAATCACTGGAACAGACCGTGGGTTTATTACCTTGAAAAAGTGCCAATAATTGCTTTCACATTTTGTGTCTAATGGACACCTTTCATCAGTGACAGACTGAGCAAAGGCAGTTACTTCCCTGCAGCTGAGTCTGCTGAGAGATGGACACACTTGCAGTTCTTCCATCAGTCCCACGATAGGAGTAAGGATCCTCTACTAACTGGGACAAAAAGTTTCTAGGTCACTCAGCACATGAGTATCACTGTCTGAAAAGAGCAGTTATCTCATGCAATGAAGTCAGAAATAAAATGAGGTGGTGTGGGACTTTTGACTGAGCAACTGAGGTTACTTAGTTGGATCTCTGCAAGAATTAGTGCCAGAAGGGTTCCATTCAAGGCAAAGCTCATGGTTCTTGGCTTGTTTCACTGAGTATTCTGCAGCACCTGTGAGCACAGTAACTGCTGGGATCTTATCTTTTTGCCAAGAAAGCAAGCAACTGTGAGGCTGCAATTGTTTCATGATCCCAAGATCACACAGTCTTATGCAGTTTTTCACAAACAGTGAAGAAAGCTGTATTTTTGAGAGCTGTAGTTTTCTCTTAGTCTTAACGTAATGTGGCACAAACTCGCTGTGTTTTGTTACAGGATTGGCTGGAAAAGTGCAGTCCCTTAGTGCAGCTACCTTCAGCTCCAGTAAGACAGCAGGATACAGGAGGTTCTGAGCACAAAAGGACTTTGAGAGCTCATAAAGTTGGTTTAAATTTGGTCAGTTTTAACACAGATGCTTTCCTACTTTTCCACGGACATCAGTTACCATTATGAGTCTGTGAAACCACACATTTCTGTGAAGTTGTGTGAGGGAAAAATGAAAGCAAACACAACTTTAAATAGTCTCTTTAAACAGTCCATTATGGTATACATTATGAAAATAATCAAGAATAACATATAAAACCAATCAGGTGTTATTTTTCCTTAATGTTATATTTGTACTCTGCAATTTCTTTTCTCAAGGAAAAGAGAGATTTTAAGCATTGGTCTGTCCTAAACTATCAATAGGTACCTCAGGCAACAACAGTGTTGAGATTCTGAAGCCTGAACATACGACAAAGCTGGTAAATGCTTTCCTAAATCAGTGGGCTAGTAAATGGCAAACCAGAAATCACATCATAAACACAGCACCAAAAGGGAACAGGTGTGACTAGCGCTTATCAATGCTTACAATTCAGAAAATTTTAATGTGCAGGCCAGTACTGGAGGACACACCATGAGATTTTCATGCTGATTTTGTGCATGTAATGGATGCGCAGGTGCAGATTGACAGTGAGATAAGGGATCCTAGCATTACATTAGCCATTAATATGTAGTAAAATGTCCTGATGTGCAATTGTTTAGACTACTAGCACTGCAAATTTTTAGCTTTAAGCCCTAAAAAACCCACTAAGGAACCTCAGTAATTTCCAGGTAGATATAAAGATCTAGTATGGAATCGGGTGGTTTCTCATAGATGTAGGCCTTCAGTAGAAAAAATCTTGAGTTCATTTTATTGTCTACAAAACTCATGCATTTTTGGCTCCATCTAGAGATTCATTTACAAACTGACTGTGGTACAGTCACCTGCCATGTCCCTACAGGCTTTGTGTAAGCAACTAAAAGGTACATGGGGTTGAGTACCTACAACTATTTTTACGGCTTCTAAATCACTTTCCCTTCCTTTCCCAGACATTCCTAGGAAGCATACTCCATGAAACATGCATGTTTAAAAGGGCCTGGCTTTGTCTAAGTGAACTTTCAGAAAGTGACCATAACTCTGTCAGAGGTTATAGCTTGACATGTACTCTGATACATCCTGCTTCACATGTATGTCTCAGCATCCAAAAACACAATACATTACAGGAACTGTACTTCACTTGCTCCAGATGGATAATGGGCAGCTTTTGAACTGGGGGCTATTTTCTGGTCCCAACCAAAGCCTGCTCTGAATGCAATTTTAATGAAATTTCATGTAACAAATAGTAGTATTGTTGGATCTCAGTCTCACAATTGCTTGAAATAAAATGGTTTCAACACACTAGAGCAATTGCCTTCAGCTATGTGTAGCTTTTTACAAGGGTGTTACCAGGAGGAACATTTCCACGACATGTTACTGCAGAAGGAGCCTTCCTGTCTGATAGAACTGTCTGCACCATTAACTTCTGCATCTCAATAGGGTCCTGAAGGTCTTAAAGACACCAAAGATACTCATAGTGCTTCTGTACTATGAATAAAAAGGTTTAAGTTCAGCACTTCAAGAGGGGACATTGCAGATGGCTAAGTAACAGGAGTCCTTGGAAAAAATAATCTGTGGAGGGAGAATTTCATTATCCTGATTCCCAGCTGGAGAAAAGACCTGCTTTTCTTCAGAGATACACAGACTTTTCCAACAGATTTCTGGCCATTTCCCATGTAGGACAACTGTTACACACACATCTTTATCTATACTGTTAAAACGCATCATATTAAAAAAATAGGAAGAAAAAATGAATATATTTATTATTTTTTTCAGAAGTGACAGCTTATCATTGAAACAATTATATTCACTTCAAAAGTTCAGCTTCTGAGCAAAAGTTAAGAGTTTATTCCTATTGCAAAATCTTGGTTTAGGAAGACTCAGAATGAAAACATGGAAAGAAACTAAACACTAGAAACAAAGTTTGCATTCTGGAAAGTATAATTGAGGCAGAAATAGCCCCTTTTGCTCAAGCACACACTTTTGTGAAAGAAGAAAATAAAGCAACAAGGGAATGAAGAAAACCAGAAATAATCTAGACATTTAGGAAAAAGTGGATTAAAATCTAACTACACATCAATGTTTTTAATGTAACATGATTGACTAAGACTATATTTCAAAGATCACATGTATGTGCCATCACTTGATTTACAAGCTCCATTTTTTAGTTTATAGTTTCTTCAGTAAAACAACAGTCTTCCAGAAAGTGCTAGTACAGCATCCAGAACAAAAACTCTGCAAATTTATCTCAGGTCTTGGCTTGCTACTCAACACAACCAATCATTAGTCTAGATTACTTGTATAGTGGAGAATCAGCGGGTTTTGTGGAAAGAAGCATGTTAAGGGAAGGGATAGAAATTAAGTTGTTATATCATTTTCATTTCCTGTTTTTTCACAGCTTAAATTTTCACAGAACCCGGGGTAAAACTGTAGGAAAAGAAGCCAATTTAATTTAAAAAAAAGCAAGTTGTGACTGATGTTTAAAAGCGAGTCTTGCTTATTTGAATATATAAAATAGAGCAGAGCTAAGAGGGAATAGTTCAAGGATATTGCCCCTCAGCTGTTCCAGAACAACCCTCACTCCAGCTGAAAACTGCTGGCTCAGAACTGGCTCTGGACCCAGTTCCCTCTGCGGATAGGTACCCAAACTGGTATTTAAAGTGACTGAGCTCCCTTTGCAGATAGGTGCCCAAGCTGGTATTTAAAGTGTGCCTAGAAAGGTCAGTCCTGCAGGACTACAGCAGCCAAAATTGTCTCCTAAAATTCTCCTACTGTGCCTATCCAGAGTAAAGCACATTTTGGTGGGGCAAAGAATCTCTGGATTTATGTCAAGTCCAAATTTCTTTAACATCCACGATTGATGTCTATAGACCAAGAGATACCTGAGCCAGTAGGATAACTCAGACCATATGCAATGCTGAGTTCAAAAGAAAGCATAGCCATTACTCAGAAAAACTCAGTTTCTAAGAAGTGTAGGTAATTTTTGCTGCAGAATTTTATATGTGAATTTGAACCCCTCTCAGTCACAGAAAATTATCGAATACACACAGACAACATCTTTCCAGGTATGTGTGCTAGACTAATCTGCTACAAAGACCACAGACTATTGCTACCTTTCCAGGTACCTCTGAAAACCTGAATCATGGATTCATGTTCAAGAATGATTCAGGACAGGATTTGGGGTGGTGAGTCCCAATCCTGCTTGTAAAGATACCTCTTCCCTTGTTTGTGATCATAGACATCTGGCCTCAGAGCCCTTCCTTGTCACAGTACACCAGTGAGAACAAATCCCATTCCCAGCCACAGCTACTGGCTCCCTGACACTGCTCAGAGGCTTCCTCCCAAGTTGCAGATTCCCCTCCTGCTCCTGTGAGCTGAGCCTTGGCTCCACTACCAGTCTGCCAGGTAGGTCTGTTCTCCCAGCAGAAAGAAAAGGGCAGTACTGATGTGAGTGGTGAAGTACTTCAAAGTCTGCTAAGAACACTCTCACAGAAAGGCTTTAGAAATGGAAGCAGTAGAACAGTAGTTAGAAATATTCACTCTCCATTTGGGAAAGCCAGGGACTGCAGTCCAACAGAACAAACAGAAATGAACATCATGATGGCAGAAAGCCAGATGTTGGGACAGAGAGGCTACAAGGCTGTTCACTCAGTTCTTCTCCATGAGGTGTTGGAAGCAAACTAATTTGAAAGCACTGTGCAAAATACATATTCTCTGGAGTCATTCTACGTTTAGCCAGACAATTTTTAGCTTTATACAGTAAATAAAAGCGAAGAAAAGGATTAAAGGAGTGTTGCATCTTTTTCCTGGGACTTTTGCCAACTAAGTTTCATGCCCTCAAAACACTTAAATGGGAGCAACAGTTTCAGAGATAGTCACAAGAAAGAAAATAGCAAAGATCATGCAGAACTTCAAAGAACCACCAGGCTCTAAATGGACAAAGCAATCATTAAAACTAAACTAGAATAATAACAAAAGTAACATCATCTCCCAGTTAACACTGTGCTCAAGTCAGAGCTAAACCCCCTCCACCTGCAGCACTTCGGGTTTTAAACAAATGCAATTATATTCTGTCTCCTTTAGTCTGCTAGAATAAGAACGTTACTGAGCTAGGCACTACTATATAACTAGTTTACTTGGTTTTGAACACATAATTAACACCTAGTGTGCCTAACTAAAGCCAACTGAGCTGTCTCCCACTATTTATTTTCAGGCACTTATCTCTTCCTTCTGATGACTTGAGGGAATAGAATGAATGTGTGTCAGGGGAGGCTTAGGTTGGCTATTAGGAAAAGGTTCCTCACCCAGAGGGTGGTTGGGCACCGGAACAGGTACCCCAGAGAAGTGGTCACAGCACCAAGCCTGGCAGAGTTCAGGAAGTGCTTTGACAACGCTCTCAGGCACATGGCCTTATTCTTGGGGCTGTCCTGTGCAGGGCTAGGAGATGGACTTGATGATCCTTGTGAATCCCTTCCAACTGAGGATAATATTCTACGATTCTGTGATCATGCACTTTCAATTCTGATGGCTTCTCCCACAAAGTGTGTGTGTGTACATTAGGAGACCATTTGTATAAAGAGAAGCCTCATCTACTATATTTCCATAGTAGGAAGGAATATCAAAATTTTTAAAATGCATTTCAGATAAAAAAAAGTACTTAAAATTACAAAATTAGGATTGACACAAAAATAGTGCCAGCATTACTAGTTAAACATGTTCTTTTACAGTTCAGTTGTGTTCAATAAAACCTGGCAAAAGAAGTTTAAAAATTCTTCTGTCTTTCAAACTAAAACTAGGGATGCTTAGAGCCTTCCTTGAATCCCATTTTTCTATTTGTCTTGGATCACTATATCTTATTTATTTTTATTTTGGAGGTCTTGTTATAACGGTATGTGATATAAAGTATTGGTATCAAAAATTTAAACACACATTGTACTGAAATTATGAGGTACTACTGTGTTATTCTATTCATGAGATATTCAGAGTGATCAGGACTTGAAAACTTCAACTGGATTTTATAGTGCAATAAAAAAAAAAGAGCATAATATTGTGGGTAACAGCTGCCATCAGATATGCCATTCAGATAATCCTTGCACAGCTCCTAACAAAATGCAGTAAGAATGGAAATGGGCCATGGGTAGAGCTTCACAATAGCACTGCAGGGCCTGGGCAGTGCACATTCACCAGGACACACTCATTACTCCAGGCAGACTCCAAAGACTAGTTAAGTTGTACTACACACCTCTGACTGCCAGAGCAACTCAGGATGGGAAGCATGCAAAGCATGTGGCATGCTGGCTAGTTAAACTGGATTTACAGCCCCTCTGTACTGCCAAAACGGTGCTAAGCAGGTGAAGAGTTACACCACTGCTTACATCTTTACATCTCCCTCTGCTCCCTTGTCCTCCTCTACCCTAGATTTAACATTGCATGTGCCTTCTTCCCCACATACACCTCATTGCCCTACGATTGCACATGCCCTTATTTCTCATTGTTTTCCTCCAAGTATCTACTTATTTCATAATGAAAGATATTTGGAGCAATTAGTAGTTTATATGAAGAAATACTTAGCAGTATTTGGACTGCAAAACCTGCAAAAGCAGATTTTTTTGTCTTTAGAAAAATAAATCAGGGAAAATTGGTTACAGCTCCAGACTTTGAAATTTTTCTTATTTGCCATATGACCAAGGTCACAACTACTTCGTTTCCACAGAATAGGCTAGAAATGGCTGGTGTGATCATTTACAGAGAGACTGGAAAACTATGGAAACTTTGTGTAGAAAATTGTTTCTGAACATCTCGGTTCTTTCTCAGCACTTCCAATACATGATTTCAGTACTTAATTTTTCAGACTTTTCACTCATGAAAAACTACCACATGTAAGAGCTTACTTGCAACTAAACCTGCATGTTTGGGGATCTAAGATGCCCAGAGTAAGTCAATGTAGTACAAATGCTCTCAGAAAAAAACAATTCTGGCAAGAATGGGAATGTCACAAAAGAGAATTGACATAATCACCAAGATCCATGAAGACAAAGAAATTCTCACTACAATTTAGACCTTACAAAATTAGTTAAGCAGAACATTTTGCCGGGGATTTGTGAGACCAAAATTTTCTTCCCTTCTAAGCTTGACTGCTTTCAGATTCATATCTCTGCTCTGCAGTTTCCCAATCCAAGCTAAAACCAGGATCTTCTCCTTACCTTAGACGTTGGTACAGTTTCAGTAAGTAGCAACATACCAAGATTTTCTCACCAACAGTTCTGTGGAAAGGAGAGTCTTCTGGAAACTGGGAGATGGGACAAATGCTTTGAACGAACCCATGCACCTGGTCACCCAAGTGTAAGCAAACCCATTGTATGAAGCAGGAACACCATTTTGCTTGCTGGGGACTCAACATGGACAGTTGCTTAATTCTTAAAGCAATACGTGGGTCCCAGTCCTCAGGAGAGAGCTGCAAGATCTGGATTCCAAACAGGCAGAAGCAGCAAAGCCCATAAAAGGTACGTGAAATCCTAACATCTTTCTCCTGAGCCCTGTTTATGCTAAGGTTTAGGTGAGTCACCATTTTGTGCACTATGGTACTCCAAATTCCCTTGTGAAGCACATAAGACTCACCACTACCATTCTGAATGTCACTCAGGGTGGCCAGACACCTTAAACCACAGCTCTAACTTGTATCCTTCAAGGACCTGAAGAGCCTGCATTTAGTAACTCTGCTAAGAGAGGCTTCCAGGACTGCCCTCAACAAATCTCTTAGAAGTCTAGCATATGCTTTACAGGAAGAAAAAACTCCACACCTCTACTTAAAAATGACCACTGACAAAGAATCTGGCACACCACTGGTTAAGTGTTCCAGTATCTAATTAGGTTCCATTAAAATTGTTTGCTTAAATCCCAAAATTTATCTAGCTTCAATTTCAAGACATTTCATCCTATTATAGCTTTGTTAGATCAAAGAATTCTGTATTATCAAACTACTTTTCTTGATGGTGGTAATTATAGGTAGATACTCATTTCGTAACCATGTCTGCCTTTAAAGTAAGCTCTCCAAGTATCAGAAGGCATGTGCTTGATTTTTGGCACAAGAACTGGATACTGCATTTGGCACTAGTGTAAGCACTACTGGAACAAAAGTAGTATTGCCTCCCCCATACCATTTGATATTCCCTTTTTAATGCATCCAAGAATTGCATTTGGCCAAGTGGGAGCTTATGTTCAGCTGACTATCCATCACGTCTCCTAACTTTCTCTCAAAACACTGATCCTTGGGATGGGCTCCCATTCTGTTTCCAGATGTATGACTTTACACTTGGTGATAGTGAAACAGGCTGTATGAGCTGGACACCAGCAAAGAAAAGAATATCAATTAACTGTAAAGCATATAAACCTTAGCACGCCTGCAAAATTTGTGAGTTGCTAACATTTCAGTCTCCTGTTGCTTCTCCAATAGCTATTAGGTAAAGCTTCTGGCTTCAGTTCTGAGGAACTAACAGGAAGATGTTGGTCATTTTGAAAGAGGAGAAGAGTTCACAGAAATTTTATTTCGGAATGTGTCAGCAGCTGGCAGTTACGGACAGCAAGTAACAGCATGTTTCCAAGAACCTGAACTTTATCATAGAATGTTGACAAAGGATCTGCGTTATTGTTTAGGGACTAAACTCCTATCTGCTACATTTTTAACTCAAATTACCTCGTAAATGCTCCAAAACTCATAGTGGATAGTGCCACATTTTCTAGTGCCCTTAGCCATCAGATTATGAGCTGTTTCTGTAAATGCCTACTACAGGAGATGCCTGAAGAGCAATACCAAAAATCCTGAAAGCTATGCTCCTATAAAAAGTGACGAACTACCTAGAAATACTGGCTTAAATACAGCTACACTTCAGTATTAGTTTCCACACTAACATTTTGCAGTTGTTATCTGAGAGGATTTCAGAGGCAGGCAAGAAAAATTAGTTGCTTAAGTACCATGAAAACCAAATTAACTTAAATTAACTTTATCCTAAACTAATGTTTCAGTCCATGTACTCCTTTAAATAAAACCTGGGACCTATAGGGCACTCTTATCAGCCAAACAAGGTCCTACAGCACTAATTTAATGAGTTAGTCTCCTACTCTAAACCTATCATACAATGCCTGCTATCCATTTGAATGGCTTCATTATATTCATGCTTTTCTGTTAATATACTGGAACACAGGTATGAGTCAAAGAACTGAAAACTCTGTAGCAAAGTAATGGACAAACTGAACGCTTTTCTCAGGTACATCCTCCAGGCATGCAAATTTCATTGCCCCTGTGTGCAATTCTGAAGTAAGATTGTACTCTTACAAGATCAATTCCATTAGTTGTGCAAAGTAATTATTATATTTGTCACCATTTTTCCCTTCATCCGGCAACTTTTTGAAAATGTTTTTTTCCCCTGTAAAACAGCTGATCACTTTATGAAGATGAAATACTGTTATCGTTTTCAACTCAAACTCAATAAGCCTCTTTCAAGCATGTACCAGTAGTCTAATTACTTGCACTGAATAGCTGTAAGGAAATGTCAAATTCTTCTGATTTAGTGCAGTCAGCTTAAATGGACAAAGGTGTCGGTACTTCCATATTTAGACACAAGAAGTTGTGTTACTGTATTTTGGAGCTCGACTCACAACAGGGGAATTATCAGTTCAGGTTTTAGGACTCCGCTGTTCGAGTATCTGGAAACAGTGACCCATATGACTGACACTCAGCCCTTTTGCCAATTCCTAACCACAGTCATAAACAAAAGCACCCAACTATTTTTAGTTAACATGCCATCATAATTTCCCAAGTTATTTTAAACCAAAACTAGCTTCTGACAAGCTTCAATAAACAAGCATTGCTGTTACAAAGTTTTATTTAGATTGAAGCACAGAAATAAGCTCTTGCACAACCTGGCATAAGAAATAAAAATCAATGCCAGCGATTTTTAAATGGAGATTCTTCACTGGTGATGTAAATACAGCTTGCCTGTACCTGAAAAAAGTGTTTCAGTCAGAGCAGACTCAACTTGTTCATCTGTTGCACCAAATGCCTTGGCAGGCTAAGACTCCTCCAGTAAAGTGCTTGCAAGATGAGAAATCAGTTTGAATGCAGTTACGTGTTTTACTAGTCCCAGTGTTTCAAATCTATTCAGTGCTACATCTACACATTATCAACAACTGCTCATATCATGAATCCTGCAGTCTCCACTTCTGTAAGATCTGCAGCAAAACACTGCAAACAAATTACATAATTAAACTGAGTAATTATCTAGAATAATTTGCTATTTTGTAAAGTCTTTCATGCTTCCTTTGGTAAAAGATACCTAAATATGTTCAGTGCTGGAGGTAATTACAATCTTGAAATCAGGATCTTAAGATGTTAAGAACCAATTTACACTTGCTGCTTCTTTACATAGAAAAATTTTCACACAGCTTTTTGGTGCACTGCAACTATGTAGGAATCCTGCCCCCTTCACAGCACACAGCTCAGTATATAATTTACTGTATTTTTAATCACAATAAAAATAAATGTTGCCACTCAAAACCTCATCTGTTACCTGCACAAATCCTTCCAAATTTTCTTCCTCCTAATGAGGGTAAACAGTATCTACATACTGCTAATTCAAACTATACACGGCTCTTCGAAGCAGATTACTGAAGTGAACCTGGCAACCATTGTCACTTCAGAAGAGGGTCACAAAACAAGACCAATGGAGACAACAGGCTGTTTTGTGCAAGATTGTTTTATTAACAGACCAGACTTTGAAATATTGCAGCTGGGCATCTGTATCTGCAAGAAAAAAAAGAAAAAGGTTATCATTAAGCACATGTAGGTAGGAAACTACTTTGGCCACGTGAGAAAGTAATACATTTTTACAGTTTACAATCTGGGCTGAAAACACTAATTTCACAGGATTTAAGACTGCAGTAATCTTCCACACAATAACTAACTTCTAGATTAACATCTCTTCATGAGATGAAGACACAGATTCACAGAATCTGTGAAAACACAGATTTCAAGTGCCAGACCTAACAGGATAAACATTTCTACCTTGAACCACTGGTACCTGAACTGGATATTTAAAGACGTGAGGAGACATTGTGCATATTCTAACTTTTGCTGCACTTTCATTTTAAGCACATTTCATAGACTATTTACATACAAAACCAAAAAGCTGACTTGAGATGAGTTCCTGTAAAGTTTGCTTGAAAAGAAATGAAATTCAGTATGTGGCCAATACTGAACTGTAAAAATTTGCTATCAAGTACTATGCTCTTTCCCCCTAATCTATATAAAGGAATCAATTCTTGAAATCTATTTTTAATTTACTTGAGACTATCACTTAAGTAATAGGAAATAAAGACAAATAGCAGGAAACCATCTACATATAGGAAAGAGGAATACTCGTCTTCAGATACACGACCCTTCATAATGACAGTATTTAAAGAGTACTGTCAGCACATCACCTGAACCTACTACTCTAGTTGCCCGTTACCTCAGTAGAAACTACAATGTTGGGTTTTTTTCTATCTGTAAGCTACTTGTATTTTAAGCATGCACTCTATTCAAAGCAGTAGGAAAACAGCAGTAGAGAGTGGAAGAGACAAGAACAGTCAGTTATGTTAGATTTACAAAGTTATGTATGTTTTACGTTTGCAGTCAAAGCAGAACAACTGCTTGTAAACATAAAATAAGAAACTGCATGGTCCCTTCCCAAATTAAAAGATGGAGTAAACTTATGTGGGATGTATGTCACTTATGTGGGATGCTGAGCTACAAGTCCAACAAAAAACACGAGGAACCAGCTGAATATCCCTAGTTTCTCTGCCAGTGTGCTAATGCTCACAGGCATTTACACTGCAATAGTGAACCAGAAGCCTCCCTCCTGTAGAAAGGCTACTGAAAACAAGACCACCAGTATACATCTGATGTTTGGCAGGGAAGATGGAGAAAGGATCTACCCTGACAGAAAAACTGCAGTGTTTCTATTAAAAACCAGCAGTTTCCATCTTATACTCAAAAACCAGACAGAGGCATAGGGTGAAAGTGAAACTAGCTTTCCCTAATCTTGGTTATGAAGCCTCATGCACTTACTTCAGGGAAACATCTGCCAATACTGAACCTTCTGCCACCAGCAGCAAAATTTCTACAACACTACTACTATGGGTAACATAACATCACCCCAGACACCAAACGTTACAGCAATTCCACTTCTCAAAGCTACCCACTTCTTCCCACAATTGACCTAAAGAGCTTTGTAAGAGCACTGTCCCTGGTAAGCAACTATTTTCCTAAAGTGCCATGTAACCAGTGCTTTAAAACTCTGCTGACTTCAGAGATGGAGGTAACAACAAAACATGCAAGAAGCTTGGGGGGGTGAAAACTGAAGAAGACAGCAGCCTACAATAAAGCTTCAATAAAAGCTGTCAATCAAACAGAAAGTATTTCCTAGAACTCCTTTTGCTCCTTGGACAGACATCAGACCTCAATGAGCTCAGCTTGCTGCGCCTTGCTGGCTGTAAGAATATTTTTAAAAGACTTGAGAAAAAAAACAAAGCAAAGCAAAACTTTCCTCCCTTCATAAACTTTCACTTCTGAGAACTCATCCAAATAGCAACTGCACCTGTTTTACGCTGTAAATTCAAAACACTATGTACCTTTTTTATTAACTAACACTCGAAGTTAAGAATTCCTAAGTAAACTGCATATCTGATGTAAAAGGAAAACCAAAACCCTGTAAAAAACAAACATCACCAAAAACCCCAAATAAACCCCAACAAGCCAACCAAAAAAACCTTCTTGGCTTTGGAGGAATCGATTCAGGGAGAATTGGGTCTTTGCCTGTTATCCCTTCAAAGCACCCTAACACAACGAAGTTTTCTTCCAGCATACCTGTCACACTAAAAGGGCATTTATCCTTGACTTAAAATAAGGTATGGGCAACACCAAAGCTAGTTTAGTGTGTTAAAAGCAAAGGCAAGAACTCTGAAAAAATTTTGGCTTTGAACAGCTGAGACTTTTCACTAAAGCAGCAACAGCAGAATGACAACAATAGATGAGACAGATCGTTTGAACTAGATCCTACCTTTGAACTAGATCCTGCCTTCAGGACTCAGATGTCACTGTAAACTACCTTAAGTGTTGATAACCCTTCCCATTTCTAAATGACAGACAACTCAAATGGGCGAATCGGTCTTTCAAAATAACCATCTTGGTCATCATACATGAAAGCTCTAACTGAATCATTCTGAAGCTTGAACAAGCTGAAAATTTAGACCAGTCCTAAACAGGCTTTTATAGACAACCTGAAAAAACACTGTACTTGTAACCACAAGACTTCGATCAGATTAAGAATTCATTAATAAGGGCTGAAAGTTTTAGCCGAGATCTCAAGGTTTCCCATCTTAAAACCAAATAAAGTTTTAAAACAAGTTATTGGTAATGTTTGTATTTCCTAAACATATCAGCTACAATGATAATTTAATTTCTTCACAAATGTTTAAGCTTAAGTAAAACTTCAAAAATAAAACAAGAAGGCTGTATTGTCCAAGTAGACTTATACTGTAGGTACCACCCAAGCATGAGTGAGCATCTATTAATCCTAAATGTCTGACAATAATGGCAGCAGCCTACAGAGCAGAGCTGGAACAGTAGATTGCCCTTGGCAATATCTCACCATTAGTTCATTCTCCTTATGAGCCTGTTGATCTGGTCTTCTCTGTTACCAGCATCTCCACCTTCCACAAAGTGGATAGTTTTCTTCTTCATTCCACCCCGAGGAGAGGACAACTTGAAGGGCCAAAGGAAGTTGTTCACAACTTTGAAATTCTTGCCAACAGTGTAAATTTCATGGATCACATCTTCCATGCAGATGATGCCAAGCTTTCCTAAAATTCAGAAACATTGTTTTCAGAAAGACTACAGAGCTACTAGTCAATAACAAGCCAAAAATTATCACGTTGTTACTGTCATGCCTCCTTATTTTGAGAAACTTCAGGAAGTCAGAAATCAGTCACTGAATGACTGACTTTTCCATTTAAAATGGACTTGCTGCAGCCAACTCCACATTTAGTTGGCACATTTGGAAAGAGACATCAGTTTCAACTGTTAAATATTTGCAACCAGCAATGAGGAACAACAAAAAACAACAACTCTTAGTGAATCTTAGGAAAGCACTTTCAAGAAAAGCTAGATTAAATACACTTAAACCACAGCTACGAGTGGCCCACAAAAATTCATTGAACTATTTAGTTAGGCTGTTGAATAATGCAACAGCAGGTTTCCTTAATGCCTTTCCAGTCTTCAGCAACATGTTACAAGTTAACTGCTCATAAAATACACTGGTAAAAAGAAAAGTGATTAAAACACAATACTTGTAAGTTTATAATCTGCTGATCTATTGCACTGGAAAAGGAACAAACACGACACAGCCTAATTTGAAGCAAAATGCAAATCAAGAGCCAAAAAAGGGAGAGATTAAAGCATTTGCTTTCATTCATCCTGGCACAACTGCAAAAGGAGCCTCCTGGAACAGTCCATATCCCAACAATTGATCACCACCCTTCATTTTTACTAAATACACTGATCGCTTTTACTAGCTAGTTCTTCTTTTAGCAAGTTCAAACAGTCTGTTTACCAGATCACAAAAGTCTATGACAAAATGTCTAACATTAAGCCTGAAAGTTCAAAGCTATGGATGATGACTCTTTCCTGCTGCAGCGCTTTTTCATTACTGAAAGATCTACTGACCTATTAAAGGTCAAGGAGTTTACACTTAAAATTACAAATTTAAAATCCTAGTATACTCCAGAGACACATAAGGACCAGCTCAGCACTGATCACCCCAAGGTACCAAGTTGGTGCCTAGTTTTGCTGAGCAGTGTTTACCAAGGCGCTTCTGAATCAGGCGGTTGTCAGTGAGAGCGATGCGCTGTTTGTTGATCTTGCCGTAACCGCGCTTGTAGATCAGCTCATGCACAGACTTCAGGTTGGGGTACCTGCAACAGTCAAGTTAAAAAAAAGAAGCCTTTGCAAGCCACATTCCAGGTTAACATCCCTGATTTAGACTCCCATAATAAACAATTAAAGATCATTTCAGCATGTCCCAAATGTAAATACAAAAGCAACAGGGAAGCAAATTTTACTCACACCAAGTTCCCAAGAATACCAGTATGAGAGCACATTCATATCCATCAAGCATTACCTTTAAAGCACTTCCTTAATCATGTTTTCAATTCAAAGGAAGGAAAGTCCACTGAAGATAAAAATATCTTGCAAGTCTAGCACAGCAAACCACAAAAGGCTCTCAACATTTGCACACTGATCAGGTAAAACTGGCCATTTCACTCACCCCCAGGCAATGTAGGGCTCCACAATCCGCAACATGTTGATAGAAGCTTTGTTGAGCTTTACAAATGTGCCATTAAAAATCTGACGCAGGCGAAGAAGCTGCAACACTTTGCGGACCTTAGGGCTGACACCATTGGTACTGGAGAACAGAGGGGAAAATCCTCAGTTATCAACATCCCAGAAACACTAGGGAACAGGTTAAAAAAGACACAACAGCACTGTTCCCACATAAAAAAGCATCATTGTTTCGGCAATGACACAAAGCAAGCTTAGTAATTAACTTACTATCTATGGATATTTCAGTGTTAAGTTAAAATATCTACTTCCATGAAATGAATTGAAAGTATTGTACTGAAACAACTTAGAACTAGCCTTGTACTCTCCTGAACATAATTCTTCCAATCACATCTTCTGTTAGTTTTTTTGTAACATCTTACCAAAGAATTAAACAAACACTTGAAAAAAGTTCAGTAGAATGTCTGGGAATAAGGACATGTAATTTTATCAAGCTCAAGGTGAGACAGAACAACTGTCTGCACGTATTTGCAGCATTGTATTCTTAAAAATCAGGGATTCCTAAAGACAACAGACAGCCAGCAAAATGATTTGACACTTAATTACAAACACCTCTGGTGCATGTACAACATACTGCCACCCACTGCCCAAGCCACTGGTGGAAGGCTTGATCTTATTTACATATGTAAGCCCTCAAAACACAGAGGTAACAGGAAAGTTAACTCCAGTGCTTTTGAACATAAAATTGCTTATACCTGTACTCATCCTTACCCTCTTATCCTGATCACAAATGCCAGTTTTGGCTCGGCTGGGACATAGTAGTTGCCAGCTTTCCGGGCCATCCTGGCCATGCGGATCTCCTGCCGGTACATGTGCCTGTACTCCTTGTGGTAAGCCTGGGCTCTGGCATAGATGAGTTTTCTCTGTGCCTTACGGTACTGCAATAAATTGGGAATTGCTTAGGGTTACATAAAGCTTTTAAACACATAAAATCACCTT
The DNA here is from genome assembly GCF_036250125.1 of Pseudopipra pipra. Classification (NCBI taxonomy): domain Eukaryota; kingdom Metazoa; phylum Chordata; class Aves; order Passeriformes; family Pipridae; genus Pseudopipra; species Pseudopipra pipra. The sequence goes on along the minus strand of NC_087549.1, from coordinate 32,449,169 downwards.
CAAATAATGTGCCACATTCTAGAACTTCCTGCAAATAACACGGTTAAAGTATCTCACGGCTCAGAACAATCCTCACTGATGCTCTAAAGAGCCTGGCAGGCTGTTACACAGCAGTGCTACTCTGCCTTGAACACTGTTATCATTCCCAATCCTTCATTCAGGAACTGTAGGAACAGAACAAGGAGCAATGGGTACAAACTAAAAGAGAGGAAATGTAGGTTAGATATTATGAAGAAATTCTTTACTGTGAGAGTGGTGAGACACTGCCCAAGGAGTTTGTGGATGCCCCATCCCTGGAAGTGTTCAAGGCCAGGCTGGATGGAGCTCTGAGCAACCTGGTCTAGAGGGAGGTGTCCCTGCCCATGGCAAGGGATTGGGACTAGATGATCTTTAAGGAGCCTTCCAACCCCTTAACATTCCGTGATTCTATGATCATGCATCAAGCTCTCACAAAGGCTGTAACCTCTTGCCTTGTACAAGACTAACTTCAGTGTGACAGACAATTGAACACTTGAACCTTGACTGCCTGAAACTGGTCTGTTATCAACCAAAAAAAGCATATTTTAGTCCAAATCTTGAAGAAAATATCAACATGTTTGTCCTAAATGCCATGTATTGGATCACATCAGCAGTAGCAGCAACTGACACTGTAACAGACAAACAATCTAAGTCAGGGGATCAACGAATATTCACCTTTTTTATAGCCACAATCTTCTTCTGCCGTTTGGCTTTCAAGGCCGCGTAAGCCTGCCGCTTCTTCAGCAGGCTCTCGGGCACAGAGGGCACCTTCTTTGCTCTAAGAGGAAACAGAAACAAAAACCACCTCTTTTAGCCGAGATGAAAAAAACCAAAGAACACTGTTCCATACAACAAACACCAATGCTGTCTCTTTAACACAAGGTGTGCACAAGCCTCACTGCCTCCAGACACTTCACTGCGGCATCTTCCTTGTTCCCACTGTTCCCAGGCCCAGAGCAGTGTCCCAGGACATTTCCCCGGGACTGAACTAGGTGATTTCCTGGGTTCAGAACCTACACAGTTCCCCTTTCAAGACAAGGAACCCTGACAGACCAATTGCTGAGCTGCACATAACCTTTGTGGATAGAGGACTGCACAGACCAACACCACTCCAGTGGCAAATTTTTTTCCTTACCTTGCTATAGCGCAATTTGTAATAAAACAAAGACTGGTTCAAAGAGAATTTCTGTTCAATAAACATTTCAACAAGTGCTTGAAAAGGACAAGCAAATTTGGCAGCACTCTGAAATTTATCTCATAGCACTTTAAAGTTGTTTGGCTATTCAGGGAATCACAGGATGGGTCAGGTTGGAAGGGACCACAGCGGGTCATCTGGTCCAATCTCCCTGCTCTGCTCTCAGAGCACACTGCACAGGATTGTGTCCAGATGGTTCTTAATATCCCCAGTGAGGGAGATTCCACAACATCTCTGGGCAACCTGTTCCAGTGATCAGTCACCCACATAGTAAAGAAGTTCTTCCTCGTATTGAGGAACTTCCTGTGCATCAGTTCCTGCCCGCTGCCTCTTATCCCAGAGATTTTAAAGTTTCAGACGCGGCAAAACTCGCCACCGCAGACTTTACAGAGCCGCAATCACCCGGGAGAGCTCCCGCTCCAGCGCGATCCCTCCGTGCTCCCGCCTCAGCACACCCCTGACCGCGCTCCCGCCCGTCCCGGAGGACCCCGTCGCCCAGCCTGCACCCTCGGCCCGCCCGGGACCCGCTCCCTCTCCCGCCCCGCCGAGGGCCGGCGGCCGCAGCAGGGCCGGGCCGGGCCGGCTCTATCTCCGCCGCGCCGGACCCTCCCCTGCCGCCGCTGCCGGCCGCGGCGGAGGCCCTGCGGCCCGGGGGCGGCGGGGGCAGTGGCCAGGCGGCGCAGTGGCGGCGGATGGGCCCGGATGGCGGTGGATGGAGCAGGAGGGAGAGCACTCACTCCTTGTCCGCCATCGCAGCGCCGGAAGAGAGGACCGTGCGCCTGCGCGGCGAGCTCTTAGCCCATTCGTCCGCGCAGGCGGGGCCTTGCGCGCCGCCAGGACCCAGGGCTCGGGCGTCCGCCGTTGTGCCTGACCGGAGGGCGGGCGATGGGGTGGTCGAGCAGTGCCTGAGGTAAAAGTGTCCCCGTCTGGTGGGGCTGGAGCCGGGCGTGTCCCGGGACTGGCCGTAACCTGGGATTGAATGTGTCCTGGGACTGGCCGTGTCCCGGAGAACCGGCCGTGTCCCGGGACTGGCCGTATCCTGGGACGGGCTGTGTCCCGGGGAGTGTGTCCCGGGCCGGGCGGGAGCCGTCCTTTCGCCAGACCCAGCCTTCCATGCAGGAGGCTGGGAACGAGCTCTGCGGTGGCGGGGCTCCCACGGCGTCTCGCATCAGGCAGGATTTCCCCTATTCCAGGCTTAAACCCTGTGCTTAAAGCCTACGGGACGCCACCTCCCGCCTGCGCTCGGTACCGAGGCGGGGATGAGGCCGAGAGCGGGGAAATTCCACTCCCTCCAGGCCCCGGCAGCATACCCCCGGAAGCCGGAGGGAGAGGGAAGCGGGTCGCCTTGCCCAGCTCCGGGACCGGAGCGCTTTCCGCAGGAGAGCCCGGGGATGCCGGAGATGTTCCCGTCCCTGCGGCTGGAGCTCGGCTCTCGGCCGTGCCGCCCACTGCGCGGGCAGGATCGTTCGCCGGGATGCGCGGGGAAATGGGAACTGCGGGCTCCGTGTGTGCCGGGATGTGCTTTCATTAGGTTGGGCATCTTTTGGGCTCGCCATAGGGAATTAGTAACTGCACAGGTAGAGAAGGGAGGCGGCTCGAGAAACAGCGCTGCCCAGCACAGCGCTGCGGCTTGTAAGGCTGCTTAAGGCTGTGGCTCGTAGGTCTGATCCTATTCTGATCCTACCTGTGTTCCTAAAATCCCCTACGGAGGCGCCGGCACATCATTACAGACGTACGGGAAGAAGGGAAATCATTGGAACTCTGAGCAGCAAAGAACTGTCCGGTATAAAAGAAGTGTGGGCAGCAGGGCTGGGAATAAGGAATGCCGAGCTCTGCGTTTGCTGTTTTTATTTGTTGTCTGTTGACAACACGCAGAGGTGCCGGGTGGCACTAACACCCGATAACGTTATTGAGAATACTCGGGATTCTAGTTACAGCTGTATCGATGCTGATTTTTTAAAATAGCAGTATTTTGTGCTAATATCACTTGATCTCATTAGAAATATTATAAAAGGGGGTGATTAAAATCATGCAAATATGAACTAAAACACCTGCAATATCTACTAAGGAAGAGGTTGTCTGCACATTTTTCCAAAACTTTTGAACTCGAATTTCTGCTAAATCCGAGAGGCAACAGTGACAAATATAAAGCTCCAGCAACTTTTCTGAGAACTGGTGGCTGCGCAGGGAACAAAAGGGCACCGTAGGAAGAAAGGGACGCGGCTGCAGGCGGGCAGAGACAGTGGGATAAGTCCTGCTCGTCCACGTGTGGGAAATTGCAAGGGCACGCTCTGCTCCTCATCCTCTGGAGCTGGCAGATGCCCTGGAGCGGGATGCTCGGGTGCCGAGGGGCCGCAGGGTGCCCATCTATAGGGAGAGGCCGCTGTTGCCGCACAGAAAAAAAAACCACGTTCCGTGTGCTGGCACCTGTGAGCTCCCACTTCAGTCTGTGGCTAGTGAGATACCAGTGGCCCTAAAGCTGGCTGACAGACCGAAAAACCATCGGGGTTTTGTTCAGCAGAGAAACCCGAGGCCCGCGGGTCCCGGGCATCCTGCGGGGATCCCGGCGGCTCCCGGCCACTCGCCGCTGCCCCGAGCACGGACCTTCAGCGCCCGTTCGCGCTCCCCCGGTCCACGCTGCGGCAGCTGCGCCGCTGCCCGGCCGCCCTCGGCCGCCCCGAGATGGCGCTGCGACGGGCGCCGCGCACCCCGGGACATGTAGTCTCAGGCCGGGGGCGGGGGGAGCCGCCGGGATTCCAGCCCCGAGCCGCGCGAAGCTCCAGCCGCTCCCACTCCCGTTCCCGGCGGGGACCTCCCTCGTTGGCGGGGCGGGGCGGGGCGGGGGCGGAGGGTCCCGGGAATGCGGGGCGGGATGGGCCAGCCCAGGGGCGGGGCTCGGCCGCCCTGTCCGCTCTATATAGAGGCCGAGCGAGCAAGATGTGCACTGCCAGTAGCGGGGCCGCGGGCGGGACGGGACAGGGCGGCGGCAGCAGCAGCAGCAGCGGGCGGGCAGAGCCGCGTCCGGGCTCCTTCCTCGGCGTGTGTGACTGAGGCGGGGCACAGGGTGCCGAGGGCGGAGAAGGGGAGCTCGGCGGCGGGACCCCGGGAGCGGAGCCTCCCTCGGCGCCCTCAGCGGGCGGTCTCGGGCAGCGGCGGCCCCAGGTGGGGGAGCCGGGCGGCGAGGAGGCTCCGCGCCGCCGGCCCCGCGGATCCCCCCGCGCTCCGGCAGCATGAACATCCTGCTGGAGTTCTTCGTGGTGACTTTCCGAGTGCTGTGGGCGTTCGTGCTGGCCGCGGCCAAGTGGCTAGTGCGGCCCAAGGAGAAGAGCGTGGCGGGGCAGGTGTGCCTGATCACCGGGGCGGGCAGCGGCCTGGGCCGCCTCTTCGCCCTGGAGTTTGCCCGGCGCCGGGCGCTGCTGGTGCTGTGGGACATCAACACGCAGAGCAACGAGGAGACGGCGGGCATGGTGCGGCACATCTACCGGGAGATGGCCGAGGAGGCGGCCACCGCCGCCCCCAGAGGTAAGCGCCGCGCTGCCGGGGCGGGCTCCGGGCGCTGCCCCTCGCCACTCACCTGCCCGGCCCGGGGCCGCCTCACCAGCGGCGGGCCGTGAGAGCGACTCCGGGCCGGAGACCGCCGGGCGCGGGGGTGTCGGACCCCCGCGGCTGCCGCTGCCAGGCAGAGCCGGCCCCGTTCCCGCAGCGCTGAGCGCAGACCTTTTTCGCGCAGCCTTGGGCTCCAGCGGCGGCTCTAAGACCTGTGGCTTTTCTTAAAGCACTTTGACAGCGGTAGTAAATAGCCGAGTTCTTGTGTACTGCGCTGACACCGAAGTAAATGGAAGATTTGCTGGTTTGGGATTGTATTTGCTATTTACACTTGACTACTTGTTTGAATGTCAAAAAGCGAGTAAGAACTTTATTGCTCCCCCACCCCTTCTGTTCTCTTGTCTGTGTTCTTTAATAGCTGGTGATGGAGAGAAAGATGCGCTGCCCCATTGCAACTTGCAGGTTTACACCTACACCTGTGATGTGGGCAAAAGAGAGAATGTCTACTCGATAGCTGAGAGGGTCCGCAAGGAGGTTGGCGAGGTGTCTGTCCTGGTTAACAATGCTGGTGTGGTCTCCGGGCACCATCTTCTGGAGTGTCCTGATGAGCTTATTGAGAGGACCATGATGGTCAACTGCCACGCGCACTTCTGGGTAACTATAAACTCCTTTCTGCTGCCCTTTTCGGCAGTTAATTTTGGGAAATGAACTGCTGTTGCTTAACTTCTTGAGATCTGCACTTTCTCCTTTTCATTTGCAAGCTCACTGCTTTGGGGATTTCTTATTGTGAACTAACTTTTCTGTTTAACAGGAATCATGGTATTAAGATTGCTAACAAATAGTTTTAAATCAACCACATCCTCCCAGAATCCAGAGTTCTAAGTGTTATGCCCATTTCTGTAGCTCTGGATATGAAAACCTTTATAAGCATAACCTCTGAATCTGCTTAAGGGTTATTACTGTTAATGAATGGCTTCTCAGCCTTCCTCACATACTCTTCTGCCAGCACACTAGCAGCTTTAAGGTGCTGTTTTAATGACGGCTACAATAGCAAGCTTGCACATTTCTGGAAAAAATGTTTAAAACTCCTGCTGGAAACGTTGTTTGAATTGCCTTGGAGGCAAATTGTTGCTTTTGAAGGCTGGGAGGAAAAGCGAAAGAGATTTCTCAAGAAATCAAGCCAAGAACACTTTTTCAGGAATCCCGCGTATTTGTCCTCATAGCTTTCTCTGAGGGCTGTCTGTAGAAGTAAGAAAATCTTTAATATGGTTTCTGGGATGGTGTTGTCTCCATAGCTAGCAGATGCTAATCGAGGAGAACAAGCTATGTGATCTTACTCTTTTTGTCCATCTAAATCTTGTTTTCCTGTGTGGTTTATTTTTAAACCCACAGTGGTGTGGCGTTACATAAATTGGAGTGTTGAAGGAGGGCATGATGCACACTTGGGTTAGCATTAGCTGTCAGACTGAGACCATTGTTAGTATTAAAACTGCTCTTTGATTCTTCAAATAAGGTTATGAAATACACTTGCATAACAATGAAAGGATTAAGCAATCTGAAATATATTTCAACTTAAACCTTCTTTTACTGGTCTTACCTGTTCATAATGAAATTTTGTACAAAGCTGCATCTTCAAAACTTAGAAGGCCCTCCCAAACTGAACTTTCTTAATGTGGAAGTGAAATGCTGTTTCATAACCCTAAAGGAGCCCCTTCAAATCTGCACTGTGAAACACTTAATGGCAGAGCAGTCTCTTTCCAATGTATTGTAAAGCTTGCAGAGAGAGTGCTTAAACTTCAGTGCATACGAGATGGTATGTTTAGAAACACTTGAGCTCTGAAAGTATATTTTAAGGCAATCTGAAAGGTTCTGAGAAAGCTCATGTGACTTCTTATAATTAAGAGCTCTGCATGTTCCCCTTCATAAAAGTTAAGTTGGTGCTTAAGCCAATAGAGATGTGCACTAGATTTAATGACTGTTATTGATGTGGTTTAAATGCCAAATCGACAGTTCCAAGAGCTCTAAATTATGACATCACTATGAGTTAAAATATGGGAGGATCCTAAATTCTCCAGCTGTTCTTCCTTCAGGCCTAAGTCATACACTTATTTATAACAGTTTCAGAAACCTTTTTAAAGCACTCTGTGTGTTCTGAGTCTCTTATAGTAATAGAAAACTAAACTTAGAGTCTAGTATTGCTGATTGGGTTTCCATAAGAGCTCCATTCATCCCTAAATGTTAGTGTGAAGTAACTTGAAAATTAAAAAAAAAACAATTAGTCCTATACTCCAAGAAGGTATAGCTAGGTCTGAACTGTGGAACTTGAGAATTTGGCTTAAGTTTTTAAAGAGCAGTCAACACCCTTTATATTTAATTGAGGATCTGTTCATATGTACACTTCCTGTAGATCCTGTGTCTGTGTCCTGCTTTGCTTTTCCGCTTTTCTTTTGCTGTTGGCAGAGCTCTTTTCCTTGTGTTCCACTCCACAATCCCAGAAAAGGTTGGCTTGACCAATAGTGGGTGGACTTCTGTTGAAAGTAATACTACTTAATTCAGAAGATATCATCTGAATCAGCTGATTTGAAGCCAACTTTTTTGATGCAAGTCAATGCTGACTTAAATAGAACAATGTGTCTAGATGTGTGAAGTCTTATATAGCTAGTCTTTTCCATGTCAGCTAAACTGGTGGTCCAAAAGCAAAGCTAATACTCTGGAGCATTATGTAGGCTTTTAACTATTCTTGGAGGGTGTTTAGTCCAAAAAGCTGTAAATGGATTTTGTAAAGACATGGCTCTTGCATGTATTATTGCTTCAGTAGTTAAGTTTCTGTACTTTCTGGGGTTTTGCTTCTTTGGGGTTTTTTTTACTGTGGTTCAGGGGAAATTCTTTTTCATCCCTTGATCATTAATCAAGCCCCACTGTGCTTCTATATAAAAACTGAAAATAGGGCTCTAGTAGTGTTCCCTTGAAACATCTGACATAAGATTGATTACCTGCTCTCCATGCAGAATGCAGGTGATCTGAGCTTGCTTTTCTGTTAGCGGCTATCATCTGAAGGCTGCCCAACTTCTGCAGTAGGCGGTGACATGAAAATCTGTCACTGTTTTGCTGTTGTGACTTCAACTGGGCTGTGTACCATATCACAAACTGGCAGTCAAGAGATCCTTAGCATGCCACAGCCTAAACAGATGCTTTCCATTTTGCTGACATTTATGATTTGTGTAATCCTTACTATGAGTGTTCTATATAAACATGTCACCACTGCATCATGTAGCAATTTCCACAGCATAAAATCCACTGCAGTATTAAAAACCTGTTATTTCATGCTGTGATAACTTGAATGCTTCTGATATTGAAAACATAGGGACAAAATCCGTTCCTGGTTTGAAACAAGCCAGCTCTGGTTTACTATAATTTGCAGATGCATAAAATTGTAGCAGGAGTGTAACACTATCTTTCCTGCCGGTCTGTTGCAAGAATAATAACTTAGTTGGCTACACTTGTCAATTATTAGAACTGAACTTCCGCAGACTAAGAAGTTTTCTTCCTGTCATATGTCAGCATTCAAATTTTTAAAAATGTTAAATCACAGTATAAGTTAAAGCTGTTGCTTAATCAGTTTTTAGGTAATATCGGGGTTTTTGCACCACTGTATTGACTAAAACAACTGTACAAACTCTTGTTTTTGGGGCAATTTGCGAGTCTTGCACCTACTCTAACATTATTTTCTGAAAGAATTATCTATTGATGGATAGATAGATACTAATATTGTCCCATCACCTGGGAAATGCTTCTAGATTTGGTTGTTGGGGCAGGGGCAAGGGTGAGGTGATGAGCAGGGTCTGAAAATCTCTTACATGAAGGTCCTCCTGTAAAACAGATCCACAGAATTCAGCTCTGAGAGAACAGTGATCTGTGTTTCTGTCATGTGGATACTCCAAATCTTTCAGCTTCGTCTCCTCCTAGAGTTCTCTTCAACTTACCAAAAGGGGGAAGCAAAAGCATTCTCCTCTAGCTCTGTCATATAAAAAAAAAGAAAAATCCATGTAGAGAGAGACTAGGACCCAGAGTTTTTAAAGCCTTGTGTACTCCTTTCTTAGCTGGAGTAGTTACATTCATTTATTTACAAATTACTTGATTTTTTTTAAAATGTATGCTGGCATATCTGTAGGAATTTTGAAGTAATTTTTTAGGTGGCCTGCCCTTGATACAGGAAGAGATAAATACTAATTAAAGAGGGAAATATTAGTAAGTATTTAGGGCATTTGTGAATAGCCTAAAAACTCTAAAATTTAAATATACCTTGGAAACATGGTTAATACAGTTACTAAATCAAATACCCATTTATGCAGCTGCTGTTCTTATCAGCCTAATTAGACTGACAGGATTGCTTGGAGAGTAACAGTGGCTTATAGTTGTCTATAATATATCAGAAATTACGTGCTGTAGTTGTAGTCTCTTCAAGCTCCTTGGTGTTAAATAAAGCTCACTGATGCCTATCGTTTGTTTAGTTCAAATATGGAAGTATTACACTTAATGTGCACTCTGAATCTTCTATAGAAGAAAAAGCATCTTATGTTATTTGAAACTATACCATGCTGAGTCTTGTGGCCTATTAGCATAGCAGATTAATTTTTGTCATCAAATCTAGGATTCAGACACCTATGATCAAATACAGAGACAATATTCCACTGAAGGGCTAGGTAGCTATATTTAGTATTTTGAATGAGTGGAGTTAGCAGCTTTAATTGATTTTGATTTTTTTTTTTTTAAATTTCATGATAATGTACCCCAAGACACACAAGTGTACTTACAAAGTTTAATCTACATGTTCTTGACTTTTTTCCATTGAAAAATGAGTTGGATCAAGTTCAAGCAAAACATATGTATGTGATCCAAAAAGTATCATCAAAACTAACTCTTCCCTTGCAAAATTATTCCAACTACATGCCACCAGTAAATTACCCTGGACAGCACATGTGTTTCATATACTGTGGTAGCATGCTGGGTAGTGAGTATGAAGGAAAAAGCAATCATACTCTTAGCTATGGAAATAGTCATATTAGTCATACTTAAAACTTATAAGTGCTTTGTTAGGGTTCTGCTGCTCATATGTTCTTGGGTTCATTTCTCAAGAAAATTGAGGGAATCTATCAGTTGAGAAAATACTGTCTTCCAGATGCATGCCCCAAAATCTGCACTTTCCCATTTTATAAAGTAATGTACTTAACACAAGTTTTGGAGAATAAATGAATGGATATATATTTCTGAAGCTGGAGTAAGCACAAGACTAGCAGTTCAGAGCTTTCCTCACAGATTTATGTCATGGTCTATGAGGACTTGTCTAGCATTGTGTCAAGCACAGTTGTCACCATCATGCAGTCTTTAATTTTGTGACCTGTATCTTACAATCTGTGTATCTATGTATCTATAATTTAGCTTTGTAGTCATATTTTATTTATAGCGATCACTCAAACTTTCAATTTCTTTTTTTTTTGTTAGTCTTCTCTTCCTTTTTTGGTGAGGTTACCAACCCAAACCATTTAGTTAGGTACCTGTATATCTGAGCTTTGGCCATAGCAGCAATCTTGTATCAGTTTCAGAATAGTCACAGATGAGGATAAAAATTACTTAGGCAATGTACTCATCTGAAGAGCCATCATTCATAATTAAGCATGTTGAGATGGGGTGGTAGGTAGGTCTTAGTCTTTTGCAAAACACCTCTTCATTTGCCTTGAGTAGGAATCATATAAGTTTGAGCATCTATAATTGAGATTCCACAGTACTGCTGACTGAACTGTAGTTGTTCCATGTGTTTCTCAGCTCTAGTCTCTGAGGGCTGTTGAGGCTGTTCCATCCTGCTTCTTCATTGTCTACTGTATTTTGATGACAAATGAGTAGTTACATATTGAGGAGTCTGAGCAAAAGAGATTATAGCACTCTTAGTTAATTAGCATGATTTCCATCAGGGCTGTGGGAAATCATATTGAAGATTCTTTGAATGTGTTACAACACCAACCTTCCTACATATACTTTCTGTGCTAGGACATCTTCCTTGCCTGGTAGAGAATGCTGACTTCTTTTATTCAAATGGCACCTGAATTTGTGCATTTCCCTTCCCTCTTGTTGATGATGTAAAGTATTTGATTTTCATCCCAGTTAGTTAACAAATCTAAAATGACCATTCAGAATGTTTTTCTTACACTGCTTCAGTCATACCTGAGGTTTTTCAATAGCTTCTCTCAGAAGTACTTTGGAATTTAATTTGCTGCACCATTTGAAAGGTGTCTGGATCTTAAACTCTCAAAGAACAGAAAACAGAGATTCTCAGATTGTGACGCATTAATTGTTTGTTGCCTGTAGATGGGTGTCCAAGATGGTAGCATGAAGTGTGATCAGCCAGTTACTTCCATGCACTAAACTATATAAAGCTTGAAGAATTTAGGTGAAAACAGTAATATGTGTCACAGAAAAGCAGTGTGAAATTTCTGTTAAGAAAAGTTGTCCTGAGGAGACCATGCCAAGACTTCTCAAACTACTTGAAATATATCTGAAGTATTAATTATTAGCAGCTTGCAATTCTACAGCCATCTAAAATAAAGCTGGAGTTGCAGTATGGTTTGCAGAGGTAAGCACTTGGGATAATCTCACTCCTCAATCTTCTGTGACTTTTTCTGGGGGTCAGAGGCATGTCAGCAAACTGTATGAATATTTTCAGGATTGCTAATCTACTCTGAAAGCATGGTCCTGGATGAGCGAGCAGTGTGATGGTTAAATTCCTCCTTCTTATGGAATGAGGTAGGTCGGCTGAATAAGCACAAACCTCTGCTCTGACATTGGTCTGCAATTATGCTGCTGCTTGTGAAGGCTTTGGGGAGACAGGAAAACCTTGAATGGGATGATAGTCTTTGACGGCATGGTGCCTAACCTTGCTAGAAGCGGAAAGAGTGGCTCTTCAGTGTTTCAGTGAAATACTCATCTAAAGATTGTATGCCTTCCTTGTCCTGTGGAGGTGAGGAGGGCAATGGAGTTTAAACTCTGGGTTTTTCTATTTACAAGTAATGTCCACTTTTATTTTATGAAAAACAGCTAAGTTAATGTTATGTCATTATGTTATTAACTTTCTGTAATAACCAAGTGACTACAGCAGACTCCTAGAAGACAGGTGTGTTCATGTGCTCAACGGTGGAGAAAAGCAATCCTAATTATGATGCAGCTAAGTGTCCTGCTAACCCAGTGCTTGCATCACTGCCTAAAACCTGTCTGAACTGATCTGTGAGGGTAAGCAATCCTTTTTCATAGCTCTCAGTGTCATCAATTACTCTGACTGGACAGGCTGAGGAAAGATGAATGTTATGTTTTCTAGCACCATCCCTGCCACTTTAGCACTGCAGTTCTTAAATCTTTTCTACTTTTATCTTTATCAGCTGTGAACTATTATTCTCTCCCAATGCTTCTCATGCTTTGATTTCACTTCCAGGGCTTTTGGGGGAAGGAAAGGTTTTTTTATGTATCTCTAGTACTAAATCTTTCCACAGTTCTCTGTATGTAAAAGCCAGCACATCACTCATTTGATAAGCCTTGCTCCCTTTGACCTTTGAGGTTTCTGGCTATTGACAGTGATGGTAAAACTGAGTAACTGATACCTGTCTGTCTTTTGTAAAAAATGGCAGAGGTCTTTCTGCAAAGGCAAACTGCAGCTGATTTACCTGTGATGCTATAAGCTTTTACCTGTTGTCTCAGGCTGCTTAATCTGTTTAAAAAAAAAATGAAAAGTCTTTCAAAATGCAATTATAATATAGATGAGTAGACATAGACTTTGAGATTCATAGAATCTTGGGGTTTGAGGGTTTAGTTTGAAAGAAGATGTGTCACAAGCAGGGGAGAGATTTACGTCTGTGCTTACACTTCTGAATGAACACCCTGTTCTTGTAAATAATTATATTAGCATAATGATTTATATGTCAGTCAAATTAACACTTGACACCAGTGAGTTATCACAACTGGGATGGGAGGGCATGGTAGGCCAGGGAATGCCAGAACAGCTGTGGAGCTGAGGTGGCTGACTTGGTGTGAGCCTTTTGAAATTCAAGTTTGTTTGGCTGTTGAATTCTGCACCTGAATGTGCCCTAGTGCTGCTTGCTTCTGCCATCTGTTTGAACTTGTGTGATAGCTTCTTGAGCACTCTCCTTTCAGTGTTGTTTTGGAAAAGCACATGAGTGTATGCTAAAAAGTAACTTGTCCAAAATTTCTGTTGACTTAGGATGAAACTACAAGGAAGCTTAGTGGTGGCAAGCTGTCACGTGGGACCGCCCCTTGAATCTGCATCGTAGCTTGCACTAGTTTTCATATTCACCTAGTCTTTGGGTGAGCCAGTTTATCTTGGCTGGAGGGCAGGGAGGCAAACTTGCCCAAATTGGTTGGGTTTTCTATTTAGAGACTAGAATCACCTGATGAACATTTCAGACTTGGAGTAGTGAGTGTGTGGGGGTGAGGAGGGATAGGATAAAACCATGTAGCTTTGAACAGGGCCTCTGTGGCTATCCTTATGAAACCTCATTCTTGGAGACTTTTTTTGGAATGGGATTTATAGCCTCTAAATAGTTAAGTAGTCATAAATGGTTCTGAGCTGTAGCAAATCTGCCACTTGCATACCAGTCTGAATGTAAAACTTGACTTCTAAAGAGATGGCAGTATTTTAATTACACTTTATTAAAAACCCTTAGATAAAGGCAAGTTAGTTTTCTGTACACATCATATAATGTTATGTTAACAGCTTTAGCTTATTATTGCCTGGAACCAATACTATGATTGCTGTTGTCTATCATCAAGAGCAGTGATCTCAGTGCAGTGTACTGCACTGTTTGACTTCTTTGGAAATCAGTTGTACTAACACAGAATGTGGAAAAAATCTGGCCAGAGCCATGCTTCAGCTTATGGGAACTAAGCAGTTTCCACAGGCACGCAAAGGACGTGTCTCTGTCGTTGAAAATTCACCTCCTAAGAAAGTGAGTTGTTTGCTGGTGTTTGGTTAAAATACCTGTGCAAGCAGAATCTTTGAAAATTGTATTAGTTGCTGGTTTAGTCAGTGTATTAGCTGGAGTCTTCTGATCGTTTTATCCTTTGTTGCCTTATGAAGCAAAAGTTTACCTGCTAAGACTATTTTCTGCACACTCTTTTTTTGAAGGCTGGGGAGACGTATAAAATAGAAATATCAAAGTATTTCAAAAACCTCTAAGCTTCATGCATTTTAAAAATGCTATTTCTTGGTCAGTGAGTTACTTCATGAGAAGTTGTAGCCTTTTAGGGTCTTACTGTTTCCTAAACAAATATTGAAGCTAAATCTCTATTCAGCTATATCATCTTATTTCCACTAAATGTGAAAAGGGAGGCTTTCTTTCTAAACCTGTTCTTCTTGTGAGATACTCAGTTGTAGCATAATCACTTTCTTTATTATAAAACAGATGATTCAAAACAATGACTTGGTGACTGAGTTGGGCAGTATGAGTAAAGTGACTCAGCTTCATCTACCTGCAAGTACTCTGGCAGTTGCATTGCAATGGAGGTACTGGCCTTAAGGTGTCTATAAAATGTGAGACAATCCTTTTCTGCTTAGCCAGTTCTTGAAAAGTCTGCTACATATATTATAAAACATGAATGATGACTTCACATTTTCCATAGGTAGTTCTGACAATACTGTTCTCTAATAATGTTTTGGAAACCTGTAGACTAAAATACTAAGTTTTACTAAATATTCCAGAGGATGACTAAGCTTATGGCAAGCTGGAGAAAAATGTGTATTTAAAAGTTGAATTGTGTTCTCGTTCCCTGAACAGAATATTCTGAGGTCTTATCTAATAGTTTTTTCCTAAAATGAATTTGTTATGTGGATTTTTAACAGACTCATGGGGCATGTTTTCATTTTTGTCAAGATTATCAAATAGCTGGCAATAAATAACTGCTCTCCAAATGGTTGGACATTTGCTGCAGACTTGTGCTAATGAAAGTGAGGAACTAATGTGTTTGTTACACTAATGTCAACATAGCTCTGAAACACTACAAATCCTTTGACACAGCCATTTGTCAGTATATAAACAAGGAATTTCTAGTCACTTGACTTCAGCAGGGCTTAAACCAGCTTTTGTGGAAGGGAGTAGGCAAGTGTTAACTTCATGTATCACTTGACCAGAAAAATCTAAAGTAATTTCAGATTTGACATTTGAATAAATGCCAATTTGGTCATCTTTACAGATAGATCTGCCTGTGGAAGAAGACAAGGTTGGTGGTGCTACCTATTTGGTTTGTAACTTAAATTTCCAGTTTTACTGGAGTGTAATTGTGCTGTCACAGCTGTGTTGGAGCTCTGTGTTTAGTCTTGGGTACATAGAAAGCTCAAATGCTAATATGGTAGATCTGAACAGAAGGCTTCATTTTCTTTAAATTGTATCTTGCTTTTCAGTGGCTGCTGCCAACTGTGTAATACTTTGTTTAAGTTGAGTAATAACTGTGGTTTGGTAACTGTGATAGTCTGAGAGTAGAATGAGATTAATTTTATGGAGAATGAATATCAACTTGTCTAATAAAATGCCTTTGGGTGGGAGGGAAGAGGTCAGCTTTTCAGCAGGAGTACTTTGAAACCTTCAGTTCTCATGCTTGATTATGCCCTAAGTTTGTGCTGTCTGTAGAAGTCTGCAGGTATACATTTGTTTCCAAGTTCCACTTTAGTCTAGACTTGCTTGTTTTGCAGTGTAAGGCAGGCTAAACACATAGCTAGGCCTCCAACAACTCTCTTACCATGCCATCTTACCTACTGCTATTCCTTCTCATCTTTTAGATTAGTTTGGCATTTGAAACTCACAACAAACATCCTCAGCAATTTATGTTTTGCACTTTGACACTGCTTAAGTAGAGATACTGTCTTTTGCCCTATTAGTTGCTAGCTGTCGAGATTCCAATATGTGATGGCTCTGACCAAGCTTTAAAACCCATTAAAATTCAAAGTGGGCAGAGTAGTTTGTGAGGACTCAGAATATCCTTAAGAAGCTGACAAGGGAGTGGTTACTGGATGCCTTCTAATAGCCAGGGGGATAATAATTATTTTTTGAAAACAGTATGGTATGTGTATCTTCTGAACTCTGCTGAAAATGTTAATTCCACAATAAATTAATCTAGATGCTCTGTACTGCTTCATTGGGCTCTCCTTTCGGCTGAAAGGACTTGAGACCAAAGGAAAAAGAGAAATGAAAGTGGAACAGACACTGTTTCAGACAGAGCAGGATAATTTATTACAGGCAAGAGCTCCTGTTGGAGAGATACAGGAGAGATGTGGCAGAAGAATCAGCATCCTTTCCATTTAGTTAAGTTTCTGTGCTGATAAACTTGCTGTTAACATACAGACAGAGTGCAAGGTCTCTGCTGGCCTGTGAACTACTTCCTCTATAAGAGAAAGAGGGAATGGGTTGTTGAGCAGGGAATTGGTATACTTAAGTGGAGAATTACAGAATGGCTGAGGCGGGAAGGATCATCAGGTCCATCCCCCTTGCTCAAGCAGGGCCACCTAGAGCCAGGGACCCAGGCCAGTGTCCAAAAAGCTTTTTAATACCTCTAAGGATGGAGATTTCCACAACCTCTCTGGGCAACCTGTGACATGGTGCTTCATTTTTCATAGCCATATGAAATCAAAGACTTGCAAACTCTTGAGGAAACAGATCAAAATATATAATCAGTTATGTATACTACTGCATATATAGGAAGCAGTTATACATCAACCAAGCAATATCTAGAAAGTAGACAAGTCAGTGTGCATTTATGGTAGTGTATATATACAAGCATGTCCATTAAAGGCAGCTAAATGTTTCCACAGAAATAACTGGTGGCATATAGTCATTAGGCAGATTGGATACTTTACAGGACAAGCCTGACATCTGAGGAGGGAAGTAATTTAAAAAGCATGTAAATCTAAAATCTGTTTCCTCTTAGGAAGAGGAAGTTCTTAGGAGCAGAAAGGTGGAGACTGCATACCAGTAACATAAAGGATCTAAATTCCATTTGCTGGTATAGCAATAACAAGGGTAGTTTAGCTTGAATACCTGAATTTCTTCATGCCCAAAAAGCATATAAAGTAGTGAACCCTCTAAATGGAAGTGAAATGTTCTTAAGGAGAAATCAGTGCTATCTTTGGCTCTGCTCTGTGTACCTAAACCCCTGCCCTAGATAATGGTGCACTCAAAATCTAGTGATGCAGTGGTGGGGGATGCAGAAAAGCTTTACTGAAGAGCATTTGGAGTTTGAGTAGCAGCAGAGCACTGTAAAGCTGATGTAGTGATATCTTTTCCACCTTGACTCTCGAGAGGAAAGTTTCTGAAGCCAGAATTGTATTACTTAGGTAGTGTTCTTGAGTACTTAACCTACACTTCAGATGAGAGGGAGAACAAAGCTATTTTCTACCCCAATTTGGGGTAAGACAGAGGAAATTAAGCCCTTAAAAGAAATGAGGGGGGAGACAATGTAGAGACATGATAAGGCACCAGTAATAAAAATTTCTGTTGCAATGTCCTTCCTAAGCATTTTTCACATCCCTGTCTCTGTGGACACAGCCTTTTTCAACTAAGCCTTGTTAACAAGCTATACAAAAGGCAATTTAGTCAGGCAATGTTCAGTTGCCCTAGGCATAGCATAATTAGTTCTAGTAGTAAAGAGTGGAAATCAATGATTAATGTTTGAGAGATAACTAGTGGTATTAGTTTCCTGTGTGCTTTTTTTTGTTTAATAGCATTACTTATCTTATCTTTACTGTCTACCCATTGTAAACAGCTTTGTGGCACTGAGCTCTGATTAAGGAAACTACTTAATTCAGTTTCATCTTTCTTCTGATATACTTAACATGAGTTAACTCCATGTAAAAGAGGAACCACTACAATAACTGAACCATTCATAGGAAAAAGTGGCAGCTCTTGGCTTTAAAAATTGGAGAAATTTTGGAACTGAACCCTAAATAATACAAATGCTAAACAATGTAGTAACATAAATATGGACTGTAGCATACCTGTTCTTTAGGAAATGGTACATGACAGATACTTGTTAATACTAACAAACTTCCATAAATAAGATTGCACCTATTTTTGTACAACTTTGATGCTTCTCAGCTGATGAAATATGTCTGAGAAGCAGGGGATTTTATGTATGTAGATCCATTGTGAGGGTGGAGAAAATTACTTCTATAAATTAATAATAAATTATAAAACAAGTGATTTAAGTAATAGCTTATGCCTTTACTATATAAGACTTCATGTACTTCAGTGCAGTATTTCACACAGAGTTGGAGAGAGGATAAAATATGCTTATTTCTCTGTAAATCAAATACAGTTTTAAAGTACCTGATGTTGCTTTTAATTGTGACTTACTCCTTCTGGGTATTACCTTCACCTCTCAAACTGAGTAGATTTTTATCTGTAGTTTCACTCTGTCTGCAAATGTAACCTATCCTATCCAAGGTATTGGAGAGTGTGTGCGTGGCTTTGCTTCATTGTACTCATCATCATTATAGATTTCTTTTAAGTCTATCTTGTTCTTTCATGAGCTTCTGGTTGCAAGGCAACTGTAGCGTTATTACTGTGCATGTATGTTAAGCATTAACTGCGAGTGTAGTACAATATTAAAGGAATCCCTATGGCCCCAAAACAGTGGGTTTTTATGAGAAGAACAAATAAAGCTTTAATGAGAAATTGAAGGTTGTGTTGCCTGCTAGGAGATAAATAACAAAGGGATGTCTTTTGAGATGAAATATTGGAAGGTCTAGCTTTTTTTCTTCTGAATGCAGGGTCTGTGCAAGGCACACTTGAGAACAATCCTTGAATAGTTAATACAGCCATCTACGGAAGCTTGGCTCGAGGACGTCATGTTTATCTCCTGATTCTTTTCACATAAAAAGGATCTGGGTAGACCCATAAAAAATTCAGAGAAATGTGATTTTATTTTTTATTCACTACTTTAGGAAGACCGTGTAATTCTGACCTATTTTTCATCATCGTTTCTTGAGAATAGAAATCAAAGATCAAAAATTGTTCTAATTTCCACAGCTAGTCAAATATTTACTTAGACAGCAGCTAATTATCCAGAAGGGGCCCAACAGTTCTTGAAAACAGTCAGTAGAGACATCTGAGGTCCTTTAAAGTACAGCTTTGGTCCCTTGTGTTAGCAAGGTCAACAGTAGTTGTAGACTTCTGTCTGCCTGCTATATTCAGCCTGTTACTGTTGGAGCCATGTCCTTTGTGTTGTGTGGTCTCCCTAGTCTTCAGCTCAGTACTTGATATTTTCATGTAGTCTTAGCGTAGTTACTAATCTCAATTTAGCCCACTATTTCAGTATGCTTGCATGAAGGAATTTAAGAAGGATGTGGAGGTTATATGGGAAAAATAATTGAGATGATAATGCAATTACAAGTAATTATTCTCTGTTCTCTTTGGAACTAAATGAAAAGGCTAGAAGGAAAAAAAATGGTTAAATCTAGGCTGTAACTTCATGCTTTGGTGCTTGAGAAGGCATTTTCGATATTATAGCCTCTAACTTGAATAAATTTTCCTTTGAGAGTAAGAGTTCTAGGGTATATTTTCAAGGCCTCTTCTAAAATTATTTGGCGATGACTTTCAATGTTATCCTATAAGTGAGGTTTTAACCTGTGTTTATAAAACTTATTTAAAGTTGTTGTCTACTGAAATAAGCTGGGATGTATGACTGTAGCTGAAAATAACTTCAGTGTATTTACTGATAAGCTTGCCATGGGGATTTTCTGCCTTTTGGCCACCTTCCTTTTCCTTTTAACATATAGTAGTACGTTGGTGCTATACTGCATAGTTTGGACAAACCTACTTCAGGTAAGGGTGCCACAGGCTGTCTGCAGAAGAGTTGGAGGTGCACTTTTGTCAAACATTTGTGCATTTCTTCTCAGTTACTGGAATGGAATGAGAAAGTGGGGCATGTGGAAATCTCTCTATTAGGTTCCATAGGTAGAGTGAGTGGCCACATGCTGTCCTGCACAGGAGTAAGAGAACTTGCAGCATGTTCTGCTGTGGACTGTGAAGAATAATGGGAAGAAGTCTGAATGTCCATGCTAAGGGAGGGAGAGGAGATAACATGTATTTTAGAAAAAAACCTTTTCTTGTCACTGTGAGTTACAGGATTAGCTAACATGGATTGCAGCAAGCAGTTATAGTCTCTGGTACCTTTAGTTCCCAGAGATGTCTGGATGCAAGTCCTTGACTAACCACACCAGTTTTGCTTCTTGGATCTGGCTGAATAGTTTTTAACATGAAGTTGAAACAACACATTTACCCGAATGTTGCATGCATTTGTGCTGTCAGGCAGAGGCCCTGGCACTCAGGAGTAGCTGTGGCTTGGGAGGAAATATCCTCTATGTTATACCAGTATGCCACTGTTGTGGATAACTAGTGATGTAAAAACTAACCTGTTTAGATAAGCCCGAAAAAACCCCCATGCTTTCCATCTTCCTTACCTGAAGGAGCTGTGTGGAAAATGAGCTATTCCTTTGGTATAAAGGGATTCCTACCTTACAGTAGTGCAGTTTGTTTATGCCATCAAAATAGTTCAAAAAGATTGTTGACAGAAGGCAGAAAGTATGAAGAAACCTATTGTATTGAAAAACAGAAACTTTAAAGGACCTCATGTGTTGGTACCTGCTTGTTTCTTTCTTTGATACAAAGGCAACTCTCTAAACATGAGGTAGCATGTACTTTTCTACTTTGGTATGTTTTCTGCATTCAGTATCCATTGTGTTGAGCTGCATACAGCTAACATTGTTTTCTGCTTGCTTTCTTCTTTAAGAATAATTAATCCAAAATTTAATTAAAAAATCACTTTCCCAAACACAGTATTTCTTCATATTCTCATTTGCTGTATTTAGACTAATTTGTCTTGACATTGCAGCTGTGCTGTTCTTTGTGTTGCACAATCTTTTGAGTTTTGTTTCATTAAGAATGGAACTAAAGAATTTGGGGAAGGGGAGGGAAGAAGTGCTAGACTGTTAGAAGTTAATTTGCCGTAAACCAAAATGTTGAGAACAGATTACGAAAGCTATGAAGTGACATGTAAATGCTTGTTCAGTTTCACACTTGTGAGAAATAAGTCATTTAAGCTGTGTGCACATGAAATAGATGTTTGGTTACAGCTACTGGGAATAGTTTTTTCTTACTGGTATATTCAGAAGCATAGAGGAATATGCTTAGAAGATATTGATCTCTACGCTCCAAAAAACTGACAGGTTAAACTAACTTTAAAAATTAGCTCTACTCTTTGTTCAGAACAGCTTCATATGTTCTATCTATCCTACCTAGTTTCTGTGTGTCTAAAGTATATTGCAGGTTAGAAAATTCCTGTTTTCACTATGCTTTTGGGATTTGGGGTTTTTCTTTCCTAAATTAAAAAAAGCGCTAATTCTGGGTGAAGAGGATGCTTAACTTGCATTTCTTGATGTTAAATATTGCATAACTTCTCTGATTCTTCACCCTGATGCATCACAACACAATTCCTTTCATCCATTATATTCTAGTTATTTGTTTCTCCTCAATGTTGAAAACTGGTACGTTTGTCACGAATAAATGGCGTGGCTCTGGCTTTAAGTACTTCAATGTTTTGTTTAAATGTCTTCCTCTGCAGCTGTGAAAGGTAAAATTGAAACCTCAAGGATCAAACCAGAAGGCAGATAGTTTGATTAAATCACTTGAGTTGATTTGAATTATTTTGGGGGCCTGGTTCATGACCTCTAATGCCATGGACAAAACACATTTCTTGCTTGGTATCTTCTAACACTTTTTTTTTTTAATGGAGGATTAGCATGTCCATGCATCACCTCAAAGACTAATGTGGGCTGTGCTACCTGTTCAGACAAATTCCAGATGGGAAGGCCACCCAGGAGGCATCTTGCCCCAAACCAGTCAAACTCTTAACTAGTTTCTCAGCAGCACAACAAGAACACAGAAGACTTCAGGTCTGGTAGGCAGATGTAGCTGAAGCTGAAAGAAACTAGAAACTAGGTTGATCTGGTTTATGTAACGTGCAGAAAAACTGGGGACCAGAGTATAGAGAAAGCTGCTTTGATCAAGAAAGTGTGCTGTGCCAGAAACTCAGGAAGAACACTGATTTATTTGGGGTTTGCTTATACAATGAAAGAATAACTTCACTTTGGGTTTGTTTTTTCCCAGCGAGAGGAGGCTGGGAGGAGCAATGGGCAAGCCATTCCTCTGAGCCTGGAAATGCATCCCCCCATAGGGTGTGTCTGCCTCTGAGAGTGCTTGTTTTCAAGTGTTGACTCCCAGCTGCTGCAGATGGCTGGAGGGTGGCAGCAATCGAGACGACTTTCTCTGACACCCATTTATCTGAGATGTTGATAGTTGACTGCAAAGTTTCCTACATGTGATAGTTGTGCTATCTTTATAGACTGCCTCAGCTTCAGGTTTTAAATGGATTTGTGGGATAACATCCCATGACAAAGTACAGCGGCCTGCTCTGAACAGGCTGCTTCAGAGCACTGAGGTCTCATGCAAAGATTTCTATGAATTGCTAATTGTCTTTAGAGCAGAGGAGCTGTGTTTTTTTCCTATGTGGCCATAAATGACTTTTTAAGAGATGACTTACATGAAGTGACTATAGTTCTGCACTGGGAGTTGTTCAGTCTGCACTTGAGAT
Source organism: Pseudopipra pipra (assembly GCF_036250125.1). Classification (NCBI taxonomy): domain Eukaryota; kingdom Metazoa; phylum Chordata; class Aves; order Passeriformes; family Pipridae; genus Pseudopipra; species Pseudopipra pipra. The sequence goes on along the minus strand of NC_087549.1, from coordinate 32,426,710 downwards.
GCTGAAGACGTCACCCAAAAGTGTGCTCAACAGGCTTTATTCATCATGTGCCAATTTCTTCTGGTTGAAAATGAGTTACTTTAGCCACAAGCCCTGAAAACTCAGATTTTGTAATCTTTTTGCTTTCAAGCAGTGTAGCATAGATTAGTGGGCTTTCTGCAATTTACTATTCTGGTTATTTCCCATATTTATATATATGACTGAAAATTCTCTTCTTCAGCCATAGCTAAATATAGACATTTATGGACACCTAGTTATAGTTCATCATATTAACAACAAAAAAAGGAAAAAAGCAGTGCTATAGTAAGGGTGCACTTTATAGCTTAGTGCACTTGCCTGTTTATCTTTTGGAAGAAAACATTGATTCATGCCTTGAAAGTGGTAGGGGAAAAAATCTATTACTACTTCTTTCCCTTCTTTCTCTCCCCCAAGAAAAACTCAAGGCAATTGCCCCTTTCCTGTAGTTGCTGTGGTTTGCAGCCAGAGCTTCAGTCAGCATTATCAAACTTTCTGCAATGGGAGGTGGCAATCAGTCATTCCAACATGATGTGGACAGATAGCTGAGGCATAAGTGGAAACTGATGATGGAGCTGACAAATGCTTTGGAGGGGAGTAAATTTTTAGCAAGACCGAGTCAGGGCACAGATATCTTATAGGGATAGCACAGAGCATCCAGGATGGTGTACACACCACTGGTGTTGGAGTGTGCAAGGCAGGCTCCAGATAAAGAGCACTCTGTAAAAGTTCAGTGCCATCCAAGCGAAGCCTCTTACGATTTCAGTCGGCACTGCCCGGTGATGACTGGGCTTTGTTGCCATGCAACAAGGGAAGAGAGGCTGAAACTTTGTGTGCCTGGCACAGATTAGTTTAACAGCAAACTGAATTCTTGTCCGAGGCTCAGTACAAGAGGTTTAGAGATCCCTGCCATGAGGAAAGAAACAAATGCAAGGCAGCTTGCTCTGATTATTTTTTATAATTAGCTTCGTTTTATAGTTATGACAGAATCTAGGAGTTGTATGAATCAACAGTAGAAAAGGCAAGGAGTCAGGAGGTCTGTTAATCTTCTATCATCTGCCAGCTGTCCAGTGAAAACACTCTTTTGTGTGGTGTTAGGAGGTCTGGATTAGTCATTTAACACCTGCAGGCAAAAATGTTGTACAGGAACATGTGAAAATCATTAGAGCAAAACTGTCCTGACGTCTATGATTGGAAAATGCAGACAGCCTAAGAATGGAATTAGATGGATTCAGCTGTAGCTTGCAAGTCTTTTAAAGAATGCAGCTGACACTACTCAGACCAACAATTAAGCAAGTAGCAAATACGTAAGGGGCATTTTCATGCTCTGAGTTTGGATACAAATTACATGGGCAGACTAGGTTTCTGGGAGGTTTAAACTGAGTGGTACTGAGTGAGTTAGACTAGTCGCTCTGTCACTAATAGACTGATATGTTAACTAGGCATGTCTGTGGTTAAAAAGCATTTTCTGAAGTTCTTGGGCAATTTAAAAGTGATCTCATATGGTACACTGACAACCTAGAAACCAAAGTACATTGTAACTGCACATACCATTTTACTACTTCATTGATTTTTGTAGCATATATGGCACTCTGCTTAATACTTATTAAAATGAGAAAGTGTTGAGTCAGCTTCAAAAGAGAGATATGACAAAGGTACATAATCTAGTAGGGGTGATCTTCTAGCAAGTACCTTCAATTTGTTGCTTAAAATTTGATTTTTTAAAGGTGTTAAGTCTGACTCAGATCAGAAACCAACTTTGTTATAATCAAAACAAAAAAATTGGAGGTTAAAAAGTTTCATCTTGAGACTTGCTTTGGCTTTATCTTGTTTTATTTTTAAACTTCTAAGGAATTGGTAACAAATGTATGTCTTGTCTTTTTAGTTATAGCAATGTTTATGGATACTAATAGAGATGGAAAATAATTTAGACTAGCAGGTGTTTATTGTATTGTAAGTAAAAAGTAACATCAGCAGAAGCTCTGCCTTTAGTATTTCTTTTAATGTAAAATGCCCAAGGTGGTAAGTTATTTGGATAAAACTAGCCATATCTAACTTACGAAACACACTGTCAGTAATTAGAACTGATAATTGGCACTGATCTCAACAGATGTGCTGGATGGTGTAATTAAACACTTTGCATTCCTTTTTCTGTCTTTAAAAAAATGTGACTTCCATTTTAAGGTCAAATTATCTCTTTCTGATAACTAGTCTCTTGCAGAAAAATAAACATCTCTGAACTCAATTGATCCTTTAACCTTAGGTTTTCTGGAGGTGTAATCCTTGCTGACTTGCTGTCTGAATTCACAAACAAGCTGTAGATTTTCTGTTGACATTTTTGACAAACTCAGAAGTTCAAAACCAGTACAATCATTGTACTTTTATATTCTTGATAATAAATGAGAGATGTTTTGAAAGCTTATTACGAATGTAGCTTGTTCATGGTATGGTGTGCTGGTTTTTTTGTTTGGTTTTGGGTTTTTTTGTTTGGGTTTTTTTGTTGGGTTTTTTTTTTGTTTATGTTGTTTGTGTGTGTTTTGTTTTTTCACTTCTTAGACCACTAAAGCATTCCTTCCCAAGATGCTGGAAATGAACCATGGACACATCGTGACAGTTGCAAGTTCCTTGGGATTATTCAGTACCGCTGGAGTGGAGGTTTGTTAGACTACACTTTATAAAAAAATTGGCACTTCATGGTTAGGATAAGCTTTTTTAATTTTATCAGCTAGAGAAAATGAAGTCAAATTTTTGAAGATACTTGGAGGCTGTGGTGATGGGTAGCATGTCAACACGTGGTTCCCTCAGGGCTCAGGCAGCCATTGCATTCATCTACTTGGATGGTGGACGTGCCACCTCACCGAAAGCTGAGGATGGCCAAGGGTTTCAGAATGCTAAATGATCTTTGAATAAATTTAGCAACTTGAAAGTTGACCACCTACTTCTGGCAAGATCTTCAATGTAAAGCTTAAAGCCAAAGGCTTTCAAAAGTGATGTTTTCTGTTTGTTGTTTCTGTGAAGAAATGGCTGTAAACCTTCCAGAATATATGTCTCACTTGCTTCACTAGCAGCTGTTTGAGAACTCCAGTTTGTGAGACTTGTTTGGTGCATAAAAACAGGTTAGGATTACAGCTTATTGTCTTGCTTTTTGAGTCATTAGTACAAATGCAAGTGTGAACAAAAAGCATTCAGTTAGTAGAAATTAATTAATGTGCCTAAAATAATAATGGTCGTATTACCCCATAAGCACACAGGCTTCTTTGCATACAGGTAAGGCTCAATCCAGGGCCTTAAACCACAGTGTTTCATAACACAAATAAATGAAGCTGGTGTAATTCAAGCCTTTGTAGATTATTTACTGTTTTGAGAAAGCTACAAAAGATTTCCTGTGGGTGTGACCACCAGCAGAGATGGACACATCCAACAGAAAACTCAGATGCTACTGCTGTCTATGCAATTATTTTTTATTTTGCTGAATTTACTATATTATCTCAAAGAAATATTCAAAACTCCATTATGTCTTTTGTTGAAACTAATCTTAAAAATAACACCATTAAGATTTTTATGCCTATGCTGTGCCAACTCTCCAAGTGTTTTCAAATCTGACCCAAGGTAGTATTAGGTATCTCAGTCCTTTGTTGTACCATTTATTATTAAGCAAACTGGTAATTGGAGTAACTTGTCATGCAAGCCTGCCTGATTCAAAGACTTGAATCCAAGGTAATATCCTCCTACATTCAGCTTTCCTGCTTTCATGATTCTGGGCTAATTGCCTCAAAAGTAAAGTGATAAATGAGTTGATTTGATCCTCTATTCAGTGAGTGTCTTTTGTTGTTGCTTTGAAAATCTGTGCAGAATCACCTCAGGTATGCTGGCTTTGAACATCATTCATATCTGTCCTTTCTGTGTTGCTTTTTTTTTTTGACTTCGTTCATTGCCAACACAGGATTATTGTGCCAGCAAATTTGGAGCTGTAGGTTTCCATGAGTCGTTGAGCCATGAATTGAAGGCTGCTGAAAAGGATGGAATCAAGACTACTTTAGTCTGCCCTTATCTTGTAGATACAGGAATGTTTAGAGGGTGCAGGATCAGGTGAGTAGAATTCTCCTTCTGCTCTGTGCTTGTAGTGCCATAAAAGTATTTGAGGGTAACTCAACTGTTACCATAAAAAATATTAAAGTAAATGTTATATCTGCTTTAGTATACATTAGTGTTACTCAAAAAAGAGAATTTCTGAATTTGCTGTCTTCTGTCGTTTTGTACATAGGCAATGCAACTTTTGAGTTATAGTCTTTGTAATTTAACAGTGAATGTAAAGAAGTTCCAAAGAAAGTGAGTTAATGAACTCTTCACTGAGGTCTGTGGTCCTTTATGTATCATATCAATCTGTCTTAAATATTTCAGAAAAGAAATTGAGCCTTTCCTTCCACCCTTGAAACCAGAATACTGTGTGAAGCAGGCTATGAGAGCTATCCTTACAGACCAGCCAATGATCTGCACACCTCGCCTCATGTATATGGTCACCTTCATGAAAAGGTAAGAGCTGAAGTCTCAGATAGTTGGCAATACAATGCACAAAATACTAGTAAAATACAGGAGCGTGTCCAATACCTGAATATAAACACCCCCCTGCACAGACCATGGGTGTGGTTTTGTTAGAATTCATAAGTCTCTCTCTTGGCTTGCGTGCTTGTAGGTTGCTCGCTTGGGAAGCTGCATAAACCTGAGATCCCATGTATTTATGCATCCTTGTTTTAACCTTCTGGTATCTCCCATCTTCCTTAGATTCCTATTTTCTTTTCAACAGACTTTTATTTCCACTGTTTGAGATTCTCTCTAGGAACAGGGCACGAGGCAGCAGACTAACACTTAACCACTTGTATCTAGAACCAGTGTGTAGGAGGCCCTGCCTGCAGATTCTCCAGAACTTGCACAAATATTGTAGATGAACTGAAAACCTGCACATTTGGAACCAATTTTCAGAGTAGAAGTCTGTGGAAGGACTATTTAAAGGCGTTACTATTTTCGTTCTAATACACTACAGTTTTTTGGATAGAAACTGTTTCATCTGTAACCAGGCTGACACTTTAATGATGCAGGGTAATGCAGGAGTTGCTTCAATTTCTCTGATGCAACATCACTTGCATTCTGGTTTGTGGAGATCAACTTCAGAGCTGTCTGTGGTTTTGTATTAAATCTGTAATATATAGCGGGAACCTTTAAAATAGAGTGTTTTATTTTCCTTCTGCGAGGGATGGTTGAAACTGAGAACCTTGGTGACTTTTATTCCACTTACAAAGTGGTTCTCCTCCTCAAGTCTCTCCTGGTGGACAGGCTCACCTAAGAATAGAGGAATCTTTACTGCTCACCTCTTCCTGGAAGAGCATATATATCAATATATTCTGCCAACAAACGGAGGCCACTGTCAGTATCTTTAAGAACTAACTTCTTCAAGCAGAAGCTCAGAGGGTGCTTCAGCACTTCCTGCACAAGCAGTGCCTTATGCAGCAACAGTCACATCAAAGGCCCTTTTAGCTTCCAACAGGGAGATCAAAGCTTCTGCATAATCCATGCCCCAGGCAGCAGCCTTTAGATCAAAGGCCCTCCAGTCACTACTGCACAAGCAGTACTGCTGGCAGTGAGGACACCTGTACCAGTGACATCTACTTCTTGGTGCTTCAGTGGTCATTACTCCTGATGGCTGGAATTTGTGCACTGCTTTCCACTGAATGTCTGCTGCTGTTTCCAGGGGCTGAGGAATCCCATTTTAGTCCTTCGCTAGAGCCCCTAAGTGCTACTCTTGAAATAAAAACAATATATTGTGCATGCGAGAAGGAAGGGAGGGTCTGTAGCCAGGTACCTATCACATAATCACCTCTTGGAATTTTATCTGGAGGGGGGAAAAAAGGAAATTGCTCTCTTTACTTCGGACCTTTCTTTTTGAGGATGGATGATTGCGTTTAGAATATAAATCAAGGTTGTTAGACATCTGGTGATCAAAGAATGGCATTAACTAACACTAATCCCACATTAAAGAATATCTTAAATGTCTGATGACCTCTGCTGATGTGGCTTTCAGCAGATGCTTTGCCTTGAGTAGACCTTCTGTGATGCCCTTGCCCCATCACCCCACCCCCTTCCCCCCCACTTCTTTAAAACAAGCTATCACACTGCTTGTGAAGAAACAGAAAATCAGGTCTAAGCTGGAGGGATTTGAATAAACAGCTTCTTCCTTTCTGGTTGCCTGTGTGGTTGGGACTCTAGAATTTCAATTCTCCAAGTATCCTTGTGAAATAAAAATCCTTTAAGTCTTTAAGACTCTAATAGCTATTATGTTGCTTTTAAGGAGACCAAGTACATAGTACATGTAAGTGCATATACTTACAAGTATACGTAAGCAGAGTTTTTGTTTTATGCTGTCTAACAAATTTATAACCTCTTTTTCACAGTATTCTGCCATTTGAAGCAGTTGTATGCATGTACCGATTTTTGGGAGCAGACAAGTGTATGTATCCTTTCATTGCTCAACGGAAACAGGCTACAAACAACAATGAAGCAAAAAATGGAATTTAACAGTTTTGGATGGACTAGCCTTTATAGGTGAATGCAATAATGTTACATGACTGAATTGCAAAGTGCACTTGCATCTAACAGATGCAAATGTCAGCATCTTAATGTGGCATTCTCTTGGGTCCTAAACCTGTGTGTTGAACTCTAAAAATCAGTGCATTTTTATATACTGTAAATAAAACTGACTAGAGTACTTGGGAAATGTGATAGGTAAGTCAGATGAATTTACGATGTAGCTGCCACCATTGTCCTTTTAGAATATCACTGTATGTACAGTAAACTAGCCATACTACTTGTAGGGATGCACTGTGTGATATCTCTTCCTTAGCCTGCCAAGGCTTCTCAGAACTGTCTCCAACTAGAAGATGCAATGTTTCAGAAATGGTTTGACTTTCCCTATGTTAATTGGAAAGGGGGAGGGAGAGAGGGAAATCTTGTCATTTAAGCTACTGCTCATGATCTTATAGTAAATTCAAGGACAGTTTCTGAATGCATCTCTTCACTCATTTACCCAAGCTCTCTGAAGGACACATGGCCAAATTGTGGTGTAATTCTCTTTTGTTGCAACTGTCTGTTCTATTTAAACAAAGATTAAAAGAAATTTGTAAGTCTGCCGATTCAAAGGATGTCTTACATACTGTCAGAGCAAACTTGTACTGGGCATCTGTTTTTTTAGGAATTCAGTCAGTGATTTAAGCTGACTTTTTTCAAGTACCTTGATTTGAAATATGCTCTGTTCTGTTTCCCTTTATATGTCAGAGTCCAGTTTACTGTTGTGGACTACATGTTTCTTTTCTTCCTCCTCATTCTTACTTCTGACAGAGTTCTCCCACCCCCCAAGGAAGCTGTTGTGTTAAATTCTGTAACTGGACTTGTGCCTAAAAGACAAAGCAATTTAGCTGAGATACTTACTGTTTATGTAAGTGCTGGTCATATTCCAATTATTAGCAAAGGAAAAATAGAATAATGCGTGATGCAACTCTACATGCAGAACATGAAAGGTTGTAAAGATTTTTTTTTGAGCCGTACTCACATTGTAGAACAGCAAATGACATTTTTACAGTATTTTTTGTAAAGCGAACAATTTTGTGCCTTGAATTTGGTAATCTGTATTAGTGAAGCATTGTAAAAGTGAACTTCTACCTCTGTATCTTAATGTATACCATCCACTTGTAAACTACTATCAGACAAATTGTGATTACTTTTTTAGAATGTCTTGTTAAATAGTGACCAATGCCTGTGGTTATTAAAGTGAGCCACCTTTTCCTTAAAACAGTGATTGAAATGTTTCCTTTAAAGACTGAACTAACACAAACTACTTGTGCCTGTTCTGCAGCTCTCTAGTATCAACACAGATCAAATATTTATGTCTCAATTCCTGTATCCACTTCATCAGCTACATGGTTTACAGTGTAATCTCTCTAAGTCTATTGGTAAGTACTGTGAAATTAGGCTGTAGGAGCTGACAGTTTTGTCTAGCGTCTAAACTCATTGAAGAGCTGGTCAAAGAGATATTGAAGAATATTAATTTTGGTGTTCTATAGATCTGCATTCAGATCTATGGAAAAAATGACCTGGGGTAGATGCAGTTGTAGTGAATTAAAAAGTAAATGGAGTTTCAGTACAGCTGTAGTTATTACTGCATACACATAATACATATAAAATAAAAAATTGGTATCTGTGTCAAGAACAGTGTTGTTAACTCTGTTTAGAAACTAATTGAAAGTAGAAGAAACTGTTTACATTAACCCTGACTCCAAATTCCATGTTCTTTTGAAAAAGTCTTTTAATGACTTCCCCAGAGCCAAATTAACTCCCAGCAAAGTCACTAAGAGCAAATACAGCAAATTTCATTCTATTACATAGCATCATTTTACTGCGCATTTGTTTTTAAGATGTCTCAATCTTTACTACTGTGTCAGACTAAGAAGCAATTTTAAAAGTTTGATGTATTGATGCTTAAGACACTTAATTAGACTGACTGAAAAGGAAAAACAAGAAGCTGATCAATAATACCAAGGTTCTGTAAAACATCATGCCACTTTCCGTGGTTACAGACTTACTTAAAAAGCAAGTTTCAAGGCTTGCAGAGTTCTCCTTTAATTACTGAATGGGTGGTTATCCTGGTTTCTCTAAGGTTACTACCTTTTCTCTCAGTTTTTCAACCGTGTGGCTGAAGGCTGGCTTGTGGCTGGTGCACTCTGAGTATGTTTCTAAAACTTTTTATCTCCTATTCAAAAGTCATAAAAAGGGAATACCAGATACCTTGTTGATCTAGTGAGACTTGCTTAAGTGCTTCTGGAGAGGACCTTTAGTCTGCATAGTGCTTGTCTTGCAGAGTGGGAGACTGAGCATAAATTTAATTCAAGCCTCCAGAAAAATTCAATTTGCTAGGTTTTCTGATACAGATGAGCTGTTTTTAAAACAATACTGAAACTTCTGTCATCTCTAGTCCCACTGTTTTAAAAAAAAAGTGGGTCACATAGAGAAACTAATCACCTGTCCAAGAGGGTTTTCTGTTGACTGGATGGCTTCCCAGTTGTATGGGTGACTCCTGTAAAGCAGGAAGAGAAGATTTGTGCCTGAGGATGGAGTGGGAACCAGGGTATTTCCTGTTTATATTACCCTAAACTGCTGCAACTACCACATGATGCTGAGTGTTTCCTTTAACACTCTGATCAGAAACTATGAGAACTGCTATGTCTCTTCAGGGCTGTGGCTAATAAACTACACTGACTTTATGGTGAAATAATAGTCTAAGTAGCTCAGGTAAAAGTTTTAAATCAATACTTTAGCCTAGTAACTTAATGTAGGAACACTTGCCTTCATTCCTTAGGATGATGTGGAATTTTACTGCTAAACCCAAGTGAGCTGACATGGGTGCACCTCTTGTCATTTTCTGTCCTGCTGTAATGACCTGATGGGATAGGCAGCTGATGAAAGTTTTCTCAGAAAGCTCCTATCTTAATGATGCTAAGCTTACAGTCATGTAAACAAGGTATTTGAAGATCGTTCTGTAGCACTCTACTTCCCAGTAAGCAGAACAAATTGCATCCTTGGTTCATCTATAATGCTTTTCTAGGGCTTCTATTCCCTAGTCTTTAAAAAGAATCTGGGACTTCCAGATCTCTAAAATGGGTGTATCCACTCCGTAGTTGGAGTGAGTTAAGACAAGTTTGGGCTTCAAGTATCTTTGCTTTTGGTGTTAGTAGTTTCCTGTATCATGTGCTTGTAGGTTATTTTATGTATTAATGTAGTTGCAGCTTGGAGCACCTAAGTTAGATGCCCATTATAATATAAATTGTTCTTCCCCCCCTGTTAGGCCTGTCTGTGTATGTAAAGTTGTTAACACACAGTAAGTGGGTACTTTAGCTTACATCGTAAGGACTTGTGCAGAGGACCTAAGTGAGGTAAGCTAATCAGGAGCATACCTTTTTACTTCATAATGAATAAATAATTAGGAGCAAGTGTTATTCTTTAGATTCAAACACCATCATAGTCAGTCCTAACTCTTGTGTGTAGACAAACTCTGAGTCTTGTTATCAGGAGCAACTTGGGAAAACTCATTTGGGATCAGAGCTGTGTAGTGAACGCACATAAATTAAAGGAGTAAGTTTTGAGCCACTATGGTTCTGAAAGTGTGCATTTAATCAAGAGTTTGATGCATAGAAAAGCATTAACTTAACCTCTGAATTTGGTTCCTAATTTTTCTTGCATCTCTGAGTAGACAAATCCTCTGTTCAACAAAGGCAGATGATCATAATGCAAATAGTAATCTGGTAGGTATTTAGCCTTAAAGTCTGTTTCTGTCCATTAATGCTTTAAACCCAGGTTTTCCAAGTACAGAAGCTTTGGGATTCCACTCAGTTTTCCCTTGCTGCCAAGTTCATACCCCAAAAATAGGAAATAAAACTTTCTATCACTGAGATATAAGGTCTTCTGACAGTCCCTGAAACAGTAGGTCAGGCAGAACTGGTTGATGAGGGTACCTATTTATGGCTTATTTTGTCATCCTAAGCCTAAATTCCAGGTGTTTAGTCACACAGCTACTTTTCTCCCTTAGGAAAAAAAAAAAAGAGCTGGGAAGTCTAGGGACAGTCCCCAACAAAGTTAGAAATTTAGTTATATAAACCCCAAACCCCTAGTATGCTAATTGACCTGCCATGTGTATTTGCCTGGCCATGAAATGCTGATGTATCTAATGACAGAAAATGTGGCTTTACTATGCCCTCAAAGAAATGAAGAAATTCACAGTAACTTTATTTAGACATAATTTAAGTGGACAACCCAAATATTTAAAATAACTTTAGAAATAACATTTCAGCTTACATACTTATCTGTCTGTTTAATGCTGACAATACACAAACAATTCATTTCTTCTGCAAAATAATAATAGAAAAAGCTTTTGAGCTCAATGATGAATGTGCAGCCATCAGGATCAAGTGTTTGTGTTGTTTGTGTGTAAGTTAAATGGGCAGGATGTTTGTTTCCCTCTTCCTAAGCGGGGCAATTGTAGCTCTTAGCCAAGGAGCCACAATGTATTTTGAAAAAAAAAAAAAAGTCTTTAAACACATTCCTGTCTGTACAGGCTAACCAAACTGCCTTTAAAATGTTATCTATTCTTATTGAAAACATTTTGGCAAACATTTTGCCTGGGCCGGTGCCTATGGCGCTGGATTAACTGGAGGCTTTCTTTTCTAATCCAATTATTGAGGAAAGCTGCTGTGACAGTAAGATGTGGGGAATAGCTGGAGCTAAACCATTACAAAAGCTAGTAGCTGTATCCGGGGAGAGGTTTTTAGTGGGAGAGGAAGAATGGGGTGCTAAGACGGCTCTAGGGATCTCCCCTCCACGCCCCATGCTAGCAGCTTGTGTTGCAGAGTGTGTGCAAGCACAGCATCCTACTCATGTTCTGACATCCAGCATTCCCTTCTCATCACAGCTGCAGGCAGCCATAGTCCTGTGCTCATCTACCAGGGCTCATCTACACATGTTCCTGCACAAGACTTATTCTGAAATAACTGTGCTTAAGTGTGGTGTGTGTGTCCCCTAACACTTTGCAATAAGCACAAACTGTTTCAGCCTAACTTAAGAGCAGTGCCCTGGAGGAAGTTCTGTGCTCCAGGACTTATTCAGGACTAGCCAGTGTGTTTTGAATGCTTGTTCTATTCTCATCTCCATCACCTGCCACGTCTAAACAAGCCCTTAGAAGGTAATTACAAGCCTTCATTTTGATGAGTCCACTCAAGCTACAGATAAGCAAAGTTAGCTTAAACTTGTTCTGTTTTCTTAACAGGCATTTTGATCCACTGCTTAGAACAAACTTTACTGAATACAAGTTAGGTCTCTATGTAGATTAGTAGTTCATGGGAAGCATCCCACCATGCTTAAGGATGTTAGGTTTTCCTGCCATGCTGAGGGCCAGGAATATTGACCTTTACAGCTGTTTTAGAAGGGAGCTTCAGCCTAGTTAAACCTCTGGCCTGCAAGGTAATGAGTTTTATGTCAACTGTAGGATCAGAGGAGAAGGTGGAATTAAGGTCTCCCAAATATCCCCAAATCAATCTATCATCAGTGCTCTGTTTTATTGGTGTCTTCACAGGTTTCATCCCCAGTTCTTGTCTTGTGGCTTCTACTAGTTCACTAAGGTAGCAACGACCTTCATGCAGATATGGCTCCAAGGAACCAGTGTTTCCTCAAGGCTGCTGCTTTCCCAGGGCTTGCCTGTGAACTGCAATGCTTGAAATGCCAAGGGCTGCCAGCTTCTTATCTGGCAAGTGTTCATAGTGGTGGGAAATAAACATGAGGCAGATGTGACCACCTTCCTGTAGAGGCATCTTAAATTGGATACATAGATTTCTGCATCTCTCTCTTGTATCCACAATCCAGTCAACCTGATAAGAAATACCAGCTTTTCTCTCCTTCAAGTAACTCTCAATAAAGATCATTTAAACAGTTGTCCTCTGTATTTTATTTCTGAATTACAGAACTGATCACTTCTCTGGTTCTTTAAGCAAAAATTTTGACATTTAAAAATAACATTGGATTCACATAATACGTCATCTGTTAGCATGTGCAAAATAAGGCACTTTGTTCGTCCCAGGACTAATCTGGGAATTTTGGAGGAATACTAGGGTAGTTTTGAAAAAGCAGATTGTTCAAGCAGTTATTCAGTCTCTTTCGCATCTTTATTTTGTGTAGCAAACTAGAACAAAGGAAGCAATTAGAAGATGTAAAATTGTTCTTACTAGATGAGTGAACAACCTAAATAGTGATAGGTCTGTGAAGAGGTTATAAGCTTTGGGAGTAAGTTTTTAAAAATAATTTTAACTATATTTTAATATAGAATACTTATTTATAGCATTTCTGAGGCCACAGCTGTTGGTAGGTGGTGTTTTCTGAAGGAATAATTCATTTCTCCTTTGCTGAAAGGGAACACTACTAACTTTCACCAAGCCACTGTCCAAGCCAGATTGGGGCTGGGACTGGGACAGAAACTGGCACAGGGACTGGAAGAGAAGTTGTGCCCAAGTTCTTCATTCCTAGAAAAATTGCAAACTTCTAGCTGAAATTAGCAGCTACAGTAGACTTGGAGGTAAGTGTTTCCAGAGTCTCCAACAACCTGCTTTTACCTTTCTCTGTCTTTTTTGTATTAATACATATTTGCAGTCCCCTGTGAAGGTTCTCCCCTGAAGACCTAGAACATCTAAGAGCAGTCAGGTCAGCCAAGGTAACCTCTTTGCATTGAAGGGACAAAATTGCACATGAAATTCTGCAACCCTTGAGCTTGTGGGACCCAAGTTTCAAAACCCTGTGTATTTTCATTTTTTCCTTCCTCCTGATGTTTGAATGATCAGATGTGGAGATGCTGTCAGTGTTCCTGGGATTCACCTTGGGAAGCCAAGCCTTTGTTACTAAATATTTGGAAACAGACCTAAAATTATTCTCTCACTGGGGACTCATAACACAATCTGCTGCCCTGAAAATTCTTACACGAAAAAGCTTGTGGGACTGGGATGGCTGGGAAGCAGAGAAACTAATACAGCACTCTGGGCCAGAGGGAGCAAGGCAGAGCAAAAGCTAAAGCCCCACTGGGAAATTCATTAACTGCAGCTTCTACAGCTGCTGAAACTTCCTGCTCTGTCACTGTCTGGGGCTTTTCCTTAAGTCTCACTCCCTGAAGACAATTCCAGTGTCATGGTCAGGGCTCTGAGGTTTCTCATCTGCTGAGGTGCTGCATCCTCACCTCCTCTCCTTGCTGGAGGTGACGGGTCTGGTCCCAGGGAGGCCAGGAACCTAATCACATGGGCACTGTGAGAGCTCCCCGTCTGTCACGTCATTCTCGCAGGGGAAAAGGGGAAATTATTTACCATCATCTTTGTGCTTTTGCTTCTCTCCCAGCCTACACTGAAAAGTTTCAAGTGCCCACAACAAAACAGGAGAGATAGTTACCACTTGCAGGCTGGTCCACACATGGGGGTGACTTTTCTAGCCCAACCTTCTGAGCTAGAGAAGTTTCCCCTTGAGCCCCTGTGCTGCATTGTCCACTTATAGCCCTATGAAAGAAAGCATCTTTAGTCCCAGAAAAGTAAGACACAAGGCCATATGCAGAGAGCACATATCCTAACACTCATTTCACCTGGCAGCGAAAGATTGTGAGAATATATGGTTGTGAACAGGAGTGGATGTAGGTGGTTAGGAATTTCTGATGCCTTGGGCAGAGCAGTGTCTGCAGGGAGCTCCAGTGCCCCCGTGGGCAGTCATTTTCTGTCAAGCACCTTTGACTTCTTCCCAAGCAAGAGCCTGTTGCACATGCATCTTTTTCAGACAGAAAGGCACCACACGTGGGAGAACCTCACCCCTTAAAGAGGACAAAGCAATGCATCAGTTGCTGAAATATGGCAACAAGTCTGTCCCAGCTTCACCAATACCCTGGTCTCTGAACAGTATGTCATGCCCAGTTGTACTATCAGCCATGTGCAGTGGTACCCTTGAGGAATGGCTCCAGATCAAGTTAAGTCTTTTCACATGACAACTGTGGTTGACCTGCTTACTTTTCACCGATTGCGGTTGTTAGGCCAGATCTGCCACTGCTTGTGTGCCAGCAGCAGAACTAACTGAAAGGATTTCTCTTTTACTCTATTAATAGCCATCTTCTCATTAAATGGCCTGGCAGCTGACAAATCTGTCTGAAGCAGACAAATTGACTTTTCACCTGGTGTCCTTTGAAGGGGTCCTACTGCTGTAGTGTTGTATAGCTTTGCCTCTCCTGTGCCAATGCTGAATTCCCTGGCTCATGGAAACCCAGCCATAAGCACAGGCTGCAGCTTCCCAGACAAGCAGAAGAGCTGGTGAAGGACAACTGAGATGAAAGGAACGAAAAGCATAAAGACTTGCTGGAGACTCTCTTCAAACAGAGCGGTGTGGCAGTACTGTGTTGTTAAATCACTGCCCACTGTTCCTCTGAGCATTCCACTGGATTGCTCCACCTACAGATTCCTGGCAAAAATTGTTATTTTTTCTCACACATTACTCAAAAAAAAAATTATTTGCATGTTATCTTAACTACTGGATCATCTTGTTTCTTTGCAAATCCTTGCTGCATGAGAACCTCTGCCTTCTTCCCTAGATAGTCATGCTGTGTTAGATCAAACTACAGATTTTCATCCCAGTCTAAGGCTTTGACTTTGTAGTTTGATTCACTTGGACACTCCTTTTAGCTTCTAAATCCACTGCACATGCCAGCACTGTAGATCTCTAAGGAGTGAGTATGCTTGCAAAGAGCGGTGGTTATTAGCAAGTGCATATCCAAGGCATACTGGCATTTGAAAACAAAACTTGAACACAGAGAAATGGAATTTTATAGCTGTCTACCATGCATGAAAAGCAGATCCAGCACACAAATACCACCCTATTCTTAAATCTGTATTTTTAACTGACTTTCAACCAGGTGTTTCCACTTTAATTTGATCCCAGGCATTCCTAGAGGTGATGTAAGATCCAGATCCACAAGGTAATAATGAAGTCAAGAGTTGAAAAATTATCAAGGCCTAATCTGGCAATTTAGTCCCTTGTAAATCATTGTGGTTAGTTATTGCAGGGTCCTTCTTACCAACCAAGTTCTCTTGAGACTTCGCATTAACTTCGCCACCTGTTTGACTGTCAAAGAGATAAATTTCCTTGAAGGGAATCTTCCACTCCTGACTTTATTTATGTCAGAGGGGGGCAAAAGGATAGATTGACTGGGAAACTTCAACAACAAGGGTCTACATATGCTGAATCAGGGATTGATGCAATTCAATTACTCTCTTTGATATTACACATAAGGTCCCAAAATGAAACATGTACAATTAAGAAATTCATCTGACCCATTTGCTGGACAAAAAGCTCTAATGAAATGTAGTCAACTGATGTTTTTTCTTCTTTTTCTTTCTTTTTTTTTTTTTTTTAATAATCAGACACAAATGTCAAAAGATCACATCAGAGTTATTCTGTAACCTAATACTGCATGTCTTTCAGAGCACCTGTGCGTTCAGCGTCCCAGTGGCTAATACCCAAAAACTACATCAAGGAGTTTGAAAAAGCTCTTCTACTGGGAAATAAACAGGATAATAAAAATAGGTCAGTGGGATGGATCCTTCAGCCTTGGTTACAGAAGTAAACCATGAGTTAACTTGTAGGCTCCGAAATGTGCTAGTGAACTGAGCAGCTTGCATTTTGAAACAAAGATAAAGCAAAATACTTTCACAAGCTCAAGCTAGAGACTGTTATACAAACCATAAGCTCAAATTCCTGCTCAGGCTTTCTTTTCCTTTTCTCTTTTTTTCTTTTAGGAAAGTCCTTTGAAACAACTGAAACTTGAGTGGACTAGGAGTAAAGAATAAAAAAGAGATTTTAGATTTTAAATCTGTTATTTCCTCATACACCAGTTGCTTATGACAATATTTTCTTGAGTTTCTTACATTTGGAATGACGTTGCTTATAGTGTGGGCTTTGTAGTGAGGGGTTCTGGGTAAGGACACCCACAACTCCCGTCCTCGCCTCCTCTCATTCAGTACCCCCAATCTGTATCCAAACCAATAGCTTATTCTGTGTAAAATCTGCCCATGTAGCAAGCAATTTTCTATTGCTCACAGCAGTTTTCCATGTATCTGTCATAAGTGGCACTACAGTAAACCCATCCAATTGATGCTGCCTCTGCCAAAAGGCAAGAAAGTGGCTTCTGCTGCTTCTTTACCCCATCAGTGTTCCTGACCACACAAAGCAACTAGTGTAAAGAAGCCTTTTACCTGAATTTAGACAGAGTGTCTCATTTCCTTGGCTCTTTAGAGGGACTTTTTTTTGTTATTCTGTACTCTTGAAGACTGCTGGCAACAGTGGAAGGGAAGCTGTACCTCCATTGGCATGAGGGTAGAGAGGTCCTTGTTTGTCCAGGCTGGTTTACCTGCCAAGGCAGTGAGAATAACCAACAAGCTGCTCTTTATCATCAGGGTTTTTTCAAAGGTTTATGAGAACATGTGGGGCTGGGGGGGAGGGGACATCCTTTCAGCCACAGAGAAGATCTGTATTCAGAGATGTAAACTAAGGAACAGATCGATGAACTGGCAGAGCTCTGGAAGATGCTGTGAATAAAGCTGGGAATAAAAATGCATCTTAAGGAAAAAGTAAGTGAGATGATATAGAGTTTAGGGAATACTCAGGATATGATTCTGAGATATTTTTTTTTCAGGGTGTGAATGCTTTTTATGTTCAGCTGTACAGTGGGCAATGCCAGGACTGTGGTCTTCAACACTGGTCCTATTTTCCCCAGTGGGAAATGGGAGAGAGGGAGGGAACCAGAACTGAAGCCCTTAAACACACTTTTTGAGGGCACTGAATATGTCTCCATGTGGATGAAAGCCTTTTCAGCTCACTGGGAACACTGTCAATCAAGCTGTCAGTGAAGGTATACACTATATCCTAGCACCCACTGGCATTTCTAGAAAAGATTGACAAGCTTTAGGTCTGGAATCCCAGCAGTCCATAGCCCAGAAGACCTTGGGCTGTTTGGAAACCATTCACTGTGTTAAATTCATTACATTACTTTGATTACACTAATATTACTCTTTGACCCAAACTTTAACCAAATATGTGGAACTGCAGGTGTTGCACGGGAAGATGGAGTCAGCTGTCTCTCTGAGACAATCCTGTTTACTTACAAAAAAATTCAGAAACTACGGTTTCTCTGGAGGTCTCTGGAGGTCTCAAGCTGCAGGTGACAGTCCTTTTGCTCCCTGTTTCACATCGCACTCCATTTGGGATACTGCCTCTCCCCAAGCTTTTCTCAGAATCACATTTCTGGACAAATTTAGCAATACAGAAACCACCCAGACAGCATAGAAAGTGGTATGACACTGCAGCCTGTTTTTGGGGAGTAATGCATTTTTTAAACTCTCTGGTCACTGAATTTAAAATGAAAATACAGAATAAGTGACCAGAATTCATCAGCTTCCCAGGCAAGTCCCAGAACATTCAGCTGTGGAGCCACAGTCCTGCTTGTGCTGCCTCACTCGCCTCTGGCCCAGCTTCAGCCAAGGGAGGCTCTGGGGAGCTACCTGGTGGAAAAGGTCCTTTTGCAGACAGGGGTGGCACATCTTTGGCTACTACTTCTTCCTTCAGTCAAAGCATTTCAGGTTTATTTCCTGGAAGAAAAGACCCATTCTTTGACAAGGACCCATTTTTCTTCTTTCTGTTCTTGGCCTAAGGGCCAAATGAACATTCAAAGCAAGCTGAGATGGGACAAGTGAATCTTTATACCCAAGGAAGAAAAGGGGCTGGGGAGAGGGGTTTGCAGTTTTGCTTTCTTACTTTTTGCTGAAGTCAGGCCCACCAGGCCTATAAGTCTTTTCCATTGTGTAACCAGAGATCTTCCAATTTCCAAATGTTGAGCAGCTCAGGCAACCAGATGTCCCCAACTCCCTGACAGATTGCTTGCAGTAGCAGATAAACAGTCAGGTCTGTGCAAGCATAGGGTGTCTTATGCCCAGGCTGCTCGGCTCAGGCAAATGTCCCATGCTACCAGGTTGGCTTTAAACTCTCTCACTCATCTCTTGTCTTTAGTCCCTTCCTTTATCTTCATCTGCGAACTGGAACTAGTTATATCTCTACTGACCTGGGCAGGCAGCAGGTGAAACGTGTGGGAGACCTGTTGGTAGATGGTGTATTTGTGTATGTGCAAAACAATCACATGATCTACAGCCAATTTCTCTCCACCATCATGTGCCAGTTTTCGGTGAGAACCACACTTTGAGAGGAGAGCTGGGAGATTACTCTGGCTTTTGTGGGCCAGGAGCTTAGGAGGCGGGTGAAAAAACAGGGTAAGAGGGATAAGAGGCTGTGATCTGATGAGAACTTTGGAGGACTGGGCTTGGCTGGCCAAGGTGACAGGGACCCAGGAGGACAGGGAGGGCAGAGGGATTTGATAAGGTCAAGTGCCAGAGTGAACGTGGATTGACCCTAAGTGGAAGCCATCTCCTTGTATGTAAGTGTAAGAGAAGTGAACGGACTTGTGCAAGCAATTTATTCTGGCATTTCTTAACTGTTGAGTCCTTGGATCACTTAATTACAATATTTTTCACTGTGTTGATAAGAACATATAAAACATACACATGCTTAAGATATATTAAAATGAAAAAAAGATACTCCAGAGCTTCAAAAATAGCATTGGTCTTACAGAAAACTAATTAATCCTTTCCCAATCCCTCTTTCTAACTGTTATCTTTTTGAAAAATGATCAAGAAAGGCTATAAGAGATAAAGATGGAAAAGGAAGAGCCAATGTAATCAGAGCTGCACAGAAATTTGGGGTTAAGTCCCACAGGCTATTTTTAAAATATAACCCTATGGAGAGAAGATTTTGTATGTTCAAAGGTATGAATTAAGGCCATATGAGACCAAACTCTGAATTTCCTGGCTCATGTCAGACTAAACCATTATAAAAATGTGTGTATAGGGGTGTGGGCACTTACAATTCATGCCTTTTGGCTATCTGGGATACACTTTTGTGTTATTCATATATGAAATTTAACAAAGAGCTTGGAAGAATAAAGCCTGGAGAAGTAAAGCTTCAATTATAATTTGAATACACACACTTAATTGTGAGAAAACAGCCTAATCAGACATTAATTTTCCAAACACGTGAGTTTAAGATGATTTACTGGCAATCGGGTATGCGCACATGTACACACACACGGAGTTGCTTGCATCCAGCTTTACAAGAAATCTCGGAAAATATCCCAGTCTGCTTTACAGAATTACGGTAAGAAGAATGTGACACCCTTTGCCATTATGTTTGCTGCCAGTGATTCAGGCGGGGGTGGTGGGGGAAGGGGAAAGCTTTTGGCAGAACAGCTCAAGGTCTCCCTACACTTGAACTTTGAATAAGCAGTGACTGTATCTTCAGGAGAACTGTGGGTGTTAGAGCAGGACAGTGAGATAGAGTGAGAGTAAAAATACCTCAGCAGGGGTTTTCCTTCTGCTTTATGGAAAATGATGCAAAACCATTCGTGAGTTCCTTGTAATGGGAGTGAAAAGGGACAGAGGATTATTTTTTTTTTGATTAAGGCAGACAGTAGTCATCATTCTTAGTCACAGCTATCTCACAGCAGCTGAGCAGCTTTTCTGTCTTCACCTGGCTTCATTGCTCATCCTGTGCCCTCGGAGACTCTATTCCTGACCAGATTTGAGAGGGCTGTTTGGACTAGAGGAGCTTTTAAAAACAAAGTCTATTTCCTTGTGATTAATCCTTTTCTGGTTTCTGGTTTCTTTCTGGAGCCGTCTCCAGGCAAAAGCGTGGCCAATTCTCCATCTACCAATACTGCATCTACTTATCTGTCAGGTTCGTCATTTGTCTTTGCCCTGGAGGGACAGCTCAAGAAATGTCTGAGAGTGTTGGAGCCTTTCCCACCATCTTCACACGTGCAGGACTACCAGAAAGTGAGGGTTAAAGGGCAGCGCTACCCTGGTACAATTCCAGGGTCCCAACCTTTGCTACATCTGTGGGGCTTGGACAGTTAGCCCCTCCCAGGGCTTTGCTGGGGGCAGAGCTTCCTGTTCCATCTGCCCACCCTGATAGTGAGGGCTTCACTGCAGCTGGGCTCCTTAGCAGTATTTCGCTCCTACCAAGTTCCTGTGAGGAAGTGGTGAGCAGCAGAACCCCAGCCTGCACTGGCACCATACTTACCTCCATCCGTGCTTAGGTCACTGAGAAGACCCTGCTACCAAAATCCCCCAGTTGTTTGAAATGAGGGTTGAGGAACCCCAGCATGAAAGAAGAAACATTCGTGTCATAAAAATCAGAGAAAAAACTACATTGCAGACAGCACCCTGTGAGAAAGGCAGGTTGCCTAGTGAAAAAGCATAAATGCATTTACCTGCACACTCACAGGTACGCCTCATTTAGACAATCAGCACCCACTAGGGTCTTCCTCTTCCTGCCTGAACTTAACTGAAGTATAAACTTGTTTTCCATATAGACTTTGTTAAAGATGTGGGCACTTCAAGTGTATCTGTCTCATGTATTATGACTAAACTCCATGTTTTACCAGCTCATACAGCCAGCAGAATACTCACTCTCCCTTCAGTTGTTGTTTGAGACCCACAGCTACTATCTAAGAGCTTCCTGACTGCTTGCAATTAAACTGTATCCCCAAAAATATTACTAAATCCTATCAAATTCTTCTCATATTTCCTTCCAAATCAACTCTAGCCTTATGAGCTGAGAATTACGTACTATGCCTCATGGCAGGTTTTCAAATAACATACCATAACTGTGTTTGCCACTTGCTAGCCCTAGTAAATTTGATATTTACTCTGTCATCAGCTAAAGTGTGTTGGGCTCCTGTTGTGTGACTTTGGGGATTTGCTAAGGTTTCTATAAAACCCAGGCCAGCTGCAACAGTGAAGGCAGTTCACTTTAATAAGCTAATAAATACATTTAATGACCCTCATTATGTCTCACAGTGATATCTGGTATTAAAGTGCAAGTGTTAGCCCGAGAAGAATGTAAAATAGAAAGTCCCCTGCTGAAATGGTGCAGTCTGTGTGTGCATGTCTATATACATAAACACACACACGTGTATAAACCCATAGGAAGGTTCCTATGGAAGAATGCTATGGCATTTATTTTTCATTAATTCTTGAGAGATTTCAGCTGTCTTTGCAGATTGAAAGAAGAAATAATTTTAAGTTGTAAGAGAGTAGGGTAGATAGGAGTCATGGGATAGGCCTGTCCCAATAGGAAGGTAAATGTTTGCTTGCTGGCTGGCAGACACACTGCACCCAGGCTGTGCCACTAGTGGGTAGCCAAAATAGTCTCCCATGTGTCTCCTTGTGCTTTCTAATGGATTGGGAGAGAAGGGTCGGAAACCCCCATGACTTAGAGCTGCCGTGGAAAAATTGGTCACCAAGTCCACATTGGGTGTGTGCACCCAGAGGCTCCCTTTGGGGCTGATAGATGGGAAAATAGACCAATTACCCTCTCTAACACAACCTGGAGATAATGCAGGTAGCAGAGGCACTGAGTCCACTGCACCCTGTGCAGCTGTTGGCTTTCTGGGCTCTCTCCTGAAAGGATGCCATAGATAATCCCCCAGGCCAAGGTTCTGGGGTGATCCTCCAACCACTTGTGAGATCATTCTGCTTTGATGTAAGAGAGGGGGGCCACACCAAGAAACCTGGAGAAATGGAAGGTCCATGTATCATCTTGCTTAGCCAAGCATATATTTGCAGCAGAAAAAGCCAAACAGAAGCCATGATTGTGAGGAAAGGCAAAGGCCCATGTGTGCCTGCACGTCATACAGTGAACATCATGCAGGACACAGTACACCAGTAGACACCCAAAACAGCTGATATTGATTTCCTCCAGGACTGGAATTAGCCAAGTCAAGACAGTACAGCCTCAAGATGGACACTATTATCCCCAAGGGATAGCTCCCCTGCTCAGACTGCTATGGGCTCAAGCACAGAGCCAAGACTGCTGTTGGGAGGGTAGGGAGGTTTGACATTTCAGGCTAAGTGGAAACTATAGCAGGTTTTAAAAAATCCCCTTCCTGATCAGGCTCACGAGTTTGGATAGAGAAAATGAAAGGGAGATGCTGTATGGGGAAAAGATTTAAAATAATTAAGTGAAAAGAAGACCAATTTTTTATTTCAAAATAAATCTTCTGGTAAACTATTCAGCATGTAGTTGATGAATCAAATATGACAATCACTAGATCAGCTGGACCCAAATGTCAGCATCTGTTCTAGGCAGAGACGTATCTTTTTTATGTACAATATATATAAACTCATGAATTAACAGGCTAGTATGAATTTGAGTGCTACGGAAAGCAGAGGAGAGAGGCTTGAGTTGTTTCCA
This sequence comes from Pseudopipra pipra, assembly GCF_036250125.1. Classification (NCBI taxonomy): domain Eukaryota; kingdom Metazoa; phylum Chordata; class Aves; order Passeriformes; family Pipridae; genus Pseudopipra; species Pseudopipra pipra. Next base: position 32,403,733 of record NC_087549.1, on the reverse strand, counting down.
TTGTCACCAGAAAAGCAAGATTATCTTAGAATTCCAAATATGTCCAATCTTTATTTTTAGTTAATATGTTAATCCGCTTAACAAAATCTCCCTCTCCTGCAATGCCCCTCTGCTTTCCTGCTTGCAGGTTAGAAAACGATCGTGATTATAAAAGAATCCACTCAGGCCTTGTTTTTGGTCATTTTACCAGAGACACAGAGACTTTTCTGTGTTAGTCAGGCATTGTACTAGCACCGTGACTTTCCAAGCCAGACCATGTTTCTGCCACCTGTCTCCTGTAGGTGGATGGGAAGGAGCACTGCGTGCCTTCCCACACACACTCTCTGCTCTGGGCTCTTCTCAGAGGCTTCAGAAGTGCTGAGGTGAGTTCTGTGTTCCTTCATTCTCCACACACCATCAGTGTTTTCCCCCCATAGGGACCTCAGCTAACTTTCTAGCACCGGCCAAGCCCTTTTTTGGGGGGCAGTGTGCATCTAATCATGATTACAATTTGCTTGGCTACTATGAAGGTGGGTGTTTACATCAAATACGCTGTGGGATTCTCTGATAGTGGCAAGTACAATAAGCCACACTTTTGCTTTGATCAACTATTCTCATCAGGAACAAACTGATCAATGATAGCTTTTGGAAAGAGATTTTGTAGCAGGTCAGGGAGATGGACAGGCTGTAAAGCACTGGACCACAGGGTTTCAGGGACAAAGGAAGTGTTTGGACAGCAGTCTGCAAGCAGGGAGAGTCAGAGATGAGGCTGGGACCTGCAAAATAAGCTGGTCACCCGGCAGCAGAAAGATTGTTCTCCTCAGAGTTCACTATCACTGTTAGTCACCGAGAAAATATTGGAAAATGTAAACTACGAGTAAACTTCTCATGGGCTAGAAAGCTAAGCTGATTCCCAGAGCATCCCCTGTGAACTGGAGATGGGAACAGCATACAACCACAGGCTCTGAAGTCAGTGACCCACGTTCAGTGACATGGCCTGAGCTTCTGTGTCCCCGAGCAGAGTCAGGGGGTTAGAGTTGACTGTCTCTAACCAGCGTTGCTGTATTTTCCTTTGTCTTACCATAGAACAGTGTGACCACGTGCTGTGAGTCATCCTAGGAGATTCTGTACTATTTTTCTTAGAAGCTCTTGTAGCAGAGAGAAGCTGTGAGAAGCACAAGCCTTGGAGGATCACAACTTATGAAGGCAACAGAGGAAAAGACCAATCTGTTATAATAATAGTTTAAATCTCAGGTGATTTCCTGAAGTGTGATTTTGTGAGCCTCTCAAGGCCAGTAAGCTCACTGGTCCTATTGCTTGTTTCTGCTGTGGACTCTTCTGCAGATGGACATAGATATTACAAACAGCTATTTTCTCATTTCCAAATGCATGTGTATGCCCTCACAGCATGGCGGTGGCATTTGGGAAGCTGCTATAGGGGCTGCTCTTTGCCAGAGCGTCAGGTGACTGTTACATGCTAAGAAACAAAGACAGAGAGGGAGCAACACCTCCCTGTTAGATTTTTCCTGTCACGTGTTACCAGGTAATATTCCAAAGCCTTGCAGACTGCACAGCAGCACTGACGATTCACCACTGCATTAGGGAGTTCTGTGCTGAGCTGTGTCTAAACTCATCCCCGGTGTTAATGATTCCTGCAACGCTGCTGTGATTCATGCAATAGCTGTTGTGTTCCTTAAATGCACCAGCTGATGCAGCACAAGCACATGACTCTCTTAACTTTTCTTGTTTGGTTTTGTTGCCCTTTTTTTTTTTTTTAAGGGTTTCTCTTCCTAATGGATCATTGCAAGATAAGGATGGGTGTGGAAGAGAACTGAAATGTGACCTGGTGATGTTAGCATCAGCGGGCCTGCCAGCTCACTGTCTTTTACGGTGGGTGTTTCAGATTATTTAAGGACTTCTCAAACCAGAATAGCCACACCACTAACCACAGAAAAACTTTGAACTTCGTACAGCCCCAGGGGCCATGTGCAAGCAAAAAGATAGAAGTTGGACATCTCTGTTGGACATGACAGGATCAATGCAGAGCATTTCCTTCATGCACCATGAGAGGTTCACTTGCATTTTTCCACACAGAAATGTGCTCCTAGGGAGTCTCTGGGGGAATGCAACACACTTACAAAGGAGAGGGCCACATTTTAAAAAGATCTGGATGACGCTGCACCCCACAAGGGCATGGCAAAGCCATGGTGCCTGTTGCAGCCTGAGAGGAAGCAGTTGTGCATTGGTGAACTCACCTGGGCTGCAGTGGCCTGCCAGTGCCCTTTTGTAGGAGAAACATAAACAGGCCTCATATTCCACAGAAACCTTGAGGGCTTTCTACTGTTCTGTGGGTTCATGGGAAAGTGCCATACCTTTTTTTAAAATAAATTTTCTTTTTTTCAGATTGTGATGATGTCAGTCCAGAAGTTTGAATCTCTGCCTGGCTCCTGCAGTCCCCATTAGCTTTGCTTTGGCAATAGCTGTACATTTGTTTTAACAAAAACAGACAACTCTTGCTGTGGCACTTCCTAGTGTTTTGAAACCAAAAGGTGCTTTTCCAAACACTTTGCAAGACAGAAGTCCTGCAACTGCCAAGGGAGCTAGAAGGGAGATGAGCAGGCAGCCAGATGGGTAGGCTGGCAGAAATGGAGGCAGAACTGGTGCAATTCCATTTAGCGTTTTAATATTTTCAACAGAAATCAGTCTCTCTCTCTATATATATAGATGTTTTCATCAGAAAGAAAAAAACATTTATCTAGAAAACTTTTAACTAGCTGTGGTGGCAGGGATGGTACTGCTGTCTGGGCCATAGGAACCAGAGGGGATCTCTCCCTTGTCCTTAATCAGCTCTGAAAGAAACTCTTGTAGATCACCAGATGAAGGCCTTGCAGCTCCTTCTATAGTCACGAAATTGCCTCTTCTGGACATACTACACACAGCATCATTGGCAGTGGTTTGGACTGAACCTTTAAAATTATGTGTCTGGTATTTCTGTTGACTAAGAACAGAGGAAGAAAAGAGCTTTTCATTACCCCTGCTCACAATGCTTTTCCCAATTTTTATTTCTCTTGATAACCTCAGCCATTCTCTGCTCCCAATTTAAAAAGAGTTGGGTGGATCTGGTCAAAACCACACTCTTTCCAACCGAACAAAGAGCTGCACTAAATCATTATGGTGACAAGAATATTCAGGCTGGGGATACATCTAGGGCTGGGAGCCCATTCTTTCACTTGAAATGGAAGAGGGGGTATTTAATTTATTTGTATTCTTTTGAAAGTGTCCACTGAGATGACTCAGGCACAAAGCAGACTCAGCCTACATAACCCTGAATGACAAGCCTCCATGTGGGATATGTAGCGAAACCTTCCTGCTCAGTGAAACCCAGATTTTTTTCACAGAATTATCTCCAAAATGAAAATTGAATGTTGTGCCAGACAGAAAGATCAAGGTGTGTGATTTATCCATGTTTGCCCTGCCTCTCCAGTGTTCTTACCCCACCTTAATTCCTTCTTGTATGCTTTCTGTCTTGGACTTGTAAGCCCAAGGTGTTGAGGGAGAAGAAGGCTGTCTGAACTTTCATTTCCTGCAAGGGTTTCCTGTATGATGTAAGAATGAGAGTGGGAGCAGCAAACAGGTCCTCAAGCATTAACTGTGTCAGGATGTTTGAGATTGTGTGAAGCAAATGGTACTCAGAGGCTTGAAGGAAAGTTTTTCTTCATCAGTAAGTTTAATCATTAGGGAAATATTTTTTTTAGTTTTCCTTCTCCCTAACTCTCATAGGAATTTGAAGGTTAAGAAAGGGCCCAAAAAGCCAAAAGGAAATGTCCCTTCTCTTCAAGTTTATTATTGAAAGTGGCCAGATGTTTATTTGTGACTAGAAAAGGGAAGTTATATTACAGAATATGACACTTCAAACCCCATGGTAAAAACAAAAGTGAAAATGGAAAAGCAGTCAGCTGCATTCATTTACATTTGTGATCCACAGCCTGGGACCCTTTGACGTGAAGATAAGAACAGAATTTTTCGCATTTTTGTGCACTGTGAGTGTTGTCTGTCTTGTACATTTGATTGGGTATGATATCAGATGAATCCAAAGTCATCTGGAGTGGTGGGAGGTGGTACTGTAGTGGAGGAAATGCACTACATGAACTGGTTTGAAGTAAGATTATGTTAAGGCTTTTTCTCTTTCCCATTCCCACTTGGAGTACCCTTTTGTGCTTGGACTCAGACCTGTGAATTGTTGCCTTGCATGGGATAAGAGGTCTGCTAAGAAAAGCGCTGTAAAGTTCTTCAGCAATGGACTAATTATTCTGGCACTTGATTCTAAGCAATAATCAGAGTAGGGGAGGTAGAAACACCCTAGCTTGTAGCTATCCTCCTAACTTTAATGAAGAGGCACCAGGCAAAACATCTGCTACCATTCATTCATGGATTCATATGAGCATTAAGGATCTTCTGCCATTGCCAAAGAATGAGAAGGCTTATTCTGCCCTTTAGTGCTTACACCAGCAACACTTCAACATGCCCACTTGAAATCATTTAAGATGTTTTTCATTTTCAAGGAACATGAAAAAGATAAATTCACCAGTGAACTCATAGGTTACAGCAGAAATTATACATATGCCCTGACATCAGATTCGGGTTCCCTACACCCAACCAGTTGCTATGAACTTCTCCAGTGAAAGAATGTCCTGGAATGAAAGACACATTCACACTACAAGTATGATTCACCCTACTTTCCCCATAAGTCTGCACAAGAGCCAGACACAATTTTTATGCCATGAATAGCTAAAGAATATGAATAAGAGGTGAGACCAGCAATTCCTGTCCCATAGACTTCCACATATGAGCAGAATGTTGTGACTTCCAGTTATATCACCAAGTGCTGGATGTGCCCAGAAAAACAAATAAAAATCTCAGTGCTGTCAATCAGATTCTCTGCAAATTCTTTCTCACATATGGTCACTTTCTGTGCATGTGCATGCCAACTAAGTGTCGCTCACACAAATGCACACAGAAGTGCTGTCCAGAAGCATTTCTTTTGCTAGCCAGGAATTACTACCCTTGAATACATCTTGGATCTAGGAGATTTTAGATTGGAAAGGAGTTAAAAAGTGCTCATGTTTCTTTGAGCAATATCATGGAAAAAGTAAAATAAGCCCTGTTCAGGACACACTGGGCATCCCTGTGTTAATAAATGAAATAGTAACAAAACACATTCCCAGGCACCAAAATATGTTTATGTTGCCAATTTTTTTGTTGGGGTCCCTGGCACACTTCTGGCTAATGCCAAGAAGCATTTTCCTAAAATTTTCCCTACCTGTGTCAGGAGATGGCACAAGCCATGGACCAGATCCATTAGGCAGAATGAATGTGCCTATCCCATGCTTTGGTGGGCAAGAAAGCTCAGGAGTATGGATGTATCTACAACATGCCTTTGGGTCTCAGGGTTGGCAAAGTTTGAGTTACCAGTATTAATATAGCTACTGATGACAGAAAAAGCAAAAAGATTTTTGCTAATCCCATTCTCACTTAATTAGTCATACAACCAGCATGTTTTGGAATACTACAGGAGACATACCAGAAAACCACTGGAGACAAACGTCACACTTTCTGGGGAAAAAAACCCCAGCAAGTAAGGGAAACAAAGAGCATGCCCAAGCACTCAATGGAGAAAGTAGGTTGTCTAGCATGGGTAAATATTACGCTGAGCCTGAGGGTCCTCAGGTGTGCTTTTCAGGTTACATCCCAGAGAAGCTCCTAGCTGTGTAGCAGGCCACATGGAGACAGAAGCATTCTGTGTATCACCTTGAAGGTTTGACTATTGCTAGTGACACTTGTGCCACAGGATAAGACTCCTCCTGCCACAAGGCAATTCTCCATAAAGAGAAGCTACCTGAAAGAAGAGAGGAGGGCCCAGAAGGCCACCTAATGGCCTCAAGTGTCAACTACTCTGAGTAAATGGGTACCTTTCTGGTGGTACTGTTCCAAGAAATGGGATGTTATCAGAATGTCTGTAAAATCATCCTTGGTAACAAGATGAAAAAGGGTTGATAAGCCATCGGCAAAGAGATCTACATCAGCATTTGCAAACTGAATAATGGGGTGTCCTTTGAGAAAGAAGCAATTGCTTGTTCTCAAGGACATCTGCAAAGTAGAGGTGAAGGAACTGGGGGCTTGACTCAGTATCAGGTGAAAACACTGCCTGAGCTAAAGGAACAAGACACACTCCTTACCATATCCATGTGTGATTTTCCAGGCAATGCAGTGGAGATGAAGAGTCACTCAAAGAGATGTACAATCCATGTGTAAACAATACCTACCTACTCACAGAAATCAGAAGTCTATGGACAGTCAACATGAATGCAAATTACACTGGTTTTCACTAGACTTAAACTAGAGTGGAATCGTACAAAGGCTCCGGAGCAGCACAACACCTGTTAGTTACACTGAGTGCTGTTACAGCCTCTGTGAGATACAACTATTGGCTCTGTCTCATGTGTGTCAGCATTATCCAACCCAGCTGGTTGAAATATTCTGGATTGCTTCACAGATCTGGTACAGATAGCCTGTCTCTGAGTCAGTGAACTGCCAGGTCACAATGAAAACATGCTTTTCCTTCTGCTGTCTTTCTTCACTAGTAATAGCCTAATTTCCTTGGAATTTGACATATACAGGTTATGAGTGGTTTTGTACATTTTAATCTGATCAATTGCTCACAGTAATTTATCATTTTTCAAAAGTGAAGAAATAAAGGTATTTCAAAAGGAAAGTCAAATTCTTAAGTCGTCCATTTAGGCTGCAAAAAATATAGGAACTAAACCCTTGCTTTAAATATGAAATCATGAAACAAATAGGGGTGGTAGAGCTGACACAAATTAGAGCAGACTTGATTTAGTTTGGGTATTGAAAGAGTTTGGGTTTTTTTTCATTTGCCATGCAAACTAAGATAGGACTGTCCCAACTGCAGATAATATGGAACTTTACAATAAATGGGAGGTAAAACTTTGATATGCTCATTTGGCTTATTTTTCTCTAATAATGGTAACAAACAACAGCTGACACAGGACTCAGAGGGCACCACCCAGCAGGCAATCTGCAGGACCAGGTCCAGTTGTGGTCCAGAGTTCAATGCCCCTCCCAAGTGTGATTTGTGCCAGATGGAGCAAATATTTGATACAGTCTTAGCTGGCCAGGACAAAGCTGAAGGGTAAACAAAGTGAGTGAGAAGAAGCCATTTCAACTGAAAAGAGGATCTTAGAGATTTGTGTTCCTGGCATATTCAATGGGGCTTTCCAGCACAAATTAACAATGGATCAATTTATATGTGCTCAGTGGATTTGGTCTCGCAGACCGAGCTCAGCCAGAGGATTCCAAGAACATTCCTTCAGGAGCAGTATTTGCCCTGGAACTGGATGCTGTTCATCCAGAAATACACAGATGAAGAAGCAGCTGCTAGAAAGGAGGCAGAAAACTAGCTTCCATGAACCCTGTACATACTGCTCTGTGTCTAATATCCATGAGGAAAGGAGGAATTCTGATCTGGCTCATGGATTTACTAAATGGTAAGGACAGATGATGAGTTTATGCTGCAAAGTAAGGAATACTATATAATATGAGTGAAATGTCAATGATGTGGGGAAAAAAAAGTGATACAAAGGAGTGCTATGAGTACAAGGCTGGACATGGCAGAAGCAGCATCATTAGTGTCTTCTATCATAAAACATGACAGGAAGGGGTAAAGCCTAGAAATGAGGATCAAGTCTATCAGTGAAGAGCACTTGAGATTGAATGACAGAAGACAGGAAAAGCATATGTCTATACTGATCCAGGTCAGACATAAGTAATGTTAAGATTATGGAACAGAAGGTCCAAACCTAGAGCAGCCTGTAGCTCATCTAACAGCGAGAGAGTGATGAGGGAGTGTGGGCTCATCCACGCAGCAGTTTTGAAAATGGGACAAAGTGGCACTGTAGTGCAGTCAGTGCTCAGCTATTTGCGTAACAGGGCCATGGGAGAAGAGCAGCACAAAGTGGATTCAGGAGGATTCCTGCAGTGACACTTGGATGGGTATACAGAGCCAGCCCAGCTCACATCCTTGTTACAGTAGTGTCAATTGGGCTGGGAGCTGCCTGAGCCTCTGTGTAGAGGTCTCCATGTTGCCATGTCCTTCAGCCTGGGGACACAATGCAGTGACACTTGGCCTAGCCCTGAGTGCAGCCAGCTCAGGCTCAGCAGGACACATCTGTTCAGACTCCATACTATCCAAAAACAACTAAGCAATTTTCCAGCCCAGGCTGACAGTGGCATCCACGGTGGCCTCCTGCTGTCACTAATTTACAATTGTCCACCAAAGATGGAGAAGACCTGAGTGAAATGGTTCTTATTACAGCTGGATGATTATGGGTAATGGCAGCTGTATATATGTTTATAACCCAAAAAGTGATTATATAATATTTAAGCTGATTATTACTTGGAGACCTCTACATGCCAGTTATAAAGTCAGTTGGGATTTAGAGCAGGTCTCATGTTTAATTTCTTAAAAAGCACAAAGCTTTTAAGCTTTAAGGTTTAAGATACTGAAGCATCAGCCATGAATACACATATAACTGAGGAAGTTGTGGTGTACCTGTTACAAGGATGTATTCTGATGAACTTAAATGTGTGTCATGTTGCTGCCAATCACAGCAGAGTCAGAGAGGTGCTGATTGCTGGAAATGGCAGCTCAAGCTTGTCATGTCCCCTTTTCTGAAGCATAATACAAGCTGCCTCACTGGGTGGTGGATTAGTTTTGAAGAATTCCATTAGCTCTAGGTTCTAGAGACAAGTTCTAGAGCTCTGTGAGTCCTTATTCTCCTTAGCACATCTACAGCACATCAGACTATTCAGTTAAACATTTGGAATGATAATCTTCAATTCAGGGGAAACTGCTGCTAGTTTATGAATTTGTCATTGTCAAAATGTAAAACCGCTTAGAGACAGTGATGGCCAGGAAGAAATTATTGTTTCACAACGGTCATGAAAAGGTGCAAGGGTTTGCTTAGATAATTTCTAGATAAATATTCAAATAAGACAAGGCTGGGGAAACATGAACCATGAAAATTAATTACATGTACAGTTTATAACATGTATGTTATAAACATATATGTTGCTCCTTTGGCTCAGAAACTTGAGTGCAATGTAGACATTGAAGTTTAGTCTGTTCCTGCTGAATGAGGTGGGGCACCCACTTCCCTAAAATATTTTGGAAATCCCTAACCCTTCTCTTCATGATCTGCAATGCAGCATGTCTGTGTGGACTTGAAATACTTCTTAACACAGTCTTTCTTGCCTGCAGCTTGACTGAAGAGATTTGACCATGCTGCTGAGTATGTGCTACCCAGACTGGTTCATAAAGGCAAGACTGTTAAATTCTGACACTGTCAAACAACGTGTTGAATTTTCTTCAGTGGTCTTGAATCTCTGTGATTACATCTTTAACACATCAATAACTTAGCCTCTGGTTAGCAAAGATCACTGAAGCATGACTAATCAGCAGATGAAAGTGTCTTTGTGAGGATTAGCTTTAATGAAAAGAAAAGGGATAGTTATTTTGGTAGTTTGAAATCTTCCATAAATCAAAGGGAATACTGACAAAGCAGGTTCATACGGTAAGAATGAAGCTATTGTGAATAAAATTAAGGGAACAGCTACTTTTATATAAATCACAGGCCGGGACAGCATTTGTAAGAGAGTTCATGGGAACAAGATCATTTAGCTTCTTCAGGTGTAAATAAGTGATATTTAGCTAATGTAAAAGCATCCCTAAAGAAAACCAGATGGATGAAAGTCCTTAGTAGAGAGTTTCTTTTTTGGTTTTCATTTTCTTTTATTTTTTGCATGCAAATTATACATAGCTAGTTTATCTTGGACACTTTGTTCTGTGCAGGGATAAACAGCCTTAGTATTTACCACTTCTGGAGAGGAGGCCATAGCCAGAGAAACTTTAGTCTGGACCCTGATAGCGGGTGTTTCTGACTGGTGTAAATTATAAAGTTTCTTGGTCTTCTGAAATGTGGCTTGAAGGAGCTCACAGGGGCCCTGGGGGTAGGGGCAAATAGAAAGAAATGCAAAATCCACACCTTTTGGAGAGTATTCTTGTTCATCTCCTGAACTTTAGACCTCCTATATACTACTGGGTGGTTAATGTGCTGTATAAATAATCACCCTTTGAGCTCCTCCAGGCAGTGAGTCAGAGCACCCACGCTGAAAGCTTAACCTCTCCAGTGACTGTATGGGAAGCCTGAAGTTAGACTGCATGTGTTGATGAACCTAGCAGCTCCCTTCCCTTTATGTTCTCCTGTTGGTTTATGCTGTGCCTTCTCCATTGCTTTATTGTGACTTTTAAATTTAATCCTGTGCAAATGAACCCCAAACTAATAACTATAATATTCAAGTGTGTCTCTCTGCCTCTGACTTAACTGAACGACCTTTCAGGTATCCTGGGGCAAATGGAAAAAGTGCTCAGATCCAGGTTCCCTTGCTTTCAACTATGCTTTTTTACTGCTATCATATACACTTTTTGAAAAAAGCTATTAGAACATCCAGTCCACAAGTTGCAGAAACTGATGTAAATGGTTGATTGGCAATCATAAATGCTTGCTCATCAGTCTAAAAAAATGTGGCATTAAAGATAAGGCTCTACATAGAAATACTGGCTTATGGTACTGCTCAGTTACCCTACTGGAGGGCTTCCCATACTCTGAAATCTTTCAGTTTGGGTGCCTTTTTTTTTCTTTTATGCTATTTTTTTCTTGTGCTCTCACAGTATAAGTTTTCATGAATGAATGATAGAGCTCTACTGAAGAGTTTGTGATCTAGGGTCTTACTCTAAGCTATTTAGAGTTCAGCTTTTAGACAATTTCCACATAGCTGAGGCTAATGATTATATAAATGTGGATCTCTTTTCTAGCTAGTGCCAATTTTTCTTTCTTCTGATACCAACATGCTTTGTGTTCAAAGTAGTGGAAAGGTGTACATGTGTGTGTGTGTATATCTGGGTTCTAAAATCATAGTTTGATTATTGCAAGTTTTTCTAGGGAAATTAGAACAAATGACTGTGTGGTTACATAGGGACAAGAGTAGAATTAAAAAATAATTTTCATAGAAGAATTTACCATGCTCTCTGGTATAATTATTCTTCCATCAAGTAGTTTTTAGGGTCATGGTGAAAAAAAAAAAAACCCCAGACCAACAAAATTGTAATTCATGATGTTTACATGATTCATAATTTATAATGGAAAGGAAAAGGAACATTATGTGAAAAAATGCTATGCACATTTTGGCACAACATTCTACTGGTATATGAATCATGCTTGTCTTTGGTTAACTGAAGGGAAATAATCCCAGTAATGTATGTAAGGCAGTTATGCCCACATGTCTGGGGTTTTTTATATCCAGATTTCAGTGGAAAGAGAGATACTTTTTAAACAGATGGCAAACAAGTCCCTTTCCCCCTAACTACTTAGCAAATTTAATAACATAGCTAATTATAGGACCATGTATGTTAATCCATTCATGTGCTTGCTCCATATATTTAATGTCACAAGACAAAGGGATCTATGGAATTGCTGGGCAATGGCAGCTAAATTACATCCAGACCATATTCCCTCTTTAAGCATACTTTTGAGACTGTATCTCTTGGGATTTCTGTTGGCAATTCAGTACAAAAGCTGATGTAAAATTCTATAGCTGCAGTCTGGAAGTGATGTTAGCAGAAGCTGAAATGCACTCAAAGACTATATTTGCCTGGTCTAAGGTGATGTCCCATGCCACATTTATTCTCAAGGGTAGGAAGGAAGAAGGTGAGGACAGTTGCTCCCAGTGAATTTTCCCCTTGGCCGCTGGCTGTGTTATGGGGCCAAGATGCTGGGCTGTTGGCAGGAGTACCACAACCATCTGATGAGTCTGGAGGACCATTCTCTCCCTCGTTCAGAGCTAATGCATGTCTTTTAATCTATCTGGACCCTCCACTCTGCTACAGAGGACCTGGCCACAACTAATGAAATACTAGACCGAGCCACCATTGATTCCAGCATGTCAAGCACCTACTGAGAGCTGCCTATTGAGGGTCAGCGAGTACGAGGAACCACCTCTGAGACTGTGAAGCATCAGCCCTGTCTTAGCAAGCGGGAGAGAGCATGAGTGCTTCTCGGTGGTGCCTTTCATGGTATTCTGCGTGCGTTACAGCTAAAGCATGTATGACGCCATTCATGCTTTGAAAACATGCCTCTGTGAGGGGAGAGGCGTGCTAATTACCTGTGAGGACAATGGCTCACTTCACTGTGACTGACAGTCTAGAGTACCCTGTACCAATAAAAGCCTGATCTCAAGTGTCAGCTGCTCTGAGTAAACATATATGGGGTTCTTACATCAAAAGCTGTCTGTACAGTAAGGAAAACAAGCTCAGAACCAAACCATCTCTTGGCCAGCCTTATATTTGTCATATGTAAAAGATTTGCCCATCAGGAAAGATCTGGCTGTTTACATCACCCGTTCTTTTTATGTAGAATTCAAAGCATATTACTAAGAAAGTTTAAAAATTCAGGTTAAAAATGTGAAACTTGTAAGAGAAAAGAGTAATACTCTCTGGATCAGGTTAAACACCAAAAAAGGCAGAGAAAATTAAGAGTATTTGAGTTCCATAATCTATGGATCTGCCTACACGTATCTGTTTGCTTCAAGTGCCCTTTGTGATCTGTCAGAATTATTTAAAAACTCCTAAAAATGTATGGAAAAAATTTAGTCACGTATCACAGACTAGCTCAGGAAAGAGAAGAGTCTCATAAATCACAGAGGGATTAAGGTGGGGGTGTGGGGATTCAGAAAACTGAGGGTTGTTGACGTCTGTTTCTATGCAAGTGCCATCCTCACCCTCCAAGTGTAGGGGCGAGGTGTCTTCAGTTCATTTAACCATTGTGACACCCATTCAGTTCCCACAAAATGCAGAAAATTCAAAATATTCATGCTGCAGAAGTGACTGAAAGCTAATCTCCTGTTTGAGTTTCCCTGCTAATTTCCATAATATTGTTAATTTCATAATTAAAATTATTTTCTTCCAGATTTTAACTCTTGGACCTCTCAGAAAGAAAAACTGCAGTGAGTTTACAGCTCCTACATTACCCCTCAGAAATGCAGGGTTTTTCCCCAGCCTATCTGTAAAGCTCCGTGTGGGGTGAAGGTGCTGCTGCTTCGGGCTGGTGCTCACCCTGTTTCTGCTGCAGGCTTGTACCCACAGACCAACAGTCCCAGACTTCTGTGCAAAAGCCTTCACTTGAAAAAACCTTCCAGAAAAGATTTCCACTGGGACCAGTCCAGTGACTCAGCCCTCTCTGCTATTGCTGCCTTTCTCTGGGACACATCCCAACCCATGCCTTCACTCAGAAGGCAACATCCCCTTCCCACAGATGTATTTATCTGAAGTTCCTTGCAATCCTACAACAACCCCTCCCCTGACCTCTATATCCTATATTCTTCCTAAAGTCTGTAGGTTGCTTTTAAAAATAGAGCATGCCCTGGCTGTGTGTCTCACTGGGCAGAGGGCCTACTGCCTGTCATCCTTGATGTCTTTGTTACTACTTGTTTCAGCTGGTTGTTTTCTCGGTATTTAAAGGCTTTGTTGTGTTCCACACTTTCAATTAAGGAGGAAAAATGCTCTCTCTGTTGTAAGAATGAAACTGGCAGTTGTATGCTTTGGTTTGTAGCATAAACAGTTGCACAAGGATCCATTGGCAATCTTCCCTTCACTAAGGAGGCTATCAGCTAAATGTCACAGATGTGTCTGGGTCTTGCCAAGAGCTGGAAATGTACTGGGAAACTTCTGAAAATGCCCTCAATGAAAAAAAAAAAGCTCTCAAGGATGTAGTGGACATGTGCTAGCTGCAGCAGAGGAAGGAGACTCTGCGAGCATATGGTCAGCATCTCCTCTTGTGCATTCCTCCTTACCTCTGGAGTCCTCTTCCTCATGCAAGAGGCTGTGCCTCTCCCTTCACTTGAAGCCAGTCTTCTTCCTCAGCAGCTCGCTTCTTCCGTGTGGCCTATAAAGCTGAGCTTTTCCTCCTCAGTAACAGGATCACAAATAACATAAAACATTAAAAATGCCCTAGCCCCTTGACACCTTCATTATAACTAAAGCAACAGCGTGATCTTATTGCTGGAATGCTTGCCCTCCTTTCCCTCATCACCCATCATCACTTCATGGTTTAACTACAGCCTAATCCTGCAAACACTTCCTACCCAGCAGAGCACTTACCAGCACCTAAGTAGCCCACTGACATTGCTGGATTATTCCAGGTAGTACATTCTAGGAAAGCTAAAGAAGTGTTTGTACCACTGGGCTGTTTGGTTTGCAAGCTCTTGGGGGATATTACCTTTTGTCTATAAAGATGCACGCACACGCACAGTGCTGTATAAATAATTAATAATAACAGAACTCACATCAAACTAGCACATATGGGAATTGGTACCACTGGCTGTTCTGGCTGCTAGAAAGAAAATCACAGAATCAGAGTTTGGAGGAAGCCTCCTGATAGCGTATCTGAATTCATGGTGTTCATCTCATTTTAGGGAAGTGTTTTCTCTTCCTCCGCACAAGAGGAAACATTGAAGGACCTTCACCTGGCAAGAAATGCACAGGAAGCATGTTTTAAGTTTAACCAAAATTTGATTAATATCTCTCAAAGGTAAATTAAAGTTCTTATCACCCTGTGTAACCTTTAATTGCATAAAACAGGAGGTCTGGGTTTTATCAAACTATTGACTCTTTGTGTTAAGATTTCTTTGGCTTTCAGCAATGTTGCGCAAAACTGTTCCTTGGTGAAGGCCTTAAGCAATAAAGTAACTGCTAATTTTATTTCCAATGGACTCAACCTTTTACTTCTCAAATTTCTTGCACCCTGTTCTCTCTGAAATATAATGGAATGAATCTGAATGGATCGAAATGATCAAACAAAAAACTTCCAGGTTAACTGGAAAAACAAAGGCCTCCCTTTCTTTTAATATGATCAAGAAGGAAAATAAACCTAAGCTATTTGTTAGAACACAGTCCCCTCTTGACTTCAGATGCAATCTGGATCCATGAAAATGAGCCTTTTTGTAAAGATACTGAATATGTCATGATCATACATTTCTTAGGCTTACATCACCTGTTGATAAGAGGGAAGTTCATCACTCAAGCACAGTAGTCATGAAAGAAGGTAGTTTCCTTCTCAGTTAGAAGACTTCTGTTTCCTTATGGGGAGGGTGACATACGTACATCACATTCAGCTGCTATACTTTCCATGTGCTTTTGCAAACCAGACTGAATTGTGAGATGCGCAGGCCGAGATTACTACGAAATTTTTTTGCACTGACGGTGTCTTTGAATAGCAGGTAGAATATACTTTTCCACTTTCAAAAAATGCTTTAGCCACCAAAACATGGAAGTCACTGGGCTTCTGTACATCTCCATGGAAACCATTCCATTTTGTACAGAGTAATTAAATATTCAGTGGTTCAGAAAGTATAAAAGTGAACGTGAGTAACTGCCTCTTCATTAGCTAATATTGATATTTCACTATTTTAAGGAAAAATCCTTAGAATACCACACTCTCTCTATCCTACTCTGCAAGTACCTAAGAACAAGGTAATAGAAACAGTATTCCTTTCTTGCTGATTTAGTAAACGCTGAATAGATCTGTTCCAAATTAAGCTGGAGAGATGACACACAGCTTCAGCAGAGACTACTGAGTAAAAAAGCAGATTTTTACTGGCAAGAGTTCCTCCTTCACCAGTACTTTGTATCTTGCCCAAACCAGTAAGAATCCCTGAACATCTACAGGACAGGGTATCCTCTCCTTGGGAGGAAGGGAGCATCCAGCTTCAGAGTCCCAAAGTGTCTGGAGTAGGAAACTGTTCATGTGGCCTATACATGGGAAATCTGGGATACATAGAGGTTTTTCCATAACTAGTTTGTCACAAGTAAGGCACTTAAACATTCGTGTATCTAGAACATAGGTGCTTCTGTTTTCAAATTGGCACACAGATCATTTGTGTACATATATTCACATGTACATAGACACAGAAATATGTGTAGTTTGAATCCATTCACACAGAAACACACAAGTGTATATATAATTTTTAAGTATAGTGTGCATATATAATGATATACATGTTATATATATAAGAAAAAATTAGCTCCATTTTAAAAAACCAGTACCTTTTTACAGATTTTGCAAAACTGCTATTTCGTCTTAATCACTCAACTGAAATATGAAGGACTTCGGTCTGTAGAAAGAACGCAAACCATGTTTTGCTTGGGTAAGGATTCTTAGAGGTTTTTGGTAAATCTCTAAAAATTTAGAAGAAATTAGCAAAAAAAAAATCATGAAAGCTATTAAGTCTCTGATTTCACAAACTCTTGTTCACAAAAATGTTTTCACAATATTTTTGAAATCTGTGTGGAAACTTTTGCTTTGGATCTTGTGCAAATGAAGAATTTAGGAATACCACTGATGCTGAAGGAAGGGACAGAAGTCTACTGCACTTAACCTTCAGGTGCCTGCAAAATCTGCCAGAAAATTTTGTACATAAGGATGTCAATGCCTTTACAGTGTCATTTCTCTTCAACAAGCCACTTATTTTTGTGGGTATTCACAACAGGCTGATAGATCTGCTGGTGTTTCAAAAGCAGTTTCCAAGTGACTCCAAAGGTGATACTCAAGATAATTGTGCCCAGTAACGTGATCCAGTGGGGATCACATTTTCAGAAGGCATCAGAAAATCTCGTTCTTTCTGGTATATTTTAACTAGGTCAGTGCTATTAATATTCTGGCCCTGAGCTGTTTTGTCTATGAGTTAGAAGAAACATTGAAATAGTAGCAACACAGTGCTGTGTTGATCACATGCAACAAGTATTTCACAATAATAAGAGTAGCTGTGTTGAAGTGAGCTGCATAAACTGACTGCACAGCCATAGACTGGGCAACTTTTCTTTTGTAAGGAACTGTTACTTCTCTGTGCTCATGTAACTGTTTACTCCTAACATGTACTGTACATTGGAGCTGTAGTCTCTGCTTACCAGATATCTAACTACACTATTTCTAGTGCATCTGTAAACACTTCCCAACTTTACCAATTATCAGTGCAGTTGAACATTCATTTACCAATAACCCCAGCAATCTAACAGCTGGGGCCTCACTTAATAAGGTTGCGTGTGAAAGCTGGTCAAAGTATAGTTACTGTGCTGCACCTCGGATGGCAACTTCTTCCTCAACAAGAAAAAATTTCTGCAACTCTTTTACTTTGTATTTTGTTTCTGTATAGTAGAAAGTCAAGTTTGGTGTGCATTTTGTCATTTTATAAAATTAAATTGTCATTTTATAAAAATAAAAGGCAAGAAAGTTCAGTTTAAGTACTTGGGTTATCACAGTTGTATTGGATCCAGCTAGCTACATGGCTTGGGGTTACAAGACTGGGTTAAAGTCATGTTCTGCTGAAGTCAGTGGACAAACATCTACTGTCTTCAGCAATGCCTCAATGAGCTCAGTCTTTCAGTTTCAAAAAAAAAGAAATCAGGTCTATTTTAGGCAATAGGTAATCCAATTTTTATCCCACAGACAGATGTCACATTTTGATTTCTTTTTCCCTATCATATTTAAAAATGTCTTCTTTGTTTTGAACCACATGTGAAGACCTCCTATCTTTAAACCCAAATAAATTTTAAAAATTCAAATCTATTTCCAGCTCGGTTCAAATACAGTGAATTGGGGGTGTGGTGGGGGCTGGAAACGGGCAATTTTAAAACCAGGAATTAGATGACATTGACTTTACTCTTATTGCCCTTGAACATTTTCAACAGCTACAAGTGGTTAAGAAAAAAGAAAATCTATGCTGCACGTTTAATATAGTAAATAAGCAGGTTTAGGTGATCTGTTTTACTGCACAAATATATATTTAATATATGGTACTGAGAAGCATAAACTGTTTTATCCATATTAATTTTCTTCTCATTTATTGTGTGCTGTTGGATAAAACTCCATGGGTATTCAGGCTTCCCTAGATCCTGGTTATCATAAATAAAGGAAAATTTGAGCCTTAGACAAGTTATATTTTCAGGTTAGCAACCAGTCTGTTTTGCTTTCCCTCTTCTCATAAATCAATCATTGAGATCTATTTAATTAAGAACAGATTAGAAACATTTTTATTGTTATTTTTTAAATTTCCTTTGTACTGAAGTGCTATGGAGTTAAAACGCCATGCACAAAAGTGCACAGCCAACCATGACTAACTGCATAAAGCAAATAACAAGCTGTATGATCAAAAACAAAAGTCAGTGTCGTTCATGTGGAATAATAGAAATCATACCACCAAAACACTTCATACACGTCTCATCTACCGACGTACACACTTGCTCAGCTCCTATCACGCCTCAGGAATGCAGTTACAAACAAAAAGGGACCTGCAGGAGAGGTAAATACCCAGAGGGGAAGCAGCACTTCCCCGTGTCTCATCCTGATGGTACCTTAGGCTTCAGCTTGGGGTTCATCAGCTGTGAGGAGGGAAAGGCAGAGCAAGCTGTTACTCAGGACATGCTTCTCCCCTTCCAGCTCTTCTAGAGAAGTCCTCGGGGAGCTATGCCAAATATACACATTGAACACTATTGCCCAGGGTAGATAACTTGCCATGTTTGAGCTGGAAAGCTGGTGAAAGACAGTTGCTACCCTTTCTCACTGGTCACAGAACAATGTCCCCCCAAAGCATAAAAAATCATCATGTCACATTGCATTCAGGGCTCTGACATGGTCCCTGTCTTCACTATCATTAAAAATCACCTTCCACTGTCTGCTCAGTTTTCTCAGGGGTTGTAAAGGCCATTCTTGTTTGAGCAAAGAAAATATTACCTGTTTATGGGGTGCAGCTGAGAGTGGGGGAATTGTGGATGTGGCTGGGAGAGGATAAAAAGATTTTACCAAGCATATTTTTTTTATATAGTGTTTTGAAACAAGCAAACAAAACCTCAACTGTCTGCCTATTAACTGGAAAACAAATCCAGTTTAAAATTTTTGCTCAACTCTCACTGCAGGAAGTGGGAAACTTTCTGCTGTTTCATGGGGAATTAGAGTAAGACGAAAAGAAGAGCAACAACAAGCACCACCCACCAATAAAATGCATGTAGTAAAGCACTGTCAGAGAGATCAAGGGGTTTGCATACACTTTAGGAAAGATTAAATTTCATTGTCATTTCAGGCCAAGGAGGAGGATATTCCATATTCCTGGAGTCATTCATCCCAACTACTCCCCTACTGATTTTCAAAATCTGTTGTGATGCAGCCCTTTCCTCATGCTTCAGAGGGGAGAGATGGCAGAGGAAACAAGCTCTCCTGAGGTTCCTCTCTACTGTTATCCAAAGACCCTTTAAAAATGCTGCTGATAAGCGCTAAATATTTTAAATCCTATGACTATGACTTTGATCAGAGGAAATCACATGCCAGTTTAATTCTCGCTAGAATTCAGTGAGGATTTCAGCACCTCTGTAAATCGAAGGTGAATGCTGGGATGGCTGGGGACAGATATCTGCACCCTGTTTTCCAGTTCTGTGGCCCCGATGCTGCCATGTTTTGGATTTGTCAGAAGCAGCACATCTGTCCCTTTGGAAATCAGTGTTACATGTGTCACTGTACAGAAGAGAAACTTCCAGAGTGTGTTGAGTTGTTGACAGGCCAGTGTGCTACTGAAGATGACAACTCAGATATAAAATTAACTGTGTGAATTCCCGTCCTTTGAGTCATATCAGATACCCCATTCACTCAGTGAGGAGCCTTTTCCTGTGCAGGTTCTTAGTTCACTGACCCCTGGAAGGTGTTGAGAAGATTTTCTGAGAGGATACCTGAGAGTCCTATTTTCTCTAGGACATAATTCCTCCTGATTAATGAGTACTATAGCTCCAGAACTGATGACAATTAGTGTTTTGAATCCTTAAAGTGTTGAACACAGTACCATCAATAGTGTGCTAGATAGGCAAACTGCCTATCCTAGGCCTTGTCCCTTATTCCTGCCTTATTCCTAAGCACCAGTTTGCACCTTAGATCCACTTCTGTAAAACATGGCATTTGATCATCTTTGAAAGTGCTCTGAGACACAGGATGAGATGTATAGGATGTGTGCAGAAGAGGGAAATAAGCTATACTTGGTGCTTGGCAAATAGAGATTTGACAAAGACTCTACCTCAAAGAAGGTATAATCTAAAAAATAAAAATAAATTAAAAAATATTAACTGCTGTCAGAAAAGTAAACAACCCTTTTAGAACTAATAATAACATTCAAACATATTGATAGCCTTCCAGGGTCCATCATTAGCTATTTATTAAAGAAAACTAGACATAAAATCTGCTTTGTCCCACATGTACTTATTTTAGGAAGTAAAAAATTTAAAAAATTATCAGGTTACTGGAAGAAAATAAAGTAGTTTTTATATTATCGGATTTAGTTTCTCCCCAGCCTCTTTCAGATACTGGCAGGTCAGGAAATCAGAGGAACAGCTGTGAACCAACAAGACAGAATATTGGAGACAAGTCCACTGGCTGCTGTAACATTTCTGCTGCAAGGATTTCCCTCAAGCTCTTGGAAGGTTGTTAGTGATAATGCCAAACTACATTTAAGGTGCATTCCTGTATATGTGTGTGAATACTCCAGGATTTTCTTTGAGAAAAGAATTGTTGCAGTTGGACAAACTGAAAGCTCTTCCTTGACACAGAAACCTTGGAGGCCTTAATGACACCAAAATGACATCATGGTGTTCAGGTGCAGTATCTTGGTGAGCTGCATACAGAGGTCTTTGTGATGCCATCGGTACCGGTAGGCAGCAGGAATGCTTTCTTCAGATTATTCCAGGAAAAACTCTGTCAGCCTTCATTGGGGGCTCTTTGGTAAAGCTTTTAACCTGTGTGCTTGAAAGGTGCTTTAAGACTGCCATCTATGTGCATTTTACATAAGGCTGCACAGACTTGCTAACTTGTGATTACAACAATCTTTAGTAAACCCTGCATTTGGAAAATAGGAAACTTGCTACTGTATGACCATCCTCCCCCAGTCTGCTTCATGTTTCTACAGTTTTGAGAAAATATGAGCCCCTCAACTCAGTTACTTGCCTTGTCAGAATCAAGCACAGTTTTGACCAGCAAGAGAATTTGAAAAATCAGTTTCATAGAGATACTCTTTCTTTACTGTTGCCCTGATTGGAGGGGCTGAATGAGCCCTCTTGGGCTCAGACAGCTGGTTGCATGCTTTTGGTTGCATTTTGCTCATTTAGAGTGAGGCAAACATCTCTTTGCTGCACTCTACATGCACTGGAGCAAGCCTGGTGCTCAATGCAGAGCCCACCTGTAACAAAGCAACTAATTTGAAGTTTACTGGGCACATTTTTGTGTCTGTAGCTAGAGAATGGCACCCAGCATCAAGCTTCTGAGCAAACCAGTACAAAGGGCTCCTCTGTAGTGATGGGACAGGGAACACACCACAGTGGTTCTGTCAATACCACGGAGACCACACTGCCAGTCTCCTTGTCACATTTTCCCCAGTAAGCACAGATTCTCACCCTTTGGACAGAGTTGTCAAGGAATGGCTTTGCCTCTTCCTTTTGTTCTTATTCTCCATGGGAGGGGACAGTAATGCCTTTTGTATTCTGCATACTAGCAGGTACTGCTAAAACACAGACTGAGCCTGTTTCTGAGCTCTCTGATGAGGTGAAACAGCAGAATTTCTTCTCCAGTTGCCAATTAGGCAGGTAACATATCCCTGAGAAAGATGGTGTGCAAGAGCTAATTATTTTTGTATGCTGCTGCCTGAATAACTTGAGTCTGCCAGGTGCCAAATGGCTCTGGAAATCTCCCAGTTCTGTGGGAACTGAAAGGTTCAGCTTGTTCCTGACTCTTTTATGAAGTCAGACCCAAGAAAACTTCAAAATTCTAGTACAAAGGCTCCTTATCTGCTGGGGGTGAGAGTGAATCATACCCATGAGAAACATGAAGTGGAAAAAAGGAACTCCATCCACTGATTCTGTGAGAACATGAGCCATGCTACCCTAAAAGCCTATGCCAGAGGTGAATCAATGCCACCGTACCTTGCACTATTTCCTTACATTGCTGTTAGTCTACTTTCCTGCATGAGTCACTTGGGTTGTAATCCCTGGTTTACATGTTTCAGCAATCTTGAGCAATGCTGTTGTGACTGTTATGCAGCTGGGAGAAGCTTTATGTTTGTTGCACTAGGTCTGCATAAAATAAAGCATCCATATTTTGGATAAAAATTGACTTAAATGCCAGCATGTCTGGTCTAACACAGTTAGTTTGCTGAAGGTGGTGGCATGACGAAAGGTAGGTTGAACCCTGACTTTGGTGTGGTAGCCAGTCATTTGTTAGTTTGTAATTGTTTTCTTTTCAATTCTTTCTCTTAGTTGTCTACATGTGAATGATAAAGAAAGAGAAGACACTGTCATTGTACACATGAACTGATGTGGTTTTACTGCATTTGGCCACACACTTAAAAGAAATATGCTGGTACAGAGCAGCCACAGGTCTTATCTCTGCTGCCACTCCTTTCACAAAAGAATGATCTTTACATCAACAGTATTCCATCCTTGGCATGGTAATGTTGCAGTCCTCCCTTTTGCTCTTGGTCTGAATGCAGAGATTAAAAACACTCAGTTGATGCAAACGGTAGGTTGATACAACACACAGAATGGGGTGTAGATGTGCTTCACACAACAGAGAGCAGAATCGAAGGGGAAAATGTTGCTTGGAGGCAAGACGCCTCTTTAATTGATTATGGCAAGGAAAATCAAATACCATGTCTGCTTTTTTCCTGTAGTATATCGAGACTGATCATAACTAACATCTGTTCATGTTAAGCAAATACTTGTCATGATTTAAACTTCTGTTTGCATACAACTCTGAGTAGTGCATCTTAAAGTCATACATATTCATATAGAATGAAGAATGCATAATGTCTGCATAAAAAGATAAGCTGTATGACTATATATGAAGACAACAACTACAATTCTCACAGCACTGTCATTGGTTAATTTTAAAATATTCAAGCATTATTTAAAAAACAGTAAGCTGAACTTAAAACTACACTACAAAAAATTGTATAACTGAACCAATGCTGACTTGTTTTCCTCAATATTAATCAATTTTAAAGTTTCTCTTTTTTTTTCTAACACTTTTTTCTAATTAGTTGTTATTTTAACCTCCAGTAACACGATCAGACTTCTTCTGCCTCTGGGTAATTGAGTTATACTCTGATCTTGAGTTCTAAGGGAAATGTTCAATTTTATTTTTTTCCACAGTTGAATAAACAGTACCATGTATACTATCTCCTGTGTTAGAATAGTGTTGTCTTCACATAAGACTCAAATAATGGTATTAGTCATTCATTTCCTTGTACACATACACCCTATTGCGTGTTGACAGGTTTATAAGGATGCAGTGGCAGCCGTGGGTGCTGGGAAGCTCCTAGACGACAGCCTTTGAATCCTTGCAGTCCTGAGCAATGGTGCCTGAGTTAGTCTGTTTATTGTCTGCTTTCTCTCCCAGATGCTTGACTTGTCTGAAAGATTAATACATTAACAAGAGTGGTAAGGTTCAGGGTTGCACATCTTTAAGACATGTTTATTACCAGATGGCACATGAGATTCAAAGGTCACCATGGAAGGTAACATTTTAAAGTGAAACAACAATATTTATGTTCAAATACTATGCTGATGAGATCATATGGAAAAATGTTTCTGATTAAATTAGTTTATAAATAGCCACAATATATCTATTGAAAATTCCAAGTGCCACTTCTAGTCTTACTTCTTTTATTCTATTACTTCCTAATTTATTTAGTAACACAAGACTACCTTCTTACATAAACAGACTAGCAGCTGGAAGAAAAATCTTTACTGGATGGACAATCCCATTTTCTTAAATGAAAATCCAGTGTGAAACTTGCTTCTATTGTTTACTACTTAAAGCCAATATTCCATATCACAGTTTTTTAAGACCTGAAAGAAATTTAAACTTTTAAATTCTCTGAGGTAAAATTCATCTAGCAGTCATAAGGACTTATTGGCAGACAGCTATCCTTATTTACAGGCAATACTATGTGCTACAACACATTTGACAAAAATCATGTTATGCTACTTACACAGAATCCATACAATGAAAAGAAAATCCTTTTCTTTAGCATTCATAGGAGGACTGACTGTCTCATAGCTCATTAGCAAACATTATCTGTAATGCTAAACTTGAAATCGTGTTTATCCTCTCAAATTGTCACAAACTGTATATAAATTCCAGAGGAAATAGTTTTGCACAGGTTTAAAGGGGCAACTAAGCTCTTAATTAACATTTCTTATCTACTATGCCACACAGGCATTAAAATGAAGAGGATTTAAATGGTACTTACTTTTCATGTGATCCGTTCTCAACTTTCATAGCCCCTTCCACTGGATCCAGTCCTTGTTCTGAAAACTGTTTCAAGGCACTTAACGCTGCCTAAAATAAAAATGAGTTGTCAAAAAACCCACTGACACAGCTGTATTAACACCAAATGAAGGAAGGTTTGTGTTTTGATTAACTAAATTTAATTAATTTCCTCTACATCAAAGCCATCTAGGCTGCAGAGTGAATAGAGTGGGTACTCAACCCAGCCTGTGCATGGGTTGAGGATATTTTCTTCTTCCTGAACATATGCGTGACTCCAATTTGTGTCAATTCAAGCTTCATCACCTACATAAAGAACATGATATACTTTCAGTTCTTGCCTTTCTGGCTCTCCAGAAAGCCTCTCCAGTTTCCCTATGTGCTTTCCTAGAACTCACACTTTCCAGAGCTCCTATGGACAAGCTCTTGTCTTGCAAATGTTTGCAGAAGGTGTGAGCAATGGGAAGAGAGTCAGCAGGACACTACTAATACTCCAATATCGGGTCTCAAACATTACAGCCTGATGTCTTATACATATGTAGTGATGTGTGCTGAACAGGGTGAGCCAATATGAAGTGATTATGAAGCATCAGCAATAGAAGAACAATCAGTTTTTCTGTGCAAGTGTGTTCTTCATTGACCACCTTCTCTCTCATCTCCACGAGCCCTGCTTCTTCTTTCCCCTCTACCTCCTTCAGTAAAGGACAAATGATTGTTTTGTAATTAATTTAGCAGAGGTTGATTATGAAACTCTCTGACACTACGTGGCTGACTTTGTAAAAACACCTAGCACAATAAAACAGTTGAGGTCAGTTCTGTCACAAAGGTGAAATGTAAAGCAGCACTGCAAAATGGATTTTGCATTTTAATCACTTCCACCTAAGATGCATTCAGAACTAACAACAGGGGAAAGAAAAGGTAACTTTTTCACAGACTTTGTGCCCTAAGGTAACACCTCAAGCAGTGGAATTGACTGCAGGCCCTATGGTGCTGTTCTTCAAGGTGAAACAACAACTGTTGTTTAGAAAATTGGAAGTTGCTCTCTTCTTAATTGTTGGCATAGAAAGAATCTGTCTCTATCTTCATTTCCCTTAGAGAGGAGATACTCTTCCCAGAACAGGAGCTGCCATTGTAATGAACTACTAGATTTGCTTTTGTACTAATTCTTTGCCTGGATTCTCTCAACAACTCCTTGCCTTGAAAGGTATGTTTATACAACTTAAATATTATTAGACAATGTGTATTTTGGTGAGATGAATAGCAGCACAAAAATTGCCTGGCTGTCCTGAAGTAAAAGACCATGTGTCCCAGATTTGTCTATAGTAAAGAGTAGCTGCTAAAGCTTCAGAAGGCTGTACAAGGTACTGCCACCCATAGTGCATGAAGATAGAATCTTTCTAGTCTGTGAAATTTTATGGGTTTTGCCCTATCAAAAAAACCCCCAAACAAATGGAAAAAAAAAGCGCTAAACATTTTATAAAGTCTCTTGGTAAACCTCAGATTATCACTGTTACTTACAATCCACTCTACCTTTACCATGTGTTCTGGGTCCCCTGTATGACACAGCTAACCTGCTCTCTACTTGCTTCTTCTTCACATCCATTGCAATAATTTTCCCCTTCATCTTAAAACTTCTGCTGCCCTCGTCTTTCTTTTGAACCTTTTTCTATGCAATGGCTAAAGGCTGAGCATCAGCTTCACCTCAATACCAACTCCTCCCTTTACTGGATATTTATTTTTATCACCCATTGAGTTCCACAGAGAGTGAATTCTCTCTTTCCTCATTTCTTCTTGTTTTCTTGACATTTTGATATATTTGCAAGACAAATATATCAAAATATAAGACAGCTCTTTCTCTACCACCTTATAGTGTCCCTTTTAGTTTCAGATGTGCATTCTCAAATCTTGTAAGATCTATAAGGTCTTTCCATCCTTGATCTTGACTGCACAGCAAAATCACTCTTCAATCCCAATAATTTCTGCAGTAGCAACAAGGGTTTTCATGTACTCTCCTCTCAACTTCTCTGTTCCAGTAATCCAACACGTCTTCATCCCAGCTTCTCTCATCTTCTCCTCTCCCTGGGGTCCTTTTCATCACAATGCAAGCTCTACTCGTAATGTGAGGATGGGGAGTGATTTGGATTCCTGTGCTTCCTTGTACTTTAGTTAGCAACTATGAGAACCACACAATCCAATGGATAGAGACTGGCACCCAAGAATCTCCTGTCCTCTCATATTCATTTTTTCCCCGATGCTTATCAGCAAAACTATGAGAATCTCCTTCCTTCTCGTGTATGGTAAATCAAAACCCATTACCAGGTTGCACTGTAAGGAGAGAAGGAAGCTGGGATGCCTGCTCCTCCTACACATATGCTACCTCATATGTTTTTCAACCCACCTTGTTTACTTTTTAATATCCATTCTTAGCTTCCTGGTCTGATGTGTGAACTGTAAACTTGTTGTGGAAGAACTACGTGTTCAGGTTATTTGTTTGTACAGTGACTTGGATAAAAAGGCCCTGGCCATAGCCAGTAAGAAGTAGAGCCAAGTAAAGTTTCATTCAAGCTTAAATCACAGATTGATCATATGATATGTAGAACAGTCTGGTCTTGAATAGGGGTAATTGAAATCCCCAAATCATCAAGAGATTAGTTAGACCAACCCAAACTTCCTAATTCTAGAATTGCTATGAGTATCTCTGTTACTACTGTTTTACTCACAGAAATAGCTATTTGCAAGGCATCCCACATAAATTACAGAGAAGCTTTCAGGGTTGCTTTCCAGCAAAATTGCTTTGGAACTTCCTGGAAGAATATTAGCCACTATGTCAATAGAAACAGATCAAGAGGGTCCCTCTCCTCTTCTAACACCAAGGGAAGAAGTACTACAATATAAAATAATGAATTCGTTGCCAGTAAGCAGGGATCATTACTATACGGGTGTCAATAAAGTAAATATGGAACAATTAGAGGAAACATAAAATGAAAATACGTTTCGAGGTATGTAATGATAAGCATGTTTCATACCAACACAACTTCCAAATGCTAATGCTCGTAACATGGTGCAGTCTCATTTCTCCATCTCACCCTTCTTCAAGCCATGCCTTTCCCAAGCTGAAATGTGATATAAAAGGTAAGATCTCAGATCTATTGTATTTGTGAAACCAAATATCAGAGGGGACAAGCAGCAGGAAAGCAGTCCGGTACCTGTATTCTTGATCTCCCAACTACAGGCATCAGGGTGTTTGTGTGAGCACTGTTGAAGAGTCAACCCTTTACACCATCGCTCACTGTTAGGCTTCTCACCTTTGCTGCTTTCAAAGCCACCACCCTCTCCAAAACTTCGTGCTTCTCACTACTGAATCTCAACTCCCTGCATCTTCTGCCTCAGTCCCATGTCTTCCCCAGGCTACTCCAGTGCCCCTGGTCTCCCCCTCCTTACTACCCACCCTAGAGCGATGACTTCTTTTACAGCAGAGGCAATCACCTCTTCTTCAGAAATCTCTTCCTACTCAAGTCTGAGGTTTTTTCCTGTTGCTGAATGCTCTCCCACCCTGTTGCTCCTAGCTCCCAGAGCTAAACTTTTCTTCACAGGGTTCTCCCAACCTCCTACACCTTACAGTCCCTCTTTATCTTCTAATCTTTATCTTCTTTATCTCCTAATGTGTTCCAGGTTTATATGAGAATCTAATTTCTTTTTCATGGAACCATGTCTTACTCTCCATAAGATACCTGTGGGGGAAGCCTAACTACTTATAACCCAACATTTGCAACAAGATTTGAATTTTGGGAAAGTTTTTTCTCTTTTTAAAATGTCCATTCGTGGGATGTAACTGAAGGGTAGTACAGGAATGGTAGAGAGAGCCTTGCAGTGCACTAAAGACTCCCCCTTTTCTTTCTCCCATAGCCTGCTTATATTTGGAAGGATCAGCAAAGCTAAGAGAAGCATGTGAGTAAACAATACTTTGGATCTTAATAGATGTCTTTAATGTTTCTCCTCTCCTCGTCATGCCCCTAGACAGACATGAAGATGCTGGATTCAGGAAGGAAGCTGGTAGCTGAGAGGCCGTGACCTGAATAGTCAGCAGAGTGACACAGAGCTCAAGTAATCTGCAGTGAAGAAGAGTTACATGCAGACACCAGGCTAATTTAATCCATGATTCAATTCTATTAGTCCCAATAGGTTTACACCACTTGGCTTAAACATAACTTATGAATGGCAGATAACTTGGATTAAATGAAAAGGAAAAAAATAATGGAATATTCGACAGTGAATCTGGTGAACAATTTCCTCTTTTAAAGGCTCAACACTTCCTTCCATTGATATTTTTCTTACAATAGAGCATCTGCACAGATACACAGAAATTTTTCTCTCCCCTGAAGATTTTACAATTGTTTTATGAGCAAAACCCCATAGGTTACAGAACAGATGTCCTTACACATTACTTGTATCACTTGTTTTCTGTGTAGCTACAACAGTGCCAAAAATATGATGCCAACAGGATGCACCGCACTGCTAGCTGTTTGTCTTGGCTGCCATTTCCATTATTAGTATGTGTGTGTATCAGGATGAGGATGGATGTTTCCAGTCATTTTTTAGCTTTCCTCAAGTCAATTGGCAATTAGTAAATAGCACTGAAACTTGTAAATATTCTTCCTGTTTCTCACTCTGGGGATTAAGTGTCTTATAATGACAGTCTAGTAACATTAGATCATTCTTTTAGTAAGAACAGCATACAGGCACTACACTAACCCATGTGCATTTAAGATCACATCCTCATGATAAAATTTTCACATGTTTATTTTAGCACAGTATGTGGTTTGTGTTTTTCCTCTTAAATCTATGTTACATTTCAGCTTATTCCATGAAGCTGAAAATTGTAAAAGTTTGTTGTTCTCCGTGGCCCTTCCAGTTGACTTTACCAAGGAGGTCTAAGACAATCCTAATAAACACACTGCTTGATACTGTTAGTTCACTGGTGATATGTCTCCTAACATTAGTTTTCTAAGTACATAAAAAAACATATTCAGCTTGGCCTTAATCAGTGTTTTCTGAAGACATAAAATTATAGGCAGAAACAGCAAGACTGAATTGTCAGGGTACAGAGAAAGTCATGAAGGATAAAATTTTACTATCTTGAGTAGCTGGGTCTTAGTTCAGGACTAGGTTTGCAGAGTCAAATGACTCATTGTGGTGATACTGCCTATAGTCACATGCCATATACATAAACACGTCTCTGCCTGTTGCCCAAGTTTAAGCTTGAGAACATGTTTGCATACCAGGTTACCAGTGATAGACAGGTATAACTCTAGTCCTTGATTTCAGCTGCAAGTCAAAAGCCTGGACAAGAGCAGAGTTAATGCATGAACAAAACTGGTAACAAGTGTATTTACAAACAAACCAATATTCATTTGTTTTCTAAGTCAAGAGAAAAACTGTCCCCCAAATCAGTGAGTTTCTTCCCCTCTTCCTGACTATTGAGGCCTCAAAAGGCAATGTCAGCTGTGCAATAACATTGCAGCAAAGCTGTCTGCATCAGTAACGAGATGCACTTCATGACTTTTTAATATGTGGATTTAAATTTCACATTTAAAGGCTATTAAAAAAAACACAACAATATCATAGCTGTAGAGGTGGGTTTGCAGGCTCAGTGTCCCAAAACTGATCAACTATTTAAATTTGTATGTATTCAAAATTATTGTTCTCTGTGATTGTTTTTGATTTCTCTTGATGAAGAAAATTTTGACTAAGCTTCCACCTGGCTTTAACTTGACCACACTTGATGCATACAGAAATGCACAAAAGGAAGATATATTTCTTTGTGTAGACTTATATACATACACACAAAGTAGATAAAATTTGACTCCTTAACATATCTACTTAATTCTCTTGGATTTATCAGGTTGGCTACATACAAGCTAAACAGAAACTACATATTGCAAGCAAATCCCTTTTCCCCACAGCTTCTGTTGTAAATGAATTTACTATATAGCAAGCAATAACTTCTGCTAGGATTTTTCACCACTTTCTTCAATCTGGTGAAAATGTGCTGTTCTCTCCAGTTGATTAGATTTCATGTGAACCAATGTTAACATCTGTTTGAAAATTCAGTTCAGAAAGACTTTTCACAGCGCACAGTGTAAACCTTAATTAAATGACTTTAAGCTCTTTCCTCACACAGCTTATGATATGCATGAAAAACACAAGGTTATAATCTGATTAACTCATGTAGTTTACATGGAAATAGCGTTTTCCAAGCTGATTAATCTCTGCACAAAGGCGTAGTCACCTGATAGGCACAAGAGTTAAGGCTACTGATTGCACCTGTTGAGCGAAAGAGCTTGGAGGTTAGGAGGAGTATGTTAACTTCAAGCAAAGAATGATGATTCAGAGATGTAGCTTAGAACAAGTCCCACATAGTAGTTAATGCTGCCCCCAGGCAACTCATGCAGCCAGAATTTCAATGACACACAATCCATGTACTGCCTGACCTTGCAGCTTTCGGGGGTAATCCTAAAGAGAGCATTAACTGTTCTTGAATAATTTTTCCAATATATTAAGCAGAGCTTTTATCAACAACAGCATGCATGTCACCATCTTCTACCTAGTTTTACTGCACATGTGTACTCATTCCTCCATACCTCTTAATATTCCGAGAAGTGAACGGAGTGAAGTACACTATTCAACATGGAATTTTATTTCCATAGGTTTTGATCTTCAACTTAAGTTCATCTACTTTATCTACTTAAGTAAAGGGTAGGTCTCTAACAGTAGGGAGAGTCAATTGGGCATGGCTTGTTTTCACATGTGAACCACCACACTAGAGATCTGACCACCATTGTTGGGACTATGCAATAATTCCAGGAGTAATTAATGGCAATGCATTCTCTCAAAGCCCAAGAAAGAGCTGCATAATCATTTGGGGTGAGACAGTTCTATTGCTTTAAAGGTGATACAATTTTTTCCAGTCACAAAGAGAGAAAAACATGCTGAAAAGCACCTAAATTTAAAAATAATTAAAAGGTATGCTTTTGTATGAAGAGGATTTCATAAATAATATTGAAAGTCAAAACATAATTAAGTTTACACTAGTATAAGAGATTAATCTGGTAAAGAGAGGCTAGTCTAATTGCCAAGTTTAGGTTGTGTTCTTACTCGCGGATGGGAATAAGAGAAGAGAGTATTGCTAAAAGATCTAGATGGGACTTGGACTGTATGGGGCTGGTCTTAATCTGTGTCTTCTCAGACTCCTCCCACACACATATTCTCAGCTGCGAGGCACAACATACTCAAGTGCTACCAAGACTTTTGCCTGCATGGCAATCTATGCTGGAAAACAGTAAGTTGGCACTTCTTCATGAACATCTCAAAAGAGCTTTCAGGTTTAATGTCAGTATCTGCTCAGGTATGTCTACATCCTCGAATGCTGAAGTGAGGTGTGAAAATTTGAACACAGCACCAACAGTTAAAATAAATCTTAAACAAGGCTCTTTTCTCAGATAATTTCAGTATTTTTTTCAGTGTATGTTCTATAGTTTTTGTCTAGAAATCCAGAAGTTCTTTTAAAGTAAATTTATTTCTAAATTTAAAACTTCATATATTTTCTTCAGTTGCTGCAATTTCAAGAACGAATACAGAAAGGATCATGCATCATTGCAGCTTACTTATGAACGTGAAGAAAAATATTATAAAATTAAATTTCCAAGCATTTACACTACATATATACAACAGAATTTCACCAGACAGCAATTAATCTTAATCTTGCTTCTAATTTGAAATCCTTAGACAAAAAGTACTATAATACTAACTTTCATTAGTTAGAGAGAGATAGATATCTAAGTAATATAGGTGCTTTCAATAATTAGAGACTTCCAAATGAGAGCATTTAGATGGCCAATTATTGTATAGGTAGGTAGAGGTTTAAATCATGTCATTGAGACAACACTCAAGCATGATTGAGAAGCTGCAGACAAAAAATTATAGGAGATTTTAAGAAACATGGCTTTAAATGTAAAACTGAAAACAGCAGAATGTATATCCTCAGGCAAAATCCTGCACCAGCACTGAAGAAAGGCCATGAATCACTCTCTCATCACTGATGGCTGGAAAATATCCTTGTCAGCTGTGTTCTCAGAACAATTTGGTTTATTTATTTATTTATTTGTAGGCATTTCTCCACATCACTGCAATAGATTTGCAAGTCTGCTGTCATTAACCCTATATGTATTGCAGGAGATTTTCACCTCTTCATTTTAAAAAGGTGTATTGAGGTTCTCAACTGTGTGAGTTCATGGTGACCTCTAAAATATGCTGCAACATACAATCTGCTTCATTTGTCTGACCTCCACAGTTCCGTCCTGGTTTTGACATCACTGCCATTGCCTTCATTGCATAGGTAGCAGAACATAAATGAAGCAAAGACCATGTTATTCCCAACAAGGGAATGGTCCCTGACCCACATAGTAGTGTAGATGTAGCTAGATCTCTTAGAACAAAATTAATGAGCTCTAAACTGAGCTGTATTTAAACAAGATATAAGTATTTATTCTGTTATTTACATGGTTTTCTTAGGCAAATGCTCATGCAGTGTGGTCAAAAAAAATGGATATTAAAAGATTCATGCATTCATGGAGATCCACACCAAAATTAGTATACAATAATGTTCAAACTATTAATTATTACTCAATGCTTATATCAACATGATTACTTTTTCACTTAGTAAACTGAACTTGTAAAACACACTCACTAATATTTAAATACTTTTTGCCTCTCCTTGCAAATATCCTCTTCTTTGCGAGACAAAATGTCACTAAGGAACAGAGGTAGTTTTATTATTCCTGTTTTTAAAGTGAAGGAAACTGAAGTGAAGAGAGAGTGCATAAGCACATAAAGGGCTGGCCCCAGGTCAGGCAACAAAAGTAAGAATCAGTTTTAGTAGTTTACATGCATTTTGTCATAGCTCAACACAGAAAGAGGGAGATTCTGAAAAAAGGTATTTAACAATAGAAAATCAAAAAAGTCTACGCCACAGCCATTTAATTCAAATGCCTCATGCCTGTCGCTATCACCCATCCAGCTATCATCTTCCCAATAATGCTAGGCACTTTCCATGAAATAGTGGAGAAAAGGACTCCCTTTAGGAGAAGTGGACAGGTAAGAGCCTCTCACACATTTGATTTTCTGGAATATTGTAGAGAGTACTTCCCGCTTCCCCCAATATTTAACAGAACTACCATTTTTTCTTTAAACTTCACATGTTTTTATGTATAAAGACCATATACTTTGATTTAGACATGGGAGCAATTTCCTATATATATCAGGTTCCTTTGTTTTATCAATTTCTGAATGAAAGAATATTTGTTCTCTCATACTGAGACCATTACCTTAAATTCTAAGTGCGTGCCAGTCTAAACATGACTAGAAACTTTGGTTTGAAGACAAAAGCAACAGATTACACTTAATGCAAAGCACTGCCCATTGGCTTCTTGAACCAGTGCATTGTAGCTGGAACAATGAGGGAGTTTAGGACGGTAGATTCTTGCATTACCACATCTGTAATGAAGATCATGTACTAAATTGTATCCTATCTCTGCTTCTGTGTAACTCTACTCCTGTGGCCCTCATACTGGCATTCAGAGAAGGATAATTCCAGAGCCCTAATGACCAATTCCCTTCTTCATTCTCCAAGTCTCATTTTACAAGCATGCATGTACATCCAACAAAGTACCAAATCTAGATTGACAGCTAAAAGCATTATATTTAGCATATATGATATGTACTTAGAAATCTGAGTGTTTCCAAAAGGAAAAAGTTTTTGATTCTGATCTCAGAGTATTTTTACACTGCATTAACTGGTATTTTTCTCCTAATTGAAGTTGATTTAAGTGTTATCAGAGTCAGGCCCAAGAGCTACAAGACAAACTTTTCATCTGAAGTAGTTTGTAATGTAATTTTGTCCTTGCTAACTGTTGATGGCTTGTCCTCATCCCATTTCAACCTACAACCATCAGCTCCTTTAATGGAAGTGTCTATAAAGATCTTCTCTAAAATATGCTTTTGCAGCACACTTAATGTCTTTTAATGTCTTTCCAATTAAATCCAGATGTGAAAAGCTTAAGGAACAGTTCTCAGGACTGAAAAAGATGACATAAATCTTGCAGCTGACAGAGATCCCACTGAGCTCAGTTGGGGAAATTCACAGAGGACTTCTTGTGGGCCAGAAAAGCTGCTGGGTATAAAGACAGATGTGTATACTCCTATTAAAAAAATTTAAATAAAAACTGACTCCTACAATGAGGTATCCACAATTATCAGGGACATTACTAACTCAATCCCTCAATGTGCTGAGCACATCCTGTGCGGTACAGATTTCCCTCATCTTTTCGGGAAGTTTATCAGAGTTGAAGGGGGTCACATCTGTCTGGGAAAGAGCCCTTCACCTTTCAGGACTGCACCTCTTAAACCAGTGTATGGCCTGATACTGGAAAACACTATCTGCCTTACTCTTGTTCTGCTATCAACAGGGAGATAATGTACTCAGCAAAGCCGGACTGCATTTCTGTCCTCTCTCCTTTACCTCCTCCATAATCAAGTCAGCAGATTAAATTGTGGTTTCATTACAGAAGAGTCCCCAAATGTGCTATTAATTCAAAATTCTTACCAGTCTGATGGGAAGTTGGGCATTCTTAGTAGCTGACTACCACTGCTGGGCAAGTGCTGTTTGTCCAGATGTCAATTTGGCGTTTGTTTTGCTGTAATCACTTGTAAACCCTCAGGGCTTTTTTATTTAATTTTTTAATTTTAACAGCAGTGCATTATCTTATTTCACCAATCCCAAATTAAATGTGGGCTCAGATAAAGCCACATCTTTCAGAGGGACAGGAAATACACACACACACAGAGTTCGCATTAAAGAAAGTCTCTAGAAAACTGCCCAATGCTAACAACTTTAATATTTTCCTACCTTCCTGCTACTTACTTACTTATTTTTGATATTAGAAAATTACCCAGACAGATCAACGATTTTTAAAAAGTTACATCCTTGTGAAGCAACAGAAACAAAAAAGGAAATATGTTCCAGGATAGAAGAAAACCTCATTTGTAACTGAAGATTAAGTTTGGGTCCATGTTCATTAGTGACAGGGACTTCATTAGAGACATTTTGGATAGTATTATTTAATTTAACTGCATTTTTCTAATGCCCATAGAGAAGTTTTAGCACAGTTGGTGTCATGAGTGAGTGTATGGAAACATGAAACTAAACACCTAAACTGAAGGATAATCTTATGTACTCAAGTACAACAAGAAGTGATCCAATGTGGGATCTGGACAATAGTGCAGATTTAACACTGAAAGCAGCAGGCTCCTAAATACACACACAAAAGCTCTTGAAGACAAAATTCCTCTGTTTCACAACTTGCTTTATTTTCCACAATGGCCAGCACTTTTCAGACTATCACTCCTGCAGGGTTGAAGGCTGGATCTGACTCCCACCAAAATCACTGCTTCATGACCATCACTCAGGAGACACTAGGAATGCCCTTCCCTTGGAATGAGCTGCTGCTGCCATAAGGATCCCACTCTTGGCTAGCTCAGGGAATGAGCTCAAATCTTTTGCACTTTGCTGCCAGGGACCACCAGGCCAGCTCTGATTTATGGCTTTTTCTTTGCAGTTTTATGATACAAGAATGTTCACTTGTAATTACAACAGCATTTGTTGGCTCCCTGCCTTCACTTGGGTATGCACAACACCATATCCTTCATTCCAGACTTTTTATGTCAGTACCCCAAATTTGAGAAGAAAAGTACATCAGTATTACAAAGGTGCTGCAGACCTTCCTACTGCTTAAAAAACGGACTCATACAAATTTTCTGGGGGACACGCATGACCAGCTGGATAAGACACTCAACTAGGAGTCCAGAGAAGAGCTGGTCAAAATCCTTCATCAGAAAAACACTAAATCAAGAAAAAACTTTTCATGAGAATGTATGACTTTTGAGAAAAGATTTTTTAGATCCAGGATAGACTCTCCAGTCAAAATATCACAGACAAGTGCAATACATAACCACTGTACTTGGTGTGGCACAGTCATATACTTCTTGATTCTTCTCCATGAAGAAAATTCAATAGGTCTCTAGTTTTTTTCAAAGTGAATGAAAATACTTGTACTCTTGATGTATTTGTGGGATAAAAAATCTGTTTCAGTCAAAAGAAAGTGATCCTGCCATTAAGTTGCTGTATCACCTTGAAAAAACACTTAAGCTCAGTATTTTTCAGACATACACTTAGCTC
Source organism: Pseudopipra pipra (assembly GCF_036250125.1). Classification (NCBI taxonomy): domain Eukaryota; kingdom Metazoa; phylum Chordata; class Aves; order Passeriformes; family Pipridae; genus Pseudopipra; species Pseudopipra pipra. Next base: position 32,366,980 of record NC_087549.1, on the reverse strand, counting down.
GTGATTTTGAGATCATCCAGCACTACATTTCCATCGCTTGTGGTTTAAATTTGATTTTGGCATTTTCAGTAGAGGCATGACCTTCTTCAGGGAAAATTCCAGGTATTTTAGATACCATTTAATAGTTAACCGTCAAGCAATTTCCAAGTCTTTTAAACAAAGAATACTTCTGTGTTAGCTTATTTTATAGAGCCATATTTGTCCCATTTTAAGTGGATGTGATTAGGAAGAAACACTAAGCTTAGATTTTTCTACTAAAGGAGAAAAGTTTAAAGCCAATAAACTGTATCTAGGATTTTAGTTGGGAGATGAAATAAAAGGTACTGAATTTTTAACCTAGGTCTGTTGCTCCTGCTGTTAAGCTCCTATACATTCCTTACTAGCCTGTAGCATCCAACAGTCCCTGGCAGTCCCCTCTCAGAGCCTGGCATTAGAGGTGAACTCCAAAATAAAACCACTATTTGGGGAGAGTTAGTGTATGGAAAGCACCACATATGTTCTCACAGAAGGCGGCAAATGAAAAGGTTACTTTTTAAGAAGAGGACTTCTACAGAGTTTTAAAATTTTAGAATAGATGCATAAATTCCAACCTACCATTTGGACCTCAGAATTCTGGCACAATCTGAAAAACGTGGAAGACGCTGCTGAATTTGGTGGACAAAATGAAAGCTATACATTGTCTAGCTTCTTAGTACAGAAAACAAGAGGTTGAGCCTTATGCTTTGACTCAGCTTTCTATCCCAAGTATGAGAATACTTTTCAAGTGCCCCAAAGTTTGTCTTTATTGTACAGCAAGCAGGAAAGGAAACACTTTGGTTTTCTAGCAACAAAACAAATACTGTTTCTGTCCCTCCTATGCCTTTTCAAGCTTATATTCATATTTTTAATATTCTTTTTTCAAAGTAGAATATTTTAACCTGCCTTTTTGCAATACGGGAGCAATAACATGACTTCACTGCTTCTCCTTTTACCTCAAAATCTTGTGAGGGTATTTGGGTATTTTCTTAAGGTGAAATAAAATAACCTGCCTTCAGTGGCTCATCACTCCAGTGATCAAGTTAAATTACAGCATTGCAGAAAAGTCTCATAATACATATTTTTCCCCTGCCTAGTTCAGTGCTGCTATTTTACACACAAATTCAACCATTTCTTTAGCAAATGTGTCTTGAGGTGAAGGATTAGTCTTCACAAAAAATCATTTAAAAGCAGCTACCTTCCTGTGCATTTTGTGAAGTGGTACATGTACTTTTTGTTGGATTATTTTGTATTTTCTATTGCTTGTACATCCCCTTTTTAATGGAAAGGCCAAATTTACCTTAAGATTCAGCTTCTGCTGCTGTTTGTATGGTGATACAAGTAGGAACTGGTTGTGTGCATCTGGATTTGCTCTGCTACTATTTACTTCTGTCTGCTACTGTGGCACAGGCAGGAAAATAAAAAGAGTACTAACGATGTGGGATGGGATGGATCAGGCACTTTCAGTCATCTCCACAATTGCTGTCCTGTGTGCTTCTCTGGTAAGAATGGTATATGTTGGGTACTACGTAGCTCAAAAGTGCTTCAAGACAGACAAGCAGGAACCAGATTTCCTCAAGAACTTTAACTTCTTGAATTCAGGAACCTCTCCAACTGGCAGCTCAGCAATGAAGATTAGACACTTCTTAACTCTGATTAACTGAGCTCTGCAACTATGGACCTGCTTTTACTCCATTTACAGTTACAGTCAAAAATACAGATATATCTCAAAAAACTTTACTGAACAGCTGACTTTTAGTCTGGAAGATCTGCTAACGGCTATTTTATCATTTCATCCTAGCATCTATTATTAAAATTCATTAACCACAGCTGTCAAAAAAAGCTTACTCAAAATCTTGCTAGTTACAAAATAACCTGTCAGGATTAGATTCTAAAAAAAATTCAGGTGCTTACAAATTAGGCGCTGTAAGAGCAAAGTTTTAAATAGCACATCCTTGGAATAAAATCAAAGGTCTAAAGTTAAGTACTCAGTTTCTTTACTCAGCATTAAGAGCAGAGACAGGTTTCTCTGAAGAATGAGCTGAGAAACCTACATGTTGAGTATGGAGCTACCTGCAGGCTGTGAGGTACTCCAAACTTAGAGGTGAACTCCTGGTTGTCTCTGGAGTTCAGCTGCAAAGCCAGGCAGAGACCTTGAAGCTTGGTCAGCTAGTGTCTACAAATACACAATCCTCTTCTCAAGACAGCTGGCTCTTCCAGCTCTCTGACAGGTCTGAGTAGAGCTCACTGTTTTCACTGAGAAGGTGACCACTGGAGAAGTGCATGGAGGTGAGACTCCCCTTTTTGTCAATAGCACAGATGTGAGCACTCTTGTCCAGGGTGTAAGAGATACAGAGTTCATGTTTCTTAGCTTTAGGTCAACAAACTACACATCCTACCTCATAGGTGATGATCTAACCTCTAACTTTACAGATAGGGAAGATTCAGCTGTTGCAGAAAAAATAAGTCAACAAATATGGGTCAAAAAGAAGAAGGAGCCCGACTCCATGGGATAATGATCACAGTAGTTACTGGGCTGTTCTGAGGATCACCCCATGCTCCCTAGATAATTTCTGTTCTTCACCTAATTGATACCTTAACATTAAGTTCAGAAGCGACAAAATCAGGAACTACAATCCAGTACTTCTGATTTTCAGTGGCTTCTTTACCTGTAGTATGCAATAACGTTCCTTCTCATTCTTTCTCTGAGCAATCCTGAGTATTTAAAATTTTTGTTATGTGGTGGCTCTGGTGATCTGCATTTAGACAGTCTCCTGTGACATGTAATTCTGAATACCTTAAGGCTGTGGAAGGAGCAGAGTCTGAGTTCACATTTCCTGAGTAAGTCTATGTTACTGTGAAAAGCATGGAAACCACTAGCAACTACTCCAACCACAGCCAAGAAGAAAAGCCTTCAGGATGCTGTTTCATTTAATATTGTTCTGTATGAGGCATGTTAATTAATATACAGCTATTTCTTAATAAAAGATTTTATTAAGATAAATAATAAAAGTCCTTCACTATTCAACCTCTCTTTATGCAAATGATTCCTATAAGACCACTCATGTATGCAAACCCTTTGAGAAGGTGCCAAGGATCAGGCTACATACAATTTTACTGCACCATGATAGAGTAAAATTAAGTTAGTTAAAGTCAACACACTCAGAATAAAAGCAGAAATACTAATGTAACTTAAATGACAGAAGAGACTAAAACATTATGGCCAGGCTCAGCTCTAAGAATTTAATAATTTTAGCTGTCACATAAACAATACAATCAAAGCATGAAAACACTAGTTTTTTAAGGCTGCTACCAGAAACAGAGAAAAAACATTCATAACGTTATGCATATTACACAGTAATATTCTTCAAGGATGAATAAGACCTAACTGAAACCATGCTTGAGATAACTGCTATGCTATCAAGTTACAGTAAAGAGAAGAGGAGATCAGACTTATTCTTTCCTTCACAATGAAATCAGTATAAACAAATCATATAATGTTTGGACACCAAACTCCTGAAACAAAGAAATCTAGAAAATCTCTTAAAACCACCCACAGACTCCCCATGCTGGTCTGTGATTATACAACTGGAGAAGATCATCCAAACTGTGATGTAAACCAATGTCAGTCTGCAAGGGATAGTACTACAATGGGTCTAACAAAAAATAAAGCAAGTCCCTGGAAGAGCCACCAGTAAGAAATACTTTCATGCTTATCTAACCATTTTCCCTGTAAATGAGGAAAACTTTTTTAAAACTCAGAGAAAGAAGACAACTTAATACCTACTTTTAGGATTCAAGAGACACACTCTCGTTTGTCTTTACTAGACTGCAAAACACAGTCAGCTAAATAAAAATGAGCCTGGGACCAACCAAAAAAGAAAAGACTTCTTAATGCACTTCAATGCCTACTGCTCCTCTAGGAAATCCATTTTGTGCTCATTATTTATTATGTGGAAATATTCACCCTTATTTTTAGAAACATATGCAAAACAGCATATCTTTTTTTGCTATGGACTACTCACAAAAAGAGATCAGATGCTGAAATCCTTTCAGTTCTACCAGGAAAATGCAGTGTTTCTGTAGACTGTATTTCTACCTCAGAACTGTAACTTTACTCCTTGCCTGTCAATTGGAAGCAAACTGTTCTAGATATTAAAAAATATGTGCCTGCCTAGAAGAGATGTGAAAAAGTCTGCCCAGCTCTCCATCTATAGATATTGCCTCAACAGTGTAAACCTCTGTGCACCTCTTAAGTGAGGCTTCACAAGATTCAAGACACACAATATTAAGGATGCTAAAGCAGTAGACTTACCCAGTTGCCCTGAAGGTGGGGTCTATGACCTATCCATTTTTGCCCTGTTTCTACTCAATTTAAGATCACATAAGACTGAAAAGATGTTTTACTGAAATAAGGAGTTAATGATACGATACAAGTTAATGATATGTTCCCCTTTGCAAATGCTGTGACATACCTTTCTTTCTAGATATGCCATAGAGGAATTTGATCATTCGAAGACATTTATGATAGAAACTCACATCATTAAAATCAGCCTGCAAATTGGTTAATTTATATTTCCCTAACATTAATTTCATTCTTGTTTTTAAGCCACAATTGACTGAACTGTAACTTGGTATCAACAATGGGTATTAATCATAAAAAAGAAAACAAAAGAAGCAGTAATGAACTGACAAAGCTTGTTAGTCTTCTCCAGTAAGGGTGCAACAATTAGAAATACAGAGAATTAATATCAATCATTCAAATGCAGTAAAAAAAAAATATCTCTATATAAATAGAAGAAATGAAGAATGGTAGCTGACAAAAACTCAAAAATCTTGGAGAAAAAAATCTAATAATTATTATACTTAACAAATTATGAAAAGAACACTTCTTTAAGAAGATGGCAAAAATATTTTTTACTAAAATGAATAAATTGTAATTCTTAAGAAGGATAGAATCATAGAATCAACCAGGTTGGAAAAGACCTCCGAGATCATCAAGTCCAACCCTTGAAAGAAAGTATCTTCTGCAGGATTTACATAAAGTTTGTTCTTTCATATAGTCATAAATGCTTCTTATATTGCTATATTGCTAATATTTGATCTTTTTTAGGTCTTATTTACAATATCATGCCTGACTAAAAGCTGTGCTACTGGTGTCAGTATTAACAGCAGCTGCACGTTAACAACGCACTTGTACGTGAACAGTGTTTTTCAGGAAACATAAGAAAAAAAGATTCTATCTGTTTTTCATGATCACTACATCTCCCATGTTTTAACTACTGTAATGTTTTAATTGAAGTTTGCCATATATGAAGAGCTAAAGTCAAATAATTTCCCCTAATATTTTTATATGATTTTTCATATGCAATTTTAACATAAAATGTTTATAATTGAATATAAATTATTTTGAATTCTAAAGGCAAAATACAAGAGGAAAAATGTATTTTTTAAAGTTCCATGTTCAGTCAAAGCGTAACTCCCTCCCTCCACTGGAGCTGGGGCAGGAAGCAGTCTTCAATAAATTTCAGAATCATTTGCTGATATTCTCTGTATCACAGTTACAAGTTCACAACATACACTGCATATTTTAATAAACAACATGCTTACTTTGCTAATAATTTCTAAAAAGAGCAAACCACTCCTTTTAACAGCTGCAGTGGCCCAGATGTCACAAAAGCAGAATGCCTTTGCTATGCAGGGGAGGGGCAGGCCTTCCCTTTGCACAAGCACATGGATGTCCCAGCCAGGACCAGCCTTTCACAAGCACATCATGCCTGATGGGGTAAACATGGAATGAATTTATTTGCTTCTGTACCAATGACAAAGGAGTTTCAACCTGGTTTGCTGAGGGGAAAACATGCCTCAGTCTCCCCATTACACTACAGTCCAAATGCTCAGTTTTTCTGATTTGGCAACAGGATCAAGATCTAGCCTTGAAAAACTGACTCCATAGAGAATATGACATGGATATGCCAAATAACAACTTACCAAGTAGTCAGAGCTTTTTGTTTCTGATGAACAGTAATGTTTGGCAGGCAGAGTTGCTGCTCACATTGTTTGGCTTGTGGGAAGGTAATATTTTCTATTGTGGTCCTTTTAAAGCTCTTAATACACTGTTAGACTAAAAAGAGCAGGCAACAAAAGTTCTGATTTCTCCTGGAAAACAGTGAAGTTCCTTCCTTGTAAAACACTGTGGAAGGTCCTAGCTGGTACTAATAGAAACTCCAGCCCTCTGCTTTCCTTGGGAAGCACCAGCACACAGCTCCCAGTCTCCTAAAATTATTAGTGTCTCTGTACCTAATTCACGTTTTTAACCAATTCCCCTCAGCAGTGAAAAAGGAGTCATCACACCCGTTTTACTGCTACTCTGTTTCAGTCTGCAGGTTGCTTTGGCTGACAGGGTGAATCTTATCTCTGGGCATCCAAAGAACTAAGCATGGTGTCCAAGGGGAATGGAAGAAACAGGTTTTTACCTCTAACATCCCGTAACTGGAAAAGGGTAAGCAGAGGGTGAGGTGAGGCTTGAGATCAGACAGAAACTGATCTGTGATCCTCATCATGCAAATGAAGGACTTAGTCATGCAGTTTTCTGTTTGGAGAATGCTACCAGGCAGGAGTAACTTGACAGCTGTGCTCTCATAATAGTCAGCTTGGATTCCTGTATACTCTTCAGTCCTGTACATTGTTTTATTAATTTGCATTCAGATGTAGAAAATTTCATGCACCTGCACTACACAGCAATAAACCCCATATCTACTAAATCTGCCAACACAGAAGCCAATTCAGCTGGTGGAATTATTTGATGTGGTCACTCACTACAAAGTGGGTTGAAAGCATAAACTTCTCTCAAGCCCACCACTGTGGAAATAACTGCAGCATTTTATTGATGTGGGCAGCACCCAAACAAGTACGGGAAATTTTCAGCACACTTGAAAAAAAAGTAACTTTTTAAACAAAGAAACAAAGTTCCTTTGTTCAGCTTTAACACATTTCTTGACTTGTATTACCCACTTCTCCCTTTCCCATTCCCAAGGAAGTTTCCATTAATCATCCCTCTAATGGAAACACTTGTGTCTGATCCCTGAGCAGTGGACACAGGCATAGTCTTGGGCTTACACTGAACAAGAAGCCCAAGGGAAGCCTAGCTGAAAAGTTTGGGAAAGCAAGGATGCCTTTTTAAAATAAACTTTGGAGAGGTCAGTGGAACAGCAAGGGGTCAGCACCAGGCAGCCATTGGGTGGATGGCACAGGAGAAAGACAACAACACTTGTCATTAATTATATCTGTTGGAATGCTACACATTTTCCCCCCCAAGTGGTAGTACTCCAGACATCCAAGCACAATCTCTCCCACGTCCTACTCGACCCCAGACAGGGCACATGCCAAGAAGCTTTCATGCACTAAAAGCCAAGAAGTAGCTAATACAAGCAGAGGTTAAAGAATTTAAATTGTCCCTCCACTTTGAAATATTTTTTCCTTTAGTTCAAGGCCATCCTCATAACTACCTCCTTTACCAGTGAAATACATAATCCCTCAGAGCTAAATATGGCTAGATTTCTGTGCCCCAGCTAACAAAACTCTGACTTTCTTTGGAGAGGAATAACTATGAGGAACTGGACTGCTCAAAAGAAGAACTCCATTCCCCAAACTGATCCTGAAAGATCCTAATACCATGTACCACTTACTTAGATGTATCTGATCTGCAGAGGTGTTTTCTCCTATATACATTTTTTGCAAATTGTCTGCAAATGCCAGAGTGCATCACTACTGGTGATGCTTTTGTAAAACCTGGAACTAACCCTTTTTGTAAACCTAATTTTTTCATAAACAGTACTATCTTTTCTTTTAATAAAAACCCCAATAAATTGTTGGTTGGAGAAGAAATGGCAGGCTAGTAATTAATGAATGGATCCTTCTCACTTAACCCTGAATTTGCCAAGCACATAGTCAAATTTCATTGTCCGTGCAGAGGGAGACAGGTATCTCCAGAGTATGATTTATCCTATCCTAAAAGAATAGGTGGGAGGAATCAACCTCTGGAAATGCTTCTCTCTATATAGAAAAACTCCTAAAATTAGCCCAACCTGGAACCACTGTAGGTGTCTGAAAGGTATACAAGATGCTTTAGAGACTGTTTAGTTTAAGAGGAAACTTTGAGTATTGTAACTCCAGCATAGGAGTTATAGATCATAGAAGTTACAAAATATGGAGTGATATTACCTGTGCACATGGTGAAAATTTCTGCTTTTTTCTGCAGAGTGGCCTAAGATGTCTCAAAATCAGCTTGTGGGTTCTTTAGTGTATATGAAACAAAAAAACAGAACTTGGAGTGGATGGAGTGGGGAAATGTCAAGCCAGACGAGAGAGGGGATGCTCTGTACACTGCAGAATCCTATTTTGCACTAACAGAACTAGACAATAAAAACTTGAGCAAGATTGATCTCTATATGCTAAGACTTGCTAATGGGTTCTGATTATTAAGTGGGGAAGAAAAAAAAGGCCTGCACTGGGGCAGGCTTCACTATAGGCTATACTACTCTGTGGCTCGAGAATAAATTCCCCTACAACGCAAGGAAACTCCCTACCCTAAATCCACATCTGTAAGTTTGCAGTAGAAAATAATATATCTCTGTGTAGAGAACAAGCAGACCTTTAGAGAGAGACAATTCCTCCATCAGATAAAACACCAGACCATGTCTCTGTTTTCATTTGAATGATGTATCCAACAGGGAATATTTAAACTGAGTGTTAATTGTCTGCCCGTTCACGATCCAAGATGAGCTTTGAACCCACAGCCTTAGAGCCCAAGTTAAGTCATCAAATGTTTTTGAGAACTTTTCTTTAACTTTTTCTCTGTAGTTTTCAAGCTTTCATACAGTCATAAAACATGGGAAAAAACAGGCTCACTCTACAAACACAAAATATTGTGGAAGAAAACATATGCTGTGGTAAGACACAGTATCCACAGGAAAGTATTAATCTTTTTTTTTTTTTTACTGGAAAAAAAGGAAAAACTACCCAATGCAGAAAAAGCAGTAGCATTGTAAAAGTAAATTGTTAGATTCATAAAGAGCTCCAGAGTGAATGACAGCATTTTGTTCTTGGAAATCTGTTCTTCAATCCCACAAGAATTGTGGGTTCAGCACTGAATAAGAGAAGTAAGAATAGGGCCTAAGTTGCATATAAGAATTTCAAAAGCAACCTTTCCTGCCCTCCCCTCAGAAAACAACAGCAAACAAGTAAAATAATGAGCCTAGGTGTGTTGATTTAAACCATTTGCAAAATTGCAGTTCTGAGTTGTGCTTGTATTAAGCAGAGCCCGGATGCCAGGCTTCCTCTCCTGTTCTGACTAATTCATCATAGCTAGAAACTGCTTCTGCAGGGTATTAAGAGACAGCCTAAAATACCATGTAAGCACAGTGAATTCACTACTTGAAATCCCAACGAGAAGTGAAAAAGACACCTGATGGAATAATCAATTTCAAAAAGAAGCACTCTTAGGTAGTTGAATTAATTCCTCAGATTTCACCTGAGACCTCATTATGAAAGCAAGTTGGCAGCAAAACACCAGTATGCTTCCTTCAATTTAGCTCCATGCTCTCCTCTGATAATGTGCATTGATTTTCCTGGCCTGCGCTACTTGGACCAGTGATGTAAGCGACAGGTTTGTGAGATTTCTGTTTGGTAGTTATAAACCACATAGATTCATCAATTCACAAAGCTAGAAGGGAATTTGAGTTGGTCTAGTCTGTTCTCCTATGATACTGCTGTCCTTGTGTTTTGACCAGAGAAATCCCATTCTGCTCCACAGAATGTTAGAGACATTTAGAAGCTTCTTTCATGGGTAAGTACTTCTCCGTTCAGAACTCATTCTTTGTCATCTGAATTTGCGTACCTTCAGATGTTTGCTAGTGGTTCTTGTTATGTCCTTCTCAGCTAGATTAAAGAGTCCCTGAGGAACAATTTTTTTTCTTTGTAAGCATTTTTTCTTAAAGAATCAAGTCAGTTCCCAGTTTTTTCCTTTAGACAGCACAGCAAAAGAGCTTCCAAGTCTCTCACCAGAAGGCATTTTCTCCACTTCCTTCAGCCACTTTTTTGTGGCCGTTTTTTGAACTTACCTCAGTGTTTCCATATCCCTTTAAAAATGCTGACATCAGAACTAGATGAATTCTTCAAACATCAGCCATATACAAGGATAAACCTTGTATTTCATAATTATTAGTGACATCCATGTTTAAGTACTGTTATGGGACTTGTTATTCAATTGCCCGCCTTGATCAGTTACTTACAGGCTAAAATTCTCCATTCTGTCAGTATGGCTTTGATCCCTTGTTCCTTGATGATTAATTGTGCAGTTAGCTGAGTCAGGATGGACTTTGTTGAATCAGCAAGGCTTACCACATTGTATTCAACAACTTACCGCCATTTAACATTCTGCTGGTCTTTGTGCTATCAGCAAACATTACCAAGATATGATTTTATGCTTACTTACTTCCAGACCACTGATGAACACACTGCATGTAACCTAAGACTGAAAATTAAAACTGAATTTTGAAGTGGCTTATTTCTGCACGTGTAGAGAAAGAGCAATACATTCTACTGTGCAGTAGAAGACATTCGTCAAGATAACTCAGGATATGCTGTATATATAATAAATTAAAATTCCAGATCACATTTTCTGCCCTAGTCTCCAGTTTTTGTGTAAACTAATGATAGGATTGGAGATATTTATATTTGTCAAGAAAACATTGCAGGCCAAGCTATCTGATTTCTGTGCAGATTATGTACATGGACCCTCCTTTTTGACTCTAGTACGCAGAATGCTCAAAATCCACGGCCTTCTCACACTTCCTTGGCAGATCAGGCTTAAGGACTACATATGGGATCAAAGTCTTGAAATGTGTATATTAGTCTGCCATTCTCAACAGAGTCAGAAAAAGGAAAAAAGAAAAAAATAAGGGATATGTAGCTCACACTTTTGTCATAATGTAAGAATAAGGTTGAAGATTGCCATCAATGTAAGCTATCAAAACTGCAAGCTGGGAGCTTTCACTACTATACACCTTGTTAATGCAGAATACCATATTCTGCTGAACTGAAATATTTGAAAGTTTCCAAAGAGATCTTTCCTAATTGTGGTGCATTGACTCTGGCTGGCATCTAAGACTCACCCAGCTTCTCGCTCCCTCCCCCACAGTGGGATGGGGGAGAGAACTGAAACAGTGAAAGTGAGAAAAACTCATGGATTGATAAAGAGTTTAATAAGTTAAGAAAAGGGAGATAGAACCAGGTGATGCAAAGGCAATCATTACCACCTCCCACCAGCAGACTGATGCTCAGCCACTCTCCAAGTGATGGATACCTACGAAAGATTATTCCCCTGCTTTATTGCTGAACATAATGTTATACAGCATGGAATACCTCCTTGGCCAGCTGGGGTCAGCTGTCCCAGCTGTGTTCCCTCCTGAACTCTTACCCAGACTGCTTGCACTGGGGCAGAGTGAGAAACAGAAAAGGCCTTGACTCTAGGCAAGCACTGTTCAGCAGCAGCTGAAACAGTGGTGTGTTACCAACAGTGGTTTTGTCATAAATCCTAACTGTAGCATCATACAGGATGCTACAAAGAAAATTAACTCCATCTAGATACAGTATACTAGTGGACAACAACAGAGTGATACCAGATATGGAATTCAGATTCTGAAAGCAAGAAGTCAAGTTGCTAACAGCTCTGCTCCAGCTCAAGTGGGTTTTTACTTTATTTGGCTAAAGTTGTAAACAGCTTTATATCCTGAATTCAACAGCCTGAGACTGCAGATTGTTATAACTAACAAAGTTATAAATGCCCACCTCATTTAAACAATACAGTGTTTCTTTCATGAAAATAAAAGCTATCTGTATAATAACTGATAGGACTCTTCACATGAGACAAGGGTTTTTTAAAGCAAGTTGTTCTTCACTGAACTTCTACTACTTTTTTTAAAATAGATTTTACACAAACTGATTTGTCTTTATTGTCTTGCAGTCTTAAACTTCATGCTCTGCCTGCTTCAGTATTTGAAAATCAATTATTTCAAAGTATTAATGTTAATAAGAGTTGGTTGCACAGTTTACCCCAAAAGAGATTGTTCAAAACATTCAAATTGCTGAAATTCTTTAGAGTGGTCTCACATAGAAATAAAAGCAAATACTATACTTATATCTTACTCTTTTATTAGCTTGCCAGCTCATTTTAATTTTCAAAACTCATGTACTTATATACTATGCACTGTATAGTAGCAGCCTGCACTGTCTCAGTGACAGGATATTAAATAGCTTGCACTCTGTTTCCATTTAGTGTAGAAAGGAATCTAGGTCTGTTGTATCCAGAAATGGAATTAAGTTATCAGAGAATATTGATTTCAACATTGAAAAATGATGTGCCTTTGATGAAAAATTTAATTGTGAAATAAACTTAAGGTAAAAATGAAATAGAATGCCATCTGTTAATTTCAAATAAAGTATTGGAAATGAAAGACAAAATCAAGTTCTGAAAATTCAGGTTTCCGCATCATCCTCACTCAACTGTGATGTTATTACTGGCCAAAACAACTTGGTTTTGTTCCCATAGCTTAGCTAAAAGTTTATTTGTTGATATATGATCTCAGAAAAATCTTTCTCTGAGATTGGAAAACAGCTTAGACATCCAGCCCTTCCTTTGGAAAGGTTTTCTAAAGGCTCCATTGCTTTGCTCAGACTTTTGTGTCTGGGCTCATAATCTGGGAAAAGCAAAGCCATGAAACCCTTACAATTATTATTTTATATGAAATGGCCTGTTCTCAGGCTGTTATTCCAACCAGGGTGGCTGGCAAGAGAGATGAGGGTTATACCTACCTAGAGTATAACAGGCTCTTCCCACTAAGCTCCTGAAAGCTGACACACTGTGGATTTTCTATCTTATGAATATCCAGTTTAAGAAGAAAAAAGTATCAGGTAATCCATGAATTTCAGTGATATTGGGATCCCATTACAAGCAGAAATCTTCTAACATTCCATCGCCTGATGTTTCCTTTTTTGTCTTGCAGAGTTCAGATTGTTGAACAGCAGGATTTGAAGTTTGGAGGAAGAAGGTTTGGATACACTGCAATTCTCTGAGATGTGAACACCAGGCAGGAGAACAATCACAGTCCACTGACTTTCAGCCCTCTACAGGGCCAGATCCAGGATATTTCACTCACTTTGATGACTATCCCCAGGGTCTGCACTGGAGCAGTTCCTGGGGAGCACATGATGAATCCCACAGAAGCAGGTACCTGCCTGCTCCAGGGGCCTCGCTGCAATGACTCCCCTGGTCCATCTGCATGGATTATATCTGAGTGGCAAGAAGGCAGGAAGGAAGGCTGCTGGGCACCTGCTTCTTGTTCCTGTATGAAGCTGAGAGTGTGTACCAGTCTCAGGAGCTCAAAAATTCAAAAGTGATTTTCTAAATAGTGAGCTCAAATACTTTTGCCAGTCATATCAAATGGATCCAAAAGTTGGAGGAAGTAGGTAGTAGGGCATCTTATTAATTTGACAGTGCAGATTGATAATTATTTTATTGAGAATTTTGCTCTTTTCTAGACCTGCCAGAAACAGGATATCCTAAATTCAAGGTTTCCACACATGAAGGAAACATCAAATCACACTAAAAATATTCAGGGAAAAGAGCTCTGATTTACAAGTCATATTCAATTCTCATTATTATTTATCAACAGTGTCCATTCTCTAAGAAAAATTTCTAATTCACTGAATCACAGAATATGCTGAGTTGGAAGGGAACCACAAGGATCGTCGAGTCCAACTCCCGGCCCTGCACAGGACCATCCTCAAGAGTCACCATTTGCCCCAGAGTGTTGTCCAAATGCTTCTTGAACTCTGTCAGGCTTGGTGCTGTTAAGTTTGAAGGAAGTACACAGGATGGTTTCGAAAAGTGGCTTTGTGTTCTTTCATTTAATATTAAATCTAGTTTTCTTTTTTTTCCCCCTGAGGAAAGGAGGCCCACTTCTTAATGTTCTCTTGAAATATTTTTTCTCACTAGTTCTGATGAAACTTCACTACTTCTGATGAAGGAGGAAGTGGAAATGCCAACATTTGATGCTGATTCAGAGGCACCCACCACAAGCTGTAAAAGCTGCTGCCTAAAAGAGATTATGTGTTCCTTGAACTATTATACATTTAGGGAGATATGAATAAACTTCCAAATTCCAAAATGATTGAAAAAAAATAGAAATACTCCCACAGGGAAAAAAAAAAAGAACAAAAGAGAAACAATGAAATGGAATCAATTCATGCCAGATTTTGCCAACACATTTTATATGAATAGATGTTAAATGTCCTGGAGTTATTTCTACAACTAGTCTACAAATAAGAAGTGTCAGTACAAGAAAAAATGGGTTTCATCTGCTTACTTTTTAGTTCCAGAACATTTACAAACCTGTAGCAAAGAATCCAAAAAGACTTCCATGTTCAGTAGATTATACAATGAAGAATCAGAAGACTAGTTTGTTCTGCTATAATTTAGAGCAGTATTGAGGCTGATTAAATCACACTAGACGCTGTACAGAGCATGCATAATGTGAAGTCTTCTTTGACCTCATCCTCTGGATCCTACATCAGAAAGTGAAAAATATCTGAAAAGGGACCAATTTTTCAGAGTTTTCTTAGTCAGATATTGTCTATTTTATAGGCATGACTGTCACTTTTTGCTGAGGTTAGTTTCATTGTCATTACTCTCAATCATCTCTTTAAAATACATTTAATAGTTTCAGGACACTATTCTGTTTTTGATAAGAGTAAATTATTATCTACTCCTTCCTTTGAAAGTTCAGACAGAAAGAAAATTTAGAACCTTAATTTCACTAGTCCTTGGCACTTATCAGAGGATTTTTTTAATCAGCAAAGAACCATAGTGGCTGAAAATCTGAATGTAACAATCCAGGAATTACTGAACCAAGCTATTTCATAATATATTGCAGTTCAGTTTCAGTATAACCTTAAGCTTTATTGCATTCTTCTGTTTAGGAGTATATTTGCCTTAGGCATACTATTTTTGACAGTCTAGAGTACATCCTCCATAAACCTAAATTCATATGGTAAGCTCTTATTCTTAAATCCAATTTTATCCTTATTTTGAGGGTAAATATAAAGATAAGGATCAGTTTCTATACTTGCCCTTAGCTTCTTCAGAAAAAGGAATGCAAACTGACAAAGCTTATTTATTTCTACTTATTTTTCTAATTACTTTTCTGCAGTTTGGATCATGATTTCTTCTACTTATACTGGGAGCCTACACATTGCACTATTTCTGCATGACTGCTTGTCAAACAAACACCCCAAACAACAATAAACAGCTCCATTTAATAATTAGAAATTCAGAATTTTTCAGGAGAAACAAGTAAAATACATTTTTTAAATAGAAGGTGACTGAGCTGCAAGTTGGAGTTGTATGCCTCAAATTTAGGAATTGAGACAGCTAGAAGTAAAACGAAGTAAAACAAAGTCCTAAAATAAAGATCAGGACTCACAGTAATAAAGTAAACTTTTAGTAATAAAGCAAACTTTTAGTAATAAAGCATAGTTACACACATTAAATATTCAAAGTTTGTAACATGTTATGTAGCATGTGGCTATACTCTCTAGACATACATCAAAAGTACTTCAGATGATCCTGTTCTGACTAGAAGGAGTTCTGACTACTCACAATTAGCATTAAATGAATAGGGTTTTTTACTAAGGAAGAACAACAAAATTGTATATAGGTAGCTCTGCCTCTGTTTTGGAGGGTCATAAGAAACAGGATGAATGTGAAATACCAGTTTTAATTTACAAACAAGGCAACATTTTAGGTCTTTTTATAAAGATTTTATACACGGTACAGGCAAGAAAACAAAACCTTCACAATGTTGTATGTTAGGAAACGATGCAATTAAGTCGAAGTGACAGTCAAGTTTCTATCTGAAAATTAGGGTGGCTAATCGGGAGCATTGACACCAACTGGTTTTAGCCTCTGCATAAGAACCTGAGGTGGCAGTGACATGCCCTATGGGCCTCTCTCCATGACAAACTTCCTCCTTCGCACACTGCAGAGCAAAGTAGCACTAAAGAATTACTTGAGAGAAAGTCTGTCAGCCCCTATAAATTTGAGCAGAAAGGTCCAGATGATTTTAAGAGAGCAGTACTTGATTTTCTTCTAAGGAAGTTAACATAATGCAGTCCACTTGTTAGGAGCCTGCTGTGGCGAGGTGTTGAGAGCTCTCTAGTTCAATGGGCTGTAGTCAGCGTGGGATGCTGAGCACATTTCAAGTTGCTCCCTGAATCATGCAGGCATCCAATATGCTCACAACAGTTCTAGCAGTCACCCCAAAGATTTGCACATAACCCACGGACACAAAAAAAAGAAGGTTGAAGCATATGGCAAGATTTTTAATTTCTCCGAAAGACATCAGAGAACTTTACATGCAACCACAAAATATTCCATATTCAAATGCTTCAAGGCTGTTTGTAAAAGATCACTGTCATGCTGTGGGATTGATTCTTCTGTCATTCTCCTTTTGCTTTAGTAACCCCCTGCTGAGAATCTGAGTGCACTGGCTCCACAGTTCTTCATGCGATAGCATTTATTGAAAGATACCAGCAAACACAAAGCTGTAGTTGGATGCTATGCAAGTATAACTTCTTCAGATGCTAACGCAGGTATATGTATACAATTCCAATGGTTTGCAGGTTCAGATTTGTCCTGTCATCTACCCAGGCTCTCTGCTTCAGCTTAGTAGTTTTAGAGGTGTGTGTGTTCCCAAATGGGTGATGTGACAGCTGCAAAATTCTGCTCTTGCTCTCAGCCCGTTTGTCCCCTTTCATCTCGTGTGACCAACCAGCCCTGAATATGCTATCTAATCCTAGAAGCTCCTTCTAGGACTAACTTATTGCCAGTTTTGGCCAGACAGCTGCTTTATCTTTCCCTATATCCAGGGCTTGGAAAGTGGTTGCAGCCACTTTGACTGACAACAAGAAGCAAGTTGCCTTACCCTGCTAATCTTTGAGATTGTCACAACAATCCACAGTGTGGAATGTTGATGATATGGTTAAACTCAGATCTTCTGCTCCAAACACAAATGTCCCTTATGCTTTAGGAAAGTCTTTTGTAAATCTTTATCACATCAATGGTTACACAGCTATTTCTCTTGGTGCCAATATCTGCTTAAGTAGTTCCTTGCTTGTTTTCTCTCCACTCCCCCATTCCCATTCCAGACTTTGTGTTGCCCCAGTAATTATGCTGCTACAATTGTCTATCAGGACATATCAATGACCAGCCTACAAATAGTCTGACAGGAAAAAAGTAATTACATTCAGAATTGGTTGGTTTTCCCATCTCATTCTTCCTACAGGCCTGAAGAGTTGCACCAAGACGAGGGGTGGTATGTCAGGTAGTTTCAACACTAACAGATGGTCTGTGCAACCATGCCTGATGAACTACATTAGAAACATGATTCATTGGGAAAGTTAATTCAGTTATACAGGCTGACTCACACCAGGAACCACAGGTGTACTGTGGAATAGTGCAACTATGCTACCCTCTACAGAATACCAAGTCTACGTTGGCAAGATGGCCAAGCCAACCTAACACAGTGTCTAACACACCACCTAACACTGCTAAAATTGGCTGTCCAATCTCTCCCCTCGCACACCAGGAACATGCTCCTGACCTCAGTTTTCCACCACCATCGGCACCTGACTGACCCCCAAAGGGAGTCGTACATCTATTACCATATTTTTATATGGTTCAATTTTTTTCTAGGTCTAGACCTCTAAAATGAGTCCCCACAGGGACAGGTGCCATGCAAAGGAGACAGGGCAGTCATGCAGTTGGGAACAAGATGGAAGTAAAGGGATGAGATTGGCTCTTTTGGTAGCAGCGAGCAATTAAGCTGGTTTAGCTTTGGTGTCAAAGTACCTAATGACTAATGAAACACAAAGAAGTACTACCTGTCTGTCAGTCTTCAGCGAACATAAAAGGGCAGGAACATTCATTTTCCTGGCTTAACATAGTAGCAGGTGTTAGAACAGGGAAAAGAAAGTGGATTAATTTCTGCTGAGATGAGAGGTTTGGGAAGATAACAAGCATGGCTCATTAGCTCCACTAGGGGTAGGGAAGGTGAAGGTGGCTTTTCACCTAGGGGCTTAGGTAAACACAGAATTTTCCAGGAAAGTGCTTTAAGCAGTCAAGCTTGAGAGGAAACATCAGACTAATGTTTCCATCTTAGTTGTCTTTTTAAGTAACAGTGAAGATACATGCTATGAAAATTGCACATATATGATTAATTCTGCTTATACTCTATCCCATGCAGGTTGTCATTTTAAATAGCCTTTTATTGATTCTTTGGTAAAAGGTTTCGGAAATGCAGCTTCTCTCAGTTGATGATTTGACAATATGGAGACTTTGGCAGCGATGCCAACTATAGAGTAAGAAGGGCTTAGAGTAAGATATGGCATCCCACTTAGTCTGAGATTTTCTACTTCTTATAAATGGATGTGCACTAAATGAGAGAGGCTAGGCTGTACAGATGGAGAAAGTCTTGTAATAAAATATTATGGTGCTCGGAAGTATGTTCTTCTACTCTGAATACCTGGATCTAGTGGAAGATGTCCCTGCCTATGGCAGGGAGAGTAGAAATAGATGATCTTTAAGATCCCTTTCAACACAAAAAATTCTATGATTCCATGAATATAGACACAGGAACAGCAACAACAAAGAATTAGCAAAAATTAGAAGAAGATTATTTCTCCCTCCTTCACTTGGCCCACAGCACAGCATCAGCTGGAGGTGGTCATCTGGGAAAAGAAAGACTCAGTTTATACTCTTAAAATTTGTTGTCATTTTTTATCAGAAGTTTTATTTTCTAAATATATGAACAGTTTTAGGAAATTTTAAGGTATAACAGTAAGGTGTATTTGGAATTAAGCTACCCTTAATTAATATGATAGGAGCCTATTTGGTTATACGGTGAGGTACAGGCCCATAGCTCATGCTTCTCACATGTCAACACTGGACATTTTAATTAGCACACATTTTTAAGTAGTTAACTCTTTGACTGGTTATAACACTAAATATAACACTAAATATAACTCTTTCAAGTCAGTGAAGATCCAGTGAATTTAGCTCCAATGTTTGAGGATTCCACAGAGTGTGGCAGGAACTTGGGCCACGGGTGACACTGTGCAGCAAGCACTACCTCTATGGACATACATCCACAACCTTGATGGATATAACCTAATAGGTTATCAAGAGCCTGAGCAGAACTCAGCATGACAGAGGAGCAATTTGTTTAGCTTTGTACCCTGGATATAGGTTTAGCAATACACTGACCACCCCAGTTAGCAGCTTACAGCACTGCAAATGGAGTTGAAGCTAAGTGCTTCTTCACTGGTGACATGCTTTATCATGAAGAAGGTCTGTCAAGACAGTTTTTCCTTTAAATTCTTCTAACCAAAGGTTCAGGGATAAACAACTGCCACTACAAACAGGATGAAACTGTGACTTCTCTCTTATGGAATCCAGCCCTTCAAAGTTTAGATGGTAATTCCAAGTTGTTTTCTTATCCAGTATTGCTTATTCACCTGTTACCGGCCCCACAATGTTTTCATTCAACAGAGAAAAATTTGCTTGATTCCTACCTCTCAACAAACAGAAATTAACTGACTTGCTTGCAACCATGCATGAAGACATTAGACCCAGCTGCTGTATATCTATAGCAGGCCTCAAGTTAAGATTAAAACAGTGCCAAGTAAATTGACCTAACCAGCAGTTTTCTCTGGAAAGAATACTGAACAGGACTGTAATATACCTCCTCTAATTTTCTTGTGTCAGCAGTAAAGATAACATTAGGTATTTGCTTCACATCATTTACGAAGGAAAAAAATGATTTGCATGGGAAAGTGTAGCAAGGAGCTGAAGTGGTAAGGGAAAAGCCCAGTGAAATGCTGGTTTGCAGGAGGGAATCTGGGACAAAAATAGTGAAGGGCATTAAAGCCTTCCCTTCGGTATTCCCTTTGTCCAGAGCTACACCCCACTGTAATGCCGATGCCTAAGAATTGCCTGCACAAAGCAGTTTGGGACAGGCTCTTGCTTCACTTGTGTGACCTTACCCTGGGAGAGAGCTTTCATGGAGTGAGGATTTCACACCATTTCCCCATGCA
The DNA here is from genome assembly GCF_036250125.1 of Pseudopipra pipra. NCBI lineage: Eukaryota > Metazoa > Chordata > Aves > Passeriformes > Pipridae > Pseudopipra > Pseudopipra pipra. The sequence continues at coordinate 32,346,754 of NC_087549.1, read as the reverse complement.
AGCACAGTCCCGGCAGCAGAAAGTCACCGGGTTCCACCCTGAGATTGGGTTTCCGCATGGTCCCTGCAGCCATCATGGCACTGCTGGCAGAGATTACTAATTACGGCCACAAGGGACTGTAGTGCTGACACCTGCCCGCCCAGACAGAAACCTGCAGCTTCCTTCAGAGGGGCCTCCTGCAGACATCACATCTGAACAGCTGTCAATCATCCATGCCCCAGGCCAGATTTGTGCAGATGACCTGCAAGTGAAATACTTCCCCCACTAATCCCTGGTAGCCACCGAGGGCTCTCTTTAACAACATAAGATATCACTGTGTCAAACAGAAATGGTACTGGTTATGAACTGAAAGTTTTGTTTCCTAACAAATATTTATATCAGAGAAGAAGGCAACTCAATCAGTGACCTGTTCTTTGCTTTTAGTTCTCTTTTAGCCCACTGATTCTCAAGACAGCAATAGCTATAGGAATCACAGCTCCCTAGGGCCTGGCAGCTCCACAGTCCAGCAAGTGTGCCATATTACTGTGCCTGAGGTTAGGCCCTGGTGAAAAAAGAGCAGTAAGAAAGCTGAGCAGTGAACATCCAAGGGGACCAGGGATCAAAGGACACTCCATCTTCTGGCTTTGGAGGGGTGATAACAGGACAAGCAAAGTCTGTCTGCTAAATATGGTCTGGAGATGGTATCATCAATGGGGACTTCTTAACCAACACTGAAGGCAAAAACCCAAACCAAAATATGAGCTTGAAAGTATGTTAACGTTTAGCTATTCATAGCCCAGCTGATCTGTCAAGCCATGTACTTGCTCCCTCTGCCAACAAAATTATAAGGATCTAGATACTTGGGATTACATATGAGAGAGAAATTTTAATGAATTCAATATGACACCTTCATGTTGCTTATTTTATATGGCTACTCAAATACATATATTTTAAAAATATAAATGTATTCCTCCTGTGGGGAGACAAAAAAATGGCTATTGGCCTGCTGTTGAAAAACAGCTTATGTGGCAATTTTTAGCTAGATTTGGTTTAAAAATGAACTATGCACTTATAGAAAATGCATATTTTTCTAAAGAGAGACTTTCAAAGAGTCTTTTGAAAATTAGCTATGCATTGGAGCCAAATATTTCACAAAAAGAACTTGGAAACAATATACTGGTATTCTTTCTTGGATTACTCTCAAACGGAGGCTTCTGACTATAATAGTATGCAGCACTTGCATGATAGGGACAATTGCCTTGGAACTGAGAAATCGTTTCTGCAAAGTACTAAAAATGCTGAAGATCAGCACTTTGTGGGTGACACTGCTGATTCTTTCTGGGACTAGTTAGTTGCTCAGACACTCAAGCTGACTTAGTGCTACTGAAGTATTTCAAATGTTAAACATAATCTTCAGATCTTAATACTACTTCAGCAAATGATTGTTCCTTCTAGCATCTACAGATAAATCCTTTAAAGTGCCTTCTGCAACAGACCAGTGTGTGTGAGTATACAAAAATACTTCAAGAAAAGCTACGGATTAACTCTAGGTCAAGGTATGTGTAACATGTAAAACTGTATTTTACTGGAAGCAGTTAAATCTATTGCTTGGGAATGGATGAATTACTTTTATAGAGAAAACACTTACGAAAAAATAATCAGGTAGATGTTTGTGGCTTAACAAGATTTAATGGTAAACGGAGGATCTATTTTAGAAGGCATATATGGACTACATAATTTTACAATGTCTTAGACTGTTTAATTATTCAGAACAATTTAACCACCAGCTTTTCCTACTCAGCTGCAACACTTCTAAAAAAAAGCTAATACTTACACATTAAAGTGATATTCCAGATAAGTAACTAGACTCCAAAAATTTTATGGTGAAGATTTAGAAAAAGATTAGCATAAGTAGCTGTACCGGTGCTGGTTGACTTTCAAATAACTACCCATGGCTTGATTTTTCAGAAAATATTTGCTCAGTTCTGAAAAATCAGTTTCTCTGATGAATTTTTTTTAAACCGAAGCATTTGCGATCACAGGTCACTTGAAAATTTATTCTCACTTCCCACTAACGCTTTTTGATAACTACACTTTTTACACTTCTAACTACTAATAGTGAAACAGCGAAGAGAGAGTTTCTAAAAGTGAATCTTGTCAGCAAATAAATCATTGGTATGCCACTTAAATAGCTTCACTCTTGGCATGCTAAATATTCATGCTCTGATAAGATTTTGGCATGATCCTTTAATTACTCTTGCAAAGAACATGAGTAATTAAATCATGAAGTACTCAGAGTTCTGGGTATTGTTCCCAATCAAAGGCAATATGCCTATATGCAGAACATCACTATTGCTATTACAATGTAAATAAGGCAGTAATTCTCATAAAGAGATACCAAATAAATCACTACAGCATATTAACTCTGCAAACACTAAGTGTTTGGCTTTGTCATTCTCTGAAAATAGGGAATAATAAAAACTCCTTTAAAGTGCCTATATAAAGGCTGAAGAAGTAAGCTGCTTTCCTTACGGGTTTCTCAAACTCTGTTCTACAGCACAATTGGCTTTGTGTGTGTTTGGGGAAAAGGGGTCCAAAAGCTTTGTGAATTATTCAAGAAATCTAGAAGTCTTACAGAGGATGTGTCCCAGAACACTTTGTCCCTGGCTCAGGGCCTCTGCTCAGCAGGACAGACTAAAGGAAAGCATAGTCTGAAGCCCTCTAATTGAGGCCTACTGGTGATTCATTTCTTTGCACGGATCTCCAGCACCCACTTGCTTTCTCCCCATAGGTGCCAGTGTGGATGAAAAGCAGTCTTCTCTGCACTCCTTTTCTTTTGCCGTGCTTTCTTTCCATTCTCTTCTCTCTGGACACATGGATTAGGCGGCTAAAGAATTGGGCTCCAGGCCCCAAACTGTTTTATTCCTGCCTGTAAGTGGGATCCACACACAGAAAATTCTGGGTTATGTATAAGTGACCACCTACCTGTTGGTCCAATACAGAATCACAGGATCACCAAGACTGGAGGAGATCTTCAAGATTACCTAGTCTGATCATCAACCTACAGCCACCATAATCACCCCTAAATCATATCCCCAAGTGCCACATCCAGATGCCTCTTGAACATTTCCAGAGATAGTGACTCCACCAACTCCCTGGGCAGCCTATTTCAATGTCTAACCATTTTTTCAATAATTTTTTTTTCAAACATCTAATCTGAGCCTCCCTGATATAATCTAAGGCAGTTTCCTCTCACCCTTTTACCCGAGACATGGTAGAAAAGACTGACCCCCACCTCACTACAACCTCCTTTCAACCTCTTCCAGACTAAAGCAGTTGCCTCAGCTGCTCTTCCTAAGACTTGTGCTCCAGATCCTTCACCAGCTTCATTGCCCTTCTCTGGATATGCTCCAGTACTTCAATGTCCTTTTTGAAATGAGGGGCCCAAACCTGAACACAACACTTGAGGTGCAGCCTTGCCAGTGCCAAGTATAGGAGGATGATCACTGTACTGGTCCTGCTCACCACACTATTGTTGATACAGGCCAAGATGCCACTGGTTTTCTTGACCACCTGGGCACACTGCTGGCTGATGATCAGCCACCTGTCAAACAGCATTCCCAAGTCCATTTCTTCTGAGCAGCTCTCAGGCCTCTCCTCCCCAAGCCTGTAGCAATGCATGGGGTTGTATAAATGGTTATTTACCATTGTATAAATTCTAGGGAGGGACTATAGTACAGAAACAGATATAAATGCTTAGTGTGGCCCCAGAGCCTGCTCTTGGCAGCTCCCTATTCAGCTACAAACTTATCCAAATTCTGAGAGATCATCAACACTATCTGCTGCTATGCTGTCTATCTGTTGCCAATACAGCCACAGACTGTGGAAAGGAACTGAGAACTGAGGCTAACAACCTAATCCTCAAGTTAAGCCTATTTCATAGAGCTTCAACACTTGATTAGACATAGTCCATGAAACCGTAAAAAACAAAGACTGAAAGACATGAAGGCATTGGCTATGTATTTGCAGTATGGCACAATTTTTACATACATGCTCATTCCATTCCTGTCTAATGCCACTCGCAAGATGGGCATATTCAAAAGAGTCACTCTTTTCCAAGTGTATCCCATTACAAACCCAAAGTTTCATGATAAAGAAAATGGCAAATTGTGAGAATGCTCTGAAAGGCAGCAGAGCCCATGAAGTAGAGCACTGTGCCAGCGTTTATACTTCCAGGTTTGCCATGCCTATGGTGGCTAACTTTTAGAAAGTTGATGAGCATCCTCATCCCTCATTTCCCTATCCATAACATATGCAGAATAATATCAGCTTTTTTGGTAAAGTATTTGAGATAGATATACCAGTAAAAAGGGATATGTGATAGGCAGGTCTGTCTTTTGAAGACAGGAGTTTCACACCTCATACAACCCTCTCTTGTCAGTGGAAAGACTGAAAAAACTCCACACCTTTCAGTTTAAACAAATCTAAACATTCTTAATCCTTGGATCACACCTGGAACTATTTATTACCAAGATCTGATCTTGTGATGGGATTAGTTCAGCCTCAGTATTACAGTAACTCCACTGTGGTTTCACTCATAACAGGGAATAAAAAATACATACTTCTGGAGTTATGTTTCATATTAGATGGTGAGCATATTTGTATGAGCCCTCATTTTCCCATTCGGCTTCAGAGGATCCCATTACAGAGTTTTGCATGGTTACTTTCTACTTCTGCATTGGGTCAAGCTTTCCCCAGGGTACACTTCTAATTCATGGTCTTCTACATTATTATTACCCTTCTGACCTAAATGATTAGCCAAAGTTTGAGGCCCTGAGGGCTGTTTTTATTAGGAGAAGAAAATTATGAAGTCAAGCATCTTTTAGGCATATCCAGTTAAAAAAAACACCTCCAAAGTCACCCACACCCAATTTCACTCCTGTTTCCTTCAATGCAGGAGATAGTAACAAAAAAAATCCCTGCCTTCCCTTCTTGAAGCCTTTTCAGCCAGACTCAGACCTTTGTAGGACTGCCATATTGATTATCTAATTCTTTCTTATTTTCACTTCTTCCTTCGAGTTTTTTGCTATGCTTTTTCTCCTGCTTTATCTGTTTTTCTTTCTTTTGCTTTTGGCTTTCTCTTCCAGATATACTCAATTTCCACATAGATTAATTTAATAGCCAGTCATACCCTTCTTCCTCTCAGTTCAAGTGCCTGAGTGTCCTCACATATGCTTTTGTTTCAGGAGGTGAAATGTGCTAGAATTTAGGGTGGAGGCTGCTATTGTTTGAGCTGCTTCTAGCATGAGCTTACCTGTTCCTTAGAGGAAGGATGTAACATTCACCAAGTTCCATGGTATTTCACCCACAGATGCCACAAGTTCACATTTTTGGAATGCTGTGGAGACCCTTCTGGTTTGCTCACATATCCCACTTCAGAGTCTGAAGGCAAACAACACTTCTGCTGGTTGTACCAGGGGAGTGAGTGAAGGCAGCAGTCCTGTCCTCCCCCAGCCTCCTCTCCCTCGCTGCTTGCAGGATAAACAGCTGTAATAGCTCAAAGGAAAGTGTGGTAGAGTGTCAGGAATGAGAAGTCAGGAGTGGGGGAAAGGCAGGACAGCGCTTTTGGCACTGGTGTCAGTGCACCTGGCTTGAAGTATTCATTAAATTAGCCTCATCCATTGAAATATCCCTAAACTCTGAGCAAGCAGAAATGCTTGTATAGTGGATCCCAGTAGTTGCCAGTTCTAATCTGAGAATTTGGATAGGATTGGCATGGAAAAGCTGTGAATTTTTAAATTATGGCAGTTACATAGAGTAGCATAAGGGTCTCAATGCTTTCTGCCTGTCATAGTTAAATATCTATCCAAATGAATTACAGAATATAACAGGAAACCTGCTGATGATGAATTCTACCATGATCCTACGCTGACACAAGGGGGTTTTGGTCTTTCACAGTCTTAGCAGCTGGAACCTTAAAAATTTTAAGAAGACCACTGTGAAAGAGAGGTACAATTTAGAGTGACTTGCCCAACATTAACAGTGGCATTTGTGGCACAGCACCCACATACCCATTTCCTAGCCCCCCTGATCCCAGTGCTTTCCTCACAGCTGGAGTCCAACTATTATCTTGTGTCAATAAGCTGTGAAAACAGCTATAGAGAAACATATCAGAGAATGCCCTGCTATTATTTCCTCTTGCAGATGCACATTTTCAAATAAAACTCCAGCATCAGTTCTTGAGGCAATATATGCAGCATTCTCTAAACTGCTTAAGCAGTTGTGCTATACCTATAACCCCAATCTATAACACAAATATTAAAGCAGAAAAAGCATGCATAAAATCTATATTACCACATTAATCTCAAAAGGACTTTTGGCTAATATAAAATTCAGTATCATCTTCATTGATGGTTCAGGGAAATAAAGTTGTAATAAATTGCCACAAGGCAAAGTACTAATGATTGAATGAGGCTACGCAATTAAGATGTAACTTTTTAAATCACCTTTGAGGTTAAATGTAGAAGAATTATGAGTAAAAGGGCAATTAAATGCCAGACTTTTCAATCTCAGGTCTCCTCATCAAAGATTCAGTTACCTAAATTGTTTTTCACTCTTTAGAGGAAGAGCTGGGTGTAACAATATTTCATGCCCCACAAGAGGAAGTAAAGAATACTCTTTCAAACAAAAGCATTACCAGGCTATCAAAATCTTAACAAAGAAAAATAAACTGATCAAGACTGATCTACCATGGCTCTCAAGTTCCCGAATTCCTAAATGTTAACATTAGGTGATAAAAGGGAAAAGAAGTGTAAAATGTAGCCATTATCATCTTCATATCGCAACTTCAAGTAATATATATCTTAATGAAAGGTGAGTTGCATGGGCAGTCCATTTGATATTTCTGTAACTTTCTATATAATTTCACATGGTGTCTTTAAAAATACTTTCCTTTTGAAATAGTTTAGGATTTATTTTTGAAGAGAAAAATGGATTCACTTATGCTCTGATTCTGCTTATATGTCTGACTGACTTTGAGCAAAACTATTCAAATTTAAGTGTATTCAAGACTGTCAAGCCAATTTAAATTTTTTTCAAGGCACATATGAAAAATCTAATACTTATTGACTGAAAAACTAAACTAGTGCCAATCTACAATCATTCATGAAAGTTACAGAAATATGCTATGCATAGTATTGAAAATAGTAACCTTCTTCTTAATTTTTTTTCTTTTTCCAAATGATGATGTGCTACTACATTGGTATAAATCAGTATCAGAATTTTGTATTGTTATATCATATCCATCCAAAGTTTCCAAGGCATGTTAAGATGGAGCAATTTAACAGCCTGACTTGTTTTGTGAGGTTTTGTGCCCCTATCTCTAGCACGAAAAGAATGGGAGACATAAGAAGTTTCTCACCCAAGATCAGTAATATTTCTATTTCTGCACTGTAAGATTTAGGCTACTATATCTGCATCATATAAACAAATAAAGACCACATGCAATTTTCCCTTGGGCAGAATGAAAAAGGGAGAAAAGAAAGAAGAGAAATAAGCATATTTGACAGATGCTAGTCACATCATTTACTACATGGTAAGCTGTTAGAAGGCGTATCTATTTCAAAACAACTAAATAAATTCAAAATTCACACCAGTTTGTTGCAAGAGCTCACAGTTTTTATTTTAGACTTGGAATGTGCTATTTTGCTCTAACTTAAAATAGCCATACACAACCCTCCTTTAAAAAATACCACACTGAAAAATGTTCCCTTAAAATACACAAGACAAAACTGATTCTCTTAGTGACTGAAGTGAAATCAAAGTATCTCTAAATAAAAAATTACTTAAAGAGTGGATAGAAGAGTTTAGGAAGATGGGAGGAAAAGAAGTATATTAAAATGCTGTGCTTTTTACCTTATGCAAAATAGACATCTTTATCCTCTCTCCATTTACACCACTAATGCTGTAGCAACAGTTGCAACTGTACTGTATGAGTTTCACTGTACATCAGTTTAAGTAATTAATGTTATTTACTACTGCCATTCTCATCAGAGTGAAAAATCAGTTTTCTGGCTTTCCATAAAGCCTCCTCCTAGAGCCTCCTCCTAGAGCTGTTTACAAGAGCCTTTCCAGCTTAACATTTCTGAGATATGTAGGCAGCTTTCCTGACACATGGAAAAGAGTGCGAATTACTGGAGTATCCAGCATCATAAAACACGGTCACTGATATAAAACTGAAAATGTACATACCAGCTTTTTATTGTGCGTTTACAGCCCAATTCAAGTTTATGAATAAAGTTTCATTAAAAGTTGAATTACTGCATATTGGATGCACTGGCATTATATTAACACTAAACCAAAAACCAGAATCAACTTCATTTCTCTTGGCTCTACATAATGGAGCTTCTCTCTGTACATCTGTAATTTTTAAAAATTCCTCCTGCTTCTACAACAACCTTCTGCTAATTTTCTTCAATTTTCTGCTCCACTAACTTAAAAGTCATTTCCTTAAGAAAACAGATGACAGACAACCTGAGTGACTGATTATATTGTGCCATCACTTTGTTTTTTCTCTGAGGCCTTGGTTTAAGAGGATGGATGTTAGTGTAAATGACAGAAAGGGGAGCTTCGCATAGGATTTCAGTTCTGTTCAAAGACAAGCTAATGCAACCTTGCTGAGGTGCAATCAACTTGACAAATGGATGCTGTGCAGCCCTGTGCCTCCCACTGAAACCCGAGAGTCTGATTTACACAATATTCCCCCTGTAAACGGAGGGAAGCCCAAATTCCAATCAGACTTAACGCTGCTCGGCTGTATAATGGGTTGATCTGATAATTCCTCCCATATAATGAAATCTGATAATAGTGGGAAAAAATACATCAGAGAGAATGGAATACATTAATGAACTTGTAAAAATACACTTAAGTCTTAACAGATTTAATAAACAGAGGAAGGATGGCTCAAACCAGGAGTCTTCATATGTGGTCAGCAGTTCTCGGGTTTAACAATAAAGCTGACTGAAAATACAGAGTTTCTATTTACAATTGACTACATTCACCACACCTTTTTTCAGATGGCCAGGAAATGAAAAAAAAAAAGCATTTAAATATCAAAGTGAGCTTTGTAATATGTTTACATGTCTTGCCTTGTTCTGTTTTCCCTTCAAACTAAACTAATTCTATGATACAAGCTGTTTTCTCAGGGAAATGTGAGTCAGATAGAAATGTTTTCCTACCCAAAAAACAGAGTTTCACTTACTGACTGGAAAGAATAGGAAACATTTGCTTTTAGACTTTTAAGATATTTTTTTGGACTTTAAAAACAAAGACAATTCCATTTCAAAACGCTTTTTGCACAAGTTAGACAGCTGGCACAAAAATTAACTGAATGTTTACACTACAAAAATGTCTCAGAAATCTCTATTAACATCAGTGGATTTTGTGTATTGTAATAAACTACTCAGATGGTCATTGTTCTCTACAAATAAATATTTTGCCTTAGCAGCTACAGTTGCGACCAGAAGCTGTTCTCACACATCTACAAGTTGAGTAGTGCAGGATTTTTAGGGTTTTATTTACTTTGCTGTTGTCACAAATAAAAGAAAAAAAGAAAAAACTTAGGCAAACATTTCATGCTGAAGTGAATGGATTTCAACAGCTGCTGATTTGGTGACATCGAGAACCCCAGTGGAGATGTCCTGCTGAATTAACGTCTTGGAAATGTTAAAAAGAAACTTCAAACAGCCCTTGTTTAGCAGGCGGTCGAGGCTCGCTCTCGGTGGGGATCATGTGAAGACTAGCAGAGCAGTCACTCAGTCATGAATCAGACTTGTCAATAGTTGCCTATTTTCTCAACAGGTGTCTCAATCACACGTCATAATCCTTCCCCCCACAGGCTTCTGTTTAACAGAAATGGCTATTGCACAGGACACTGGTTTTCCTTGTATGAGACATATACTGACTTCTTAATAAGCAGCTCCCTCCTCCAGCCTCTACTGAGCTTTATACTTGGTATAAACATGTCTCTCTCGCCTGTGTGAGCTAGCAGGAAAAGAACGAGAGCTGTAACACAGGAGCAAGGAAGCTTTTAATCCTTTGTTATTGCTGAAGATAAGCACGGCAAACACCGAGCGATCATTCGCTGTTTTGTCAGATAAATATGAAGGGCTGTTACATTGAGGTACCCTTTGTGAATCCCTACACATTTGGTACTTGGACAGAAAAAGGCCTCACTGACATAAAAGATCTTTCTGTAACTGAAGATGTAGGGAAGTGTTTCACATTAACTAAATAAAAAAATTTAAAAGTTTAAATTAAAAACCCAGGAAGCCATTTTCAAGTAGGTTTTTGTTGGTTTTTTTTGGGGTTTCTTGTGGGTTTTTTTTTTTTGAATAACTAGCTTTCAATCATGACTTTTTGCAGAATTTTTTGTTATTAATTTTCTTAAGTTTTGAAATCCTCATTTCTTTTATAGGACTCACACCCCCAGGTAATTACAGAAGTAAATCAAGTCCTCTGGGTCCCAGATGTCAGAATCCTGAAGAAATACAAGTATTAACAGAAAATTTTAAATTACATACAGTTTTTACCCTATAGAAAAGTGCTTATGTCTGTGCTAATATCTGTGCTCTTTGAACCACATCAGTATTGAGCAAAACAAAAAGATTTTAAGAAAATTTTCTTTGCTTTTCTATCAAAAAAGCAACAAACCAGTAAATATTGTACAAAGCATATTAAGCTTGTACAAATTATATAATTTATAATGTATCACCAAACTACTTTGGGCTTCCTCTTGTTACCTTTATTTTCCAATTTTACCTATTATATGTACACAAAATACTGATGAGCTGAAGTAATCTTCTGTATTTCTAGGCCAGTCTCTTCTTGTATCAGTGGAAGAAGTATGCTCATAAGATAATGTGGGCTGGTTAGTAGCAGCATGCTTCACTTTTGTAGTAACAGCTCCTGTAGAAACTACAGCTTCTACATGACTTGCAAATTAAACACAAAAGGAGATTTACAAAAAAATATATCAGCTTTATGCAATGTTTTGAGATCATAAGCTCCCTTGTATCAGACTTTATAAAAAAGTTCCCTAAGGAAGGTAAACTCTGCAAATGTAGCATACAACATAATAACTTCCAAATACCTTTGAAATTCATGTCAAATGAAGTTAGACAGTAAAACTAGTGTAGTTTGATCATTTCAGCTGTATGTCAAAATTCTTCCACATTGCTGAATAACATGAAAGTGCAGCACCAGTTTCTGTCACCCTCAATTTAAAAACTTTTGATATACTACCTTTGAGCATGGAGTTGTTTAAATACTATCTCTAACATCAGTAAACTGCATGTACCACCTGCACCAGGACTTGAATTACTGAAACACAACACTACACAACTAAAGAGATCTTCTCAGATTTCAGCAGAAAAAAACATTGTTCTGAAGAAATTTATATCAAAAGAAAATATTTCAATTATATTTCAAATGTGAAATATAATTTGTGTATTTGATGTATACTCAGATTATTACTTTATACTGGATACACCACAATGACAAGGTATTTTAAATATGTTGACAGACACCTATAGTCTGGGCCAGGTCTTGAAAATGCAGTGCAAGTGAATGACTTGACATACAAGTTACTCCTGTGAATTAATTTTAACTACTCACGAGTGCTTTGTAATGACATAGATATTTTTGTAATTTGTGTAAGAATGAATATAAAATATATACATTACTTACTATATTGTACAGACAGCATGTCAGTGCATTCTTTTCTCTTTGCTCTAGGGTAAGTTGTAAGAACTCTGTTCTTACTCATAGTCCTAATTTTATTTTATTCAACATTGTATAAGTATTTTGACATAAGACTGGATTAATCAATTGGTTTCAACAGCATTGCTCAGATGCGTGCTGCTTCCTGCACATTTGTAGACAGAAAACATGAATTTTTCAAGTTTTATTTTCTCTGTAATTTTTGACACTATGTAAAGATACTATGCAGAGAATATGCCAGAAGATTATTTAGAAAACACAAATACAATCTCAGCAAACGCAACCTTTAATGACATTTACTTACAAAACTTGCCGGACAGTGATTGATTGTTTCTGAATGGGAGCCCAGCCTCATACAAACCACATTCATCAAAAGCATCCTGATCATACCACCATATTAACATTTTGAACTTTACTCCCAATACTTAAGGAATAGAACTTGTGAAATAATCAAATTTAGGGGAAATTGACTCTTGTTTTTTATGTATAATGATCTACATTCAACACAGATAATGCATTCTTGCTGCACTCTCTGCTTTTCTCCTAAGCAAACAGTAAGAATTGATAAAAAAGAACCTATTTTGGAGTAAACCCCCAATGTTGACATGTAATCATTATAAAATGGAACTTTCAAAGGATAATCAGCAATGATGCAAATTCCATCTCATTCAGATGCAGCTCATTTATTCCAGAAAATGGACAAAATTATAATATTACTATCAAAAGTAACACAAAGGCTACAACAGCAAATGCTTAGACAGTCAGAATGATATCAAGAAAGAGGAAAGTGCTATTACCAGTAGGGATAGCATTGATATACTAGAACTTGACGATGCTTAGCCCTAACTCCGAAGTTTAAAGGTATATTGACAGATTAGATGTTTCTGAAAAAGAATAAGGTAAGTATGTAAAATCTTCCCTGTATGTCAAGACTAAATAAGTTTAAGTTATTCTGCCTACGAGACAAGGTGTGGGTAAACTAACAATGGACCTGCAATACCCACGATGAGAGAGATTTGCAGGGAGATATCTCAAAAGTAACAAAGACAAAACCAAGATCTTGTAAACGGTAGAGGAAGGTCAGATTAGAAGAAAGGTGCACAACTTCTCCCAGACTACAGTAGAGTAAGAGTGATACTGAGACTTTTTTCTGTCAGACAAGGAATGGAATGGAAACTTCAGCTGAAAACTCTGAAACCTTTAGCAAGTCTCCAGAGCCAACGCACTACCTCAGTGTACTTACACTGTCCATTTCATGACTTGAAAGAACCTTCCAACTTCTTCGTATAACAGAAACCAAAGCACAACACCTGCTTATGCCATCTTAGCTGGCGACTTGGCTTGCTTACCTTCTAATTTCAATTTGAAATGAAAAACATGGTTAGGAATGCAGAAGTTTGTAACATACGACCTAGAATCTTGTTCCATCTGATAAAGACCATCCCCATCAAAACTGTACTCTTGATCAAAATGTCAGTCAAATAACAGTCTTTGATACTCTGGGCTGCCACTCTCTCAATTGTGAATGATTTGTGATTTGGAACAAGGTTTTAGAAGGTAGATATACAAGGGAAGTAAGAGGCATTGCTCAAAATGAGACCCATGATACACTAGCTCTTCAATATACATCCCAGCACACTTATCTATTCTCAGGACAAGGGTCATGGATTCCTGTAATTTTGACAATGAGCCTTTACTTTTCTATGCTTCTCTTCACCTCTTTTTCTAAAATTATGAACAAAATTTCCCCCTTCAGTCACTTTTGGCCAGCAGGAGGCAATGAGCATGCAACTGCCAGCTACAAAGTTTTGTAAAAGAAAGAGTAAAAGAGAGTTCAAAATACAAATTACTTATTCTACAAAAAAAATCATGAGATGGCTGGAAACTCCAGCTTTCATGGACTTTGGGCATTAAAAACTAACAGAGGAACATCAGTTCTTAATATGACTGTGTTCAAAGGTACAGTGTTTTACTCTCATGCACTTAAACAAGAGCCCAGTCAAAACAAAGATGGGATCCTACACCCAGGTGATGTACCTACATTTGGTATTTCACTTCAGATCAACCTCCATTCACATCAGTTGGACTTGCATGTCTGCTTCTGTACACTTGCACAGACCAAGCCTCAGGCAATCTAACAGGACAACTCATATACAGACCTACATGAGTATGAAAATGTTTACAACATCAGGACATTTGGTCAGAATTTCCTAATGAACTAATGATTTAAAAGTTCTGGGTGCTCTTTGTTTCTGAATACCATAGCATTAGGTATCTCAAATCAGAAATCTGGAATTAGAGGGTATATTTGAAATGTAGCCTTTAATTTTTCTCACAAGGTCTTGTTTGTTTAGACTTTGGATCACTGTCTGTATTATTTCTGAAGCCTCATGACTAACCTTTAACTTTACTAAAATTGTTCAGACATCATGAGTGCTACTACATTGTTACACATGGCACTGTCCTTAAGCTGCTGAGGGAACATATCTTGCCAAAATACCTCAGCAAGTGATGACGACCTTTGAAACAACTTCTGGCAGGCTGTTACATCATACTGTTCCCTACCTTCTCACGCTTTTTTTCATTAAAATAAGTCTTTCAAGCAAATAATATATTCTCTTTCTATAATCTTTCACACTACTTTAAAAAGCTATCCTTTTTTATGTAATCAAAACAGTCTCCAATACCTTTTAATCACTTAGCTTTTCCTTGTCTAAAGTTGAAAGCTTATTGAAATTATCACTTTCCTCACCGCCATGATCAGAAACTAGATGTTTCTTAGGATATTCCATAATTTCATCAAGTTCTATACTTCCTGTTTTTCCAACTGGATTCAGTACTGTTCTCTTCCACTGCTTATTTTGTCACATTTCCCAAGTTTTACTATAATCCAGTGCTTGTTATATTGATGTATGTTCTAGAGGCTATTGAGATATGAAGCGCTCTTGGCACGTTATCCTAAAAGGCATATCTTGTCCACAGAAAACAATCTGCTTTTGAAGTTAACACTTAGCTTGCTACTCTTCCTTTCAGTGATATTCATTGATATAAAGTATAACTGTGACAATTTGATTTGGTCATTGGCTTAATGCAAGTTATTTTGAGTTTTGGCAGGTAAATAAAGTCCTGCTGTCTACTCAACTTCGACTTGCCAACACTGTTAGGACAGGAAGATGTATGTCTAAACGTATTGAAACACAGATTCACAAGGCAGATATAGTGTGACCAGTATGACCCAAAAAGTGTATTAAAGCAACCATTTCTCTAGCTGAAGAACTAAGACGTATTGCATTTAAAAAGAGTGTGTTGAGGGTAAAGTGTGGACGTCCTTTGCCACACTGCTCAGCTGACTCTTTGAGGAGCTCCTTTGCTTCTAAAAACGCGGTCATGAACTCCCCTCAACAGTGAAAGTTACTTTCACTGAGCAACTCCACCATAATCAAGATGTCAGCTTTTGCTTTTATCTTTCATATTTGATTACAACTCTGTTACAACATTTGCTAAAGAGGAAAACTAGGAGTCCAAATTTCAACGTTTCTTTACAATTCCAACTACTGTTCTTTACTGAATGTTGGTCATTTAACCCTCAGAAGCACTTTGACCTGAAGAGTGACACAAAGCCATCAGAAATAGGAAGGATGCAGCCAAAATTTTTATTTTTCAGGATATTATACATACTTCTTTTATTCCAATTAAAAGTCACAGCAAAACAGTCTTTATGAGAAGCGTATGAATTTCGACTCTTTCCATCGACATTCATCTCAGGTGTTACCTTTTCTGAATGCAAAATGATTCATTTAAAAGTGTAACAAAATATATATTGTCCCAAACACAAATTCCTTACACTCTACTAAACACAGACAGGGATGGCTAGAGGCTACAAATCTTTAGGTTCTCCACTGATGCATAAACTAAACAAAAAAGACAACCTTACTTGTTTCAGAAAGCTTTATTAGAATAGGAATCTTTGAAGACAAACACAAAAGATTCTAATATGTTTAGATTTTATAATGTAAACAACTAATTTAATGCATCACTAGCAATATACAATAGTCGCCATCTTGCAACATGAATGCAAGAAAGAAACTGATGTAATCTGTGAGATATTTCAAAATAATTAATTTGAGAATAAAAAAAGAACTTTTATTGTGTAAACTCTCCCTGTTTGCCTTTTTAAAAAAGATCAGAAAACTCCAGCACTTGAACCTTTGCTAAATGAAGGTAACAAGCAATCTTTTGAACTGGCCTCTAAGAATGTGTAATTGCCTGAGAAAGGGTATTTGATCAAAAGCGTTTTAAGTGTTACTTATCAGGAGAGTTCCAAAAAACTCAAGATCCAGTTTATTTAAATGAGGGCCAAGAAACTTTCAGATTATCTTAAAGTAGTTTGACATGTATAAATTGTGTCTAAATTTGCCAGCATGTCAGCCTTCTTTGTTAGTATTTTTGTTCTGAAAGAGCAAATGGGATTTTAAGCACTTTCTGGTCAAACCAACGTTTGATGCCTCCTTTTAATTCCCCTAATGCTTTCTCGAGCTCATATCTTCTTGCCTAACTATTTTGCATCTTATAAAATTATAGCAAACATGTCTCTCCCATTTTTTTCCTATTATTTTCCTCACAAGTAAGGACAGACACATGATGACAAAAAAAAGGTTCTATGCATTGATCCTTACATTTTATTTAATTTGAAAGAATGATCCTGTTTTGTGGCATATTCCAAAATCAAGCCCCAGGTTCTGCAGTATTATCAGCATTGATGAACTGAGGCACCCTGGGAAGCTCCACTCACATGCACAAGACTTTACATATGCCTAGCTCCCCCCTAAATGACTGACAGTGTATTATTATACTACTTCACATAAATGACAATGGGGTATTGAATCAAACATGACAACATAAAAATCTCCTCCATTCATAATTTCATATAGCATGCTGCGCTAGAAAAAATTATCCTAATTACTCAAAACAATGTTAAAGTATGAAATATTTAGGCAGTAGTCTGAAATAGGACTGACTTGATGAACAGCCCACTATTTTGAAGTAATTTCTAATCAGGTATTCTATGACCTCACAAATCAGCTAAAATCTTTACATTAGTGGGATAAGCCTTGTAACCAGTATCAGCAAAAGGTGTGATTTTTATCTAAGTGGTTGAGCATGGGGGGTACAGGGATGGTTCAGAGCCCCTCTGCTATCACCACACAGAGACTTGAGCCTTCGGCACTTGTCTTACCTTATCAAGCAGCCAATATAAGAAATTCAGTGCAGCAGATGGTAAGATGTCCTTAAGAGACTGAAGAGCTAAATGCCAAGGAAGGGAAGCTCTTGTTTTGTCTGCAGGTTATGCTTAGAAGAACTACACGTGGGAAGAAGAAGATATTGTTTTGGGTGCCGCTGGGGACTCCATTTGAACATGTCTTACTACCTTAAATTGCCTTTGTAGCCTGACCTGCCAGTCCCTGCTCCAGGTCCATGTAGCAACTTCCAACCATGAGGAAGCACACGGCTGGGAGCTTTGAACAATGCCACCACCAGCTGGATATGTACTGGTGGCAGGGATAGGGTTGGCTGTAGAGTAAAGTAAGCATATTCTTCCTGAAAAATAGGATGGATATTCTGCATTTTGAGCTGTAGATAACTTCAGAAACTTGGAAGTTATCTGTTATAGTTTGTTTAGCTTTGTCCATTTGTGGGGAAAAACAAAGGGCAGGATTCACTTGATGGTCAATACTGGACTGCAAAAAATCATAGCTTAAGCTTCTTCAACTCCTAGGAGGATATGAATCCTTCTTTTCATGCTTTAGAAAAGGGGGGTTAATACAAAATGAGAATTCCCCCAAACTTTTCTGCTCATGAAGCTTTATTGAACAAACTGTTCAGTTAAAAAAGAGGATTGCACTTTGGTTACCACTTTGTGTTCCTATGGCTACCCAGCTATGCTGCTCTGTAGCACAAGGAAGGTTCCTAAAGAGGGTTCATGGTCCTGCAGAGACAAGCATAGAATAAAGTTTACATCTTCTACACCTTGCATGAGTGCGTGAACCCCTGAGCTTATCATCTTTCCCACCAGTTTTGTGAATCTCAGCCATTTTCCTAGTTTCATTACAAATGCCCAAGTACAAAATTAATTATTTTTTTTGGCTGGAAGCATTTTTTCTTTATTTTGGACCAATTTTAACTGGTGTTTTTTTGAGGGGATAAAGGATGAGAGAGGAGATTTTGGACTGTAAAATCAATTATTTGTACAGCCGCAAGGATCTGTGGAAAACTAGGTCTCACAGTCTCTCTAATGATGGGAAAGAGAAAGAATGAATATGAAGAAATATTGATAAAATGTAAAGTTTAACTTGAGTTCACTGCTTTGGTTTTGCTTGATACCTCGATTTTAGTGTTTATTATCTCAAGTCCTGGATCCTTGAGAGAATGAGTTACTTGGAAGCAGTCTTACATTTAGCATATGTGAAGGATCTTGCTGGAATGAAGCATTAGTACTGGAACACAGTCTGTAAGGGCTATGAAATGAAGGACACAAGTACATGTGGAGCTTCTGGGGATGCAGAAACTCCTGTATCAAGTGAGGATATTGCACATTTGTTGTTTTGAAGAGAAGGCTAGTTGGTGACTCCTTCCTCTCTCAAGCAGTGGGATGTTCTGACTTGACGATCTGAGAAACCCAATCCTCCAGCAATCCTACCTCTGCCAAGAAAAGACATGAGTTTGCCTACAACAGACTGAGGAAGGTTCTTCAGCACTAAAAGCATGGGCCAAGCTACATACAGACGAGTGCATAAGTTATGTAGACACAACAGGTGACAGGAGCTTGCTGTGGGAATGTGGCACTGGAAGACTGTCCAAGTTTACAGAAGTGCTTAGACTAGCCCACCACCAAGGCTGGTTATGTTGTGTAGACAAAAAGAAGGAAAAGTTGTTTAAACTCTGAACAGATAGTCAGAGGAAAATTGTACTGATTCGATGAAACTGAAGTGGTAGCAGAGAGGAGCGCTCTGTTTTGTTATCCCACTGTATTTCACAGTACATAAGCTTGGCTATTCCCCTGTAATTACTTATGATACTTGACCTCATTTATTTCCCTTTAAGTCTATTGTCAGAGCATTTATTATGAGATCCTGGCTTCTTGAAATAAATCCTTGAAATGAAGGAGTGTAGGATGTCAAATTTCATTTCTACTTGCACTGTGTAGATCAAGGGGTTTATGATGATTGTGCAAACCAAAAAATTTGAAATTTCATTTGTACTAGGTGCATGCATACAGCCAGCCATGTGATATTATTTCAAGAGAAGTGGAAAAATTAGGTGGCAAACACAATTTTGGCAAAAGCACAGTTCTTCAGATGCCACATGTGCAAATCATTATTTTGTCTTGTAGAATGGTTAAGGAAATGTATTTTGAAATGGCAATTATATAATTAGAGTCTTAAGCAACTTCACTGAATGACAAGTGATTAAAGACATATCAACAAACAGATATAGCATTACTTTGATTAGTGTGTGGAAAACGCCACAGAATAACTTTGGCAAGCAGAGACTGAGCAATAAAGTTGAGTGTATGTTTTCCTAACAGCTTTCTTTGTCTAAAATGGAGGTGCCTACAAAATAGGCAGTTGAGTTTTGACTGTTAGTTTTAATTCATAACTTTGAAAGGCTTTACAAGCCCTAGAAATTAAAATGAACACGGCTACTAAAATTAAAATGCTGCATGTCAGTGGTCAAGATGAAAAATCTAGATCTTTGTCAATCCCAACTGCAAGACAAGCTAGTGAGGGGGTGGGGGGGGCTCCATTCACTTGATTTTTGCTTCTATCTCTGTTACCAACTTTTGTCTAGTAGGTGTATGTCTACCCATTTTTAACTGTTAAGTAGGAGAAAAACCTACCTCTGTTGTCTTCTCTCTGTCTTTTCCTTACAGAGAAAAAGGTGTTAGATTTCTTGATAATATAAGTGGGCTGAATCTCCTGCTGCAGTGTGACAAGGCAGAAAACTAACTGACACTTAGTTTCTCCAAACTTCTCCAATACCTTTCTCTTTCAAGCTTTTTCCCTTCCCTAATAGCCAGAGTAGCAAGCAAATTCAAGATTCTTACATTTCACCATTGTCCAGCTGAGCCTGAAGTAATGGCAAAACAAACCAAACCAGAAACAGATTGCAAACCAAGGATAGAGAACAGCTGGCCTTTGGTCCATGGAAGATTGGCTCACTGCATGTTGTTAATGCTTTTCTTTCCACTTCCACATGTTACACTGCACTGAATGCCTCCTAAGGTATTTTAATACAAGTAACTACTAAGGGTGCAGTTCCAATAAAGCTAAACTTCTGCAGGTTAGGGCTGCTATGACCCTGCTCTTCCTCCCTCCTTCTGCCTGCCATCCCTGTTCTCCTCTTTGTGCTGGATCATGCTACTGCACAGTGAACAGCTTTAAGGGTACTAAAGAAGACAAACATTTCTACAAGAAAATCACTTCTTCAAGTGACATTTTACAAGGTGGGTAAGCTGAGGCAATAGCTTGCTACTGTGGAAGGGGACTAGCTACCCCTCCTCTCCTCTTGGCTGGGCAGTCCTGATGTCTCCCTTGTTTCAGCTCTGGTACTCATCTAAGTCCCAGTGGATCATTTCAACTCACTGAGCTGGCTGAACACTTGAGTTTATACCTAGTTCAGCAATTTAGTAAGCAGACGGGACTGGAAATGAAGTAAACAGGAAAGAACAACCAAGGTAGAGTCTCTTACCTTGAAGATATTCCACAGCTGCCTGGACACGGGCCTGTTCTAGGTGGCCCTGCTTGAGCAGGGGCCTTGGACCAGATGACTTCCAGTGGTTCCTTCCCACCTCAACCATTTTGTGATCCTGTGAACCTCACCACTCTTGCAAAACCTCACTGGTAGTGGTCATGAGGATATTTCACCTTTTTTTTTTCCCCAACAGAGTGGGAAACAGCCCTCAAAACATACATGGTCTCTGCTTGTCATCAGTTACACGCCAAGCATGTAAGATAGGCAGAGACTGAAACAGTAGCATTTCATACCCTGCTGACACTGCTGTGTAAACAAATGCAGAGCACTGCATACACAGAACACTGAAAAATCCTATTATGCATCTTCAGGAAGAGGCAGTCACATTGGGAAGCTCAGGAAGCTCTGAATGAGAGCACTGAAAGGGTCTGGCAAGGACATAGTCGTGCCTTCGTTTGCATTTTTTTCCCCATTCGGCAGTTAATTAATAACTCACTTTTTGAAAATGGAAGATTACAAATCCCGAACAAATATTTGATCTTGGGCTCATCAAGGAAAACTTCAGCAGCTGCCAGGGAAAGCAAATGTTCTGTCACGTACATACAGAACAAGATAATGAGAAACAGAAGATGAAGAATACGGAGAGAATGTACCAACACTTCCACACACAGTCGTGGGGAGCAAAGCAGATGAGGAAAAAGTACCAAATAGCAGACAACAACCCAGTGAGCCTAACTAAAACCTGATGGGATGACTCCTGACTGCAACGTCAACCTAAGAGACAGAGGAGTGAAGCGTGGTGCCATATACCAAAAGCAGTTTATATTTCTGTCCCACATGAACTGTGTCTCTTTTGGAGTGCTGAGCAGTCTGCTGTGGCCATGCCTGACCCATACCCTGGAGGGTGTGGAGATGTCAAGAAGGTAGCTGCCAGTGAGACCCCATTGGCAGGAGAAGGAGACCTAGTAGTGTGGGATGTTTTCACAAGGTCAGGTAGGAGTCCTGATGCTGAAGGGGCTGTAATGGAATTGCCAAGCTGTGGGAAAACTGCTAGAACATTTTTACTGAGTAAAACTATAGTTTCATCATTTTATTGAAGAAGCCACCTTGGAGAAATGATAACTGCATTTACAATAAATAAAGTAGAAATGAGCTGACAAGTGAAGTGCATAACACCAGCTAAGAAAAAAAAAAAAAAAACAAAAGAAAAAGAATACATCTTTTTTAAAGAAAATCCTAAAAATTTTTCATTTTTTTTTACTATGTCCAGGACACAAAAACCCACTGTGAAGTAAATCTGAACATCTAGAAAATACTAATTTCTCCCTAGAAAAAAATTAGTTGTAAGCAGGAATTAATATAGTGTCCAGTAAATCCTCTGTTTCTCTGATGTGGAAAGGTATCTTAAAAAATGCAACCCCATTCATCTTTTCTGGTTATAGCATTGGACAAACTCTTATCCTCTGCATAGTCACTGACTACATGTTTAGTTCATTTGGCTTTTGTAAATTCCCTGGATGTTGCCTCCTGAGCATGCTGTACAAACAATTCTCAGACCATAACAAATACAGATATGTGGACCTTCACATGTATCATGCATTTGCTGTTACAAGGTTCTTCTCAAACCTTAATGCCCCAAGCATCTTCCCCTGAGCCATCTCTGAGGTTTTTTGTCCCTTGAGGACTACTCCTGCCTTTCTTGTACTGAAACGACCTCAGGAACTGCTCACATCTGGGCATCACCGCTCTGTTAACCCTGCCCAGAAATGCCTGTTTGCAGGTCAACAATGATGGTTTGCTACATGCCACATTTCAGTTTGCTTACCACTGCTGTCAAGCTTTCCATCAGTGATTTCTGAAACTGCTGAGCGTGGCATCTTCCTTTCAGTACAGCCCCTCCCTGCTGGGCTCTCTCATCAAGTCTATCTTATCAGTAGCTCTTCCACTTCTACAATTTCTGCCCCCAGCTCCAGCTATTTTTATACTTGAAAATTAAAGTGTTATTAGTGGTAGATTTATATACAATATTAAACAATTGCTATCTGTCCTACAGAATAAAAGTATTTTATTCTATGCATTGCAAAACACAGGAGAGTTCTAAAAATACGGTCTAACATACAACACAAATACAATGGATAGCATTAAGAAAGCAAGAAATAAAAATATAGGCATAAAAGATTCATTGTCATCACTTTAACAGCATATCTCATTGGGACTACTGGGTGAAATAAAGAGCAGAAGTCAGTAACAAGCAAACGGACAGTATAGCCAGCTCCAAAAAACATGCATATGTTAAAACCTCCAAAATCATCAAAAAGTATTAAAATAATGAGACTTTAATAAAATGCACTGCTCTTTGATCTGTCTCCTGAAACTTAAGTAGAAAACTGGTCACTCCTCAATGAACATCAAGTTACTAGGAGTTAAAAATCAATTTTACAGACAGAGTACTCCATGGCAAGCATTCAAAATCTCAAAATGGGCCTAAGTTGTTTTTTCTCATCACTAGGACCAACTTTTAAATAATTTTATTTAAAAATGAATGCTCATACTTTCAAATTGCCTGCTGTTCAGCAAGCCTTAAGAATGCACTCAAGATGTTTTTTTCTTTCACAGCTATGACAACCACAGGGGTGTGATATGCCTGAAGAAGAGCTCTACAGTCACTCAGAGCTGAAACATTCAGAAAAACAGCAACTATTATAAAGACACCAAGGATGGTTAAGATTGCAAGTTTCTAAAATATACATGCAAACATGGAAGCTGAGTCTGACATTGGCTTGTTCAAGATGTAGCAGAGCTATGTCACTTCTTAGATTGAAACTATGTCTCAGGCCATCTTGTTTGACACAGCCTATTAAATTTAACCTAGCTATCATTACTGTAACTCCAATAATATCTACTGAGTGAAGTACATCTACAAGAACTTCATGGTATTGACTAGAACCCTTTAGGGGAAATAGAAATCTCTATTTCCTTCAATAGTTTGCAATACATCTTCTAACAAATAGTTCTTAGAATGCCTGTGCTCGAGAATTTGAAAAACTCTTCATGTAACACAGTTTGCTAAAACTGCAAGATATTTATCTGCATCAGTAACAAGCAATTCAGGTTTCAATACTTCGAGACACAGGCAAAACTCTCTAAGACTTTCAGACTAAGCAGTAGAGAAGATGTTTGTTTTTTTGGTGGTGTTTTTGATCATCTGCTTAGCTCTAACTTTCTCTCTTTATCCCACTCCTAAGGCCTTTAGACAATCGCTACCCCATTTCTCTACGCTTTCTTAGTTTTCTGCTTCATCACACCTATTTTTGGTTATATAGCCTCCTATCTATGAATTTTTCCCTTTTCTGTCTCCCACTTGTAATACCTTGAATTTTCTCAGTGACACAAACAAAAAAACTACCAGGACTTACTTTCTGTTATTTTAAATCATGCACTTTCAATTCATTCCTCAGCTTCACATTATATACTCGAAGCCCATCATAAGTCCTGAGAATAGATTGCCTCCAGTGACACAGCAAGGTAAAAAATACCAGGCTTCACTACCATTAAGGTTTGATTAATAAAATCACTAGAAAGTAGTGACCGTTTTAACTAAAAACTGCCTGTAGCTAAATTTCACTGAAAAAAACCTCCAAAGAATAGTTGCCATTAAGGAAAGAGAAATTTGTAATTATGGTCAGATAATGGGATACAGAAAATATAAAAAGAAAATAAAAAGAAAATATTAAAGAAATCATTCAGGAAAAAAAAATAATTCTAAACCCTATTAAATTTCTACTGAAGAAGTTGGCACACCTGAATATAAAACCTAACAAAACATGTGGCAGGACAGACCACAGTGGTGCTTTAGGAATGTTTCCCTTCCTTTGCCAAAAGAAAAATGAAAGATCAGCAATTGCTTCCACAATACTGCTTCATGAGCAAATGAGATATGCCTTGTCAATCAGACATTTGAAATACACACTAATTAGTGTATCAGTATGATATGTTTATATTAATCTGAAATTGCTCAGATGAAGTATGTGGGGAAAATATTTGAACTCATTAAAATCACGAGCTAAACCAATCTAAAGAATGAAAACTCCCTACAGAGGTACAGGAAAAGAGCAAGGGACTTGAAAAACTGCAGTGTCAAGTCTTGGCATATTTGAAAAAGCCAGATAATATACTTATATGGGATTGTAACTACTTTGGTATCTACTGGGTAAAAAATCTACTACTGGATATGAGTAGAGAGACACATTACAAAAGACAAGTTCAATCTAAAAGGTATTCTATGGTGCTGGAGATGCCATTGGCAACATGGATTTCTTTTTTTTTTTTTCTTTTCTTTTTCTTTTAATTTCTATTTCTTTTTTTTTTTTTTTATCAAGGTACATGATCAGCTACCACATACCACAGTACTGTGCTTCTTCTGCCACAATATAGTGACAAATCTGGTATACAGCTTTTTTATTAGATATTCTCACACAACAGATTTCACCCCTTTCCCACAAAATATTTCAGAGTCTCATTCAGTTTTCCATAAAAAACTCTAGAAATTATAGAACCAATATTTTAGAATGAATGTGACAAAAAATATCTTCATAAGCACAAAAATAGATAATTTCTGAAGTCAAATTATGCCAGGCCTCACAGCTGACACAAATCACTATGTCTCCAGTGAAATCACAAGCTTCCAGGTGACTAGCCCATCCTAATCAATGTACAATACTACAGAGACAATTTAAAATTGACAGATCACATAAGTCAAAGAAGATTTTCTAGATTTTGTTTTATATCATATGGGTATCTTACACTTTTTTAACAAGACTTTAAAATGTGAATAACTTCAGCTTAACAAAAGTACAGCAGTTCTCTCTCCTATTTTTATAAGAATAATAACTATTTCAAATAAACCTACTGTGAGGGCAATTGTAGCAAACAAGGGAAATCATACCAATCACACAGGAACAAGAAAGAAAAGGGGACTTTTCCTTTTGTTAGTCCATTAATAGCTCTAATTTTGTCATCAACTTATTAATTTCAGTGCCTGACAAACACTGGATTTGCTAATGATTTTCTCTATTTATTCAGGCAATGCCAAAGATGTTTTAATCCAGTCCTGCTACCCCCTTATCAAAAACAACCAGTCAACAGCATCCCTCTTCCCCAGAAAATGAAATTCCTTTGACATTTAGGAAAGGGATGAGCAGAAATTTGTGTGTCCAGTATTTTCTTTTGCTCTCAGCTCAGACAAAATCTTTGCAAAAATGATTTGGGTTCAAGTAACACAACAACTACCCCATCACGCAATAGCAAAACATTTTTCTTTCCATTTTAAGAACCCTGTGGAAAATTGCATAACTAAAACCAATGATGAACATATTTTAAACTTCAAATTGAAGCAAGATGAGGGAATTCTAGCTACATAATGGCCCAAGCAAACTTAATTGGTACCTATTTGCAAACATGATATGATACAATCTTTATCTATGTGATTTTTATGATTTTTTTTTTCTTCCCAGAAGAATGTCCTGTTTGGAGCACTGAACGGGTGCATTTGGGATCAAACTAATGCTGCACATCTGGAATTTCCTAATTTCTAGGTGCTTGACTTTGCAGGCTCAATACAACTTTTTCATTTGGAAGTCTTAAATATATAATTATTCAGATGGCTTAAATGTGCTTTTTGCTTACAAAGTCTTTTTTTCTGTTTACATATCATACTCTAGCCTAAATAAATTTTAAGACAAAGGCCAAGCTGGCTGGTAGCCCAGAGTGTAGTTGTTACCAAATTGACAGGGACCACCTTAAATTCATTGAAATGTCTAAATATCATACTTGTGTTATAACTATACTTTAAGAGCCTGTCTTTACTGAAAGAAAAATGGAGCGGCTTTAGAACAGCATAAACAAGTTGCTGGATGAAATGAGAATTGAATGTCAAAGTACGGTCTGACTTACCACAGCTCTCCATTACTGTAAAACATCAAACACTTAAGGGCAGGAAGTATCCTCATGTTACCATGTAAATAACTAATGGGCTTAGTTCATGTTAACAACTAACTTAGGAACTTCCAATAAAAAACCCACCAAACACAAACATGACTAAGAGTGTCTGAAACTTCCCCAAAAGTAACTTATTCTGCTAACTCTAAAGGTGACCTCCCTTTTTTTCTCAAAGAATCTCACATAGAGTCTGATAAAATATATGGTAAATGCGAACATAATAAAATTTAAAGATGGCCTGTAAAGGCAAGTAAACATGGTAATTTTTTCTAATCTACTGAAAATATGAAAGCTGCAAGGTTTGGTTTAATGTTTTCTTCTACATGTCCTGTTTTGTTCTTAAAACTTTCAGAGTATCAAAGTCTTGTCTTCCTTTTATACATAAGAGTGTTGGTGGACAAGACAACTAGAATGGAAGCCCCCCTCAGCTCCCATCTGAAGCAGCAGGGTGACAAATTATTAACATTGAGCCTTTTTCTTTTCTTTTGGTTTTTTGCCAGAATCTTGAATTAAATGTTTTATCAACAGCCAAACAAAATGGGAGTTTTACACAGTCTGATTAAAAATGCCTTTCCCCTCTCAAATGCCAGTTTCTTGTGACAGATGATGGCTAGAGATGATGGCTTCATCTCTCTGCTTTTCCAACTACTCACAATCTTCTAGCAAAAATAGGATAGACAAGACCTGATACATACATAAGACCGAACAAAACCTTTGTATAAACCTTACATCTGACTTTAAAACTAAAGCAAGTTCTTCAGGCTTTCCTAATGTGTCTTAAAAATATGGAAAAGGCAATACAGTTTTGTCTCCATGTCACTTTTTAGATCTAATCAGGATTTTACTAGGGCAAGATAGGCAAATCCCAGTGACAAGAGCATGCCATATGAAAAACACAAGATGTGTCGAAATTTAAAATTCACTAATGCTGACATACTGGCCTTACCAGATATTAATAAAATTACAAGAGTGTGGGGTGAAGGTATTATACCTGGTCATGGCTGGCTTCAATGGAGCTTCCGATACCTTGGAAAGTCATCTGCACAGGAGACAGTGTCAAACAGGTCATACACTCTTTGCCATTTTGTCTATCACTGTAGTGTACCTATAACAGAATAACATACGTAATCTGCTAAACACCAGGTTTGTACAAGGGAGTCATGCTAAAATACTGTCCCTTTTCAACAAGTTTGCAAGAAGAATTCCAGACATTTACATTGAATTCATCTTTAATATAAAACAAGGAGTGTGTAAAATAGTCTAGATAGTCACATGCTGAACTGGGGCCAAATTTTCCGTGATATGTCTGTTGGATAGTTTTTGAAGTGCTGTGTTCTTCAGATTCTGAGACCTTTCAGACTGAATTCAAGATGTTATATGTGTATAAGAATCTAGTTTGAAGTTATAGTTTCCCACCTACATGGCATTTTTAACAGCACATTTTAGCTTAGTTGTAAAACACCCATGTAAATCACTATACCTCCTAAAACTTGGCAATAATAGTTTAAATTTTTCAATTGTAATTCCATTTCTACTAAAATCCACTAACTCCTTTGACATGGCTAATATGGTATATTTCAATTAAATCAAAATGGCAGGATAAAATGGAGAAGAATTCACATTCTTCTTGAGATGTCTAGACTATCCTTTCCTAAGAGTAACTCATTCCCTACTGAGGTCAAGTTGCGCGTGTTGAATTGAATCTTTCACGAAATACAGAGGAAGACAGTGCTTCTACTCGAATTATTCTCCTTGTTTTCAGGTTCCTCAGATGGTTCTTAAATCCCCTAAAGAAAGGATGGATTTTAATATGATGCGGAAAAATGAAATTAAATGTTGCCAGTGTTTCATTATTAAGAACAGGTTGCCAGTCATGCTGAATTGTTCAAGTATTACAGTTCTCTGCATAGCTCCTGACTTCTAGACAGGCAGATCAAGCACTTTCTTCTGCAGGAGAGGTGGAATTTAGTTTATGGTGGTAATTTACATTGACTATGTGACCCCTGTCAGAACTGGAAAGAGAGATCAGCTCTGCTGGAGACAGACCTTTTATGTTGGTATCTATTTACAGCTGTATGGCTCTCAGGCAAAAGATACATGGTAAAGCCTCATCTTGACAGGCTAGAGAATAAACTATTATTTCTGAAAACAACTAGGAACCATATTAGGTTTATTCCTGTGGAAACAGTTTAGTGACACATATGACAATTGTACACCATGTGTATTAAATCCCTGTGCCTAACTCTTCTCTGCCACAGGTGCAAATTGGGAATACTTCAACGGAAGTAAAACCAGCGCAAAACTGGCTGAGTGAGAGGAAAACCACGTTGGTGCTATGCTTCGGAATTACTTTACTGACACCATATTAAACCAGTTTTGCTGTGGCCAAAAGTAAGATACAGAATGCAGAAGTCTTGTACTGTGTATAGAAATACTGATTTCATTCAGCCCTTCTTAAAGCTTTCTGGATTATTCCTGTCTCTCTTCCTCTCAACCCCCACAGTATGTACCTACTAAATTGCTTGTGGCTCTCTGCCAGAAAAGCCATACTACTTACTTAGAAACCACAAGAGGCCCCTTCACATATACAATGGTTTAACTTTGATTAATTGAAAGAGGTATGAAGGTATGAAATTTGGCTGGCAAATATAAACTGAAGTTCTTTAAATGTCAGGAACTACTGTTATGACAAAGGTTCATCAAGCTTCCACAACTATTTCCAAGCTAGATATTCTACTGAGTATGTGTTGTGGGAATGCAGTGTGGAGAAATGGGGCAGCAAAGGTCAAGAGGATGATTGTGTACTGCAAATATGACATCACAAAAGGGGCAAAATCTGGTGACCAAGAAAAGCACATATGGAGAAATGGGAAAATGGTATTTTCTGAACTGTATAGCACATTTGTAGGCTTATTTTTAATGAGAATAATATGAATAAGGTTACAATTTACTAACATCCACTGGAATAAAGCAAGGCTAACAAGCTGAAAGAACAGGAGATATCCAGAGGAAACGTCATTAGTATTACATGACACTACATTATCTACAATAGTAGATTTGACTCACACCTACTTTAGAGTCACACACTGAAATTACAATAAACTCAGAATTTTGGTATCTTTCTAGGCTTAACTTTTCCAAAGGGACTTCATGCTGCACTTCTGGCCTCATCTCAATGTATCAAGGCCATTACTTTGCAATTTCTTAGACAACAGTCCTCTAATTATCTCTTGTTCTGTTGAAGTAATTGAGTTGAACCAAAATAAACACTTTCTATGTTAATAATATGAATAGTGATATAAAAAACAAAAGACTGGACTTTGAATGGGACCAGAATAAAACTTTGTCCTTTCATCAAACCTCTCCAGTCTACAGATTTGTGCAGTCAGCAGAAACATTCAGACTTTTTCTCCATTTGGCATGTGCACGTACAATTCCCCAGTAATCCTATTTTATTATTTATCAGTCCAGCTGTTACAGTCTCAAACTACGTTCCTTTCTTCTTCAAGTTTGATCTGTGATCCAAAGTTTGGGGTTTTTTCCTTTGGTCAACTAAGAGTGCTAGGTATTTACCCATTTGAGCAGAATGCCCAAAATAGGCACTCTGAAAGAAATAGCAGTAGTGAAATAACTATCAAATAGCCCAAATAGCAGCAGATACTTCCAGGTTTTCAGCCAGCAGCATGTTGCAAATATTTCAGTTTATATGTCCATGCTATTATGACTAAGCGTGGGAGGAATCTGAACAACTATAAAACTAGTTCAAGAATATCAAGTCCTCTAAGGCAGGGGAACATGAGGGCACAGGAAATACTTGAATCAGTGTACCTGTGATCAAGGAGTGGTGACTGTAGGCTGGCCAAGTGCTCTGATGGTGATTACATAGCCATTACTGAGATTCATGACGACAATAATAACACTATTCTAAGTTCCTCAGTGCCTCAAGAGTCAGGAGTGATTACCTACAGCTCATCTCACCACAACTCTGTGAGGTAGATAAGGACGCTTTGTGGATAGACATTAAATGACTTGTCCAAATTTACTAGGCACTGACTGGAGTGAATGGCAGTGCTAGGACTAAAACCCATCATTAAGGCCTCTGGCCTAATCACAATTGGTCATTTTCTCTTTCCATATTATAGAGGTAAAAACAAAAGTTATGAAAATAATAACTATCTATGTTCAGGACCTAATTTTCTGGGTTCAGGTTTTTATAATTAAGGGACACTCACAGATTAGTTCAGTGCATTTTAAGGATTAAACAGCAGTGAAATTTCACTCATTAAAATTCAGTGTTTTATTTAGATAACATATAAGCAGAGATCTGATAGAACAGCATTAGGATCTGGTCAGAAAACAATGGCCGGCATGGTCTGTAGCAAGGGTTGTGCAAGTTTCTGAGTAAAATGCAGGACCTCCAGCCTCAGACTATTATGAGTGATTTACACATAATTCTCCTCCAAGATTTGTCTACACAGCACAAAGTGGTGCCACCCCAACAAGATCCTGGCAATAACTGTAAATGAGGCTGCTCATTTATTGGGAAAAGCATAGAGCACTGCCAGCTTTTCTCCCGGGTAACTACATACACCTAAGATAAATCATGTATACCCAGCTCAGGAATCCCAAACACAGCACTCCACTGTGCTGTGAGGGCAGGGCACGAATACTCCTTCTGTAAAATGCAAAGTGCATCCCGGGCATCAAAATAAAGAAATCAATTCTAGAAGTAAATTTTTCTGCAAGCACATGCCGTGGATTTACTCACACATATATGATTACATGTTCCATATTCACAAGATGGAACTGTATGTTCTTTTTACAGATTGCTTCAGTCAGGAACAAGCTGCATGGTATGAGTACGTATGGAGGGGTACAACTAAACTGGCATGTGTATATAGAAATGTATGTGAAGATCTAAAACCATTTGACAACTATGTTAAATTTGGCTCTTGTTTTTAATATTTTAAATTACTGAAGAGATGCAAATATTTTCATGGGCATTTATAGCTGCACATAAAGGAAGACATAAGATGAATGTTTACAATGTTACAACTGAATGTGGAATGGCATAGCCAGAATTCTTAACTTTGCATGTTATTTTATAAAGGAAAGACTAAATTACACTGCATAAATCTGCATAAGAAATTACATTTAAGGTTACTTCTATCATAATGCTGCTCCAAAAGCAGGAAATTTCCCATGTTTTTCATATTTATATAAAGATGTCTCTTCTATCTACCTTTACTATAACACACTTTCCTACTTGAAAGTGTTCTGATAGAAACTGCAAAAAATATTGGAAGATTAATCTTGCAATAAATTACTTTAAACCACTAGATCAATATGCAGTTTCAGATAATAGCCACAGTTAAACTGCATAAATTATTCTGTAAATACAATGTCCCTAACTTCAAGATCTGCCTTCAGCAGGCACTTCTGAATTTGAACATCTGTCCTTCTGCATGAACAAGGGCTATGGTTTACTGAGTCACAGCTGAGGAAGGTGAGAGACCTGTTGTACATACCTAGTACTTAAGCTTAACTATTATATACCAAAGTACTGTTAGAAACAAGCTAACTGCACTAACAAGAGTCTGAGGGCAGCAAAAATAAAGGTTACTATTTTCACACACTGCTGCTTAGATGTTCACAGTTTGAAACACAACTTCTGTCGGGACAAACACTTTCTTTCTCGAACATTTAATAACTTACAAAAATAATACAAATTACCAAAAGAAAGAAGTCATCTGTGACACTAGAGTTCAGGTTTCCAAACCAAAAACTATTCTGAGTCAAAGCATCAGCAGGAGCCTTAGAATGCTAGACAGAAATAAACTAGGTAATAAAATGCCATTATGTTCAGCAGTGCACAAATCTTTTGGATTGACAAGCTTGGACTATTTTGTTAGAACAAAGGATGGTATTCCTTTAAATCTGCCCCTTAAGGGGAGAGGACCCAATTTAGTCCTGAATTTACAGAATAGTTTCCAAGATTTCATACAGGCTGCTCTGGATTTACAGTCACAAGAAAACTAGAATGGGCTCAGAGATCAGATGTTAAAACAGTAATTTTGATTTGGACAAGAGTCGCATGAAACAGTTTGCTTCCTTTAGCATCCTGGTAAAAAGCTGTCTTTTCCATATTGGTCTTTACTCTTCCTTTTTATGTGGTTCATCTACTGTTAGTCATGTCAACTACTACAGGAAAAAAATGAAACAATCCAGTTTGTGGTTCAAGTCTGTTT
Source organism: Pseudopipra pipra (assembly GCF_036250125.1). Taxonomy (NCBI): domain Eukaryota; kingdom Metazoa; phylum Chordata; class Aves; order Passeriformes; family Pipridae; genus Pseudopipra; species Pseudopipra pipra. Next base: position 32,314,001 of record NC_087549.1, on the reverse strand, counting down.
CACGAATATTTAATGGTGAGGAAATACTTCTGGCACAGAAATAAACTGAATATACTTGCTCATGTCAACCATTTTCTCAAAGCCAATTTTAGGAACTTTCACCATATAAGATTCTAGTACTTAAAAGCATGAATCCTTGTATTATCCACAGAGCTTTCCTAAGAAATAATAGATCAGTCTCTTAAGACACAGAGCACCATAAGAGAGATTCCAAATGCCACTTTTCATTCTTACTACCTGCTTTACAATCCCCCTTCTTTTTTTTTTTTTTTTCCTTTTCCTTTTTTCTCTTTCTTTTTCTTTTTTCTTTTTGTGTGAGGGTAGAACAGGAGTACAGTAAAAACAAAAAAACAAAATTGGGGGAAAGCCTCTTACAAAAAGTAGAAACATAGACACAAAACCCGAGACCGAGCTGAAAAAAAAGATCGTCCCAGATGAAATAATAAGACATACAATAAAAAAAAAAATAATTAAAAAATTAGAAAAAAAGCATTGAATCAAACTGTTTCCTGCAATGCTGGAGTTCCTTGATGTAGTGCGATTACTAAATATAGTATTTTACTAATCTCAGCAGGGCGCTGGCTAACTGCATGCCCGTCAGATGTTTTTAACGGCCACCCCCTGTGGAACAAATCTAAGGAGTGCATGAAAAACACCCACATTTAAAAAAGCCCCCTTGCTAGATCATTAAGGAAAGATAAAGGCCTGTACATTCGGATGTGATATATAACACAATCATTGTGTCAAGAAAACATATGTTTGATTAGTGCACCTCAGGTTCATTAATCGCTGTGTCTGCTTCACAGCAGTGGGCAGAGTTTCCACTGTAGCTACTGCACCAAAGGGTAAAGACACTTGGTAGCTTGAAGACTGACAGTTCAGCAGTAAATCTTGAGCTATTCCAACATGCCTCTCTTACACAGTTTGAATAGGAGCTGTATTGTAGCCTTAAATCTTCATTAAAATACAGTCCTAGGGTTTAGACTAAGAAACAAACCATTACTGCACCATAAATAGGGAACAAGCAGACAAGGCATTGTCACAGGTTACTGTGGCAGTATTTTATGTTCCTGACTACAGCAAAGCAGACACTTGACATCTATAAAAACAAGCAAAGTACAAATAAGAGCAAAAAAACTTACTTGATACAGTTCCCAAAAGGAATATATAAAATATCTGGTAAATGCAAAGCAAGTTTATCATCTGAGCCAAAGAAGCTTGTATGTCCTTTTTTTCAAGCTATTTCGATATCCCCTGAATTCAGAGCTCCTGTTCCTGGGATTCTGCAGATCTGGGAAGTCTGGTCATATATTATGCGCAGTCAAGCAAAGGAGACCCAGCTCTGTCTTACCTCTGGGTGTGATGTTTGGTTTCACTAAAGAGAAAATCAGCTAACACCACTGCCATCATAGCAGCATAGAGGATAATCAGTACAGTAAGGTGCTTACTGTCCTCCTTCCATCTGTTAAATCTCAACCCAGGTATGTATTTATAAAGACAGTGTCCCTCTGGAGCACATGCAAACTGAGCAACCATATTTACAACGGCTGGCACTGAGAGATGCAGAGACCTTTGCAAACGTATCAGTTTGTCTGATAAGGAAGCTGAAATCAGGAGATGGGACGTGACTTTCTATAAAAAAAATAAAAATAAATCAGGCTTACATTGAAAACTACCTGGCTCCCCTGTTCATTTCCTCTGTTCTATAACAAAGATAAGTATTTTTTTGTTGACATAGGAGAGAGTAGCTTAACTACAGTGAGTTTAAACAGTGAATACAACCCTCCCCCTAAGTGAATAAGAAAATCATGAAAAAAATTAATAAATTAATTATTCAGAAATTAACACATTGTAAAGAACTACAGAATAATGTAAGCTATAGCTGACGTGGTTTTTGCAGAAACAACTTGTCTGCCATACACCTATAATTATTCAGGTAAAGACTGTATTTCCAGGGAGAGGAGTTTTAATTTATTTTATAATTCTCAGTCAAAGGAAACGTGAAAAAACTGGCAACCCTGAGATCTCCTATTTTCATCACATGGCTAAAAAGTAGGAGGGAAGTGAGAGATTCTGTGTTCTGCTAATAACATACACAGAGGACAAGCATGGTATGGAGCATTTGTGGAGGAGCCTGTGTCTTGAGTATCAATCTGAACAACTGACTGAGAGGAACTTGGTTAGTTTGGAGAAAGAAAATTGCTTTGGTTTAAAATAACTTTCTAGCAACAGCATGAATGGAAATGTTCTCAGGAACACACTTTTTCAGGATGAAGGTTGTCACTGAAGTGAAAAGCGAAGCAAGCATTAATGATTCTCTGTTTACAAACTGCATGTGAAAGCCTTGAACGCTGTGTTAATGAAGAGGGAACAGCATTACTGTGAAACTGTGAATAGAAAATCAGCTGCCTGAGTTAGCTCAGAAGTCTGATGCTGGTACAGACACTGATATTGTGCATTAACCTAGAAATAGGGCAGTATGCTTAAAGAACCAACCTATAATTAAAACAAGAAACAACCACTTCACTTCTGAAAATTACCCTGCTACCAAAACCTGGCCAGAGAAACCCAACACAGCTTCCAACTCTGAATGAGACTGAAAGAGATGACAGCCAAAAAAACCCCTTTTCTGAAAGTCTCAGCTTCAATCACAGAGAGGGGAATAAACTGCAACTTGTCTCTTTTCTCCTTCTTCACCTTTTCTTGTTGCTTCTCTTTTTAAGGGATTTTGCCTGAGAGCTGAGTTCCCTTAGTATAATTAAAGCTAAACCCCAGTCTGCTATGAATTCACCACTGCACCTTCACATTTTTGCCAACTGAAACTTCCAGTCTTTCAAAGTTTGGGCTCTATTCCAAGGCTAAGCCCACAGCTAAGTTATCAAGTCACATTAGGATTTACTGAGAAAGATTTTGGCAGAGAACACAGCCCGGTGTGTTTAGTGCTGGCTGCAGTATTTTGAGAGATCCTGATAGCTTTTAAACTTTCTCATACATAAACCCCTTAAATTCTAAAATTGGATATGGAAATATAACTCACATTTTTTCCACAGACCGAGTTACATGAAGGGGTATGTGGGAGGATTTCGAATTATTATTTGTAAGATGCCAAGCAGAAAAGCTAAAATGTTACCAAGATGACAACCACACCACACCTGGGGACCCACACAACACTATTAGCCAGTTATTCTGTTTACCTTCTTTCCTTTTAGAAACTGAAACAAAAAAAAGAGGCACCTGGCTGTTTCTGGAGGCAAGAAGAACAAAACTTTAGCAGTTCTTGAATAGAGGGCCTCTTTGCTTGTAAGAGAGAGAAACACAACGATGGCCAGAACAGAAGAAAGCTAGTTTAGACAGATTTCTGGACGGAAGCCAAGTAGTTGGAGACCTTGTGCTAGATTTGCATTTGTTTTCCTAATTCTACATGCTCATGAGTTAATTCAGAAACACTTTTCCTGCACCAAATATTACCTCCTACGGTATGCTCTGAGAACAAATATGCTATATTTCCATACTTGTACACCTTTCCTTATGGAAACTCACATGAGAATGATTCTTATGGTTATTTTTTCTCAGAATGCTACCACTATTTTGACTTACTTTGAGGTCAAAAATACAATAATATGAACTAGATGATCCATATTCCACAGAAACATTTCCAAAATAGATGAAAAGTATAAAACCACTTCTTGTAGATCTACCCTGAGTCACTGCCATCAACTGTGGTACTGCTCACCTTCCCTCAGAAGTCAAGTGATTAAGAAGACCCTATAAACCAGAGTGCAACAAAGTTCAGGTGCTTTGATTTTTACATGAAGAGGAACAAGAACAATTCTTACTATCACCTTGTTCTGTTTTATCTCTCCCTCTATTTCACATTCCCAACATGTTTTCTTTCTTTTGGCTAGTCATGTATAAATCAGGGTTTGGAAACCTTGAAGTCCTTTCCTATATAACACAGCCATTTGAGAACTTGATTTTTAGTGCAGCAGGACACCTGCAAGTTTCTGAGAGCCAGGTAAGGACTTTCAACTAACAGGTAGCCTGGAGTTCCATGAATCAGAAATGTCCCTAAAATTGTCAACAAAATCCTCACTGACCTGCTGCCATTCCTTGGAGGAAACTTCTTTCCCTGTAAATACAACAAAAAATAGTAGTTGTGTTGAATAAATGGCTAAGCTTTGTAGAAAATAACCTGATAAAAAGGTGTAAGTTCTCTTCTGAGCACAATGACTGTAAGTTGTGCTTACAGTCACTGTAAGGATAAAGGTAGCTCTCCTATTTCCTGACTTCTGCCCAGTGTCACACAGCTGTAAAGATTTCACTGAAGAATAAAAAGATGTACCAGTTTTGACTGGGATGGAGCTTGTTCATAGTAGCTGGTTTAGTGCTATGTTTTGGCTTTGTGACCAAAAGAGCATGGGTAACACACTGATATTTTAGCTATTGCTGAGCAGAGCTCACACAGCATCAAGGGCTTTTTTGCTTCTCACACTACCCCACCAGCAAGGAAGCTGGAGATGGGTAAGAAGCTGGGAGCAGACACAGCTGGGACAGCTGACCCCAGCTGAGCAAAGGAATATCCCATACCATATGGCATCATGCTCAGCATAGAAAGCTGGGGGAAGGAGGAAGGGGAGGGAAGAGGCATTCGGAGAGATGGTGTTTGTCTTCATAAGTCACTGTTACGTGCGATGGAGCCCTGCTTTCCTGGGGATGGCCAAACACCTGCCTGCCCATGGGAATTAGTGAATTAATTACTTGTTTTGCTTTACTTGCGCGTGTGACTTTTGCTTTCCTTATTAAACTGTCTTTATCTCAAACCCTGAGTTTTCGCACTTTTACCCTTCTGGTTGTTCTCCCGCATCCCACTGGAGGGGAGTAAGAGAGCAGTTGCACGGAGCTGAGCTGCCCACCAGGGTTAACCCGTAACTGTCCCCTCTGGCACCTAGTGTGGGGCACGAGGGGTTAGAGATAACAATAGATTTGATCAGAGTATGCTATATCAAATTTATATCTGTTTAGATATTAATTGTCAGGCTCCTGTGCTTGTCATGGGGCTTGCTTGCCTGGCTGTAGATTAGAAACTATTGCTCATTACTGGCTGCTTTTTGCTTCTGCTGTTTGCTTCTTCTGTTCTCCTTATCATCCTATTCTGCTCTGCCTGGGAACGTACTGATAACAAGAATGGGCTGGCAGATGGCCAGGGCAATGCTGCCATACCTGTGCTGGACAGGCTGGATCTCAAATTCACAGGACTGTGACTGTGGGTAAGTTCATGCTGGAGCAGGTACAACCAGAAACAGAGGTGGCCATGGAGTAGTCTGTGCCAGAGCAGGTACTCCCCTGCAGGGTCTGTGGCCTATGGGTATTGTCATTCTGGAGCAGCTATATCCCTAAGGAATGTAGAGAAGCCCACACTGGACCATATACTGCCCCAGTGGACTGTGGACCTGTGAATAATCCCAAGCTGGAACAGGGGCAAGGGGAAGAGTTCACTGCAATGAACTCCATGGTCTGGTCCAAAGGGACAAGGGGTGAAGACTGTAATGTAAATACCTTTAAATTTTTGTAACCAAGGATTTGAGTTGCATGTTACAAAAATTACTGTAGCAGGAATCCCTTGTTGCTAGCCTGGTTAGGAGCAAAGGGAGCAAACCCTATTGCTACAGCCTATTGTTAAATCCTACAACCTGGCCCAAAGGAGCCTGGGGTGGAGACTGTAATGGAAATACCTTTAAACTGTTGTAACCCAGGATCTGAGTTGTGTTTTATAGGAATAACTATAACAGAAACCATCTGAACCAAGAGAGGAAAAGCCTGACAAGAAGATGCGAAAGTGCAGCAGTGACCCAACCTGAGCTGTCTTTGGTGCTCAGCAACTCCATACAGCACACCACCTCTCCTGTCCAGAGTGACCACCATAACAGATTGAATAAACATGGACTAAATGAACTCAATGGACATTTTGTGGACTTTTTAAAGGAGTGGTCCATAGACTAAGGGGATGATATCTGCGTATATATCACGGGATAGGAAAGAGTGGGTTGTTAATGAGGGAGTGTGGGACCTGAGCATGATGTCAATGGTATGGAATAAGAGTGGAAATTACATTGGTTCTGGTTGGGATGGAGCTAATTTTCTTCATAAAAGCACGTGTAGTACTAAAGTTTGGATTTGTGACCAAAACACTTGATAACACACTGACATTTTTGCTATTCCTGAGCAGAACTTCCAAGTCAAGGCCTTTTCTGCTTCTCACACCACCGCACCAGTGAGCAGGCTGGGGGTGCACAAGCAGTTGGGAGGGGACACAGCTGGGACAGCTGACCCCAACTGACCCAAGGGATATCCCAGACCTATGACATCCTGTTCAGTGATAAAAACTGGGGAAAGGTGGAAGGAGTGACATTCGGTGCTACAACATCCGTGTTCCCAAGTCACCATCACATATGATGGAGCCCCACTTTCAGGAGATGGCTGATCATCTGTCTGCCCACGGGAAGTTGTGGTTGAATTCCTTGTTTTTCTTTGCTTGCACACACAGCCTTTGTCTTTATCTCAGCTCTCGAGTTTTATCACTCATGCCCTTTTGATTCTTTCCCTCATCCCACCAGGGGGGAGAGAGTGAGCAGCTGTGTGGAGCTTAAGCTGCCCACTGGAGTTAACCCACAACAAAAGTCTATAGTAATTGGAACATCAGGCAATAGTTTGTTAATTGGTGAAAGTGCAAACTTCCCATCAGAAAAAAACCCCACAGTTTCCAGAAGAGACAGAAACTGAGATAATGAGGACTTTGTCAACCATTTCTAAAGGTGTTTATACTCCCTGTGGGCAAGAGAAAAATATTGCTGTTGGGATTATTGTACTGGCCATTGAGCATGGCACAGTACAAACATACAGGAGGATAATACCCTCTGCCAAAGGCCAAGTTTCAATACTTTTGGTGATGACAGAGCACAACATCATTCTGCACATCATTTTACAGAAACTGATCTGAACAATGAGCAGGTACAGTCCTAGTACACCTGACTAAGACTCAAGGCACTGGGACAGGAAACAAAAGCCTGAATCCACAGCTTGTTTTACAGAAGTAAGTATTGATAATACATGGTAGCACAGTCACTCAAGCTATTTCAAGGGAATTAAAGAGTAAGAACTCATTATATTTTTCAATATAAATGTCATTATTTCTCTCTGCCCTTTGAGTGTTAACACTAAGGTGAATCAGCTGATCATAGTTCCCTCTGGGCCTGACTGTATGCTACTGTTTCAGAACAATTTCACTAATATTTGCAGTCTGGTCAATCCTGCTGGAAAATAAGTCTCCAATGGCTTGGGGGGGTGGGGTTAGATGCACAGTTATACACATAGAATTATTGAGGGGCTTGACCCCAAATACGGATGAAGCAGTATTTTCTTTAACAGCCTTATTTCAAAAGTGTTCTCTAACACTATTCTACAAACATCTTCACTTTATAATATCCTCATTTTTCCTGATTTTTGGAGATAGGATCTTCAAAGAACCATTCATCTAAAAACATTTTGCTGACATAGCTTTCAAATCTGTATAACATTAATGATGTCAAGACGCCTGATGCTATAATTTCAAAGGCTTCTCTTAATTATTGTTTGTTTTTTTCTAATTTGAATGAGTGATGCGACTTTTGTACCCCTCAGAACTAGCCCATTTTCCACAATTACTATCTCAGCCCAACAGTGGCCACAAACTGTCTGCAGCTCACACATCCAAGGACAGAACAGTATCACTTGGTGGTACAAAAAGTATCACTTTTTGGATGATTTTACAGCTTTAAATTACTTGCTATTAGCATCCATAGTGCCTGTGTCAATTTTAAAAATGTTATTTAGGTGCTTTTTAAAATCTGACCTGCTCAGAGAAATTGTTGATTATGTACAGATCAGATCAAAACTATACCTCTTTCTTTGAAGTTCTCTGAGGGTTGAATTTCCCTGAAATTCTCCTCACATACCTCAGTAGTTAGATCCAAGCACTCCCAAATCCAGCCTTCACAAAGTGTTTAGTTTTGTTTAAAGCCACTGCAGTGAAAGGTTTGAGTTCAGTGTCAACCCTAATATAAGTGTAGAAATTTAGTTTCAGCCTACCCCTGCCAACAATTCAAACCCATGCCCTGAAATGTATGAGCCACAAGTAAACCTGACTCTAGAGCATCCAGCAGGACCTCTCCTGTACATGCAGTCACTTAGAAACGTGCCATTGGGGAAATGAGAAATATTTAGAAATGCCGAACAAAAAACTATTAAGTCTATCAATTTATAAAATGGAACAGTTAACCACCAAAAAAGTGTGGAGAGGAAAAAAATAACTGTGTAACCATTGCAACCAAAGGAATACATCACATAGAAAATATATCCTGTGTGAGGTTTTGCTATGCAGGCACTACAGAGAAAAAGCTACGATCTCCAAGCCCCGCCAATGCAGCAAGCCAAGTATGGCTGCAGCCATGCACTGGGACAGACTGTGGGCACTCAGTCATGGCTTTTTATATTTTACAGTGTTTGCTTCATGGAAACTCCCAGTGGAATTTCCTACTGGACTACTTGCTAGTTACATTTTGCCTAAGTAAAAAGTGGAGGTTCAAGTTATTCATGTACAAACAGCTTCTCTAAATGTTTCCATTTAAACGAACTCTCAGAATAATTTACTGCACTTAAACAGTCAGCAGAAACAACTGAAACTTTCCTAATCTGGTTACAAAACAATGGCCAAAATATCACACAGTCATTTAAAAATAACAGTTTTACCAAAACTAAATTTTCCTTTAAACCATTTCTAGTCAAAGTCTGCAAAACAATTAACTTGTAGATGATATTCATTAATATGAAGCAAGCACTAAAAATGCTTTATTCAGAGTTTGTAAAGGCTTGCTTTAAGTATTTGTGTTTAATTATCACTGGTAATTTGAAGCTTGAGCTTTGAAAGTATCCAAGCTAAACACCTGTTTTTCAGCGCCACTGAGCTGCTGCTTATCAATTACAAATATCTTTAGAATAATAAACCATAAAGAATAAAATTGCAATTTTTTAGTACTTAACTATATATTGGTCCCAATAACTCTTAATATTCAGGGCTTACAACAGAACATGGCTGAGATCATACACAAACAGTTTAAAAGAATTAAGTAACCACATTTTAGAGATGTGTCTCCTGCAGCTAAAGTAATTCAAGAAAACCATTCAAATAAGCAAATAACATTGTTTACATTTACAAATGAAACATCATATGAGTATTTATTGATTTTTTTAAAAAATTCAAAAAATACATTGTAACAGAACAGAATGTATACGTTCTTCAATGAAAGACAAAACTACGGTTATCATCTGGACCAGAATACAAATACATGCTAACAATTTAAAAATCATTTTGGGTCATTCAGGAAACATGAAACAAGCTAGCTGTTTGCAAATGCAGTAGTTATCTACTCAGTAAATAAGCCTGAGAAATTTAGCTTGCAAAGAAATTGGCTTTTAAACTCTTAAAGACAAAGAGCTTTCTAGGTTGAAATGGTGAAGAGACCTGTGCTGTGCACCTGACAGGCCACTGAGCCACTTCCCACAGAGATTCTATTCACTGCTCCACCTCGGCTCAGCCACCCATCAGCAGCAGTTTCACATCAATAACCAGGCTTATTCAAGCAAGGTGTTAAAAAGCATGCTAAGATGATGTAAAACCATCAGTTACATACACAGTGGATAGATGTTAATAATTGAGATTCTTTACCAAATTCCTTGGTTTGTATTAGGGCCAAGTAAAAAGTAGTAGTCTAGTTCATGGATGAAACAGATTATACTTTTTGGCTCAAGGTAAGACCCTTTAAAAACAATTTCTACATAAGCATCTAGAATCAAAGCATGAAAAAAACCAGGACAAACACAACTAATCATTTTACAATAACCACATACTGTAGGCAAGTAGGAACCAAAACAGTAACATAAATTGTGCATCGGTTCTATGAAAATAAAGCATTACTAGTAGACACAAGCAATCTGACAAGATGTGAAAGTGAGCAGTGAGAACTCCACGGATTGAATTTCTTTTCATCAGAATTCATCTGTTTCTACTGCAGGCAGGTAACAAATCGAACTCAGGAAGACTGAATTCCTATTAGCAGCTTAACTCTACTACAGTGAGGCTGAGGCTTTTACCATTTGTTTCATTAAGAGACATTCAAACTAATGAAGCAAAAATGACATTTCAAAAATGAAGACCAAAAAAAAGCTGAATGCATATTTTAGACAGAAACAGTCTTAAGTTAAATCCACAACTGATGATATCTGATGTCATCATCATGGCTAAGCTTCGCGAACGAAGATTTGGGGAGGGCTCTACCCATGTTTGTTGCAAGCGTGTTGGATATCTGATGTAAGTAAATGTAATATATCTATGCTGCTTATACCAACAGAACATCTGACACTATTCCTTGAATCCTAGCAGCCTCTTTTAAGTCACTTCCCATTAATGCATACTTTGTAAATTACAAAAAAATCCATTATCAGGCATGCAAAAATTCCAACAGAAACCTCTCATTTCCAGAATTGGGTTATATGATCAAATTACATATGCTAGAGCATATGAAACCAACCTTTCAAATGAAACAAATACACAATTCTGAAAAGGGAAAAAAACCCAAACAAAACAAAAACTCAAACCAAAAACCTATGACAGGAAAAATATATTTCTACATATCTGGTCCTATCCTCTGATGCTGCAACACAGTAAAATGAGCCATTACCCATATACACATATAAATTTTCATGTAATGTGATAGGGAAGAGGTTTCCTTTTCCCATCTTCCACACTGCAGAAATGACTGGATGAACTACAGAGGCTGTCACTGTCCTATGCAATGTAGAAATTGCTGGGTGCAGGTTATCAGTGATGAAGGACTCATGCACTGACCCAGTATGGTTCATCTTACATTCTATAATATTGACTGTGATGGCAAAAACATTCTGCATTGCTCTGACACCAGGTCTACTTTCACTACTGAGCAAAACATAGTTTTCAAATGTCCTGATCCCAGCCAGAATAGGGTTAATTTTTGTAGTACTTAGAAGGGGGCATGGTTAGGACCCAGAAGTTATTCTACACCACCTCACATCATTGCTGGGGGTGGGGAGAAGGGATTCTCTTCCAGGGAAAACAGGGTCCCTTTCGGTCGAGCAGCATGGTGGAGGAAGTGGTCGGATGTTGTTTATTGTCCAGGGGGTTCCGTGTGAATCCTTCATTTCTTGCACCCTCTGTCATTAGTATTGTTGCTTTTACTGTTCATTTTCTTATCTCATTGCTGTTTCCAGTAAATTGTTCTTATCTCAGCCCTTGATCTTTACCTTTTGGGCCTCCAATTCTCCTCTCCATCCCGCCACAGAGCAAGGGCTGGAAGGGAGGGGGAGAGAGGGAGTGAACAGCACATGGTTTAGAGAGTCGCAGTGGGAGCACTAAATTGGGGAGTACCATTCCTAAACCATGACAGACTTTTTTGGCACCCAATGTTGGGCACGAATGGTTGCGATAACAACTGATTTGCCCAGAGTGAGTTGGAAACAAACTTGATCTAAGCATTTGTTGTATTAGGCATAGAGCCACCGATTACAATGTTGCTTGGTCCGTTTATGTGCTTGTGGTACCTAACCCTGCATATATTCCCATATGTGCTGCTCACGATGTTTTTTTTCTGAGCAGGAAAGGGGATCAGGATTGCTTTGTTGCTGTACTGTGTGATATAAGCTTATGATATGATAACATCAAAGGCAATAAGGGTCATTTGGGATGTGTATTCAGTGTTGTTCTTTGCCTTTATCTCAGTGCTACCTCTGGGAGTTCATTAATAATCGTACCCAGTTTGAGGGGGGAATGGGAAGGATGATTTTCCCCAGCTTTTCACCCCTTCTTCCTTCTTCAGGTCTGTTACAACAGCTTACGAGAATTTTCAATTCCCTTTGGATGTTATGGAAAGCATGTTCTTGTTGCTATGTCTGCCAGGTCTCCTCAGTGTGGTCCACACCATGTTTAGTTAAGAAAGATTTCTAGGAAGGTCATTGAGAGGTCTTCCCTGAGGGTGGACAGTCATGAGTGGCATGGAATATAGGAGAAAATGGGCCAGTTTTGGGGGAAATTATCTGCTCCAATGGCATGGAAGCTCACTCCTGAACAACTACAAGACCTTGATAAAGTGACAGATTACTTGCAAGGAGAATGCTGTGGCAACTCCAGAGAGGAGCAACTTATTGAAATGTATTGAGCCCTGGGTGCTCTTCACCGGACACAGTTCAATACCAGACAGCACCCTCATGGGGAGGAGAAGGAAAGCAGACCAACAGGCACTGTGGCCACCCAAACAGCAGCAGAACCACAGGAAGCTTGCAGGCTCTTTCTCTGTTATGAGGAGAGATAAACAGATGCTACAGGCCTGTGCATAGGAGAGGACCTGGGGAGGGAGGCCAGTGAAGATAAAAGCCTTGAAGAGAACAGGAGGAGTGTCTTTCTGAGGCAGTGCTTTTTGCAGCACTGCTAGAAGTTTTTCCCTTGTAAGTCTAGTGTTCTCGACTTTGGAATAAATTTTCCTGAACTCCTTCCACTGCTTGGCATTTCAAGGGTACTTGTGTGTTATCTTACTTCACAATTAGGGAAAATTATTCTCTCAAGGATGATCTAGTAGTGTACCCAAGCAGGTGGAACACCATGGAGAAAGGTATCCAGTACCTGGGAGAATTAGCTGTGCTGGAGATAATCTATAAGAATGCAAATAACAAACAGTCCCCTGTAGATCCAGATGAGGTCCAGTGTACAAAACCCGTTTGTACAGAGCATGCCATCATCGTACACCAACTCACGGGCATTGATGTCAATGAAAGAAGGAGAACAAACAGTGTTTCAGGTGACTATGTGACTCTGGCAACACGAAGATTGTCTTTTTCCTCCCTACTAACCTGAGCCTCAGCTGCAGAAAGACTGTCCAAGACTGCAGACAGATTCGAAAGACTCAAGGAAATTAGAGAAGAAATGTCCCATGTCCCGCCAGTGTGGACCAGACTCTCTTCTATTGGGAGCAAGCACTCCAACAGAAAGCTTGGGAGAAAGAGGGTACACACCAGCAGGTAACCAATGGTTCTACTTGCATGACCATGGAGAGGACATGAGGAAGTTTGATGGAAAACCCACCTCTACCGTAGAAGCATGGATACATGAGTTGAGAGGAAGAACAACCACTCCAAGAAATTCTTCAAGGATAGATGCCACTCCAGTTTCCAGAGGGCAAGTCCTCAGAATAGGAGACCTGATGTTACCTCCAATCCTCTTGAACAGACCTCCAGTTCATATTAACAATGAGCAATGAGTACTATTACCAGAACTTGAGGGGCCCTGCCTCCAGTCAGGTGGAGGAAAGGGACAATCAGATCTATTGGACTGTGTGGATCCAATGGCCTGGCACATCAGAACCAGAAGAGTGTAAGACTTCAGTTGACATCAGCGCACAATGTATCCTGATGCCGTCAAGATATGTAGGGGCAGAGTCCATCTCTATTGCTGGGGTGACAAGGGGAACACAACAACTGACTGTACTAGAAGCTAAAGTGAGCCTGACTGAGAATGAATGGCAATACACCCCATTGTGACTGGCTGTGATGGACTCAATTGTTGTTAATGTCTTAAACACTGCCAAAATCACAGAAAGACTTTTTGTCAAACTGCGAGGAAGCAACTGCCTGTCTGCGATCATCGAAGCACCCCCCTCCCAAACATGCTTCCTGATTGGAATCTGGACTGTGATGGGAGCTTCAGATAAGACTATTGCCTAATTCTCTCAGGTCGGAGGAGAAGTAAACAAGGTTCATCAGGTGGTGGAGGAGAAGAGTTTTGGGGGTGTGATTGCGAAATCTCTCCACACCAAACCAAAGGAGTAATCTCCAACCACTCCCAGGAAGACCATGTACACACAGGACATTCACATTAGAGGCACCTGAGAAGGGGTCAAAAACCATTAAAGACCCCAGACTCATTCCTGACATCTTCCACCACAAGAGGACTGCATGTGATCCAAGTGATGCAACAAATCCAGAGCCTGTCGCAAGAGACTGTAGAGCTTTTCCCTGCCAGGGGTGGTGCCCGGACATCTGAATGTATATTAATCCATTGGACTCTATGTTGTGTGGGACCCTCACCACCAAGAAGACCAGAAGAATGGAACGCCACTGGGTTCACAGAGTAGTGATACATTTTCTATTTTAACCTTTCTCTGTCACACTCTTTCTTGTCCCCCCCATCCTTTTTCTATTTCTGTCTCTCTCTCTTTCTCTGCCTCACACCTACTGTTAAATAAAATCCACACTATTGACTTTGGCATACGGTCTCATCTGCACCTTAATTTGGGCAAAGACATTTCTAATAATTTTAATAACTGGATCATAACACTGGCCTAGGGGCCCTGTGCATCCTTGGCACAGATTACACCAGGAGAGGGTCCATTTCAAGGACCCAAAAGGGCTTTGTTGGGCTCTTGGGATAGCTACTGTGGAGACAGAGGAAATCAGCTGAATACCTTGCCTGGTCTCTCAAAGAACCCTTCTGCTATGGGACTGCTGAGGGTTGAAGAATAGTTACTGATGGCCACCGGAATGGTGCACTGTCAGCAATACCGCACCAACCGAGACTCCGTGACCCCCATTGGTGAGATGATTCATGAACTGGAGAGCCTGGGAGTGGTCAGCAAGACTTGATCACCCTTCAATAGTCCTATATGGCCTGTGAGTAAGTCCACTGGAGAGTGGAGACTGAGAGTCTCTCAGTCTATTGTGGCCTGAACAAAGTCACATCACCATTGAGTGCTGCTGTACCAGGCATGCTGGAACTCCAGTACAAACTGGAGTAAAGTGGTGCCACCATCAATATTGCTAATGTGGTTTTCTCCATTCCCTTAGCAGTAGACTGCAGGCCACAATTTGCTTTCACCTGGAGGCGTGTCCAGTACACCTGGAACTGACTGCCCCGGTGGGGGAAACTCAGCTCCACTATTTGCTGTAGACTGATCCCTACTGCACTGGAAAAGGCTCCAGAACATTTGCAATACATTGATGACATCACCATGTGGGGCAAAACAGCAGAGGAAATTTCTGAGAAGGGGGAGAAGATAATCCAAATTCTCCTGAAGGTTGGTTTTGCCATAAAGTAAAGTAAGGTCAAGGGACCTGGCCAGGAAATTAAGTTTTTAGGAGTAAAATAGCAAGATAGACATTGTCAGAATCCAATGGACATGGTCAACAAAGTAGCAGCTATGTCCCCACCAACCAGCAAGAAAGAAACACAGGCTTTCCTAGACACCTAGGGTTTTTGGAGGATGCATATTCCAGAGTACAGTCAGATTGTAAGCCCTCTCTATTGTGAAATGGAAGAGGAATGATTTTAAGTGGAGTCCTGAACAATAAGCTTTTGAACAAATTAAACAGGAGATTGCCCATGCAGTAGCCCTTGGGCCAGTCACGATGGGCAAGATGTGAAAAATGCACTCTACACTGCAGCCAGGGAGAATGGTCCTTCCTGGAGTCTCTGGCAAAAAGTACCCAGGGGTGACTCATGGGGTTCTGGAGTGAGAATACAAAGGACCCAAGACCTGTTACACCCCAACTGAAAAAGAGATACTGGCAGCTTATGAAGGGGTTTGAGCTGCTTCAGAAGTGACTGTCAGCGAAGCACAGCCCTCCTGGTGCCCTGACTGCCAGTGCTGGGCTGGACGTTCAAAGGGAAAGTCCTTTCCACACATCATGCCACCCATGCTACGTGGAGTAAGTGGGTCACATGAGCTCGAATAGGAAACCCCAATCGCCCATGGATCTTGGAAGTCATCACAAACTGTCCCGAAGGTGAAAATTTGGGACTATCATGATCATCAGAGAAGGAGAAGGTGACATATGCTGAGGAGGCCTCACCATATAATCAGCTACCAGAAACTGAAAAGCGATATGCTCTCTTCACTGATGGTTCCTGTTGTATTGTAGGGTAACATCAAAAATGGAAAGCTGCCAAATGGAGCCGTACACAGCGAGTTGCAGAAGCTATTGAAGGAACAAGGTGGATCAAGTCAGGTTGCTCAGCTGACAGCTGCCCAGTTGGCTGTAGATATCGCTGAACGAGAGAAGTGGTCAGTGCTCTAGCTCTACACTGACTAGCGGATGGTAGCAAATGCTCTGTGGGGGTGGCTAGACCAATGGAAAAAGACCAATCACCAGCACAAAGGTAAACCCATCTGGGCTCCTGAAGTGCGGCAAGACATCTCTGCCTGTGTAGAAAAGTTGGCTGTAAAAGTCCATCACGTAGATACACATGCACCCAAGAGTCAGGCTACTGAAGAGCATCATAACAACAGACAAGTGGATTGAGCTGCCAAGACTAAAGTGTCTCAGGCAGACATGGACTGGCAACATAAGGATGAGTTATTTCAGGCTTGGTGGGCCCATGACACCTCAGGTCATCAGGGAAGAGATGTGACATACAGATGGGCTCATAATCCAGGGGTGGACTTAACCACGGACACCATCACCCAAGTTATCCAGACTACAGACTACAGCTCTACATGCTCACAATGGTAGAAGCAACCACTGGATCGCTGGAGATGCATCCTGTGCCTTACGCCACTGTCTGTAACACCATTTGGGCCTTGAAAAGCAAGTTCTGCGGCAACATGGCGCCCCGGAGAGAACTGAGTTGGACGATGGGACTCATTTCAAAATTAGCCTTATAGAGACCTGGGCCAGAGAGCACGGCACTGAGTGGGTATACCATATTCCCTATCGTGCATCAGCATCTGGGAAAGCTGAATGGTACAAGGGACTGTTAAAAACCACATTGAAAGCAATGGGCAGTGGGACCTTCAAACATTGGGATACACATTTAACAAAGGCCACTTGCTTAGTTAACAATAGAGGCTCTACCCATCAAGCTGGCCCTGCCCAATCAAAACCTCCATGTACCGTAGAAAGGGATAAACTCTCCATGGTGGATATGAGGAATGCATTAGAGAAGATAGTTTGGATTAGTCCTGTCTCAAGCAAAGGCAAATGTATTCATGGGATTGTTTTTGCTCAAGGATCTGGGTGCATTTGGTGGGTAGTGCAGAGGGATGAGGAAACATGATGTGTACCTCAAGGGAATTTGATTTCTGGGTGAGAACGGTCTGTAATGTTGAACTGTGTAGTACTGGTTGCTCAATGACACTGCCTCTGTATGCCATAATTACCATGGACAATGAGGATGGACTGCTCCAGATACACCAGTTGTGAGCTCCTGATGCAGCTTGCAATCAGCCAAGAGCATACCAGCCCTCCTGCCCTGGGAGACATCTAAGACAGATGGAATCCACAGTCATGGACTAAATGAACTCAACAGACATCTTGAAGGGACAGCCATTGACTCTGGAAAGGATACCTGTGCTTGTGTATATGTGTCTGTCTATCCATCTATTTATCTGTCTATCTACCTATCTATCTATCTATATGTATATAGTTGGAAGGTGTAGGATTTGGGCATGTCATAGGGTGAATAATGTCCTGGTTCCAGCCAGGAGACCGTTAATTTTTGCAGTACTTAGATGGGGGCATGGCTAGGACCCAGAAGTTATTCTACACCACCTCATATCATTGCCAGGGGTGAGGAGAAGCAATTCTCTTCCAGGGAGAACAGGGTCCCTTCCAGTAGCATGGCAGAGGGAGAGGTTGGATATTGTCTGTTGTCGAGGGCTTTCCGTGTGAATCCTTCATTTCTTACACCCTCTGTCATTAGCACTGTTGCTGTTACAGTTAGTTTTCTTATCTCATTGCTGTTTCCAGTAAATTGTTCATATCTCAATCTGTGATCTTTACCTTTTGTGCCTCTAATTCTCCTCTCCAGTCCATCACAGGGGAGGGGGAGCGAGCAAGCAGCTCATGGTTTGGAGAGTCTCAATGGGAGCACTAAACTGGTAAGTACCATTCCTAAACCACAACATCAAGTTACTACTAAGAAGTGCAGGGTGGTAAGCAAAGAAATTAATAACCCAGCCTAGACAACAAACACAAAGGTAAGGTGGTTCATTGGTACCTTCTGGATCAGAGTCGAAGGGAGAAACCAATGCCAAAGCAGTATGTAAAGCTTCTATTTCGAAGAGATGAAGACTCTCAAAGAAGTGCAAGTAAAAGGCATAATTTAAGCTTGTAATTATTTGAAGAGAAGACAAAGAAGAGAAAGATGGGCTGCAGTAAGATGAATGTACGGAAGGAACAAAAAAGAGAAGGAGGGATGCGTATATTGGTGCAGAGTTGTATCTCCCGGACCCAGAAACTGCCTCGGACACCATCTAATTTTACAAGATAAGTTACATGCATGCCCACATTCAAGAGGGCAAGAGTGAAACCTTGATGGCAATGTTACGATTCTGGCTGAAGAGCTTCATTTTCCCCCTCCCATACCTGAAAGCCTTGAATCCTTGCCAAATACTCCAGTTGTTTTGAAGGCTGCACTGTAGAACAGGGGGAAGCAGGAGATACTCCTTTTAGACCTATGGCTTCAGCAGTTGGGGACGTTCCATTCATGAGAAGTTCCCTGGCAATCGTAGCCGTGCTATTTGTTGTAGGAGATATGCTGAAGAAAGAGCTGGAAGTCTGGCTCATTTCTTTGGATGACAAATAGCTTACAGTGGTACCAGGGGCTGATTTGTTGCGGCTTGCTTCCATCTCTTGATAAACATCAGGAGAGAGATGGAGTATTCCCTTTGGTGCTGAAAATAAAACCAAAGATCATTCTTATTACTCTAAAATGGGTTTGACACATATATAATTTTCATTAATACATTTTATAGTGAAAAACAAAGTAAGAATTTAGAAGCAATACCTTTCTTTTCCCAGTAACTGTAAATGAAATGGCATAATTTATTTAGAAACAAAGCAGATCTGAATCACCCCTCTTTTTCCTCTTCCCCAACTCTTTTTTAAAAAGTTCAAATTTGTATTTTAACACTGTGGCTAGCACAGAATACACAACCTGAACAATGTTTCGAGACCTACAAACCATGAGGAACAGATCCTACTTCAAAATAGTAGCACAATCACTATTTACCCTACATTTTTCTACCTCCTTTCTGATACAGTAATTTAGGTTGTTTTTTCACAAATAATTGAAACTAGTCTGTATAAGCACCATTGCCACCAGAAGTAGTTTTAGTTTTCTCTCCCACCAACAGCTGCTGTTTGTATTCTCCTGCTGCTCTGTTGCTTATGCCAGCACCAGCACCTGTAGAACCATGTAGGGATGTTCATGAGAATGAGCTGTTGGAGGCAGAAGAAGGGCAGGGTGGTTTCTTGCAGTAGCAGCTCCGCCTGATGTGCTGGCTTAAAGTGTTTGCTGAATTACTAGGGCAGCCTGTGGTTAAAAACCTTTAAGTTGCCCTGCAACCACATTGTTACTGTGCTAATGACTGATGTGACTGACTGCTCTGCAGGGAAGAGGAATTTATTTATTTATTTATTTAGCTCTATATATGGCATCCTATAGTTTGCAAATAGGTCCTTGCCTTTGAGAATGTTTAAACTTAAAAAGAAAAGCATATATGTGCCATCATTAATATCAACAGGAGTCACAATGAACATTAAAAAGATATAAATTTATTTATGTGAATTACTTTTAAATATTTCCAGTGATATGTAAATTAGGAACAATGTGTCTACATTTCAAGATTTTAATACAATTTTAGAAAATATCTCAACCTAAACTTGTTTGGAAACATGACTACATACTTGATCAGTTTTGCTGATATTCCTGTGTCTGGAAATGTGCAGAATTAAGTATGAAGTTTGCTAGTTTTCTTATACAATGAAGCATTTGTTGGAAACACAACTAACCAATTAGCTGATACAAGAGGAAGACTTTTTTCTTATTATTAATACATCATAAAATGAGCTTGAAATGCGTAATTTCTTATTAAGAACATACTTTAATCTTCTAGCATATATCTGAAAATAACATGAGTGAACCTGAGCCATATGGCATTTCATTCTAGGGATAATAAACCTGTTTGTTACCTGATTTAGTAATCCCAAGAGAAATCAAAGGGTTCAATGGTTAATTCACTTGCAGCACATATTAAATTAATTTCAGAATGTAGAATAAATTCAAAGAAGAGAAGGAAATTAATTTTCAGTACCTAGAAAGGATTCCTCTAATACTAGTAGTGCAAGTAGTACTTTTAAATAAAATGTCTACCACAAGGAGAAGACTCAGAAAACATTACCTGTAATTAATGTCCTCATTTTCAACTATACGGTGAAAATGGAAGTTCCTCACTGCCGACTCAGCAAACTGCTTACAGGTGAATCTTTTAATTGATTTACTTGCACATTTGGCTTTTAAATTCATATTGCTTTCAGAAATCTGGAACATCTGCTTATACCATTCACAAAGACATATCCGTTATTCACCTGATTGCTCTCCCCACCTACCTCTGTAGGGCTGGGGAGCTTGGTTGGACCCTGAACTCTAAGAGTGTTTTACCCAGTTTAGAACTGGCTCCAAAGCCAGTACACTGAACTCCAGAGCTGAACTCTAGAGCTAAACAAAAATTCAAGACAACTGTACTCAGAAATATGGAGGACAGGATCCCTAAAATTTCTTTTTCTCCATCTGGGACAATTTAGAATATAATATTATAGATAAACAACTGTATAAATACACAGCATTATTTTATGGCACATTATCATTATATGATAAGACAGATTTTATACTCTTTTCTGATGCTATAGCCTCCAAGGTCCACCACTGCTCATATTTTTAAATAGTCTTATACAAGATATGACATTAGTGAAAATAAAAAAAAAAAGATAATACAGATCTTGATATCTGATGTTAGCTTACAAAACCAAACAGCAACAATAATACTGAGTGGCAGATGTTCACCACCTCCTAAGAACTGCCCACTGTAAATCTGATTTCCCACAAATATTTCAGAAACAGAAATGAAAACTGAACAAAAGATAAAAGTCTACTTGTTTAGAAATAACATTATATTAGCCCCCCCAATCAATTTTAGAAAAACATAGTACAATATTAACTTCAAAAAAGTTTAAAGTAGTTTAAAATCAAATCCAGTGCTGCAGATGTCTGTTCCATTGATGTAATATTACTTAAAACAAACATTTTACATGCTTTCTCAGCCATTTCACTGTTTTTACATGATCCACCCAAATATCTAACTGCTGTCTGGAACAATGGTTTGGAATACTTCCAGATTACTAAGCTTTCTAAATGTTAAAATAACTAATATGCAGCATATGATGAATAAAAAGATATTGAGCCGAGTACAGCAAATGCTCCTAAAGTACTGACTTTAATGGTGATGTTAAATTAATAATAGTACTTTTACACTTTGCAACACCTTACTGCTAAAGACTTCAAAGTGCTTTATAAGCAATAATGAATTCAAATCATACATTAGCTCTGAGAGGCAGATATTATATTAACATCATTGATTATCTCTGGAAACAAAGTAATGTAATATTCTAGACATTACATTAATATAGTTGCAAGATATTAACTTTTTATATTCAGGACCTATGTTTCATGAAGCTTCTTACCAACTTGTTTTAAAAAGCCAATAAAAACTTGGTCTCTTCGAAACTTCTATCAAAAAATATTAATTGCAATTAATTTTCTATTTTTAATATATTACTGAGGATTTTTTAACTATCATTTCTCACTGTTGCGTGTTTACTTCAACTCAATTGTATTGTAGGAGAGTGTATAAATATATTTAGTTGCAGTAATAAAGTTATAACGTGACAAGGAGTACAACAACAATAGAGGATTAAGTGCAAGAACAAAAGAACTCTTCAGAAATTATCTCAATGAGTCTTCTAACAATCAGTTGATTAAAAAACATGGGAGAAAGAAATACTATCCTCAAACACCTTTATGCATAGCAGAAGAACATCTCCAGGTGAGTGTTTTCATCCTCTTGTCAGTTTTCAGCAAAAAAAAATAAAAATTGGACTTTTCTGCCCACTAAATATTTATCCCAAACTAACTTCACCATATTCCAAAGGTAGAATTGTAATTACTAGGAGTCACAGGATCTGTAATAGACCAACAACATTGTACCTTCTGCTGGACATTAATTTAGAGGTAGATTCATGAAACATGTTAAAACAATTTCCATTTATATTATTTAAACCTGTGGGCAAATGTGCTACAAAAATACACAGGCTAGCTATGCAACGTAATTACTAACATTTGAAAAGCACGTCCTATTCATTGTTGGCGGTAATTGTTAGCAGTCTCTCACAATCTTCTGAAGTCTATGAAAACACACCAAAGACCTCTCTTACCTAAGAACAAATTTCTTCATCTTCCACTGTCTACTTTTGCTGTCAGTACTAGATAACTGCAAAACAGTTTAGACTCCAAAGCAAATGTATGATTAACATACAAAATGGCTCAACTATCTTTCATAAGCCTTCCCCCGGAAATGTAATCTCAGTGCTTCACACCTTTTTTCATAGCAGCCATAGCAGAGGTGGTCTTCAAAAGTTCTGTTTGAGTGGTGTTATTTTTATCGCTTATCCTTTCTCTGTAGTGTCCCCTTGGCTGGGAAAACAGGGGGACCTTTCTACAAAAGGGTCCTCCACTGTCTGGAATTCATGGAAAACAAAACTAACCATCAGAGGAACTTTCTGCATGGGGAATGGGGTGAGGAAGGAGAACAATTGACAATATTACCAAATGAGCCTCAGTGTAATAAGACTGCAAAAAAATGGAATTTGCCGATACGGGGACAGTGACAAGTTACCCCACCACGGTGGGCTACTAGATTAAGAAAAGTTCAGAGTGATGACAGTGTGCCCTGCATGTTCACAGGTATTAGTGTCTACACGGGTACCACTGGTGACTCATTTCTAATTTTCTGTTTCTGTCAGGAAGACCAGAAAACATCAGAAGTTGAGATTTCAGTTCTATCATTCAGCTCCACAAGATGGCCTATAGAATCAGGCTTGTGCTGTCAATCTGCACATACATATATATATGTCTGCATTAATTTTCTCTTTTCTACTTGATCAAGTATCACAGGGATACATTTCTTCTGCCTTCACTCAATAACTTCCCCTGGTTCAAGGTCACTCATTGACTTTTCATGTTTATGAACACTCGGTATACGTGGTCTAAACCACAACTTTATTCTTGCTTAGAGAATACAATTTTCTCCCTAGGCTCTTGCTTATCCTATAGGAAAGGTATAGTTGTTCATGCGTCAGAAGCAGTGGCAGCTGGTATATGACTTCCCTCGACACTGCTGAAGAGCACATGTTCTTCCCTGCACTACACTGAGAGACACGGCGCATCAGCACGAAGGAGTGCTTTCATGTCTTGTGTAATGAGGCACAGTAAACCATGATATAATTCTGTATGTGACACACTCATAAATTAAGTTTAGCACCCTGGTATTTAAAATAACCCTTCACTGGATGAAAGAAAGACTGTTCATAAAGAAATAATCGGTATTTTTGGAACTCGATAAAATATTCAATGGAAAATCATCAAAAAGCTCTTTCAGATTATGCTACCTGTATTCACATTGAATAAAGCCTTCTTATAATGTGCTACTTAAAGTACAGGGTAAAATCTTGTAGTAAGGCAATAAGAAGGAAAGCTTAGAACCAGATCTCATCCTGACTTCACAATTTTGTAAGTTAAAATGGACAAGAACTACTTCAATAACAGGACTGAAAAATGTAAATATTATAATAAAAAGATATTATAGTTTTATACTCACTCACTGTAAAAACCTATTTATATACTAGAATATTTTCTAATTTTATTACCTCAGTAGGAACTCAGAAAAGGTCAGTCAAACAATTGAAGAGGCAAATAGTATGGCCATTACGTTCTCAGCAATTGCCTACACACAATCTTGGCTCGAAATACCAGATGCAATCATTACCTACTTAACATAGCTATCTGTGGTATTTCTAAGTCACCAGCTACTCCAATATTCAGACATGAAAAAATGTTTTGTCATTACACAATGTCATTCAATCAAAAGATCTTTTCTACATGACCCTAAACAAACCAATGTTATATAAAGCCACTCATTAAAATACTAGTTTATTTAACCTTAAAATAACCATGACACTGAAGTAAATACTATTTAGTTCTCCATGAAGTCAGGTTGTGATATCTTTAATTTCACTGGACTATTTTCTGTACAGCCAAAACAGAAATTGCATTACTGAAGAAAACTTAAATTTCTGCAACATTTGGCATTTAATTCTTGTGAGAAAAGTCTTTTGAATTCTCCCACAGCTTTATTCCTGCTTGGAAACATAAGATTTTGGTAAAAGTAAAACCTAGTGTTTGCAGTGGGTGATTTCCACAGGATATTCTACGAAATATTTCAAGACAGATGAAACATCTACACTGTAAGTTTCACGTGGTAATTTCTGCATCACATTTTTCCAACAATATGTCAGTGTACCACTTAACCAAAGACTAAGACGAAGCAGGTTCAGAAAAGAACCAATCTAAATGCAGAAGGAGGGACAGTTATTCTTATCAGTAAAGAGGATCAGCAAATTCGGAGCAGGAGCAAATCAAATTAATGAGCTGGCAGATCAAGCTGCTTGTAAAAGCTGCAAGAAAGTGATGTTTGTGGGGATAAAGCAATTAGGAGAGTGCCTAAGTGCAACTGCAGGTGACCTGTGCAGGCAAGACTACTATTCATTAACCAATTAGGAGGGGAATGAGAATGGTGATGATGATGAAAACAAAGGCATGACCCACACGAAGAAGAGATGAAAGACTGAGCAAGTCTACTAGACAAGGAGAGAGAGGTTGCTGAAGCTAAGAAGGTCAAGGGGGCCATCAACAAGCACAGCATAGGTATGAGTGAAGATGAAATCAGAGGAGGAGAAAGCGGTGGGGGAGTGGAAGTCATAGGGACAAGATGTTTGATGTAAAGGAAAGGGGATGGAGGAGAGAGTGGAGAATTAAGTCTTGGTTCTGACAGCAATAAAGTCTCAGTTCAGGCAATTCAATTTTTCAAGGACATTATTATCCCAGACTAAGGGTGAGGTACATGGTGGGTTCCAGACTGGGAGGAAGGGCACAGGCAAAAGAGAAAAGACTTTAAAAAAGTGAAAGTATTTAGAGGAACACTGTATTCAGGTGAATTATGTGATCCTGCTCCATTTGGTCAGCTGAAGACAGAAAACCAAATGCAGATCATTTGCAGAACTACATAATTAAATTTGAATTTGAGAGTTAACATCAAAAATGAGTTCTGCATTTCTACTTCACATGCATATTTTTTCAAAGGAATAGGCTAGAAACGTTGAATAAATGTAATTCATATTGGAATTTTAGGGGACTGGGAAAACAAAAAGAAATTATCTGAAATCATCTCTGCCCACAGAGCTGGCTATCTACTGTCATGGTGGCTGTTCCCTCTATACATTTTATACATCAAAAGTTTAATGGTTAAGCAGTCTCTTAGAAAGCTGACTTGAGTTCCTTCTCAGCCTGTGGGCATCCAAATCACAAGCCTCCCAGCCCAAGTGTATGTTCCCTACATATGCAAAATCTATACTACTCAAGAACCAGGCAGCAGGTTGTTTGCAACACTTTTTCTTTAATCTGTATCTAAAATATGCACAATATCTGTAAACTAGACAGAGAACACCAGAATACACATCTGCATCTTCATTCACAAGAGCTTTAATCAACAGACAAACTACATAGTCATGATTCCTTTAGATCAGTCCTTCCCTGTGGATTTCTTGCATTTTAACAGCATCTGATTTTTCCTTTTTTGTCTGCAAATCATATTAAATACACATCTCCCAAAGGTGGCTGCCACTATCCTGATTACTCTGCACCCCCTAAGTACTCTCCTTCTGCTAAATAGACGGAAACAGATAAATCTAAGTCTCCCAATGTTCTGGCCATATGCTTAAAACACTAGGCACTTCATAAATACACACTAAACTCAGTAAAGAAAGCACCTCTGAAGATGCAAAACTTGCAAGAATTCAAACACCTAACTGAGCATCTCAAAAGGGGAAACATGGGAAAAGGAAGAGGACCACTGCAGTTGTCATCTTACACTCCAGAGTTGTGCTCAAATCCCATTCACACAAAAAAACGCTAACTTGGCTCATCAGTAGTTCTAAAAACAGGAAGTAAAAAAACCCACATTCCCCATTTTGTTAATATGAGGTGGTTTTTAATATTAGGTGGTTTAGAAGTTTTTTCAACTATTTCCAAAAATACATGCAAGTTGCATTTAATTGGTTTTATGCTGGATAAAATTATTCTCATCGTTAGATGAAACTGAAAAATAATAAATCAATTATTAATAATGGAAAATACAACATGGATTTCCCAGCTTCAGTAATTCAGGGAAGAAACAAAATTGGAGAAATCTCCTTTGTTTCTAAATTTAATTTTCCCTTCAGTTAGAAAGAAAATTTAATTAGAAAATTCGCACATCAACTCAGCAGTTACAAAGGCAAGGTATTTTTCAAACATAACCAGCTGTGGTAAGAGACTCTAGATAAGGTTGTGAGACAGATAGAGTGCAGACAAGTGGTTCAGCTGATGAAATTGCCCCAGTGATGGTATAATGTTCACCTGACTGTTTGCTAAAAAAACCCTCCCAAAACAGAACAAAAACCACCAAAATCAACAGATGGAAAACTACCATTCTGTGCCCTGTGTTTCATCAAATAAGTGGTGTTGTCAATATCTTTTACTGTGGTTTCTATTCAGAATGCCAAATAATTCAGCAAATGTTTAGTGATGTATCAGTCCACCTCCTAGCAAGAATGCATTATAATTGACAATGTTTAGTAAGTTTGGAAGCAATTCAAAAGCCAAATCCAATGCAACAGCAGTACTTAGAGAGTAAAAATGCATATGATCCACTGCAAATCACCTTTGAAATATACCCAAAAGAATTACATATTTCAGCAAGATATAACACACATAAATTCCAATTAAAAATATCTGAATTACAAAACAAAAACTTTATTCCCAAACTGTAGATTTCCATTACTATTCATGGAAATACAGGAGTATTAAATTATCTACTGGAAGTTTTCACCAAAATCCCCAGTTGAAAAATAAACATATAGAGGACTATAAAAATGTCTTTATAAAACTAGTGAGAGCTAGAACTACAAAGTTCACATGAATTCTGTTTCCTTCAAAACGAAGATGCATTAGTATGTAAAATTTCATAAATACATGATTTATATTCTGTTTATTTTCTCCCAAAAGCTAGTGAAGAAACAACTGAGTAAGAATCTGAATGCTACCATACAATTAGGGCTTACAATACCACCACATATTTTTGTATTTTTTATATTTCTTATATCCTTGATCTATTATTGAAGTAGATTTTTAAAAATACTAAAATAGATTTGATTTACAGAAAAATCTCAAATTTTCTCATCACAAACTTAAGAAACTCTTCAGAATATCTATTTGCTTTTTTATCTCTTTTTTTTTTATTTTTTTTGTCACTAAGAACAATTGTATGAGATCAAGTATCTTTGTTCCTTAGGAGATCATCTGCTCCTGCTGTTCATTTACCATCTGAAATCATAATCATCTGTTGGTGACAATCTAACCATCTTCACAGTAACTAATTTTGATGTCACAAACAAATGGCTATGATTTCAGGTGGTAAAGTAACAGCAGGAGCAGATGCACTCTGAAGAACAAAGACTAAAGTCATGCATGAATCCCTAGTAATAAAATGTTAGGCAAGAAAAACAAAGAGTCTGTCCTTCACAGAGAGGTAGGATTGCCCTGAATGCATTCTTTTTAATTAACAGTTTTTCAGTACTTTGTGACTCCCAAAATTGTTGGAAATAGGTAAGGGAAAAACTATACTATAAAAAATCGAGGGTAGGAAACATATAAAAAGTCATGGTAATTTTTTCCCTTGTTATAAATATGATATTAAAAAGCACTATTATTTTTTACTTTTATTTTTATATTGTTCTTCATAGCTCATCTACAGCTTCTCTAGAACACATACCATAGGATGTGTGTGATTACCCCATCCAGAAACATAAAATGAAAATATGTTCCCATGAAAATGCACTTTGCATTAGGATTGTTTATTTGTTTCATGTTTTGCTTTTGTTGATAACTGCTTAAGTCAAATCCAGAGAGATAAATGAGCATTCTGTTTACAGTAAACATCTTCTGTATGGGCTAAAAATGCTTCTGGTCTGCTCATAGTCTCTCAAAGTCTCTTCCAGAAGCATCAGGAAAAAAACTCAGTGAACATTCTTGCCATTTCACACGTAGAAAATGTCTAAGATATCCCAAAACAAGAAACAAATAGATTCATGTTTCATCTTTCTTTAAAATTGTGAAATGAAGAGGAAAGGTAAAGAAGTGAACCTGTGGGAAGAAGCTTTGCCAGTGAGTAGGAGGGACAGAAGTGAGGTTTGCCACAAGGATAACTGCAAAAGTAACATGATAGAGGGGAGCAGGAGGAGTTAATTTTCAAGAATATTTAATAGGGAATACTAAATATATATTGAGTGAGTAATTAGGAGGATACAGACTGTGGGGATATTTCTCAGCAAAAACAAACTACATAATAACAGTGCAATGAAATCTGTTCTTCAACTGTACTAAAATATAGAACTGTTATGATTTTTGATTTTGTTGTACTAAAGTATACAACTTCCCTTTACTATTCCAGTTTTATTTGACTCAGATGAAAACAGTGCATT
The DNA here is from genome assembly GCF_036250125.1 of Pseudopipra pipra. Lineage (NCBI taxonomy): Eukaryota > Metazoa > Chordata > Aves > Passeriformes > Pipridae > Pseudopipra > Pseudopipra pipra. The sequence goes on along the minus strand of NC_087549.1, from coordinate 32,285,198 downwards.
ATGCGTACAAAGAAAGGGTATCTGTCTGCAAAAGCGTGGAACTTGTTTGGAACTGCCTTAAACCCTGCACATCACAGGTGCAGGAGAGATAATGCATGTAAGTGATTTCTTTTATTCAAAATGAGAAGACACTTCTAACTTTCCTCAGTTCTCCTCAACCACAAAGCTCTGAAGTTATCTTGGTCTCAGGGGCTTAGGGGAAGATCAGTGGGTGTGCACAGGGAAAACTCTTAATACTAGCTCTTCCTCAGGATTTTTTATGTATTCCCTATTTGGGAAACTAACACATCATACATTCTCTAACACATTCTCTACTAGAAGCAGAGAAGGCAAAGTGTTCATATGTAAACATGTACTGGCAGACCATTCCCATACAAAACATTAGAACCATTTGTATAAGTAAACATGTCTGGAAAACTAGTGAGAAATGTCAAGTAGTACTGCATAGGTCTTCTCCAAATGCGGGAATCCTCTGACCTCAGTCACATCCTGAAAAACAGGCCTCTTCATAGAGCCATTCACTAGGAAGGTATCAAATGAACTTACTGGTTAACTAAAAAAGACAGAAAAATATTCTGTATATTTGCTGCAGTTAAGCTGTAAATTTTAAAGAAAATACCCTAGAAGAGAAAGGCCTCTCAGGAGGTGAAGAGTTAAAAAAAATCAGTGAAAAAAAGTATATCCCTATTGACAACACTTCAGGTTCAAACTGCTCCTATTTTGCAAGAAGATAGTACAGTCTCATTGAAATAATAAATGATACTGAAATAATCTATTCAACATCTTTGTTGGTGACATGGACAGTGGGATCAAGCGCACCCTCAGCAAATTTGCTGACGACACTGAGCTGTGTGACACGCTGGAGGGAAGGGATGCCATCCAGAGGGACCTTGACAGACTTGAGATGTGGGTCCATGCAAACATCATTAAGTTCAACACAGTAAAGTGCAAGGTCCTGCACCTGGGTCATGGTGATCCCAGGCACACCTACAGGTTGGGCAGAGAACTGGTTGAGAACAGCCCTGTGGAGAAAGACTTGAGGTGATGGTTGATGAAAAACTTGACACAAGTTGGCAGTGTGTGCTCGCAGCCCAGAAAGCCAACTGTGTCCTGGGCTTCATCAAAACCAGCATGGCCAGTGGGCCAAGGGAGTGATTCTACCCCTCTACCCCGCTCTTATGAGATCCACCTGGACTACTGCATCAAGCTCTGGGGTCCCCAACACAAGAAGGACATGGAACTTCTGGAGCAAGTCCAGAGGAGGGCTGTGAAGCTAGTAAGAGGACTGGAGCACCTCCCCTATGAAGACAGGCTGAGAAAGTTGGGGCTGTTCAGTCTGGGGAAGAAAAGGTTGCTTGGAGACCTCATAGCAACCTTCCAGTATCTGAAGGGGGCCTATAGGGAAGCTGGAGAGGGACTCTTCGTCAGGAACTGTATTGATAGAACATCGGTACAAATTGAAAGAGGGGAAATATAGGTTAGATATCAGGAAGAAATTCTTTACTGTGAGGGTAGTGAGACACTGGAACAGGTTGCCCAGCAAGGCTGTGGATGCTCCAACCCTGACAGTATTCAAAATCAGGTTGGATAAGGCCTTGAGCAATCTGGTCTAGTGGGAGGTAACCCTGCACATAGCAGGTTGGGACTTTAGGATGATCTTTAAGGTCCATTCCAACCCCTTACCATTCTATGACTCTATGATACACTTTAATCACCTGATTATCATTAATGTCGCCTCTAGATTAGAACTCTCAAGAAAGTGGTTAAGAGATTAAGCACAGTGGTTTCTGAACAGCACCGTTAGAAATAAATGCTCTACATTTACTGACATGCTAGCTACAACTCCTTTGAATTCCAATTTACTTTTAGATCAGAAGAATAGAAATGCAGGCATTGTGCATTATAAAAGCATCCCAGAATGAAAACCTCTTTCTGTACTGTGGCCTGTGGTGGCTGCAAAAAGTTCTGTGAGCATGTCAATCTCTGAAAAATACGTTAGTTAGTCAGCACAAGTTTAAAATATAATTTTGTTGATCTTGTCTCTTGTTGAATGAGTTTGCCTTTGTGTTCTCCTTCTAGATTTGGATTTACACGTATAACTGTCAAAGTTGTCTTGTCAGATGAAGCCTGAGAAAGGGATTGTTTTTTTCTCTTTGGTGTAGCAGATGATTGTGGTGTCATCTATAAATATCTTTGCTACAAGACACTGCAAGTATAGAAGAGAAAAGTTAGAGATCTTATTCTGCTGTCTCAAACTCTAATATGTTAACATTTGAGGATATTAACATTTAAAGATATTTCACAGGTCTTGACTTAGAGATTTTGACAAGACAAACAGAAGTAATCTACAAGTATGGATATAGGTTGATGAAAGAGCTGTAAAGAAGCAATTAATAAGAAGTCTTAGATCTTGTAGAATACTTCCTTTCAGGGAAACGCAATGGTATGTGGTGAATCCAAGATCACTTTTAAATATTAGCAAACTGTTGTGTAAGTTGCAGCACAAATAATTCCTCCGGTCTTGTGACTAGGAAGACCACATATATACTGAAATACCTTAAAACCTACTTTTAGGACCATGTCTTTCAGATGTACATAGGCAAAAAATAGAAGGTAGCTCATGTGTGTATCCATCTCTAGTACAATCCTTAGCTGAGGGAGATAATGTTTGGGACTCTTAAGTTCAAAACTATATACAGTCCTAGAGAAAAATCCAGGGCTCATGAAAAAGTGAAGGAAGTACTATTTATATTATCTATGCCACTTTAAAGGTAAAAATCTAGCTATAAAGTTACCAAGTTCTATCCTATTCTTTACCTGTTCAGTCTTCACCAACAAGGTTTCTTGGGCCTTTGTGTCTCTTCCTTCTCTCAAGGAAGAGAGAAACTACCAGTAGTAGAATCTGATCAGAGTCAGGAATGCCTTGAGAAAAGATAGAGCTCAGCCCGTATAAGTCACAGAATCACAGAATCGCAGAATCCCAGAATGGGTAAGGCTGGAAGGAACCACAGTGGGTCATCTGCTCCAACCTCCCTGCTCAAGTAGGGTCATCCCAGAGCACGTGGCACAGGGTTGTGTCCAGATAGTTCATGTATATCTTCAGTGAGGAAGACTCCACAACCTCTCTGGGCAATCTGCTCCAGTGCTTGGTCACCTGTACAGTAAAGAAGTTCTTCCTCTCATTCAGGTGGAACTTCCTGTGCATCCATTGGACCAAATGGGATATACCTTAGCATGCTGAGTCAACCAGTTTATATCATTGTGAGGCCACTCTCTGTTGTCTTCAAAAAGTCATGCAGATGCCTGGAGAAAGGCACCATCATCAAAACAGGCAGGCTGGTCAGCTGCACTCTAGTCCTGGGAAAATCATATAGTCCTCTTAAAGCCACTTGTGGTCACACAATGTGACTGCCTTTTATGATAAAATGACTGGATTTATGAAGGAAGGAAGAGCATTGGATGTGATTTACCCTGGCTTTAGCAAGACTGTTGACAATATATCTCCCACAGCATACTTGTCTCCAAGCTGTGATGTTAAAGTCTGGGTAAATAAATTACTAGATGATGGAAATCTGTTTGGACGGTGGTATGCTTTGAGAGACCTAATAGCAGCCTTCCAACACCTAAGAAGAGATTGTCAAAAAGATGGAGCCAGGCATATATACTGAGATATATAGCAGAAGAACAGGAGATGATAGTCATAAACCAAAAAGAGATGTTCTGACAAGAAAAAAAATTTAAAAATTCAGTGTGAATATAGTTAAGCATTAGAACAGGCTGCCCAGAGAAGCTATGGAATCTCTGTCCCTGGAGAACTACTAAAAAGACATGAGCAACCTTGTCTGAACTCTGTACTGACTATGTTTTGAGTAGGCAGCTTAGATGACCTCCTAAAATCCCTTATAAACTGAAGGATTCAATGACTCAATGAGTAAATAAAAATCTCCTTGTTCCTGCACTCATTCATACCTACATTCACACAGAGGACACTCAGGAGTTAATTCATCTAATTGCAATAAAAATCCTAAAATATTTAGAAAAAGCATTTCAATTGTCTCAAATACTCCAAATCCTACAGAGAGCAAGAGAAGTAAGTATAAATACAAATTTAGAAAGCAATACTTACTGTTATTCGTTGGCTCAGAAAACCCAACATTCTGGCCATTCCAACTCTTGTTTTCTCCAAGCTGAAACAGGTAGAAAAAGACAAATAAATAAAGAGCAAACTATTCCCTAAACAGAACATTCCTGTTTATAAATTTAGTTGAAAGATTCTAAAAAAGGATGACTTGGGATTGCCACATCCAAGTGGCAAAATTTTGCTAACACATCTTAATTTTTGTCTAAGGTTATTTGAGTAATGTACCCTTCATGAATAAACATTAACAACTATTGCCTAACACTGAAATAAAAATGTTTCCCCAAGGATTAGACTCATCTAAATAAGTTACCAAATCAGACCTAAATAAAATTAAATATTTTAAGCAGCTCTCAACTGAAAACACAAACAGACAACAGAGAACTTACATTCTAAAACTAGAAGACCCTAATAACTGCCTACAAAGGAATGCATAAATGCTATAAAGTACTTTGGGTGTAATTTTATAATATTTATTTGCTGGGAATCCATTTAGTTGTTGAAGTGGAAGCAAAAATGGTTGCAATTTTCCATTATTATGAATATATTTTTGATGAAGCTAATTGTCCTCAAATTAATTTTATTATGTTTAATACTGGGTATTACTCCGACACGGAATAGGGGAGCAATTAACAGAGTTTCAAAATGAGGGCATTACTGAAGTCTACACAGTAAATAAGATGGCAGTGTTCTAGGTTTATTGTAGAAGTGGATAAACAAGTCCAAGCTTCCTAACTAGTTAGGAGCTATTGACAACCAGCTCTATGCATGTGAAACAAATGATCCTTTTCAGATTTCACTGGGATTTTGTATGCACACAGAAAACCTCGCAGCAAAGCAGGCTATATGCCATGTTGGCATATAAATTGTACAAACCTGTAATCATTTGCTCTGGAATATGGGGTTGATTGTAAAGTGGAAGAGATGCAAAGGGGGATCAATGAGCAGAAATTTGCCTATGCATCCCAGAAGTTGTGTTAAAGCTGTTTAGATTACTATCATGCTGTAACGAAGAATACTAGATGATATGTTTTCCTTGGGAAAGAGCAGGGAAGAGCACACTATGCAAAGCAGCTATTCAAATGATTGTTTCCTTGCTTTTCATCATCATGTACATCCAAAGTGCTTAGAGCCTTGGCATTGTGCAGTGAAAACAGGAGATATATAATGGAAAGGGAGGACAGGTATTATAGCTGGCTTTTAAACTGGTCACCCACCTCCATGCACTTCAATTTCACATAACTGGTTTTATTCATATTAGGAAGCATGTATGTCTATTGGAAAATGCGGGAGACAATAGTTCTTCAAATGAATAAGCAACAGGAAATCTATAAGTATGTTTGCATTTACTGCTGTTACAACAGCATGGTTGTGTTAGGAATCCATACTATACATCCATGATATGATACCAGCACAAGCGCACTGCTACAACATGAGAAGAACATATCCAACTCCCCTCATTCTTCTTTTTTATTGTTTATTAGCTTGATCATGATGGGGAATTTAACAAGAATTCATCTATCAGTAAGTGACCCTTAATGCTGCTGCCTCACATGAATGCAATCTACTCTGTTTTTATTCTCTCTAGGAGAACACAAGTGCCAAGAAGAAACAAAAAGACAGAAACATGAAAATATTATAAAAACTCTCCATTCTTATCCATGGAGCTAAAATTCTGACAGCTGCAAAAAGTCTCCCAGTGCACTTTCAAATTGCTCTCCTCAGGGCTCTGCACAATCATTACTGATTTCCTCCAGGAATAAGACTAGCTCAGAAAATAGCAGAGCCTTTACTTTTTTTTACCTAGATTACTTGTGCTGCCAGCAGCACCATGCATTGCTCTTGTAACACTCTTAGGTCTTCATTAAAACAATGAATACAGCCACTATTTTTTTTTTTTTAAAGAAAGGAAGAATGGAATGAAAAGACTCAGGGAAGGAGGGACACTGAGGAAAAAGAACTTGCCTTTTCTATTAAAATCATCAAAAAGCACACAAGTGAAATTGTCCATTTAGATGCCAACCTGCTATATCAGCCAATCTACACTAGGTCCCATTTTGGATTCAAAGAGAGAAACAAGTATATTCTAATGGTGTACTTTATTGTGCAATTTATATGGAAGGAATTTTTCAGCGTTCAAATTGATAGAGATCTAAGGGCTATTTTCCCTCTTCTCCACCACAGTCTAGTTAGAGAATTAGAATGCTTTAAGCTACACAAACTAACTTGTGCATCTCCAAATATGTTCAGTCTGTTATATACAGAAGATAAAGCCAGATGTTCTAGATATTTTATGTCCTTAACCCCAACAAAGCTATAAAAATTTGTTATGATCTTGTTATGATACCGTCACTACATAAAATTTGAGTAGTTCACATTTTTTGGATACAGTCACATGTTTGTTCATTGTGTTAAGAATAGTATTAGGCCACTATATGCTATTCTACCAATCCTAAAATGTATACATCTGCAAGTATGTAATTAGACCTGATTTTCTAAAGGTAATGCACTTGTAAGTAATAGTTTAATAACTGTAGGGAAACCAAGCAGCAGCATCTCTTTTTAGCCCTCAATTTCTTTTAAGGATTTCAATGTAACCACAAGTTTCCACTGCGTAGAGCTCTCCAAAGCAACTATGTTGTGGGCTGAATTTTTTCAGGCTTTATCTCTGGAAAATACTGAGTAAAATTAGTTCAATTTAAAATCCAAGAATGAAAGCCTATGTTTTCCTACTAGGGGAAAAAAAAAAAGTAGACTTCTCTGTTTTTTTCTTGTTTTTCATTAAAGCCCTTTGGCCATATTGGCAGTGAAGAAAAAGCTGAAACTTTTATACTGTAGAAAGTATATTCTACAGTAAAAAGTGTCAGCATTCTGGTGAAAACGAATTATCATTTGATTCAGTCAGAACCCTGTTTTTAAATGGCTATGTCTGCACAATGTGTTCTCACTAGGAACATCATTTAGCTTCCAAGTACTCTGTTTAGAGTATTTCACACCTGTCTATGACTAAGACATATAGTGAAGAGCATAGTGAAGGTGAGTGTGAACAGCATACATATTGCTGCTACTCTCAGAGGAGAGGGAAACAGAAGGAGGTGGGGCCAAGTAACCAGCACAGCATTTATTTTTCCTGGCTAGAAGTACTGAACATATAGAACAGAGTACCTTCATGTATATATATACATATCAGAACATTCTGTTGACCTGAGCTAGCTAGTGCAGTCACAATAAACATGCAAGAAATTATCAAAATACATACATGCAGTGACTGCATATGACAGAAGTTGCTTAGAGTGACAGCTCAGTCGAATACCTTACCAAATATCTTTTCAGGATACAAAAGGCAAAATCTTTAACACCCAATTTTGGTTACAAAATCTCTTATTAATAAACACAAGACAGGAGAGGAATGCTAAGTTACACATAGTTAACATGGAAACACATACCTGCAACACATGAATTTAAAATGCAATTTCTTCTCCATAAAAAAAAAAGTGACACACATTTTCTTTATCAGTCATCAAATCTGAAAAGGCCACTCTTTTTCTGGAATGCTTTTAGTGCACATGCAATGGGAAGATAAACATTGACTACTAAGGCTATTTCATGCATGAAAATTACTAACATAGTTCCTTTCAGTGCTCTCATGGATGCCCAAAATGGAATAAAAGCAAGAGGCACATTCATCCTGATTTGTAAGAGGAAATAGATGCACACGTCACATGTACACTTCTCCACACACCCTATTCGATGGAACTACCTTTCTGTTCCTAGTAACTCTTACAGGAGCAGAGGCTGCACTTACTAATAGATGTGGATATAGAGCTGTAGCTAAACAAAAGCTAATTTGTGACAAGCAACTCCCTAAAATAGAGGTTGCACAAGCTTAAGTTTCCACTCTTACTAAGTGATTAGTTGATACAGGCTAAAAATTTAGACAAGGATAAAATACGGGCATGGTAACAATTGGTTCTCACCTTTTCTGGCTGGTCTTGAAGAGGAGTAGAGGCTTTGTAACCCAGCTGTAGCAACATTGCTTCTGCTGCATTTCTTTTAGCTATTTTCTTGTTTGGGCCTGTTCCAGTAGTAATATCATTGCCTACTTTTACCTTAAAAAGAAAATATTGATCATAATCATGACAAATACAAGATTCCTTAATATCACCATGTAATACACATGTATTAGTTCACACAGAGGAGCTTGTTTAGATTTTTCAGAAGGTTCCCAAACTCATATCAAAGAGCCATATTTTTCTGTATCTCAGTGCTCATGTAGTTGCCTCTCTCTTCCACTAGCCTCTTGTGTCAACCCCATTATGCCTCATGAACTTCTCCCCCACTCTTTCTTAACACTGGAAGTGTCACAGGGTCTGTACTTCCTCTTTCTTGTAGGAGCAGCAGCTCCCCAGCATCATCAGGACAGTATCCAGAACAATGGAGAGACATATAGTGACGTGGAGATTTAAATGAGAGTGTTTTCTAAGGAAAGGTGAAAACCATATTTGCATTCCTCCCACTTGGTCACACTTGCAAGGAAGATGGGGGCTGGGACCACTTACACCTGATTAGCTTTGATCAAAACAGTCTTTGGAAAGAAGGCTCCTCGTTGGACCTGTGGTCTGTACAGCACAAAGGGTTTCTGACAAACACGATGCCTTTCATAAAATGAGGAGAAATTAAAGCCTTAAAATAAGGACAAATTGTAGACAATGGATAGCCACAAAGTGTGCAGCTCTAACTTAGTCCTTGGCTTGGGTACCACTTTTAAAACTTCTGGAGCTGTATGGGTCTGGTTTGTGACATTAGCACTGTCATTAGTATCCATTTATGCAATATTCATAGCTCTTTGATAGGTATATTTTATTCTGTCCATTAAGCCCTTTTATTTGCCAAATTGTCTCTTAAAATAGTGCACAGTTTCAAAAGCGTGTCAAAAAAAAGGAAATCAAAATAAAATAAAAATAATAAAACAGCCAAGGTGATCTGAACAAAAGAAACCTCAGAGGTCAAAGACCCAAAACAGCCTGGAAGGAGCTTTAAAAAAAAATGCAAACCCAGGCATACTAATGTTAAATAAATAATAAATGTTATTTAATAGTTTATGTTATTAAATAATGCTTCACTTTCCTCAAATTATCATATATACATATATTTTCCTAAAAGTTTAAATTCTTATTCACTCAAATACTTATTAATTCTAAATATTAAGAAAAGGATGAAAATAATAATAATCATGACTATTCCTTTAATGTATATATATAATTAAGCAAAACGTTTCAGCTACCGAAGCCAGGAATATTAATAATCTTGAAATATAAACCTTATCTTCTATGCAGTTCACAATAACAATTAGAAAATAGCCAATCTGCTACAAGTTTATATGCAATAAAATTGAGGGACTTTAATAGGACAAGACAAAATGATAATTTATAACATAGCTCACAATAAATCAATGTGTTGCTATTTCTCAGACCTGTAAAACTGGTTTAGCTATTATTATAACCTCTATCAAGGATTAAAGGTCTGACTACAAAGAGAAAGATCTTTCTGAAATTAACTTTGGGAACAGAACACCAACTAATGTCATCAGAGGTTTTCTTCTGTTTATCTAGTAGCCAGGACAAGTAATTGGATCCATTTCATCACATCTAAACTTGCTCTTTGTGTGACAGATAAAAATGAACATATTATCTCTGGATATTTTACTTCCACATTCAATTAAATTAAATGAAAACATTGTTTAAGTAGTTTATACAAAGGTTTTTTATTCTGATAGGGTTTTTTGCATGCCATAATGGATCCACTGAGACTTCCTGAAGGCAGTAGAAGCAGCAGTACGATTTTAGTTTGAAAATACTGCAAAAGGGTGAAAATGGAGTTTAAAAGTACTCATAACAAAGCAACTGTTCTATGAAATTTCTTTGACTTTTTTTCACAAGCCTTCTTAGATAAAAGGAATCTTCTACATATTCCCTGCTTTTAAGACTCTTTTTTTAATTCAAATTAAAGATCTGAATTCCTCCAGCAGAAAACTAAATTCTCAACCCATTTTTCTAATACTGGGTTGTGTTACACTGTCCTCTTCTGAGACCTCACACAACAACCACTAACTGTGGACAGTCCCATGGGGGTTTAAGCACAGGAAATGAGATTGTCTGTGATAGAATCGCTCTTTTTCAAATAATTTCAGGTTTCACAAAAAGTTGTAAATACAAGATTATATTCATGAAAAGGATTCTGAAACAAAAAGAACCCAACATCTTTTGCTTCAGAGAGAAAAATAATAAATCATCAGGAAAGACCACTGAGGTTCAAGAAAATTAAGATTGCTAGACTATCTTCATAGACATGAAGGAGGAAGTTACAGATTTAAGTGAAAACATAACTAGTTTTCTGGAGAAGGAGGTGCTGGAACATCATAAATTCTGCTTCTGATCAGAAGTGACATTTTGGTGTGGTTTGTAGACAACAAGTCAAAACATGTTGAGGTATGCTGTTCTGAGTTGTTCCGGCACAAAATTACCCTTGAGTGAAAACACAAAGGCACAGAATCCTTTCCTGTTCCTAATCTTTCTCAATCTGCTGCTGTGCTATCTAACAAAATATCAGTTATATTAAATTTTTGTACATGTTCTTAATTTAAATATGAAAGAAACATTAATGATCTACTGTTTCTGTATTAGGTCCAGACAGAGGACAGCTAAAACACGTGATAGAAGGCTTTTCTTTGTTGTATTTCAGATATAAGCAAAGCCAAAAAGAAACTGAAGATCTGAATATATTTACAACACTATTTTTTAAAACCAAAATGCTTGGTAATATGGAGATATTAATATCCATACTTCAGAATACTAGTTATTATTGCAATCCTCTGATCAACAACAGCCCAATTTTTTTTTTTTCAAAAGACAAGTAAATAAATCATGAACCATCAGAGATAAAACCAGTAAAAAAAAAATATGGAAAACCACTACAAGCAAAGTGCCTAGAAGGCACGTAACCAAATGGCCATTTGTTTCACCAAGACAAAGAAGAAAGTTTAGACAGGCTTTCTGATACTGTATTTCATTCTTCTCTTGTATAACTGACTTTAAAGCAAAGAGCTAAACACAGGAAGATCCACTTCATATTACGTCACCATCTTGCTTGAGTTTGAACAAAACAAAGTAAGTCCATTATGTCTAACGTGACAGCAAATGATACCTGCATAACAAACTCTCGACGGCGAGGCATTCCTCTCTCTGAAAGAAGAACATACTCTGGCTCCTTCTCCTTTTTGGCCTGTTGGATCTGAGCCAAACGACTGATGGGATTCATTCCTTGACCATATTCTGGTCCAGTCTAAACCAGGTTTAAAGAAAAGAACCATTATTTCAGTATATATTATACAATTACTACCTTGCTTCAATAAAACATTTACTTGGGTTCTCTCTTCAACAGTCCCTTTGAGAGAATAGGAAGTAAATTTGTAAATAATTTTCTGATCATGACACAAAAGATAAGAATCCTCAGGCTCAAAGCTGTGGAAAAACGTGGTCTGATACAGCTGCAGCTAGTGTGCATATCTGGCACCTGCAAGCTACAAATACCCTCATCTATCTGTGGAGGTCCTTATGAGGATGGATGAAAATCGGCAGATTCATCAGTCAATTATATCTTATTGCCCTACTTCTAGGACCCTTCGCCCCAACCCTTTAAAATAGGTTGCACAATGCTGGAACATGCATTACACTAAGAAGAGATGAGATTTACAAGAGATCAAAAAAGATTTATCATATATAATAAGGAAGCTTCCTCTCTTAGCCTTCCTGCTTTCCTTCTTAGCACCCCTGCCTTCCATCCTACAGTGCAACTAAAGGTGCAGAAGGTTTACTCTGTGTGTCATGTGAGTTTAGCCTCAAAATACTTTTATAAAGTGAATGGCTAGAAATGTTGCATGTTGTGAACCCCTGACAAAGTATTTCAAATGCTTAACAGACAATAATCCTCACAATAACATGTCAAAATGTACGGTTGGTGAGGGAATTGATCTGATGGGGGAAAAACAAAAGAACTGACAAAGTCGTCTGTCCAAGATTACAGAGAAAAGTGAAAAACTACAATCATTACAAACTCTCTGTTTCTGGAATTCTTTTAATGAGTTATTGCTCACATAGCAAATGCTCTCTCAAAGGAAATAGCTATGAAAATATTTGTTTGTAGATCTTAGGAAGAAGAAATTAAGACCCACAAAAATTTAGCTGAAGTCATATTTAACTGATTTATATACCATAACACAAAGAAAGAACTCACAAATGTAAATGGCATTTGAATGTAGAATTGTTTTTATGTTATTATTTCCTTTTTATGAAACCATTTGTCAGCTAAGAGAAGATGAGCACTCATGCTTCCTTGAGCTTCTCAAATAACAAGCAGTGTTCCAGAACCTGAAGACATTATCAGCAACTGAAGGCAAAGATTAGAGAGGGATATTATATTTAGAAAGCTGTGCAGCAAATCCTTGTAGTGTAACTGCTGAAGTAGTTAGAGAAGATGTAGGTGAAAGAGCTAAGACAATGTCATACACAAGGGCAGCTGTGTGGGCAAGAAGCCAGGCAGAGACAAAATGCAGAGCAGGCTAAATAAAGAGCCAGCCATAAGATACAGCTTCATAAATATATATACAAATAAAAAGAAGTTTTCATTGCCACTTCTTTGATGAGTAAAACACTTCTAGGTTAAATTGAAAGAAATGAGCACTCTGAAAGCATTTCAGAAGTCTGGATATTCGAAAAATAAAAACCTTCTACACCTTCAGCTTATTTTGACAATTAGTGTCTCTTTCTAACAAGGCCAACTTTGGCTAACTAAATTTAAGTTCATAATGGTAAGTGGTATATGGTAATGTGAGGGATTCTTACATTATTATACCCTTAGCACCTTTCTTGAGAAAAACTTTCCAAAATGAGAAAGCCAAACCAAAAGCCTTTTCAGATCTGCCAGCTTTAAAGCTAAATTAATGCTGATGGTTTTCCATCAAATAATTTTCCTGCCAATTTTTTCCTAAACGTTTTTGAGTTAGACCCCCAGAATCTTAATAGGAGATAGGTATCTAATTAAAGTAGGTTTTCTTGAAAAAATCACTGACTCTGTTTTGAAGGCAAATGAAAAGAGGAAGGTAATAAATAAGTCCTCTGTACATTTTCCAAACCCAGTGTTGCAATCTCCAAAGTATTTGCTTATATTAAAGGGCTTTTCTGGTGGTTGCTCCTTCAGAACTCTGTACCTACTTAGTACACTCACTATATTAGTAAAGTAAGTACTGAAGCACTAAAGTAGTACCCCCTGTATTTACTATTTCATGTATCTCTCTCCCTTGTCAAACTGGGGAGGGGGGGAAAGCCCAGGGAGAGAGTCACTACATATGCTAGTAGGGCCTCCCGGAGGAGATGATGCTAAAACTTCACATGGCTGTACAGAGCTGCTTGGAGGGCTTGATCCTCTACTTAGACTTGATCCAAACCCTTGAAGACTTCAATGATGTGAGCTATTTACAAGCCATTATGTTTGAAAATTCCACAGCATTCTCAGGACTTAAAAAAAAGGCATATTAGCACAAGCAAACAATATTGACACTAACAAGTAACTGTAACAATATAGACAGAAAATGACAAATAAGCCTTTATTGATTTTAAATCTGACTCTTTGTGAGCAAACATCCTTAATTCTGTCAAAAGTGGACACATACCTTCAATATTGTTTTTGGACGCTTTTTAAAGTAAAGTTTTGGCTTTTCAATCACAGGAAGAGGAGGAAGTTTCTTAAGTTCTTGTAGGACAGCCATTGCAGCGCGTTTCTTTGAGAGTTTCTTACTGTTGCCTTCTCCTTCTGCAGTGAATTCTCCTACTGTAACTCGTGTAACAAAGCTCTTCATGTGCGGAGGTCCACTTTCTTTAATCACCTTTTAAGAGAAATTGAGTCAAATCACCCTACAAGAAGATAACTTAATGTTTGAATCTCTGCAATGAACTTAGTAGTAATGCAGTTTTCCTGCTAACTGAAGGTATTAGATGGGTTTTCATAAAACTTGGACAAGTATTAATGACAGTATAAGATTTGAGGACAGAAAATTAAGACCAGTTAGATAAAGCAAACCTAACCACTATATTCAGTGTTTCACAGAAAATACCACAGATCTATATTTTTTAAAATATTTATAGAATAACACAATATACAACAATAATTCATATTTAAACCAAGGCTGCTGGTTTTTTCCCTTGCAAGGTGCTTCACACACTAAAGAAATTAAATCCATGAAGGTCTACCAGGCTTTGGCTATTTCTTTACATAAAACATATTCAAAACTGTATTTATATGGCACCTTATTTCAACCTGCTCATTTTTTTTCTATTATCATTGAAACATAAGATGTTCACAGTTCCAAACTTCAGTCTCAGAGATTTATATTTTTATGCTGTCCTAGCTGCAGGCAGCATGCCTGCTCTCTACTCTTACCTTGCCAGAGTACACAACTCAGAGCGATATCCCATATATTCGAAGGGTTGACACAGTTTTGCCTCCATGATTTCAGCTGTCCCTTCCAGCAGTACCAAAAGAAATTACCAAAAGAGCTACCATAACTCACACAAAAGCCAATCATTTCTGAAAAAAATTTATTTATTCACTCCCTTCCGAACATATTCAGGATGACAGTGAGAAAACTCATGTGAAGTACTTCTCAACTACTACAGGGCAGAAAGAAATTAATGAAAGCTGTACCTTCCTTTGGCTCTTTTTCTGTCTTCACTTTCTCACACACACACACACACACATGCATTCATCTCCTTTTAGAAGGCTATACTGTAAGGATGCACTCATCCACAAATCACAGCACTGCAAGTGCTAGGATAGCCATCTCTTCATGTATGCACCGTTTACTGGTCTGGACAATGTCTATCAGGAATTAGAGACCTCATTTGGGAAAAGGTTCAGTTATTTTTGTTTGATGGGCGGAAGCAGCTACCTAATTTAATCTTTGTTATATGTAATATGTATAAGGAGACAATTAGAATATCTGACAGGCATCTCTTCATAATACCTTCAAAATCAATATAAATACCAATTTTTTTCAGTAGATGGAATTATATCAAACCATTTGTTGAAGAAGAGTAATGCTTGAGTGCAAGGGAATTGAGGTAAAGGTGCAAGGGCCTTCTTGGTGTAATAACTATAGTTTTAATGTGCTGAAACCTTCAATCTTAATATTATTACAACATGTTTCGTATTAAAGTTCTTTTTATCAAGGTCGTGTCCCTTGCATTATTTAGTTTTGCTGTTGCACTGTAATGAGGTCTCCTAAGGCTTGTATTTCCTTTTTAAGCTCTCTTTTGTGGCAACTTCAGCAAATACATACCATTGCATATATCTATAAAAAGACATAAAACGAAAATTAACGGACAACTTTGTCCACATTTTCCCAGAATATGATGACATCTATGCCAGCATGGGATTTTTCTGTTGTAGTCCAGGAATGTTCCCACTCTGAGACTCCAGGTAATAATTTCAGAAGTGTTTTCAAGATTGCCTCACTTGAAAGTTGCCCACTAGTGCTTCACCATGAGAGAAGGCAGCAGTGCTTTTAAGGCACTGACCCACACTGAGCCACGGGATGCTGCACTGCATGCACCAGAGCTGGGATGAGCCCAATTCCAGGCTCTCCTGCTCTCAGACACAGCTGAACACCTTCATTGCACTGCAGCGTTTCCCACTCTGTTTTACAGACATATCTTAATCCATCCCTGTACATTGCTATCCAAGCATTACACCATGCTGTCTGTAAAAATGTCATGGCTAAATTAACCTTACTAAGATCCTTAATCTTTTTGTGGTTCTACTAATACCATTATATAGGTGTTTCTCTTTACATGCAATATATCATCATCATGGCTGGGCTTCGTGAACGAAGATTTGGGAAAGGCTCTATCCACATTTGTTACAAGCACGCTGGTGGCTAATGAGGCCAATACAAGATAGACATATCCGACTGCAAAAGGCACAGCAGAAAGACTCCTTAGGTGGTATATTCTGCAAGGCACGATTCTTTCTGCCTTGTCTTTTCTCCTCGAGAGTGATCCTGCGTGCGTTCTCAATGGAGACAGCAGCGTTATAGATGGTGTGTCTCCAGGCCTCCCGACTGGAGGTCAGAGCAGACCAGTTATGGTGATCAATATGGCCAAGGCTGAGATGTTATTTCAGGGAGTCATGCAATATAATGTATTCATAAAATATACAAGAATGTCTACACTGACCAGATGAAAAAGGACAAAATAAGTTGCTTAAGAAATATAATTGCTGAGTTCCTAAAATATTAGTTTTATACAAGTTTTCTCATATATATATATATATAAATGCACACATATATATGAGAGCAAGAATGTTAATACAAAACCAGATTACACTTCCATATACACAAAAATATATTTCTTAATATAAAACTAATGCATTCTGGTGTGTTTTTAATCTTTTAAATTTTAAGTATGTGACACAAGGTAAATAATTGACTGGAAAACATTAAAAACTGTTTCTTTGTTAGTGTGTAAATGGAAAAAAGTCTGTGTTGTCAACGGAATGAATCCCATAGGATTCAGATGGGATCTGGATCAAGCTAAACATCCAAATGTGGTAATTAAGCAAAAAAATATTTACCTAACAACATTTTTGGTTAACCCCAGATCTTTTTACTCCACGTGATTTCAAACAGTTGTGCTATGAGCCTTGGGACAGAAAACACTAGAAAGAAATTCAACCTTTGCTATCCAAGAACACTATATGCATTAGGACATTAAACTATTTCCTCAGTTGAAAGATACGACCTGTGGACCAAATCATGGTTAATTTAAAGCTGAGAATTTGATTAAGGGTGACAGTTCAATACACTTTTCTTTTTCTGTTCCATGGATTTAAAGAATAATTACAGCAAGAGAAAACACATGGGGCGAAAACACATCTAAGGTCAAATTACATCAAGAATGAATTTGGCTCAACTTAATGAATCATGCTGACAAATGTAAAACAGCGGTACGATTACAGTGAAAGAGTAATGCTGCTTCAATTATTAATGAGACTCCAGGTAGAAAATTCAGAGGATTACGACAAGATTAAATGGACATTAAAGAAACCCCAAGAAATAGAGGAGACAAAAATTGGATCAACAAACCCATGTCACCTACATCCATGTATCCGTGACTATTTAAAAGTTTTAAAATACCAATACATTTCCAGGTGCTTGTGTGGCCAGACATACCAGATTTTTTCAGTTAAAAAAAAACAACACCTGGTTGTCTGGGTGTAAAACTGCAGTGAGAAAGGGTGACCATCATGCAAAACCCAAAACCCAATTAAGAGCTACTCAGTAGTCAACCATCCAAAGCCTTAATCCGAGAGCAGAAGCCAGATAGGTGTGAGACTTCCTGCTGAGAACCAGTCTCCCAGAGTCAGCAATTTGGACTGTTGCTGGTTCAAAATAAAGAATGTCTGTCTTACTTTGATAAGAGTGGGATATAAGCAATTGTATCTCTTTTTCCCAGCAGACCACTGGACAGGGATGGAGGGGCAGAAAATCTGCCTGTTCAGGCACTCTATGCCTTCACTCCTGATACTGACAATGAAAAAAAATATATTATTGTATTTGCTATTCTAAAGAAATAACACTACAATCCAAAGAAAATAATGAAAATAATATGACAATCTGAAACACCCTAACATGTTCTAATATGAAGCTGTTGACCTCCATTATGTTTTCTAGGATCACCAACTCCTTACTAACAAATAAGAAATAAAAAAAACATATATCTTGCAAAATAACTGAAAAATGCAAGACTTTAGCCTACTGCTAAAGAAGGAATAATAAGCAAAATGACCATTCAACAGGTACTCTTAACAATTCCTACAGCAATCACTTCTGTATTCCTTCTTAAAAACTGTTCATTGAGAACCCCACAAATGCCTTAGAGCAGTTGCATTTTGACTTAAAAGCTGATGAATCAAGGTTAGCTAAGGATGCGCCAGTGAAAAGTATGGAGTAAAGCTTGTTCTTTGTTAGAATTCAATGTTTCTCTTTTAGTTAACAATTTAATAGATATAAACTCCTTAAAACTCATCCTAAAGTTCCTAGGCAACTAAAACTAGCCATATTACATGAAACAGGACTGTCCATCCCTCATGCAATTCCGAGGGAATGCTTACATAGAACTTTACATATATTTATGATGATTACTTCATTACATAACACAGCACTGTTGGAACATTGGCTAAAGCTTTGTCAGATGAAGAAAAGACAGATTATTTTATAGCTACTGCACACAAAATAAAAGCTAGAAAAAGCTTTGATGCCTGCCTGGAATAACACAAGACCATTTGTAAATAAAATCCTATTAGAAACATCAGATCCTGGGGATTACCCATAATTGCTTAGTAGTTTTATTGAAAAATAAGCCAGAACCAAGTTCAATCAAAACTCTATTTAAGACTGTCACCTTTACTTAGATTTAAAGGCAGGAAATAACACAAAACCTGTCAGGAGAGCAAGAAACTGTCTTTTTTCAATGTTGCTAACATTCTTTGGCAAGTGACACATTAGACTTTTCCTGTACTAAGTATCTCTGCCTTCATTTTCTCCTTACCAAATGCTCTCCCCTAAGTAAGCTGAAACAGGAATGAAGTTAAGAAGACATTCAAAGCACTATCCCTCTTTTCTTTCCACCCTCCAAGCTACTCTGTCACCAGTGACCATACATCTTGTATTTTAGTGCATTGATTCATATGGAACTATTCCAAACACTTTTAAATATTTAAGGTAGAAAACAATGTGTGAAAACTGAAACTCTAATTATAAGCTTCCTTTTTGAAACACAGGCATGTGTTTCCATTATGCCTGTCTTATATAAGAGTTAGGTTCTTGGCATGTAGTGGCAAACTGATACTCCAACACGCCCCGACACCCCAGTTTCATCCTCTAGATTTTACATTCTCTTAACTTTCTAACTAGCATGTATCACACAGACCATATATATGAAGCACAAATGTTTTTGTTTTGCCAAGGAATTCCTTAGTCACAAATAGTATTCCTTGTCTTTGGCTCTCTGACCCACGTTATGAGAGATTTCTCAGATTTCTAAGAAGGTCCAAATAGCTCATTTGATGTTGGCCAATTCAGGGACATGGGCCAAACACGTCAGTAAGCTGCATACAGCACACTGTAAGGCATGCCACAGCTTAGGTTTTTTTGGTTTTTTTTTTTTCATATGCAAATACATGCCTATATTTTAAAAGGAAAAAGCACTGGAGAAAATAACCATCACCAATATAAGCACTATCCACGTCTTTCATACATACTCAGTTTAAATGTAAAACAAAAAGCAGAAAAATCAAACATTAAAAAGCCACTTATATTAGCATTTTCTGCATTAAAAAAAACCCAAAAAAACCAAAAAAACCCACCTTGGAAATCTGGTGTGTCCTACCACAACATTAGACTTTTACAACAAGCTTTTGTAAGAACTTTCTCATCAGAAAAGTTTTTCTCATCGGAAAAATTTAGTATCACTCATTCTTCCGTACTTACTTAACTGATAGCATTGGAGCTATTCCAAATATTCTTTATTACTTAAGATAAACAAAGGTGTCAGAAGCAGGTTCATAGATAAAATCATATGAAACAAACAAAAAAAATCATGAAGGCTTAAGCAGAGATAGATAAGAAGTCAAACAGTGGAATACAAAAATACTCATGACTTTCTGAAAACAGCACATCAGAGGCAAAATGTTTCAGTGGGAACTTTTCTAGTTCACGACTGACTATAGTTAAAGCAAAAACTTTGGCTAACTGTTTTGAAGATTATTTCAAATAAGACTGAGTGTGGCTATCAATTCTAATCCCACAGCCCTATACAGAAGACGATTTAACTGTCTTTCTGCCATCCACTTGTTTGCAACCAAATATTAGGTCTCTAAGAGTTCTGAAAGAGCATCTATTTTAATAGTAAAAAAATCAGTGTCTTAGACTCTGATACACTAACAATTTTTAATTTGTCATTTGCATGAACATTAAAGCCATTTTTATAGTGTATTACTATTATTTACTGTCTGCAGTTGTAATGGCACTTTGTTTTAATACTTCTTTAGTAAACAGATAAAAATGTAACACATACCTCAAAACTGACAGGTATATTGCGCTTCAAAGCGATTTCAAACACTACACTGATCTCAGACTTGTTTGCATCTTTATCTTCTTCTGATTCTTTTCCTGTTTCTCCATTCTGAAAATGATGCATACATAATCATATCACAATTCTTAAAAGATAAAAACAATATATTATCCTTCTCCCCCAATTTCTCAAAGACTTTTGAATTCTCCTGTCAGGATGTAAATCAGCACTTGTACATCTATCTCAGCACCCCATTATCAGACACCTGCTGACTGTGTGCTTATGCTTCATAACAAAGGAACACATATACATTAATTTTTCATTAATTATAGATGGCAAAATAACAACTCTGGATTTTAGTCTTATTGATGACATGGATAACAATTATCTGAATACACACTTCTTGTGTCAAACATGATGATCAAACAGATCCTTCGATCTGTTTCTCAGTCTCTCTGTGGGTACCCTTTCTAAGCAAGGAAGAAATCTGTACTTCTTGGAAAGTACAGAAGACAGCATTTCTCTCAGAAGAAATTCAGTGAATCAGTCCCACACTTGGACTAGGTCACCAGGTTACAGGTGTCCTCAGCAGGTCCAGCTGGTTAATGGCCCCTCCCATCAACTTCCCTCTAGGAGTTATGACCAGTGTGAAAAGGTAGTGACAGAGAACAGCTTGCTCAACACAGAACATTATTTATTTATCCGTAGGAACATAACAAACAGAGAGGCTAAGAGATAAAAAAACAAAAGGCACATGCAAACATTATCCTGCCTAAAATTCAGCTTTGCTTTACACTTCAGGAAATATTAATTTTCTCAGACAACAACCAGCATAGGGATCAGTCAGCCTTTTGCAACCACTGCCTTTTGGTGTTTGTCCCCCAGGCTGCATTTCCTTAGTTCTCAGAGGTTTCACTTTCAGCTACTTTCAAACTGCAAAGCTCTGAATGCTTCAAACTGGGATCTCTCAACAACCATGTAACCTTGGCCAGGCTCCTAATTTTTTATTAGTGGAGGTAAACTTCAAAGACACTTGGGTTGAATTAGGTGGATTCCTGCAGAGCTCCCGTCTTACATAACAAAGTCTGATCTAAATCATCAGCCACTAGCATAGCTACAAAAATGCAGATACCAGAATTATAAAACACCATTAAAAAAGCACTAGGTTCTTCACATTAAAATGAAACTTATCAATCTTTTATCTATCATTCATTAACTCTTAATATATTAATCCTTAAGACAATGCAGGACCAAAAATCCAGCACTCAAGTTACAGCATGCAGACGTGGAGCACTTTTTGTCTCATGAAACTTTTGAGTCTGAAAACAGTCATTTACATCCCTGACATTGATCTGGAGCTAAATGTAAAACAAAAAAATTATAAAGTTTATAGAACCTGCTGAAAACAAAGGGTGCAGTGAAAAACAATAACAAAGGTAGTTAGAATGAAGTTATGCAGGACCTCTAGCTCATTTCATATAATGAAATGTTAAGTACCACTGAAATCATGAATGTAGGTCATTACTTATAGGACCAGCAAAGCATTGATTAGGTTCACTGAGAAAGATCAACAGAATTAAAAGGACAATATTTAAAGGGGAAAATATATTTTGGAGATATAAAGAATGGGGTACTATTATTCTGTTAAAAGCCTTAGTGAGAATATTACTTGGCATTGTATTCAATTAAGTTTTGTACTTTATAAAGGACATTGATAATCAAAAAAGCTGACAAAAAGAAGACATAAGGATGAACTACTGATTAGAAAAAACAACCTTGCACTGACACAGTATGAAAACAATCAGTTCTATAAAAGGATTCAAAATTACTTAAGCATAATTTGTAAATATATATGGGGGAGAGATTTTTGATACCCGTTTGTTACATCTAGCAAAGAAAATACAAATTAAATAGAAAATGAAGCTAGGTGTATTCTAGAAGAGATACCTCACAAATTATCTTTGAAATGGGGAATAATCAAAACTGGCATAATTTACATAAAATAATATAATGCCCACTGGACTGTCAGAAAGCCTCCAAGTCAAGAATATTTAGGTTTTCTGGCTGTACTCTAGCTTAACCAGATATGTATAGTCTAAACTAGAAATTACTGTTTAAAATTTCATGATTAATACAAACACATCAGTCCAGAAAATACCTTATTGTCCCTCCTGCCCTTAAAATTTAACTCCTTGCATATTTTTCCACCAAATACAGTAGAGAACTTAACTGTAAGTGGAGAAAAGAGAGGATCAAGACTTTAAGGCTTAGATCTTAGTATTGAGCAATAAAGTTTCAAGCCTTAGACATATGACTTCCCTAAGGATGATGAAATACGTTCAGGAGTGCCTTAGGCACTTTGGATTTAAATTTGATCCTCATTCCACAACTGACACTTTAATTGTAAGGCCTTTCTTAGCCTCACATCTATGAGACAGCAGAGGTGCTTTGGCAGACACACAATAGCTCTTTTGTGAAAGCAGGTTCACATTCGCTGCAACCCTGCCCTGTTGGCTGATTGCTTCTTGTTTCTGCTCACCTTACGCTCTTCTACATGTTTGTGCAATGAAGTATTAAGACAGCAGTATTCCTCTTCAGTGGTTTAATATGGATAAAAGATTTTATCCTTAAATAAGTTTTTTTAAAGAAAGGGAAAAAAGGGTACCTTGAAACGAAAGAAGAATATACAGAAGTCTGCATTAAGTAAACATGGCTATGAAAGCCGAAAGATAAACCTGTGTATTTCCATAGATCCCATTCTAGTCAAATTCACTGAGTTACTAATGGGATTACCAGATGGGTAGGAGCAGGTCTGTCCTTGCTCCCCTCTCTCCTCTCCTTGGGAGCACAGTGGCAGTGACTGGGGAAGAAAGAAGCTCAATCTCATAATGTAATCAAGGCCAGTCAGAATCTGATGTGTACTGGTTCTGATCCATGCACAGTGTTCGAGGAATGACGAATCAATCATCTTCCAAAGGTGACTCAAGATGGTCAGTTTTGCTGAAGGTTTTACTGAGCTGGACCACGGTCCGTGGTGAGGGCACATACCACCACTGCAGAGCAGCCCTGTGTGCATTTCACATGAGCAGCAGCAGGGAGAAGCCTGAACCTTGTCACCACAAAGCCCTTAAATTCTATTTCAACCAGCCCCCTGTTCTCTGGAGAGCTACACTCAGCTCCACATGATGCAATGCTCTGTACTCCCTCCATCATGATCTAGGCAGAGAGTTACCTCAGCCTGTTACCTCCAGTCACCCCCAACTCTAAACCATGAAGTGTCAGAGATGTTTTTTCATGATTCACCTGCAACCAGCCCACCTTCCCCTCAGCATAACCAAGCCACAGAGGTTTTCCTGACTGAGGACTTGATTTAGTCTCCTACCAAAGGACACCTGCTAATGAGATTCTACAGGATCTCAAGTGGTCATCAACTGCTGCACCAGAAACTCACAGTTCTCCCAGAGGTCTTGCAAGTATTTGGCTTCTTTGACTGGGAAATATTATTATATTTGTCCTTTCAACTTACAAAGATTATTCTGAGAATAATTTTTCTGTTAAATATTTTTTAAAATATGACACAATGTTTTAATTTTTAAGCAGCAATATATACCACTTATAAATGTAGCAGTGAGAAAGCCAATTATTTAAAAAGGTGACTAAAAGCCTACAACCAGGTGATCAATAACTGCCAATGAGCTCCATCAGGTTCTTAAGTACATTGGGGACAAGTAATTTCAACTGTAAAAACTGCATTAATGGCACAACACATATTTAAGGTTAATAATTCATTCTCCATAAAGTCCTTGATTAAATGGACATTTTCTCCACTTTTGGTATAATTTCAAATATTTCATTTTATTTTGATTTTATTTTTTACTTAGTCACTGTTGACAATCCTATTTTTAAAATGTCTACTTATTTTTTGTTATTTAAGTCTAGTGCTATGTTAGGTGTGCCTTTATTAAGAAGTGAGTAGTTTAGTATTACTTCTCTAATTACTGAGGTTAATATGAAAAAAATACTAAAAATTAAACATTGAAAAACTGGCAATGAAATTATTCAATTTGGTATCTTCACGTGAAGATTAGGAACAGTTTTCTGAAATACAAACCTGAGGTAATTTTTCTGGAATAGGTTCATTCTGGAGAGCTTGAAGGGCCTTCATTGCAGCATTATGTCTAGCAGCTTGACGAGTCTTTCCTTCACCAAAAAACTCACTGTTGCCAACAGTTAACTGGACATAGAAAATTTTAGGCACTGGGCAATGATACCTGGAAAAAAGTCACAAAGAGAAAACAACAATAAAATTTAGGAATTTTAGCCAACCATTTAATATAATATAGAGTAGTACTTGCAGATAAAACATTATCTTTTCTCACAGAATAAGACCCAGTAGCCAAACACATGGACTGCACCTCAGCAAGGCAGTTGTAACCCTGAGAGCAGCTCCTACATACAAACCATCTCCTCACCTACACTTGTGAGCTCTGCAGTGAGCTCTACTATCTATCAGCCCAACAGCCCAGCTCTGCTCTCTTCTTGGTTTGAGTCTTGGGAAGATGAAAACCTAAGGGGAACCAAAAATTCCAGTGGAAGCCACGCCTGGGAGACTACTTCTGTCCCACAGACAAGTGGCACAGAGGAAGAAGGATTGTGAGGTCGCTCACATGAAACTTGTCAGTATAGTTCAGCTCTAAGGGGCAACAAAAGTCAGGTGGCAGAGAATATACATAGCAGAAATGGGTCCTCATTTGACAAATAACCTGTCCATATTTTACAGCAATGTAAAAAAGCCCAGGATTCCAAAAGCATGGCCAAAAGTAAGGTCCATTACAACAAAACTAGATTCACTCAAACACAGTACTAGATTCATTTAAACAAAGTACTACATTTTTCTCATTCCTCTTAAAGGATCCTTTTTGAAATGTGTTCTCTCTACTTTCATCTCTGGACATAGATGGTGATTTTTTGGTATGAAGACTTTCTGAATTTTCATTAATAATTGTAACCCATTTATTTCAACTGCAAAACAAAAAGTTTACCAGAGAGCAGCACACTTCAAAACCAAACAACTGCAAACAAGCACACCGGTCTCAGTGTCCTTGAACTTTGTGCCTAATTCTAAAAATACATTTATGTGGAAAGAGCAAAACCATAACACTGGCTCCAACAAGCCTCTGGCTATAGGGCCTTGGAGGAGTGAGCTAAATTGCCTTTATGACATGCAAAGAGTGGGTATTTACTTTGATTTCTTGTTTACAGTTTAACACACTTATAGGGAATTATTAAGGCCTGGAAATGCTTTTGCTTATGTAGCATTTTCACAAAATTATAGAATAACTCAGGTTGGAAAGGCTTCCGGACATCATCTGGTCCAATGCAGCACCTAGAGCATGGTCAAGCTCTGAAATTACCCTGTCTTATTCAGGCATTGTCCAGGATATTGTGGATATCCTCAAGGATGAAGATTCCACAACATCTCTGGACGACCTTCCAGTGTTTGACCACTCTTTCTGGAAAACAATTACAATGGTTCTACATGCCTAATGGAATTCAAACACCATGGTGCCATTAGTTAACTAAGCAGCTGTCAAGCCAAAGAAACAGACAGTTCAACAATGTCAACTTCTGTCCCACTCCACTGTGTCCTTCTTTGCTGCTGACATAGAGCATTCACCCCTTTCCTCCCTCTTCTTCTAAAAGCAAACACAGTATCAAGACACTACCAATATGACAAAATCTACAATAAAAAAGTACAGCGGCTTCAGACTGAGATTTACCTCAAAAAGAATGTCAGTTTTTCAAATGAAAAAGGATATAGGGTATAAGCATCTCCCCTATCATGCTGTCTTGTAGGCCCTTAATTACTTGTGTGTATACAATTGGAGTGGGACCCCTTCAGTCCTGTTTAGTTGGTTTTAGGGTCTCTCTTGCCAACATCACCCTTAAGTTTTTGCCTACTAACTTGATCCATCACTTCTTGCTTGGTTATAGGTTAACTCCACTCTCTGTCACCTTAAGGCTCTATTGACCAGATTAGCCAACCTGTTGATAAAGATGCTTGCCCCACTCGGTCAGGTGGATCCCATCTCTTACAAGCATCGATCCTCAAAGAAGTTGCCACAGTTGTAAAAACCTGATCTCTCTTGTCATGCTTACTATGCATGTCCCCTTACAGTATCATTGGTGTCCACAATGAATCCTAGCAACAGCTCTGCAGCTAGTTCTAACTCAAGGTCTTTGATGCACCAGGGAGAGCTGCTCCAGATGGTGCTAGGAACTGTGTCATGTGGTGCATCACCACCACTGCTGAGCACACACGCACCATCCTCAGCAGTTTCTGACTTCCTTCTGCATGAACTGCTGTGCAAACTGCTGCATCTGCTGGTTGTCTCTGGGAATGGTGTTCTAGGCCCTGCACTTATATGTGCTTCTCTGTAGTACCTGCTGAGAGGGTGCTTGACCCTCTCTAATCAGGAAACGACTGGAAGGAAAGCTCAATGTAGCTTTTGATCAGGAGTAGCTGACAGCTTACTGGCAGCTGCTGAATCTTGCTAAAAGCCACAGCCTCCAGTAGCTATCCTTTCCCTGCAGCAACAGGCACTCTCAAGTTCCTTGAAGAGTTCCCAGAAATCCTCTCACCATCCCAGAAGATCTCAGAAGATGTAGAACTAGAGCCTGGAAATGGCTGCATGTGTTATGCAGCTTAGTACAGGACAAGCCATATTATGCAAAAGCAGTAGACATCTTGATAGCATGTCCTACCTCATTACTTCACAATCTTTTTTAAATAAAAAGAAATATAGTAGTGCTGTTAGCAACTATATATATTTAGGGAAAATACAATATCCATCGGAAAATACAATATCCTGTTTCCTGTTGAGTTACTAGGCCTACCTTTCCCTCCATTGCATGCAAAGGAGGAAAGCACATGAACTTAATCCACTTTATAAACTCAAATCCCACAACAGGCCTTTGCTTTTTCCCTACCCCCTTCCCACCTTTTCTTTTAAAGAGTGTTTAGGGAGCTATTTATGTGATAATATGGAAAAATTATATTCAGCCCATGGCTCTAGAGCCTCGGCAGCTCTTTGACATTGGCAGAATGATTAGGCTTTTACATGGTTTTGATTAAACTTTTCTTGCTCTGCTTGGCCTCAAGCAGAGTCAACAGAGCACTGATAATATGAACATTGCCAGGAAAGTGCAAAGGAGCACCTGAAATCCTCAGAAAAGGGACTATATCTGTGAGGATATTGGCTTCTCTACAACAGAGAGCATGTCAAACAGAAACAACATCCTCTTTTCAGTGATGAGGATAGAGACTGTATTAACAAAAGCCTCAAATTAATCATAATATTAGAGTCTGAAAGTACAGTGTGACAATTAAACTTACTTTTCATAATGAATGATTCTGCATCCTAAAGATGTACACTCATGTAAAGAACAAGCCTATGCGAAGATAAAATTATATATCTGCCACTGATCATTAACAAACCTTCCCAATATATTATAATGAGTTACTACAAAGGGTTGAAATAATTTACCATCTTCTGAATGTTTATCTAGAATTTTTGATTATTATGCAATAACATATCAGCACAATATTTTCAATCACATGCCAGTCCTACACTCCTCAGTCCTCTGTCACTCTGTTCAGCCACAGAACTGAAACAGTCAGAATTTCAAACAGCAACGTATCACATACAGACTCATTAGGCTTCTAAAAGTTTTTAAATTACCTTCATTTAAAAAATATGCATCTCCCTGCCTTCTACATGGTAGCTACGAAGGCTAGGATTTTCCTTGGAGAAAATTCTTATGTAAAAGCGATTCTCAAGTGATACTGGCACACTCCTCAGAACATAAGCTGACAAATACAGCCAAATGACAGAGGATTATAAGGCTAGAGGACAACAAAAGGACATGTGAAATGATACATTCAATTCAAGAAAACAAAGTGTGATAAAGGATAATACACAATATAAAAACAAGCTCATTTTCATCTGGCTCTTCTGGACATTTGTGATTCTTAAGAAGATTCCTAGAATAGGAGGTCTGGAAAGCAGGTTCCCTTTATTGCCTCCAAGTTTCAGAGCATCAGTAATCTACTTTTTAGCCAATTCCACTGGTATCACTTTAGAATAGTCAAAATGAAAAAGGGTATTTGCTCCATGACCATGACCTTGAATGCCAAGTTTCAGCAGTGAGTAAATATTTACAACTAGTTATAAACCCCTAAAAATAGGGGTTCATAACAGAAATGCTGACAGACCTTAACTAAGTTGGTGTGAGCGGGCGCCACTATAATTAAATAAATCACCAAGGTCTGTTGACAATTAGAAAACTCATTTTGGTTTGCCACAGAGACAAACAAAAATTCTGTTCATTATAATTTTACTGGAATATGATGTCATAACATGTAAGCATACTGAAACAATCTGCTGCTTTTCTAGCCAAAATATTAATTGCATACTAAGGAGCCCTTGGGGCCTCTTCCTTTTTGGCCATCAAATCCACTCACATAAAGACAAATAAAGTATTAGTACATATGTTATGCGTTCATACTGCATTTCCTGCATTTCTCTGGATTCCTCAATGGCATAAATGTTTCTGATAAATATTGTTACTTTATTTTTAGAAGGGGAAAAAAACAAGTGCAAGTTGCAACTCACAGAAACCAGGAATTTTATTTAGATTTAGCTCCATGTTAAAAACTCAGTGAGGTTTTCTCTGAATTCTAATGGTCAATATATTCTTCAACTACGTAAAAAAGAACAAATAAAAACAATTATTTCCCCACTACACAAGTTTTTTAGGAAGTACTACCCTATTCCCATTTCATAATGCAAAGTGAAGAGGAACTGGGACCATTTTGGCCAAGATGAAGACCACTAAAATACAAGATACAACACGGTATGGGAAAGTCATTCTCCAGATGCCAGGTCTATGCTGAAAGGGTCATTCTCCACAGTTTTTTGCTCTGGCTCCTTTTCCATATGAACTCAATCAAGCTGGCAGCCCTGCTGGCACTGCTTAATCAGGAAAATGCTGTGGAGTTTTGTAAGTGGAGGGATAGAAAGACACAGACCATGCAGGGAGTAGGAAACAGCATTTGCTGTGGATAACTTTTTCTCCATAACATTTGAAATTTCTCTAGGGGAGCAAGTTGCTTAGTGCAGCTGTTCCCTGGCTATGTCCTATTTTTCTAAGCAGTCCATTAGCCACGTGCATGAACTCACAGATGTGAGTTCTATGTTTTGAAGAAGGAAACATCCAGTATAGTCACTTTTGTCTTCATACAGTGCATCTTCTGGTTCTTTCAGCAGGTCCACAACACCACCTGGGAACAAAGAGGCTCTCTTGTCCAAGTACTCCTTTTGAGAACTACAGTTCATTATTCCTGAATTGTGTCTACTACAGACCAGGCCGCCTGATCAAGGAAAGCCTATTGGTGAAGGCTTCTCGCTCCAGCTTCAGGAAGGATTGTTCTCGCAGGCTCTTGTCCTGCTGGGGGACTTCAACCACCCTGACATCTGCTGGGAAAGTAGTATGGTGAGCTGAAGGCAATCCAGGAGAATCCTGGAATCCTCTTAACCGGTCTAGTTAAAGAGAGAACTTAGCAGCAACTCAGGGAAAAAAGAGAATCTATTATCTCTGGAAGGAGGGTCAGGTAACTTGTGAGGACTACAAGGATTGTCACAAGGTCATGCAGGGAGAAGATTAGAAGGGCCAAATCCCACACAGAACTTGATTTGGCCACTACAGTTAAAGACAACAAAAATTTCTATAAATATATTGGCAGCAAAAGGAGAGTCAAGGAGTGCCTCCATCTGTTGCATGCAGAGAGTAGTACAGTGACAGGGGATGAGGAAAAGGCAGACGTACTTAATGCCTTCTTTGCCTGTCTTTAATATCAAGACCAGTTTTCCTCAGGTCCCAGAGCTGGAAGTTGGTAATGGGGAGATGAGTGAAGCCCCCATAATCCAGGAGATGGTTAGTGACCTCTTATGCAAATTAAACACTCACAAGTCTATGGGCCCTAATGGGATCCACCCCAGAGTAATGAGGGAACTGGCAAAAGAACTTGCCAAACCACTCTCAACCATCTACCAGCAGTCTTGGTTAATTAGAGAAGTTCCAGCTGACTGGAAATTAGCAAATGTAAGGCCCACCTACAAGAAGCATGAGAAGGATGATCTGGGGAACTACAGGCCTGTCAGCCTGACCTCAGTTCCGGGCAGGGTTATGGAAGAGATCATAATGAGTGCCATCACACAGCACATACAGGACAACTAGGGGATGAAGCCCACACAACACGGATTTACGAAATGAAGGTCCTGCTTGACCAACCTAATCTCATTCTATGACAAAGTGACCCACTTAATAGATGAGGGAAAGGCTGTGGATGTAGCCTATCTAGACTTCAGCAAAGCCTTTGACACTGTCTCCCACAGCATCCTCCTAGAAACACTGGCTCCTCACAGCTTGGATGGGTGGATTCTGATGGGCCCATGGGAATCTCATGAGGTTTAATGAGACCAAGTGCAAGATGTTGCACCTGGGTTGGGGCAACGCCCAGCCTCAATACAGAGGGGGATGAACAGATCGAGAGCTGTCATCCTGAGAAGGACTCGGGAGTGCTGGTGAATGAGAGGCTGGACATGAGCCAGCAATTCTTTACTGTGAGGGTGGTGAGGCAGTGAAACTGGTTGCCCAGAGAAGTTGTGGATGCCCCATCCCTGAAAGTGTTCAAGGCCAGACTGGATGGAGCTCTGAGCAACCTGTTCTAGCGAAAGGCGTCCCTGCCCATGGCCAGGGGTTGGAACTAGATGATCTTTGAGATCCCTTCCACCCCAAACCATTCTATTCTATGATGAATTAGTCTGGTTTTTCTCTTCTAAATTACGTTCACATCCTCCAAAAACTTTCTTAATGTAAAGTGAGCAAGGCATATGTATTGCTTTTAGCCATAGGCATCCCTTATTTGAATGTTGACCTCCTCTCAGCTACCAAGGTGAGATTTAAAAAAAAAAAACCAAAAGCATGTATCCTTGTCTCAGATTATTCTCCATTTGAAAGAGATGGTGTTAAATTATAATCCAAATCTTTAAAAAACTTTGATTTAATTTGATTCAGTATTTTTTCACTATTTAATATTTGCTATGATCAGTTATGAAACCAATTTTGACCTATTTGTAGAAAATCTTTATGCAAAAGAATAGACTATGTAAGAAATGTAAAGAATAACCATGTGATGGAAACAGAAAGAAACAGAAAGAGATTCAAAAGCATCTGTTCATTTTTTTAAAAAATAGTCAGAAAATATAACAAAGATGCTTCCCATTTTAAGACATAGAAACCCTGAACCTTCTCTATTTCAAATGTAAGAATGTAAGCAAATCCTACATTAAGCGGTCAAGATCCAGGAGTTGCAGGCAACTGCATAATGTAATCCTCTTTATCTGTTAAGGTCTATTAGAAAACAAATGAGATTACGTGCCTCTGCTGGGAGGATGATCTAGAAGCTGAGTTGATACTTAGGAATCTCTTGATGTTCAGCTTGGCTATACTTTTACATACTTTGTTTTGTGTCAATACTATCTTTTAACTTATATAGCTTATTTACTTTTTTGTTGTTTACCCTCCAAGGTGAGCTTTCCCATTCCCTGACAGTCTTTGCTTTGCAAGGGAACAAGTCAAAGTATTTCAGAAGTCTTCTGTATAAAAGGCTACCCAGCATCCTGATAATCTTTCAAAGCCCTTCCCCATACTTGCTCCTGTTCTTAAATATAAAAGCCAAGAGCAGTGAACAATATACTAAAGGCTAACAGTGCTCTGGGTAATAGCAATGTTTATATATCTTTACCAGAAATATTTTGCTCAAAACATCTTAACAATCACATTTGTCTCTCCACTAATTCAACCGCTTTAGTTTTTCTTAGTTTATCTTCCAAATAGTTAAGAATATAACACTCCTGTTCTGTGATTTCCAACTGAATTACCCTTAGGTGACAACAGAGGGTATTAGTATTACTAGTGCCTGTGTCATTAATCTTACATTTTACACTGGAAAGATCTAGTCTCATTGCATTTCTAATATATCAGCCCTGACAATCATCCAACTCTTCCTGACTATCTTGATCTTCCTGTGCAGCAATGACAGCCTTCTCCATCTCATGAATGTTTTCCTATTTTTTGAGCAAACACCCTTAACAAAAATAATTTAAAAGGTTGCTTCTAAAACTAAAAGAACTGTAGTTAATAATCTTCCTCCTAGTTTGACTTTTAATACTGCTGATTATTTTTCCTTTCCCACCCTGCATTTCTTATACAAATCCCCATCTCCTTCAGTTTAATGAAAATATTATCCTTATCTAATGCTATAAAATGCTTAATGGAATCCCACAAATATAAGATTTACTTTATTCTCTTTACCTAAAAAAATGAGTTGACACATAACATGTGAGGTTAACACATTAATCAGACACAATCTACCTTTAGTATACAGTAACTTCAGGCTGAGTTTTATACCTTTTTACTTGCATGTTTTTATTTATACTTTCTTTTAAACTTTGTTATATATTAATGATGATTCCCTTTTCTATCTTTTTTTTCTTCTTTTTCTAAGCTAGAGGCTTGTAGTTCCTTCAAGCAGTATGAATAACTTACTAAAAAAAAAATTGACTCATGTTTTCATGATCACAATATCGAAACATTCCTGAGTGAAAAACAAGAGGGAGGAGGATTCAGTTTAACATAACATTATCTAATGTGGAATCTTCCCAGAAGAATTTGTGATGACAAGACGATAATATCGCCACATCACTATTTCCCTAAATTCCAAGTTGCTCAATACAGACATTCTACTGAAATAAATATTTCATTATTTATTCTCTGCATTTACCACTACTTTGTTTACTATTTATAGTATATATGTATGTAAAGAAGTAAAAAACAGTTGCTCATGAAAAGTAATTAGGAGAAACCAACAGAAAGCTCCAGACACTACAGACTTTAACAGTCACGGATGAAGCTAACAAATAATAGAGCAAACATATTGAGGCAGCCATGGAGCAGTAGTGCCATGGAGCACTACTTATAGAGAGATGCTTCCATGAAGAGTAAGTTCAGGTCTCTGCTTCCACTTTTATTGCTCTCTCTCCTTCAAGCTAAACCCCTGAAGTTTAGATGAAGCACTTGTCAAAGTGCCAGAAGGGTCTCAAAACCAGCCCAAATACCTTTTTTTAAAAAAAAAGAAAGAGAAGCTAGTGCATGAGATACGTGAGGAAAAAAGAAAAAGGCTAAGAAGTAAAAGGAAAAAACCCAGGGAAAAAAAGGCTCATGAGAACAACATTCAAAAGTTATGCACATTGAAGACTAAGATAGAAAAAAAAACAAGTGAAAAATAACAATTAAAATCAAGAAGACAGCAGAGAACAAAATGTTATGCGCCTCTGAAGAAGTATTTTCATCTATCAATTGAATAACTAAGTAATGAAAATGGTCAACAAAACTTCAACTTATTCTTGACTGCAAAACCAGCATAAATAACATAAGAACATAAAAAGAACACTGCCTCCAGAGTTTAAGACATTGGAAAATGTCAAGTGGACAATGCTGAAATGGAGATGGGGGCTGGGGGTAGGAAAAGATAAATACAAGGAAAAAGAAAATGTTCTTTTCCATGACATAAAACCAAGTACAATAGGAATAAAAAGGAAAACATAATGAAACTGTGATGCATGCTGCATACTTAGAGGTTAAAGCAGACATCCAGAAGACAAATATCTCAAACTCTTATCTATTTCAGCTCATAAAATTTCCCATGAACCGTATTACTCACTAATCTTTACAAGCATGCAGAGTGGTTACTAAGAATGCCGTCCAAATATCCATTACAGTAAAAGAACATAAACAATGCTGCATATCTGACTACAGTATCGTTTTCTTTTTACATAAGAAACTCATGTAAAAAAAAAATCATGTCATTTGCCAGCCTAGACACTAATCAAATGAGAGAATGAAGTATCTCACTCATTTCATTTTATCATGTATTTATACCAGTAATATAATACTAATAAAAATGTTACTAACAAAATCATCTCAGGCCTAGTACTTCACAGGAATTAATTAACCTGAAAGTCCATAGAGGAAGAAGGCCAAAGAAAGCTCACAGCATAATTCTCAACATCCAAATTAACCTCAACTCAAATAATTAGTGTGTACTAGGCTACATTCTTTTCCCACTTGGATGAATGTAAACATACAGACATTAAATTGCATTATTGTGAGAAAAAATTTAACCTATCACTTTAAACTTGGCAATTAAAGGACTGAAAGTAAGAATAAGATGAAAAATAATACTTAATTCTGACTTAGCAAGCCACCTCTCAGCAGCTGAGTGTAGTTAACTGAGGATGCACACTATCCTACATCACTAGTTATCAGCTCTGCAACCTCTGAAAATGGCTCCTATCCAAAAATATTCCCATCTGTTACATCAGACTTGCAAAAAGAATGTGAGCTAGAGAGAGCCTGGGCAATTGGAAAGGGAGGGCATTTTATGTTGTCCTGCACATCATACCAGGATGCTGACCCAAATGTGGATGGCCTTATGAAAGAAGCTTAATCTACAACTGGGAGGGAAAGGGAAGGAGTCTGTTAATCAACCATAGAAAAGTCTGGAAGGGGCAAAAAGGTCAGAAACCAAAAAGATCAGTGGTGAAGTCTTTTAGTGCTTTGAATTCCCTTCTACTTGAAAGCATACAAAGAGCAGATTTCCTAGGAAAGCTTATGAATAGCAGACATAATACTCTTTCAAACTTTATTGTGCATAATGGATTTACACCAATGACTGACAAGTAAACAGAAATTCATTGTTAATAAAAATGCATAAGTGATGCAATGAAAGTAGTGGTGTTCACCAGTGCACAGCAACTTGTCTCAGTTGGTCCAATAAACACAATTTAGTACTGAATATTAATAAAGAAAAAATGTTAGATCACATTGGATCAATACACTAAAATACAAGATTGCAGACTTGCTAAAAGGTAGGAAATGTAAGAAATGCTTACAAGATGGGGTGGAAGTTTATTCTAGAAAGAAAGAACTCAAAAAAACCCTTGAAGGACAGAGATAACAAGGACTGTTAAAATGGAATCATAGAATCATTTGCTTTGGAAAAGACTTCTAAGAACATTAACTATTAACTGAGCACTGCCAAGTCCTAACCACGTCCCTAAGTGCCATATCGACATGTCTTCTAAAAATACCTCCTGTAGTGGTGACTCAACTACTTCGCTGGACAGCCTGTTGCATTGCTTGACAACCCTTTCAGAAAAGAAATTTTTCCTAAATTGCAAAATGGTTAATATGATCTTTGACTCAGTAAACAAGGTCAGTATAGAGATTACTGAAGGAAAGCAAGGTTCAGCCGCTGACGTCCACCTCCTTAGGAATTCTCATTTCTGTTTCACTCACACTAATGTCAGACTTGAATCTAAATCAGTAAGGTGATTAGACTCCACATTCTCCTCTTTTGTCATGGAACAGAACCTCAAAGCTATGAGAGTTTTGGGTTGGTTTTTGTCCACAGGTGATTTCCCTTTTAATCACAACACTGAGGGATTCGGCCTCATTTCACTAACACATGTAATCCACACAAATCATGGTGCCAAAGTACCTGATGAGTACCTATGAGTGCAGCTATCCTTTCTGTGACAATAAAAACCAACTTAAACTGGCATTCTCCTTTAAAATATCCTATAAAGACAAGCAGATCTTCAGAAGATCCTAAGAATTAGAATTTCAGAAGAGATGTCAACTGTACTCTCTTTCACAGAACACAAGCACCCACCAAAATCACTATTATAGACAACATTTGAAGAGAAACTGTTATCATAGTGGTTGCTGATTAAAAATTCTGCATTCAGCATCCATATATTCTGTTATAAAAGAAACCTGAAAACCTTTCTTCAGAATATTTAATACTTTCTCAATCTGTGGTAGAACTTTCAGTTCAAAAGCAACAAAGACCTTGTAAGGAAAGAGTTCAGTCAGATCCTACTGAGTTATAAGCTGTTAAAAATTAGCTACTAACCTTCTTTCTGCTTGCTTCCCTCAGGAAAATTATGGCAGCATCTCAAAGTAAAGTTTGAGCTTTAACAGCAGTTCATCTCTGTCATTACCAAAAAGAGCAGGCAAAGGAAAAAGAACCTATTTACTGGTAACCAAGGTTCAGGTTCTGGACACAGCAGAAAGGCTGTAACAACAAAGGAGACCACATAGGTTTGTTTCCACTGAACCCACTATCTCTCAGGTGTCTCGACTGAAATATCCTTAGTTCAGCAGAAGTATAGGAAAAAGATAAGGGTGAATAAAAAGTTAACTGTGTGGAAAGAACGAAACACACCCAAAATATTCCTGCTCCTGGAGGAGCACTCTGAATCAGTGCTTGTTTTTATACATACCAACAAGACTAGTCTTCTGTCCATATCCTGAAAGGAAAGCTGACTGTTTTAAAGGCAGATCTACGGAGATAACACCCAGTGAGTTGCAAAGCCTGAAGAGATTCACAAGGTGCTGGGACAGGCTGTTGGCTCTGAAAATCTTTGGATTGAAGGTTTACAGGAAGTTTCTATAGTGGAAGAGCAGTGTTGAAAGACAGACATTAGGAAAGCAAAGATAAGGATTGTATTACACCGCTTTATGTTTTCAGCCTATGTGAGAACATGAAAAGTCACGTCTGAAACTTGAAGACACATCTGGAGCCAGATGTACTTTCTCCAGAGCAGAGAAAGATCTGAAGAAGTTGAAAGCCTAAAGAAAAGAACCCTGTTCACTGAAAGAAGCTTCAGAAGAAATAGTCTGAATATCAGCCAAGGACCACAAAAAGAAAGGGCAGTCCCCTTAGCGGACAGAGCAAGAAAGCAAGTGGTCTGGGAAGGTCACTGTATCCTGAAAGAAAATGAATAAAAATATTAATTACGAAAAGATTGAAGTATTAGGGCTTAGAACCTCCTGTAAAAATAGGGCCAAGAGGTCATTGACAAAACTACCTAATCTTGAGAAAAGACTGTTTAGAATGTTGCAAGAGTGTAAAATGTCATGCCTGACACATTGCATTTTAGGCATGATGAGAGATGATGTATCTAGATGCTCTACAATTATGGCTAAAAAGATTTTAATGATACCAGGTAAGTGCATTGACTTGGAGAATGAAGAGATGCTGTACTGAGAATACTACCTGCAAAGCTTACCCTCTATTCTGTCAGCCTGATTTTTAGCCTACATAACATTAACAGCTGTCAAATAATACTGTAAATATACTCAAGAGTATATATTTTATTGATCCCTGATAGATTAAATGCACCCATTAATGCAGTGGATGGTAGTGACAGGATGCATTTACCAGAAGGATTATAGGCACATTGTGCCAGGACACATCACCCAACACCATTTTGTGCACGCTGTGGAAATTCATGATAACAGGGTGAGGGGACTGCAGAAAAATCACTTTTTGGACAGAACTTAATGGAATCTATAGATTCCATAGCAGAATCTGGGTTTTCTGATTCCAGATATATGCTATACAATTTAAAACACTGTAGAAATTAAACATTAGCTATTAAAAAATTTACTGCAGAAATAAATATCCTCTGTCATTTAAGGAATCTTAATTTGTTTTAAGCCAACCATACTAATCACTATTGTCTAAACTGATAGCTACTGGCAATGGCAAAGCTCATCACCTGCAAGCTCCCTTGCCACTGTTCTTTTGGGAAAACTATCTTACGACAAACAGATGTTTCTGCTGTTTTAAACCAACAGGAAATGGACTGACTCTCTCCCTTTTCCTTTCCTAGAAACAGATACTAGCAAAGAAAAATCCTAGCACAGCTGTACTCAACACTTTTCTTATAACAATATGTCTGTGTGGGAGGCAGGCAACGAGTGGGAACAAACAGGCCAGGGGAAGTGAAATGTAGCATGCAGAAGAACACAAAGAATTAATTTAAAAGTCTTTGAGTGGATTATTACACCATAATGTCAATACACTAGCAGGGAAATAAAAGGGTGATGTACGAGACTTTGCTTTAAGATATGATCTGAATCCTATCTTAACTGGTAATGTACAAAACTGAATCAACTATCAGCTGGCAATCTCAGTTCTTTCCAAGTGAATAGATGTTCAAGTCATCAGAAAGCTTCATTAGTATGAACAGACTGCAGGTTTAGTGGCCAAATTTCAGTCTTATCTTTAGGGAAATGTGTTTAGATCAAGCCTGAAGAATGAATTAATATGATTAAATGCTTTGTGCAGATAAACCAAACACTTCAACTGTCACTGTTGGTAAACTGGCACCTTTCACTCACACTAGATTTATATAAAAAAGGAAAACTGCCATTGAAGTTGCTGCATTACAGTTTCAATTATTATGGGAGAAGAAAACTAGAAGAAAATGATGACGCAAAGCCTTGCAGAAAACCTAGTTTTAATTGATTTATGCTGGAATTATGACATTTTAAAGTCATGAAAAGCTTCAGAATAGAAAAAGGCAACTTTCTTTGAAAGAAAGCTTCTGCTGAGAAATTCTTCCACAAATTCATGCTGCCATCTAATGGTCTGAATCAGCCATTTCCAACTGAACAATTAAATTATTAATCTGATCACTTGCATTACTCTTAGGACTATTCTTTACTTCCCTAAGTTTTAATTCTTTGAAATCCACATCTGTTGTTCAGGATAAAATGACAGTGTATTTAAGGAGATACAACCTATTCTAAATCAAACTTTTAATTTCTATTTTCAAGTAGTTTTTAATATTTCCTCTAAGTTTTTTTGCCCAAACTGCTGGGAGGAGGGCAACAAATGCAGAAAGGAGTTTCCGCAAAGTCAGTCAGTAAATGTCTTTATTGTCACACCTCTTCATCCTTAAAATGCAAATTTTAAGGACAACATTTTGCAACACTGCCTGGAAAAGCAGGCAAAGCACCTCTGACTCTTTTTGGCCTTTTTAGTGGAGGAATGTTGTACCTTATGGCTGAGGTCTGAAGCTAACAAATGTAGCAAAGTAAAAATCCCAGTGGCACCCTACACTGGTCCTCGTTTATTCTCCTATAACCAATTCAACACAACAGGCTCCAGAACTGAGAGTCCACTTCAGCTGGACTGAAGCAAAGGCACTGGTCTCCACAGCCAAACAGCTTTTTGTAGCAAAATACCACTTTATTTAATCAAAAACACTTTAGTACTTGCATGCCTGCCTCTCCTTAAAACTGTTATTACCCAGATATGTCCCTAAAGAGTTTGTTCTTCTGATACTTTTTCTTGCCTTCTTCTCTCTGGGGAGAGATTTTTATGTTTTTTCAGTCCTTCCACTGTGATAGTCAAATGACTCCCACTATAGTACACAAAATTACTGCAAATCTTAGGATTATTTCTTAGTGTAGGATTCAGCTCTAGATTCAGATGCCCAAATTTAGGTATTTGGTTAATGTGTAGAAACCAAGTTGCTATTAAAGTGAAGCTCTGGAGAGATCCATATGAAATGTAGACAACCTAGTTTAAGGCATGATAAACATCATTCTAGACTAGTGATCGCTCTGATTAGTTATAATGGTTATAATGGGAGACTGAGTTTCTAATGAGCAGGCAGAGACTATTTGAAAGGCATCTGAGTTTGGATCTGAATTCCACTTGCATTGTAAAGAACCGCACCTAACTGCCTAAACACAAGCACACTACCATTTCAGATACAATCGGGCACCTAAAACAGCCACATGATGTGACACAGGACTGATCCATGAAACAGACAAGCTGCCCACGAATAGCTGGAGTCCTAGTGGATGAAGTGAAATGGTATGATGACTGAACATCGGTTTTAGGGATTCCTTCAATTGCGTGAACTTAGCTATGCAGGGCCATTTGAAATGCTCTAGGGTATCTTGCCCGACCTTCAGCTGCCACTCTAGTAAAGGTCTCCTCTAGGTCTTTTGCCAAATCCACTGGTCCCATGTGAATGTCTCAAACACCCTACAAAGTCTCAAGTGGCACTAGAGGCCTATGTTTAGGCAACTTAGTGTCCTCACATCTGCCACAGTATATATGCTTGGGAAAAAAATCTGCTTTGTACACAGCTGTGCATGAAATCCTCCTCTCTTGCAGCAAGCCCCAACAGAAAGCCTCAATAACTGGAATTCAGCAACAGATAATAGGCTAATCATGTGCCTAGAGTCATGAAAAGTCTCCATGGAGTAATCTGAACTTTACATTTTCCAGGCTACTGGCCGATCTAATCAATACTAGATCAAAATCTTTCAGATTCAACTACCCTTTACATTATGTGCTGGGCTATTTGTGCCTCAAACAGATGAAGCTCTCCATGTAGAGGAAGGTCTTCCGCTAGAAGGTAAACAGGGTGCAGGAGAACATCTAAAGGTCAGAAAAATTTCAGACTTCATTCTCTTCCTGTAAATTAGATAACTGGGTTGTTTAACTGCAGGTGTACTTTTGGAGATGACAATCTCAACAGATTTTTACATTGTCTCCTGCAGTGCAACCCACTCACTTCAAAATTTGGCTTCTACAGCTGTTCTTCCGGATAGATTTTGCTTTTTTGCCCCTCATAGAACTATGTAACTTTTGTGAAACAAATGAGGTTGGGTGAGGATTTAGAGCGCATTGCTATGCACTCATGTCAAGTAATACTTTCCTCAAATCTTTTTCCCTTTAATGCACATACTAAATCTTTAACTCAGCATTCATAGAAGAAACAAGCTTTTCATTTTATTCCATTCTTTCACCATACAATCTTTTATTAATATGATCTGACAATTTCAGTAATTTATCCAATAATCACAGAGTCTATTCTCCCTTTGATCATTAGATTGGATAACATGTTAGTCCACTAGGAAGCTAGCAGTTGCAGATATATTTGGCCAAAGACCAGCCCTCAAACTTTCTTTCACTATCCCTCATTTTTAAAGCGATTGTTCAGTATTCAGCAGGTCCACAGGGCTGATAATTCCAGGAGCAACTAAGTTTAAGCAGCAACTCAGTACCCAGCAGGTGAGCTCCCTACACAGTAAGTAGGAACTACATGCCCAGGTAGGGTGATGCCCTGTGCTTACTGGCCAGGCAGCATAGGTGGCTCCAGAGGAGGCAAGAATATGCTGCTGCTTTTTGGTTCTGAGTTTGGACTTGCAAAGATCATTCATTAACATCAAAATATAATGTGCCTGGAATGACAGGGCTGTGAAGAGAAAGAAAAGGAGGAACCGTCTATGCACTCTCCCCAATGCACTGAGGAGAAAGGGGACAGTCTTCTCCTTAACCTGTAGCATACAACATATATTCAGGGAGAAACAACCATAGACAAGACTAAGATGAATGCTCAGTGCAGCAGAAACTGTCCAAGTGCACAGAAGCTGTAGTTTATCCTAGGGACACCATCACTTTGCGTGACATGCTTGCAGAACTATCACACCATCCAAATTCCTCAAAACCAAGCAAGAAACTGCTTTAATTACTTTATTTCCGTTCTTTAGCTTGTCATTGTTTTGTATTTCCTTTGTTCCTATATTTCACAACTGTTTTTAATTTTGAAAGCTTTTTTTTTTTTAATAAAGGTTTTTCAAGCTCTCTAGATTGTGGTAAGACACATTTTAAGGAATTTTATACAATAAGAAAATAACTTCTGAATTTTCCCAAAACACAAGGGTTGAGTTTTATGATCTCTTTAACACTACTTTCCATACTAAAACATCAAAAGCTGCTGTTCAGTTTGTAGTGGCTTTATTTCTTGGCTGAAAACACTTAATTTAGGTAAGTCTGTAAGATATAATTTGTTTTGTCACTTACAGACATTCTATAATTGAAAATACTGCAGGACAATTAAACTTCAGGAATAACTCTCTTCAATTCTAACCAAAGGAAAAAATAAAATAAAACAAACCAGAATTCAATGGTAACAAGGCAAGCTGGATGACCCTGTAGTCAGAATCAATACCTTATTTTATTGTTTAATTGCTCTAATTTAAACAGCCACGGTTTTAATTTTTCTTTTACATGGTTTAAGCCAACTGTGTTTAAGCCAGAGATGCAAGGGAGTATGGGTTCTAGCACTGGCTACAGATATGAGAGTATGCACATGTTTTGTCCTCAGCTCTGCCAATATTTCTCAAACCTGACCTGCCGTTTCAAAGCTTGGCCTCTTCAAGTAGCGTGCCAGTTCCACTGAACCGTGCCAAATGGTGTGCTGACAAACACGCAAGCTAAATTGGTTAGCAAACTGTCCCTGAAAGCATCAGCACCTCCCTCCCCAGAGTCAGCCTGTAAAGCTCTTAGATAAAAGAAGCCATGCAAAATGCAACATTCACCATTTTTAGCTTTCCTGTAACATACAGTGTTTGAACTGAAAGGTCTTCATGTACCTCTGTTGCAAAACTGCTTGAAACTCCAATCTGTAAGGCTTTAAATCGGTAGTATACAACTGGTAAATTTTGAGTACCTAAGCAGTGTTTTCCTATATTATAATCTCTTCTAGGAATATAGAAACCTTTGTTAAATAAGAAGTTGTCTAACATGGCTGGATTCAGGGTTGACAGCTTTTTTTAAATTTCTGCCTTATCAGAGGCCATCAAACTTCCTCTTACCAAGGTTGCATGGATTTTACTTCAATAAAGAAAATCCAGAGAGGACTCCCAGGTGTCTCATCAGAGTGAGATGATAAAAATTTGAAGTTCTTATCTACACAGTGAAATGAACTGCAGCATACAGATACCAAAACTACGAGGGACCTAAGCTGGTAAGTTCACATGATTCAGCTCAGCATCACACAGACTTTATCAGCCTGCGACAAGATGCAGTGTAATGGCAATGACCCAATGCTGTTAACAAGCTAGCAAGTACTGCATTCAGTAGCTCGAGTGAAGAGTCAGGTTAAAATATCCACACCTCCTCCAGTTCCTAGATGGACTGTATTTTATCTACTTAGCCACCCCCAAGAAGGGAGCTGACTCGCCCTGCACTTCCTAACTGAGCACACAAAGAGACTCACAAGGCTAACACCTTACCCTGGTGTAACACACTGTCTGAAGTGTCTTTCTGCCTTGCTGAGTTTTGTATTTGCAATTCTGTAGCCTGCCTTCCACTCGTAGTTCTGTAACACTTCACCTAAACTGCCTGGGCACTGTTTTTCCAGAATTTCCCTAGCTGCACCTTTCCCTTGCAGTTCTCCCTATGCTGTTATTCTCAAGGCCCTTTTACTGCAAACACCAATACGTCAACAGCATTGTATCTATACTGTACTGCAGCCCTTCTCTGCCCTCTTCCTATCCCTTAGCAGTAGCTTTTGATGTACATTACAGTGCCCAATAACAC
Source organism: Pseudopipra pipra (assembly GCF_036250125.1). Classification (NCBI taxonomy): domain Eukaryota; kingdom Metazoa; phylum Chordata; class Aves; order Passeriformes; family Pipridae; genus Pseudopipra; species Pseudopipra pipra. The sequence goes on along the minus strand of NC_087549.1, from coordinate 32,241,490 downwards.
AAATGCACAAAGCTCTATAAGCGGCTAGCATTCAACACCTGCTCTCATGCAGCACTATCAGCATTGTAAGCAACAGGTAGTTTGAGCATGTCCTGATGAAAACCACAGAACTACTATGGGAAAGTGTTAGGGGGAATACTTGCTGCATTGGAAAGAACACCTAGAGAAGGATGCTCATTTGGGACATTTCACCACTTGCTTTCCAAGATGGTCACTGGCAAAATTTTCCCCCTTTTCCTTTTTTCCCCTCTTACTTGTTTGATTTCCTTTCTTCTATGAATGTAATTTTCACCTTCAGTATAAATTTATGCCATCAGCTGCAGATCTTGCAAATGGATCTTTGCATGTTTGTATGCAAACCTGCTTTAACATCCTCTGTACACACTGTCCATATAAATATGCTCCACTGCATGTGAGAGTGTAGTCCTTCACATGCTTAGATCAACCTAAGCTGCCCTTAACCTCCAAACAGATATGCCCCCTCTCTGGTGAGGGCACAAGCTCTTGTGCGACTGGGTGAGAAGGTATCTAAGTACAGTTGTCAGTCTAGGAGTAACTTTTCCTTTCCTCTCCCCCCAAAAAAGTGATTCATTTCCAAGCAGCTCACCTTCCAGTGCTGGACCCAGGAAATATGCAAGGACACAAAGGCTATGGACAAATGAAGGAGAAGCAATCACCGCCACTTCAACATAAATCATCTTAGCCTGACATGGAATCTAGCCGTCAATTTTGCATACAAATAGCAGTTCTCAGATCACATTTCCATGAGATACTGAAAAGGATCTTTTGTGCCACTTGAAACACTAGATTTAACTGGTCTAAAGATATGCCCTGGAATGAACTTAATACTTTTTATTTTTCCCTCAAGCCACTCGTCTTGCCAGAACAGAAGTTTCCCTAATGCAATCTCCTAATCTTAATGTGTATCTTCACCTATTTGAAAAGCACATTTTTTTTAAACAGATATCAGTAAAAGGAATTCAGACAAATTATAACAGACTAAGCTTCTCACTTACTTAACATATTTTGTATCTGTTTTAATAACAGAAAATAATCTACAGTCAGAAACTGAAGAAAATGAAAAATACCTTGTACAGCATATTACCTACATTAATTTTCAAATCTTGTTTTCAACGGTCTACATAGTCTGCATTTACTTGGGGATTCCAACAAGACTTCTATTCTACTACCCAACTTCCAAAAATCTGCAAACTAATGCTAAATACAACATGGCAATAGAGGAAAATAAATATAGCATGTTATACCACATGAACATAATACAGTGCTACAGCATGTGCTTCCTATTTGGAACTTCACTCACTCTTGTCACAGATCCAGAATCTGCCTCCAGACTTCCCTCTGGTGAGGGTGAGTAGGTGCACAGTGATCCTGACTGGAAGAGGTGCAGGATCCTGCCCATGGAGGAGACAGTGACCCACGCTGAGCCGCATGGGCTGTGCTGAGTTGGCAGGGCCCATGCCCAGCACGGCTCATGGGACAGGATGGGGCTGTGCTGCACAAACCCCTCAGCCACAGGACAGACTTGTGGCAAGACATGGGCCCCTGGGCAGCTCCACCTCAGTACCATCTGCATGGTCTTGCCTTTATCTAACAGCACAGTGGGAAGTTCTCATGTGACCATCGTTCCTGACTATTCCTGACAGGGTTGTCTCCTTGTAAGAAAATCCTTTAAGAGTCCAAATGACCAGGAAGGGAAGAATCTCTGCTGTGGCTGAGGTCTGCATGGCATGCTGCACGTGGGACACAGTCCTGTTTGATCCACACCACTCAGGGCTCTCAGCATCTGAAGGGCTGGAAGAGTATCTGCACTATTCCCTTCTTATACTGGCAGCTCTAATAAATGTCATTTTAAAGGATGTCTTACAGTATTTAACTGCCTTTCTTACTGTGATCATAATGGCCAAGAACCTCCCAATCCAAAACAAGATGCAGCACAGGAGTTTTCCCAAACATCATATAGCATCATTCTTCTGTTTCCTCTTTACTCTGGTACTTGTGTGTGAGCTGGTGTATGCACAGGGGGCCTGTGTTTATGCAGATAGACAGGTATATCCCATTATTTACTACTTAGTTTTTGTTTTGTATCAATTTACTAGACAGTATTATTAGCCATCCTGCATGGGCAACTGCACTCAAATAAGCACAATGAAGCAGGCAGGCAAGCAGAGTTTCTGGCCTTCTGTCTTACCGAGCCTGGTTTTTTTTGTGATCAGAAAAATCTAAGACCCTTGGCTACCTAATGCAACCAGAAAAATAAAGTTCACGTATCATTTTACTCTAACACGGAAACACACCTCTCATGAAACAAAGTTTCCAAAGAAGCAAACTTATAGATTGAAATAGACATACTAGTAATTTTCTATGAAAAGAAATAAAATATTAAGAGTTAGTAACTACTGAGTGTTTTGAGGCTCTACTTCCACAAATATCCTTCCATAACTAAGTTCAAATTCCAGAATTCCCCATTTTATGCCTTTAACTAACTTGCATTTTTTCCAGTCTAGCATTTATATCTGTTAGTCAAACTAGTCTCACTATAAAAGCAATTCAAATAAATGATTTCTAAATATTAACAAAACTAATTTCAAGAACCATAATTAGCTTTTTAAACCATGACATATGTAAGCAGAGACTCAGGCCAGAAGTGACTAGAAATATAACACAAGTGATACAATTATCAAGCAGTGTTCTGTAGCGTAATGAAAGGGTTTTCTTCCAGGTTATATTATTCTTCCTGGTTATTATATATTCCAGAATAATACAGTTCTAGGTATTGCTGCTATAAATAAAAACCACAACCAACTAACTAAACAAAAAAACCCACCAACAACCAAAAAAAAAAAAAAGAAAAAAGAAAAAAAAACAACAACAAACAAAACAACCCAGAATGAAATGTTAAATCCCTACACTAACCAAGTTACATGATTTAAAAATCTGGGGAAAAGCAAAATAGAATTAAGTCAACTGAAATATTTTCCTTAGCCAAATCTGAAACGCTGCTTTTTCATTTTAAACTCCTTAATTTTTAAAGATTGCTGTAGATTCAATTTCTAATAAAAGAGTAATTTTGAACCAAACCAAATCAGAGTTTATAACCTCATTCTTTTTGATAATTATGAGATGCATAAAAATGAACAGGAAATTCATTAAGCAAAGCTTTATAAGAAAGGCACCATTCTTCACAGATTAAACGTGATTAGAACGTTCTGATTTGTATTGTTTTGCTTTCTCTTATTTTACAGATCATACTTGGTCTCACTTTTGGAGCTCTAAAACACTTCATCCAATACAGTTCTTCTGTGGATAAGTAAGGAAATATGGCAAAAAAACTTATCTCAGAGAAAGAAGTTCTTCAGATGCAAATTAACATAGCTCTGATTATACATTTCTAAACTGCAAAATACAGGATTTTTCCTAATCAAACAGTGAGGACGAAGGAAATGAGATCAAGAAGAGCAGTCAAAAAACCCAGAAACCTGAGAACAGTTTCAAGCCAATTTTCAAAATGCAGCTCTTCCAATTTTATATCCAATTTGTAAGAAAAGAGTGCTTTATTTTCAATGATACAAATTCTAATCACATGACACCACTGCAAAGGAAAGCAAAGTGCTCTGTCTTCTCACTGTCATGGCTGTAGAATGTAATTCCAGTACGCATATTAAACAAATAAAAGCACTGGGCTTTACATGTCTTTATTCCTTGCGACGAACTTAGGGCACCCATCTTCTTTTAGGAGATGATTATGTATGTTTCTAAATTAGACTGCAGAGACCCTCCTCAGCAAAATCTTAATTTATTTTCACTCTGAAATAACCTAGAAAGTTCATGAATATTTAGAACATTATGATACAGATTAAAAAAAAAATCAAATAATAGAAAAAGTACAAACCTCTGATTGTACATGCCCCGGAAATTATAATTTGCTCTGTAATTGGGAATTGGCTTTGGATCCAATGGCCTGTAGATGGCAGGCTCTCCTCTTTTCATCGCCAGACCATTCAGCTCCACAGTTGGAGTTATACTGCCTGCAAAAACCAAACAGTTTAAGTAAGGCACTTAAACCAGAAAAATTGAAAAACTCAAGAGCAGGACTGAGTTAATCTGCAAAGCAATAGCTACATTATATTTTTTTACTCGTAATTAAAAAGAAGTAACAAAAAAGACATTTCAATTTCCCTAAAAGATGGGAATATAGATCCCAATTTAATCACAAGCAACAAAAAAGAACAATTAGACATCTCAGTGCATTCTCTATGCAGTTCAGGTGGATTAATCTTCACATATGAATGAGAAAGTCAGTGTAACAACCAAGCTGGTTATGCACTTTTCCAAAGTACTTATAATACATTATGACACTTTCTGAAAGAATTATAAAAATAAAAATTCTGCTGAATACCATTAAATAAAACCACAAATAGGGCAAAGAGTCATTGAAACAAGCACAATGTAAAATGCAGTCATTCAGGAATCTTACAAGTTAGAAAAAATGTGTTATTTGCAAGACTTGAAAACTTAAAACTACACCTAAAAACTAAAAATCTAATAGGAATGATCTAACAGACTGAAACACAGCTACTGGAAATCAGTGCAGCTACAGCCATCTACTGGTGACAGAATACAAAAGTAGAAGGCAGCCAGTACTCGCCCACTGCATCCTTTCAAAAATATCAAATAAAAAGCTACACTCTACTTCTACTACTTTTTTCTTTTTTTTTTTAATACAAAGTTCGGCTACAGTAATCCCCACTTGCACTGTTGTAAAAAAATCCTAAATGAGCTAAATGTGCATTCCAACAAAAAGGAGTTAATATTTCTGAAAATATTTTCATAAGGGATTCAAATAAATCTACCCTTAAAACACCTATGACTAATTTTCCAGTCTGCCATTGAGGCTTTATATGCCAAATGATGAAAATGTTTATGCAATACTTATTCAAAAACTTCTATCAACAACAATTCTTATATTTTCCAAAGCAAGAAATTACTATAAATTCAACTTCATAATAAAAATGCAAAATGTTATTCTGATGAGAAGACAGCTGTGCATATAAAATGCACCTTTCTTGGAGCAAAACTACAGTGCTAAATGACACAATTTTTTAATGAATTCTCTTAAAGTCTGTTTCTCTTCTTATCAGATTTTCCCTTTAAGAATATGCTCAAAGCTAAAAAAACTCTAGAAGATGAATAATACTCTGCAATGTCAAGAATCAAACTCAGGATCCCTTTTCATAGAGGTCTGAGCGTTCTGCTTTCTAAACAGCTGAAGTCACAGTGATTGTGAAGGACACAGGGCAAAACCACTGTCTTGGGCCTGAAGAAACAGTGTACTAATCTCCAAAGGAGCAAGAGAATACTACCACGCCACTCTAAAACAATCCTTCATAGCTAATACTCAGGATAATACTCACAAGTTCTAAAGGAAACTTACTCCTACTTTTTTTTCCATCATGGAGAAGATTAACTGCAAAATTACTCAACTTTAAGAAAGTGATTGAAGAAAACTGTTTTTAAAATGGGGGGAAGGGCAGAGGGAAATAAAAAGGGAAAAAGGGAGTAGAGGAAAAAGCAGAGGGGAAAGGAGTGTAAAAACCAAACAAACAAAAAAGGAAATACGACGTTTTTCCCCTCACCATTTGCTTTCTATTAGTCTGAAATAAAAGTTATTAATATTTTATTTTATCAAACAAGACAGAACAGATACTAAGCATGTAGATGAGATGTGTACCTAGAAAGGTTTTATATGCATTGAAGGCAACCCACAGGTAACAACTCAACCAGTATATATTCTTTCTATTATTGAAACAGTTTCTAATGCCATCTGTGAGCTTTTTGAAAGAACAGGTTGCTATGAAGGAAAACTCACAATGCAGGAAAATACCTGTCAACGTTCTCATGCCAAATCCTAGCCTTTTGTTTACACCACAGATGCAACTTTACAGGATTGGACTGGATAAAATTTCCAATGTCATTGGAAAATTAGCTAAAATAACTCCTTGGGAAATATGTTTTACTATGGTAATAACAGCCAATTCAGTCTCATTTTCTGTTTACTGTTGATCATATACAATCACTTTGTATACATCTGAGCATTATCTAAATAATATACTCCCCTACAGTTCAACTATTTTAGGCATGAACATTAAAAATTCTCCTATGAAAACTCACTAGAAATTCTGCATAATCCTATCATACCTCTAAGATGGCAATGTTGATTCTCATCCTCCAAATTTAAATACATTGTTAAAATTACTTATTAGTGGTATAATATCCCAATACTTTAACAAGATTTAACACACAGAGGAAATTGTCATACCTGGATTATTGTTTACATTATTTTTGGGTGGTCTAGGCGTTGGTTTGGGAAGGGTAGTTTCATTCAGTGCTTTGCTAGCAGCAGCATGTTGGGCCTTTTTAATACTGCTTCCTTCAGCTTCCCATGTCTGTTCTCCAAGAGTCAGCTGCACTGTGAACATCTTCAAAGACAAAGAACAGGTAAACACTGGCAAGATTATCAATGTGGATTAGACCAACCTGTATAAAAACTTCCATGCTCTCTTTTCATTGGATTCAACTCCCAGATAATGCATCTGATTCTTCCAAAGATCAGTGAGACCCTATCAGTGGGCAACATTTGGCCTTTCAAATTACAAAGTTAAATAGCATAATGCTAATGTCAGCTATCAAAGAACAAAATAATATTTAAACCAAGTAATAATAATGCAAACTCATCCTCTGCTCTTGGAAGACTATATACAGGTCACCTTAGAGCACATTTTTTCATACATTTGAAGATGTTTTGTCACTTTACCTGTAGAAAATAGGTACTAAACATGCCACTGAGGAAAAAAAAAAGTAATTTTGTAATAATTATGAATGGGTATAAATGATTGCACACTCCTCAAGGTAGCAGAAAATTTGGGCCAAATAGTGTTACACAGTGAAAGAATTTCTCACACGACCTGATTTCTAAAAATAATGCATATTGTTAGGGCAAGAGTCACAACTCAAATACATTCAAAAAAATAGAGTAACAAAGAAAATAAATATTATCTTTTTTTAATGCAACTGCAGTTCGTAATGTAAAATCAATAGTGAGGACAGGAACCGGAAACATCAAGAGTTCAGATACAGACTAACAGATAAAAAACATGTATTTCAAAATCTGGGATAGAGGATTATTTCAAATAGTACCTATGCTGTGCAAATTGTGCAGATAAAACTCAATGCATATTTAAGATATTAAATAGAATCTGTCTTCTGTATTATACATACATGTTTTGTCTAAATTTGAACATCTAAGAACAAGAGGAGAAAGGCTAAGAACTCAATATATTTGCCATATAAATTCCCTAGATATAAGACAGAACTTAATAGTCAGATAAACACAGTAAACTAAGATACACTCACCTCAGAAAACAGACCAACTTACTTGAGGCAACATAAAAAAAGCTACATATTAGTATGAGCAGGATATAAAGTAAAATTTTCATTTTGACAGCTCTGTGATTTTTTAATTATTTAAACTTGCTAGATCCAGGACCAGGTACTTAGAGATGGACATGGTGAGCAGCCTTTACATGTGTCATTGCATATATTTTCATTTAGCATATACTTATAAACAAGCATTTGAACACAAGTATGTATGTGCCTTCCACCTTAGCCCTATGCACATTCAAACTGAATGCTATAAACACATATTTGTGTCTTAATTACAGGTTTGGCTACTGTAATTTTCAGAAGAATAGTGCCAGTCCCTGTACCACAGTTCCTACTGCCATGTCCTTTTTTCCACAGCAGTCATGACAATTTCCTCACAGACAAGGAGAAAGAGAAAAATAGTCTCTTAATTTTGCAATCTGCCAAATCTACCCCCACTTGAAAGCTAAACTGGGTATTAGAGCTAAATACCCATAATTATATAAATTACCTACAAACATACATCCTTATTACTAAAAGAACTGAAACTTGATTTCTGGATCTGGAGTTTACGTGTTTTATATTTTTCAGGAAAGTACCAGTGTAGTATTTTTATAGGAGGAGAATAATCTCAAATTTAAATGAAAATATGATTAATAACTCTCCTCTTAGCGCTTAGAGCAAAAAACAGGAATTTGAGATAATAAAGGGCTTATTCAATAAACTTCTGCAGTCAACTCTAACCTTCTCACTTAGACCATCTGTCAAAAAAACTCCTGCAAAAACCCACATATAGTTGTAGGTTTCATCCTTTAATTATAGGAATAAAACTGCCTAAATCCAAACTCTGGAGTAGTCAATGAAAACTTTCAAATCCTGCAAGACCAGAGCTAACACTTCTGCTATTGACTGAGAGACATTTCTCACCAGTTTTCTGAGGAATTTTCTACTCCTTACACCAAACCTAATGTATCTCATGTCTAGAAAGCAGAAATGAAAGCCCACCATGGTTGTGCTTGTTTTCACTCTGCTGTGTTTGCAAGGTCAGTCCCTCTTAGCTCTGGCAATTCTTTCCTCCTTACTTCTTCTATGTAAAACTCTCTCCTTTTTCCCAGCCTTTTGAAGTGCTACATCCCTTACCTAACCTTTCCCTCTTCTCTGCACCACCATCCACTTTCTTTTGCCACTGTTTCTTTTAAATTTGTGTCCTGAAATAACACTGACATAGAAGGACAAAAGACATGAGTAATCTGACTAACATATTCAAAAACATTTATGCTAAAAAAGACTTTCTGATTTTTCTTATGATGAAGAATCCACCTGGAGGGCAGACTCCTAGAAACCCTAATTGCACTGTCACTACATGCCACTTCTCTCCCAACTCCACTGTTTCTAGTTTCCCATTTCACACCAATTGTCAAAACTTACTTTCCAGAGACAACTAGAAAAAAGGATATAAAAATTTACTAGCATTTGTGGTCACAACACAGACAGCTGTCTTGTAGAGCATGTCTCAGAAAACCGTGAAAACCACTAGTGGACAGGAACAGAGCTTTTGTAGGAGGAAAACAATGTGAGAAGCTCCTTAAATGGCAAAGAGCAGCAGCAGCATTACATCCTCCAGGTCATGCTTTCCAGGACCAATTCAGCTGTGTTTCACATATTCAGTCAGGTATATCATCATATACTAGCAAGACATTATATTAAGCTACTAATAGTCATATTAAATTTTCTGCTTTTCATAGGTCAAAGTCTGCATAATCTTATAATCACCTTTGCTCTTTTGTCTCTTGCTGCAGAGACCAAAATCAGACAATATTCTTCTGAGTCTACAGAGCACATATCTGCATTTTTTTGACCACTATGAGTGCAACTAAAAATAATGTGGTAAACTGAAAAACTGAAAAATTAAGAAATCCTTTGAAAATCTGGCTTTCAAAAATGCAGCTAATGCAGACTCAAGTAACTTAAATTATATTAGTTCCTCTAAAAGTAGTAACAAATATAAAATCATTAAAGTTGGAAAAGACCTCTTAGATCATCAAGTCCACTCTTTGACTGAACACTATCATATCAACTAAACCATAGCACTAAGTGCTGTGTCCAGTCACTTCTTGAAAACTTCTGGGGATGGTGAATCCACCACTTCCCTGGGCAGCCCATTCCAATGCTTAACCACTCTCTCAGTGAAAAAAATTCTTCATTATGTCCAACTTGAACCTCCCCTGGCACAGCTTGAAGCTATGTCCTCTTGTCCTGTCGCCAGTTGCCTGGGAGAAGAGGCCTCCCACCTCACATGTGAACTATTTCTTGTCCTCATAAAATTTTAAGTATAACATGAATGTAATATAACTTAAATTTCTTTACTGCTGAGAAATGTAAACAGCCAAAACCACACCTTTTGGTACAACCAAAGCACTTCTTATTTCACAAAAAATAAATATACAACACAATAGCAAAAAATTACACAAAGCCCAGCAGATTTAATGTGCCACGACCTAAAACCAACCAACCAAAGTACCCTGTGGTGCCAACTGTCTCCAGGAAGAGAAAGAGCACTTAAATTTCCATTTAAAACGCAGGATCCTAAAAGCTTTCTGATTCTCAGTGGCCTCACACCTGCTGACATCATTTCCCCCGGCATAACAGATTCAGGAATGCCAGCCAGACCAGGTCAGTGATTTGCATCAACTCTGCACTCACTGACAACACAATATGCAACTCAGAAACAAGGGGTAATGGCAGAGAGCTAGCCCATGATGAGCTGAAACTGTTACTAATCTGCAGCGTGACCCCACTGTCTTTTGCCACTCTAGAAATACTAGGTAAATAGCAGCTACTAATTATGCCAGCGTCTTTCTTGGAGTTTTTCAGGATTTTTTCTCCTCCCCCAGTTTGCTCCTACTCAGGGAGGAAATTCAAAATTATATTAGGAAATTTTATGTCATGAGAATATTCCTCTGTGTTCCTCATCACCTGAAAGCAACCTAATTTGTACTTATTAAGTTGGATATTCAAATTGATATGAGAACTGACCAGAATTTGCTGTCAGTTCACCAGAAACTTTAATACTATAACCATATTAGGAGTCTTAATATCACCATATGTCTTAAAGTTGCATAATAATAAAGTTTGTGCTATATAACAGAAGATCCAAAGATTGAGTAATGACTTTATAGACACAGAACTGTGTCAATAAGCATGACACAAACTACCTTTGTCATCATCTGCACTACCATGAAACAAGTGGTAGTTTGTTTCTAGTAGCTAGTTACCAAAGGCATGCTGACTGGGGAGCAAGATTCATCCAGCCTAAAAAGTAAATGCTCCATAAAGATTAAGAAAGGGCGGTGATACCCTGAAAAGACTTTCACAAGGTCTTTATAAACACCAACAAATAGAAACTCAAAGATGGAAGTCAAAGTAAGGTACAAAATTATCTACAGGACTTAAACAGAAATACAGGCATACTTCCTGAAAGTGTAAAAAAAAGCAAAACAAAACAAAAAGAACCGTAAGAAACTCCTTACACTAGAAATGTAGCTGGGTGTGACAAGCACACTTGTCCAAACCATGACATTATCTGTTCAGCATTTAAGGTATGGCTCATCACCTGGAACTGTGACCTTACCTTGGCATGAGCAGGCCCTCTTTCATTCAGAAGCTTATACTGGGGTTGAATTCTATTGAAACGGGCTAACTCATTTACCAGACACATTGGAGTTTTCTCTTTGGGGTTTGCCATGTTATCTTGGAGAGGAGCTGTAAATAAAGAGTCTGTAAAGTTTTTGTGGAGAAATGTATTCTTCACAACTTCGCAAAGCTTTGCAAAAGCAGCATGCTTAGAAAAGAAAATACTTTGGCTAAAATACAATTTTTGTACGTATGCTAAATATAATGTTTAAATACCATTTATATATTAATCATATGAGAATGTGATTATGATTTTACAATAAAAATTTTGAATACATGCAATTAAAAAACCCCAACAAATATTTATTTCCAAAATGTCCCTATGACAGATGACAGTGTAGGGGAAATTATACATATTCTACATCTTCTACATCACCAAAGTTTACTGTCAGCAGTATACTGGTTCTTGGAATTAACTACTCTTCCAGAATGGTTTCTCAACACTTTGAAGCAGTAGTGGATAGTGTAAGAGTTATGAGACAAATATAGTTGATGAAACTCTGTGGCCCCCACTTGCTTCTGCCTGATTCTTCCCAGGGTTTTAGACTTTTCTCACAAAAATGAAGTCAGTCTCAGAGCACTCCCAAAGAACACTTCTCCTCTCCCTTTAAGGATTTCGTTCTGCTTTTTTTAGACCATTTAACTTTCTGCAATTTTTTTTTTCAATTGGTTTGTATTTATCCCTAATACACACAGTCATTTCTTGTTTAGATTTTTAGAACAACATTTCTGCATTTTATACCCAGTCCAGCATAGGAACTGCAGCATTTATTAGGCTACAAAGGAAACACCAAATACTGCCAAGCAGTCAGAAGACATTCTGTTCTGGGGAAGAGAAATAAACTTGGAGACCTTCCTGCACCACTAAAACTTCTCTATAAAGAATACACTCAGAATTTGACAAAATAGACATGCTCTTTTCTGAGATTTTGTATCATTGATCAACACTTCACTGTAAGTCTGAGCTCAGTTAAAAAAACTAACAGTTTATTTAGCCAAAATATTTTTCTATGGGTGTTTGGGTTTTTTTAAATTTTAATCCCCTTAAGGACCTAATTATTTATCTTTTAAAATTAAAAAGTCATCAAAAATTCATTTGACCACTGAAGAAAATATACCTGGACCAACTTACCTGGTGAGTTGTTAGAAGGTGCGGGATCCACAAGGCTGGCAGTAGGACTGCTACAGCTGGCAGCTGATTCCGAAATGGATCCATTCATTGAGGATGGCAGACTCAGTGTATTTGTAGTTGTAACTGGCAGGGGTAGCACCATAGGGGACATGGTGGGTCCAGACAGGTTTGCTGTAGTCTGCATCTTAACTTGTGCCATTGCCTGTCACTGCAATAAACAAATTATTATCAGCAGGGCACTTTGCATTTTGAATGTCAAACGACTGTAGTGATACTAGCAACACTTCTTTTTTGCTCCTGGATCTGGGTCACAAAACTGTCCACAAAAGTCATGCCTCTGCAAACATTAATTCCAAATGGATGCACAGAGAAACAGAGCTCAGAGCCAAAGAACATCACTGGAGAAGAACCCATACAGTCTGGCTCTAGGTTCTGTTGCTTAACAATGGGGTGACCCTGCCTGAAATACAGCAGGAAGAATGATTATTCTAGAATAAAATCCCATATAATCATCCTGCAGATGAGATTACACCCGCCAATTTCTTCAAAAGAGAAGTTTGTTGTCATTGCAACAAAATTCCATAGCAATCTTTTGCACTGTTTTTCCAGTAAAGTGCATATAAAATATCGTATAAGGCCACAAGAGAAAATCACTATTTTTTTCTGCCTTTTATCAAACTAGAAGAGAGAAAAAAATATAAGAAGAAAATGCAAAGAAATGAAAAAAAAACCCACCAAAGATGCGAGTTCTGACAAAAATAACTGCTTATTCAGTCAACAGGTGGAGTACTTTAATCCGTGTATAAAAATTACTAGCACAGGTGTCAGGACTTCCTAAACTAGCCTTCAACCCAATGCCTAAAGCATTTACCTGGAATATGCCAGGTACTAATTGTGTCTTTTCATCTTCTCAAATTAGTATCCTTATTGCCAATACCTGTTCTCAGGTTATGTCTACACACATAAACAACTCAGGGTCAGGGCAGTGCTCCTTCATAGTACTCACTGAGAGTATGCCCCTTGGCAAAATTTTTGCCACTGGGTAAAAACTCCTGCTGCAAAAACCATACAGGAGCAGTTCAGAGGTGAGCAGGCATCCCAGACAATCCACTCAAATAAACAAGGAACCAGTCATTCTCACTCATCCAGGCAAAAGTCTTGGGCTTCTCCTCTTGGCATAAGGAGCAGGATGATATATTTTATTCAGTAGCATGGACACAGACTGTATTATTTAGGGTTCATACACAAGAGATGATCTGCACGGAGTGGATAAAGAGACAAAACCCATGACAGCTGACTAGTGGCCTCTGGGGAACTGGGACCTCTCCCAGCAGCAGCTCTGATCCCACTGGTTGAGGCAGAGGAGGAAAGGAGCCCAGCTCTCCTCCATCACAGGCAGCCCCCTTACCACTAAGCTCTTTGCCACTTCTGCTGGGCTAATTCTCTCTTCTGAAGGAAAAATCCCATTCAACACCTAAAAAACTTTTTAACTAAGGACTTATTGAAGTGAGCACGACTATAGAGAAAATTTTGATTACAATCAGTATTTGTGCCTCTCCCACACCCCATCCATTAAAAAGTATCCAAGTATCTTTACTCAGAGGAACAGTATTTCTGCATAAAGATCCCAAATCACTCATTACACTACAGAGTAAAAGTCCTTTAGCACAGTTGCACTCGTATAATGAAAATAATAAATCCTATTACTGTGACTGTGCTTTGGAGAAGAGGTTCAGACTGGAATGCCATTTTTATTACTGAGAAAAGATAGACAACTGATTTAATTCTCTGAAAAAGCAAAAGTAAAAAAAAAAAAAGAAGTTGAGGTGCAATCACTTGCTCTTTGCATAAGAATCTTCAGTAAAATATTAATAGTCACGGATTTTAAAAATACATATGCAGTTAGCTGAGATATATTCAAATACTTTATGGGTTCAAAAAATATGGACTAAATTCTTACTGTAAAAAACCTACTGTTACTTCACAGCAAATGCAATGTAATACAGCAATATTGTTAGAAAGGCCTAAGTTAAAGACTGAGAAGGTGTATAACTACAGAATTTTTTGGTATACTGTGTGTTTAATTCTGATTTTAAAATACATTAATATAGATTAGAATAGATTGAAAAAGTTTCTTAATTGTAAACACCAAAACTAGCGATGGCAAAAATCAGACCATACATTTTAAACATATTTAAAATGAAACCAACATAATAAGAAATATCATCACAATAACTGAAGTTTAAGAAACTCACAGTATTTGCAGCATTTTAGCTTATAAACATGAGTATGAGAAAGGCATCACTCAAATAGTTCTGTATGAGATACTACTGAACACCTAGTCTTGGGCCCTGCCAGTTGTGAATTATCCTTTCAGCTTCCAGTATTTTGAAAGTTTATTCTTCAAGAAATCTGAACTTACTAATAACAAAATAAAATACTATATTCTATAGTATTGATGTCCTAAAGGGAGAAATTGTAGGATAGATACTTTACTATTAAGGATAAAAAAGAAAAATCAGTTTGAGGATAGTATCAAGGAACAGTAAGAATGAACAAGATAAAGTTTGAGAAAAAAGACACCCTTTGTCCTACAGTAAAGTACATAGAAAATTCAACTGTGAAATCAGAATAAAATCCTAAGATATTGGGCGCTGGGCATTTCTTATATATCTAAAGCAGCAGAACTCCTATGAGAAACTATAACTATTTCATAAATTATTCTGTATAAGCAAAGACGCTCTGGCATTAATGTATAATATAACTGTAAAGAATAACTCTTAAGTGGATGAGCTATGGAGACAATAAACTTGTAATCAGTTAAAAATCCAACTAGTAGAGTCAACAGAGGGAATGCAGTTGACATAGTGATGTCATGTCATTTTCTCACTATCAAGCAACTAATCTCTGATGTCATGACAAAAGGGGACAAAAGCTATATGTCCCATCTTCTCTTCACATTTTCTTATCTACATACACCAGTGTTGTACTGTTTTTAAACAGTGAGGCAAAAACACTATGGGGTCTTCCAGCCACAAGCACAGAGTACACGATAAAATACGCTGCTACATAATAAAATGTAGGACCTGGGAGAGATAGAGATTTCACTAAGCTGGTCAGAGATGAAATGCAGTTATATAATCAAAATAATTTTAAATCTTCTATGCGGATATTTTTGAAAAATCTGGCATACACAAAAGGGATAGTTCATTTATTATACTATGAATACAGTTCAAAAATCCTCTACACCTCACTTCAGATGGTTAACCCAGTGCAAATCTCGGAAACTACTACCTCTCAAGTGTCTCCAGAGGAGCTTCCCTGGATGCCTGGCAGTGGTTACGGACATTTGCACCTCTTGGAGAAAGCTGGACCGCATAGCCATGCCTACCAGCTTTGTGTCTTCATTGCCAGCTTCCATGTCAAATCACCACAGCATGATATTTCTTAAAGTCTTAATCACATACATGTCTACCCCAAGTCTGCAAGTCAAAGTGCTGTCATTTTTGTAAAGCTATACTCCAGGGCTTATGGTGCCTTACAAGATGCTGCAATGGTTTTGCCTCTTAGTCTAACCTACTCAACTGCAATAGAAATACTACAGCACACATGAAAAGGGATGTAAATATACCAGAATTGCATTTTACTTCACTTCTGCTTTTGAAAGCACTTTGTACATAGGCAGCTACACAGGTTTCATTAAACAGTTCACAGATCTCAGAATATTCTGAGTTGGAAGGGGCCCACATGGATCATCGAGTCTAACTCTTAAGTAAATGGTCCATATGGGGATTGAACCAACCTTGTTATTATAAGCAGCATGCACTAACCAAATGAGCTAATCTCAGGGTCGGATGGTATTAACTTTCCAATTAAGTATGTACAAGCTGCGAATTTTCCTCCCACACTAAAAATGACCCAACCAAAATAAACTCATATTAAAACAACAAAACAAAACTGCCTCACATTTTGAAGTGAAAATATTGCTGTCAAATATTCCCAGTGGAGTGGTGAATGGGAATTACGGTCAGTTCATCACAGGTTCTCTGACACTCCATCCTCCTCAGGGGAAGGCTCCTCATATTCTTCCCCTGCTCCAGAGTGGGGTCCCTTTTACAGGAGACAGTCCTTCATGAACTTCTTCAACATGAGTCCTTCTCACAGGATGCAGTTCTTCATGAACTGCTCCAGAGTGGACCCCTTCCACAGGGTGCCATCCTTCAGGAACAGGCTTGTGCATGGGCCTCCCACAGGGTCTCAAGACCTACCAGCAAACCTGCTCCAGTGTGGGCTTCTCTCTCCATGGGGACACAGGTCCTGTTGGGAGCCTGCTCCAGCATGGGCTTTCCACAGTGCTACAGCCTCCTTTGGGCATCCACCTGCTCCAGTGTGGGGTCCTTTATGAGCTGCAGGTGCATCTCCATTCCACCATGGACCTCCACGGGCTGCAGGGGCACAGCTGCCTCACCATGGTGTGCACCATGGGCTGCAGGGAAATCTCAGCTCTGGTGCCTGGAGCACCTCCTCCCCCTCCTTCTCCACTGAATTTCATGTCTGCAGAGTTGTTTCTCTCACATTTTCTCACTCCTTTCTTCTCTGGCTGCTGTTTCTGTTGTGCAGCAGCTTTTCCCCCTGCTTAAACTGTTATCCCAGAGGTGCTACCACCTACACTGATGGGCTCAGTCTCGTCAGCAACAGGTCCATCTTGGAGCCGACTGGCACTGGCTCCTCCATACATAAGTGAAACTTCTGCCAAATTCTCACAGAAGCCACTCCTGTAGCTCCTCTGGTAGCAAAACCTGGCCATGCAAACCCAGTACAAACACTAAGTCAGAAATGCAGGATATTCTTTACAACTGTGAATACACTTGTATCATGTAAAGAAGCACCACACAACATAAAGAAATTGTTATAGTTTTTCTGAATATTATTATTGTATTTTTCTGGAATGTTAATCACTTAGATCTTAAGATATAAAATATGAATTAAATGCTCAGGTGAAATGATTCTTAAGACTACATCACAATAATTGCATAAACAAGGACAGATAAAGTAGATAAAACACCACAGAAGGCAGAAAACATGGACAATGACTTTTCAAACCAAACATACTTTTACAATGTGGAAAAATTGAAAAAGTAATATTAGAAAGACAAATTGTTTTATGAACAATCAACAAATAGAGAATGGTCAAAACAGAAGACTGGACTTCATCTGTGCAGAAAGTGAAAATGCACATATGCAGTAGGGTGTCACCACACTTTCACAACCCAGCACACCAAATCTAATCTGTGTACAAGTATGTAACACACAACACATACTGCTTACTTGTGAATGGCTTTATAAAGGTAACAACTGAGGGCCAGCCACTGCTGAGCAAAAAAAGTTACTTGACATATCTTGTATTTTATATAACCAAGAGTTCTGCTTACACATTCTAATCAATGCCCATTTTTCACAACATTATTACGTTAATGATCCCGGGTCCTTTTCTGCAGAACTGCTACCAGCAAGTTCTAGCCTGTGCTCTCTGCAAATCTGACTGTTCTGCAGCTAATAAGACTTTGTTCTTGTCTTCCTTGAATTCCCTTATTATGAAAAAAACAAAACAAAACAAAAATGCAAAAAGAAAAAGACAATCATTTCAATTTTCAGGATCACATTCTACTTCCAAAATGTTTGCAATTCTCCTCTAAGCCTGCTTTATAGCATACACAAATTTAGGAAGTGTACTGTTTCATCCACATCATTAATGAAAATACTGAAAGGTTGAGGAACAGCAATCCAATAGACTGGGGGTAGTGTCTCAGCAGGGAGCATCTCAAGGGTTTTTTTCAGACCAACTCCTGCTTTGGTTAGAAGCCTGTTAATGTGATTCTTCTGTTAAAGTCCCAAGTCACAGAACCCTAACAGTTAACAGCTTCCTAAGTAAGGAGGGTTTGGTTTTAGTTTTATCCTTAAAACTCCATTAAAGTTTCCATTTTTCTTCTCCTGATACTACTTCACTCATTCAGTTACACAAAAGCATAAAAATCTGCTTAGAGGTAAAACATATTTCCGGTGTGCCATTTCTCACATTTACAGCAAATATTTATACATACATGGACATTAACATAAAAAGTATCATAGAAGTACTAAGTCTTCCGTAATTTCTTTTTACTGTGTTATATCTAGCAGCTTATTAGGGGTTGACAGAAAACACACAGCTCTGCATTACCTTCAGAGCAGCTGCTAGTTCAATCTTTTATGTTCTATAAAACCAAGTAACGAGATAGCCACACAGTAGCAGTTTAGCAAGAGCACAATTTAAAGCAACAATCAGCAGACGGTTATCCAGACTTATTAACAAAATGCATCTTATTTACACATTTTAAATAGGTAACACTGGAAAAACTAGGCACGAAATCGCACAGGGTGTCTCTCTACACCTTTTAAAATATATAATTTTTCTATATTACTGCTGGTCCCCACTGTTTGTCCTCCCCATTTGCTCCTCCATCAGTTTTGTTGCTTTTTGCCTTACTAGTAGTGGTTTGCCAACAACTACACCAATCTAATAACTTGCTGCCATAGCAGGAGACAATCCCACGTCCTCTCTTCCCCACAGCAAAAAGTTAATACTTTCTGTCCATTTATCTCACTGAACCAGTTCACATGCAGGTGAGGAGGAACATCAGAGGAGTGCCTGTGTCTGTACAAGGAGGGCCATAAACTCCTGACCTGGAGTGAGTGCACAGCATTAGCCCTTTCAACTCCTGCTAATCAGCTTAGCTTTGCTGTCATGACATACACTGAAGTTCAGCTCCTTCACACTGTTCCATACAAAACCCGTGATCTCATCACAAAGACTCCATCTTCAGAAATCTGTGGCCTGATTTCTTTTTTTTTTTACAGTGCCTTACACTGGAGAATCTTAATTTCAGTGGAAATATGGACATAACTACCAGCTAATTAACAGCTAAGAAATACATGAAAACAAGTGAAGTTATGCCTTAAAAGCATTTTATTTTCCTGAAGTATAAGGTGAGGGAGGGAAATCACTAACTTTTATTTTGGTTGTTTTGATAAGATAATTTACAATCAGAGACAAAAGTGCACAAGAAAGGGAAGATGAATTGACACAGAATATTAGTGACTAATACTCAAAATCCAAGGCACTGCAAGGCTGACATGAAAGTTCCCCTACTTGCTCAGTATTTAACCCAGCCCCTGAAGACTAACTAAATACTACAGTTCCATACAAGTCCTTTCCTCTGCTCTTGGACTGGAGCAGGAAAGTATTGCAGATAAAGCCCCAGAAAGGCAAGGAAGGGCCAAGAGGCTGCAGTGAATGCTAGGTTACAACATCAAATCCCATTGTACTTTCAGATTTTATTGCCCATGGAGGACTATCTTTGGCAACTCCTATATACAGTCAGCAAGAAGCTTTCTGAGAAAAGGCAGGAAGGTATTTTTGGAAAAAAAAATCAAGTAAGAAATTGAACAATTAAAAACTGCACTCATATTTGTCAGCCACTTCTTCAAACAGCAGTCAGCTCAATTTCTCTTTTGAATTACTACACAGGGCAAGACAATAAAACAACAACAACAACAAAAGATTTAATACTCAGAAAACTGAGGTAGAAACTGCTTCATCTCAGACTTCTTTCATCATGAAACCATATTGGTTCCCTAATTTCCAATACAATGTTGATCCAAGATACTACATAAAACATATGAGTCTCTTAATCATTGACCATATTACCATTATCACAGAATCACGTTATGTGGGAATACATATTATTTTATCTGTCACTGATTCAATCCTTCTCTAAGAACTCTCTTTACAATAGTTTTGTGTAATTTTGAAAAGAAAAGGAAAAACCCAAACTAGACAAATAAAGTAATTAGTTATGGAATCAAAGAGTAAAAACTACGATTTTCTCAATCGACAAAATGGCCAAAGGTGGGAATTTTTGCAACCATTTAATTATGATATGTTAGCAAGAGGGCTAGAACAGAAAAGTCTTACACTCAATCAAGGTTAGATTCATACAATTTGAAATACATAGTATATGTCAGAGTAAACATAATAACCAAACATTTTGGATGTAGTAAATTGCTTACACCACTACAGCAAAGGACAAGTAACTAATACAAAAAATCTGTGATCTATAAGATCATCTACATGCACAGTGCATTTCACACCAGCACAGTTACCCATACTGCATGGCACTGCTGTACAGTGAGATATGAGGATTCAGGTAAGGATGAAAGACATCTACAATTTAGGTTTACAAATATAAACGAGGTGTTTAAACCCACACTGGAGTAAAAGAAAACACAGCATGGAATTACCACGGTTTACCAGTGCCAACTGAGATGTCCTGAGATATCACATTTGGATACCTGCCTATTCCATCAGCTGCTGCTTCAGCAAGCAGACATCCTCTCGAAGACCCATGCTACGTCTAACACTGCATGTGGCAGACAGTTCAGAGAAACCCTGACATGAAGAGGCAATGAAATGGCAATAACCTATGTGTTTAAAGAAATGTGTTACACCACTAGTCAATACAGTCAGAAGACCCAGGGAGTTATTCAAGGTGATCAACAAGTAGCCTTCTAATTTAGGATTAGCCAATCACAGAGCTGAGGAGCAGCTGAGAAGCAGACAGCGTAACTTAGTTTCTTGAACTGCATGAGATGCCAAAAATACAGGCAACTGAATCCTATCCAAAGTCTACTGCCAAACTTGTCTTCAACAAGTAAGTGCTCATGGACTTTATTAAAACTAACAGACACAATTACAGAAGTAAATAAGCTCCCTTGCAGAGAGGTTCCCCACTTAATTTATTTGCCTCAGATATAAGGAATGATGGAAAATGCAGGGGTTAGAGCACTGACTGTAACTGTGCACATTTTCGAAAACGTGTAAGAATATAAAAACTAGTAACAAGAGAAACTTCACAGAAAGTGGAGCATATTGACAGGCAGGAATGCCACTTTTCCCTTGCTTCCCCTGGCAAGGCTGACATGAAAAAGCTGAGAAAGGAGCAACTCAGGCCACAGTGCATCTTACTGTGTACAGCAAAACTAACAACCCCAGCCTGTACAGAAGGCTAATCTTCTCTTCTAACAGAGGAATCAGTCAGGTCCTGCGTATACCAGGCAACCACTCAAGTGGAGACTTCAGAGACAGACATGAAACAGAGCTCCTAAGTAGAGAAACTTTATTAATATTCATCTTGAACCATGGTGGAAAAAAAGGATTGCTATTCTGTATTGAAATGATAAGAGAGATCAACCAGATTATCAACTCAAAGATTTCAATGCCAGAAGAAAACTAAGAGATAAGGAAAGCCAATCTGTTGCATTAGAAACTGAGCCAGTTTGGCATCTCAAAGCTTTTCAACCTGTATATAACTCAAAGCCCAAGGGAGAAAATTAGTCTGGTTTATATAAATGTTTGCCACCTTACAAAGATAATCTCATCAGAAAGTCTGTCTCAACTTATTACTGCTGTCCAGAAAACAGAGAAGACAGTAAAAAAGCCATGGAAATTTCCAACAGGCAATATCAGCTAACCCAGTTCTCAAATTACCACAAATTTTATGCCCAGAACAGACTCTGGACCATCCAGATAAAACACTGGTTGAGATATAGTCATCAGTTTGACCAAGCCAGATACCCTGAATTATTGGAGAAGAAAATGCAAAACTCCTCCATGAAACAGCAAGGTGATCATCAGACCCTTTATTGTAGAAGGCCTTCCTCATCCAAAACCCATCATGGTTTGAGGCAGATCCCAAAAACTAGCTTATAGATGGCTATAGAGCCTTACAGATCAGAGGCAGGACACACACACTGCCCAACATTAGGGGGTAATATCCTTCTTTGTATTTGTTTACTGCACCTGGGAGCAAGCACTAACCCAAAGCACAAGAGCTGGCTGTCCAGTACTGTAACTCTTCAGCTCTCTTCCTTACCATGACTGAAAAACTACCTACAACTTCTTGAAAACAGAAAACTTGTATCTCCCCCAGACACTCTGTGATACACAGTCATATCTGTAACACTTCTAAAGTCATCATAATACCATCTTGCTGCAGATGCAGGCAAGTCACATTTGCCTTAGGTTAAACAAAAATGAGTTACTCTGCTTTCCTGAAGAAAAACAGCTGAAAAGAAGGGAAGCTTAAACCATTAGTTTAACAATCAATCATCGGCTCAAAAAATGTAGAAGGGGATTAAATGAGTAAATGAAAAAAACATGACTCAGAATTGATACATTGCCGCTACACATTCGTTTGTATCAAAGCTGTAATTGGTTCCTTATTTCTGATGTTGGAGTCTAATTAGAGCTCCTTCCAGGAGTCTAGTTTCTTATCTAACCAGTATTTTGAAATTTCTCTCATATATATTTCTAAAAGCCAGGGTTTTTTTAATTTGTGATAACAAGTAGTCGTCATATTCCTAAGATCTCCAATCAGCTTTGATTGATTTTAAATTACAAAATACTCATATTCTAAGCAAAACATCCCTCCAATTGTTATTTTGTCTGAAGCAGGCAAAAATTACTTTTTTACTTCATTCCCTAACTAGAAATTGCATATTATTAAAGGAATTCAGAAAACTATCTCAGTTTTCCTTGACTGCCTGTGATAAACTACTTCTCATATAATTTGAGAAAACAAAGTTTGGTGAAGTAGCAGAAACAAGCCTTTTTCTTTGAAAAAAGTTACACCTCCTGCTACTAGCCCTTCTCATACTGTAGTCACCTCTCTATAGTAAACAGCTACAAGATCCTCAGGGAAGGTGGTTTTTCAGTAGACAAAGTGACAGGTGTTGTGTTCTTTCGTTAGAGGCATATAAAATTCTGGTTTATGTGCCTTTTTTTCTTCCCTGTGAGTGTACTTAAATAAAAAGAGTATTTCACAGCTAGAGTGATGAGTGCCCACCTTGAAGGCTCATACGGCTTCCAAGGTGTTCCAGCTCTCAGACACAGCTGGGGTCAAATTGCCATCACCTGCTCATGAATCATTCCCAGAGTTCCCTCTTCTCTTAAGTCTTCCATAGACAAGTTTTGCAATACCTGGATGTAAGATAATGTTAACACACAGTTCATAGAGAGATTAGCTCCCTGCTCACTAGGAAACAGGATGGGGCCTCTGCTCACAGGCTTAGAGTACTTATTAGATCAGAAGTTCTGCAATGAATTCAAAAAGCCTCCTCCCTATTATAAGTGCAGCTCTCCCCAGTCAGTGAATAAAGATAATTACTGAGTATTGGATTGGGCCTACCAAGTGCTCTTGACTAAAGAAAAACACAAAATCAAAGTTTTCAACTGGAGAAAATTAAGTTTAGATATGCTATCTTTGGGAGCAAGATCTTGAAATGTTGCAAAATTTATGACACGGGCCTGACTTAACAACAATGAAAACAGAATCCAAAAATTAAGGAAGCAGACAGATCATACATAGCCAGTGGTGACCTGCAGCAACTAACACTGCACTCCAACAAACAAGATGGGAAGAGACATGTGCCTGGAAGAGTTTAAGAGAAAACCAAAGGAGCTAACCCATCCAGCCACATGCAGCAAGCAGCTATCAACAAAGAGTCCTCAAGCTTCCTGAGAATGAAAAGAATCAACAACTCAGCCTAGTTCACCAGGACAGTAATCACCTATTGATTCCTTGTAGCAAACCCATGCTTGGGACAGAAATTATCAAGTTGCAAAATGAAACGTAACCAAATAAGTTACTTATGTTAAGAAGAAACTACAGATTATAGAAGACTTTGAATATCCAGGAAGAGCTAAAAAATCATAGTGGCAGACTTACAGATCCTTTCAGAACTAGCAAAGAAAGAAAACACTGAAGAAAAACTCCTGGATACATGATCAGTGCTAAGCATTAGCTAAACACTCTAAACTTGGCACACATAGAGCACACATTCTGCTGCAGCACAGAGGCTACAGCAACTGTGGGGATGGCAAAAGGTTACTTTCTGGAGTTGAATCAGCAAGGAGGATACTAAAGTAACAACCAAGAACAGAATGGAAGAGTGCTGGTAAAAAGACATTCTGTTCAAACTGAGCACACTGTGAGGGCACAGAACCAGCATAACAAAACCAGGCTTCTTCCTCCAATTTATGTACTAGTGTTTAGAAGTACCAAGGAAGACATGTGATAAAATAGCAAATCTTCATCCATATTGCTGATGATTCAGAACAACTTGTTTTCCCAGACCAAAGGAAGTTATAAGCACAACTACTACAAGAAAAAAATGTAAACAAACTGTGAATTAAAATTTGGAATTCTCTCAAGTATTTTTCCACAGATGGAGTCAGAAATAAAACAAAGGACAACCCTGGCTAAAAGTGCAACCTGGTGGTAACATGAAATGATTAAAAATAATAGGACACAGCACCTAGAAATGAGTGAAAGTGAAAAAGAAGTTTCCATATATTAGGAACGGCAACACTGTTCAGTAACAGCATAGTCTCACTATCTGGAGACAGAACAGACGGGTGGATGATACTCTGAGCTGCCCTTCAAAGGAATGCCTTTCTCACCACTTGCTGTACTTTCAGGACTCCAAGGCCATTAGACTCAGCAGGGTAAAGTTAGCTTTTGTGACTCTGGAACCACCCTAAACTAGAGTGAAAGAAAACACTTGCTTTTGAACTTGCAGGGACAACACTTCTGTTCACTACTAAGCTAACACTCTTATTTCTTACCTTCAAAACCAAAATCAAATAAACAAAAAGCACTTCAGAAGGGAAGGAGGACACTATTTTCTAGGATCTCCAACAGAACACCTGCTATTTAGCTACATATATCTGCCTAATACAGTCTCATCTGCTGCAAAAGAGGATGTTCTATGTTAACAAAGGGTAGTGCTCTTAACGCAAAGGGCATCCAACATCCATCTAGGTTACGATGACACGTAGCAGAAGCTCAGGTAGAACTGCAGACCCCAGAGCTGTGGAGCAGAGATCTGCAATCTAGAACAATAGCAAAGGTACCCATATTTGAAAAACAAAGTAGGCCCTGGAACTCGGACTGCCTCAGCTAATCCTGTTCACCTGCAATGCTCTGTCCTGCCCTACCTCGGGTATATATTAGGTATATTAGTCTGACAGTAACTATGTTTCGCTTGCTCCTATCAGGAGCCTGAGGTGCCTGAGCAAAGGTAAACAGCACCAGACAGCACTTTTTTGGTGCTAGATGTCAAAACTCCTAGTGAGACCAGAGTTGGTTTACAAGCCTTGAAAAGGTTCAAATTACTACCGTGTCCAACAAAAAAAACCAATTTCAAATCAGGATGAGCAAGTTGCTGTTTATATCTTTTTTAAAATACTCTAAATATACTTAAGTTTCACCAGCTACAGCAGCCATTTGCTCTCATGCCCACCTGTAATCAAGGTGAATGTTACAAAGTATCGAGGGGCTCTGCAGCAAGATTCGAAGAGAACCAGAAAGAAGAGTCAAAGTTTTATGCATAGTTTAATGGTCACATGAAAAAAGACCTCCAAAGCCACCTCCTCTGGTGAACTGACACTGACAGTAATTTGTGGAATGGCCAGTTTCACAAGAGCCCTATAACGTAACAGTTGAAGAAAAGTGCTATATTAAATTCTTCTCCCGGGGCTTGGCAAATACCAGTGCTTGCCTGGAAATCCACATCTAGAACGCCCTCATGAATGATAACTCCATCAAGTCCACAGAAATGGGATCCAGTCCTGGCATCTTCAGTGAGTTTTCACTTGCTTAAGGCTCTAAGTGATAAAAACTGGCCAGGTGAAGAGGAGTGAAGATGTGGATCACTCTCCCTTTTGAAGAGGTCAAATCCTATATCTAACCCAGTAGATTCAGCTAAGAGAGAATCTTGAGAGATGTCTCTGAGAAACCAGGGCGAGCTTTACCTGCCTTCTGATCCAGTACAGGCTTCTCACTCCTTTCACAAAGGTCAGACATCCTTAGCTGTCATACAGAAGCTGAGAGGACACTCATTTCATACAAGACTACAAAGTATCTTTCACTGAATTACAAGAAAGTGAGAAGAGTTTCCAAGAAAATCCCTCTAGAATTGATCATTACAATCCCAGGCCCTAAACAGGTACAAAAGGAATGTCTCTTGGGTATATACTCTTAAGCAAAATATCCCCTTGAATGGATATTGCCACCACAGATAAAACACAATTCCAAGCTGGCAGGTTTAAGTACTATCAGAGATACAAGATTAAAACAAAAGGCAGAGAAAATATTTTCCAGTCTGGAAGGGAAAAAGTATCCAACCTAGTATCCAGAACTGAAAAAGGACCAGAAGATGAGAAAAAAGTAAAACAAACAAACAAAATGTTATCAAGAAATTTTAGATTATTTCTTGCTCTTACCTCGTCTAACAAAGCCAAAAGTACTACAGAGTGGTTTGGGTGGGGTTTTTTGATTTTTTTTTTGTTTGGCTGGTTTTTTGTGTTTTGGTGGGTTTTTTCTTTTTGTATCAGAACAACTGGATACACTACAAAGTGACTCAACATTATATCAGCTCTGCACTTTCACCTTGGGATCAGTGTATCTTGATTTCATCCTTCAAAATGTATCAGTTGCATAGATGTGTCATCTGAGTGACATGGAAAAAGTTCACCATCACTTGTGGTCAGTTACTTATGTGAACAATTTCAGTTACTGACACCAATCTGCATGTTTAGTGTAGTCCTTATATTTGTGTAACACTGCTTTTTTAAACTGGGGTCATTATAGGGCAAACTGGGAAGTGCAAATACATAACAGGTGCCAAAAGTAAGAAACTAAGAGTAGCAATAACAATAAAAATTAGGTTACTCATCTCTCAAAGAACTCTTCTTGATCCAACAGGTGACCATTTCCACTACAGGAAACTTTTCCAGAAAATCTGGTCTTCTACACCCAAAAACATTTCCTTCAGCCTGGAGGCAAACACCCTCCTCAAAGCTGGCAAGCAGCGAAACTGGAAGTGTGAGCACCATGATCCTTTGGAATTTTTCAGAAGATGAGACTGTAAACATACCCTTCAAGTGAGCATGAGGTACTATGGTAAAAATCTTAGTAAGCTATCTTTTCCCAGAAACTAAGGATAGGAGGTTAACCCACACTTGTCATAGTACTTGGCCACTGGTCCCTTGGCCAGGGACCTCTCCAAACAATGGGGATTTGAGCTCAAAAGCTGAATTCTAATCTGTCTAAAAAGTGCCCTGTCCCATCATTTTAATGGCAACTAAAATAGAAGATTATGGGGATACAGAAGTATACTGGAGTCACAACTAATTTATTATGAAAAAAAAGTGCTCTTTACCAGGAAAAAAATTAAATTTCATAATTTGATTTTATTTGGTTAAATATCAATAAATTTGTAACATTCTAGTGATATACTATACAGATGTATAGTTGACTAAAGCGAATGAAAAGATGCAGTATGACACAGGTGACCACACTGCGACCATGGAGTACACATTTTATCTCTAGGAAACTTTACAAAAACTACCAGCTTAACAAAAAAGACACACAAAACAAAACCCAAGACACAAAACACTTTCTGCTGAGGTGAAGTATGAACAAACTTTAGCACCTACAGACATGGATGTGACTCTAGTATTACACTACCACAGATGGCTTTTCAAAATTCATTTTTACATTAGGATTTGTGACAAGCATTTTTTTTATTCTAAATAGTTTCCAGAACAATGCCTGACAAGACATCTCTCAGATTCTTACTGAACTCTTGATCTTTTAATGCAAACATACTTTGGATAACACTGATCGTGACTCAGTGCTGACAATGAGCAGACCCCCTAAACATAGAGCCCTTGACTTTTAATATATATATATATATATGCATTAACTACACTATACACAGGTTCCATTTCCTCTCTTCACAGAGTTTATCCTGCACTCCCACTAATTCTATTCCCCCCCTTGCACCATGTATCCTCTCCTTCCTGAGCAAAACTGCCAGCCCCATTCCCTGACCTGCCTTGTGCTCTTTAGGCACCTCAAACAAAGGGTACTCCCCACTTTTTTTCTTTTTTTTTCAGAAGAGAGAGAAAATTCAAGAACTATTGTGAAAATTACAGCCTATGTATGATCCAAAGATTAGAAATGCAAAATAATTGGTTCTGGCAAAAGACAGGCCTAACACTTTTCCTATAGATCTTGCTGTTGCTGACAAGAAATCAATGTAAGCAGGGGAAGGAAAAGTGAAGCTCTGGTGGTTCATTAACAGAAGTCATGTTGTTTCAGTTACCCTAAAAAGATGCAGTTAGGTCCTTCCCCACCACATCAGTGAGACCCACATGAGGAAGCAGATACTTTGCACTCCAATGGAAGAAGATCCATGTTCATGTATCTATCAAATACACACAAAAGAAAATGGCACTAAAACTGCCCACTTTATAGGGCCAGCTCTCCAATGGGATGATATCATAAGAAGATATATTTTGGGATGAAGAACTGGACATAACTGATGAGAGTTTTCCAGTGTTTTCAAAGACTGACAAGTCAATAGCCACATATTTCGGGTAGGTCAAAACAAACTGTCTGGATAGAGCATGACAGGTGCACCTTTCCTAATGGCTAAAGACGCAGTCTTGGAATCAGAGGATCTGCTTCACTACAGCCTGTTGCCTAACCTTCCCAAGGTCATTTTTCATGACACTTGACAAATAAAACATCTAGTATTTGATTCACTTCCCACAGTCACAATAATGTAAAACAGGGTTACGGTGGAATTCACTTTATAAACCTGTGTAGGAAAATCAAGCCTGATTTTTGTCCCCAAGGAAGTAACTGACTGAGTTAAACGCTCATTTAAACTTGCTCCAGTCATTAAAATACCTCTGATCAGATTTTCCTGCAAGTAAAATTAGAAATTTTCTTTATAATCTACTATCATAATTCAGGATGTAAGATTATTCAAATTTATTATTTTGACATAATTCTCGGGGGACGAAGTAGTTTAAACTGGCAACAAGATATATAAAGACTTTCATCTCCAAACTACAGCCTGAGCAGAATCCAAACTGGATGACTTCTGCTAAAGATGAACAACATTGTTGAAAAATAGTCTGCAAAGAAAAGAAAATCTGAATTGTCCTTTCTCCTCATAAACTATGAGCAAGTAGGCAGTCTCGATCCTGTTCCTAGTTGGCAGCAACAGGAATCTTCACAAAGGCAAGAGGAATATCTCTCTCAGAGAGTTTTTCTAGGTCAAAGCTAAGGTTCAGTGGCTGGAAATCAGTACTGGAAATCATGCACTGCTGCTGACTTTCTAGAAAAAAAGAAGATTTCATTCAGAAATCCGTCAGCCTGGCACTGTTTACATAGGCAGCAATGTCACAACAAAGCCTGTATAGAACCTCCCTGTAGTTAGCAAATGATTTAAATACCTTAATATTACCACGCTGGTGTAGACTGCTAAGCTGGAATTACCACACAGCCCAGGAAGACCTTAGTCCTGTGCAGCTTGATGCCACTAGTAACGTAAGCAAGATACAGCAATGTACGCTCGCTAACAGAAGTGTAATGCAACTTTGCAGAGCAAACAGCCTTACTTGTGTCTTGCAACACTGTAGTTACTCATGCACATCGTTCAGTACTGTTCAAGACAGTATTTCATGCAAAGAGGGGGGTTACAACAGCAACACTTTATCTACTCTTTCGTACATCCTAAAGTTTTTTTTAGTACTATGGTAGTTGCACAGGGAGCATTCCAAGCATGGCTCGAGAAGCTTACATCTTGGTATTCACAGAAAGAGCTTGCTGGTCGTAAGGCAACACTGGGCAGATACAATGTGGGAAATTTTTTGCTTAGGTATCACTGACTTGGGTGGGCCCCTGAGCACTACAAGGCAAACAGCTTCACTGCAGGATTTGCCCTCACAGCTCACCCCAAGCAGCCCACACTTTCCCAGGAGGGCAAGGCTGTGACTTCCAGGCCCGGCTGAGATCAAGATGAACTTTTTTCCACCAGAGACACCTGAACAGTGGGAAAACGCCACCAAGCTCCTGAGAAGACTGGACTAGGCACCTTCATTGGAACCCATCTCAACGACGGCCTCACAACCCTCGTGCCGGGCAAAGGCCGGCAAACTGCTCCGCTGCCCATTGCTTGGGAGTGATGCCGACATCCATTTTGGGAGTGGGAGAGCCCAGCACTGATGGCAAAGTTTAGGGCCCTGTCCGAAGTTTGGGGGCAGTGCAAGATGTGCGAAGTGAGGACTGACTAACACACACGTACAAACACACGCCGGCCGAGCTGCGAGGTCCGCGCCGCTGACCGGGCGAACGGCACACGGCGCCCCTCGCCCCGCCGGCGGCGGAGCGGCCACCCCGCGCCCCCGGCGCACCGGGCCGGGCGGGCCAGGGGACGAGGAGCAAGTTCGGGTGGCACAGAACTCCTCTCTGGGGTCTGGGGCAGGGCAGGCCCGGCGCGGTCCCGCCGAGCCCGGCCCCGCCGCACGGCCCGGCCGCGGCCCGGCCCTGGCGCAACGGCCGCCGGCGGCACCGGACCGGGAACGCGGAGCTGCCGAGGGGCTCCAGCGGGGGCTCCCCCGCCGCCCCCGGAGCGGCGGCGCTGCCCACCTGTGCCCCAGCCCGCCTCCTCCGCCCCTCAGCGGGCGGCTGGGGGTGGGCGGGGGCCCCGGGGCGGATGGCGGGGCCGGTGCCACCGCCCCCCGCCCGAGCGGAGCGGGCCGGCAGCGCCGTGGCGCAGCAGCGCCTGCACGGCCCCGGGGAGGCGGGGGGCGCCGGGGGCCGGCGGAGTCCTCGCCCGGGAGCCGCCGTGCCAGCAGGAGGAGAGGGCAGCCGGGACGGGGACTCGGACATCGCGGCCAAAGCCGCTCCCTCCCCTCCCGCCCGGTTACCTGCTTCCCGGGGACACTTTGGAGACGCCTCCAACATCGGCAAACACCAAAGAGAACTGACCCCGCCGCCGCGGCGGCCGCCGCCGGCCCCAACCACTGCGCCCCCCCCGCCCTCCCGCCGGCGCCGCCGCCCCGCCCCGCCGCCCCCGCGCCGCGCGTCGGCCCCGCCGCCCCCCCTGCCCCCTCCCGCCACCGCCCCCGCCGCGGCCGCTGCCCCCGGGCCGCTCCCGGAGCGCTCTCCGCGCCGCGCTCCCCCCGCGCCCGCCGCGCGAATGGCCCCGTCCGCCGCCCGGCCCGGCCGGCGGCGCGCAGCGCCCCCCGCGGCGGCGCCCGGAACTGCGCCCGCCCGCCCCCGGCCCCGGCGGGGCCCGCGGCGCCCCCGCTCACCTTCCCCCGGCGGGCCGGGCCGGGCCGGGCCGGGCCGGGCTCCACCGCACGGCGAGGCCTCGGCACTGCCGCAGGAGGCTGCCCCGACCCGGCCGGGGCGCAGCGGTGGGGGCCGTGCTGGGCTGAGAACGGGGCTGAGCTCAGCTGAGCTCGCCGAGCCGCTCCGGCGCTGCCCCCTGGCGGCCTCTCCCAGCGCCGCGCACGGATCGGGCCGTGGGGAGCGGAACGGGGAGCGAGGCTTAACGCCAGGGAAAGGAAAATAATGGCTTGCAGTAATACAGGGAGAGCGGGGGAAAACAACACAGCACAACAGAGAACGGGCCTGGTTTTATTTCTCCGAGCTGGTGTTACTCGTCTCGCTCTAGCTTGGACCACTTAACTCTCCAACGTCCTTCCCCTCTGTTTTCCCTCCGAGACAGCTGTTTTCAAAGGATAGCAAAAACTCATAAGCATGATTCATGTCAAAATTTTTTTCTGTCTTGAATTAGGGCAAATCATGTTTCTGAAGGGGAAGATAACTAATGCAGTTGCTGGGCGCTACCTTACAGCTGCCTGGAGGGAGGCTGCAGGAAAGAGGGCCAGGGATTGCAGCTGTGGAGGTTCAGCCATGTAGATTCCACGGTGCATCACTGAAACCTCCCTCCCCAGCTGGGCATAAAACCTCCCACCTTGGACACTGTCAGGGTTCAGCTAAATAAAGTCCTGGGTAACTTGCTGCATTTTTTGTACAGCCCTACTTCCATGCCCTTCTAATAACAGTCCTATGGTTCTGCCATCATAAAAATATTTATCTTGTTGCCATGTTTCAGGTTTGAATATCCCTTACAAAAGGTAGACCTAGATAGAAAAATGAAAAAAGGCAAAAATGAAAAAGTGCTTATGTAAAATTGAGATTAAAGTCTGAAGAGTTTCTTCCTTTAAACTAGAAATTAATAGAGGAAAAAAAGAGGGGGAGTCATAGAAATTAATTTCTGACTATCTTTATCATGAAAAAGATAACATTCAAATTCTTTATCTCAAAGTAATAATTTTATTGTTTATTGATAAAAGATTTCTGAGTTTAATCCACAATCTAATTTTTTTTTTGTAGAAGCATCAGAACTTGAAGAATGATCTTCCTACAAATCCTACCTGATTTGCTAGACTGCAGTAACAAAGTTCCTCAGGTTTAGAAACAAAAGCAGATTTTTTGGGGGGAGAAAGACGCCTATATCTTTTTACTGTGCAACTAGGTTTTAATGATAGCTCATAACATTAGTCATAGCAAATGTAATTTTAAAAAAAACCAACAGATAAGTCAGGCTGAATCAGAATGAATCCAGAGTTCATATTTCCTCCAGTATCTGTTATTCCGTGAGAAAATTTTTTTTTAATCATGACTTCACATCAAGAGGTGGATCAGTACTGAGCAAAAAAAGAAAAAGATGTCGTCTGACAGGATTCCCAAGCATGGTGTAGGCACATAGCCGAGGTGAATTTTGGTAGTAAGCTTGCATATTATAGGTAATTTACAACTCCAAAAACATACAATGATAGTGGCAGAGCCGTATTGTGAGTATCTAAGTGATAGCAAGGTTTTATTCACAGAACACTAACATTTACAACTTGTTTAAACACACTTTGGGAATTCAGCATTTGCTAAGAGTTTTATACATACCCTGTATTCAGCAGCAGCAGTTCGTCATCCTCCCCTTCTCATTCCTCCACTGTTTTGTTTTCTGTTTCTGAGATTCCTTACCCCTTAATTAATTTAAGAACTGAGGACAGAAGTATACAGTATAATACAATTTCTCATGTATTCTTCTGATACAATATAGTGATACAATGTAGCAATGGATAATAATGCAAGTACTTTTCATTAGGCTACTATGAAATTTTGTGTGAGTAAAGTTCATTCAGGTGCTGAATCATGATGGGGCTTCCATAAGTCTGTAGGGTTTTTTGTTTGTTCTTGGGGTTTTTTTCCTTTTTAATTTTATGTCTTAAAATTTTTATTTTAACTACTATTAGTAGTTTGAAGAACAACCATATAGTATAACATATACTTAGCATGCATGTACCCAGCAGAAAAATGCATCCAATGAATGTCAGCATCAGGTTACAAGGGAGGTTTTCTGAACTTTCTGCAGAGACTGATGTAATTCCGACAAGCCTACAAAATCTCCGATCTGTTCTGTTATTTCAATACCTAAAATTTTTATAATATTGCTATTGCTACACAGCTAAAGCCTTAGTTTAAAAATGTATCTTGAGATACAGGTATCAACTCAGAAAAGTCTTGTATCTTGATATACATTTTGTGGTGCAAATGGAATATAGCTGAAACAAAACTGAATACAAAAGAGCAAATTTTATCCCCAAATTTACCATATATGTATATTTTATAAAAGAAAGGATATTTTACAATAATTTTAAGTTCATGTATTCAGCTTTTTTAATGTTTCCAGTAAAATTGGAGCTTCACATATATGAACAGTTTAATTACATTACTAATAACTTCTTTAGATTTACTGTACCTTTATGTTTGGGTTTTTTTCTGCTACTGCTGAGACACAGGATAAAGGCCAGTCAGTACCTCCAGTAAAAGCAGCTTATTACAACCTAAAACCTTCTCATTTTGCAAACAAGATGCATAGTTTGTATATACTCATTCACTCTACTCCATTAGTACACACCAGGAGTGTCATGACTTGCCCAACAATCCAGTTTCAGTATGCAAGTTGTTAATAGGAGTGATTAATTCAGTATGCAGTTTGAAAACAACAAAAAGCCACAGCAATGCCTAAATGCCTGCACAAATACCTAAGTGAGGGAAAGGATACAGAGTAATTCCATTTGGTCTCTATACACGAGTGCAGGACACTTCAAGACACTAGGCCTTGTCATTTCTAATCTCAGATTCATAACAAAATAAATTGGCACTTTCACACTGACTTGCAAAAATCAAAATATTTTAGTTTTTACTGATATATTTTATTATTAGAATTGTAATTACAGAAAGTCATCAAGAAATGACTTTCCACCCCTCAATACACTTTGGTGCAACAAACCAAACCAAGCAAAAATGTCCAAAGAAAATGTCCAGACAGAACTGCTGGTTGGAAAGAACCTCTGAAGTTCTGCTCTCCCATCCTCCTTGCCCCCTCAAACTAGAACCAACTTTAAAGCTAGATCTGACTTTGGAGTTCGCAGGTTGCTTGGTTTCCTTTTGAAAATTTCCAAGAGTGGAGATTTTACAGCCTCTTCCAGAACCCTGCTCCAGGGTTTGACAGTTTCTTTGTAGCTGTACTTTTTATATATTAAAGAACTTGGATGATATTTTGATACTAAATTTAAAAGCATAATTAAGTTAATAGAGTGCTCATAATACACCAACAGGGAGCAAACAATATACTTTTTACATTAGTTAGTCATTCAACTGAATAAAAGCCTCTAACAGCTTAATACCAGAAGAAATAATTTTTAAAATAATATTTTAAATAACATTTTTCCAGTAATTAAAGCATATTAGAAAAGTAAAAGCCAGGAGTTTGGGATTATATTTGATTAACACCCAATATTATTAACAAGCCTAAGTCTAGTCAGGTCACACCTCTCTGCAATAACAGGTGCAGAACTGTGACTATGAAAGTAGATTTTTGACTACATTGGATGTCATACAAGTGCCTAGAACAATTTATCACTAGATAGTACAAGGACTGAGAGGCACGCACAAACCAAGATAAAACAAACTATGGGTAAATACCATGCAGAGTTTTCTCAGGTAATGGAAACCATTTATTCCTTATGCTCCAGTGAAGACTCGTGAGCAATGTATTTTAACAACTGACATTAACACGCTATCTTTCATGATTCATGTCTAAAATGCAAGTTCCCTAAATCAGATGAATCACACAATCACTTCAAGAATCTAAATTAAGTGAACTAGAACTTGCACTTGTCAGCATATATTCAACTTTTTCCATCACTGATGGTATAAGGACATTGTACAACCTCTATGTCCTTATTTCCCTTAGCAAGTATAATTTTTTTAGAACACACCAAAGTGAATCCAACCAAAATGATGTGCTGATTTTGCAATCACCAGCTTACATCTAGTTCTCTTATCATCAAGGTACCAATGCTGTTTCTTCATTAGTTGACCCACTGGCCCAAATTCAGATTGCTTTGCAGGTAGCATTATATTTCCCAGTAATTATTTGCTCACATTGCTCTCATACAGCAGTGCTAGGGATAGTAAATCCTTGTGTAAATAAAGGCTTTGCTTTACCCTTTTAATAATGCTAGAGAAATTTTAAAACTATACTGGTAAATTATTTTATAGGAAATATTACGAGTTGTATAACACATTCAGGAAACCCCACATCACTCATTATTGTAGTTCATGTATCCAAAACTGCAGAAAAGCTAGCATTAAGTCTCTAGTTCTAATTTGCACATTTCTTTTGTGACAGTTATTTCCATAATTTTCCATTTATTTTCAACACAAGGTACTATAAAAACTTTCTGTACACTCACCTCACCTTCTCACAATTATAGAAAATCTAACGATGCGTATTTATACATACCTAGTTAATATGCATAATAACTACATAAATTTGTGTGTGTATATGCACAGATAGTTAATAAAAGTTCATCGTGTATTATGAACACCCTCTCATATATCCTATGTGGTTTCCTGATTTCAATAAATAAACAGAAACTACGAGATTTGTATTACTTCTGTAAAACACAGAGCATAGAATGTTAGAAGAAAACCAAGATTAACTCAGGTCAGCCAGGGCTTCACATCTCATGACTACAGCAATGAAGACAAATGTAACTACAGTTTGATAAATCAGCAAAAATAATACCAGAATTAGCAACCTGAAGATCAGTGTATCAGTTTTCCATTACAAAGCACACACTCACTTAGGAATGGCCCATTTCTGCATTACTAAGCATTGCTACTCGATGAGACTACACTGGCTTTGCTCAGGAGAGAACTATGGGAAAGCCAAAGAGTTATTACAGGCCAAAGCAGCAACAGATTCTATAAGATTAAATTCCTGTTTACAACCCTGCAGGTCTTGGGGGTTTTGTTTTACTGATAGCATTCTGACTACATAAAAAGGCCTTCGAACAAGTACAAACATGATGCTATTTTTACTGACAGTGTTGCATGAGAAGATCATGCCCATTCTGAAGTGCTTTGGATTCTCATTAGTACCTTTCAGATCAGGCACAGATTACAGCAGCACTTCAAACACAACCAAAGAGACACCAGTAATATCACCAGTCTGTGCATTGGTGTCAATACCAGTTATATTTATTGGCACAGTCGTCCTGGTGAGAGACTGTACCTAATCATACCTATCGACAACCTTATCAGTACCACACTGTAACAGACTAGGTCTCAGAGAAAGTAGGGATTAGGCCTTTTACATCTTCAAGTAAATTAAGGCAAATTTTGGACATGAAAATTAAGTATTTCAATCATCACCAAACACATTCTTGTGGTGACATTAGATTTACCTGATACAGATAAAGAGATAAAAGGACACAACTAGTTCAAAGAGAATTCAGTCAGTAGAAAAATGCTTTCCATTCTGCACAGTTTGTTTGCTTCCCACCCATTTACACTGCTAAATACCTTTTAATGCAGGACAGTGGAACAACTCTGCAACAAGAGGAAAAGGATTTGTATTTCTACCATTTTGTAGAAGTAAAAAAATTACTTACAGAAATTGAACATGATTATTAATTTATACAGTAAATCAAAACTATATTAAATTAGTAATTTTTAAATTATTATTCTCTTGGAACAAGAACTACCTTAGACCTACATGAAGTCCAACTGCAAGAGCAGAAAAAAGAAATTGTCTGTACCCAGCATTCATACAGAAAAAGGGTTCCCCCTCCTCCAGCCCCAGAAAAAAAAAGTTCAGAAGTTGCTAGTACTACAAACATGACTCAGTAAATGACATAAAGGACTTAACGTAGTCAATAGGAACAATAATAAAGCATTGCCTACACATGTTCCTAAGTATAGAATCTCATGAATGGAAACACTAAAAGCAAGGACAACTGGCAGCATTGTCACTCAAATGATGTTTATTTTTAGAGGATTACTGATGCCTGCAATTTGCCATTAGTACTATCTCCTGCCAGCACACACTGGCTTCATTCTCAGTCTGCCCCATTTTCTAACTGATGGCTCTTAAAGCAAATACATTTGTGCTACTTCCAGGGACTGTAGCAACACAGCTTCAGAAAATGTGAAGTGTAACTGAGTAAACAGCAGGTATAACATTTGCTGAAAATACAGGATCTATGCATGTCACACCTACATCAAATGCAATTTAAGTACTTAGTTTCACCTACAAAGTAGGCATTTCTATGAGAGTTTACCATATAAGAAATTTGCCGTATATTATGTATGTTATACCAACCAGCACTGCAACTTTTTCAGAGGATAGCAGTGAACTAATAGTGTAACAATGTATTCCGAGAGTGAGACAAATCATATTTATATTAGATGAAGTTGGTTAAAGCTGGCTTCACATCATTTCACAATCCTGCCTAAATTAAGAACCCATCCCTTAGTAAAGTTTTTTGGGTCTGCTGACAAAATTATAAATTACTAGCTGTAATTAAGCACAAATACCATCATGTACGTAACCCAACGAAAATAGCTGGACTAAATTCTATTGCTAAATGAAGGTGTAATACAGTAGGCATTAAGATCTGCAGCAGTTCTAACTTTACAATTAATTCTTTTTTAAGGAACAGTCAGTGCAATGTTTTCCATTAATGAAATAAAAAACCCCAACCTTACCCTGCATTGTCACCAAATCATCAGTTTGCCATTATGTGCTATTGGAAGCTATAGGAACTCTAGGATGTTTTGAGAATTTGCACAAATGCCCTAACTGGATATTTTGACTAAAATGTTGCTGTATAGCACATCATTGAGCCAGACGTTTCCCACTCATCCAACAATTTACCAAAAACATCAGTTTTACAATGGTTCCATGTTGCTGAATTTGACAATTTAAGCAAGAGTAAACTCCTACATAATTTGAGAAGTTTTGTACTATTCTATCATTAAATTATCACTAATCTACTACCTGGAACAGCAAATAAAAATGCTTAAAAATGGAAGTTATATGGCAGATCTGTACATTTCTGCATTTCTCTGAAAGTTTAAACAAGCGCAGAGCCCACAGGCCTTCACAGAAATTAGGGAAACATCACCATGTCTGAAAATGTTTTGATTATTCAAAGCCTATTAGGACAAAATATAAGCAATCTACAAGGCACTGCATCTTCACAGATAGATAAAACTGCCCCAAGACTTTCAAATCAGTTTCCTCTACACTTCACTACAGTCAACAGAAAGAACACTTTAGATAATAAATTCCAAATCTGGAAGGAGGCAGCCTGTAAGTTTCTACTTCCAGGCAAAAGCTAGCAAATTCTCACTTTGTTGTATCCAGATTATTTTTAATGCATTCTTTACTTTTAAAAACCACAACAAATGAAAACCTAAACGTTGATGGGAACCTGCTCTTTCAAATGAAAAGCTGTAACTTATAAGGTCCTTGATACTGTGTCAAGTAAGGTATAACGACAACATACATACAAAGATTGATACACACTAAAATCAATCCAGATTAATGCATGGCCTAAGCAAGATTTATTACCCATCTTTAGTATGTACACAGAACTACCGTGAAGACCAAAACCAAGAAATAAAGATCTATGACAGAAAGAAGCAGTGTTCTGTGGTGCAGACCATGCAGCAGGACTCCTTTCAGAGGCCAAATCCTGCCATAATGCTTTGTAAGTATAAAAAAGAATTAAGTAAATGCTTTACCATGTGACAAACTCGTAACAGTGACAGGACGCATTACTCCAAATCAAGTACAGTGCATTAATACAGTGCCTTGAAATACACAGAAAGCCATCTCACCACAAAACAGTATGGAACTGGCTTATACAGAGATCACAAATTTTCCAATTAGATCATTGGTTTACTCCAAAGAGAACCATGAGACATTAAACTTTGGGTGCACAGATGCTGCAAGACTGGGCTGCCTGGCACAAGACAACTCTTGTTATCCTTACCCAGGTACATCCAATACTGGATAAAAAGTTCAGATGGATTTACATTTCAGAAATCATTCAGGAAAACCTAGGCCTTACTATATTGCATGCTACAGTCACTAATGTAAGGAAAAGTGCCTTCTGGATGAAATGACATTTCATACCAACATCCAAACAGTAAGCCTTTATAATGTTCACTTTCAGAAAGTGTCGCAGAGAAATGAGTTAAAAAACCCCCAACATTACAAAGCAGCTGATAGAAAACAAACAGAAGTAGATGATGTATTCAGATGAGTGTAGGACCAATCCAGAGAAGCTTTTAGGGAAAAGAATTACAAGCTTTTCTACAGAGCATTCCCCAATAGTACCTGAGATAACAGGAAGATGTGAGTACTGTCCAGGTATGATTTGGTCTATTCCTACAGACTAAAGAAAGGAAATTAACAGAAAGAATTTTCCAAGTTACAAAATCACATAGCAAAGTACTATATCCAATCTGTTTCTCATTTGCAAAACTTCAAAATTTCTTGTCAGGTACAGTATGAGGGCCACTTTGATCAGTTAACTAGGGTTTCTGAAAAAATTTGCAAAGGCAAAAAGAAACCTATTACTTCAGTTTCTGGAGAGGGCTATCCATCCTCTGAGTTGTTAAGTTGTTAAGTTTGATAGGACCTATACTAAGTTTCTTAGTATAGCACATCCCAACAAAATGATACCAGTTTTCATACAGGATGTCGATCTTTCAGTTGCATCATGACCATAGTTGCACTGCATTTGCCCTCTTCCAACTTTGAAGAACTTCTTAACATAAGAATTATAGATTGGTGCAATTACTGATGCCCTCTTAAAAAAAAGGCCCAAACCTGAAAACCCAAAACCACACAAACCCAAAAGCACTATGCCACCAGCCACTGATTCACTGAGAATATTCAGGATGCTATCAAACTTAACTTCCAAGAACTAGTTGCACTCCCTCCCACCCTACTTTGTGAGCATAGCTTATCTCCACATGGTATCCTCATTGTGTTGGTCAACAGAATTTGCAGGAGTGTTTGAAAGATCATTGCCAGTGACTGAATTATTATTTAAGGAACCCGAAGTCATCTATTATTCCAGCATAATCATTAAGACAGTAGTTATTGCTTGGGGCAGATGACAATGTGCAGATACGTAAAAGATTAAAAGAGTTATAGTCCAAAACCCAGCGCGACACAGAATACATCAGTGTGACTGCCCCCAATTTCTCCTTCCATCCCATTTCCCATAAACTCAAAACCTTATGCAAATCAAGACTTTAGGTTTGATATACTCTATCATCTGGAGATATTATAATTTATCTGTCTTTGTCACTTGTTTACTTAGTTACGTATACTTCCTGTACTGCTTCTCCCAGAGTTCTAATCTTGAAAAAATTGTCTACACCCAATAAACAAATATGTACTTTATTCGGCGCATATGAAGCACAGCTACCAATGTTTTCTTCAGACATATGGACAGTAGAGAATAAGAAAGAGACTCAAGAGCTATTCACACTTCATCACCAGTCAGAATGACAGCTGCCACACACTTTTCACCGAGCCAGTAAAAATAATACATTAAGATCAAACCCATCAGGATTTCATTCATCTCTTGAACAAGACCTTCAGGGGAAGGGATGAGACGACTAACAGTGTGGTTTTGCTTTGAA
Source organism: Pseudopipra pipra (assembly GCF_036250125.1). Lineage (NCBI taxonomy): Eukaryota > Metazoa > Chordata > Aves > Passeriformes > Pipridae > Pseudopipra > Pseudopipra pipra. The sequence goes on along the minus strand of NC_087549.1, from coordinate 32,200,180 downwards.
TATCTCCTACCACAGTGCAAGTCACGCTCTTAAAGGATACAACAGACAAATGAGATCTGTAGCTGAGACTTGAGTCTCAAGTGTTTTCTGTATTAGAATATGACTGTAATTACATTTGGCTTTCTATCTAAGCTCCAGGACATTTGATTTGTAACAGGAATGCCTTCCTTTTGGAAAATAACTGGCCATTTTCTGAGCAGCTTCACTGAATCTGTAACTCTGATTCAGGCTTGACAACATTGGTCTGATAAAAACCTTACTAAAAATATCCTAACAGAGCAATGCCAGAAGACTTACTACTTTCAAAACAAAACAAAACAAACAAAAAAAATGCAAAAAGCCAACGTGTTCCTGGGCACAAAAACTCAAGGCATCTAAACAGAGGTAACAGATCACTGGAAGGCTTTGAAACAACTTCAGAATTTTTACTAGAAAACAGTTAAAACAGACAGGAGAGTCCCCCGCCACAGGCTGTTATAGGCAGTCCAGACCTCCAGCTCAGGCTTCTCATAGCACATAACTCACCTTCTGCGTAACACAAGGTTTCTAGTACATTATGCAGAAAAGCCTAAAGATACAAATCACGTTTCAGCCGTCACCTCCCAAACCCCAGCTGCACAGTCCTTTCCATTTTTTGCACTAGCTCTGAAACTCTTGATTATGCAGCAAGCTGATTCAGCTTGTTAATTCAGAAGAAAAAAATTCACTTTTTTGAAATCAGTTTTCTACTGGTTTAACAGGCTAGATCATCTCAGTGCAGACTTGGCAATAAAGCTAGATGCAAGGTAGGAATGTAAATCATTAGACTGGAAAGGAAGGAATACAAATTCCTCCTTCTCTTGTAACAACAGGTACCATGCTTAATTTTATCTTTAGGATAAAATGCCCCTGAGAACCTCATTAGCAGCATCCAGAAAATATTGTGGTCCTGGGAAGAGAAAAGGCCCAGAATGTGTATCTGAACAGATTTAACTTTGACTGCTTTGCACAAAGCACTTCGAAGGGCTTCAAGAAAACAGGTTCCCAACTGCTGAAGACAAAAATTTTAAGGTCTTATCATGGAAATTTTAAATAACAAAAGACAGGCCAGCATGAGGGAAAGAACTGTGGTCAGTGTTATAGGATTTCAGATTGTAACATCTTTCTTTGAGGCAATCATGATGGTTTTCAATTATTCACTGGATTCCTTTTCCAGAAGTGTCTCCTGTAAGCAGCTCCTTCACTAGCAGAAGTCAAGCGAAAAATGTCACTTCAAAAGACAAAGTTGCACTGCAAATCACCCAGGTAAACTGAAGGGGGTTAAACACAATCTAGCCTACTACCACTGACTCACACCTTAAGAGCTCCTATGGAGTATTATACTAAAGAGACTGTGGACACGGGTTTATAAATCTGATCTCTACACTGATACACACTGCATTATCAATTGGATTTTGCATTTATTTTTTGTTTCATAAATACAAAAATTAATATCTGAATGAAACATACACAGGTTTCTAAGGAAGTCACTTCACGAAAGCAGTTACTTTGGAACTACAGTGTTACTGAAATGCTCTTCCTTTGTAATTTAAAAAAACTTCACTTTAAGTAGCTCCAGAGAGAATTTGTTACAGTGAATCAACTGTTCAAAATCCCTCAGACACTATTTCAAAAAGTACATAAAATCTGGAGGAAAACGAATATGGCAAGTGAAGATTTTCCTGCATTGCTATTATCTGTAAAATGAAATAAAAGCAGAGGTTAAGTATTTTCAAAATTTGTATTTCTGAATTATATTTCAATACAGTAAAAGGCGGCTTGTGATATTTCTACTCTTGTGTTTTATAAAGGTATTGTAAAGCCTGACGGTTTGTAAAGTTAGTAGTAGTCCCAAAAAAAAAACCAGGCCAACAAGTACCTGGCACATGAACTAAATCCAAAGTCTCTCTTCCCATGTTGCTGTGTGACTGCAGCTGAAGATGGAATATCACTAAGGCAGCTTAATTCCCCTTATCCAGTTCAACACCTAATTATTCAGGTACCACTGCGTATTAGAGCAAATCCAAACAGGATTGGGTGATATGGATTAAAAGTAACTGGTTTTAAAAGAAAGTTCATTCAACCTACTATTTAGAGTGATCAGGATTTGTGAGCATGGAAACACAACATAATGCTCAACTGCTTTGCCAGATGAGGCAAAACCTACACTGGCTTCCCCCAAAGCTAGAAGTTATATAGTTACACTATTGCAAACCTTTAATAACAACAGGACATGTTCTAAGAAACATGAGAGCCACAGGTAGTTTTCTTTTTCCCCTTCTGTTTCTAAGACATATTTATTTTGATAAATATTTACATATTAAAAAAAACTACCAAGAACAGGACTGCAAAGTCTTATTACCAATTATATTTAAACTTTTCCTGGCAGACACTTGTTTACTCTACTCTTTAATATGTAATTACTGACATGGAAACTCTATGGTCTCCTTAAACTGTACCTTTAAAACCTAAGATGTGAACCACAGTTTGTCAGACTTTCAAAGAAAGTAGTAAATAAAAATTAAACATCCAGAGCAATCTTCATAACACATGATATATGAATCTTAAAAACTTATTTTTTCATAAAAATATGTGGTTTAGGTATAAAGTGCTTTGCTTTTTACAACACAGAAGACATCATCTCTTGAACAAAAAATTGTACAAAACTGAAAGGGATTATCGGTATGAGGCAGAGGTTTAATTCAACAGTCCTGATATATGCTAACAATGTAACAGAAACTCTCCTCCCACCACTGCAAGCAAATAAGAACCCTGCATCTGAAACTTTCTATGTAATATTTGAAGCGTTCGTCATACAGCCAAAGAACAATAATAAGGAACTATTTGATCATCTGTAAGAAATGAAAGCATTACATCTTAGTGATTTTTTTTTTAAATAAGCTATTTCCTTCAGTTGTTACAAGAGATACCCTCTGGAGAAAGAGCAAATACCTCACTGTTATCCCAATTCCTCCCCTGATATGCATCACAGCATTTTAGAATGACTGACAGCTTTGTCTCAAGAGTGGCTGAACGTAAGGAACAGTGCTTCTGCACTCCACCGTGAAAAGGTCCACACGTATTTCCAGTCAAGGGTAGTAATCTATTTTAAAACAAGAATTTATTGTGTTATAGTATAAAGACACTAAACACAAAACAAAGTGTTTAACAACATGAATATTGACACAAAATAAAAGCAAGATAGTTTCAAGCCAACTCCGTAACCATTTCATGTGAGAAATTCCAAGTGAAAGAAAGTTACATACACAAGGTCACCCTAGGAAAAGGATGGCACCTTCAATTAATTCAAGTCCTATTTCAGGACATCATAGCATTGTCAGAATAGTTGCATTATTTTGAGGGCTTGAGTGGTATATAGGCTTTGCCTTGGCCCTCTATATATATGCGAACTTACCCACAGATCTACAAGAGAACCAATGGAGGCATTTCTACTGTAAACTAAAAGACCTGAGGTACATTCTTTTCTAATCTACCTTGCACTTTTTTGATCTATATATTATAGGGGGCGGGAGTTTATTAAAGAGCAGCATAAATTTGGTTATTTAACTTCACTATAGTCCATGTGATAGCACAGGTCAATAAAACGTATAATGTTTTGCACTACAACACCCATCTTTGACAAAATACAATACAGTATGTCATAAAGCTTCTATGAAACCATGTATTGTAGTTTCACAAGCTACTATATAAAAAGATAACTGAATCTGAGATGTACTTGAGCCATTTCTACAGACATTACCTGGTGTCACATTAAGGTCTCTTTCCCGTAGACTGTTTTGATAGGATCCATTAAGTGAACCGTTCATACATTAATTTCTCAAAGATGCATCAATTGTTTCAATTAACACAGAGCAGTTAACATGAATATACAGATTAAGTATAAGATTACTGCTCTTCCATATGAAATGTTTCCAAAAATAACCAGTTTGATGAACTCACAACAATATTTTGCTAAACAAAAAGTTGGAGCATAAGTATTTCATTTGTTTAAAACTACTTTTTTTTGGCTTCTAAAATGAACTGAATTCTATGTTTCAAAGGCTCATTGTGAAAATATATACACACATCAAATTCATATCCAAAGCTAGATTTTACCATTGAGTTTTAAAGGCCAAGAGATATTTTCAGTACAGTAGAAAAAAAATAGCAGTTCCTGAAGTTTATTGTAGCCTCACTTCACTGCCAGCATCTATAGTCCTGTTGCTGTACAAAATACTCCTCTGAAGCAAATCCATCTGAACTCTATCCACCCTGAGTTTAGCATCTATACTTTTTTTTTAAAATGTTTTAAACAATAGGTAACAGAGAAGTATGTACAAGGCTATAAAACATGTCAGTTATCATACAGCAGATTAAAAAAAAAAAAATCAGTCTTTTCAGCCAATTTTCTGTTACTGTAGTAATTCATTCTGGATTGGGTTTAGGGATTTTTTTTTGCTTTTGTTTGTTTGTTTTTACATCAAGTAGCTACTTGATTTAGACATTCATGCATTAATTGCTTGAATTTCTTTTTGAGTGCAACAATAAGGCAACAGTAAAAAAAATTATAGAAATTTTGCATATGTGTAAAGGTATTAAGTTTATAAAAGTGCTTCCTAAAAAGACAACCTAATTGCAGTATCAAAATATTACAGAGTGCTGAGAACAACTATCATTTCAATAAATGTTGCTCCACAGAAAAATGTCTGATTTTAGGCTTTTTCCCCTTTTTTGGTGAAGTAAAAGCCCGGAAAAATTGCCATGGCTGCATGGGACAAGTAAGTTAAGAAAATATACTTTAGTCTAAACTTAAATAAGAAGGTCCACACTTTTTTGTGAAAACTTTAAGCCTCTGTCAAAAATGTATTTTTTTTTCTTTTTATAGTACAGGATTAAAAGACAAGATGATGCTTACAAGATAAAGAAATAATTTACATGAAAATATCTTCTGACAAAGCTTTTCAATCAAAATATTGTTTTGTAACATTCAAACATGACATACAACACAAAAGAAACAGTGAATGCAAACAAAAAATGTTATATGGATTGCTTTTGAACACATAAATAAATGAAATATTGGTGTAGGCAGTAGGGCTCATGCTGATGGCTAGCAGGAAATAACAGTGTGCAATCTATTTGGAAAAAGCTCTAAAGTACAAATTACAAGCCCAATTACGGACTGCAGCAAGTTCAGTTATATCACTGCCATCCTCTATCTCCAAAATAAATTCTTGTTTAAATCACTCATACCCTAAATTACTCATACCTTTGCTTCAGAGATATGAATAACTATATACAAAAAGTAGTTTTATTTCACCATAGGGATAACATTGTACCTCTCTGCCAATGTCACTTGAAAAGCCGCCCATGTCAAAACAATTTGACAGCAGATAAACAATTCAATAAATATGTAATGATCTTATTACAGTCCTTCAGCTAGGCATGTTAACTCATGCTGCTAGTTTTGTGGTCACAGTGCATAGAATCCAAATATAAAAGAATGGGCTGGATTTAAGGTAATTGTCAATCCCTTGCTTATAATCCAAATATATCCAAAACTTTCGTAAGCTCTGTCATGCGTCAATCTTTTTTGTGGCAGGAGCAAAACCTTTCCCTGGTACAATGTCCATTGCCGGCAATGGATGCACCAAAACCGCCAAGGAGCTCAGTGTTATTGCACAATATATGAAGACCTGGAATTCTTCCAAAAGCTTAAAATAAAAATAATGGAATTATTCTGACATTTCTGGACACCTGCATTAATACTGTATGACTAATAAAAGCATGTCAGTTGCATGGACTGAACCAGCGATCAACATGCGCCCAGAATGCACACTAGTAAAAATGCAGTCAAAGGAAGTAGTCTTCATTGCCTATAGGTCACTTCCAGTCAAAGGTTAAAGTTCAAAGACTGAATGATCAAAGTGCTCATTTTCTCAGTAGGACTATCTTCTGCTACGAGGATCACAAAATGGTGGCATCAACATGTGTCATCTTTAAAATAAAAGAAGAGCATTTATGGAAAACATATAAACATTCTAATTCTAAATTAGTAAGGTGCTATACGCAGAAACAATTCCTAGCATAGACAGTAACATGCAGAGGAAATACAGGAAATACACTGATTGAATAATTCTAGTGTTTTGTTCAATACTGACGCGGGGAAAAAAGAGATTATCAAAAATTAAACTTCTGAAATACATATACAGCACCAAAGATATTAGCATTAGCAAATATTCCATTAAAAGGACAGTCATTTCTACGCTCAGTATTTAGAAAGCCACTTGCCCAGAAAATGAAAAATCAAATATTCTTAACATTTTGCATCCTTGAAGTACAGCAGGTCCACACCAGTTATCGAATTGAGACATCCTTTTATAAGGAATATATAGGGATAAGAGCAGACAGAGTGGGTTGCTTCTGATGTATGCTCAACCCTTTAAACATATATATCTATATATATATTTATATACATGTATATTCATTTATTTCTCAAGATTCAACACAAAACTATAGCTGACAGAGTTACGCAACAATAGTAGGTTGCTACTATAATCCTAAAATCTTAAACCTAAAAATAACTGACATATGCTACATTTCAGATACTGTGATTGGACAGAACATATTTCAAAAATGTGTATTCTATGCAAATCTTTTCTGGATTATGCTCCATATTAAATATTTGTCTGTGAATGCTCTCCCTTTTAAACGTTCTCCTTCACATATCAACCTGCAGTATATTTGTACTTGCTAACAGTAAATACTGAGTTGTTAACAGAAAGTAAACTTACTATCTGCTTATTTTTAAAGCACTTGTAACCTCGCACATCTAAAAAATGTAGCCTTATAAACATTCTACATTCTCATGGGAAAACATTATGTCATCAATATTATTACTTGCAAAAAACCTTTTCAATTTTATAGTAGGCTACTGTACATGTAAAAAAAAAGAAAAGGACAAGGATGCAACAGAGAGAATGGGTATTTAAATGGTGCACTAAAATTTTAGGACAAATACCAGAGAAAACACTTTCCACTTAAGAAAAAACAAAAACCAAACAAAGCCCCCAGCCCAAAAGCAGTAAGGAAGTGCTAGATGAAAATAAACACCACTGCCCCTTTTTTCCACAAAAAAAAAAAAAAATCTACCTCCTGACAAGACCAAAGCCAGGCAACACCTTTATGAAACTAATTTCAGTCTAGATGCCCAAGTAATGAAATTCAACATGAAAGTCAATGTACAGTTGAAATAGACACTGGGTAGGGCAGACAATCCAGAAATACTTTCAGTTATCAAAGATCAGGAGCTTTAAACAGGGTTTCTGAGGACATCATTTTGGAGCAAATAGGGCTCCATGACTCTGTTTGTGGAATAAGTTGCTGCGTTGAAGCAGGGATGAAATGAGAGATTAAAAAAACTCTGTAACAAGCTAAATGCAGACACATATTTACATGTCAGAATATGTCTCAAAGTGCCACTTTATCACTTTGTGTTCATATGGGTTTGCTTTACATCAGGTCCCAACCATGCCCTATTTTGCTCCCATGTAAATAAATTCCGGGCACCTACTGGAAAAAAATATTTTCCTTCAAATGCATGTATTAATACAGATGACAGATTTCTTCCTATCTCTTCAAAACACAGGGATCCAATATCACACTGAAGCTAAAGCAGTACAATGGCTAGCTGATACCAGAAGGGGCAGAACTACTTTGCATCTCACTCCATATGTTCTTATATTAGCACTAGCATTTAATTTCATCCAGTGGTTACCCTTGAACAGCTGGTTTTCTTTCTCGGGTGGGATTGTTTTTTCTCCCCTCATTTACCCAGCCAAATGTGGTTCAACCACAAGATTAGATAAGTGACATTTCAGTTGAAGCGTGAGCAGAAAATAAAGATGACAGAAGCACCTTTTCACACTTCCCATTTTAGTGTAACCCAGCAGTTCTTCAAACCCGTTAAGAAAACATTGACAATTTAAAGATCATGCCTTGGCAGTCTTGTTCTATGTCTACATAGGAGAAAAAAATTACTTGTAACTGAGAGAAGAAGCAAATGACACACAAAACTCAAAGGGAAAACACTCGAGCATTTATGAAACTTTTGTCCAGTAGACATCAGGTATGTGTAATTTTTTCATGTAAGAATTTAAGGCAGGGAGGAGCCCAATGAACTTTTAATCAGGAAGCAAGACAGAATGAGTTATTTAAATGAACTGACTTGCTTTCTCTTGCCTCAGGTTGGTTTTTAGGTTGCTCTGAATTTGAGGAAGGGTAGGGTTTTCTAACATTCTGAAAAAAACCATTGCATAGTAACTTCATGGTGATTAAATTACTCATTCAGTGAACTATAAGCACCTTGATGGTTTTGAGCCACAATAATACCACAACCTTCAGAGTCAGAGAAACCACATTTCTTTTCATACTAATTTGTTGTTTTGCTTGTTTAATGCAAATTGAATTTCATGATTAAGAAATCAAAGTAATATCTGCAGACTGTTCTCCTTTTATGGAGTTCTATTCTAAATCCATATGAGACTAGTACAAATTAAAAGTAGACAGAATGTATTTTAATCACAAGATATAACCAATAAATGGAACTTCACTTGTTTCTTTTTAAAAATAACTAGCAAGTGAAAATAAAAAGTTAACAAAAACTTTCCCAAAACTAAAAATGGAGAAGCACCAAATGCATTACAAGAGTGTGAAAACAGAGAGAGAAGAGAAAGTGACTGCTGTACAATCTGCCGAAGATAAAAGTCCCATCCTTGTGGGCAATATGATTATTACTCTTGGAGTCAATTTTAAAAACAACCACATGATAAACAGTCCCAAGTTTCTCAAAGACATCTTAATCCCATGGCATACAGCACTTCTCTTAATGTACCTGAAGTCACCTTATTTTAGAGATACTATTACAGTATTATGAGAAACAGAGTTTCGTTCTGTTACATTACCATATATGAAAACCCCATGGTCTTGGCAAGTATTATGAAACACTCAAGTTTTTTTTGTTAAGGCATTCATGGGGTTTTAACAATCTTAAGAATTTCAGGGGTGAAGGCTTTGGCATTTGCCTCTCCAGTCATGAACTTTCTCTGTCTCAAAAAACCTGTTCTCATTTCACTTAGGGGACAGAACATGTCCCAGGGTGGGGAGGCAGTGAAAAACAGAAGATGTCTTATGATGGAGCCTTCAATGAAAGGCAGTGATGGAATCAGCTCTCCTGCACTATGCTAGCATACACTATTACCTGCTCTAACACATCCCTTCCCAAAATACTGGGGCTCCTGATAACTACCATTTGTACAGAATTTTCCTAGAGAAAATAAAGAAAGCATTGCTTAGAAGAGAAACAAAGCACAGCCCATCTCTACCCCCTCCTTCTCTCTTTTCTCACCAATGGAGTGGACAAGACAAGCACATACAGCCAAGTGCAGCTCTGGGTAGAGGATGACAAAAAATGAGGCAGAAGAAAGAAATCACATCGTATAAAGCAAGACAGAGAACACATGCAAAAAAACCCAAGAAACCACAAAACAAAATAAAAAAGCAAACTCCCAAATGAAAACTGAACAAAGAAAAAAACCCCAACACAACACTAGTACTGCAGACACTGTAGCAACTTTAGTTATGGTTGGTTTTTTTTTCTTTATCATTTACATGGACAATCTTATTACTATATTATTGAGTATTAGTTTTTAGGAGCCTTTAAAGTCAGCCAACTGTCCCATACTGGAAATTCTGATTAAGAGTGGAAATCTATTAAAAGACACAGCTGCTTACAAATATATAGGTATCTTTTCAACACCATAAAAGCTCTTAAAGTGTTAATAACAACAACAAAAAAAATGGGTTTAGAGCTAAACTTTGTTTCAGTATGTCCCTTCCCCAATCCCAAACTTGTCATGGACTAATGCGGTCTACAAAAACTTTCATTCAAACTCTATCCTACAATTTAAAACATTTGAGTTTACATTTTCACTAGGAATTATTAAAATGAGATATAAAAAAATCACAGCAAATTATCTCAGAAACAGGATTTTAATAACTCTCTGAAATTAAAAAGAGTTTTAATGCTTTGAACACATTTATCCTACTTTCCTACATTTTAATTGCCTTCAGCCTAAAAAGAACTTAAAAATTCCCGGTCCTAGTTAAATACTTACCATGATACCACCATTTTGTTTTCTTTGGATTCTTGTTACATGTTCTTACATAAAATGAGTTATCTGGAGGTCGCCTCTGCAACAGAAGAAAAGACCTACAAATAATCAAACAATCCTCATATTGTAATACACGAGCTCTTTAATAAGCTTTTGAAAGGTTACCATGTGAATGCAGTGAAAATGACATAACAGGCAGGACTAGACCTTTGTCAAGAAAAATCTCTTAAAGATCCAGGTAACAAATGCTTAGTGGAGATACTCCAAGAAAAACATTAATGAAAAATACCAAAGAGTTTGGCAATAAATAGAGGGAGAAATAAAAATAAAGAAAAAAAAAAGAAAACAACTCAAAAGAAAGAAATGGCTGTTGTTCAAAAAATCCCCAAACTGAATTCCTTTGGAGTTTGAAATCTAATTCTCATGTATTAGATCCAATTCACATCCATAAGGCTCAGCTTGGAGTGGGTGAAAAAAACAAACCTTAACATCTATATCTAAATCCTTACTTCATATTCTTCAGTTTTCTTCGTAAGTGTCATCATTATACAAAACAAGTCATAAGATAGAATACAATATAAAGCCATTTTGGAGTGTTTTTTCAACTACATGCACATGACTAGGACTGACTGGGATGCAACATAAATAGGTATGTTTAGATAGCACACATGGACAAGCTCTGACCACATCTAACTTCCACAGATAGCCCACTGCGAAAGAAATGGTCAAGAGCAAAAGGGCAGTCTCTTTACAAAAGGTCTAAGGTATTAGTGTCATCAGAAAAAAGGCAAAATGAAAATTATCAAGATCACTGAAATAGCACAGATGCAAAGCCTTAGAAACATCTGCACTAAAGACATTTCAATTCATTTTGCACCACCTTTGGAGACAGGATAATTTTACATAGAATTGTCCTAAAACATGATTGAACTTCAGTTAGGAGAACTAGATGGGTTCCATTTGTTCCTCTTTTCCAATATGTAAGCAGGTTACCATGAAAACAGTGACAAACTATTTACTGCACTGTTTATTTTGAAGTTCTAGCTTAGTATTTTTTCAGTAGTAGAAATGTAGATATAGCAGTTTTGCCTATTTTAGAATCTGAGAAATGAAATTTTCACTTTGCAAAGTAGAAAACTATTAACTTTTACTTTTTCTACTCCAACAGTGCTGAAAAAGCCCATACCTTTTCTTTGCAGCTGGAAAGCATGCTAATAATGCTAAGACAAACAGATTGCACTGAGAGAGCTGGAGACCAGTCTTCCGTTAGAATGGATAAACAGATATGACCATTGCTATAAACATGAGGATGAACAGGAATATTGTCTCCAGTAAACATGACCTAAAAAAAAAGAACAAAAATACCTGAGACTTATAGTCCACATTTTAAATAAAACTGTATTGGTTTTAGGAAAACAATATAATCTTATTTAAGGAGAAGGTCTGTCATTTTCACTTACACTAAATAATACACTTTACCACATTAGGTTTATTCACTTTTGGAAACTATTAAATGAAATGTAAAATAAACAATGGAAGCCTAAATAGCTAGTGATGATGGAGTTGAATAAATGATACAGAAGATTTCCAATGAATACTTATACAGCATAGAAAAACTCAAAGGTAACTATGTAAAACCAATGAACTAAACCTTTTCTATCTTGCAGCCTCAGTCTTTTGTGTCCTAAGGAATACACCTGCCTAGCCAAAATACTGGATTTTAATGATTTTATAAGCCACAATGTTGTACATCAAGAAGCACAAGGAAGAATCACAAATGAGCATTTCTATAATCTTGGACACAACAGAAATTAAGTTCTTGCTAACTCATCCAGGTTCCAGCATCAAGAGTAAAATTAAAATGCATCCATCTTATCAACTATAAAGGATTTGTGAAACTAAAGTTTGTTACCAAACAGGAAATACTTTTAAATTTTTACTTCAAATGGAATATATTTTTATTTGATGTGGATGAACATGGAAGAACAGCATTTAGAACCTTAACTCCTCTCTACTACAGGAAGTATCACAGTCAAAAAAAGGTTAGAAAAGCAATTTTGACAACTATTGCTCTTACATCAAGATTTTGTCGAACACATTGTTGGTTCAGGACCAAGGGAAATAGAGTAAAAGTGAGATCTTCATAGCAGTATTAAACTCCTGAACATCTTTTCCAGCATAACCACTGTCATCTTTTAGGCAAAGACAAAATAACTCTCTACCACTCATAACCATAATACCCAGCAGTCTCTTAAGTGTTTCTTAAGTTATATAGATATGTGTACAAGTATGCAAACAGGTACACAACACACCCACCTCATCACTGACAACAAGACAGAAGCAACACCCTCATCATATAGGAAACAGAAATCAGAGAGCTTAATTTATCTGCCAAATAGAAGACATGTTTCTAAGGCAGAAGAAAAACTGGATTCAGAATAATCTTTCATAGGTCTTTTAACCTCTTACTTAAGCCTTGAAGAGCTTACCTTCAGAATCCAGTAATGTATTTCACTTGTAACTAATATCTTCCTTTTACATGAAAACCAGAATTAGGCATACTAGGTAAGTAAAAGCATGCATGCTGTGATAGACACATACATTTAAAAGCAGAAAACAACCAAGTGATTAAGCAGCAGAAGTGTAAACTGTCAAGTCACAGTAAGTAGATTTGCCAGAGATATAATTATGACCCAGAGGTTCATAGCACAGAATGACCTTACTGCACAGCAGCATTTTAAAAAGTGAAATTCTAGCCATCTACAACAATCAAATATCCAATACGTAAATTTTTAATTGTTTTCTGTGTTAAAATTCAGTGTAGATGTATGGATCTAATTTGATGCTTAACAATAAATTGCACAGAGCCACACGCACAGCTTGGGTAATGAATACAAACAGTACCTACTTGGAATCAAATTAAAGTGGCTACTCTCTTGTGGATCACCTATGAGTAGTTCACTGCAAACCTGATGAGGTGCAGAAGTATGGGTGGCCAGTTTGTTCTTTGAAACCTAAGACTGAAAAGTCAGCATCCTAGTTTTTATCACGATACCCAAAAATATTTAATGTTTATGGTTTAAGTGTCTCTCACAGCTCCACGCTTCAGTTTTACAACAAATAAGAGAAGTTGCAGAGCTCATTCTTAGAACTTTGAGCTGAAACAGACAGGACAAGAACTGAGGTTTTCTTCCTTTTCTCCTTCCTTTTTTAGAAAAGAAGGGGTGACTACTCTTACCAGCCTTGTTTTGAAACATTTCCCTCAGGTGACAGAGGGATGGACGTACACAGCACATTCTGCAGTCTCTTAAGTACTGCTGTCCCTTCAGTTTAGGCTGTCATGAAAGCAATGCAGCATCTCATACCTCAATTACCAAACTATTTGCAGGCCTCTCAAACATGTCATGTGTCTATGAGAATCCCTATCAGAAGCACAGTATTTCTTCAGCTATATTAATAATGGTAGCAGAGAAGATGTGACAGTCTTAAAAACAAACTAGAAAAAAATATGTTGAAAGCAAGAAGAGATGGGACAAAGCAGCAATTTGTGGTTTACCTGGCTCCTACATCGCAATAAAGGGGATCTTCCTATTTACCCTGTGTTTGTCTCTCACATGATATGGATATCAACCTCAGAGAAGCCTCCAGATTACACTACTTTCATCTCCTATGAAATCAGGTAGACTGTCAAAGCATTGTACCTCGCTGCAGAATCATTTTTAAAAGAAAAGGCATCTGCGCAATGCATTTAATACAAATTAAAGTAATTAAACCTCACATCAGGATATGTGGATGATATAACACTTAGCACGTGTCATACAGATATAATATACAGGTATAATCCAAAGGTAATGTTAAGCAAGGAAGAAGGCAGCAGTTACCTGAGGCGAATCAAAAGGATACCGACTACTAAACTTAAATAAAAGCTGAAATTTCTCCCCTTCATATAGTGTTCCTGGAGCACCTTCCATGTCTACAATCCACCTAAGGAACAGGGAAAAAAGCTATTAGTACTGTGGACTGACAAACTCTGGTTTTATTCCTGGAGCACAGGACAAACCAAATCAACTATAAATCAGAGCCAAACCTTCTAAATTCGTTATTAACACTGTAACAGTCACAAAGGTGAGCAATGCATCAAGTCTACATTTGAAGGAAACAAGCTTGGTATTTTACATACAGGCATTGATATAGTGCTGCAAATTATAAATATGACTTGAACTCAACACAGATCCATCAGTTGAAATAAAAAACCTGTTTGAAAGCTTATTCCTACATAAAAACAGGTTTGGAAGGAAACAAACTAGTACACGTTCTCTTTCATGTTGTTTTTCTTTCCTTTTCTGTCACGGAAAACATCAGCACAGTTTATTAAAACAAAATCTGTATCCAAGGGGAAAGGACAAAGCTCATCTTGTACTTTTATCTATGAAAAGCTCAGAAATTCAATAATACCTGGCAGATAATGAACCAAAACTGGAAAAGCTAATAGTATAAAAAGGAAAAGGTCCCAGAAAATTAAAAGAAAAACAAAACAAAAAAAAGAATTATTTGCAACTGTAATAGAGATAATACCTCAGCATATCACACTATTCTTTTTCCTCTGTTTCTGGTCCTTCCATCATAATAACATGAAAGTAACTGACAGGTGGAGTTGCCAGGGGAAGAGAATCATAGAATCAGCTGGGTTGGAAGGGACCTTCGAGATCATCAAGTCCAACCTGTGATCCTCTACTGCTGCGGTTGCTAGACCATGGCACTAAGTGCCACATCCAGTCTCATCTTAAAAACCTCCAGGGACGGAGAATCCACCACTTCCCTGGGCAGCCCATTCCAACATCTGATTACCCTCTCTGTAAAGAAATTCTTTCTAATATGTAACCTAAACCTCCCCTGGCACAACTTGAGACCATGCCCTCTTGTCTTGCTGATAGTTGCCTGGGAGAAGAGACCAAGCCCCACCTGGCAACAACCTCCTTTCAGGTAGTTGTAGAGAGTGATGAGGTCTCCCCTGAGCCTCCTCTTCTTCAGGCTGAACAGCCCCAGCTCCCTCAGCCTCTCCTCATAGGACTTGTGCTCGAGTCCCTTCACCAGCCTTGTTGCTCTCCTCTGGACCTGCTTCAGCACCTCAATGTCCTTCCTGAACTGAGGGGCCCAGAGCTGGACACAGTACTCCAGGTGTGGCCTCACCAGCGCTGAGTACAGGGGAAGAATCACTTCTTTGGACCTGTTCGCCACACTGTTCCTGATACAGGCCAGGATGCCATTGGCCTTCTTGGCCACCTGGTCACACTGCTGGCTCATGTTCAGCTTCCTATCAATCCAAACTTCCAGGTCCCTCTCTGTCTGGCTGCTCTCCAGCCACTCTGTCCCCAGCCTGTAGCGCTGCATGGGGTTGTTGTGGCCAAAGTGCAGGACCCGGCCCTTGGCCTTGTTGAACCTCATCCCGTTGGAATGAGAAGGTGGTGTTCGGTGTAGGGTTTTTATTGTGGCTGGGTTTGGGTTGTGTTGTAGTTTTTTTAATCCAGTTAAAAATAGATGCTTTGAATATTGTTCAACACATTCAGCAACATTCTGCTAACTTCTGTCATTTTACAGAGTTCTACCGTTGATCCTTTGCAGCATCATTTTCTCATTTTCATTTTTCACCCTTGATTGAGTTTTACAGATTTGAGCAACGTGATAAGGTGAAAATTCAGCAAGAGACTACAAAAATGGTCAGACAAGTTTTACATCGACTCAAGGAAGGCAGCTGAGATTTTGCAGAACAGCAATGTGCTCAGAAAAGTTGACATCTCCAGCTGGCAGCCCTGATGATCATATTCCCAACCTCTTCATCCTCCTGTCATATATACCCTCCCTGTGTATTTAAATCATGCAAATTTTTTATCTTCCCCTCTATTATTCTTTGGGCTTCAGGAGATTTTTTTGAGAAAAACTGCTTATCTAATGAACTGCTAGCTGTCACACTCTTCAAGAGGAATGCAACTTCAACAGTAGCACAGTGATGGCTGTCATATATTCCATATTTTTATTTTGTGAAGACACCTTCAATTTAATCTTTCTGCACTCCAAACCACTTATCTCTTCTTATGCCTTCTGCTTTTACATTTATACACATGGTGCACCAATACTCTTTAGATTTACTGCTGCTTGTGATCCAGAAAACTTCCACTTTCAAGTTTTTAAAATAGTTTACTTTACTAAGTAGAAGATAACTCTGCCTGGACATTACTCTTTTTCTTTTATGGTCAAGGAATCACTAGAACCCATCTTTCCTGTGTGCTTTACGGTTTAGCCTTCTCATATTTCTAATCCTTGTGTATTTAAAATTGAAGTTTGCTTAATGTTTTAAATGACCCAGTTACATCATGGGATCCAATTATTTTGTTCAACATCTTTAAAACCCAAACAAGTATTGCTCCACAAATTTTTACTGCACCAGTTCAAACTGCAACTTCATTAATGAACTCAGAACATGCTAGCTGACACCAAAAACCTTCAAAGAGAAAAAAATAGAATGTTACTTGTGACAGGAAGCTTCTAAAAGAGGGACAGTTTCAAAATCTAGCATGACAGTAATCAGGAACCTTTTAGTGTACAAGGAATTGAAAGGTATAAAAAATGTACATGACAGAAATAATAATGAGACATACTAAGAAAAATCAACAAATAGGAAAAAAATACAGATTTTTTTTTCCTTTTCCATCCGCTGTGAACTTTGATTTAATGTCATTTTCTGCTGAAGTGAGTGAAAAACACTTGCAATATTAGATTGAGTCCTTTTTGCAGAAAATTTGAAAACCCGAAGTAGAGCAAGAAACAGAAGCTGCAATTCAGCATTTCTACAACAGTTTATTACTATTTCTACCAAACTCTGGGAACTGCTATTTCGATTTTTTTTTTAGTCTTACTCATCTACATGAAGTACCACAAAGACCACCATCACTTAAGAAGCAATACGAGTGTTTGATTCAGTATATGCAAGGTTTAGAAAAGCCTCATGTAACACGGTCTGAATGATGCCACCAAAAATGCAGATGTGAAACATCAGAATTCAGTTCTATGCTGTTTTTAAATTGATCCATCAATCAGTAACTGAGTCCAGAACATATAGCCTGATATCTACACTCTCATTAATGTTTACATCTGCTAAATTTTAAAAATTTGTCCAAAATTAAGCTAAGAAAATTATGAAAAAGGAATGTTAACAGTCTAAATCTTTTAAATTTCAGTCAGGTAAAAAAACCAGTTCAGTTCCAAGAACAACTTCTGTCCATTTCAATGGACACAGAATATTTTACCATGTTTCTCTTCCCGTTTCACTAATCATAAAAAAAGCTAAGGCAGGGAGAAAAGCACAAACAAGTGTACCCAGACAACTTTGCTTTATAAGAACTTTCCTTCACTTGCTTTAGAGAAAGAAGGTAATGTAAATTAACAGCTACGACATACATTCTATACAAATAACACAGAACTTGAAGACAGCTACTCCATTATGCCAATAAATCTAAAGGGGTTTCAGAGGTTAGTAGCTATGAAAGACTGTTAAATTACTTTATTCTAAAATATGCAGGGGCTTTTACCAATTGACAGTTTGTTAGACAATAAAAAGCCAAATAAAAATTTAATAATCACTATCCAGTTCCTGAAAGTGTCACAACACATTACTGCAATATGCTTATTAAGGAGAGCAACGTTTCATTGTCTAGACTGAAAGCAAAAATTTGTGATACTTGGAATTGGTGGAAGTGACATAAAGAGAACTTCCCTTACTTACATTTTCAGCATAGCAGAAATAAGATATGTACTTACTGTGTAATTGAATTTTGTACACTCTTTTCATCTAGAGTCATTCCTGGAGGTGGATCATTTTGAAATGCCAATAGTTCTTTCTGTAATCGTTTCTATAAAGAAATTGTATAGAATAACTTAAATACTAAATTAAATTCAGCAATAAACATGCACACTAAAGTATATTTCACCAATTATTAAAAGATAAAAGAAGTCTTATTTGAAAATTTAAAAACAAAGTGAAATTGAAAGGTGAGCACAAAGGAAGACTCCTCTCCTAGAAATTTAACTGAAAAGTCACAGGCAAAAAAGGTCACAGGCTTTAAACTTACTTTTTGGTTAAAATGAAGTGGCATTTACATTTGCAACACTGCAACGTGAAGATCTGTTTCATGACAAACTACACAGATGTATTAATTATTGTGTCATATTACAAAGATGTCTATGAGAGCTCTACACCTAGCAGAGAATATTTCACATTCCCACGATAGCATGAGAATTATAATTAATTCTACAAGATTTTAAGAGCACAACTCTCCCTCCTCTATGTAATTTAAGACACTTCTATCTGGCATATGTGCAAGCCAGAGGACAGAACAGAAACTAAAACAAGACTAGGTGAATTGCAGAACACAAACTATTTAACAACTGTATAGTAACTGCACGTTAGAACCTACAGAGTCATAGCACGTAGAAAAGAGTTATACTGGTGACTCAGGTAATTCTTACCTAGTTTGACAGGGATAAATCAATTGCTAACTGCAACCAGCTGCTTCACTAACAACTATAAGCACTGTTTCTCACAATCTATGGAGCAAGGGAAATACAACCTCTGTGAAGTGCTGCCATTGGCACTGCTTTCAGAGTGTATTTTCTCCACATAAACAGTTATGCAACACGTTTTGTCATTTCCAAGCCATGCAGATGACAAAAAGTTCAAGGCTTTCTCATTTCCTACTTTCCTTTTTCCTATCAATCATTTTAAGGTTTACCATCTGCAAGTGCACTTCAATCACCCTACTAGTGAATATGATCTTACACTCAAAAGGAATAAAAATACACGGTCTGGGGGTTTAGTATCTCATTTCCATTCAATATCCAATTTTTTTTTAAATATAGGTTTATCACGCATTTGTAGATGTTTTCCAAACAACTCTTCCAGAACTTAAAAAAATCCACAGGGGAAAATAGAGTGTTGATTGGTAAACTCAGAAATTATGCAGTATCTTATCAATATTTTTGAAACTGGACTACAGTAAATTCAGCCACACAATTCACAAAGAAAAGGCCCCCACAGATCAACAATTTACATTCTGAAAAATACTGAAATAATTTTCTATCTCTATTAAGCAGCCCTGAAA
Organism: Pseudopipra pipra; assembly: GCF_036250125.1. Taxonomy (NCBI): domain Eukaryota; kingdom Metazoa; phylum Chordata; class Aves; order Passeriformes; family Pipridae; genus Pseudopipra; species Pseudopipra pipra. The sequence continues at coordinate 32,180,838 of NC_087549.1, read as the reverse complement.
ACTTGCTTTGGGCTTCTATTTTGAAAGTTTCCCCTACCCTGAACATAGATACAATATAAACGAACTGAAAAACCAATGCTAGCATTTTCATACGAAAGCTACATACATTGCTAACACACTGAAAAACAGATTAGAACACTAGTGTTTATCTTTTGCTTTCTGCACAATTTAAGAAAATACTAACAGTGTTTTTGACACCACTATTATGAACTAAAATGCAAAGGAGCAAGGTTACAAAACCATTTTACAAATCCTTAATTTGAATGGCAGATACTAATTTTTAAGTCAATTCTCTTTCTGGCACTTCCCCAGACCACCATCAAATAAACCTCAATGGCAGTCAACCTGTGTATGCCTTGTCATATAGAGAAATATTTTAAAAGTTCAGAAATGAGAACTTTATACGATAAGGGAAATTCAAACTCCCTTAAAAAGGAGATTGAGTTGAAAAATAGTAAGGAACAGCAAATAATTCAGTAGACCCATTTACTTATCCTTGTAGACTAACTATACAACATCTTTATAAAAAGGAGCCTAAAATCCATTTGAGAATTGAATTAAAACCAGTCACAGTAAGCTATTAGTATCTGACAGTAAATTGGAGAGGAAATTTTGTTTTATCTGTATCCTACAAAAAATTCCAAATTATCAACACTTAAAATATCCTCTCATTCCAAGTTTGCACCTTTGTCCCTTTTTCCAGCAACCTTCTTTTCAGTCAAATAGTCTCAGTCATTCTTTCCATCTCGCCAGTGTGAAAATAGTATCTGACTCCTTCACAGCTTTTCAGTTCTCACACACTATATTTATGATTCTTTCTAAAAAACAGTAGCACAAGGAAAAAACAATAATTATAATGTGTACTTGATCATCACAGTACTACTGAAGTGCTCTGTTCCTTTGATCCTAAAATGTTTGCTGATACTGTCATGAGGGTCTGTCCAGTAAACACAAATAATACATACAGACAACATACTGCTTCTCATAATTTCCAATACAAAATGGAAAAACTATCCCAGAGAAATAACAGGAGATACTATTTACAATTTAGGTCAAAAGTATCACAACAAACACATCATATTTTAACAGACAAAAAAGAATTTATCATTTCCAGGTTAGCCAATTCAAACAAGTATCAACATAAGCCAAGAAAGGAAGTTCAAAGAAGGTGTATCCACTCCCACCCCTAAAAAATGCTGGAAAACTGGAAACAACAGATAAGGAGAAGGTTGAGGTACTCAATAACTTTTCTTTTGCCTCAGTCTGCAATGGCAACCTCTCTTCCCACACCTTGCAAATGGATGGACAGCAGGATGGAGACTGGGGGAGCAAAGTCCCTCCCACTGGAAGTAAAGGTCAGGTTCATGACCACTTGAGGAACCTGAATATACACAAGTCTCTTGGGCCCAGTGAGATGGAAGCAAGGCAGCCTATAAAAAATAGAGAACTGCTTCTATTGGACAAAGAGATACACTTTTAGGATATGAGTTAAGCCCATTATTTGTTGGGGTTTTTTTCCCCACAACTGGAATTATAAAATATACTACCCATTTTACAATTATCTACTATTCCATTAACCATGCCATACGAGTTTATCATTCCTTATCTGATAAACATAGCTGGGTATCTTTAATAGGCTTTCACCACATATTTTCAAAACTTGCTTTTTTTTCAATCAAGCATCAACTCAATTATTTCTGTACAGACTAACAAAGACTAAAGACTTTTTCCAGAATGAGAGTACTCTATAGCAACTGGAACAAAACTGTAGAGGGCATCATGGCCCACTAACCAAAAGTCATTCAAATAGTGAAAAAATGTTTAAAGAGACAGGCTAACTAATATTTAGAAAATAATCTTTCAATCAACCTCTGTAGTCAATGCATTCCAGGGTTTCACTACCCTGATGGTATAAAATGTTTCTTTTGTATCTTATTGGAATATCTCATGTTCCAATTTGTATCTGTTGCCCCTTGTCTTCCCACTGTGACTATTTTCCCTGATATTCCCGTATTATGTTGTTTTACCCATCCACAAGATCTCTCCTTTGCCTTCTCACAGCTGAAGAAACCCAGTCAGTCTCCCTGTACATCATGCAGTTCAGCCCCACTCACACTGCCTGTCATCTGTTGAATTCACTCCAGTACACCAGTGTCTTTCCTGTATCTTGTGCTGTGGCTCCCTACAGACAGCACTCCAGATGTGGTCTCAAGTGCCAGGGAGAGAGAAAAAATCATTTTCCTCGAGCTGCTGGCTGCATGCTAGCACATACAGCCCAGCATACAGCTACAGAAATTCAAAAAACTTGGAAGATATTACCTAAAGATATCATGAAGAACTATTTTTTTCTTCCTCTCTTTCTTACAACTTATAATTTGTCTCCTGTTGTGTCTCATTAATAGAGAAACTGGATTATCAGGAGACAGATCTAGTTCAAAAGAAAATCTCTTAAATGAAGCCCTTAAAGGTTAGATTCATACAGTTTAATTAGGAAACTGAGCTCCTCGTTACCATAGTAATTCAGAAAACATTTGAAGTTTAAATTAAAATACTTGGAATTAATTCCTCTCCAGTGTTTAACAGTATTTGCACTAGCTGACCAAAAAGGTTACAAAGAGCATTGATTTTCTCAGAGCAACACTAAGTAAACTCGCATTATTAGCTTCAAGATTCAATCGTGAACTTTTAAAAAACTTGACTCTGGTATATCAAGTCCATACACATCAGCTACAAATTCCATGCTGCAACTCACATTTGAAAAGGAACAACTTCAGTGGTGGAAAAGCCTTCCTTTATCTGACAGCTATGAATACGGATTCCCCTCTCCCTCCCCCAAAATTTTGGAAATTAAAAGCAACATGCACAGCTGGACAAAGTATAGTGGATTAACACTTTTCAGACAATCTTCACTATCTCATTTGTAGAATCTTATAAACTTAGGACTTGAAGATACCTCAGAGAAGTCACCTCTCCATCTTCCTAACATAAGGATGGATCAAAGAATCTCCAAATACCATTGTAGTTAAAAGCCTTTAATATTTTTCAAATCACTTTATCTCTTACATTTGTAATTGGAAGAATTTTCTTCACAGTAAGAGATCTAGGTGAGTTGAATATAAATTATTGTCAAATTACTTCTCTTAGGGTTTCATGGATACAAAAGAGTTCTCTTACTTATTTCAGCTCACTTCTCACCTTTCTCAAACTCTACTCAACTAAACACATAATTTTTTCAAGCCAACGCAGACTGCCCTCAAAATACCCTTTGGCAGGTTCTCTCAGCTTGACAGAACCAAACACCCTCTCTCCATCAGACACCCAGTCTAAACAACCACCTACAACGGTGATACTGTGCAAGGTGGTCGTTGTGGTTCGTAAGAAAAAATACAGTCCGCTTATTTATGCCCTATTTTGCTTGTGTGCTTATTCAAAAGTCACATTAACGCCAGTCAAAAATATTTGCACAGTTAGAATACAGCTACTGCTACTCTTTTACAACAGTTACGGCACAATAAAGGAGAAAATCATGTTAGTTCCATGTGATTCTTTTTATGAAATCCATTTTGGCTACTTGTCTTTGCTAATTGTCTATTATATGCTACAGGTATCAGAGACAATTTGGTCCAGTGACTTCCAGAAGTAACCGTTTCACATGATAGTAGAAAAATAAAATAATATTTATCATCTGGAAAGTCACCCAAAAGAATTGTCAAAAACCTCAGATTCAGTTGCTCAAACACTTAAAATAAAAAAAAACTAAAAAACCCCAAAACCCAGCCCACATAGCTGATTCCTAGTGACTGGTATAATATCCGATGTCTAAAAGGTATTGAATCTGTTCTTTTTGTTTGGTGTGATTTGTTGTCAGTTCAAGTATTTGTGTCATCTGTTCTTTGCTTTCCTTTCTATTCATTCAAAGCTCATCCTTTTCTTCATCTTTCTAATAATTTATAAAAACATATTTAATGCTTTTCAAATATGTTAATTTAAAACAAACCGTGAGCAGATTTCCCTCATATGGTTGTCCCTTTCTTCCATATTGAGCTTTAGCAGCAAATACTTAGTTTCACTTTTCTGTTCTGTACAGAGCCTCTTCAAGTCACTGAATACAGATCTTCATGCCACCATCCTGACTTTTACCATTATCCCTATTTTTTTCCCCTATGGAGACAGATTGCCATGGTAAATTAGTATTTTCTTCTAGAAACCTGCAGCCCTTCAACTCTCTTAATTATCAGGAGACTTCCTTTATTTACAAACATCCAGCTACATTGAGACAAGCATAGCTAAAGTCAATACCACAACTACTTTTGGCTTTTTCCTTACCCTGAATCGGGAATAGCATTTTTTAATCACACACTCAAGTTGCTTTTAGCCTCCCAGTCCACTCCTTCAAGTCAAAATACAAGCTAGTGCAGCTATTCATTTCTGAAGTAACCTCCAAACTTTATGATGTTTTCCATACACTCATATACTCTTGGAAGCTGTGCTTGCTTTGCTGTCCTTTTCACATCGCAAGACACTCTTTCCAATGGTTCTGCTAATCCATCATAAGATTTCATTTAGAAGAACCCTTCTGCTTGTCCACTTTCTATTTAAAGGGATTGTGAAAGAAAACAGACTATGATAATGGAGTTGTTAACATAAAGGGATGCACAGGCAATCTCAGTTTCACCTTTTCCTCATTTTTGAGAGAGAATTTTATGTTTAAACATTCTTTTAATACAACTTCCAATCAAACCGAAACTAAAATGTATCAAATTGATAAAAACATTCATTATCTAGAGGGAAATAGAACCACAGTATAGGAATATCAGAAACCCAAGACTGGTTAACACCACAGTCCTTCAACTAAAGAGAAGTGACACAACCAGTAGTTTATGCAAGTATTTTCAAAAAGGTGGAAGTCTCTGAAACCAAGATTACTTATTCACCTGTCTCTGTAGGAAAGGATGATTCAAGGATGCAATCAAAGAACACAGCTTAACACTGATCCAAAGATCAGTTCCAAAAGGAAGTTTAGTAGCTGGGACATGACTGACATAATTAATATCCTGTTGCTACTTCTGTCAAACAAGATTTGTGCAACTCCTTCAGTTATCCTCCACAGATTTTTGAAAGTCTCAATTTCGTGAGATTTCTCAAAGCATATGGAACAAAGAACATAAAATTAACTGGTGTCAGCAGAGTAAAATTCCTGCCAGCTTCCCAGACAGCTCACAACCACCTCTATCAGTTCAATCCTGGTAGACAGGAGTGGTGATAGACAGCACTCACTGTCTGTCATGGTTCAAGTTAAATGTATCTCTAAGCAAAAATGCACATCCTTCTTTCTCCAAATTGGCAGGCATCTTACTTGGCCACCTCTGGAACTGGTGTGGTTATGTCTCGAATGCCACAGCTGAATTTGCACTTGTGTTGATTCCTGGTGAATCACATAAAGAAGCAGCAGGCAGGGCAGAAGCATATAAAAGAGATGCAACATATGAAAAGGAGGAGAGGGTAACAATTTAGGACTGAAAGAAATTTAGAGATTGGCAACATGAGTATTTCAGAATCAGTCTCCTAAAAACAGATAGTTTGGTTAATGTGCACCATTGAGCTGGATGTTATATCACATAAATGCTTATTAACAGATACAAAATTATTTCACTGGTCTATGTGTCCCTGTCAGCTACCTCAAAAGGCAATAAACTATTCCTACAGCATATAGAGCAACAGCACCATCACATTTCCCAAAACCAAGAATCTTTTTTTCCAAATCTACCAGAAACTAGGATCATACCCATGGACAGACAGACTAACAGACTTTAACCACAATCCCCCACAATGAAACTTGCAAAGGTATTTTCCTCACGCTTCGTGAAAACTTACCTAGCTCTTGTAGGTATGTGCAAATTATCATTCTCAGTGCCTTTAAAAGGAGTCTCACAATATCAGGTGTCTATTTCCAGTTCCAAGCTCATTGTCAGAACTCTTACAAAAGCTTTGCCCCTCCCTTGGAAAATTGGAGCACAGAGAGTTAAAGTTTAACAGAGCTTTGGGCAAACGAAACCATGTACAGTGAAGTTATGGGGGTCACTACCAAGTACAACTGATGTACAAACAGCTGAAAGCAACTAAGCCAGATAATGAGTGTTGCTTCAGGTACCCATTGTACTTTGCAGCTGGAGTGGGCACAACTTACATACACTGTTGCACTGGCTTTGTTGATTACTAGCAAAATATTAACGACATAATCCAATCAAGTTTGAATATGTACCCATGCTCCTGGCTTGTTATCTCCTATTAGAACTGAAATTATAACCTTATAAAGGTAAATTATACAAAGAAAATAAAATTGCAGTTCTTGAATATTTCACTTTTCGGTGTTTCAAGAAATGCAGCAGAAAATATGCAGTGTCTTAAATTGGCAATATCTTAAAAGAGTAAATTATGAGCTATCTTAGTCAAATACTTTACCTCTGAACCACCCTTAATATGGGATTGAAAGTCTATTTTAGAGACCTTTCTTATTTTTGAAAAAGTAAGAAGAAGAAAAGCTGAGTTTACTAAACCCAAAGGAGATCCAGCACAAGACATTAAGGGCAGTGGTAAGAATTCAGTAGAAAACAGATGTGGGAAAAGCAAAAATACCAGTAGGGCAGAAATGTACCAGCAGAGTAGAAAGGGGAAAATGGGCAAACAGCTTCCCTTCACTTCTGCTGAAGGAAACCATTCCATTGCTACACCTTCTTTTACCATTAAAACAAGCTGTGATGGGCAATTAAGCTGGAATATGGAAGTCTTTTCACCTGGAGTGGTAGAAACTAAACTAACCATGTCCAGTTAGGCACATGAGAATATGAAGAAACGATTTTTGGGGTGTCCTGTGCAGGGCCAGGAGTTGGTCTCGAAGATCCTGATGGATGCCTTCCAACTCAGCATATTCTATGATGCTATGAAACTGAAAGATGGAACAGCAACTTCACAGACAGGAAGCACAGGTGTTCAAAACATCTGCACTTGAATTTTGTTAGAAACCTTCTATTTCTATGCACTCGAATTCCCTTCCCTTTGTTGAAGCAACGCGAGAAAGGGGTGGCTTTCCAGGGCCAAACCTTCCTAGACACTGTAAACTCAATCTGGCTCAGAGATCAAAGAGGAAGAAAACAAACTCATAAATAGTTAACAGTTAAACGTTAATCCCACTGGGGCTCCACTCTTCTATTTTATGTCGGTAAAGCTGCTGCACCCTAGGGAGACCTAAAAATATTTCTTCAGTAATTACCAACGATTGTCTTCCACTCCCAAAAATTTAAATGCACACAAACTCTTTTAGCACCAAAACACTGTCAGTAATATGATAAAGTCCTGGCAAAGTATTTACATTTCACTTATGAGCTACAGCCTGTCACCTCCTTCCTCATCCAAGTTACAAAATGTTTCACAAAAAACATCCTTTATGTTTTGAAGAAGATATGCAGGAGATAGACTTTTTCCAAGCACTTCCTCACCATACAGAGACAAACAGTAACCTTGTACCAGAACAGGAGGCGCTGGTAACAGGCTGTAACGACAGTGTTGTACAACACCACCATGTTGATGCATAAGCAAAGCTGTTGCTAATCTGCTAATACAAGCTACTAGCCTGAGAAAGACCAGTACCAACTCTATTTTCAGTATTTCAGTTCTTACATTCACACATTTCTTACTGAAAAATACCTCAAATCCAGAATATGAAGTACTAAAACACTGGGTAGATAGTTCTGCTTTTCAAACTAAACTCCTTTACAGGGGAAAAAAAAAATCAACACAAAACCCAACACATTTTAAACAGTTAAAGCATTGCTGGAACTGACTGCATGTTACTCTCTGATTAGAAACCTAACTTTAAATACCAAAAAACTCTCAAACAGAAGAGAAACAACAGAAGAAAAACAAGAGAAACAAGGTAAAGATTACCAATGGTGATATTTAAGAAAAAATTACCTGCTACACTCCATCTTGCTACTTAAGAAATCTAAAGAAATGACAGTTCCGACAATTTTTTGCTTCCTAATCAATTAGGTTATTCAATAAAGTCCTTGCAGATTATGTCTTGTAATTCAGGCAAAATATTTTGGCCCAGACTCCCGAACACAAAAACCATCCAGACACTTGAATATCTCAATCCTGCATGAATTTTTCCTATCAAAGTTCTTCTGGTAAGTTTTAATTAGGGCCCAGAGGAGGAAAGACAGATAATTTTCTGGATGTTCTCAATTAAAGCTTGAAGAGCACACATAACAAAACAGCTTCACAAAATATTCTGTCCATAAAAAAGTAATACCAGGATTTTAGTTCAAAGAATTGTTTTCCAGTTTCATCTATTTTTGGCTGAATAGCAGGTTTTCAATCTGTACTGAGAATGCAGAAGCAGATTAGTCTCCTCCTTCTCATTTCTAATAAAACATGTTAACATCTGGCAACCCAGTTCTAATGTTATTTTCTCAGACCAATGCAGACTTCAAGTTCTGAATGTCAGGCATTTTGCACATTTCTCTCTTTTTAAGGGAACAAAACGGTAGGCATGAATCTTTTAACGAGCTACTTACAAATAAGTTTCCACCATTAATCTTTTATTCTTCTGAGCACTTAAAAATTTCTCAGTTTAATAACAGAATATTGCCCCAAGGTATTCTAAAATACGTGACTGAAAGGTGAAAGCAACACAGTCCTCTTTTGAAGGGAAAAATATACTTGACTTAAGATCACTAAAAGACAAGATCAATCCGAAATCTTAACTACAGTATAATTAAAGATAAATCACAATAACTATACACACACAAAGAAAACACTCTATACAGTCTGAAAAGCTTTTTGCCAGATAATCAAGTTTTTTACAATGAACCTGTCATTCGAAAGCAAATTAAGTGAAATCCACTACTACAGAATCAAATGGAACTGACAGCACGTCATCTGCTTTGTAAATTGAGCCTTTAAATGCACCAACGCCCAGCACAAGCCTCACACAGCAATAAAAAGTTAACCACAGATAATTTTATCTTTTAAGGAAAAGAGTCCAGCACTATTTGAAGTGCTTCAGTTAAAGAAATGAGCTTAAGAGGACAGTGAAGGCTCGCACAATGAGGGCAACCATACGCCTACCAGGGAGTTTCTCCTCCTTATAAAAACCATTCCAAAGGTTGGCAATCAAGATAAAATGTCGTATTCGGATAAAAAAGCCTTTTGGAAAAAGAAAGGGTAAAATGTTGGAAGCTGCAAACAGTAACAATATTTAATACTCATCAAATCCATATCCCTAAATATGATAGGGGGAGAACTTCTAACTTAGGAAACCTAAATCCATTCAGTTTCCTTGCCCCTTCTCATTATTGGCCACTCATTCGTAGACAAAAAGAAATAAATAAATCTACGTGAACAAGTAGCACCAAATTCTATGAAGCATTTTATTCCAGCAGACTTTTAGAGGCAATATTTGCTATGCTCTAGTAAACTATTACCACAATTTATTGACATATATACAGATTTTCCTCTTGAGGCTGATTAAGTAGTACTTTTCATTAAGTTGAATAAAAAAAGATGACAAACAACCTTGTATTTGTAATCACCCAAGGAGAAACAATTATTTTTTAATACTGTGTATGAAGGTATGAATAGCTAGTATACTCAATGAGATCATTAATTGCAAAAATTGCAATGTCTTGCAATTCCTGATTTACCACCATTAACTTCTGTCCTTTCTTCTTTAACACATTAATACTACTCCTAGAAAGGCAAATTATAAGGTCCCCTTCCTACCTCCCCTGCCACTCATGACTGATACCTGTTTTTCATGCTAGTGATTGAGGTCACCTGAGAGGAAACACAAACAAACAAACAAACAAAACTTCAAAGGCTTGCACAGATTCCAGAATACCTTTTTGAACAAAACAAACAAACAAATAAAAAACCCCCAAACAACTGCAAAGGCTCACACAGATTCTAGAATGCCCTCAACTATCAAAAACAGGCAGAAGACAGGTTACCTGACCTTAACTCTATCACAAAGGGTTGCTTACTGGGTCTTTTTATTTTGAAACATTTTATCTATTTATTTTAATTTGCTTTTAATAAATGAAGTTGTAACAGGTTCCAGTGAATGGATAATATTATCTCTTCCTCCCTTCAAAAGACAAAAACTGATCCTCTAGATGACAGTTCTGTCACAATCATTCACTACTTCAAAGTCATGCAAGATGCACAAAACTTTTGGCTCCAAGTACTAAGCAAAAGACTTTCATCATCCTCTTCCCCTGTGCCCTAGTGGAAATTTTAGCTTGTAATCTGCCTGAATGCTCATTTCTCAGCTGTAAACCAAAGATATGTAAGAGACATGATCATTTTACTGAACGCATTTATATTTGTTGCATACAACCATAATTATGGGTAAGCTCAACTGGAGTCATGCCTTCCCTCTTCCACATTAATAAGGGTAATTTAATCTCATAATCTCTGTGAGTAGTTGCCACTATGGCCTATACCTGTATAACATTGAAAGGATAGTGAAGATTCTTTAGTCTGAAAGTCTTAGCTCAGTAGAATTCGAGTAAACAATTAAAGAAAGAGCTTGATCACCGAGTCTCGCGCATTGTTTGAGCTAAGCTGCTTTAGCTTATTAATTACAAACTCACAGAGCCTTCCAAGGGAGCAGCTTAACAAGACAACATTCCCTGGCTTTTGCAAATCTATTGTGTTCTATTTTTCCCTTCCCTTTCCCTAGACTAGCTAGGCCTAAACACAAGCACAAGACAGTATAAAACTGTGAGCAAAAAATACGTGCACTCAACCAGAATAATTTTTTTTACAAGAAATATCTGCCTGCTTTTATTTTCCTGATTGAAACTGTACACATATTGATGAGGTACCAATGTTCAAGGTTACAGGTTGAAAGCATTCATGGTTTTCTACATTTTAGTTGTAAAGTTGGTTTATTTGGAAGCAAGAGCTGCTGATAACGCTCAGGGACACTGGTTTCAAGAAGCTTTTCTACTACTGCTTTCTTTCTCAGAAGTGAATTCTTCCAATTTAGGCCAAAAATTGTGCAGCTGATGCACAGCAAAGTATTTCCCAAAATTCTATTTACAGAGGCAGACACAAAAACAAGTAAATGAGACTCCTTAGGGCCTAAAGCTGTAACTTTCATTTTATTTATCTTTACTGAATAAAGATCATAAATTTTAAACTTCACGTGATATTCAACTCACTTAAAAAGTACAGCCAAGATTAAATTAACTCTTCTTGGTAAAATGACTATAAATTTTGCATTTATCTTATTTTACTATAGCATGGCTATATGCCAAAGCTAATACACTGCATATCAGTACAGACTGATTATTGAAGGTTATGCAAAGGACAAAAGAAATGCTTTTTACTCTCTACTCATTCTAGTCTCAATTTTGGCACTTGTATTTTTCAGCTTAAAAAATTACTGAAATTCTTATCTTCAACAGTATTCCACCAATGGCAGCACTAAATACTTCATGCTGTTGTTAACTACAGATAATTTCATCAGCTTTATATCCCAGAACTTGTTATATAGCTACCAAAATTGCTAATTTTCTTTTGTTTTTTAAATTTTTTATTTGAAACAATAAAAATAGCATCTGGTACTGTGATGTTTAAGAGTACAGAATACATGTGCAGCACCACTGGAGTTCCAATTGACTGAAAGCTTTCCTCACTTAAGGTTGGGTTTCCTGGGTTTTTTGGAACATACATTAAAAATAGTTTAAAACTTTTTCCTGGACACATCTTTTAAATAAATTACTGCCAAATTATTAAATAAAAATGCTGCCATTATTGAACAAAGACTAAGCAATAAGTAATTATTCTGAGAACAGCTAGAACACAACTCCCACTAACACTAGAAGGGCAGGTAAAGAATAGAACCAAGAAGTATAACTAAAAGTATATGCATTTTTTTTCTTGAGATTTCAGTGGCCTGTAAACATTTCCCCCATCCTCTACCCTGCTGGCAGAAAATATTGGTGTGAACCTTGTGAGAAGCTTTTACATTGCTACTGGCTTGCATTTTGTGATAAAAGTTTCTTGTGATCTCAAACTGTAACATGAATTCTGCATTGTCATCACAATTATTTTACTGAATGGCTGTTTAGACACACATTTTGAAAAAATTTCTATTGGTGGAACAAGAATTTTCAAGTCACACTTTATTTTGATGTGTGCATGTAATTTGATGGTGGCCTACTACCACCAGTTTTCAAGGGGATAACACAGAAGCACAGTGAAAAACTAACATCCTACACTCTTTACTAAATTTGTGTCATTAATTACATCAGCTCTGTATTCAATGAGATTTAAATATATACATGTACAAATCTCATGTGCCTAACTTTAGAAAATAAATGAGAAGTTATTTTAGTGATAAAATGCACACTGAAAACTGTTCCCATAAATGAGTTTAAACAGTTTTTGCAAATATGTCCAACCATAATTCAGGTTTTGTAATAACCTGGTACTAAAACTGAAAGAAGGTGAAAGGTAAAGCGTATTATTTAAAATGTCAGTATTATATATAAAGTCAATCTTTCAAATTTACTATGGAAAAACTTGATATCTGCAGGTTGAGGGAAAGGCTTTAATTATTTAACACTTCATACAGTAATTATATACTTTTTGTACATTTTCAATTGAGCTTCCTTAGCTCTATTTTTCACCTGCTCTTCTATTCATAATGCAAGTTTTCTGCTTCCAGCTGTTCTGAGAAAAACTATTTATTGTTTATGATTTCTTTAGCATTTGCTTTTAACGTTTCAGATTCCTGAAGATGCTACATCAAATCTTCTAAAGCAAATTCATTCTATTCACTTGTTCTACACTACTTAACACCTTTTTGGAATATTTCTGTGTGGTTTTTTTTAGGAGACAGTTGTACAAGCTTGGGCTTTTTCTGGGAAAAGTCTTGAAAAGAAATGCTCTTCATTCAAGGCGGAGGGTTTGTTGGCTTTTTTAAGAAAAATATGATTTGCTTAAAGTCACACAAAACAGGTTTAAATCAGTTCAGCAGTGGCAAATGAGCAACAACACTGTGGTTGGTCAGAAAACAAAATACACAATTTCATCAACACTGGCTTCTATCATTGTAGGAGAAAAAAGGGTTACAGAAAACTACCATTAAAGACTGTCCACACAGACAAAAATCACAATAAGTTTAATGATACACATAAAGGCTCAAAGTCACAAGTTTCACAAGTTACTATGAATCCACTGAGCTGCAGTAACTATTCAGGTTGATGCTCAGAGCCATTGGCAAGAAGAGGTGATTTATTACAGTTCCAAAACTTTCCTAGTAGGCTGACTTAAAACAGGCTGATCAGATAACTCTAGTAACTTAATCAGAGACGTTTCAGTGGATCTGTAAAAATAAAATGTAATTAACACAGGGTATCATACGTTTTTGCGTAAAATTACATCTGCTTAAGAAGTAACTAAACTTACTTTATGTACCAATATATCATTTTTATCAATAATACAAATAATAATGCCAGTCCACTGATAGACTACTGGTATAGTCAGAGGCTGCAATGAGTTGCACAAACATTTTAGTTAAACACTGGCTATTTAAAAACACTACTTAACGGGAAAAAGGACATCTTTTTGTGTCAGGCAACTTGCATATCAGAAGTCAGTACTAATTACAATAAATTAAATGATCCTGAACCAAAAAGCCACTTAAATTATATAAAAGTTTCCTTTGTTAAACTTTTTTCTCCGCTAAAGATATGTTAATTAATAGAAGAATCCAGAGCCTTGAAATCTTGCTCACTTGAGGGATATGCCTACTATTGAGAAACTTACTAATTTTACAGTTCACTTAGTAAACTTTTATTTATCTTTCCTGTTTACAACTCCTTTTCCAATTTGCTAAACTACATTACTAAATCAGTATTTTACTAAACACAGGAAAAAGTAATTAAAGCATCATACAATTAGCAACATAGAGAAAAAACCTCTGTAAATGCCCTTCAGTCTCTCATCAAAAGACAACAGAACACTGTGCAAGAAAACAGAAAGTGTCATCTTACAGCTGGAATTTCTAAAATGAAAGCAATTACAACATTAGACTTACCACAGCTGTAATTTCAGGAAGTGAGTACTACCTTCCACACATATCTTACTTTTAAGCAACATTTGTCATTCACGTATCCTAAACAAACCCATGTAATCTGTAACCGTTTTTTCCCCTTTACAGAGAGAGCAACAGGAATTAGGGTGAGGCAAGTTGTGGAAGGTCATTTACTAGGCGAGAGACAGCAATACAGCACAAGTTTGCAGAGTCCCACAAAGTGCCTCCTTCACAATTCACAGCCATCATTTCCCCAATTTTAACACAGTTTTATGAAAGATACTACTTAATAAATTATAGCCTCTGTTTTGCATTTGTGCTTGTGGAAGTCTGAACATAAGAAAAAGAGCATTGCAAAAATGCATTTGCCAGATAGAGCTAACAAAATCAAGGCAAATCAGACTACCTGCCTAAGCAACTGCTAAAAGAAGAACATTCTGTACAGTATGTTCAAGTTCTTGATCTCATTTCATTTCAATAACTCTGAAAGACACACCATGGGCATTTTTTATACCTCTAAACTTCATTAGTAGAATTTTTACCCCATAAAGTTCAATGCTTGGACATTTTAACTCTTTTTAGCTATGCTAAATCCAGGTTATTAGGACAGTTAAATGAATTTCTTCCATTTTGTACATTCTTTCTGGGCTGTTCCATTACCAGTGACAAAAAAATGTAAGTTATACTGGACCAAAACAATAAAACAGAAGAGCTAGCATCCGGATGGAAAACCGTAAATATTCAAGGAAAAGCAGAGCAGTTGCTGGTGGAATAAGACAGGGGCCACTGCCACAAAACCTGGTGATCTTTTCTCCTGCCCCAGTCATAATAAATCACCACCCACTCAGAGCGGCACACAGTGAAAGTGATCCATTCTCCCAGAGCAATTTCTGCAGCCCCTATTTAAGAACCCCTTCGGAGCAGGTCTGAATGAATAATTCAGCTGGAAATACCTGTCAAGCAGCAGGATGGTTCATGCTACTGCACCTATAGCCACCCCATCCGACCGAGCAAAGGCAGACGCTACCCGTCCACAGGGCCGGCACCACATCGCAACCCCATTTTACGGAGGGAAAGAGAACCCCACCGGCAACACGCGGCTTGGAGCAGGATCTGCCTGTCCCAGGTCCCCGTGCCCAGGAATTACAGCGCCGGAACCCCCGGAACCCCGGGAACACGGAGCTGTCGGTCACGGTCTTCACGGTGCCACCGTGACCGTCACCCTGGCCGCCCACCCCGCACGGGGTGGCACACACTGCCACGGCGCCCGGCGGAGCCGGGGCCCCTCGCACCCCACCGAAGGGCAGCAAGGTCCCTTCGCCCTCCCCTCGCCCCCCCGGGGAACGGCGGAACCGCCGCCAGACCCCCCCGAGGCCCCACTCCCCACGCCCTCGCCCCGCCCGCCGCCGCCGGGGCCCGGCCTCACCTCTCGCAGGCCCTCGGGTCTCACCTCCATCCCGGCGCCAGGCCGGTCCTTCCCCGCCTCCATCTGCCCTCCCCGGCCCCGCTACCCGGAGCTCGCCCCCCTCAACCTCTGCCCCGGCGGTTGCTCCGCCCGCACCGCGCTCTGCAACGCACCGCGCGCGCACGCACGCGCCCGGCGGAACGGTTCCTCCCGGCCCCAGCATCCCCCAGCCTGCCCCCACCGCCGCCCGGCCCCCGCCCGGTCCCGACGCTGCCCCGAGGACTCCGCCACAGACGCCTCACCTGCATCGACGCCATGATGGATCCTCCTCCCCCTTCTCCCCCCCCTCCCTCTGCGCCGCCGCCGGGCCGGCCCCGCCCCGCGCGCTCATGGTCACGTGGCCGCGCCCACCCGTTGGGCGGCCGCGCGTGCGCGGGGCGAGGGCGGTGCGGGCGGGCCCGAGCAGCCAGAGCGGGGTGGGCCGGCGAGCGGGCGGGCGGTGTTACTGAGGTCCCGGTTGCGATCCCGGTCTCGCTCCCGCCGCCGCCCTTGCCGGCTGCGGTGGAGGCGCCTCGCCGTCTCATTGCGCACACCGGGAGGCTCCCCCCGGTGCTGCCCATCCCCTGGCTCGCCCTGCGGCCAGGCCGGGAGCTGCGCCCAGGGCTGTCCATCATCGTCACCCGCGGGGACGGGATGGAGCTGACCCCCCGCCCATCCTCTGTTTGTGGAGGTATTTAGAGCTGAGCCCAAAGTTTGTAAGGGATTTAGTTAATGCGTGCTGTGCCCCTTCTGCAGGTTTCTCTGGGCTCCCCTCACGCCTAGTGTGCCCCGGTGGGAGATCACAGAATCATGGAATGGTTCGGGTTGGAAGGGACCCTACAGATAATCTAGTTCCAACTCCCTGCCGTCGGCAGGAACACCTTCCACTCGATCACGTTGCTCAAAGCCCCATCCAGCCTGGCTTTGAACACTGCCAGGGTTGGGGCATCCACGACCTCCCTGCACAACCTGTTCCAGAGTCTCACCACCCTCATAGTAATGAATTTCTTCCTAATATCCAGCCTAAATTTCCCCTCTTTCAATTTGTACCCATTACTCCGTGTCCTATCCCTACAGGTCGGATCGGGGATCCGCAGCAGGCGCTGCTGCGCGGGCTCAGGGCACTGGCAGAGGGAGAAGGGCTGGACGGCGGTGCTGGAGGACTCTCCCGGTGGGGGGTTCCTCCTGTGGGCTCCCCTCTGTGCTGCTCTGCCACAGCTCTTTACATAATCTGATTGTCCTGCACTCATGGTGTACGTGCAGGGCTATATTTTAAGTGGGAGCATTTTTGTATTCCACGTTTTCTCTCTCGGACTGGCATAACCTCTGTCCTTTGCACCAGGTGATTTTGCGGTATCTGTGTAGGTGAAAATAAACAAGCAGCATTTACTGGAATGATTGTGTGCAATCAAATTAAACAACTTGCGGAAACACACTTAATAAAGCTGTTATTCCTGCTGTAGTATTTCAGATTTAACGGATCCTCAAGATAAACCTACAAAATGTTTATCCAAAGACAAACCTATGAAATCCATAATCCCAGGGGTTATGTAAAACCAAGGATTTAACAGAGAAACTGATTTTGTAGGTCATTATAATCTCCATCTCTTGCTGCACATTCCAAAAACATCGGACTCCCTTTCTCTGTCCCTTTACACCCCTCCTTTCTGATGATGCTAAAAAATACTTGTGTCACCTCTGCTCCATTGGTAGCACATGATTTTTCCTTCAGAGATGGCCTGATATGCAAACAGTTAAATTACTGAACAATTGTTAACAGTTTGTATTTACCTTTGAAATCTGCTTCTTTAATTTTAGACCTTGAGAAGGGTTCTGCATCTAAAAGCCTGCCTATCTTCTTTAACCAAAATATATAGTGTCATGCAAGTACTACCTCTGTGTACAGGTTTTACCTTCTGGTATGTTTTTATGCATCCTCAACTTTGAAAACAGCTAACTGGAGGAAAACAAAACAAAAAAACCCAGCACAACACGATATCAGCTTCCAAGTTTATCCAGCATCAACAATGTTGTTAAAGCAAGCATACAAACTTTGGGGGTTTGCTTAAAGGGAAGAAAAGAAGGCAGCAGGAGTGTCCTTACACTGTAAGGCAGGTGCAGAAGGGAACAAACCTCTTGGCTTTGCAGGAATTTGCTGTTAACAGAATCGTGTTGATTTTTGAGTAGGAAAGATTAGCCTACCTAAACTAAGGATGGGAAAAGTATTGTTGTGTAAGCTGCAAACTATACCTTTTGCCCTCTAAATTCAATTCTCATTCACAAACTGTGGGCTCCTGATGCCGTGCAACCTAACATTGCTTTACTGTGTTTTCCCTGGAAGTCAGTATTTATTACTGTATGATTTTGCAAGATCATTTGTGTTGCAGAGGGTTTATTGTATTAAGTAGACACATAACACCTGGTAAAGGTTTCTTTTTCTTGCAGTTCTTCAGAACTAACTTAGGCCGTCACAGCAGGAAGTGGAACATTGCTGTTTCTGTTTTACTAGTTGTTGTTTTGCATGATCCAAGCATATGTTTATCCTAAAATACTTCTCTTAATGCCATATGCCACAAAGATTGCAAGAACATCAAGTTTAAGCAATGGACATGTGTTCGGCTGTAAACATGGACATATTGACTATCTGTGCTGATGTAAAAACACAGCGAGATAAAACTGATTTCAAACCATAATATTCAGTTTCTTAAGCCTGTTCCAAAAAACCCAGTTGAAGGTCAGAAGATAGAAAGCAGCGTAAGCTTATGAATGCCAGCACACTTCATAGAGTGCAAGCTTGGTTTTGCATGGAAAGATCAGCGCACTGTATTCAGTACAAATATGACTTCTACTCTGTAATAAAGAAAAATTATCTCTGGATGAAAAGCTACCTTTGCAAAAAATATATTATAGCTTTTAACTGCCCTTATGTCCAAGAAGTCTTTTTTACCTATCACACGGAGATTTTCAATGTTGAAAACAAAGCACCTACCACATTTTGGACTATAGTATTCTTTACTGGCATAATTTCATCTATGCTGCAAATCCCATTCCTGAGGATAGCAGGCATGAAAAGCAAGGGGCAGTTTGCCCTTCATATATAAACAGAGCATGAATTCAGTACTACCTGCTCAAGCTTAACTGGGTATGTAAGAAACTAAAGCATTACTCTGCAGCTGAAACTTGTGACCAGAATCCCTCATCCCTGAATTCACTTTGAGTATAGTTTATTCCTACAGGACTACCAAAAGTGTCTGTTATCACTGGTGTCACATCTTTGTTTTTTAAAGTGTCATGCAATGCCTAATATATATGTGCAACATTTTTAGCTCCATGTCATCATGGGAATAGGGGCAGCTGGAGAATGATCCCTGTGCTCTATTGTTTTTTCTCCCTTTCCCTATGTCTTGGTAGCCTGGCTGGCAGGGAGTTGTTTTAGTAAGTGTTTTTGTACAGTACATAATGCTATAGGGAGTAGACAATCAGTCCCATAGCACAGTAAGAAAACAAACACTATTATCAGACTCCTAGAAAAAAAATTATATGAATATCAGTATTTTCTTCCTTAAGTTATCCAGTAATCCCACTAAGGAAAGGCCCAAAATCCCAAAGAGGGTAAATTTCACAAAGAGTTGGTTATATTGTAATTTGGTGTTCATTTCAGTGTTGACCTTTACTTATGCAAAATATAGATGAAAACACTTTTGCAGTTAACCCTTCCGAATCTGTTGCAGCTGTAGAGATGGGCATCACAAGTAATTTGGTCTTTAAAAAAGAAAGCTTTAGTATTTAGATAATGCAGTCTGATCCTGCACCAGTCAACCTAAGTTTCGCCAGAGACTTCAAGAATTGGGTGCCAAATATTCAAAACTTCAGGGGTAAGAGGAATTCAGTCTGCTATCTTCATTATTTTAGAAGCTATCTTGCACTGATCTGATCAAATATGTGATTATGACTCATTTATTGAAAACGTATGGAGCAAATAATGAAAATTGTACCTCCTACTGAAACTGTTTCTGTAAATATTCTTGATCTAAAAATCCACTTTTCTTCAGAATTTGCATAACCTTAGGCTTACAGAAAAAATGCAGCTAATGTTCAAACATAGATGTTCAAACATGCTCAAACATTGTTAGATAATTTTCTGATATATCAAGTCAGCTTCATAAAGGTCAAATATGTTTCTTGATTAGGGTGCCTATAATTTTATATTTTACTCCCTATGTTATCCATAATGTTTTCAAACATTACCAAACTTTTTTTTTCCCCTCTGCTCTCACTTTTTTTCTGTATCATTTTTCTACACACTGAACTGTCACTGCCTGCTTCTTTATAATTTCTGCCTCTATAATAACATAGGAGCTTGATGTCTTTTGTGTGCATCCACTGTACTTCTTTAGCTTTCCATCTTGTCTCCTTTTTACACAGAAGTCAACTGTACATTCTCGTTAACCTCCTCTTATTACTCAAGTGGCATAGCAACCATAATCTGCAGAGCCAGGAGGCCGCAGCTCATGAGCATGGAGGACTCCCTGCCCCTCACAGGAATTGCACCAACTGCTTCTTCCACTCCTGCCTGCCAGTTTAAGGAAGGCACTGAGTTTAAAATCTGTGGAAATAAGATCTTATAAACAAGCCTGACGCACCAGCAAAAACCATCAGCCAAAGACGCAGAATCAAACCAAGACAAAATTATATCAATAATATAAAAGAAATATATTGCACACATAGCTAAAATTGAAAATACCCTAAATTTGCAAGATGTCTTTGAGATGTTGAGATTTTATTTTGTTTTATTCCTTAATGATAATACAGGTTTTTCATCATTGGCATATCCCATTTTCATCCTATTCTTAATAGTAACAAGCACATTATCATTTCAGTCCCAGGACTTTTAAGTGGATAAAAAAAGTCTAAGAAAAAGAAAAGTTTCACCTTTTTTCTGATCTGCTACAAGTTCAGTGCCTGCAGAAGACTGTTCTTAGATGTCACATGCTTCCATTTCTTCTCTTGTATAGCATTTGACAATTTTGCAGCCACTGGGTAATCTGGCTTTCAATTTATCCACAGGGAGACTAAACTACCAAAAGAATTTTCCATCAGATCAGAAAAAGAATTTGTTATATTATGTGGACACAGTTGTAATTACTGCAGGGGAAGGAGGAGGACATGGGGCTAGGGAAAGGAGTGGAATTATGTGTTTTAGTAATATGCAGAGCCACAGGATGAGTCAGGTTGGAAGGGACCACAGTGGGTCATCTGGTCGAACCTCCCTGCTCAAGTAGGGTCACAGAATTACAGAATATGCTGAGTTGGAAGGGACCCACAGAGATCATCAAGTCCAACTGTCAGTTCTGCACAGGACCATCCTCAAGAGTCATACTATGTGCCTGAGAGTATCATCGTAATGCTTCTTGAACTCTGTCAGACTTGGTGCTGTGACCACTTCCCTGGGGACCCTGTTCTAGTGCCCAACCACCCTCTGGGTGAAGAACCTTTCTCTAATATCCAACCTAAACCTCCCCTGACACAACTTCAGGCCATTCCCTCAGGTCCTGTCACTGGTCACCACAGAGAAGAGATCAGTGCTTGCTCCTCCTCTTCCCCTCACAAGGAAGTTGTAGACCTCTATGAGGTCTCCCCTCAGTCTCCTCTTCTCCAGGCTGAACAGACCAAGTGACCTCAGCTGCTCCTCATACGGCTTCCCCTCAAGGTCCTTCACCATCTTTGTTGCCCTCCCCTGGACAAACTCTAACAGCTTAATATCTTTCTTATATTGCAGTGCCCAAAACTGCCACAATATTCAAGGTGAGGCTGCCCCAGTGCAGAGCAGAGCAGGACAATCCCCTCCCCCAACCGACTGGTGATGCTTTGTCTGATGCCCCCCAGGACACGGTTGGCCCTCCTGGCTGCCAGGGCACTGCTGACTCATCCCAGAGCACATTGCACAGGATTGCATCCAGATGGTTCTTGAATACCTCCACTGAGGGAGACTCCACAACCTCTCTGGGCAATCTGCTCCAGTGCACAGTCACTCACATAGTAAAGAAGTTCTTCCTTATGCTCAGGTGGAACTTCCTGTGCATCAGTTTCTGCCCATTGCCTCTTGTCCTATTGCTTGGCACTGTATGCTGTAATTAACAATTTGTACTAATTGTCAAGCCATGTTTTTTGGCATCAGTAGTCCTCTAACTCTTTTAAATGCTGTAAAGACAAATACCTATGAAGACAAAAGCTATAAAAAATTAATGAGGATTGTGTAGGACCTATACTCAATTAAGTAGATGAATGCAGTAAAAAGTGCAAGGTTATGTAATTACTAAAAGCTCTTCCACATCAAAAGCACCCACAGCCCATATGAGCAGGTTAATTACTGTGTCTGTTAAATCCAAGTGTTAAGAAGCTGCTCAGTAAGAATCAAATATCATTATCAATTAGTAATTTTATTTTACCTTTAAAGAATGTGAACTGGAGGCTTCTCAGGTGATCCCAAGAGTTACACAAATACATAGTTCATGTTCTTATTAGGAATGCAAACAAGCAACTCTGAATTCATAAGCAGTGAAGATACTGATACAGAATTTTCGAAATTAAGTAGCTGTTTGGTCTTGCTAGTCTAGAAGCAAAACTGCAGGAGAAGAGGCATCTCTGGTAACCTGTATAGATGTGCAATAAACTGTCACAGTTCCCAAGGGCTGAAAAGCAATTCCTCCAGCTGTGCACATCAGGCTGCACACTACCCTCACCGGACCCTGCACTACTTACTGAGCTTGCAAAATTTCATTTTGCAGACCTGTACACCAAGATGACACTGGTCCAGCCTGTTCGTTTGTTTATTTAATGTCCCTCGGGAAAGACTAGAAATCATATGGGATATGATTACAATGAAACAGAGCTATGATATGAGAGCAGAACGGATGAGCAGTTACTTGACTATTTCAACTACGTATTTTCAGATGGTTTTCTCCTTAAGTCATAGTTGTTTATTACAAGTCAAATATTTTTCATTATTTAAGTACTCTATGACAACTATGAAAGCAGTTTAAATGTTAAATATTGATATATCACTTTCATGTTTCATTTGTAGCAAACTACAAATAATTCTGACTCAAATGGAGTGTCATTTCTGGAAAAGATTATATGTCAACTTAGCATGGTAATGCAGGAAGTTTTCCCCTGTATAAAAAAAGAAAATAAATCCTTTGTGCCAAATGCATTTAAATTCTAGATATTTTTCAGGCTTGGTGATACTAACCAAAGCTGAAAACTTTTTACATAAGAGTGAATTAATCTGCATAGCAGGAATGTCATTCTTTTACTAGACAGAGTAACAAGAATATGTAGCAACATAAGACAATAAATATGTATTATTTACAGTTTTGTATAGTGGTGATTTTGGAGATAAACATTTTCTATTAGTGTAAATAGGATACCAACAGTATTTTTTTTATGGGAACAAAAGCCCTAGTTATTAATCCTCACCTGAAAAGTTTTAAATTTGAATTAGCATTAATGGAATTGACAGCATTTGTTTTTAACTTCAAAGTAACTTCTGTTTGAACAAAGAAATTAAAAACAAATAAATAAGGAGTAGTATTAATCCATGCTTGTATTCCAAAAAAACTGATCTCACAAAACTATTCTGGAAAACAGTAACCTTAGCACAGTACTGTAGATTTTAATTTATCTAAAAGCTCTCAAGTTGTTACTTTCACTGAACTAAAAGGCAATACATATTTCAGGGGTAATTTTAACTTAATTTTCCAATTCTCTCCTCAACAAGTGAAGCTATAAAACATTACATGATGAACATCTTGAAAACTGCCCAAGTACGTAAGTTCAATAAGATGAGACGCTGAAGTACTCCATTTGTCAGAGAAAAATCATGACCTTGTATCTGTGATCTCCTCCCATGTAGTGTGGGAGGAAAATCCTGTGTTCTGTAAACACAAAACAGTAACATGGCAATGACAGGAAGATATATCTTTTTTCTTTTTTTTTTTTAATCTCAGTGACCTTTCTCCCATAGAAGATTACAGAAACTGCATTTTGGAGGTAACATACACAAAGCTTGATTTCTTGACACATAACAGGTCTTAAAATTCAAATTGATAAACTCACCATTCCTTTCTCTGTGCTCCCTTAGCGATGACACTCAAGCTTTACAGGTGGCTGGTAATAATCACAAAATCTACTATGTGCTCTTTTCCAGCTCTTCCAATCGCTGTGCCACACATTGAGTTCACAGGATTGGTATCTTCACATAAAATTGCCATCTTACAAAATACATTAAAGAAAAAAACAACTCCAATCCAGCTGATAATTTGTCAAAATCCTTCAAAGTTGAACTTTTTTCCATGGGAAAAAACTACCTAGTACCTTTTTTGCTAATTGCAAAACTTTACTCTGTCTTTAAAAACCAGCATCCTAGTTTGTCTTCCAAATCCACGTGATCTTTTAACGAGTTCCTACTGTTTTTTCTTACTCAGTTGTTGAAATCAAGTTTATATCACAGCCTCCACCCTTAGTTTTTAGCTAGGAAAACTGCTACTTCTCATTAGTTCCTACACACTAACATTGTGTTTTTGTTGACTCTGCAGTAACTGTTACTCCCTTAAATTATACTGCAACATTTGAGACCTGACAAAATAAAAAGAGGGACACGAAACATGGATTGAAAAGTTAACTTTCCCACTCTGCTAATTTCCTTGTCCACTTTATCTATCACATAAACCAACAGATTTAGGGAAATGTTGGGAACACCCTTTCAACTGGAAGAGTAAAAACAAGAAAGGGTAAAAAAAACAAACAGCCATTGCTGCAGTTTAGGCGTGTGAAATACAATATACAATGATAAAACACAGGCAGAAGCAACCAGTTTTCCAAACTTATTACTGTTAATTAAGAAATGCCTTTCAGATATCATGTCCAGCACAGCTGTTGAATATAATGGCACAGTGAATCCAGATGATGAATCCTTTTTTCAACTTCAAAACCAAAAAGGAATTTCATGTCTTGTGGAGTTCTGATCATTCTGGATGCACAGACTTCTTCAGCAGCTTGTTAACATTCAAATGATTACAAACCACAACAGTTAGTAAAGAATCTGGAAGTTTCTATCACTCAATCAGTGGTTAAGTTTAAATCTTGAACCATCAGATACAGGACTAGCTTACTAAGTAAAAGGAGTATTATGGTACACTTGAAGTCTTCAAAATATCCTCAGCAAGATATCCTTGAAGTATCCTTGAAAGTATCTTCTTCAAGCCTGTTCAGGAATACCATGCCTTTTTAGTACTTAATTGTTTCTGAGAACTGTGGATACTTGTAACTCAGAGCAGCACAAAGATATCTAAACACTTCAAATGTATGAAACTCTTTAGAACTATGAAAAAAACCCACCACCTTTAATTTTATACATGCAGTTTCACAACCTATTACCTAAATACTAATTACATTGCCATATACTACAGCCATGACAATTATGATTCTGCACCTGAACACTTCCTCTGAGAAGTCATAAATCAAAAGAAACACAGGTTTAAAAATTTTCAACTTTGAAATTTATTTAGAACTCAGGGGTTAAGCGTGGTAAGTTTCCAATTGTCTGATAATAGCACACCCATGTAACTAGCACGGAAATTGCACTAATTCCCTCTGCCCCCCTCCCACTTAGAAATCTGTTTAGTTTCAACAGCCGGTGGTTTTGCAAATAGTGCGCTCTGGGACACTACTGCATTTCCTGAGTGTTCGAAGCTACTGTATGATACATTAAGCTGAAAGAAAACCAACAAAATTATTATTCAGAGCTAAACCAGCTATTTTACCTTACTGCTGAAGTACAGAATCATAAAATGCAATGTATTTTAACAGGAAATTGTTTCGGAATGCTTAAAAAGGGGAAGAAAGAAAAGAAAAAAAAAAAAAGAAAAAACACCATTTAAAAAAAAATGACATACTTTTTGCTTTGATTTCAAACTATATAATTTTAAGCCTCAAGTCATTAATCTCAAAACTATTAAAAATGGCCAGTGAACTTAAGACTCATTCAGGTTGATATGTAGTTGTGACTAAAATATCCATGTCGGTATTCCTTGACCTTTTAGGGTATTCCTAGCAGCTCTAACAAAAGCAGCATAGCAGGGTATCTCTGGTTTATCTTTCTAGTGCTCTTGAAAATGAGTTACTAACAGCACTGACCACAGTGCTTACACATAGGATTCCAGACAATTGCCCTGCAATGCACTTCAGCTTTATCGTGCAAAACCAATCTGGTCACAGACATCCCCACATTAAACACATTAAATTGTGCCAAAGTATGTGATGTGAATAAATGTCAGCTAATCTATCAACACATAGATAAATGTCAGCTTGTCTATCAAGCATTATTTAAGCCCAGAATAAAATTTCGTTTGTCAGAACTGAACTCCTCCATGGGCAGACAGCATAGTCTCTGTAAATGACTAGTTTTCAACCAGAAAAATCTCTTCAAAGTTGTATTTATGTTGAGAAACAGGTTTAGAGGAGAGTTTCAGCCCTCTAAATTAGCCATGAGTTAATACATCAAGAAAGAGGTCCCACCATCACTCGGTGGGATTTTTCCATGATAGACCACAACCACTTCTTGATCAAAACAAAGCTGAAGCACAGGCGGCTGATGGAAATGCTAACTACATTGTTCTTGCATCATTTCTCATGATGCATTAGATTTATTCTCATTTACACATGGTTTCGGCAGAAGCGTTCTTCAGGCTGCAGCTGACCAAAAAGCAACTTCTTGTCTCAAGTTGTTTGGTTTTTCCTCTTTATGGAAACTTGCTTTGAACAAAGGACTCATAATACAAGCAACTGCCAGCAGGAACTACCAAGAGATGATGTGTTCCACTCTAGTATTACATCAGTGGCTTGCCAATCCTTTTCCCCTAAAACATTTGTAAAAACATTGGAAAGACCTATGAAATTTATAAAACAGCTCCTTAAACATCTGCTTAATGCCCTTTCCTTCAAATATAAAAGACCTCCAACATTGTAGGGTCTTTTTCTGTGGGTACAAGGGAGAGGTCAAGGAAGAGGTAAAAGGTAAGATAACTGATATCTTTTCAGCTGCTATGTTACAAAATTTAAATGACTACTACTCTAAAGATTAAATACAGACTTTACATAAACAATCAGAACAATGGAAATAAACCATAACTGAGGTCATATAAAATCCTTATCGGGTCAAGTGACAGTATATTAAGAATAACCTTATATGTTATACAGAAGATAATATACATAGATTGTAACAGTTAGTTTTCCCCTTAAAAGTCACTGTCAGTAGGATCACAGTCTTACTGCACAGACAAGTGACTGGAATATTTGAAATTACTAACAGGGTAAATTTATGTTATAAAAGAAAAATGTATCAAGTACACCTTTACATATGTCTATACTACGACTTAAATTAAAAGCCTTCTTAAACATTCTCCTACATACTCCACTGTCACCCTAACTGGAATATCACTGCCAGTATACAAACCTAGGGAGGGCACTTCTAATCTAGGTAGTGTAACTATTCTAAAGGACAGCCATCTTAAAAAGGAGATTAAGTTCAGATGTTTAGAAACTTTAAAAACAAGAGAAAGTTAGAAACTCTAAACAGCTACTCGTATGTAACTATAATTACCTTTTAGAGAATATGAGACTAAACTCCAGTATTCGCTATGCTCATTGTATTAAAAGAAAGTTCTACCACACCTAAAGGATAAGGCATAGCCATCTACTAATTGGCATATTTGTTTATTTGTGAAAAGGTCCTTATTTGTGTAAGCAGCAAAACAAACTCCAACTGAATGATTGCTATATGCAAAAGAACTGAAGGCAACTGCCTCTGCAGTGAACTTTATAGTTCTCAACAGCACACACGCAACATGCTATCTGAAAAAAGTTACTAACTGAACTACATGTATTAAATACTGAAAAAAGTTTTACATTTTTTTATTATAATTTATTTTATTTAACAATCTAAGAAGTTTGCAGCCATCAGAAGTTCCAGTGCAATTTCAGGTGCAATTGGGAATTCAGGAATCTCCGTAGAGCTGTTAGTATAGCGGACCTTGTAGGTGAAATACATGCATACTTTGGATAGGACATGGGATGGGATCTCTCTAAAATTGACTTCATTTGTTTCATTTTCTGCAAACTGTCCTGTAGAAAGAAAAAAAAAACCAACACAAAAGAACACCAAAGCAAAAGTCAGAATCTCAATTCACTGCAAAATGAAACACACTAGTACACTAATACAACACATTCTAAATAGACCTGCGTAAGTCTCATATTCCAGGGTATTAGATTCTTCGTTGTAAAGCAGGAGGTGCCATATTCAGAGCTCTCAAGAATATTAAGATACCCAGCATTACAAAGTGTTTATTTTGGCTGTAGCCTATTAACAATATTCTGAACAACTACACCAGAAATTTAGGTTTACTTCTCATATAGCTGATATGTGCTCTAAAACTGTAGTGTGCTCAGTCCTAAAGGTTCTGAAGTTCTTTTCCTCACACCTCTGGACTTTCAATAAACTGAAAGACAACACAAAAAATACTAACATGAACTCCATATTTATGGAAGACTAGTAGTGTTTGGTTCCCATTATTTCTGTAGGCATCCCCTTCTAACTACAAAACAGAACTATTTACTAATGTCTACACAGATTTGTGTAGAAGTATCTGCATGCACTGAAGGCAATCTGGCTTGAATTCTAGTACAGGAACAGTCAGAAGCAACAGAAGAAATGTTAGCATATTGGCAATTGTCACAGCACTGGAACAGAACACTTAAACATCAGTGAAATTATGACCTACTGAACTAGACAGCAATGGTACTTTCCCTTGTGAATGCATTTATCTTGCTAGTTTTTATACAAAATATCCTTGAATGCTGAGTCCTTTACAGAGTCAGTTTCTAGCCCTCTAAGCAGGTTCCTTTGCCTTTTATTCCCTCGTTGAACAAATGCAGAGCAGGTCTTGTAACTACTCTTCCTCTTGCCTTTCTGGGAGGACAACATGGAGTGGATCAGACACAAAAGACATTTTACATATTTTCAAATGCAACCACTAAAATAACAGCAGAACATTAAGCTGAGAATTTTAATTGCTCAGTTCGTCCAAGTATTACTAAGTAATTTTAAAATGTATTACACAAATAGATCTCTCCAGAGAGATCCTCCTCACCAGAACCTAAAAGAGAACAGAAGAATGACCATATTCAGATCCGAGCTCCACACAGCCCACTGCCCACCACTGCAGTGGCTAAAGGTAAAGACACAAGATGAGGGTGAAGAAGAGGGAAAGCCCGTGTCAACTTCTCCCTGTTCTCTCCTCCAAACCTTTTGGTCTTCAAAAATTAGTTTAGACACTTCTTAACCCAGACATAGTCTCATATATTCAATAACACACAAGGTCCTTCCCTTCTGTAAGTTTATCTACCCTTGTCTCAAAGGAAAGCTAACTTTCATCATTAGGCTCAGGAATTCCTTGCCATAGGATGCTGTGAATATGTGGCCTAAATCCAACTAGGCAGCTGAGCACCACACAGCCACTTGATCACTTGCCCCAGCTGTGGACAAAGGAAGAGGAAAGGAAGAGTAAAAGCAAGAAAACTGGTGGGTTGAGAGAAGAGAAAGAAAACAAAACAAGTTACGCAAAGGTAATCATCACCTCCCATGGGTAGACTGATGCCCAGCCAGTTCCCAAGCAAAAGGTGGCCAACCTTCTGTAGTGGGTTTCTGTGGCTGGGTTTTGGTAGCGGGGGGGGGGGGGGGGGGGGCTACAGGGGTGGCTTCTGTTAGAAGCTGCCAGAAGCTTCCCCTGTTCCATGGAGCCAATGCCAGCCGGCTCCAGGATGGACTTCCTGCTGCTGGCCAAGGCCGAACCAATTAGGAGTAACAGTAACACCTCTGGGATAACATATTTCAGAAAAGAAGATTGTTGCGCAGAAGAAATTCCAGCCAGGGAAGAGTGGAGTGAGAACATGGGAATAACAACGTAGACACCAAGGTCACTGCAGAAGGAGGGGCAGGAGGTGCTCCAGACGCCAGAGCTGAGGCCCCTGCAGCCCGTGGTGCAGACCACGGTGGAGCAGCTGTGCCCCTGCAGCCCATGGAGGACCATCCGGGTGCAGAGACCCACCTGCAGCCCATGGAGCAGGTGGATGCATGAAGGAGGCTGTGACCCCGTGGGAGGCCCAGGATAGAGCAGGGTCCTGCCAGGGACCTGCAGCCCATGGAGGCAGAAGCCCACGCTGGAGCAGGTTTTTCCCAGGTAGGACTTGTGGCCCCTGTGGGGGACCCATGTCAGTACAGCTCATTCGTGAAGGACTGCACCCCATGGAGGAGTGACCCACGGAACAGCAGTTTGGGAATAACTGCTGCCTGAGGGATGGACTCACATTAGAGAGGTCCATCAAGGACTGTCTCCCATGGGAGGGACCCCACGGGAGCAGGGGAAGGACTCCTCTCTCTGAGCAGCAGCAGAAACAACACCTGACCACAACCCCCATTCCCCGTCCCCCTGCACCGCTGCGGGGGAGGAGGGAGAACAAGGAAGGAAGGAGGAGTGGGGGGAAGGTGTTTTTAAGACTTTTATTTCTCACTCTTTGGCTCTTATCCTGTTAGTAATAAATACTAAGTACTATCCACGCTTTGATTACCTTCACGGGCAAAACAAGACTCAATCACTGACCTCTCCAAGCTCTTATCTCTACTCATGAATTCTTAGCTGGTTTTTTTCTCTCTCCTCTGTCCAGTTGCAGAGGGAGAGTGAGAGAGTGGCTTCAGTGGGTACCTGGTATCTGGCCAGGGTCAACCCACTACACCTCCCTAATTCCCTCCTCTCTCTTTTTAACTTTGGAGCATGATATTATATGGCATGTAATATCTCTTTCACTAGTTTGGGTCATCTGTTTGGTTGTGTTCCCTCTCAACCTCTTGCACACCCTCCTGTCTGGAAAGTCATTGGGTGGGGGTAGAGTGAGGAACAGAGAAGGTCTGGAGTGCGTGCAAAACACCTTTCAGCAACAGCTAAAACAGAGGTGTGTTATCAGCACTATTTTGGTCACAAATTAAAGCACAGAACCACATGACCTGTTATGCAGAAAATTAACTCCATATAAAATACAAGTTCCACTGAGATGGCAATAAAAAACTACCAGCTTGTTCATTTTTAACTTGACAGCTACACATTTCATGTAGTACCCTCAAGTTCTCATACCATGAGAAACTAGTAGCAATGATACTATACGATCACTAACTTCCCAAAAGAAGAGTTCAATTTTAAGTCTGGTAGCACAATACTCCACAGAGGTGGACTGTTCTGCTGGAAACAGGAACTAGACAGGATCTGGAAAAGTTATCATTTATTCCAACTTTCACTCACTGCACGATAAAATATCAAACTGTCCAAAAGTGAAAGCAAAGAATGTGAAGGTACTACATCTTTTGTACCTACCCGGTCCACTCAACATAGCTTTTATTGTTCCTGATGTTAATGCATGCTCTCTTTTTACGATGAACTCATGGCCATCGGAGGATATTAACTTCACATACATAGCATCTGGGCCTTCACACCCACCATATGTTTTCTCTTCTCCATCTATAATGGAAAAAAAGACAATGGTTTGAGAACATAATATACTGACTCACAACACTAATAATGCAAGTTGCAGTCTTTTCTATGACTACGTTTGCAAAATGAAGAATCCAAATGCAACCAG
The DNA here is from genome assembly GCF_036250125.1 of Pseudopipra pipra. Classification (NCBI taxonomy): domain Eukaryota; kingdom Metazoa; phylum Chordata; class Aves; order Passeriformes; family Pipridae; genus Pseudopipra; species Pseudopipra pipra. The sequence goes on along the minus strand of NC_087549.1, from coordinate 32,149,537 downwards.
AAATAAGACAGAAGCATTTTCCATATTTGAGGACTTTGTACAGAATCACAGAACATTCTGAGTTGGAAGGGACCCACAGAGACCACTAAGTCCAACTCTTAACTGAATGAGGGGATTGAACCCACAACCTTGGCTTTATTATTGCCATGCTCTAACCGAGTTAATCTCCTCTGAAACAATCAGCAATCTGTTTTAAGGTAAGAATTTTTGCTCAAGTTGGAATGTCAACATCTCTCCTCTTTCATTCCTCCATCACCAAATTCTGTCATGAGTTCTAAAATCTATGTAGGGATGAAGTTTTCCTTTAGACATCCTGAAGTGAATTGAACATGCTACTGATTCCCACTGTAAGGCTATTGCCATGTTTATCATCCTAAAACTTGCTAAAAGTTACCTAAAGACATAGCTGATATTTAAAAACACAGACTGCAAGGAAAAAAGTGCTTTCCGAAGCACAGGTAAGAATAAAAGCAGTCAGTATTCCTGCACTGAAGAAATGAAGATTCATCTTCCCTCACTGCCCAACCAGACCCAGAACCACACAGCATTAGTGCACACCCATGTTGTGGTGGAAAACAGGGAAACTGCCAAAGCACTAAACCCAAGGAAATTTGGAAATTCTCCCCACAGCAGTTTTGACTGTGCTTTTTCTGTTCCACTAAATACCCACTCTTTACTTTTCTTATCCAGAAGCCTTTACCCTCTTCCCTTTTTGTTCCTTCATTTATTCTATCCCAACAGCGCTATCTTTAAAAGCTGAATTACTGTTGCCAGTATAGCAAGCAAAACATTCCCCCAATCAAGTTGTTTTGTGAATTTGAAATTAAAATTGAATTACCATTTAGTTATTGCCAATTTTAGTAAAGTACTGTCAGTGCCAAACATGCTAAAATACACTCAGAAAAAGTACAGATAAAACCAGAATCTGTCCAATCACATTTCATTAACCAGTCATTTGTAGAGGGAGATACAACAGTTTCAGACGTAGTCATCTCACACACAATGTAATTTACCAGAAATCAGTTCTTATTATGATCTCTTGAGCCAGAATTCAACAGGCTGACCTTAGCTAACAAACAAGCAAAGAATTACTTAAAACAGTACACAGTGAAATTTTCTTGTCCACTATCTAAAAGTTTAGTGCAATAAAAGCCTAAAGGCATTCCTATTTTAGCATGTGCATTTTTAGGATTACGCATGTTAAGCAAGTGAAATGTTTTGTTAGATGGATGCACTCTGAACAAGTGTTTCCATAAATGAACAGTCACTTGAGAAAATTCTCCTACAAAACATTTGTAGGAAGTTCCACTTACTTTTGAGGCTGCAAGAAAAACAGTGACAAAATCATTTAAAGTCTTACAATCCAACTCTTCTACTAATGTGAGAGAGAAAATGCTTCAAATCACAGGAAAGCAGAAAACACTCTAAGACTATGAACTTACCCATTCTCTTCCTATAAAAAAAAAATATTCCTTTTCAACTGCAGATTTTGCAACAGGAGCGTCTGAAAAAACACAAGAGGCAATATTTTGAGTCAGCAGTAGCATTTTTAAAGTCACCTTCATTTATTAGTCTTTATGTTATCATAAACACTCTTCAGAAAAGAATACGATAATACACAGCATGCAATGTTGATGAGCAGTCCATTTTGAAAACGGAAACCTATGAAATTCACCAATGGAAAATGCAAACACCTGCACCCTGGGAAAAATTACCCCTGGCACCAGTACTGTCCGGAGGCCGACCTGCTGGAAAACAGCTCTGCAGAAATAGACCTGGGAGTGCTAGTGGACAAGTTGAACATGAGCCAGCAGTGTGTCCTTGCTGCAAAGGTGGCCAACAGCACCCTGAGCTCTGTTAAGAGCACTGCCAGAAGGTTGAGGCAGGTGATCTTGCCCCTCCACTCAGCACTAGTGGGACACATCTGGAGCGCTGGGTCCAGCACGTGCCAGACTGAACTGAGTCCTGCAAAGGGCCACAAAGATGACTGAGGGATTGAAGCACCTGTCACACAAGGAGAGGTTGAGAGAACTGGGGTTGTTTAGGCTGGAGAAGACAAGGCTCAGGGATCAGTCTAATCGGTATGCACTAAATACCTGGCCTCCAACCTGTCCTTCCCAGGAGATTGACAGTTCCTGATATCACCACCCATGTCACCTAGATAATCTACTTCAGACATTTAACGTAGGTATTCACATGGTAAGTTAACCAGGAGCTTCCACAGCTTATACACTGACATCCAGCTTGCTGCATACGTATTTCTCCATGAAAGTGAATCTAAAGAGTTAGAGAAATGGAAGCACTTATGTGCAAAACAAATCTAACATGTTCAGACACAACTTATATTTCTTTACCCTGAACTGCATCTCTGCTGTGGAAAAGAAAACTTTGGAAGAGAAATTCCACCCACCCACCTGCTGTCCTAAAATTTCTTTCATGTCAACAGCTGCTCTCTAAACATTAACCCAGTAAAAATCAATGAACTACTATTGTGTGCCCACAGATTCAGGAAAACAGCACCAGGGAACCTGGGTGGTTTCCCAGCTGATATTCAGAGTTGAGGGCAGCAAAAGAGACCAGAATAGAGACCACTCCCCACATTCCCTCCCTCCTATGTTTCTGGTAATAGTTCAACAAGATAATGTAAGCAAGCTGAGGAAGCTGTAAGCTTTGGAAGAAGCACTACAGACATCGCTTTGCTATTGCTGATAACTTCGCTTCTCCACAGCACTTTGATACTGATTTGTTCCATTTCCCTTTTTTTATAGCTACAAATATGAAAGAGCCTGAATGTTGCCTCCATCTTTCACAAAAAGGCACTTTGTTATGTACACCTAACCAAACTACACACGCATAACCTATAGTTTTTAATTGTCTGTGGAGAAAAGAGCAAAATTCATCCTTCACTTACATTGCTGCTGTCTTTGGAGTGTTAAATGCCTTCACCATTTTCAGTAATTCCAGGAACTCATCTAAGGAAATTACATTTGGGTGCTGGAACAGTTAGGGCCCAAAACTGATGAGATCTTTCACCCTATTCCAACAGTTTTTGTAAGTGGGAAATCAAGCATCTTATTGGAGAGTATCTGTTGCTGAGGAACTGAAGAGATACCTTACATTTTTACTTCTACTTTGCAGAAGAGGATCACTTCTGCTATCACTTTTTCTAGCCACAAAACCCTTCGCTATATTCCAAAAGAGTAGTGAAATCACTTATGATTTATAAATAATAATAATTAAAAAAAACATGGAAGCAATACTATTTTTTGGAAGTGCTGGTGAGGATAAAATGTTCCTTGGTTTACAATACAAGTACTGTTACTAAATAAAGGAATAAAGACAAGTTAGTTAGTGGGAATGCAGATATATTAAGACCTTGCAAGGTAAAAGCGTAACTTGAGGAGGCTAATGCATTGAAAGTGGAGAACTGAAAAGAAATGTCTACACAAAAAAAAGACATTAGACACATTAGAGCTGTCCCAAAAAGATGCAATGAGCATTTTAATAAATCAAATGAAAAGTGCTATGATTATAGAGGGGAAAAAATACAGCAGTTAACAAAGAAGGAAAAAAACCTATCAGTCTTGGTGGTATGAATTCAGTTGTTCTAAAACGGAAAACAGGATAAAAATATAGTATGCCTTAGCAAGATTTAGGACACACTGAACTATTCCAATACCTAAAAATTAATCAATCATTTTCCTTGAAAAAAAGATGCAATCTGGACTCTTACATCATATGGGGTTAAATAAATATGACGAGAGGTAATCTTAAAATGAGAAAGAAATTTGCTACAAGACTACGAGAACACAGTATGGTATGGCACAACTGGGCTAGAAAAGAACTACTAGTTCCTTCAAAAAATATCTTGAACTTTTATTTTAAACAGTGCTGCCAGAAAACAATAGGTAGATTTGGATGAGATGGAAGTGAAAAGCATTGCAACAAAAGGGGAACAAAGCATAACACACACAAGTGACCAGTCTTGAAAAACCACATACTAGAAACTCATCAAATTAAATGTTATGAAGTGCAAGATTCCTGTATGTAGGGACCAATACAATCTTCTTTCAGGTAGTCAGGGCTTGTTATTTGGGAGTATAGACATTCTGTGGTCAACTAGAAACTGAAGCAGCTCTAAGGGACCAAAAGAAAAAAAAAAGGTGGGGAACAAAGAGGAAAATGCACATTGAGGATTTCTTTGCAACAGAGATAGATATGAGCACTGCTGCACAAGAGCAACAACTCGTCTGGAATAGCACACACAATTCTGAATTCCTGGTTTCAAGAAAAAGAAGTTCGAATTACAAGAACTACAGGAAGGAGCTTGACCAAAGACCAAACACCTTGTTTTATAAAAGAAAAATTAGTCTTCCTTACTCAGCGCAGCAAAATAAAACTGGAATGAAGATAAATATAAAAATTCATTAAAAAGATAAGCATCAAATAGGGAGAACTATGCCAACGTTGTATCTCAGTTTAAGTCCAACAAATGAACATAAACAAGAAATACAAAGGATGTAGGAATCATTGTCACTCACAAATTCTCAGTTGTGCCCATAGTAAAAAGAGTATGGAGGGAAATTTTCTGCACAATCTTTTTTACTTGACAACAGCATGGCCTTAAGGTTTAAATAATAGGTTAGAAACAGGAGAGTCAATAAACCTTGTATGTTGTTGTCAGAGACTGAAATAGTTAATGATTTATGCATTCTAGGACTGCCAGGAGACTTTTGCAGGCTTTTGCATTATACCTATGATGGGCAGCTGGGTCCATCTCCCCCTCCAGTGCTGCTGAAGGTGTCAAGCCCTGAAAAGGCGAGAAGAGCCGTGTTTACCATGCCCTCCACATGAACTCTGTGCTGGCCTGTCCCAGATGTTGGAGGTTCATGGCATGGTCCATTAAAGCCATGGCCCTTGCCAATTCTGAAAGGTGGGAAAAACCCTTCTACCAGGCCCCTCACGGGAACTCTGCGCAGGCCCAGGAGACGTTGGAGGCTCCTGGCCTGGCCTGTGACACTATCCATGGATATAACAACTCATAACTTCTTTGAGTGTGGGGGCTCCCCTCCTTCACCCCCAACAGACCAAAGCCTCCACTTCAACTGACAGACATGGAAGCTGCAACTACGAAGTTTCATCGCTGGACCCCGTGGGCAGTGACTATAGACATCTTTCCACTCTCAGGTTTTCTTTCCCTTACCCTTATCCTGTCCTTCCATTCTCTCCCTTATGCATTTTCCCTAAAGGTTATCTTTATGCCATATTGCCATAGATGAAAAATATAGATGATAACACCCAAAATGCCAACATACCTGTTTACCTTTGAAACAAAATTGTTCTAAAATAAACCCTACATATATGTTTTCAAACACCAATTATTCAGTGTTGTTTCACTCTAATCCACCCCAAGGGATTTATTAATAAGAACCTGGGTTACCCCCCCTCCCGCCCTTTTCTGGGGTGGGTCATAACAGTTGTTTTCCAAGAAATTATTTTCTTACAGTGTATTTTCCAATGTAATGTTTACTGCAAAGCATATCACTACATTTTCCTTCTGTATAACTAAAGCAGCACAAGTAACAGCATTTGTCAAGCCAATATGAAGAAAGAGACTCTGAGATTTCTGAAGATGCCTGGTAACTACCTATATTTTAATTACTTTTCCAAATTTTATAGCTGCCCCTGTCTGACTTCACCAATGAAGCAGTTGGGAAGAGAACAATCCAAGTTTTGGGAACTTGTATTTATTATATATTTTTGACTTGACTATTCCAGACTCCTGCAAAGAACCTTCAAGAAGCTTATGTGACATTACCAATTAGGTAGATCAGCTCCCTGACTTTAATCTCTAAAAAGCATATATATTAGGTACTGCTGTTCTGCTTTGCCTCCTTAAAAAAAAAAATAATATTAGCAAAAACTGCGCTTGTTAAGGGAAAGTTTACATAAAAGGAATGTGTCACTTTTTTATCTATGAGGGAGAATACAATACAACTAAAATCAGCTTATTTGGCACACAGAACTTCCAGCCAGTCTAAAAAGGAAGCTCTTCCTGCAGAAAACAACATTCGCATTGTATACTAGAGAACTGAAAACTGCCATAAATTGCCAGAATATTTACAGGTATGAGGTAGACTATAACAAAGTATCACGAAACACAGCAACTAAGCCACACGAGGCAAGTGGTCTTGTTTGCATACTTTAACATCTTCTTCTTACAGCTCTAAGAAACACCATGGTGTAGTGAGTTTAGTTCGATCTCTTCCCTGCTTCTCTTGACCATCAAATGCACGAACAAAATCAAAGCACGTCCACTACCATCCCCCCTCACTCCCAAAGTTGCGAGCTCATCTCCCAGGCTTTCCCAGAAATTCCAGAATATCATTTCCTTGTACATGCTGTATGTTGATGGGAGTGGAACAGACTGGAAGGACATATGTAGCTGAACACTAATGTAGCTGAACACACATAACCACTGTACGGCTTCCAGAACCCCACTGCTCTGTTCTGGTCAGTACAAGAAAATTAAATCTATGCAAACATTTCAAGCACCCAGATTCTTTGATCCCACAGGAAAACTCTTTAAAAAAAATCACATTCTGGTTCAAGGACACTCAAATGGCTTCCAACTCATCAGCTACAGCACATGCACATGGCTTTTGTATTGCTTAGCTGGTGACATTTCTGTACTCTAAACTATCACTTTCCGGAAAATGTGTGGCAAATAACACAAATTCCTTCACAATTCCTACGTTAGTTTAGAAGCCAACTGTTGACAATTTTTTGGGTATCATTTGTGCATCAGTAAGAATTCATCAGTTATCAAAGGCTGCTATGTGTTGCAACAGAAGCCTCCTATTGTTCAATGCTAAATTCTATCCTATCCTGTACAATAATTTGTTTAAAAACACCACTCTTCAGTTTAGCATTCACTACTCACTCTGCATTGAAAAATAATTAATGTAAGTAGGGATCGAAGCATATTTTGAAAAAAACACGATGGGAAACTGGCATAGCATGACTTCCAAATCAGCTGATTCACTATTCCATACTCACAGGCACTAAAATTCAAACTTTTGGGGTCACTGGAATGCAACAGGAAGGTAAACTAAAGGTGAATGTTAACTGAGATTGGTGATGTGATAGGATACCATGTATGGAGTATCAAAGATCCCACTTAAGATTTCTTTTCCTGTCTAAGGAAACTTTCCTTCTCAGTAGTTCCCAAGAAAGTTTCAAGAAAAAAAAACAACAAATGGGCAGGGGAGCATTAACTGTTTTCTTCCAAACATACAATAAAAGCCCTGTACTGTAAGCTCTTGACAAAGGCTGCTGGCCTGCTGCAAAACTTTATAGGGCATGGATTACTGCCATCTTTTTACAGGTATTAATCAAAAACTACTGTCCTGCAAACTACACCACAGTGAAGATAATTAAATCCCAAACCTTTCTAGGTGCAAAGTGAACTTGTCAAAGTACATCAAAATTCCTTTACTGTAATCTGACAAAACCCAGACTTTTATGACAAAACTTAAGGGTTTCTTGTAATATACTCTGAAAATTACAAAACACAGTAAAACACCTGAAGGTGAGTATCCTTTCAAAAGATACTCATTTACCTCACTGCACCACTGTTAAGAGTCTTCATATTAAGACTACATGAAACTATCTAAATCTTTTCATTATCAACCCTGGCCCAAAAAAAATTAAATCTCAAATGGCTTTTCTCTGATGCAACAAGAAAAAAACTAAGTGCTGAAGTGCTAAAAGTTTCTAAAGATTCTCTTAAAGCTCTCGATGGACATGGTAGCAAAAATTCTATAACTTAAGCACACTAAAAGGCTGATCCCAAGGCATAAGGTATGTGCTACGTGGGCAAAGATGGTAGGCAATATACTACAGAAAAACTAATAAAAACTTATTCTCCTTATAAGTAACTCTTCAGTTAATAAACGTTTATCCCCCTCAAATTTTTTTGGCCCTTATTATAGCAAAAGGAGTAAATTGGAAGCACGTAAGGAATTATTCAGAAATAAGTGCCCAAAGGGGTTCTTATCTCAAAGGTCTCTCCCCTGCCTGTTTATCTGTGTTTTTCTGGTTTGCTTCCAAATTTCATCAAAGCCAAGTAAACAAGTGGCATATAACTATCTAGGTCTCCCCACAGTGCAAAGTTTAACTTAAATCTACAGTACCAAACATACTTAATAAATATTTAATAAAAGTTACCTGATGTGAGATTAAATTGGCTGTCAAGGCAAACTGCCAGCATCACCATCGCCCTTTCACAAATATATATATGAAGCGAGCAATAACTTACTAATGCTCAGGTTCCCTTTTTTTTAAAGCAGAAGCTCCCTTTGAGGAACACACAGTACGCAAAAGCTTATTTTTATTGCAGGCGTATCACCCTTTTCCTTGCTTTGCTTACCAAAGAGCCAAAGTACTTTAACCAGCACTTCTCACCTTGGCACAACAAACCCTGGAGGCGCAGCCTAAATTCTTTCGGCCTTAGCTTTTCCCGTCTCTCTGGGGCCTGGCGCAGGAAAAGGGCGAACGTCACTTACGGCAGGAGTTTGGGAGCGATGCTCAAACACAGCACAGCTCCGGGGAGCCCCTTTCCCGGCGGCGCCAGGATCCCAAGGAAAAGGCTCTGGGGGGAGAAATGCGCTTTTCGCCACCACCCCGGAGGGGGAACCCCGGCCTGGCACCGCGCCCCGCACGCCGCGACGGCTCCGGGGGCCGCTCCGGCCCCTCCGCCCGCCCCCTCCCGCCTGGAGCGGGGCGAGGCCCGCTGCCCTCTGCGGCGGCTCCCCGAGGGGCTGCCCCGGCCCGCGGGGTGTCTCGGCCCTCACCGCTGGTGCCGCTCCCTCCGCGCTCGCAGGGCCGCGCTGTAGGCCCAGCTGCCTCCGAGCGCTTCCGCCCGGGCACGCGCCGCTTCCGGCCCCGCCCCCACGGCGCTCCCGGCATGCCGCGCGAGCAGAGCGGTGCATGCTGGGGCGCGTAGTTCTAGGAGGGGGCAGGGGTCGGCCCGCCATGGCAGGGCTTGGGAGTGCTGTTCGACAGCGGCTGAACGTGAGCTGGCCTGTGCCCAGGCGGCCGGGAATGCCAGTGACATTCTGGCCTGTATCACGAATAGTGTGTCCCCCAGGCCCAGGGCAGTGATAGTCCACTGTACTCGGCACGGGTGAGGCCACACTTCGAGTGCTGTGTCCTGTTCTGGGCCCCTCATTTCACAAGACATTGTGTTGCTGGAGCGAGTCCAGAGAAGGGCAACGAAGCTGGTGAAGGGTCTGGAGCACAAGTCTTATGAGGAGCGGCTGAGGTAGTTTAGCCTGGAGAAAAGGAGGCTTGGGGGTGGCCTTGTCTCTCTCTACAACTACCTGAAAGGATGCTGTAGCGGAATTGGTGCCTTTTCCCCAGTCACAAGCAATAGGACAGTAAGAAACAGCCTCAAGTTGCACCTGAAAAGATGCTGTAGCCAAGTGGGAATTGGTCCCTTCTCCCCAGTCACAAGCAATAGTACAATAAGAAACAGCCTCAAGTTGCACCACAGGAGGATTAGATTGGATATTAGGAAAAATTTCTCCAGAGAAAGGGTGATTAGACGTTGGAAGGGGCTGTCCAGGGAGGTCCCTGGAAGTGTTTAAGAAGAGATTGGATGTGGCACTTAGTGCCATGGTCTAGTAGACAGGGCGGTGTTTGGTCATAGGTTCGATTCCATCTCAGAGGTCTTTTCCAACCTGAGTAATCCTGGGATTCCGGCGATGCTGATGCGGGGCCTGCCGGGTCGCCGCGGAGCCGGGCGGGCCCTTCCTGCGGCCGGAACCAAAGCGCATCGGGGCGGCGGCGCGTCGGGGCTGCCGGTGCGGCACCGCTACGCGCTGTGCCGGTGCGGCCGCGGCCCCGCCATGTTGCTGCTGCTGCTGCGGAGGGCCGCCCCCGCCGCCGCTGCTCCCGCCGCTTGCCGCCGGGCGTCCGCATGGCTCCAGGGCGCCGCGCACCGCGGGCTCCCGGCCGCCTGCCGCCGCCGGGCCACCCTGCCCGCCGCCGGGCCCCAGCAGGTTGTGCGTAATGTGGGAACGAGGGGAGGAGCGGGGCCCTGGGGTTTGCGGCTTTGTCCTTACGGAAAGTGCGGGTCTGAGGAGGGAAGCGAGGTGGCACTCGGGACGTACCTGAGATCAGCCCCTCTGTTGTGCTCTGGTGAGACCGACTTGGAGTGCTGCGTCTAGCTCTGGGATCCCCAACACAGGAAGGACATGGACCTGCTGGAGCCAGTCCTCAGGAGGGCCACCAAGATGATCAGAGGGATGGAGCACCTCTCCTGTTAGGAAAGACTGGGAGAATTGTGTTTGTACAGGATGAAAAAGAGCAGGCTTAGGGGTGCCCTAATTGCGGCCTTCCAGTACCTGAAGGGAGCCTACAGGAAAGATGGAGAGGGACTTTTTACAAGGACATATAGTGACAGGACAAGGGACCATGAGTTCAAACTGAAAGACGAGAGGTTTAGATTAGATATTAGGAAGAAATTCTTTTCTGTGAGGATGGTGAGGCACGGGAATGGGTTACCCAGAGAAGTGGATGCCCCATCCCTGGAGGTGTTCAAGACCGGCTTGAATAGAAGTCTGAGCAACCTGGTCTAGTAGAAGGTGTCCCTGCCCATGGCAGGGGGCTTGGAGCTAGAAGATCTTTAGATAAAGTTCCTTCCAACCCAAACCATTCCATGATTCCGTGATCAGAGACCTAGTGAGTGTGGGCACCGTGAATATCTTCCTGCAAAGCCATGTGTCAGTTGATTGCAAGCTGAGTTTTTGGCATTGGGGTTGCATACATTTAGAGCTAACTTGGAATATTTACATGGAAGATTATTGGAACAGTTGGGGTTTGTGGGATGCTTTGTAGTGTAACCTAACTTTAATCCCTAGTCTAAGATGCTGGGGATGGGTTCAGGGCAAGGAGAAACCTTGTGTGTGTGTATATATACACATGTATACAGACATATATATGTGTATATATAGCTAGGTAGATATAAAGTGTAGTACTGATGTTGCTTGGCCATGTACTGCTTTCATCTTCCAGGTTACGTCTTTTCAAGGAGTGGCTGTTCGCAGCCTCAGCACATCCTCCCCTCATGAACACCCAGAACACGGAAGATTAGTTTATAAAGGAAATTTGGCAAAGACAGTGTTAGGTATGTGACTTGAAATACTATGTATTGCCTTTATTTTGTTTGTTTTGACCACGTTTGCCTGTGAAGTAAGAACTTCATAGCTGTGCATAACAGGTGGTAGTGACTGCATCAGAAATAGAGCCAGCAACCAGCTTTGATAAACCCATCATGAATACTCTGTGAAACGTGAACATATAAACAAATCAGAATGATGACAGTGAGACAGGGCTGAGCTTTCAAGAGTTTCTCTGTGAGCTTAAAAAAAAGGGAAGGGGGTTTTCAGTAACTTCATCTGTTCAAGTAATGCCATTGTTATATGATAGCAGACCATATGTAATTGTAGAGAAGATCGTCCTCTTAAGTGTTAACCTTTGTTTTCTTTTTGTTCTGTTTTTATGTAGGTGTGAGGTTTTTCTCTTACTCCACCAGCATATTCAACCTGTTCATGATGCCCTACATCATGCTCAAAAGTGGTATTGGAGTGGAAAGTCTGCTTATGCAAGCTGCCTTTTATGGGATGATCGGGTTTTTTACATTTGTAACTCCAGTAACTTTGCATGTCCTTACAAAAGGTTATGTGATCCGACTCTATTACAAAGATGAAAAGGACACCTATACAGCCATTACCTACAATGCCATCTTGGCAGAAAAAGCAACTGTTTTCCATCAGAAAGATGTAAAGATTCCAGACATCACCAAGATGTTTACAACATTTTATGCTAAAACAAAATCAATGCTTGTTAATCCGACACTTTTCCCAAATCCTCAGGACTATAACCATCTCATGGGCTATGACAAATCCCCGCTTTTTAAGTTAGAGGAGTTAAAGGAAGCTGATGAAAGGAAATAATTTGAAGATAATGAATGTCAGTGTCATTGTTCTTAATGCAGTGCTGTGTATGTAAAAGAATGTAAAATTCTATTACACTTTCTTAAGTCAGGTAGCTGGAGTTTTCCAAATGCATTTTGGAATGTATTAAAAAGACCCTTTTTTTTAATATTATGAACAATGTGACGGTTTCTTCAGAGTTAATGACATAAAATATAGTAAAAAAAGGTGCTTAGATCTGTCTTGGACTTATTTATTCTTGGCTTGATTTTTATTGTTAGCTCTCCAGAGAACTGTAAGCAGTCTCACCAGCTCCGTGTCAAAGGAAACCATTTGTAAGAGAAAAATGATCAATAGTCATTACCTATGAAGTTTGTAGTTAATCTCCTAAGCCTTAAGTATTGTACTTAATCCAAAATCATCAGGCTTTTTTGTCAATGCTGTTGCTGGTGTAAAGGGAGTGGAGATGGCTTTTCCTTCCCTTTGTGAGACCGTGGGAGGAGTCTTTGGAAAGCAGACAGGTATTCTTGCTAGTTCCTGCTACAGCCTCCTCCTGGAGAAGATAGGGAGAATGGCTGCATCACAGTAATCTCTGGGTACTCACAGCTACTAAATGGTTTCTTAAGGTGGAGTCCCACTCCGAGCAGCTCTGTCCCCAGAGGTGGAGAGCGAGAAGCCTCTCTTTGGTTGGGCTGGGGAAAGCACCTTGGCATCAGGTTTGCTCTGGGAATATCCCATCAAGAACAGGTGCTGTGTTTGAACTGACTCAAAGAAAATTCTGGCAGCTAGTGGTTAAATTGGATTCTGTCAGCATTTATGTAAGGTGGAGAAGCAAAATAGAGTATCCTGTAGAATACTGTTTAGATCTTTGCCTTTAAAAAACATACCTTTTGATTTTCAGTACTGGAAAAAAAGCCACCTCTAGTTCAACTGAACAGAGGATCAGATCTTTCTGTGTGACTAGACTGGTTCTGCATGCCTGAGATGCAGAAGCTGGATTTAAATATTTTAGCCCAAGGCACATAAACTGACAGATACTTGTTTTCAAATAATGAAGGGCCTAAATATTTTGAGACTTAAAAATTACTGAATAAAAAAACCCCTAACAATTCAAATTAATCCTTTTGTGTTAGCAGTGCCTTTTGTAATAAGTAAATCTGATGTTTGCTACTAATTAAGCTATCCTGGTACTGCAAACAAAGAGAAAGATATTATAGTTACCATTCAAGATGTTCCCTAAGTTCTAGCTGAAAATATATATTTAAAAGTCTAAATGTCTTCCAATGCTATTATTTCAATTTCACGTTGACATTAAACCACTGGTTTTGAATGTTGTTTTTCTGACTGTTGAAATTGCCCTCAATGTACTCGCTGAGTGATAAAAAAGCAAATCATCCCATCCCAATATTTTTGAGGCAGTTCTTTGTGTTGACACAGCTATAATTGTAAAAGCCTGACTGAGCCCCATTAAGCCAGTATCACTTCACGAGTAGCAATAATATAAAAATCAGATTTTCATAAATTACATGGAACCTGTGAGGTCAGTAACAAGCAATTCTGATCACCTGATTGTACTAGTTATGGAAATGATGCTTTGCATCTAATTAAAAGTACTCTTTCCATGTCTGATGCATTCACTCACTTCTTTTGGTGCTTGCATTGAAAGATGAAGTCAACTTCATCTTTTAGTGCCAAATACAGGGAGAACAGGAAACAGCGTTTGCAGAAGAAGGTAAAAGAAAGGCCCCAAAATTGTATTTATGTGCCCCTTAGGTAATATCTTCTGACTGAAGAAAGTTTTAATTGTTAAATTTGAGATTTGTCCAATTCAGATTTAAGCAGCAATAGTAAGATATCTCCATTCCACTGGCTAAGTTTCTCAAAAAAGTATGGAAGATAAATATTATTTCTTCTGCTTGTATTCTGGCAGTGAAATGCAAGTTAAGCTAGTAGGTGGCTTTCTGACACACAGATGATTAAAATAATATTAAAAAGTCCAGAATTCTGCCAGAAGATAAACTATACAGTCTCAGAAAAATACTTCATACTTCCTAAGTGCAACTTGAAAATAATAGAATAGTACTTTTATGTTAAGAAAAGAGAAGACCAAGCTTACTGAACATACACAATATTCTATCTGCTTCTACCTTGTTTGCTGCTACACTTAGGGTGTGTACTCAGAATCATTTATGTTGGAAAAGACCTTTAAAATCATCAACTCCAACTATTAACCCAGCGCAGCCAATTCCACCACTAAACCATGTCCCTCAGTCCCACAACTACATGGCTTAATACCTCCAGGGATGGTGACTCAGCCTTGTCCAGTGCTTGACAACCCTTTCAGTGCAGAAAGTTTTCATATTGCCTAATCTAAACCTGCCCTGGTGCACCTTCAGGTTGTTTCCCCTTGTCCTGACACGACTTGGGAGAAGGGACCAATCTTCACCTGCCTGCAACCTCATCTCAGGCGGTTGTAGAGGGCTATAAGGTCCCCCCTGAGCCTCCTTTTCTCCAGACTTAACAATCCCAGCTCCCTCAGCCTCCCCCGGTGCTCCAGAGCACTGTTCACCAGCTTTGTGGCCTTTGTTGCGGAAGTATTACTATCTACTAGCATTTTCATCCCTGGAAGTCACTGATATTTCTTTGGGTGTAGGTAACTTGTGTACAATATGGAAGAAACAGTTTATAAGATATAGAGAATGTGCTCATTATGGAGATATTGAAGGAAATACTGATGGAAGCCCAGTTTTCTGAAATACCTGATTTACAAACTGTCTTATTTGCAAGACAACACCTATGAGGAAGGCTTCGAGCTCCTGCAGCCTTTCCAGGACCAACCAATTACTTGTCTATAGCAGCTGAGTCTTGCATCTTGTCCTGGTACCAGTTTCACTTAATCTGGTGTAAAGAGCAAGAACGTGTGAAATAACTCAAGCCTCTTTCCTAGACACGTTTCCTATTGCCTTCCAGCCTTAGAATCTTCCACAAAAGTGGAATCATGACTGATTTTGTTTTCCCCTGGGAAAACAGTCACGATATATGCAAATTTTTCTTTTCAGTCTTTGACTACATGCTATTTTCTTGCTGCTAGCCCTCTCCCTTTTTCTTGAGTTTTTGGCTTTGTCCACATTATTATTCATTAGTCCCTATCTGTTCTTAATTATGAAGTACAAAGCTTCTTGTCATTCTTTAAAGTTATTTTTTAAATTGAATTATCCCACAACCCTCATCCTTTTCTTGCAAATGTAAAAAATTTTGATGAGAAAATTATCCCTTTTTGATCCTTCAAAGAGAAATCTTTAAAGCTCTGAGGTACTTCACACTCCTAATCACACTCTGAAAAATTAAAAGGTAACTAATGTGACTGGAGCTCACTTTATTACAAACCACAGTCATCACATTGGCAAAGATGAGGAAAAAAATCAGTAGATTTTTCACATGGCACCGTGAGGGCCTAATTTAGGTGATGGAAACTTCGTGAAAATCTCTTTGTGCTGTTAAAATTAAGAGCAGACGTGAATTATTACAATTGCTCAGTATAACTTAATAGATGGAAACTTGGTAAGCTGCTGTAATTTGGTTGCTCTGAAGTTCTGTGGTCATACCACAAATTTCTTCATGCTTCATACCATGGATTTCTTCATACCCCCACGTACAGCACAGCTTGCTGCAGCCCGCCTGAGAACTGGGACAAGTGTGCTAGCTAGGAGTTGGATCCACTATAATAAGATTATCCCAGAGCTATACAGACCTCAGCAAGCGGCTATTTTAAGCAGGGAATAACAGAGAACAAGAGCAAACGGCCACAAAATATGTCCAGCTGTCTCCATTTCTGGAATTCCAGGGTGGACAGTGTTGCTGTGGTGTGCTTTCTGTCAGCCTCAGGTAGGACACATCCCTTTCTTCTCCCTTCACCCTCTGCTTTCTCTTCTTTTTGACAACTTTAATAGTTTAATGAATATTTTAGAGTATAAGCTTTAATCCTAAACTTGGCTTGGAAAACACAAACCGTAAGCCTACTGGCAAGAAGCAGTGAGTTATTTCCAACATAATTGTTTCCACAGGATACCACCTGGTATGTATTTGCTCCACTTTAATAGTCTCCAGTGGTTTAATGTGATATATTCAAATCAAAACACTAAGCCGAAGTGCATACAACACTTAAAAAATATATTCAGAATAATGCACAGCACTTTTTCTATCTTTCAACAACTACTTGATTTCTTATTCAGTGCTACCAGCTCACCACTGGATATGTGCTAGTGCACTGCTCTTGGAGCGGACTCTCCTGGCTCTCTCAAGCACTTCATCAGCTGCATGTAGAGGAAATGAAACCTCTACCCCTTTCTTTTATCCTTGGGCATGACTTTCTCCTTCCACTATAGACATTGTCAAAGATGGGTTGAGAGGATTTGAGAAGAGAGTCTACAGTTTTCTATTCTTCATGTTGATAGTTGAGTGTGGTTTTGTTCTGTGAATGCATGCCTTATGCCTTATGTTGGAGTGCCTTCAGCATCAACCTAAAGCCAGAATCAGAATAAACATGTCTGCTTCCAGATGCAAAAAGATCTTCAAAAACTTTCACAAACAGTCCTGCGAGGAAAACTAAGTTATTATTGCCTATTTCTTTATTGAATAAATGTGGTTAACATCTTAAAAGAGTTTTCCATTAAAGTGACATTTTGTGACAAGCCAAGAACTAGGACATAATCTTTAAGTCTGTCTGACTAACACTTGGAGATGGAGTACTTCCCTCTGCTCTACTGGTGCACTGTTATTTATTTTTCTGTGATGGGATATTATGATCATATATATTATAAATCTTTCCTGAGGGAGATTTCAGTGACTTATAAGAGTTTATCTGGTCAAACTACTCATCTGCAGTCAACAATACAAATATGAAGTGATTATTTTGAAAAGCAATAACAAGTAAGTTAAGTACTTTTTAAATGTATCAAGAAAGAAGATAAAAGTATCGTGAATTAGTTTAAGGATTTTAACCAAAAATCAGTGAGAAGGCTTGGAATAAACTTCTACTTTCAGCATCTCAGATGTAGAGAAATTAAAAGTCATTGTTATAAAGTCCTAAATTCTCTAGACTTGGATTTATTTTATGTACTGTTGATTGGATATCAGAGTTGGTCCCTACTGAATATTCTTGTAAAGGATTTCAAAATAACTGAAATAAATTGTCACAAAATTTTAGTGAAGTAACATTATTGTGTAGCTCTTTCCACTTCCCTTTCTCTCCTTTTCACCTTCCTTTTGGATCAGTGTATGTAAGAGAAAGATTACAGTATAGAAAGAGGTTTTAGTAAAATTAAAATATGTAGAACTTTATATCCTTCTCCTGTAACCTTCATATTGACTTGAAAGGGACAGAATAGACTCTTCACAGTGCACTAGTTTGGGGCTTTAGTGAGCATCACAAGAGGTCACTTCTATGAATAGCATCAAAAGCCACAAGCATCTAAAACTGAATTTGGTGAAAAGATTTAAAAATTATTTAAGTTATTCTGATTTAATGACAATTTGACCAGACACAATGGTCAAGGTTTTTGGCTTTATAATCACGATCATCAGTGATATTTAGCACTGATACCAGTAGCAATTATTGCTCCTGTCCCATTTGGACAGCCAGATCCTTTTAAAATGTAGCTTCCTTAGCTGATTTTTTTAAGCATTGTAATAGTCTTGTACAATAAAAGTGCAATAAGGAAGGAGCAGAAGAGGTTACAGAGGTTTCCCCATGTGTCTGTCTATCCGAACCACCAGGGGGGACTAATTCCTCATCTATATCTTTACTGCAGCAAGTGTCTGAAAAAAACACCTATGCTTGAACCAGGTCTAGAAAGTCACTGAGTTCAGCAGAGAGGTTGTCTTCGTTTATATTAAGAGAGCTTTTATCTAAAATCTTGTAAATTTGCAGTGCTCTTTCCAGTCTGTGCAGCAATGCCAGCACAAGTCTGGCCACAGAGGGACGCACGTTCAGCTGCGTAATCGTATGTATCGGTAGGGTACGGTCAGTGCCATCTCATGACTTCTCCAGACTGGCCTGTGACTTGTGCTAAATCTACTGGACTGACAGAAGACTCAGCAGAGAGCCTGGTTTGGCTTCTTACTGCTTAAACTCACTCCATACCAGTGACCATGGCTTTGTGATTGAAAGGAATATTTTTTTGACTGTACGTGCACAAGGCATCTCTTCTTTAGTGGCTGCTTAATCACTCCTTTGTGGCTGTCTCACTACTCCATTTCTTTTTTTCCAGCTATTACAGCCTTCCTGATTTATTTCAACTTCACTGCATATTTTACTATTTTTAAGCAAGATTTGGCCATCTTGAAAAAAAACTGTGTTATTGCTATGATCACAAAGGGTTAATATGTTTTATAGTATCCTGTTAAACAACAACAAAAATCTGTGTGTGAAGTACGTACTCTGGAGATCTGTCAGGAAAGTTGTATAATTTTGAATTTCTACTTAAAAGCCGAATGCTAGAAGTTCCTTTTAATTTTGAACTCTGTCAGGCTACTGGGATTCTTCTTGTGGTCTATAGAAAGATTTGGAAATACTGAGGAGAATTCTCTAGCCACATTAATTTTTCAATTTTTTATTTTGTGAATTATTACAGGTATGAACTCATTAGTTGGTGCTTTCAGGCACTTGTAATTGAATTCTCACCTTCCTTAACTAGTCTGGGAACTCTGCCCATCTTCTGGGCGCAATCAGTCATAGTTTTGTGCGTGTCATTATTCTGAAATTATCTTTTGTGTTACATGCTCAGACTTCTGAAAACCAATTTCCTAATATTTTACTATTTTACGTTTTTAATATGTAAAGTATTACTCTGGTATACACAGAATTTGTGAGAATAAAAGCTTTTAGACACTGTGATGGGAAGTGGGAAGAGTCAGAACAATTGATTAAGTTATATTTGTTGTAATTTTTATTGAGTTTCCTGCTTAACACAAACTCAAATACCTGTGTATTTTATATACTGCTTCTTTTTTTTAAAAAAAAACCCTAGACAATTCCTGATCTAAGAGGAGCCTGCAGATATACATACAAATCAAAAAGGTAGCTTGTCAGAAATAATTTAATTTCTGTAAGTCATTCTCCCATAAATTCAGTAGGTTTCTATATTTTATTATAGTGAGAAAGAAAATTTGTTTCCTGTCAGTTAGATGGTGATTGTGCTCTCTTGATGAGGTATTAGCCTTTATTTGATCTGTTTCTGTAGCTGGGACTAGCAGCGTTGCCAGGTTTGTGCAGTAAGTGCTGACCCAGTTTGGTCAACATAATTGATATAACAGATACAGGCAAAATATGTTATTCTTTGTGTAATGCACTAACAGACAGAAATAAGGGGATGTATCTAAAGTGCTTTAAGAGTTTTTGTTTCGGTGTCTCAAACTTGAGTATCAAAATCTGCAACCTGGAACGTTTTCAGCATCCCAGGATAAAATCGGGTTGTAACCTATCTTCAGTTGTGACAGGTAGATTCTGTGTTCTTATTTGAAACATCCCAATCCAAATTTATTGCTTTTGTTAGTCATTGACTAATATTTGGGGTCCACCTCGACCCAGCCTTTGCATGGCTCTGTGCTGTTGGGCAAACCATACAATGCTGCTTCTCCAACAGAGACTGTGGGGAAGTCTGGGAGAAGGTCGCAGAGAGACTCTGGTAGGCAATTGTGGGAATTATCAGTTGTAATTTTATGGATTTTTAAGTTTTCTCTCTCTAAGAAAAATAACTGTGATAGATAGAGCTTTGAAGGTGGTAGCTGTCATCATGCAAGACATCAGTGGTTCTACTCAATAACATGTCAGATGGTTATGTTCAGCTCCATTTGGAAATATATCATCTAATTACAAATTTCTAGTGTGTTCTTAAAGCACAGTGAGCTTTGTGAGAAATTATTATGAAAGCTTGTGAGAGTTACTGACTACATATTGGTAAAAGAGTGGTCTCGATTTTCATCAATTTTTCTTTTCTTTAATAGGTACAGGAAACTCTGTGTTTGAATTTATGCCTTTAAAAATGTTACACCTGATGACTCAACTATACTTGCCTTTTACATACTTCTGGTAATCGTGTTTTTATTTCCGTTCCCCTTTTCACACAATTTTCTCTTTCGCTTTTCACCCGTGGCTTGAGCTGCGTTGTCTGGGGAAAATATAGCAACAAAAGCAGAAATTCTTTTTCTTCATAAAATTTATTGTGATGATAGTTGATGGTGCTGCAGTAGGATTAATTAAGATTGCAGAGAATTTGAAAAAATATCTGAACTTTCCCTGAAGACATGTGACTGAGGATGACTGTGCTGAATTTTGTTCCTCTTTCCTCAAAACAGAGTTTTATTCTGTTAGATACTGAGCAAAAAAAAGTGATTATGTTTGGACTTATTTTTTTCACTTTATTCACCTCTGGAGTTGGTGAATTTCTTTGTATGTCATCAGATCTTGAAATGTCGTATACTTTTTGTGGTAAGTAAAATATAGTTAATTCTTTTTCTAAGTTTGCATGATAATTACTGTAGACTGAGGAAGTGCAAATTTTCTTTCAAATTTCTTTCTTTGATGAATACAGAAAAATACAAAAAAGTTCAGCTGAAGTCTATTTCTGTTATTAATTACCATATAACAGGAATTATACTTCATAGGCATAAATATTACCACCATGCTGGTTCTAGCAACTAAGACAGAATTTTATCCTCAAGTAAAGCAGGCATATTTTGGTTCAGGAAATATTAGAAGATAATGAATTTAAACTTATTTTGCAATTACTCTATTGTATAAATTATGCAAATTGAGTTAACAAATATATTACAATTAAAAGGTTGAAGTATATGTAAAAGAGGAGGGAATGTGATATTCTGCTTTTCTGGGGTATCAGGTTTTGGGACAGCATAGTGTGTACGTTCTTGCCATGTCTGTGTCATGGGCTGATATTTTGCATATTCTAAAAATGCTAGGTGGTCACTCATAGAGCAAATATACTCAAAGGTTCATTTACCTTATCCTAGAAAATATACTGGTACATTAAAAACATTTTTAACTCTTGTCAGCAGGTTTATATAGGTTCCATGGTTAGCATAAGCTGGGATATTTTCAGCAGAGGACCATGCTGGTTTAATGCTACTGAAGATTTTGTGTATCATCAAAAGACAAATAAAGGCATTTTTGCCTGGGTTTTGTGTGCAAAATATCATCAACCAAAAAAATTGAGTTTTCTTGTTACTTAAAGAGATATTATTTTGGTTTTGCCCTCTAAGCATATAAATAATTAATAATAACATTTAAAATACATGTTTAGTATTTACTACAAATATTAGACAATTTTATATATTGTCTAATATTTTTAATATTATCTAAGACATATATATTGTATATACCTTATATTGAATGCATTTTAAAATGTGTGTTTGTTGTGAGTGGGTAAATACATATATTTTTATTATTTTCATGGAGAAGCCTATTCACACTATCAATTTGAAATATTGTTTTCCTATAGATTCTACAGCTCATGCTTTCATGTTTAATATGACACCTTGCAGCGTCATGAAAACAAACATCTGGAAGGCTACTGTTAACTGGATTCCAAGTGAGTCTCTCTTAACTAGACAATTATAATCTGGAAATGCAGAAAACCAAGTACAAGTGGAAAGCTGGCACTTCATCCAAAATGCCAGATGATTTAGGAAATCGGTTTCTGTGACTGAAAATGGAATGGATAAACTTGGACAATGATGGACAGAAATTATGATCTATGAAAATAAGTGTATTTGAGTTTTACTTGTTGGAGCAGTTACTAGAGCCCTACACGGAGTCTGGCACTCTATGTGCACATCTGAGATGGTTTAGGTGTATGTGCATTTGTCTGGGAGAAGCAGACAAGCTTTGCCGCACACAAGCTCTTCTGGCCTGAAGAAGTCCCAAGTCTTTTCAAGGAGAATATCATTAGGCCATCCAAGTATGGCAGAACTTCTGTGAAGAATATGTGTGTTCCAGAGGCTGGAAATGGTACTAGATTTGTGTTTGAACCCAACTGTAATCTTTAAACCCAGTTTTAAGCTGGCAAGCTGAGTTAATGAAATGTTTATGAAATGATTGTATCAAAAACTTCACCTTCTGAATATAAACTCTGGAGGTGGAGTAGGTTTTCTTCCCTAGAAAGATACCTTTATGATGGCTATCAGCATTCAGGACATGCAACATGTGCCTAAAAGTAAAGCCTTCATCTGAGCATGTGTTTAAGTTAGCTGTGCTGTTATCTTTGCTGAAGAAATTAAAACAGATTTTGAAATTAGTCACTCAAATATTTTTTAGATTTTTTTTTTTAGAAAATTTTCTCTTTTTTTTTTTTTTCTCCTGAATGTAACAGTTTTCAAGATACAGATTTTTGCCAGTTTTGGGGGGAATCTTTAAAAAATATTGTATTTCAGAGAAAACTATTTTTTATCTCAGTGGCATGTCTGCATACGTGTTTTTTCTCCCTGCTAGATATCATGTCCTTACTTGCAATGTTTTAATTAGGAAGTGACATCACCTTTTTGAAGATTGTCTTCCATGTCTGGTACAACGGCGAAAGAGCGTTTAACTGGAAGCATCTCCTGTGCAGTGGAACTGACGATGAATACTCATTGTGTGAAATGCTGAAAGGAGGTCGGTGTGCCATCAGCCCATGCAAACAGATTTTTCTCTCCACAATCTAGGCCTTGCTTGGCAGGCAGCAGACTTCAGAGCAGCCAGTTCTCCAGTGCCAAAACCCCATTAAAAGAGAGAATGTCCAAAGCTTATGTTTTAACATCCTTGTACTGCAGTTTCCATCTCCATAAATGATAATTACTAATATCCTTCATCTCAGTATGACACTTATTATTAACATTTATAAAATGACATGAAAAGACAACATTTGACTGGACTGTACAGAAAACTTGAGAGGGACCACCGGCACTACTAATATCCAGAACACAGTTTATTTAGGGTTTTTTAAGAAATTCTCTCCACCGAGGTATAATGCTTTTTTTAATAGAGAAGAGTCAATCCTCTGGTAGGGGCTACCCAGCATAAATGTGACACAGGCTCAAATCCAGAGAATTCAGGCAGGATGTCAGACTTAAGGCCAAAAAGGACCTGTGAGGAGGTGAAAATACGCAGTCTATGTTTTTCTTTCTTTAAAAATCTATATCAGTTCTCTTCGGAGTTAACACAGTCAGATGTGTTTGGAGGAGATGTTGGAGGAGCACTGTGGTTAATTTCTATTTTCTAACGTTATTTTGACAAATACTCAGAGCTCTGAGAGAAGAACCAGGTGAGTGCTTTGTCAGTGAAAGAGTAAATGACATTGGCAACTGCTGCTGAGTTGCCAATACCATATTGCTTTGAAGTTATTTAGGCAGTCTGATTTATGACTTTATGGTTAAGTAACCATTTGTATTATAATTATCTCTGTTTTACAGAAACACTTGTAGAAGAATTTGACATTAAAGGTTTAAGAATACAATTTCTAAAGGTACTTTCTGACATTTTATATAAAGAAATAATAATAGTAAAATTACATACTTACAGGTGTATATTTTCTGAAAAGACACATTCACCCAAACTGTAGAAAACAGAAGAGGAAGTGTCAGAACACTTTCTCATGTTTGAAGTGATGAGTCTAAAATGGTAGCATCCCTGAAATGCTGGATGTCCTTAGGTTATTATTTCTCTATTATTCCTCCCTTATTTTATAGAAGAAAAGACCAAAGAAATCAGTTAATTTCACCTTAGAAATCAGTTAATGTCACCTTAATAATTCCATTTTAATTGGTAAATTGTTTTCCTTTTACCTGTTTGAGTAAATCCATTCATATTTTTTCTGCCCATTTTGTTCTTTATTTTACATTCTCTTCACATGCTGGTCTGTTGCTCCCTGAAACCATTTTTGAAGATTTGAAAAGGGATAACAATATCCAAAAGTAAAAGCAGTACTCCAGTGTTAAACCGAGAGCAGCATCAGTCATCAGGTTGACCCAGTCTCTTACAACACCTACCCCATCAGCTGCCTGAGCCTTTCCAAACCCTATTAATCCCTACAAATGTCACTAAGGAGCTCCTACTGATACAAAATCTCCAGACTCCCCTTATCCCAAAGCCCATGGGCCTCTAACAGTGTTGGACTCTATCCAGCCCAACACCTCTTGTAACCCCAGAGCTGGTAGTGGAGAGGAACATCCCCTGCCATGAGCAGTCCTCCAATAGATGAAGTGCTTATGGCAGACCTGACACTTCCCCATAGGACTCTGCTAGACCAGAGACTGCTGTTCCTCTGTACTCTGGTCATAAGAAGAAAGTTGAGAACTATTTTTTTTTTATGTATACTCATATATCTGACTATACTCATGAGAACAGTCCATGATGGGAATGTCTTTTTCAGTCCTAACAGAAATCATTAGAACCATTCCAAGAAGCTACTTAGACAAGAGTGGGCAACACTATGCACTAATTTTCTTGTTTTTTTCTTGCTTGATTTAGGGCAATTATAATATTATTATACACGGATTCTCTGATGATTCTGAGAATAATATGGTCATATGCTTGAATTTCACCATGATAGTAAAACAAGATGTTTACTGAGTGCGACAAACTTTTCAAATAATTCAAGAACACTGAGGTAACTTCTGCAAGCAACTGGAATCCAAGCTGCGAAGTAATAAGCAAACTAAATTTCCTGAGGTGGAATACATCTTGTGCTGTCTGGAAAGCTATATGATATATAATCTTACTCGTTTATAGAACTACTGTAATCAGATGCTCAACCAACGTGCACAAAATCTCCGGGTATCAGGCATTCTGATTAATCCACAGAATAACCCTGACTGGATGGCAGGCTGAGGACTGCATTTTGGTGCTGTGCCTTGAGTTATGATAAAGTCAAGTTCTTCAGACTGAGGTAAACTAATCACAAAGTTTGGAAGTTTTGAAGTGCAAGAATCAGAAGTTCATCAGTACTCAATTTAAAACACAGCAATTGAATTTTGGAACCCTGCCATAAGTTGTTGGGTTTTTTCCTTTGAACAATAAAACTTTTTTGTTCAATCAATTTGAGAAATGTTTTTCATTCTCCTGTTTTCTGATTAACTTTGGATGTTTCCTAATGTTCTGCTCTTTTTATACCAAGCTAAAACAGAGGAGTAACAATTTGTTATGTGGTTCTAGCTGATGTGAGTAACATCCAAAGTGGAACGTTTCCAGTTGCACTGATACACTACTGCTGAGTTTAGCCATCCAGAGCCCTGAACTGCAACCTCATAGAATGTTTTTAGCTCTTGCTCAGAGTCCAAGGGGCAGAGACTATATGAGCTGTTTCCTTCAGATGCAGGAGGATGGTGTCACCCAACAGGTTGATCTGTTCCTCATTTATTCCTCAAAAGCATGTCTAAAGCTTTTGCTGTGGCTTTTGCCCCTTGGGAAGCCCAACAGTGAGTATCCACCTGCCCTCTCTGCTGCACCTCCACACTCAAGACCTTGGGTAAGACTTTGGTGGAGTGTGAGATTTGGTTCTCAGCAATAATACTGTCCTCTTCATCCTCAGCCCCCAGCCAGTGGTTGCTTAGTAGGTTCAGAGACTTTTCCCCAACTAATAGGACATTGTTGAAGTTGCACTTCGTGCTGGCTGCTAGTTTGTGCTGTGTGTAGCAGATTGCTTCCAAGTGCCTGAAAAAAATCAAAAACCAGAACAAACCAACACTCGTTCAGTCCACTAAATATCAAGCATAAAAATTAGCAGAAGTGAAGCTTTTAATCTCATTTTACACATAAGGAAAGATGTTTTTCAAATTTCGTATGAGAAAACTCAACAAACCCCCCCACATCCAAGTATGCAGATACTCCATTTAAAACTTGGTTTTAGTATAGCTAGTTTGGCTAAATAAAGCAAAATCATCAAGAGTCTATAAAAATAGAAGTAGAATTTCATCTTGACTGGAGACAAGAAGCTGTGATTACATCCAAGTGGTGATGGCAAAGCATCTGTGCTTGCCTTCAGTCCACAGACCGTTGCAGGAGTAGTCCATGATGGAGTGCCGTAGCAGCTTCTGCTTACATTTGAGCTAATTTACTAGAGTTGTGATAAATTTTTTCTTAATCTGAAATATCAATCAAAAAGCAGCCAGAGAACATGATAAGCAATACCTATTTTTCTTCTTTTTGAAATAGTAATACTGGTTAGGAAACAATCTTACCTTATGATGTCCCTTTGTACACATCTCACATCATTCAGCGACTACAGGGTGAAGTCTCAAAACCATTTTTAATGACAAAGTAATCGGAAATTTTTGCTGGCCTGAATTATTCAGGATATAAGAAGAAATGTTTTGTTTATTAAGCAGCAAAGTACCACAGGTGGGAGAGACTAACAGCTCCTGAAGATCAAACACATCACATACTCTTACAGATATTACAGAAAATTTACAGTATATGTAAAAGTATAAATAGAACTTCTGTCTCTAAATAGAGACATTTACAGATAAACATTAAGCATTCAGTATCTTTCATAGCAGACTTTTATAGTGTAGATCTTCAGCTGAAGGATTATGATTGCACATGCCAGCAGATAGGATTGCAAGGCAAAGCACAGGAGCCACACTTTATAAAGCAAAGACCTTTCAAAAGTCCCAAGGTTTCTCCTGTGTACAATCAAAGTATCCACTTATTGCAGCACTGGTGGCTGCTGCACCACATTCCTCCATGGATAAGAGGAGGCAGATTTTGGAAGATGTGAGATCACCCAAACAGCTTACCCTAAAATCGCCGTGATATTGTAAGGATGAAGGGCAGAGCTGAAGGCAGAACTTTTCTCTGCATGTCAGGTTCCCAGGACAGAGCTGTGAGAAGGCTTTCCTTCCTCCCTTCTGCTGTTGTCCAGAGTTGACAAGAGTTATCACTTTATGTTCCTCTCCAAACTTTCCTGAGCCCATATTCAGGGCTCTACAGCAGAGAGGACTCTATTTAGGATGAGGTGAATTACTCAGACCCTGTAAAGACTAATCTGAATGTTTCCCTTTTTTTTCACTTTATTGGCTAGTAAACTTTGATTAATTTTTTTCTTCTTCTTTTTCTGCCTCTGTCCAGAGTTGGAATGATGTGAATACTGTGAAGTAAAACATTGAGTATTTCTTTCTTGAAATATTCAGTGAGACCTACGTGCCTTGAGATTTCTGTGTTTTGCCAGGAGTTCCAGGGAGCAGTGCAAAGACCCTCCCGTGCAAACTGAAGTAAATCAAAGAAGGCCTTATATTTGACATACTTGTCTGAAAATAATATCTAAAGCTTTCGCAAATATCTCTTTTTGTCTCCCTCATTACTGTTGTTTTTAAGCAGCTGTCAGGATTTGCTGCAGATGGGAAAATAGCTTTTCTTCACCCCCTCACCCTCTGTCGCCAAATATGTAATTATCAGAAGAAGCAGTTCCTGTACAATGTGGTTTCCAATAAGAATGCACACTTTTTGAGCTGTTATTGCAGTTTCATTTGATAAAAGCAGTAAAGCATACATAATTTCAGATCAGAGAAGTCCTGCTGACCGCAATAATGTGTACATTTGATGGTTGAAATTTTAACATCATTTGAGATTGACACAGAAAGAAAATTCCATGTAATTCAGGTATTACAACAGCATATCTTGTGTTCAGGGATGTACTGGAAGGCATAAGCAATCCTTCAGTCACCAGTCAGCTTGGCTAGCAAAAAGCACACATACTCATACAAATAAACTATGTGGTGCCTGCAGCAAGAAGAAGTTGGACTTGATGATGCAGGACGTGTGTCCTGATCTGCATTACAGGCATCAAAAGAGAAACATAGCAGCATTAATCCCTTTTGCATGATTTTGTTCTTGGGCAAAAATGCTAGCAATTGCCTTGGAAGGGTCTATGTAACATATTATGCTGAATGACTTCAGCTGCTTCATTCTGCCTGCGTGTCCTTGCCAGCACAAGTGAGTTCAGGGGCAGCAGATGGGGTAGTGACATTTCTAATGGAAGAGATAGAGATGGAGGGAAGGAAGGGAGGGGGATTCCTGCCTGCAGAGCTTAGGGGAGAGAGGAGAGGAAAAAGGAAATTTGGAAAGTCTTATTGCTGGCAATAGAAATTACTGGACTTTGGAAATCCCGGATAATAGTCAGTGTGCACATGTACTTGTCTTGTGGATCCCAGGCATCCTTGTAGATTCCTTGGTGCATGGCTGCTGTAGACATGTATGTTCATAACCTCTTTTCTTCAAGATTTTTTTTACTACTGGCAAAGAGAGAACTTTTATATATGTATATAATATATATATATTTAATATATATACGTGCATACATGTATTTGGCCAGGTAGTTTATACAGCTTCCCAAACTTTCTGTCTGGAAAAAAAACCAAAACAACAAACCCGCAATTTTTTTTCTTTGGGCTTTAGCCTAAACATCTACCTTAGCTACAAGTGTTGTGTTTTTAAACTTAAATTTCTTGCTAATATAAGTTCTTATGGCCATAACTAAGGAAGCAAAACTTTTAATAGCAAGCTTGGCTCTTTGCTCACAGTAGGGAATGGTCACTCATTCTATGTATTAAGGTTCCTGTCCCCCCATTTCCCTGTGCTGCACAAAACCTTTGAGTACTACAGAGTAGATGATATTTTTTTCTTAACTTTTGACTTCTGCTAACTAAGTACATCCACTGTGTGTTTTGTTCTCTGAGAGGTTTGGCATCTCCTGAAGAAGTACCTCCATACTGATTATGAAGTTGGTTTAGTTCTTATATACATTCTGTTCAGCCAATTTCATTTAGATTTTTCACTGTATTACCCATAATTTTTGTATTTTTAATATAGCAATGTAGTTTAACAATTTCAGTAATGCAAATTAAGATAAAAAACAACAATCACACAAGCCCTACAATAAGTAAATACAGAAAAGCAAAATTTTAGCATTAGTCCTCTGAAAGCAATAGAATTAAAAAGTCTGCCCTTCACTTATGAGATGCATAAAGGGAAAAATAATAGAACAAAACATAGTGCATATGTTGTTCACTTTGACTTTGAATTAATTTGACCCTATTTTAGAATGATGTGGCTTTATTTCACATCTGAAAATCAGCTGAACAGACTGATATTTATCTTTTCTAATCATATATCACATTGAAGCAATCTGCTCTATGTCGGTGCATATTGCATGGAGTAGAATTTTCTTTATATCTTTAAAGTAGTAAAGATGCTTAAAAGCACAGACATAACGTAGATAGAATAAGGAACATCATTAATGAAAGTTTCACAGATGACTGCCAGCAAATAGACCGTCAGCAGCAGTATTCCTTTTTGATTCCCTAAGCTACCTTCCAGTGACTCTGACTGCTAGTTATACAGCTTCTCCAATCTGTAAAAGCTTTGATGATTTTAATATTCTAATAAAGGAGGAAAGGGTATGCTAAAGAAAATCTAAAGTAATAGCTTATCTAGAAAAATCCAAAATATTAAAATGAAGAAACAGTATTGTCAGATGAGTAATAAGGACAAAAAAAGTGGTTGTGGGAAATAAATAATTTTGATAGCTGCAGAGTGTTGTGTATTTGTTTTGACTAAATAACTTAAAAATAGTAGGCTTGAATTCATTTAAATTTGAGACACTTCAGCAAATAAGAAATATTTTTCTGCTTTTTTGTTTTTGACAAATAGGCATTTTTCGAGCAAAGACCATTGTGTCACAAAATCACCATGATTTTGCTGATAAGCCAGGAGTCAAGCTCTGGTAGTTGTACTCATATTAGTATCTACTTGACTATTTGAATTGTCCTTTTGGAAAGAGATGCACAGGCCAGTTCTAAATGACTTAAATGCCTTTTTCTGGAACTGATATGTAAAGGGCAACATTACAACTTTGCAAACAGTACAACAGGAAGCAAGTTGTTGGGAGGAGCAGATCAAACCACATGTTGTAACTTTGTAAATTATAATTTTCTTTTGGTACTTCTGGTTTTATAAAAGGTAAATGCTATAACAAACAGAACAAATAAACAGACTGATATGCCTCCTCCCTATGCAACTTTAGGAAAGTATGGATAGGGTAACCAACATTTAGAATGGAGGAGAATAGAATAGAATAGAATAGAATAGAATAGAATAGAATAGAATAGAATAGAATAGAATAGAATAGAATAGAATAGAATAGAATAGAATAGAATAGAATAGAATAGAATAGAATAGAATAGAATAGAATAGAATAGAATAGTTCAGCTGAAAGGAACCTCAGTGATCTCATCCAACTGCCTGACCACTTCAGGGTTGACCAAAAATTAAAGCATAATTTAATGGCATCCTGGACCTGCTGTGCCAACTTCTGATAAACTCTACTAGGGGTGTTGAGTGTCTCTGCATCTCATTGAAGCTGAGAGCTGGACATGCTCAGCAGTATATAATTCTATATATCCCAATTTAGCACAGTCATAATGCACACTATTTTATATAAATGTAGATGAGAACAGCACAGATGCTAAGTGATTTTAACTCATCATGTTACGTGTAGGTGAGTCTGTGATAAAATAAAGAAAAGGTATTTCCTTCCAGGATAGTGTTGGTTCTACAGCAAATGTTTTATTTGTTCAAGATGCTGAGCCTGGATGTCTGGAATGGGGAGCAACACAGGAGGAAATGTCTTTTTCTGGCTTCAGTGGAGGGGAAACACCCTGCAAAGTCTACAGTCATTGTCACTGCCATGATGGGAGCGGAAACACGGCTGCTCCCTGTTTTACTGTTTCTTCTTTGATGGGTACCACTAATCATTGTGATAGTCCACTTCTTCACCTAAAAATCACATCTGGGGAGAAAATGTGGAATAAAATGATAAATATGATTTCAGTTTTGAAAATGTGGAAGTAAATAAGGAAGAAAGTATAAGTGGTGTAAACAGTACCAAAAATATACAATAAAATCCAAGCTATTTGAAATATTTATAAAAAAATGTTGGAATATGCATGAGTCAATCACTAATATTAGGTTGATGCTGAGCCACGGAGGAAGCACGTAGTAGAGTGTGGGCAAGGATCCCTTGTCCACAGGAGGGTGATTGGTTTGTATGCTAATTGTGACCAAACCTGCCCTTTATTGCTTGAGCACCCCCTCAGCTTGGTGCCAAGCCTTTTGGGGAGAGGACTGACTTGGCTGCAGTGATTTGTCCTGTCACCAAGGTCAGAGACCTCCTATGCTGCATGTCCCACTGGCACACTGGAGGTGCCCCTGGGCTGCTCCTACAGTCACCAGCTTGGGTTTGGGCTCGATAACACCTCCCTCCTTCTCCCCTAGTCCCTGTTCACACTGAAGGAGGAAGAGGAGGCTATCTCTTCTGTAGGTATGGAAATGGAGAGTCATCAGGATCTAGCAACAACTGCAAGCACCTCTGCCTGTAATTCAGCATCAGCGTGAAAGTAAGGCTGGGAAATATTATTATCCAGAGAAAGCAAAGTGAACAGAATTTGTTGCCTTGGAGCAACTGTTTTTATCTCCAGCAGGGCTGCTTTGAATACTAAAGAAACTAATAGCGATCCAAATTAAAAACTGTGTCTAACAGTTATGTACCAGCCCAGTGTGCTTATGCTGCGAGAAAGCAAGAGAACAGAAAATGATTCAAAGCCCGGCTCCAAAAGTGAACAAGTTCATTAAGTTGTATGGTGGATGCTGCAATAAAGGTATTTTATAGAGCAAAGTGACTTCTGTGTTGGTATTCAGATGAAAGCTGTTGTTCTGGTGAAATCAGGAAATATGTCTTTTTAATGTAATTTAACAGGAAGCACTTTTGTGTGTATGTGCGTGTGTGTGTGTGTTGTGGGTTTTTTTTGTTGTTGCTGTGGTTAATACCGAGAATACTACTGTAAATATACCCTGCAATGACATGTCCATGAATATTATTTTTAGATGCAGCTTTGCCATTATTTTTATGGGCTTAGTATTAACTTAAAACATTTTTTCTTGCTTCTACTTCTATCCCCAGTTACCATGTCCGTATCAGCCACATGCCCTTATGCATTATTTCAGTTTTGCTTTTCAAGACAAGTTCCAGCTATTCCACATAAATATCTTCTTTGAATTTTATTTGACTACTAGGCTAAATTTATTCTGCATACAGCTTTTGTATATAATACATATGACCACAAAATGATAGTTCTTTTCATTACAGATGCTAAAAATGTTCATTCATAATGAAAAATAGAAATAAAGATATTAGCTGATTAAAGAAATATGTGAGTGTATGAGTATATACATGTGTACATAAAAGCTTTAGCAGTAGACATAGCAAAGGGGCTGGAGCTTTGTTTTAGCACTAGTTGATGCAGATCAAGCTCCTAGTTAGCCTGATGCAGTCACCTTGATGCAGGTTTTCCCTTCAATCTCCTCATTTGGGTCAGGGCTGCACCTACCTTTACATTGAGTTTATTGGTATGGAAACCATTTTTGTGCTAAAGACCCTCTTTAGGTCTTGCCATTTACTTTCTGTACAGATATGCATCTCATCCATAAAGATAAAAGGCCACTTGAATATTTTCTGAACTTCATGAAGAGCAGAAACAAAAAACCCTCACAAACTAATAAAAAATCAGAAACCCCAAACAGCCAAACAAACTAACAAAAAACAAAAAAACCACCCAAACACTGCTGACCTGGGAAAAATATACACAAGTTGTTTCTCTTTGCAAGCTGTACCTTGTGCTAAGATGTGTTAAGCAGCCACAGCTTAGAGTATTACAACATTCAGAGTACTGAAAAATCCAGTGATAAAATGAGACAGTTTATTTGAACGCGGATGCCAGAGGTTCTCAGAACTGGTTCCTGTCTCTGGTTTTATTGGTCATGGCCTGTTTGAAACTGAAGAAAGCACACTTTTTTCTATTGTTTTACAACTATTGGACAAATTCCACATGGTGAAAGTTGATACAAACACATTGACTTTATTCAGAGCCAAGAAGTCTTTGCAACAGTTACAGTGAGGCCATGTGACATGATGCAGTTTGGACAAGGTTTTTTAGGTCTTGAAAATTAATCTAAATTTACGTTTCTGCAGAAATTATTCAAATAGCTGTTCCATGGCATTAGGAATTTTAAATTCCTAGCTTTGAAATGTGACACTCCCCTGCTTGCTAATAGGCTGTGTAGTTGCTAATGAGCCAGTATGGGACCACAAAGACATTCCTGTTAGAGTTATAGAGTGTCTGTATGCCCCACACGATGAGAAGAAAACATTCCCATATTTTTCATTGAAGTTCCAAGAATAGCTAAATGTTTATTCAAAGACCCTGAAAAAAGAAGATCCATAAAACTCAAAACAGCAATTTTCTAAAGGTGATAACTTTAGTCTTGGGATGATAACTTTCTACTGCCACTGCTGTCAGTTGTGACTGTGAGTGGTCCTTCAGATTCACTGGTGTAGGCAACCTGTGCAACTGGGGGAACTGGGCTGCCAAGTGTGAGTCTGCTTTAGGATGTGACAGGAGAACTGAAAGGTGATGCTCTTGCTAGAGCTGAATTGTCCATTAATTCTCCTGCTGAGTCTTGAATAATGTTGTTTCACTGGAAACTAGGATGCATTGTAGAGAGAGCTGCAGAGTCTGGAGATCCCAATTTCATTTCCTGGGTGGTTGAACTGGGGAGACACCAATTTCAAGCACATTTGGCAGACCAGAAAGCTGGGAGACTATCCTGACCACACTACACCAGGCACAGCTCTGCCCCTGACTAGTTAGATAAAAGCATGTGTGATTGAGCCTCCTCGTAACAACAGACTAACACATAACCCAGCTGGACTGGACGTTTATTTAAATGTAGAGACTTCAGTAACTTGTAGTCCTTCCCAGCTTTTGTACGTGTGTCTTCTCTAGAGTAATCTCCGAAAAGCTTTCTTTTAACAAGTTTTACTTCTCCATAGGTCAGTGTTAAAACTGAATGCAATATTTATTCTAACCTGTGTGCCAAGAAATGAAGAATTCTAGGCTTGTGGGTTGCATGTGGTTTCAAATTTGGAGACAGTTCAGCAAGTAGGAAACCTGTAGCCTGCAAAATGTAAAGCAGCCTTTCACTGGAAATACTGTACAGCAGTGTTAGTGACAAAAATTTAAGTGTTTAATGATGAAGGTGTTGATGCTAGCAAAATATAACGAAGAGAGACAGTGGCTTATTTGACTTACCAGGTTAGCGCTTCATTTACAGAACATTGCCCTGTCTATTTAATAGCAGGCAGTGATGAGACTCCTGATTTTATATCTTACTGAAATGTTCTGCCTTTTTCTGGCTACTCAATGAAATGTGAATTTAACCCTGCCCTGAAGAATGAGGTTCCACACAATAATATTCTGTCATGACTTATGGATAAAAAGACTTGTTTAGGTTTATACACAGATGAGAGAAGGGTTTTCACTCGAATAGACTATTTGATGACTGATAAAAGCTTAAGGAAATAAGGAGAATGTAGTGAAATGTACAGCCTTAGGGTGAACTCAAATCCAGATTTCCCTGCCCAGCTGTTACCCGCTAGAGTAGCTTTGCAGCTCACGCAGGAGACACTAAGCTACTTCTGCAGGAAGGATCATTGGTACTATAAGGACTTTATTTGTCCTGAAGTAGTACAGATAGTGGTCACCTGTAGATTTTTTAGTAAAATAAAGGACTATATTGTCATGTTAAACAGTAAACAGATCTTAGGGAAGGAAAAGTTCTTTTGGGTACTCAGCAACTATACTATATCAAATCCATGGCACATGCCTCTGAAGGGTGGAAATTCATTGTGATTGGGGTTGAAATAGTGAGCAATTTGGGTAACGCTTGCCCTACACATACAGCATCAGAAGTTGCTTTAATCCTGTGGCAGAATGAAACAAATTCTTTGCTATGCAGCTGTGGTGGGTTGACCCCGGCTGGACACCAGGTGCCCACCAAAGCCACTCTATCACTCCCCTCCTCAGCTGGACAGGAGATAAAAGTTATAATGAAAGGCTTATGCGTTGAGATAAGCACAGGAAGAGATCACTCAGCAATTACAATCAAGGGCAAAACAGATAATTTGGGGTAAATTAATTTAATTTACTGCCAATCAAATTGGACTAAGGTAATAAGAAGTAAAAACTAAAAAATGCCTCTTAAAACGCCTAATGTCACTAAAGACCCATGGACAGCTTAACAGAGTGAACTTCATACCAGTGCTGGTGGGATACTGGCCTGCAACTTGGACTGAATGGGTCCCTTAGGGCCAACATGGGACACAATGTACTCTCAAATTGAGGAACTGTAAGCTTAAATCACCAAATATGAAATGGCTATTATTTGTCAAAAACAGATGACCACTGCTATCAAATATGATACTGGCTAGATTGTCAGAATTGCAACAGAAATAGAACAAACTGCTGAACATCATTGGTATGGGGTTTTTATGAGATATGCGCCATCTGCAAATACCGTATTGCATATTATGTTACATTCTATGATTGTTGTACTATTTTGTTTTTATTATTTTATTATTTTATTTTTATTATTTTATTTTATCATTAACATAATAATATCCTTTTATGCCTATGTTTATTGCATATCTTGCTGTGTTAAAGCATGCATCACCAGTTGTTATCTGATTTGGGCTTAAGCGAGTGCTCAAATCTTCCTGCTGCCCTCACGTCTGGTGAGGCAAGAGGACTAACAGTACCATGCCTTGCCTAGGCAGCAGCTTTGCTCAGAGTTTGGTCTATGGCAAGGGGCAAGAGTGACTGTTCACTCAGCTCTGGTTTTGCCCAGCACACAGCTGATGCCACATCCTGATGTGTGCTGGAGCAGCCATGGGGGCACAGGGAGAGCAATGTGCAGGCAGGGGACAGTGAGAGAAAGAGATAAGGGTGACTGCAGCCTGCTGTCTCCCTGCAGCTCCCATCTCCAGCAGAGGAACTGACTCTTGGTTTCTTCAGAATCTGCTAACCCATGAAAATGTATAGACTAACCTTCCAAGGTGGACGGTAAAAATACTCCAGGTTACCCAAAAAGCCTCCAGAGTGGCTCTGTCAGCAGCCAGAGTGGCACAGGGATGCCTGCAATGCAAGGGAGGCAGAAGGGTGAGCACACTCCTCACTGGCCAGCAGCTGCTTTGTCCATAGATGTGCGAGCTAGAGAGTTTGTGAGCTGGAGAATTTGTGAATTAATGAAGTGATGAATTAGAGAATTCATGTGTTACACTAGTCTGAACAAAGAGCATTGAGTCCCATTTGATTTTTTTTTTTAAACTTTATGAAGTCCTGATATAAAGTTTAATTGTTGAGTATATCATCATGTAAATGAGATATCTAAACAGTCCATGACATTTTGGTGTGGGGTGCAGGTAAAAAACTGTCAGAGGAAGAGAAAATCAACCTTTTCTTTCCTTCAACTGATGACTCTCTCTGATTACTAAAGACTATTCAGTTTAGTTGTGAGATCAATACACCATGCATAGCATTAGATACCTGTAAATCACTGGGGATTTAGACATTTCTTAGTGAACAATTCTATTTATTTTTATAGCAAGAGAGCTCAGTTCTGGCCTTTGAGGTTGAGAAAAATCTTTGCCATTACCTAAGCCAGACAAGTATTAAAGTTTGTCCTTTTTCTTTGTCTGTCACTATTTCTGTAGGTGTTAGGAGATCTGCCTTGAGACATGCCTTGATCCAGAAAGACTGGAGGTGAAATAAGGTTATTTGCATCTGTGCTTAAGAGGGTTTACTTTAGGCACAATTATTCAAATTCAGATGTTTAAACATTTACTCTCTCTCTTGTTTTAGCTTATGAAAATTATTCCTATCCGTAAAAGACTCTAATTCAAAGCTTTTAGCTTTTTATGAGGACTTCTGCTGCTGTAAGATTTTTCAGTCCATTCCTCCTTCCCTTTCCTACCGTTGTCCTTATCTAGGGAATTTTCGTCTGCAAAGGAGACTACAAAGCTTACAGCATGCCACACATATCTTACATGCTGTCCCGGGAGTCAGCTGCAGAGTCACCATTTCTGTCTGTTGTCCAGTCAATGAAAATAGATTCTCAGTCCTACAATTACGAGTCACAACATGAGTCCTGGCTGCCTTGCCAGAATTTTCTTGCTTTATATGAGCAAAAGGGTCTGGGTTTTCAAAGAAAAAGGCTACATCACTAGCTAATTACTGAGCCAAATATGCTAATTCTAAAGCCATTCAGTGAGTTTCAGTGGAAAACTTCCTTTCCTTTCTTAAAAGGAAATTCCACAATAATTCGGTGTTTGGTAAGAAGGCAAACTGTCTGAAAGTGTTCTGCAAAAGCTGCTTCCCAGCAATCTTACAGGCAGTGTTTGCACACTAGTAGGAGTCACTGACTAGCAATGACTCCACCGCAGTCCGTCAAACACTGTCAGTCAGCGGCTTTGATTGCTGGGGACTTCTCAAAGAAGTGACAAATGTTTCCCTTCACCTGATGCGGCTGATAAAACCAGCAATTACCGAAACATTACATCTTGCTGTGTAAGTCTCTTGTCTTCCGTGTGTGAGGCCAAGTGCCACTCTCGGAGAAAAAGAGCAGTTCACTTTGCTATGTCGGGATGTACAGGCATTTGTGTTCTAGTGTTGCAACTGTGTTTCCATCAGGACTGCCGCAGCAACGGGTTAAAAGTGTGATGTGAAGGGGAATTCAGGGAGCCAAAATTGCAAAAGGGATTAGTAGCCTTATTACTTAAGACTGGAGGTTTAATTCGAAGGCATGTTGAGCCTACACTTCTTTCATGTCTGACACCCTTATCTTGATCTTAATAGCATCACTGGTGAGGGCATGTGAATGTGGAATTCACCTGCATTTCCCTGTTACATTTTATTGCATGTTCCTTTAGAAATTCAGTAATTGTTTGGCAGAGAGCCTGGTAGCAAAACCAGACTATATAGTGAAAGGCTGGCTACTATATATGGGTTTTTTGCACGAGTAAGCAGCATATAAAACAAACAGCAATACATAGTCCAGTAAGAAAATGACAATTTTAATAGCAAACAAGTAGATAATGAAGGAAAAGCAATTCTGCAGGGAGGTGGTAAAGGTATAGAAACAAAACTTGCTGTGGGGTGGTCTTAAAGGTCTGTCTATTCGAGGCCTGACAGCCCTGCAGAAGCTGAAGCACATCTCTTTTGCTGACTCTGCCACGGGATGGTTATCTCTGACAGAGCAAGCCACTGAGGTCAGAAATCCTGGAATGGCTCAGGGAGACTTGTCAGGTTTCATTAGTCAATGTCCTTGCTTTTCTATTGCATGAATCCACCATGCAGGTCCATGGGAAGGGGCTAATGAAGGTCTTTAAGTTTCAATTAGCAGCCTGAACACAGAAAAGTGATCCATGGATACAGCAGTTCTCAGCTGCTTGCAAAAAAGAAATAGGGAAGTACTCCTTGTGGTCCCAGCGAGGTGTGGGGAAGATCTGTTCTGACATCTGATTTGTGTTGCTGCAAGCCATCCCTGCACAACCTTCCCTGTGGGCTGTGGTGACCTGAGGGTGTTCAGAGCTGTGGCTGTGTTTTTTCACAGCTTTAAGTGACAGTTCTTTGAGGTTTTGTGTTTTGTCCTGTTGCTAGTGTCACAAATAGTTTACATAATGGTCATCAGTGAGCAAGTAGGAAGTACAAAAGTGCAATTCATTATTCTCAGGAGAGATAGGATCATTTTGAGGCACCTTCCCAGGGCTCAGGAGGAGAAGATTCAATTTCCTTGGTCTGTCCAGAGCCCCTGTAAGAATAACTGCACCTGGGCTGTTTTACACACAGAAATCCTAGGAAAGTTATTGAGTATTTTTTCATGTCTTCCATGTCATTCCTACCAAAGCACCTCAAAGGGTTTATTTGTTTTACTTGCTTGGGTTTGTTGTTGCTTTTGGTTTTGTTTGTTTGTTTGTTTGTTGGTTTGGATTATTTTTTCCCCCAAATACGCAAATTTGAATGGTCTTACAGGAATATGACAGTCTAGGGCTAGAAAAATACAAAAGTACTGATGCAGAACTGTGCAGATCTGTTACATCAAAACGGTATCTCCTTCTGGACTTCAGCGGGGCAGAGAGTACTTGGTTTGCTTCTCCATTGCTTTTCTTTCCAGGCCTAGAGGGGCCCCAGCGAAAGTGGTAAGGGTTTGTGTGTCTCTACCCTCTTAATACAGACATACCCAAAGTGATTTGTCTAAAATTTCCATGGCACTGCAGTGGAGTGACCCCAAAGTACCCCACTTGCGCCCTCAACATTTTCTGCCCAGGCAAGAAGAAAAACATCGGTGATGACAGTGCATTCAGTTTCAAGTCCTGTGTTGGTGCCCTGGGGTCAGAAATGGGATACTGCTCTGCTCGTGGTAAGGGAGCACCTAGTAGAAAGCTGAAATAGTTTTTTTTCTTCAGCCTTCCCAGGTAGGAATGTGAGCTTGGATCTTACACTCAATCCCTTCTTCTCCATCCAGGCAGCTTCACAGTGGTATTTGTCACGCCTCAGGGTAACAGAGCAGCTTGTTTATCTGCTGCAACGAGCTCTGCTGAGTCTTCAGAGGAGTGGAATTACATTCTGGATGGTGGCTTGGGCTGCAGCCATGTTACCGAACAGTGGCTAAAATTTCCCCTGGTTGTTGCCCTCACTTTATCCCGCATCAGTGGGATCAATGCTAGGAGCAGTAACACAGACAAATCTGCAGAATATGTTGGCATTTTATCCACTGTGTCATCTTGCTGTCTTCAGCTGGATGACATGGGGCTGCAAATATTGTAAACCTGTGCTTGTGTTGCTATCCCTGTTGGTTCTCCTGGCAAAGCTTGGGTTCATTTTTCTTGTAATGGTGGGTAGGACAACAAACCCTTCTACTCCCATCCAGCAGCAGATGACTGCCTTTTATTCAAAATTAATCTTAAAAAAGAGATCAAACACTGTGTCTAGATTCCTCAGGGTTTTCAGGGCTTGGCTTTGAAAGCCAGTAAGGGAGATTGTCATGTTTCTGGTTTAATAGTAGCTGCAGCTTTTGCTGGCACAGCTCTGAGCAGGGTAGCTCAGCCTGAGGGCATGTGGGGTGAGGAACAGCTATAGAGACAGAGAGGGGCTGCCAACCTGCAGATAAGGATGTGGTGGATTTTAAGCCTTGTTTTCATAATGCAAGTTTGAAATCTTTTGTTTAGCCAGTTTTAGGGACAGGAAGTTGGGTTCACTGTCTGTAAATGTAATAACAACCTTGCGTGTGTGCTCTATGCTGTCCCTACGGTCTTTGGGAGGTTACAGTCTGATGTCCTGCCATTCATGCCATGCGTAATTTGTGTCATCAGGGGAATCATTTGGACAGAGAAAGAGATTTTAATTGGGAGAATAGAATTCCTTCAGGATATAAATGGCTATATATTGTCCCTTCTCAAAACTATAAAGAAGAGGATGTGGATTAAATATTTAATGTGAAATAAGAGATATTATTTAGATAAACAAAAATAGATGCTTTTCTGTTGGTGCATTGAAGCCAGTTCCTTTCCTAGAATTTGCAAATCCACACGTCTCTAACTCATACATGCACAAAACCCACCCCCTTGCTTTCAGTGAGTCCTCACAAGCCCCGAGACTTGCAAGAACGAGTCCTGGAAGTGGGAACACTGGGTGAGGACAGTTCCTTTCAGTCACTAGCCTACTGTAGAACAACTGCTGTGGACGCTAACTAAACTTTGTCCATTGCACTGTGGCCGTGAATTTTTAAAGGAGGTGCTAAAAAAAGACAGTAGGATGGAATATGATCCTGTATGCCTTGGAGATGGCAAGAGGGACTCAGGGGAACTAAAACATAAATAGAGCTTCTTTGCAGTTTAACTGGTCACAGTTAATGTGTCCGTACGATAAAAGGAGGTTGAAAAAGGGGAAGGAGGTATGCAAAGCTGATACGGATGGAAACCCTGTTACTTAGGCAATGTTATTCAAGAACAATTTATCTGTGAGAAAATATGACACTTGTAATGTAGCCAAGTCCTTTGCAAGCTGTAGAGGCAGCTGCACAGGCTTGCTTGAGGCACTGAGTATGCCATCTGAGCAAGTTACAAGGAAATCTCTATTTAAATGAAAAGGAAAAAAAAAAGTTGTTCATGAATATTAGGCACTCTGTGTCCTGCCAGAATGTTCTCTTTTCATATCAAGGGTCTGATTCTTCAGAAGAAGTACTTTCTTGTCCTCTTTCAAACTGCTGACCAATTCAGTGGAGAGAAGCAAAAATCACCTCTGAAACAGAGCTTTCTGGATTGTCCTGTATTTGAAAGACTCTTTCATGGATACATGGTGTGTGATTCAGCAACCAGCAGAATGAGATTCCTCTTGTCAAACTGCAGACATCTGCAATGTCTTAATCTGAACTGTCTGTCAACCCAACCTACAATAATCAATGGAGAGAAATAAGCAGCTATGTGAAACCGCTGCTTCTGAAGGGTTTTGGATATCAATGCAATAGAAGGTGATTTGTGCCTGAAGAGCGCCTCCTTTTTCCTGACAGTAGAGCTGTCTTTAAAGTTAGGGGAAATGAATCTCAGCGTGAAAGTATGCATGATTTTAAAAAGGTTAGCTCAGGTTGTCTGAACAGCCCCAAGGCACCCAAATCCTGCCTCCTCAGCTTTTCTCTTTACATTATCTGTGACAGATTCTTAGTTTTCTATTCAAATTCCTCCTTTTCACCATAGCCTCTCTTTGCAGCAGGGGTGCTCCACCCCTCTGATCATCTTTGTGGCCCTCCTCTGGACTTGCTCCAGCAGATCCACATCCTTGTTATGTTGACAGCCCCAGAGCTGGATGCAGTACTCCAGGTGTGGTCTTATGAGGGCAGAGTAGAGGGGCAGAATCACCTCCCTCGACCTGCTGGCTGTGATTTTTTTGATGCAGCCCAGAAC
The DNA here is from genome assembly GCF_036250125.1 of Pseudopipra pipra. NCBI lineage: Eukaryota > Metazoa > Chordata > Aves > Passeriformes > Pipridae > Pseudopipra > Pseudopipra pipra. The sequence continues at coordinate 32,107,641 of NC_087549.1, read as the reverse complement.
ACAGTTGGCTTTGTGGGTGCCACAAGTGCACTTGCACATTGCCGGGTCATGTTGAACTTCTCATCAACCACACCCCCAAGTCCTTCTTCTCTGGGCTGCTCTCAATCCATTCCCCACCCAGGCTGCACTTGTGCTTGGGATTGCCCCGATCCAGGTGCAGGACCTTGTATTTAAGCACTGTATTTCCCCAAGCAATCCAGATGCCGTGAATTGCCTTTGGTGAAATACTGTAACAGTGCAAGATTTAAAGCTGTTAGGGATTTTTTTGTAAACATGCTAGTGACCTTATTTTGACTGTTAGGTATCCAATAGCCACTTCAGTTAGCATTCGGTGCTATAATTAGCTATAAAGAGTTTTGACAGGATCAATAATTCACCATTGATCTTTTACATTCATTATTTTGCATCTAAAGGGTGCCTAAGCATTAACCGGAAAATTATTTAATGAGATGATGTTGTATGAAACCACTGTCTGCCTCCTAAAAGGTGAGGGAAGGAAATGTTGCACAGATTTTAGATCAGTTACTGGTTGCCTCTTGTTTGTGGTCGTCAGGACACAGTGGCAGGGAGATGCATGCTACCCTCCCCACCATTGATTGCAGCCAGCACTGTGCTCGCTTTAGGCACCTGCTGATCTGTATAAATCTCCAGGGCTGACCCGCACAGTTCTCTGCTTAAAGGCTTTTGGCAAGATCCCATATATCTTTCTGAGAGCTTTGTTCGTGGGACAGTGTGGGAGAGCTGGGGATGCAGGGAAACAGCGTCTGCCGCCTCAAGTGCGTAACTGGTCCATTTGAAGGACGAAAGGCAGGTGGCAAATTAGGACATGAACTTTTGTCTGTGGGACTAGCAGCCAGTTCCCTGGGCGTCCAAATGACACAGCTAATCATTGGGAATTTGTTCCCTTCCCATCTCTCCTTGGCTAGCACTCACCTGGAGTGGGTGGAGTGATCTGCTGCAGTTTTGCAAGGCATTCACACTGTTTCTCCTGGTCTGATCTCTGGCATAGTCAGTACCACTGAGTATAAAAATGTCTGAATATAAGAGACCTGAGAAGAAGAGAGACAAACAGTAAAGCAGCCATGGATGCAGCAGGGTCTGTGGCCTCCTGCCACTGGCAGTATGCAGGCTGATCCCAGCCCAGGGATGGCAGCTGCTGCCAGCAATCCCTGAGCCAGCCTGTCTGAGGGCACCTACGCCAATCTAAATTTTATCTACTTTGCTACATGCTTAATTAAGGAAAGCAGCTTCCACACTGGTACCTCTGTGTCAGTTCACACCATACAGTTATTTTCATCATCCAGGGAAAATGGCTGTGTTCGTCTGCATGAACCTTCAGCCACCAGGAAAAACCCTGTTTCCCCAGGCCCCCTCCTTCTCCAAGCTCAAACAAGTAGGAAGCTAGTTATTAAAAAAAAATAAATATGAACCTAGGAAATATGTTATGGAAAAAGCCAAATAGCTGAACAACAGCTAAACTCCAACTGTAGCATGTCTGTCATTCTTGTCCCGCTTTCCTTCCAAAGACCTTTGGAAACATGCCTGCTTCATGCAAGCTGGATTTCTGTTTCAGGGAATACATGTGTACTACTACTCTGCTATAAATAAATGTCTGCTGTACCAGGTCCACCGGCTAAGTACATCCAACTTCTCCTAACCCTCCCACCTATGCTTTTTGCCTTTGGATTTGCACTGCCCAACCTGAGTAGAGAGTCCACCCAGAGCAAAACTTACTTGTCCTGTCTCTCAGAGACAGCAGGATTGAGGTCTTGAAATATTTTTGCTGTTTAAATAATGATGTAATCTTGCACCAATTAAAATAGGAAGAGTTGTCTGTGGGTTTTAAGAGTGACTTACATCACTTCAGGTCGAGTCAGTAACTAATTTGGAACATGATTGCAGAAATGCAAGTTGTTGGCTTAAGTATATCAGTTTCAGTAAAGCTGATGTGACTTCTGCATGTAGACACGGCCTAAGGCTCTGAGAAAAGGTAAGAGGGAATGGATTGCAGAGACAAGAGTTGACAATACTGTGTCACAGCTCCTCTCTCTTCCTCCTCCTCTTTCTAGTTTCACACTGCAGATTAACAGAATAAACATCTGATGTGTGGCATCCTGCACCTATGACTAGCAAAGCTGCTCTGATTATGCTTCCCCAGGAGTCAAATGTCATTCTGGAGTTGATGGTGAAAATCTCTTTTTAGGATAGATCACAGCTAACTTTGGAAAAAAACCTCCTGGTTTTATTGCAAGGACAAAGTCTGTTTTATTACTGCAAAAATTTTATTGCCATTTTTTAAATTCAAATTTAAATGAAGATTAGAGGGAGTAGCACAAGTAATCTTCATGGAGATTTTTTTTTTTGTATTTTTTAAAAGCATTTCTGTTTTCTAGTTTGTGTTCTCTTTTGTGCTCCCTCATCTTGAATATTGTTGTAATATTCTGGCACATTTTTTATATTTGAAAGCAGAAATATTCACTCAGGCAGGAATTCTTGAATTGTCAATAAAAAAACCCTCAAACTACAGTAGAAACTGACTACCCTACAGTATGGAGACTGGATTTGATAATCACAGGAACTTGGGTTAGAAACTTAATTCTTGAGCCGTATAAAGCTGCTTCAGATGTCTTCTCTCCAAAGCTGTAGCTTTAGGAAGACATTGTACTGAAACTTGGCTGAAGGTGAGGACAGATTCAGGGATGAATGTGCTCCATTACCATTTGTACAGTCTGATTATATGGCAAGGCAAAAAGAAGATTTGCATTAAATTTAAGCTACATATATTTTGATCCACCACTCATACATTTTTTAACTTCCTTGGCGACATTAGACAGCAATTATTTCTGTAATTCTACAGAGATGGAGAAGTTCAGATTCATTAATTTAAATTTCTCCAAACTGTGAGAGACTTAAATTTTGTATCTGAATTATACGCTTTGGACCGGTTTCTGCTCCATGAGTAATTCCCAGGGAGCACAATGCCAGTGTAACAGGTTCTTGTATTACCATTTCCACAATCTCAGAGCAGGGTGTGTACGAAGAGGTCACTGAGAGGCAACTGTTCTGAGTGCCCTTCCCTGGCAGACAGGCTTTTGGTAACATTACTTGTTCAGATATTCTGAATTAGCTCCCCTGCAGCTGTAGAGTTTTCCTGAGCAAAGAGTACAGGAGCTCTGAGTACTTCCTTGTCTTTATTCAGGGGATAACTTTATTCAGGGGAAATAACATGAGATATTTAGTTGAGGCAAAGGTCTCATGCAGTTCTTCTATTGCACTAGAAGAAATGGTCTGAGTGGCTTTTTTTAGAAATCAGAATATTTCACCCTTTTCCAAAACAATCTACTAGCTCTGCTGTCGCAATGGACAGAGAGCAGAGCTGTGTATTAGCCTTCTGCTTTCCTCTTTGTCCTTTTAAGAGCAGAAATTATGGATTATTACACCTAAAATTCTGAATCCTGAGCTATTTCAAGTCATTAGTTCTAGGGTCCAGAGATATTTCATCTCCATATTATATTTTGGATCATGAATAAGATGATTTGCAATTTGATAAGAATGCTTGTTCTCTTCAAAGATGGTTTTGGGGGTGTTAATGCTTGGAGAGGCAGAAAAATCAAATCGCTGAAGTCAACTTGTAATTACACTAAGCTTTGGGAAACAATGGGGCTTATTTCCTGGCTGTTTTCATTGTGGAGCTGCAACACAGCAGAAAATGTGGAGGTTAACAGCTTGTGCTATTCTCTGTGCATTAAGTCTTCCAGTTTTGAGAAGAAAATCAAATTTAGCTGTTCTCCAGACAAATAACCTTTCAAAGTTGTGTTTATGGTGCAATATGAATAAAAATTAAGAGCAATTTAGTCATATGCTTGTATTTTCTGCAAAAGCAAAATTGCATGGGAAGTTGCATCATGTCAGTTTTTGAGACAAAGTTTAGATACTTAGCCTGTAAAATCCTCAAGATAAGAAGCTTTCAAGATTTTCCTTCAAATTTTGTTTAAGTAGTTTATTTCAGATTGTTCCCTCTAAGTATTTACAACACAAGAACTGCAGCATAGGTTTGCTGCCTGACAACAGAACTGATTGAAGTACAAATGAAACTGTCACTATTCAAGTTGAGCGAAACATAAAAAGGAAGCAAATTACATAAATGATGAAAACCAACTTAGCCTCTAAAGAGGTTCCATTATCACTAATGTAAGAGGGTGTTAATGCAGGCAGTTTACAGCACCTTGCATTCTCCATCTTTCTGTACATATTTGATGTTTCTTCCTTTTAAAATCCTTGAGTTTGCATTTATGTAGCACCCCAAGCATGGCTGCTCTTAAACTTACTTTGGGTTACTGCTGTTGGGAGTAGTGATGGTGACAATAGCAACAACTCCAGTGTTTTCCTTGATGATACACCAGAGGAGGTACTCAGAGGAGGCTCTTTAGGCAGCGCTTGCAGCTTGATATACTATGGCAGTCATCACACATACATTAACCACAATTTGATAAAGCTCAGCACTTTAATTTTGGGACTAACATACCAATCTAAGTGAGGGGAGATGAAGGACTAGAGAAGGGACGTGAGAAGTAGTTGTTATAGTCCTGGGAGCAGTGGAGGCACACAGAAAAAGTCTGGGTAACCACAGAGCGGCTACTCTGACCGTAGTGTATATTAGAAGCTGTGTAAAATGATAGCAGATAGAAGCTTTTGGGAATTATGATTAAAAGCTTTAACTTCCAACCTATGAACCAGAGTACACATTACCAGCAATGACACGGCTTCGTTTTTATGAAATATCAATGTTATTCACCAATATGACTTTGATCTAACAAAAGGGAATGCCATTTCTGTATTTATTTTCAGTGAGCAACAAGGACATGACAGAGAAACAATTTTTGCTGAACTAACAAACCTTGATGTCAGCTTGGGAAAGGAACTTGAAGACTTAAGCATGGAGGAGACTTGGAATTCCATTACATCAGCAATGGTCTTGAGAAAGAGCTTTGAGAGGACTTGTGTCGTGGTAGCTCTTCTGCAGGGCAGGCAGAAAGAAGTGACTTTTCCAGTCACAGTGCACTTGAGATGGTAGTTGCAGCCATGAGGCTGGTTTGATAAGTCTGTCCAGGCAGTTTTTCTATCAAGTCACTGGAAAACAGCTAAAGGTTTCACTTTTGGTAAGAGGTCTCTTTGAATAAGGGCTGCAAAGGGGCTGCAACCCTGCTCCAGCAGGAACTCCTCACTTTTTCTTTCCTAAATCTCTCCTAGATTACTGTGAGTATGCTACTCTTACTATGAGTATGCATACTGAAGTATGGACTTCAGGGTATGAAAGGATTTAAAAGACATTTTTAAGGAAGTCTTTAAATAAAGGGAGGAAAGCAAATTCTAGAAGGTTGAAATTCAGTGTGAGAGAGATGGAGCAACTTAGCCACCTATCTGCCTTTGATAACTTTGGCTAGATAGGGCAGTAAGCAGCCCCTATTGCCTGCACTGACACCTTTGGTACAGGACTACAGGAGAACTTGTTTGAGCTGGAGAAAAGGGCTGAAGGACCAGCTACAGGGAGATAACTGTGGGTTGTGCTGGAAGGGTCCCTGTCAGACTGGGAAGAGGTCTTGATTGTAGCTCTGGCTCCAGTCCTGTTTTATGTGTTCGTTAATGACCTTGTCACAGAGAGTACTTGTTTGCTAATGGAATTTGCTGACAACATGGTTTTAGGACAGAGAGATTCCTACAAGAAAAAAAGAAGGATGACCATGATAAATAAATAATAGAAGTAGGATTAGATTTAGCACTACAAAGTACAAGTTCATGTATTTAGAGAAGAATAACAGCAGTTTCTTGCAATAGGACAGAAGTTCATCTGTTGAAAATTACAGAGAAAAAAAAGTCAGAAGAATCTATAGTAATAATAGAGAAAAAAGATCACTTAGGACACCGAAATACATGAAATATTTAACTCCCATCAGAGATTTACATAGGGATTAACTTCACAGGGGTGCATTCCACTATATACACCCCTCTTCTAGGCACCGGTGAGATGTCTGCTGCGGACTGGGTGTTGTCATGGTCACATATAATCAAGTACTATGAACTCACATTATAATACTTGCAGAAAACAGTATTACCACGACATCGGTGATGCATTAGAACATACTAAGAATATGTTACTTTGCCCAGCAAAATGAAATGCTCTCTAGGAATGCCTCAAGGGTACAAAGGCCAAGGAGGGAAGGAACTACTTAAAATAAACAGCAATGTTGTCATTGCAACAAATGTATATGTAGAACAGAAAGAAGTTCCTAACAGAGAAATGAGGATTTGGATCTTCTAGTCAGAGTAGTAGGGCCCCAGTTCCTGCTCCTTCCCCCTCAATAGCAGTGTTTGACAGATGTGGGCAAAGAGCTGCAGTGACTGAAAAGCACTCTAAGATGCATAGAATAAAGATTTAGCAATGAAATGCCAAACATTATCTCATTATGGTTCTATTGCAGTGGCTGCCCTGATGGTTCATGGATGGTTTTGTCAATGAAATACCACCCAGATGGGAAGTCTCAGAGAGGTCTAAGAAGAGTGCTCCTCTCAATACTGTGATCTACTGGAATTTCATGGTGAGAATGGGGACAGGAGTGACATTACTGGGCCAATAACTTGATTGCAGTGCTCAGTTACATCAACAAGTGATGTAAAGGGACACATCTCCAATGAGCTGATGAGGCTACATCTACTTAAATCAGCTAGTAACTTCTGTTAGCTGCTAGCAGTGTAATGTCCAGTACATGGAGCATACTGGGTGTGATTCTGCCCAGTAAAGGGCAATGGTGGAAATACACAGCACACCTAGCCCCACAAGTGTTGTCAGTAGCATCCCACTGAAAACTGAGGCATGAGCTATTAGCCATCTTCAAGGTTGCAACAGGACATAGTTTTTTTTTAATCTAGCCAACTTGTCTCCTCTTCACTAGGAAAAGAAGCAGAAAGGGTCTCTTCACAATGTCCAAGGCCTGACCCCTCCAGACATCCTGTCTTTCTTAAAATAACTCTTGTTGTACCCTGATTGAGGAAGTTTATCTTCTCCAGATCCTGTTGCACATGGTGCTGGTGTAACCCGAAGCACAAACATGTATTATTCTTTATTTTTGTGTATGCACCTGAGTGTGAGAGTGTGTGTGTGTACTGACCTTTTCAACAATTTTGTTTGATTTAAAAAGTATTTACTAGTAATTTATTACATGAATACTATATCAGTAGATGAATTCAGCCAAACAAGCAGGCTTAAGACATCAGTGGAAAAGTAAGAAGGCCATACACTCAGACGTCTTTTGGCTCAAAGGCTTCACTGAATGCTCCATTTCTGGCCAACAAGCATATTAATCTACCTACTAAAGACACAGACTTCGCTTCCAAACAGGGGCTATTAAGGAACAGTACAGACAAATACCTGTTCCAATACTGCTCAGTTTTCCTGAGGTCAGATGTAATGTTATCAGTGTGGCTGAAAGAGTACATGCACACTATGTGGTCATGTGTGGACGGAAAAGGGAAGCTATTGTGGTGTAGAAATTGCTCTATTTTGAATTGTTTTGAGGTTTGATTGGCATGACTTGAGGTACTTCTTACAAGTAGTCTTGTCAATATATTCTTCTTATTTTTTTATTGTGATAGAAAAAGTTTAAGCAACTTTACCTTCATGAAGAATGTCGCCTGCGAGAAGTAATGAAAATACTTTTAATTTTGGATATTATAAGTAACTAACAGAAACATAGATAATTTAACAGTTTAGGATGAATAATTATTATTCAGATAATTATTGATATTAAAGAGAACTTGTACAAGATAAAGCCAGGTTTGATGGGGCTTTGAGCAACCTGGTCTAGTGGAAATTGTCCCTGCTTATGGCAGAGGGGTTGGAACTAGATGACCTTTAAAGTGCCTTCCAACCCAAACCATTCTAGGATTGTAAGACAGATGGCATTATTAATTACTAGATCAAAGACTTTGGGAAAGATTCATTTATGTAGCCCATTGGCAAAGATTTACTGGATGAGTCTTGAAGTCTTAAGAACTCTGTGTTAGTGTTGCAGCTTATGAAGCTTTTATATGTAGGGAGATGTCTTACGGACACTGCATATGGACACTGCAAGACAGAGTTTACAAGGTATTGTGTACATTTTTTTTAACAGAGAAGTTGTTCTAGAAGTGGAAAGCAAAATACAATTGTAAGCTCTTTGAAATTACAGGATTTCTTTTAAGGCTTGTTCCATTGCTTTTTTTTTTCTTTTCTTTTACTTGTTTCTTCTTTTATATTTTAGAGTTAAAAAAAAAAGTTTAAAAACTTGAATAGAGTGAAAGAGAAGATATATAGCAATTTCATTTCAATTATTATACTTTTTTGCAGGACCAAAGGGTAACATTTTGTACTGGGAAATGTCATATTTGCTAAAATTATTCACTCTAAAGTATTTATTTTCCTCGGCTGTCAACCATGATTAGTGGCGGGGTGACTGTGTAAACACAGTTTACTCCATCTACCACTGTGTAATAACACTCAATATGTTTCACAGTGCTTAGCTAAGAAGCCAGTTAATAAAAACCTGCAGCTGCCTCAAATTTCAATATTTCCAAATAGAAAATTTATCCCTCAGAGTTTTTCCAAGCAAACACAAGGCACATCTATTCTAATGGAATGATCAACTTAATATGAACTCATTTGAAAATGTTTTACATGTGAATGGCTGTGTTTGCCATTTGCAGTGAGTCAAGGGGAATAAAACCTCTTTCACAAGAGTTGTGATGCTGCGTGCTGGTAACTCACTGTCTGCTACCACTGTGCTGCCTGAGAATGGGAGCAGAATTCTCCTCGGCTTATACTCTATACATCACTTGCTTATGTAGCCTAAAGCACCCTTTCTTCCCATCTGTGAGGCTGCGTATGTTTAAGGTCAGTTAAGGGAATTCTGTTCCTTACTAATGAAAGCTGTTTTAAAATAAATCCACCATGCATAAAAAAAAAAGAGAGTTAAGCAAGGCTATAAAATCTCAAAATAGGTATTTATTATTTTTTCCTCCCTAAAGTAAAAAAAAGTTTTGTAAAGCGGGTATTTTCTTCCTGGGACTTTGTTGCTCACATCACAAAGCCCAAATTAAGATTGCACTTTGCTGTATAGGTGAAAAGCTGTATCTTCAAATGACGCAGATTATGGAGCAACTCAGCACTGTCCACATTTAATTCTGACAGGCAGGAGCAGGTGAAGGCCATCCAGCATAACCTTGGAAAGATGACCCTACATGACTATTAATTTACATTTGATAGTTGTAAGATAAAGTAAGGGTTAATTAAGGAACGTCTAGAAAGGGCACGGGATGTTCAGGTGAAAGGTGGAGCAAGGATTATGTGCTGACCCAGGAATAGGCCAGCTGATTTATGCTATTATTTTATTTTTTCCTAAGACCTTTAAGTGATTGTAAAGCTCTACAGGGAAATGTGCTTTATGATAACCTGAATATTATTTCAAATGCCTGAGTGGCTGAGGCTCTGGTTTACCACAGCCTGCTGTGAGAGCATTGGAGGCTAAGACGGTGCCATGTAGACAGAGTGCAAAGCAGGCACACTTGTGTGTGTGTTATGAAGCTTTGAAAAATATGCTTTTCACCCCAGGCAAACTTGAAAAAATGAGCAGGACCCAAAAAGCCTTTAATAACACTTTTCTTCTATTCCTTCTCTGACATTTTTTTTCTGCTAGGGATCATCCGCATTCCTCAGTACCAGGATAAAACAGAATGAACGTTCTTGCTCTTAGTAAGAATCCTGTTGTTGCAGCTTGTCTCCCATACATCGTATCTGCTCACTAATTTTGCTGTTAGCAGTAATACCATGTGGAGATGAGCTATTACATCACCAGAGAGATCTCTATATTGGGAAAGAAAGAGTTTGCTTTGCTTTGCTTGGATTCCATCTTTCTTTTGTCCTGAGGAATTTATTGAGTTAGTCAGAATGCAAAAAATCAGTAAGCCCTGATGCAGAAGAGATATTTCTCTTTGCAATATTTTGTGGCTATGTTGTTTTATTCGCTCTGTTAAGAATCCAGAATAACTGCATCTTCCCAGGAAGTGGAAAAGACTGTTCTCATTAGCCAGAGAGTTGGACGGCTCTTTTACCAAGAATAAGCCTTGGATCTCCTAGGCTGTGGTTTCCTCCTTCCTGATAAATATCTCCTTCCCTTTCTCATTTGTTCTCAGGCATTGCAGCCCTCCACATTGCACCATCTGGGCTGCACATGCTGATTCAGTCGTTGGAAGTAAGAGACACTCTTGCTGTTACAAGGAGAACTACATTTTATAGCTGTTTTGGTCATCTCTCAGGTGACACCTCTGCTCCTCTGTTCCACCTCTCTGGTGAAGTTCATATTCTATCCAGTAAGAGTGACTCACTGGTTGGCTCCATTGTGATTTTCTAGTCATGGTATTGTAACAGGCACAATGCAGCTTCACACTTGAAAATCTTCTTTCTCTGTGGATTTTGAAGGTGCTGGGAGTGGTTCAGACCTGAATCACCATCAAAGGGAAGCTTATAATTACCCTTCCTCTCATTTAAACCTATATCTTTCAACACAGGCTTTATTAAGAAAGCCAGACCTGCTACCCCAGTCCCTGGGTCAGAGGCAACATTCTGCTGCTTTTCTTCCTTCCTTCCTCTTTCTCCTCCAGCAGGATCACTAGTTGCCACTGTATTTACTCCCTCTCTGGCCACTGTTCACCTGTCTTGGTCAGTCACACATGTCTTCAAAGATATTTGCAATAATTAATGAAAGACAGTGATGCTTGTGAGATAGGGAATGTATTTTCTCTTTTCCTGTCCCCTTACTCTCCCTTTGTCAGACTTGATTTTATGTTGATAAAGTCTGGTGCCAAAACTAAATTCAAGGATTTATGTGTATGTTTTCTGTATCTCCATGTCACTCACGCTCTGGTAGTGAGGCAGGCTGATGGGTACTTTGAGTACCCAGACACCCAGGCTGAACACCCCATGCCTCTGAGGTATTTGAGGGAGCCAGAACATTAGCACCTCCTCTGTTTCCAGGTTATCTGGATTTTCTTCCTCTCTGGGACTCAAAGGGCAGTGGCATTCACCTCACTTATGCTGAGTACCCAATGAAAACATTGCACCAACCATAGACTGACAAACTTTTCTCTCTGCCCATGTCCTCCACAGCAAACGGTGCTTAGTACTGAAACATTGTGGATCTCCAACAACTCATGTATGAAACATCTGATGTGTATTGGACTTTTTCAGCCCTTTGGTACCTTCACATTTGCTGTTATAAAGGAACTAACTGGGAAACTTCACAGCAATGAAAATGTGTCACGTAAGTGACTGACTTCCCCATGATCTTTATATAGGACTAAAATTTCCTAGCATTCTTTTATCATCCTTAATTCATGAATGACAAACACCTTTGTTACAAAGTGACACAGTTCAGGAAAGTTCCTCAATGACAGGTCTGTCTTCCTATGCACAAACAGTTCCCACAGTACCAGACTTATACATTCAGGCTTGTTTGTTAATGCAGGTCTGGGTCTAGGGGATGCCTTGTACCAGCTACTGGTACAAGGGCTATTTTTTTTGTTGTGTTTGGCACATATTTGGCTATGTTTTTATGTTATGTTGTTTTGGCATCGTTCAAAGATTTAAAGATAGCTCCCTTCATCTTTCTTTTATAAATAATAAATTTTAAAAACCAGTATTCTGAGACTGTAGGTTTGAAACTAGATGACTTCTTGTCATGTTAAGAGTAAGGCAAATTTTTCTGTTGCGTTAAGAGGAAGGAGATTTGGCAGAAAATAAACCTCCTTGCATTCCAGCTGGTCCTCAGATATCAGAGGGGCCGGGGGTGGCTGGGCTTAGATTCTGAGCACTAGGCAACAGAAATGCAGAGCCAAATGGTGCTATAAGTCCTGTTGCATTCACTAAGAACTACCAGGATTACTGATTCTCAAATCGTGCAATACAGTGTGAGTCTGGTCATGCCAAATGAACTCTCACACCTGGATTAGAAGTCTGGTCATGTTCGATAACTCTCATGGCCAGGTGCAAAATAGTGTAATCTACTAAGCAACAGAAATACAGGTCATAAATATACTGTCTGCAGAAACACATGTGAATATACAAAATATGAGTAATAATCCACCAACAAATACACTAAATTGAGAGATGACTATATAGTGCTAAAAGTATGATCACCAAGCCTGCTTTCTGAATTTCCCAAGGAAGCATTTGGTATAGCTAAATGTTTGAGTATTACCAATGGATGTTCTTATGGGGGAGGAGATGGGTACAGCCACAGCTGACCATCCCAGGATAGGAAGGTGTAATCTCCTCTGACCTCCCCCCCCCCTTAAGCTATATTTATATTGTTTTCTTTGAGAGAGGGGAAAATGTAAAATTACAGTTGATGTTATTTCATGTTTAGGTGGAGTTTGAGTGACTTTAGTCATACATGCTTTACATGTATGGGTTTTACTTCATTAGCATATGCCGGGGCATGAGAAGAAATACGCATTTTTGAGTTAACGAAACGAAGGTCAATTTTCAGTCACCATTTGGGTTATTCCTTTGGCTTAGTTCCTGTTGGCTGCATTGTTCAAACAGGGCATGACTGCAGCACCTCTGTGCCACTCCATCCTTTTTTCCATGTCTGTCTCAAGGGCAGTACACCCAGCTCCCTCAATGTTCCTTCTCCCAAGGTGTGCAGACAGTTTGTTTCTGGTGAACTATAACCAGTGTCTGCACTCTTTCTTGCTGAACTTTTTTTTCAGTATTTTCCCCACACCCCTATATGTTGGAGAAATGGGATTCTGTAATAGTTTCCAAACAGTTTAAGGACTGAAATATGAATGCTAGCAGCGTGTTCCCTCAGCTGAGGAAAGGGATTATGTGATGTGGTTGCCTGTTATATCCTGGGACTGAATAGATCCTTTCTACTATTATGTTTAGCAAACAGGAAAAGGAAAAATGCCTTTAGTTGTGGTTAACTATCATATATAGACACTTTTGACAGGAGTTTATTTTATACAGGAATATGTGGTGATAGATTTTACGATGTCACTCCAAAAAATCCTAGGTTCATATAACACAACCAAAGCAGGAGAGCTTGGTCAAGTCAAAGAGAATCATTGTGTAGAAGTGAAGGAAACATGAGACCACTTGTTTGGCTTGAGCAACCTCTTAACATCCAGGTGAGCGAAAGTTCAGAGGCTGGTTGTGTCCAGGCTTGAGGGCAAAAATAAGCACTCTGCAGTCTCTGGCCCTCTCTCTGTGCTTCAGCTGTAGGCTGTTCCTGAGGGCAGAAGAAGAGGTTTTGTGGGTGGGTAGCAAGTCCTGTAGTGTGCTCATGTGAGATGCTCAGGCTTAAGCCTTCACCTTCCTGAGCAGAATCCCAAGAGGTCTCTGTACCTTCTGCCAGGCTAGGAGGGGATTTTCCTGATATGGGTGTTTTTGAACAGAACTCTTTTCCTCATCTCTGTACCATGTCTTACCCTTTGGCATGAAATCCAAGCAAGCCTCAGGAGTGAAATGTGAGCCTTTCCCAGACCCTGTGGAGAGAAGAGTAGCACTGGGACTGCAATTGCCATCTGTCCTTGCATCAGTATTGTACAAATGAGCATTTGCGTGGTGTATTTTTATCCAGTATTGAAAAGTCTCAGAACTTTTGATACCATATGGAGTCAGTGATTGCCTCCAACTCTAGAGAAATAAATCATCTTTTCTGGTCTTTTAAATTACTGTATTTTTTCTTATTTCTTAGTGATTTTGTTTTGTTTGTTTGTTTGGGTTTTTTAAACACACTTAGTGTCTTTAATCTTCAGGTCCTTAATCCTTTATTAGTAGGATTATTAAACCTGACAAACAGCTCAACCAGAGAAGTAAATCCAATGATAAAGCAGAATTTGACCTAATACTCTGAGAATGTAAGTCCACAAAGTAATTGGCCTGCAGATAACTTAAAATACTGCTCTCTGGGTATATGACCATCTTGCAGTGTATGAATTGCAATAAATCCAACAGAAAAGACAGAGGCAATATTAAAATCTTTCCAGCGATATGTTTAAAGATGAAGTCTCGCTGTATAAAGAAAGCAATGTATTTGAAAAACAAGAAAAGATATCACCACTGTATCTTTTAACTTTAAAAAGATTTTTTTAATTAACAGGTGTTAAATTTGATTCTGTATATTGGAAGCAATTTAGATTGGCAGTTAAATTATCAATGCTTTTCAGTACTTTAGAGTTAGTCTTATAATTCCTAAAATTCCAGTAATAGTTAAGAATCTTTTAAAACACAAAATAAATTTTAATTGGGTAATAAAAGCTTTGAAATATCTCCAAATTCCTGCAAAGATGGGGAAAAAATGTAACATGATTATTTAGGAAGAGATTGTTCTTAGTCTTCATAACCCAGATAAGACATAGAAAACTCCTTCTTTTTGATCTCAAGTTAACAAAGAATTTAAGCATATATGAAAAGGATTAAGCTGAGTATAAAATGAGCACGTGAATATGAACATAAATATATTTGTATAAATACGAAATTATAAATATGTGAATATAGCTCTATTCACTGGAAAAAAATCTGAAAGCGAAAATATTATTTCAATAAGGATAAAACCTATACTGGTCTGAACATGCAGGGAAACATCCAAAGGAAAAAAAGAACTTAATAAAGTCTAAAAATAGCCTTATAAATCATTGTCTTGACCCTAGGGAAAAAGTAAGAATGTTTAAGTATTATACTTATCAAACTGTTCCATCGATAGAATCAAGGTACTTAGAGCTAGATTTTTGCTTGAAAAATATCTCCGAAGTGTGTAGAAGAATAAGGGCTTACAAGTTCAAGTCACAAGTGAATTATGAAAGCCTTGGCATACTGTTTGAGGAATATCAATAGTATAAGCTAGAAGTGGATAAACAGTCCAGGAGCAAAAAGTGATTCAAGGCAGATAGGATGTTTACCTCTGATGGGGAAAAAAAAAGAGACTTTGAAGCAGAGCAGAGAAAGGAGAGCTTTTAAAAGCCTTCCTGGAAAGCATATTCACTCTTCCATTTTCTCTGTAACTTTGTCAGATGTTTGAGGGACCTGATACCTGGAGAGAGTGAATGTCCTACTCCTTCTGGTGCTGCTTAGCTCAGGGAATTTGGTGGCCTCTTGTGTATCCCTTAATATCAGATGAAGGTAATTAAAGCAATGCAGATTTATGTGGTCAGAGAAAGTAAAGGAAGCAGCAATACGTGCTACTGCACCAGGAATGGATTCCTGCAAAGCAGCTTGGGAGAAACCAGAGCAAGCTGGTGCCAGTGATTATTGATTTGGGGATAGGATATCTCAAGGGCAGGGCTTATTGTGTGGGAACTGCAGTGGGATAGCAAAATGCACAGTACAGCACTAACAAAAGGAGTTTAGCTAGAGGGGCTGGCATACTTAAATGAGTTTTTTGCCACTTGATATGACTCTCTGTTGGTGTTACCTCTTGTGGTCCTTTAATTGTGTGTGATACTCATTTTCTTTTCTAAAATATGCAGTGGTCTTCCTGGGATGCCTTCTCTAGCTGAGCAGGCCATCTGTTGCCCAAGGACTGACATCTCAGCCTGTCCACACTGACAGATCCACAGACTCACCCGGATCACAGGGAGTCACACAAGATTTATGTGAGAAGCTACACAGTGGAATCACTGGAAAACAGCTTTCACAATCTTTCAGTATTTTGCACGTACAGTTTTTTGAAATGCAGTTATTACCAATGACTAGGAGAAGCCAAACTGCAGTGAGTGGTACTTTGTGAATGAAAGAGAAGCAGAGCTAGGCTGGATGCTAGCAGGCTGCCAGAGCCCCTTTTTGAGGATGTGTGGAGAAGCCAGAATAGAGTACCCCCTGTACCTCCGGTGCTCCATTGGCTTTGATGTGCCCTGCAGGCTGGCTTTGCTGTGGGGAGGTGGGTGCATGGGCTTTGTCGCAGGGGGTCTCAGAGTCAGACACTGCACTGAAGGAAAATTTGATGAAAGTGCTCAAGAGACTCTCAGATTCCAAAGTTCTCTTCGTTGCAGTTTGTCCTGCTTAGCTGAGTGAAAATTTTCATTCCTAGAAAATAAGCTGTTTACGTACCTGGTGTCTTAATGCAAAGCCATTTCTCTAAGGTCCAGAGATTTCAGGTGGCTAACAGGAGTTAAAAATGGATCTGATAATCACCTGAAAGGCCTGGACCTTAGTTAGAGAAATGGTTTTGCAAGGACGGCAGGCAGTTGTTTTTATACCGACTTGTTAGACCAGCAGCAGATCATTTGCAGCATTGCCACTGGGCTACAGATAGAGAAAGTTTCATGCTGAAGAACTGAGCAATATGATTTAGTGAGGTCTTCTTAGACTTCCAGATTCATAGACTTGAGCAAGGCATGGGGAAAAAAAAAGCCCAATTTTGGCTGCTTGTCCAGTTTTCTTGGAACAGAGCTGCTGGTAATGACTTAGCAGCTTGGGGAGATGGTGGAAAAGAGTGTTCATGAGGAGTGCAGCAAATTCATCCCCCTTGGCTTTACAGAGGGGATAAAGTATCAGTAAGACGAGCTTTCGAAGTGCAAGCTTACAGTTTTTCACCCAGTCAGTATTATGATACTCCAAGTCCCTAGAGCATGTGGAGGTTTGGGTGAGGTGTTTCAAAAGCAAGGCTGGGTATCGCCCGCAGTGCAAGAGGCACAAGGGTCCTGCTGCAAGAGAGAGGTGCTAGATGAACATGTCAAGGTTTTCTGGCTACCCCTCTGCAGGCAGCTGCTTTGTTTGCTTACAGATATTCAAAAGAAAGTGTTTCTATACAAAGTAAATAGGACTGTATTTCTTGACGTGCTGTGAGGACAAGTATATTGGTTTTGTCATTGACCAGGAGCTGCAGCTCTGGGGCAGGACCAGGCTGTGCTGAGAGTTGTACACCTGCTGGGAGGGGACTTCCCACCCTTTACAGAGGATGAGAAAATGAGTGGTTTCAGGTGGAGGAGGACAAGGAAGCAGCAGACAAGTTCACACATTGTGGTCTGACCATATCAGTGATTTTCCTTACACCATATTCTTACACTCCTCATCCAGGGAAAAGAAAGGGAGGGTTTGGATGATATTTAAGCCAGCAGTTAAACCCTCACATAAGAACAGCCTGTATTTCCTCGGGAGGTGTCAGTGTAGTGCTCTGATTCATTTAATTTATCATCCTCTAAATGTAAATGAAGGCAATACAGCAAGCATAATGTAACACGACAGAAGTAGGAAATAGGGCAAAATATATAATACTAAGCTCATGTGATCCTTCTGCACCATGCATTATATGGACAGTAATGGTTCACTAATTGTGAGGAGAGAGATGGTCAACAGACACATTCTTGCCCTGGAATTCTCTTTGAAAAAGAAGTTGTGGGAATATATATGATTACTGGGTAAAATCACAGTTATCTAGAAATGTCAGTGCTATAGGAATTGACATATTTTTCCACTAAAATCAATGGAGGAAATATGGCCATTTGCATGGTAGTGATGAGTGATTTAGCAACATTATGTGTGAATTAATGTGGCTTTGCTAATCCTTGATGGATGTCTCAGCTGCCCATCCTACCCTTCTCTGTGCCTGGAGACACAGCCTACAGCAGGCAGTCTCAGCCTGTGGTCTGTGACTCATCTTCCTCAAAGAGGTCAGCCAAAAGCAACTGCTGGAAGTGAGGTTACTGTGGGGAGGTTTAAGTCTGTGAGACTGGAAACCATAACCAAACCACTGGGGACACAGTAGCATCTTGCAAATCAAAAAGCTTGATCACTGCTGCTCCAAGTCTAAACAATTGCTCAGGTAGGCACAGGGACGAGGGTTAAGCACATGTCAGTGGTGATTTGATGCTGCCAAGGCTCTGCTTCTCAGATTTTTCCTTCCTGTGCTATCTGTACATGGGCCTCACTTGAGCCTGAAGCTGCAAATGTCTTGAAGCAGAGCTTACACCAGCAGGCTGTTTTTTAATGTGCTTCCTCCTCCCTTTTCTCTGCCTTTTGCTCAGTGCTTTTTCTGAACTTGGCAATTCTTAGGCAGCTCCTTCAATTTCTATATGGAGGTAATTACTTTAGAAATATATGCTTTATAAAGGATACATATAAAAATATATGCTTTATACATATATATTTTAGGGTGATTGGGTAGCAACCTTCCATCACTGAAAAGGGGCCTACAGGAAATATGGGGAGGTACTCTTTATCAGCGACAGGACAAGGAGGAATGGCTTTAAAATGGTAGGTAGGTTTAGCTTAGACAGTAGGAGAAAATTTTTTACTGTGACGTTGGTGAGGGTCTGGAGCAGGTTGCCCAGAGAAGCTGCGGAGGCCCCATCCCTGGAAGTGTTCAAGGACAGGTTGGATGGTCTAGTGAAAGGTGTCCCTGGCCATGACAGGAAGGTTGGAACTAGATAATCTTTAAGATTCCTTTCCAACCGAGCCATTCTGTGATTCTACACAACAGAAATTACTATGAATTTGGAGGGTTTTACCCCTCCTTTTTTCCCCCAACTCCTTGCCCATGCTATTTATGGGCTCTCTGCTGTGTTTTTTTCTGTTTCTTATGTTTTTCTGGCTATCATTAACTTAGTTGTCCAGGCTTCTTTTATCCATGGCAAGATGTAAACCTGTTAAAATGTTAGTGCTTTGAATCAACATCAGAATACACTATGTAAGGATACTAAGGTATTTCCTCTTACACATATACACGAATATATACATTTTGGAGTTGATGAGGTAATCATCTCCCAGAATAGACTGAAACACCGCTACTGTCTTGGAAAAAGAGACATCATCTTCCTAGATCTCATTATTTGGTTAAAAAAAAAAATCACACCACAAACAAACATCACATTCTGTCTTTGTCGTCACTCTGTACTTATTCTGAAACCACTCTTAGGAACATGGTTTAATATTTACTGGTTAGGATAAGTGATATAAATCCTGATTTATAATATAGCACTGTTTTCTTTATCTTAAATTTAAACACAGTTAAGAACAAATGTTAGTGTCTGGCCTAGGTCAGAATTTACAGGAATGGGTGTTAACTAACATCTGCTAAAACGTGACCAGCCTTCTCAGTCTGACCGTACCCACCACAGCAAAAAGATTGTGTACTTGGAAATAACAGGCTTTGAAATAAACTAAATAGAAAGCACAGGCCTGAGCAAGGCGGGGAAAGGTGATGTACTCAGGAACCAGCTACAGAAGTTCTGTGCTCTGGGAACCTCTCAAAATAGTCCAGCTGAGTGCTTTTAAACATGTAAGCAGCAAAACTTACTTTTGGAAAAGGCACCACTTAGAAAATATGTACAGATCTTGTCATTACTACTATTTCCCTTTCTCTCTTTTTTTTTTTTTTTGCAAAAGAAAAAAAGAAGAAAACCCTCAATTTTTTAAACTCTCAGTTTTAAAGTATGAGGCACAAAGTTTAAGCTGTACTACTCCCTGCAGACTCCTAAGAAATAGCTTTCAAGGTCAGGAAATTTGAAAAAAAACCTCCACTTCTCATAATCAAGCTTTTATGCTTGCCTTTCAGATTTAGAAACTGCCCTCCATGTGTCTGGAATCTGTAGGCTAAAGCTTGATGGCTGCTGTTCCAGAGGACAAACAGTCTCTTACAAAAAACCTCAAACCGTATGGAGTATGGTGCTGCCTGTCAGTCACCTGTAATTTCCTTTGTTGGCACCCTAAAAGATAAGAGCAAAGCAGCCTCAGCCCAGCAACTGTTCCCAAGCAAAGGATGGGAGGAGGTTTGTTGTGACTAATGCAAACTGATAGTCCTTGCAAGGGGATGGCAGCGCCTGGGGGCCCTTCGCCTCCTGTTGTTTCATGGGAGCCTGTGGAAAGCAGCCTGGGTCAGGAGGAGCACTTAATATTCCCTCTCTGGAACTGCAAATGTGTGCTGGCATTAATGAGCGTGGAAAAATTCTGTGATAGTGTCCCTGTGTATTTCAAAGGGGTAAATTAGGGTTGAAAGTAATTTTTGCTTTTTTTTTTTTTCTCCTTTCTTTTTGAATTTAAAGCAGTTAAATAAATATGCAAAGAGAAGAACTTTTGTATTAGGGCGTACAGGGGGCTTTCAGTGACACTTCTTGCTAGAAAGGGGCTGAAATAGGGGAAACTTCCCTCCTGGTGCATATGTTGTATTTTGTAACATGGTTGTTTATTTATCACCATCTGCCTTATTTCCCCAGCTTTTCCTCTGACTGGCCCTTGATGTCCCTTCTGACACAATTTTTTTTCTCTCTTTATGTTGTTTCTCAAAAAGAATCTACAATGGCATAAATAGACCATTACCAAATGTATTACCTTCTTCTGAATTAACAACCTCTTCATCAGATGCTGCCCACAATTTCCATGCGCTTTGTCCTGCTTTCTTTTGAATGCCATCCTAAGATTCCCAGCTGGGAAGAGAAGACTGAGCTTTCCCTTTGCTTTCTCTGCTGCCCACTCCTCCTTCTCTGGTTGTCAAATGTCAGATGTGATTGTGTTATCCTAAGGAGGGAAATCCTTGCTCTGGCACCATGAGAAACCACGTAACTGGTCGTGGTGTGGGGGTGATGGGAAGCAGCATTGGCTGGGCTTGGGCACAGCTGATAATGTAGCCTGGTTTTACACGCCCAAAGCCCTGGCCAGGCTCACCATTTAAACTGGGAATGATGGTGGTAAGAGAAAGGTAATAATAATAAGACATCACTGTGGGTGATGCTGTTCCTGCTGTGAGTGTCCAGGAAGCTGGTGGCACTTCTTGAAGGCTAGGGTGACCTCAGGTGCCCTTCTGCACTGGGATGCTTTGATGGCAATGGAAAACTGCCCCTTTGTGAGCCTGCTGACACAATTTAGACAAAAGGAGGGTGTGTGAGGTTAAGGAAGGAGAGGAGGAAGCAGCAGAGAATGCTTTATCCTCCTTTTAATGAAGCTTTGCCAGCATAATTATGAATAAGAACAACTAAAAAAACATGGCACATAGCGAAGGTTTTCAGCAGAGTGGAGAAACTATAGGGTACTGAAATATTTCTGTTGCATTTCTATAATAAATTGGTAATAAACCAATCCAGGTACATGCGAAAGAAAACTTTTTTGGAGCCCTGATGGGAAATCCACCTCCAATTAAAGTCTCAGCATGAGGGACATCAAGTCCTTGTGCAAAAAGGGGAATAATTGTTGCAATACTTTTTCCCATCATGCAGAAAGCAACTGGATGGGAAAAGGTAAGTGGGTACAGCAGGTCATTGCCAGGTCAGATTTAGTGGTTAGGTAGGAAATACAATGTCCTGACCACTGCCTGGGGCTCAGCAGCAATTGGAAGCACCCTATGAAAAGGAGCACTGGAGACGGGGGAGAGATGAGACCCTGTGTCCTTCTGCCACTATTCTGCAAGGGGACTTGTGTTGCTGCTGGTTTTGCATTTGCTACTGCTATTTCTGTTCAAGAACACCAGCATCTGTCAATAAAGGGGTCTGGGAGTTCAGACCATGCTGAAATGGCTGAAATGGCTCTTAAATTGAGGAGTTTGAATTTAGTCATCCAAATGTGTATATTTAAATGCAGATAAGAAGCCAATATAAATTAAATCTGCAGCCAAAATGTTGGCTGTTTGGAAAATGTTATATAAAACCAGCATCAACTCTCCAATAAATCAAACCAGCATCTTTTCATATCTGCAATTCTTTCAAAAAATAGTCTAGTTTTTAAAGTTTCCTCGTGAATGTTGGTAAAATTGGTGAAAGAGGGAGGTACTTGGTGCTTTTGAAAACAAATCTGTATGGATATAGCAAAACATAAGTTCAGTGAGTATTGATGATTTACATCCTCTGTCATCTTCCTGACTACCTTTGCTGTTTGGAATTCTCTGTTGTTTTGCTTGAAGTGAGCAACCCCAAGCCCAAGCCTTCATCTCTGCAAGAGAAGCTGAATTGATGATTTGGAAACCCTGAAGTGACAGACCAATAGAATAATAATATGTGATTAGGGGATAGCTAGTCTAGGAGACAAATGTACAGATGGAATAGTCTAAGTTAGAATGATTTAAGTATGTAAAAAGATGAGTTCTTTAGACATCTTAGAAAAATTATTAATCAATTACAGTTACTGGGCAGGCCTAGCTAATTCTTGGGTTTGTTTTAAATTAATTTACTAAATGAGTGACTACACTGAAAGCAGGACTTTATAACTTACTGGCAAAAAAGATTGTAGATTAAAGGATTTGGGCTAGAGAACTAGTTCAGTGTTTAAAACACATGAACAGTGATACCCCTTTTATATGTGTCTTTAAATCTTTATTTGGTAAATGACTGCAGAGACAAGCTGTGCTATTCAGAAATGTCTCTGGAAAAGTTAGTGTCTTAGAGAAAAAAATAAAAAAGAGAGAGATATCCTAAAATTTAGAGGTTCAGATAAAGAGAAGATCTGGCAACACTGCCATGATACTATGGTCATGGCAGACCCATCATTTCTGTGATGAATCACTGGTTTCCTATTTTTTTTTTTTGAGAAAATTTTTACCACATATTTTTGAATCACATATACTGATTTTTTTTTTTTTTTACGATACATAATTTGGTATTTTGGTAAAGAAGTACTTAGCACATATGTATCAAAAGTGTTTTTGGTAAGATTGAATACATTAAAAATGCTAAATATAAAAGTAATTCAAGTTGATCAAATCATAGAATTATTGTTACCATACTGTAAATGTCATTGCGACAGAGTAACAAATTTCAAAATACTGAGCCAGAGACATCTGTTAGTTTCTGAACTGCTACCATTATTTTGCTGCAGTGAATATGATTCTCATTTTTCTGTACCACTTTTAGATTGTTTTTGTGCCATATGGGCATCTTTTGATATTTGGGAAAAACTTAAAATAGAGTCACTTTGAGGCACAAAACTTGATATTGAAGAGATTCTTTGTTCTCCCTTTATTTCTAATTTGCATGGAGTATGATCCATGCATGCAGAAGGAGGGCAGAAACTGGGCAGTGCATTTGTTTGTTCTATATAAGTCTCTGGCTTCTGTTTCACCCTTGTGGAATTGTATAACATCTCCCTCCAATCGTCTGCAAACTGTCAATACAATTGCCTTCACATGTGATATTGTACTTTAGTGCCAGGTCATGATCCCTGCCCACTGCTCCTTCAACACATGACAGAGAAGAAATTCCATCAAACAGTCAAGAATCTCTGCCACCCTAGCAGCAGGGTGAGCAGGACTTTCATCAAGCAGTACTGCTCTGAAGAGCACTCCTCCTGCTATTGGCACCTCCAGCACCTAGCAGCACACCAGCTCTGGTTTAAATAATGTTACTTCTCCTTGTGCCATGAAGTGATGAGTACAAAAAGCTCCTTCTTTCCTGACAGAGAGAAAATGTTAAGACAAGATGCTCTGAGCCAGATCCTGGGCTGGTATTAGTCAACACATCAGCTGAGCTCTTCCTTCTCGTCCTCAGCAATTAGCTCTCATTGTGGAAATATCCTACCATCAAAACTGGCTGGTTTATTCTCTGCTGAGAGAATCAGTAGACGTTGTGTGGGGGATGAAGAAGAGAAGTGTCTTGACCCCCAAGGTGTTTTCTGTGCACCCACTCAGTCTGGTGTCAGCCCATGTGAACAAGGGACATCAAATTTTGGGGACCCGTCTTCTTTGAGGAGGTCAAGCCAGTGGCCTGGTGAACTCGTATGCCAGGCCGTGGTCCTGCCAGAGCTGGAGGGCAGGGTAGGACTCATACACACAGTGGTGCCCAAAACCTGCTCTGGCCTCTCATCCCCAGGTCTCACCTTTTCTCCCACACTGCGCTCTTGCCCCATGTGGTGCAGGTCAGGCTCATGGCTGGACTGCTGTGATCAGTGGGGCAAGAGCCACACCATTTAATAACTGCTAAATTACAATGCTTACTCTGTAAAATAGTGGTGACATTCAGAAGTGACTGAAAGGTCAATTTGTCTGTTCTTCTAAAGGCCCAGCACAACTCTAGTTACATCTATTTTTTTCTCAAATTTATGGTGTTAACTTCTCAGGAAGATATTTTCTCCTATATTCTAAGCCTAACTAGAGAGCATTGGCTTATTTTTTCACACAGAAATGTGTGTATTACAATGCTAATTTAATACAGTCAGTTCATCAATGATTTCCAGTTCTCTGACTCATATGATGAAATCAAATTCCAGTGGATTAAGTGAACTGCAAAGCATAGCCTTCTTCCTACAACATGTATCTCCAGGCATTGGAAACAAAAATAAGTGTAAGCCCCCATTGTGAACGGGGGAGAAGCCAAGCATGTTTTTGCTTAACTGACAAGCTTGGGAAGCCAGGAGACAACTTAATTGAACAATTGATTCATAGACTGGATGAAGTCTTAAATTACATGACTGACAAAACTATCAATTATTTTTGTAAAAATACATGGTATTTCTTGTGGCAGAGGCAGCATGTAGTAATTAGGGGTTGGGCTTTCTTGCTTTCACAGCTAAAGAGAAGGACTAAACTCCAATTCCAATTGAAGCAGCATAAATTAATTGTACTTTCTTATAATGTAGCTTTCAAAATCATTTGCATCTTACATGTCACTCTATATTTCTCATGGATTATAAAGAACAGTTTCCAAAGAATAGCTGTCTTACTCTAGACCAAAAAAAATTATCTTAGTCGTCCTCTCCATCCCCCCTCTCCTCTTTAAAGTTGTTTTTCTTCTTTGCTTGGTTTTCTCTGTGGCTGACAGTCAGGATGCTGGTGAACAGACCAGGTACAGCAGAGGTATCAGGCAGCAACTGAAGCTCAGCAACGGGTTGTTCCAAGAGTGATGCCCCCTGGGTTCCTATGTGCGGTCTTGAAAAATAGGAAAACGCAGGAAATGAAGGATTTGGAAAGTACTGAAAGAGAGACTGGGAGTGTGATGTCTCCTCTCATCTCTGCCATTCTGCAAGTTACCACAAAGCTCTATCCCTCATGTGGGTTTACTTGTTCTTGTTGCTGACTCTGACAGTCCAAGCAGTGCAATGCCAGAGCTGAATCTTAAGTAAAATGAGAACTTCTCTTCCATTCCACAGGTTTCTCCTTATCTACATAAACTTATCTGCTCATTGCTACCTCTAGTTATTTCTAAGGGTGAATAGAAATCCTAGGCCTTTATTCTACCTGTCTTCTGATTTATGCTGTATATAAGGGACTCTAAATAAGTCTATAGTATTTATATCCCCTTGAAATTTCCCAGTGTTAGGTCAGACTCATAGAGTAAACACTACTGAAGATAATTCTTTCAGACCATTTGGCAACAGTCTTTGAGCTCCCTGGGGACAGCAAGTTAAAAAACCCAATTATACTCGGTGAGCCCTTGGGCTTGTTAATGTTATGAGCCCCATGGTAAAGGAAATTCCAATATTTTTCTCTTTAAATCTTGCTATAAATACAGGCAGAGCTGTTTCATGTCTCTCTGAGAACTCTGGATTCTGGTGATAATGTCTAAACAGAAGCATTTGCAAGTTTGTGCATATAAATGAGACAGAGCAGAAAAATATTTTTTTGTGAACAGGAAAAATCCTGAAATTTACAGCAACACCAGGCTTT
Organism: Pseudopipra pipra; assembly: GCF_036250125.1. Taxonomy (NCBI): domain Eukaryota; kingdom Metazoa; phylum Chordata; class Aves; order Passeriformes; family Pipridae; genus Pseudopipra; species Pseudopipra pipra. The sequence continues at coordinate 32,082,028 of NC_087549.1, read as the reverse complement.
TTGTCCTTAAATTCTTCTCAGTTTCAAAACTTCACCAGTTGCAAGGTGCCTACCAAAGCTGCCCTATCACCCCCCTTCTCAGCTGGACAGGGGAGAGAAAAATAACAAAAGGCCCATGGATTGAAATAAGGACAGGGAGAGATCACTCACCAATTACTGTCATGGGCAAAACACTTGACTTGGGGAAATTAGTTTAATTTATTACCAATCAAATCAGAGTAGAAAACTAAGAAATAAACCTAAATCTTACAACACCTTCCCTCCATCCCTTCCTTCTTCACAGGCTTTACTTACAAAATCTCTACCTCCTACCCTCAGTGTTGCAGGGGGATAGGGAAGGGGGTTTACAGCCACAGTTCATAGCACATTGTCTCTGCCAGTCCTTCCTCTTCAGGGGAGGACTCCTCACACTCTTCCTCTGCTCCAGTGTGGGATTCCTACCAGAGGAGACAGTCCTCCACCAATTTTTCCAGCGTGAGTCCTTCCCACGGGGTCACAAGTCCTGCCAGGAAACTGTTTCAGGGTGGACTCCTCTCTTCATGGGGCCATGGGTGCTGCCAGGAGCCCACTCCAGTTTGGGCTTCCCACAGAGTCACAGCCTGTTTCAGACACCCTACAGACACCTACTCCAGTGTGGGGTCCTCCAGGGGCTGCAGGTGGATCTCTGCTCCACCATGGACCTCCATGGGCCGCAAGGGCACAGCTGCTTCACCATGGTCTGCACCACGGGCTGCAGGGGAATCTCTGCTCCAGTGCCTGGAGCACCTCTTCCCCCTTCTTCTCTGCTGACCTTGGTATCTGCAGAATTGTTTCTCTCACATATTATTTCTCCTTTCTTCTCTGGCTGCAATTGCTTCTGTGCAATAGCTTTTTCCTCATCTTAAATCTGTTACCCCAGTGGTGCTACCACAGTCACTGATGGGCTCAAGCTTGGCAGTTACCGTGGATTTGGGAAATGGGCAGATCAACAGACCAAAGAGAGCACCACAACTTCAGTAGTTTACTTGTAAGGAACTTGTTACTCTCTTTTGGGTTAATTATAAAAGAAAAAATAAATCAACTGGGATGCAGAGAATATGCACATGATCAGCTTATACAGTGGAGGCAACTAGCTGGTGGAACATCAGTAGGATCTCAATATATTCTTATATTTACAAGCAAATGGAGAGAATAACAGTGACAATGATAGCAAAAGATACAAAATTATCCAGAATATTCTAACACAATTTATTATGAAGAGCTACAGTCAGATCTCACAGTAGCAAGTCAAAAAAGGCAGATGAGACTGAGTGCTGATAAGGGCAAAACATTCACAAGTTCATCTACATCCCATGTGTCAAACTTGCATAATCTACCACAAAGAGATTTAGGGGGAGCTGCTGTGATCTTGCAAAGTGTCAGCTCACAGGACCCAGTGGTGATGCAACAGATACACAGATTATCAGAGGTCTTGGAAGCACTATCAAGAGACCAGATTGTTTTCATTATTTTCATTACTAAGTTGCAGAACTCTGTTTTATAGTGCTGGGGATGCAAATAAAGTTCAGGACGTTTGTGTATTCTTAGGAGCTCTGCAAGGAGAAAACCAAATTAAGTCCTTTGAAATGTTATTAGAAACCTGACTTTTTAAACATATTGACTTTGAAATCTCCAGATTAAGTATCAATTTATTTCAATGCTTGGGGAAACGGTAATATAGAAAAAAATGTCTCTTTTTGGAAAAAAGAAGTAGCGGTTTTTAGTGTTTGAAGTGGATCATAATCTTTCTCAAAAAATATTACAGTCTTCTTTAAAAGAAAAAAAAAAAAAGAAAAGGGGAAATTTAAGCACTTGAGCCCAGTTGTGAAACCACTTTGGTTTTTGCTGGTCTTACTGACGTCTGTGGGAGTTCTACTTCAGCCTTATAAACAATAAGACACTAGGATTAAGCAATAAATACAGTATTTGGCATTTTACATACTGGTAAGAAGTTATGAGACATGAATAAAGAATAATGAATAAAGAACCAAAAGGTGAATTCAGGGTGTACTCCTTGTTTATGTCAGAGTTGGTCTGTCAGCAAAACATGAACTGAGACACTGTTTCCACATTTTTTAAAGAAACATATTAAGTGTTCTTTAAGCTGATTAAATTGGTTTTCTTTCAGCTGTACAGCCTCTAAGCTAAAAGTTTGTATTTATATTACAGAACTGCCAGCCCTGGACATTCAAAATGCATGAATCAGAACATCAAAATAATGATTTTTTTTTTTCTTCCTGGATTTTGAGCTTGAAAATGCCATATTTTCTGTCTTTTCTTCGTAACCACAAGAGATCAACACTTTTTTTTTTTTTTTAAATGCAATTCTGTGGCTTCAGGAGTTGAGTCTCACTGTCTGGTGCCTGGTGCTAGCAGATATGAATGAAAGAGCTGTGAATATGAAATATCCCAAGACTTGCAATAGGAAAATGTGAGCTCACAGCTGGACAGTTGACATATAGGTAGTGTATAAAGAAGGCAGGAGTCCAAAGCCCTACCCTCAGGGCTGTGCCTGTGAGCTTGATTTGGAGTTTGAGAGCTGGACTTCTCCAGCCATCTCCAGGCAAGGCTCATGGTATGAGCTCCTAAACACATGGTGCCAATTGCTCCATTAGTGGCTATTAGCCCACCATGCTGCCTAGCTATTCTCCTTCAAACTTCTCCTAAAAGTTCATATTTAACTCTAGAAAATTGTTCCTACAATAGTAAAAGAGGATGAGGATTTATATCCTCAAGTACAGATCTCTTCACTCTTGTGACCAGTGAGAGGACTCATGGAAATGGCATGAAGCTGAGTTGGGGGAGGTTTAGGTTGGATATCAGGAAAAAGTTTTTCATCCAGAGTGTGGTTGAGCACTGGAATAGGCTCCCCAGGGGAGTGGGGACAGCACTAACCTCTCCGAGTTCAAGATGTGTTTGGACAAAGCTGCCAAGCACACGGTGTGATTCTTGGAGTGTTCTGTGCAGGACTTGAAGATCCTGAAGGGTTCCTTCCAACTCAGTGCATTCTATGATTTCGTGATCCTAAATGCTGGGTTTTTCAATATACGCAGTCAGGAGAAAGCCATGGTTTATATTTCACTGTAGATGGACATTTCCGGAGAGATTAACTGCATTTAAGTAAAAACTAATGCTAGAGATGCAGACAGAGAGTGTTTCACCACATCCAGAGAAAGGTGTTTTGAATTCTTTGAATGAGATCCCTAATGGAGAATCCTCTCTCTTCTCCTTCATGTCTATGGAAGTAATACTGGCACCTCACTTGGCCTTGACTGCTTGGGCTGTGGTGTCCAGGTTGTGACTGGACCTGGAAAGGTTAGGTACTGCTTTCCCCCCTAAATTTTCATACTTTTCCCCAAGCCTAGAAAAAAGCTGGTCCCGCTCTTCTCTAGGTTTTGGGATTCAAAGATGAACACTGATTTTGCTGTCTCTGGGAGACTGTGCCTTTTGGAATTAGTTTGAGAAAAAGCTCTCATTTCTGTTGAATTATTCCTGTTAGCTTCCAGAAAGCCAGTAATGTAGAATTCGGTAGAAAGCTGGAAGTGTGCACTGGGAAATCAATCTGACATTGATTTACTGTCCCAAACAATGTTCATTCTCTATTAATTTTTGTTTGGTGGGCATGAAAAAAGATATGAAAATCCCATTATATGATCCTGTCAGACCCCACACATGAGCCAATGATCAAGTCCCAGAGCACTGAACCGACCTGCAGGTCTGATCACAGTGCTGTAAAGCAGCAGCATGTTTATGTGTTGTCCCACTCAGACTGTTAATGTGGCTCAGCAACACAACTTCCAAAGTGACTATGGGAAGGGCTATGGTAAACTGGGTTGTTTAATGGTTGTGTTCACACTCATATGTCCAGGGCGTGTTACAATTTCTCTAGGATGACTGTCTAGTAGATGTGACTTTTGTAGAAGTTTCTTTTCTAGACATAAATAGAGATAAATTTAAATTTCTAATATTATTTGTGAAGGAGACTAGAAATAAGTAGCTTTGAGAGGATGCACTGTATCTTACTAAATAAACTGTACTACCAAAGACAGGCCTAGAAAAAGGCCTAGAAAAAGGTTCAGTATAAATACTCACTCTGCCAAAGAGGACAGTTTGCTGATGCCAGTTAGCAATGCTGACTTCATTTCTCTGGTGGTATTTTGAACATGAAAGCACCACCCTGGCAATATTGAGATTTTGATTCCTTGTGGATGTTTAGTGATCAGCTGCTTGTGCTGCTGAACAAGGAGTGCACATTTTATTGTAGGCCAGTTGTAAGAGACTGTGGTGGGTTTGGCTGAGGTAGAGTTAATTTTCTTCACAGTAGCTGGTTTGGGGCTGTGTTATGGATTTTTGCTGGAAACAGTGTCGAGATGATAACACAGAGATGATTTCCCTATTTCTGACTGGTGCTTACACAGTGCCAAGGCCTTTTCTGCTTCTCACAGCACTCCACTGGCAAAAAGGCTGGGGGTGCACAAGGAGTTTGGAGGAGACACAGCTGACCCAATCTGACCAAAGGGATATTCCATGGCATCACACTCAGCATATAGAGATGGGAAGAAGGAAGGGAAGATCTTGTGGGTGATGGTGTTTGTCTTCCCGAGTCACCATTAAGTGTGATGGAGTCCTGTTTTCCTAGAGGTGGTTGAACACCTGCCTGATGATGGGAAGAAGTGAATTAATTCCTTGTTTTGCTTTACCTATTAAATTGTCTTTATCTCAACCCACAAGATTTTTTCTACTTTTACTCTTCTGATTCTCTCCCTGATCCTGCTGATGGGGGTGTGAGCAAGCGGCTGTGTCGGGCTTAGCTCCTGGCTGGGGTTAAACATAACAGTAACAACCTGCCACATTTTGTGGGAAGAGCATGTCTGTGATTTCAAGTGTACATAAAGACTTTCCACTGGGCATGCAGTGCTGCTCAGTTATGAGACTGATTTATTCAGATTTTTGCCTCTGTTTGTCTATACCTTACACTTATCACTTAAATATACTCACTTCCAGAATGAAATGTATCAACAGATTGAGAGCTCAGAGCAGCCTACATAACAATCTCCGTCAGAAAGTACCAAATATCACATCAAGTGAAAACTGCTGCAAGAATAACATTAATGCTATGTACAGAAAAATTTTGGTTAACATATTTACTCTCCATTTTTGGGAGTAGCATCATGAGATCTATATTGATGACAACTGCCAGTCTTCAGCTGGGATTGAGATTTTCTATCTTCAGCACCTGTTACCCTTTCTTCATATGCAGTATTTTCATTCAGAATAAGACACGAAGATCTGAAGTATTTTATTAAGGAGCTCTCTTTTTGCATTATATAGAATAACTGGAGGAATAAGAAGGAAAATGTTCAGAAGTCGAACCCCTTAGGGGAAAGTAAATTTCTCAAATCACAAGCCCAGAACGAATCTTGATCAACAGTTTGCAAGATTTCTTTATCAGGGGCTCTGTCACAAGGTACAGAAGAGATAACAGAAGTGACCTTTTGACAAGAACCTCCTGCTCACTGCACTATGTGACCTGCTAAAAAGCATCATCATAAGACAGGGCTTTTTAAACCCATCTTGTAAGCACAGGTCTGCTTACAGGAGGCATTTAAACCATCTTTCATGTTGCACTGGTCGAATTTTCTGAGACTTACTCTGCTTGAGTGCTCGTTCCACTGAATTTAAAGTTATCTCATCTGAAATGTGTGAACATTCATGCATTTAGACATTACAAACATTTTTTTCCCAAATAGGACTTTCTGAACAGGCTGCCTAATGAGGTAGGGGAATTTGTGACCCTGGGGAGGTTTGGTGAGCAGATGCATTGGAAGCAGTGTAGGTGCTGCTGGTACAGTGTTTTTGTAGCTGCAAGGTAGGGGCATGAACCTCCTGAGCTTACCCCTCAAGATCCTTTGCAAACTGTTTTTTTTTCTGTGTGATGGCATCACTTTGATCAGCTAAGAGACAGTAGCTTTCAGCAGAGCCTGTCCTGGGTTCTCCATGTTTGCAAGGCTGAGGATAAAGGCACCTGTGCTGGCTGCAAGTCTAATTACATTCCATCCTAGATTGATTTGCAGGACCATTCAAACTACAAAACTCATAATTCTTTGTGACAATGCCATCTGCCATGGATGAACCACATAATCAGGGATAGTTCACCTAGGACCCAATCATTTCTGTGGCTAGAATAAAAATTTGCTATTTTATTCATGTAGCATCTTTTATTTACTTCAGGTCAATACATATGACTTCTAAAATAATTAATGTGTAGAGATTGTAGTTTTTAAGCTGATACTGAAGAACTTTCTAAATTATGTTCAGGTTGATTAGCTGTCATTTAGGAAGAGAACAAATAGATATTAACTTATATACGTTTGATGAAATGGTCAAAATAATAAGGAGTTTTACATTCCTCTGATCTTGGATGTCATTTGCTGGTAATACAATCAAGAGGAATGATTTTTTTAAGTCTTGAAGGGATTGAAAATTTATTTACCCACTACAGAGTGGTTCTTAGCAATTTTTGCTTTCATGGCATAATTTGCTAAATATTGTATTTAAAATGCACTGATATCCTTTCTCTCTTCTGCTACCAGCATGAGCTGAGTTACATGCTTCTTTCTTGCTGAATACATATGTGACATGGTTCATTCACATCTCAGTTTAAATTATGCTGGTATGTCAAAACCATATAACACAGAGACACCAGAGAATAGCCCATACTTTAAACACTTTGGTAGGAACTCAAATCTATTCAGGTATATTTAAAAATCCAGAATGCAGAATATATGATTTGGTCTTAGAATTATGAACTTGGCCATTTTTTTTTGCATGATAAGCTTAGTCCAAGTACTTACAGTATCATTATAGACACTAAAGCTTTTATTGTTAATTTCCAAGCTGGTCTTTGCATATCTCTTAGGATTCGCTTTCCACAGCTAGATACAGACTTGCTACGAGAAGAAGGACCATGTCCAATCACATCAACCAGATCAGCTGATGATCCAATTTCTCATCTCAGTAATGGGGATGCAACTTCTCTGAAGTCCTTAATAGACTTGAGATGAAAAACTGGCTTCACAGAGCTGCCTATGGTTTGTTTGTTTTCCTGAACAGTGCTACACTGCGCCTGACCCTCAGGATGCCTTGAAGTTAACAAGGAGTATCAATGAAGTAATGATAATTGAAATAGTGATTTAAATTCACTAATTATTCCCAGTATTAGACAGCTATTTTGCTGAATGCAAACCAGAATGCAACCAGACAGTGCCAATTATTTTTTCCTTCCTACTAGAACTGTGTTGATGGTGATGTAACTCTGAGCAATGATGACTCTGAACAAGTATAGTCCAAACATATAATCAGTGAACTTACAACTCTGGTATGGATATCCTGTCATCTTGTAGGGCCTCAGGCAGAAGATATTCTTCATGTTCCTACCATTCCTGCAGAACTGAATTCAAATCAAACAGATCTTCAAATGGGACCAGAGTCTGTTTCTGAGTTGGATATTCAATGTACAGCACCCTCGTAGGGGAACCTGAGAAACTGCAGTCAGGGGATCTGCCAGGACACATCTCTGCCCCCAGATGGAAACTCATATAAGGTCTTTTGGGTATACTAAGTATATTTTTTCAGACAGATAAATCTAGTGGCAAAAATATCCTTGCAACTTCCATTATTTCTAAGAAGGGAAGTTGTGCTTCCAGATCCCTCAATGGGACCCCTGAGTGCAGCAATTTCAGGACACCAAAGAGCTTGGATGCTAATTTCAATCTGTAATCTTTCCGGTAGAAGAGCTTCTTGGGCTTGGAAACAATGGTTCCCATTTGCTTAGCTCACCAACTTTACACCCTTCCCTCTCACCGTCTCATGGCTCCATCTGTTTCCCCAATTTCCTGCTTGCGTGCTCTTCTGGGCTGGTCATTAGAACTGCCCCAACCATCCCCACTGGGGAGAGCTGCTTCAGATGTGTTTGCTTTAGCTCAGCCTTGCTTTGCAGAAGAAGAGGGTTTCGATCTGTTTCCTGACAGCTTCCCATCCTTCTTGATCTTGAGATGTTTTTAAAAGTAGAGTGGACTGGCAAAATCTGCTAACAAAAATATGAATTCTTTGTTTGGCAACTGGAAAGGGATAAGGTAAAATTACACTGGAAAAACTGCCTCTCCAAATTGGTGCTAAATGATGACAACAGAGAAGTGGATATTATTTACTTGTGAGCTCTACAAGCGCAGTATACGCTGTACAAAATAAAAGTATTAAGTCAGTCCCATCTCATCACATCCCAAAGAACTTGTCTCCACTACTTCTCTGCATATCTGGCTGCCTAGCGTGGCCTCCAGTTTCAAAATTTCAGTAAGGTCTCCACATTGTCATATATAAAAACTTAGCACTTTGCACCTGAAAATCTATTCTGCATGTGCCAGCCTAGCAAGCACCTGGCTTTTGTTGCTCATTTTTAATATTTTTTTATAATTGTGGTGCTAGCTGTGAGCATGCAACCTGTCATATTTCACAGGGAACTGCATTGTTTTATATTGTTACGTGTTTTCTAGCAATCGTTAATTTGCACATGCATTTGTCTTGTTCAAATAAAAGTAACTACACTCCAAACACATCAAAGGGAGTTAAAGTACAAATCAATGTGACTTTCTATCTTTTGGTATTCATCCTTCTCTTCTTAAAATTTATTTTAGGGCACAAGGAGAAAAAATTACTGTTGTTTAGTTGGTTAGTAACAGCTGGTGATACATTATTTCAGTTGTCCTATCATTATTAACACAGCAGATAGTCACAATAATAGCATTCATCAAAATAAATTCATGAAATGTTCCAATCCTATATGCTTCAACTGGAACTTCATTGTAATTTAGCACAACTGACATGTTCATTTGAGACAAAGTACTGTTAATACCTGAGTTAAACAAAACAATTCTCTTTATGCCTGAGCTCTCGTATATTATTTGCACTGGTTGCTTTAAAGTTGCATGGTCCTGAACTAAATATCCAAAAATGCTGAAGAACTTCAAAGGGTCATAATGCCCAAGTAATCCAACAAGTATTAACAGTCTCTCCTCCCTAAAAAGAATCATTACACAACTAATTAATTTGCCACAGTAAATAAACCACTGACATTTACAATAAACACCCCTATTGGAGGTTGAAGTAAATATTAAGTTGCACATAAAACTATAAATAGTAAGAATTTTGATGCCAGGTAGTTTCACAATACTATGGAAAATAGATGAGCGCTGGCTATGTGAAATAAATTTGAAGGTCTCAGCAACATGACCATGCAAAGAGCGCAGCTATCTGTGAAAGTAACCATGGAGCAGACCTGTTCAGTGCCTTCCTGTCATGCTGGCAGGGGGCATTGGTCAGGATGGCCTGTGCCTAACTAAAGTGAAGTGTCTGAAGTTTGGTTTTGATAGCTTTAGCTCATCTCAGCTGGAAGGAGCCTCAGCATGAAGGCTTCATTTAAAGGCTGAAGCACAGCTGTGTGTGTGATGGGGTATTCCTTCCACTACCATGGATGGCATTGACAACCCCTTGTAGGATGGAGACATAGTTGTGGTGTGAGACCTTCTAGGCAGCAGTTTTATGCAGTTTTGGTTGCTGTCACAGCTGCTGATTTTAGCTGGCCTCTGAGGTTGATGGCCAAAGCTGCCCATTGTGCCCCCTTCCCTCCACAGAGGTTATGGACCCCTTCGACTGGTTCCTTTGCACAGATGGTCTTGCTCTGTTACTGTGCTCTGGGTGCTGGATACAGGAGTTTCTTGGCTCAGCTTCAGTGCAAGTGGCAGGGCTCACAAAGTGATCTAAAGTGCTAAGTATGGAAGCTGCAAGCAGAGAGGGCTCCTGAGCATGGGATATGCCGCGCAAACTCCAGTGCTTTGAGGTTCTGTAGTAGCATCGTACCTTGACCACCAATTACTGCAGGTCTGACCAGCCCATGCTGATGTGCCTCCTGACTTGTGTGGCTTGCACTTCCAAAATACAGGCATGTGAGCCCTAACTTTCTGGAGCCCCAAGAATGAGCACCACAGCCTGTGTCACACAAGAAAGCCCCTGGTTGCTCTTCCACCTCATCCTAACATGCAATGACAATACGTGCTGCCTCAATCTCTGGCTTCCACCATAAGCCTATTTTTGTTTCTGGCATAAGATGGAGACTAGGCAGGCACAAGGCCTGACTTCCACAAGCTGCGTGTACCTACCTGAAGGTCTGCAACAAGTAATCCACATCAGCCAAATGTCAGCTTGTCATCCTTTCACAAAAAAGAGAGCATTTTTGTAAGTCTTGTTGCCTGTTATTTTCTTGAGGTTCATAACTGTACATATATATTAGTTCTGCATATATACAGATGTGAGAGAGAGTATTATGGTCCTTATTTTTCTCACAGACTTTTTGATGAAATCTCTATTCTTGGAAGACCAGATGAAGATCAATATCAAGATGTATAAGTGGACGGACACTGGTCCCACAGAGGTTTTAAGATGGAGTCTTGTGGCCCTGAAGCTCAAAATGGTTTAATTGATCCAGAATGGTTTAATTGACTCAAAATGCTGTCAATTCACAGCTAAAAAGGGGAAATCCAGGAGTCAGAAGTTGCAGTTAAGTCAGTGAAATGTATCTGGAGGAGGCTTTGGGGACACACGGAGCTGAGCACATGTGTATAGTGAGCAGCACATGTGAAAGGCACGTTTCTGATGAGAAATGAAAGCTGGTGTGGAGGATGACATTAGAGTAAGTCAGATCACTGGAAGGTGTAACACAGGTCAAAAAGGAGAATGGTCTTTAACAGGAAAGGGATAGAGAATGGTCTTGATCATACTGATGGTTAATATAACCTGGTCAGCAGTGATAATACTAAATAAAAATGGATACCGTAGAAGCAAGGGAGCTGAAGACAGATGAAAAGACTTGGAGGTATGGAATGTCATATGAATATCAAACCTAAGCAACAAGACAAGTCAGTACAATAAGCCAAAGAGTACGACAGAAATGTACTCATCTATTTAAAAGTCTAAAGGACTTTTAAAAGGACTAAATTATTCCTCTAATTTACTTTTTCACTTAATCAAAGAGCAAGCAGACACATCTGATGCCTAAGATATTGGCAGTTTTAAACAAAATGGGCACTAAGTGAAAATCTGAATTTGTACAATGGCTTATAAATTAGACCCAGATCCATTTAAATGTGATAGGCATACTTGTAGGTATAGCCTGGACTGATCCCTGCGTTTGTTATCCTGGTGTCTTTGACTAGTTGCTACTTTCAAGCATTTTGGTCCGTTCCATTGTAGTGGTTTTGTAGGTGAAGGGGATGTGGCCATTGCAAGACAGTGGTTTGAGAACTGAGATCTGTTGACTTGATATTCTGTTAATAATTAAGTGAAATCTCTGTCCCATCAAAAAAATTATCTGATATTTTAGGCAACTCCACTGCTTTGGGTAGCGAGTCATTAGATTTAGATGGGCAAATGGCTGGAATGCTCACCACATCTTGGGCTGGAGGAGGGAGGTCTGACTCTCACTGGCAGCATCAGTCTGAGCTCTCTGTCTCTCTGTGATGTCCTGCATATGTCCCTTCCTCCCCAAAAGACAGCATTCCTGCATTTAGATGAATGGTTGTTTATTCGCTTGTTGCAGTAACAGTATAATTTAGCAGATGTTAATTACATTCTTAATGCAATTGAATTAACATAATAAATGATCACCTATCTTTTTATTAGATTCCAAGTGATTATTTATACCCTAATGATACTCTGATTTTATTTACACAGAATAAAAGCTTAAATTTCCTACTCCTTGTGGTTGAAAACTGTAAATTTGTCAGTGAGAAAATGTAAGCAACCTAATATTTTGATCTACATGAACTTTTCAAGTGGATAGTACTCATTTTGAAGTCATAAAATCCCAACAAGAATCGTGTCTCTGAAGTCAATGAGAAACAACACTCAGCATCCCTCTGTCCTTAAACAAATTGTACCTTTCAGAAAATATCAGAGATTTATTGGTGAGCCAGAGGGAGATTAAGGAAAGGCTAAGGTTAAGACTATAATTTGTAACTTTCAAATCACTAATTTGAAAGTAGGATGAAAATGTAGACCTTTGAAGTCTCCCAGGCTGAACAGTGTGAATGTTTACTATCAAACCATTCTGCTGCCTCTCTTTGGAGCTGTGACAGCACAGCACATTTTATACCCATGTCCTGGGTGAATTTGTCTCTGAGTAAGAAAAATGAAAATCAGCATACAGTGGAGCCGCTTACATATTCAGTAATAAAATGTTAAAATTTGCATTGCTGATTCACCTTTGTTTTTAAGACCAGGAGCCAAATTGTGTGAATCTCTGAAGAACATGGAAAAACTCAGGTGAGACAGGTAGACCTGAACATGTCAGGAGGAAATAAGTAGCTCATGTTTCTTGCCTGGCTTTTCTACTTACATCATAAATCCAAAGCCACTAGTCAACATTCTTTCAAGATCAAGTAAAGAAAGCAAATCAGCTTGTAAGAGCTCCTCCCCAGCTATACAGTAGATCTGTTTGATGCAATTGCATTTTCTACTGTTTATAAAAGATACAGCTTAACCACCATTACCACTGAATTAGTATATTAACTTTCTACCTTATATGATTTGAGTAATACAACAATGGCAGGTTAAAACGGTGTCTCTGTGTCTTTCTGTGTAAATGTGCCACAAGCAGCACCTGTTGCTTCCAGGAGCAAAGCCAGTGTCTTCTTTAAAAGACAAAGATTGCTAAGGATTTAAAGGTCATTCTGGAGCAATATGTGACAGACTGTTGTATTAGATCTGATCTTATGCTTGACTTCGATTACTTCTGCTGTGGTGAGTATTAAGGTTAGAAGTATTGGAGTGGCATGTAAAAAAACCACAAACAGGAAGAGTTAAGGGTGGAGGAGAGCAGGGCTTTAATGTTCCTACTTAAAGATGGTCTCTAAACAATAGCAGTAGCTCAGGTCTGCAAAACTCATTCACCCGTTTCATAAATTCTGGAAATAATAGTTACCTCAAATGGATTCCTCCTATGAAATGTGACTAATGCATTTTATTTGTTAGGCTCTTGCAGTAAGAGAAATACAGAAGTATGAATCACATAATCATAGAATCATTTAGGCTGGACAGGACCTCTAAGAACATAGGGTCCAAATGTTAGCCTGGCTCAGCCACCATGGACAACAGAATGCCACTCTTCACATTTTCTTACCTTGACTTTTCCCAGATTTTCCCACTGTCTCCAAAGCGTACGTTTCAGATCCATTTCAGGTCTCCACTGCTATTATTATTTGGGATAATATTCCATACACAATTCTACTCTAGTTAACTATGTTAATAAAATTAATATACTGTAAATAGATCTGTAACTATACCCTCTGAATACTTGATGTGCTCTGAAACAGGCTTCTGTTTAGTCCTGATACAATGGGAAGTCTAGAAGAATAGGAAATAATAACACTGCAAGCTCATGTCATGCCAGCTATTTCATGCCAAAAGTTGTTCCCAAGCACCTGGCAAGCACAATACATTCATTTTCCAAATGTCAGTGGCCAGCCAGCTCCTCAGGACATTCCCTCCCAACACAGGGACACTTGATAGGGACAATCAGGCAGTTTTGGCCACCAGCCTTATTCCCAAGCCACGTGCACAAACTGTAAGGGCGGAAGCGCCTCTTGCTTCTGTTTTTGTCTTGCAAGTGGCAACCTTTTCTGCTCTCCTTCCTGTTTATTTTACTCTGCCATCAGTATTTCCAAGTATTTTGACGGGGATTTTATAGAAGCATTTTTGGAATACTGGTAGGTATTCCATAGGTGCCCAGATGCATCAACTGGTTCCTGCTGTAATATGCAAACTATTAAAGGCATGCTATAAGTACCTGGCTTTGAGGGGCTGGCACAGCTGTGGGAGCCAGGCATGTGCACAGGTCTTTTTGTAGGTGCCATTATTCACCACTGCCCTCTCCAGGATACAGGGAGTGCTCCAGACCCAGTGCTGGTGGGGCAAGTGTAGATGTCAGGAGGCCTTTGTCTGCTGGCAGCCGACCCCAGGGTGCTGCTCCACCACCTCCTGCTTTCCAGCTGTAGGTCACATCTACCCTAAAGCTCATACCTACAGCCGGCTGGCAGCTGTAATACCATCTGGATAGTGAACTGAAAGAAGCCTTGTCTCCACACAGAGGGTGACCTCAGTAGGGTATTTGTGTACAGCCTGTCTAGCCGGCATTTGAGACCTAGGCTTGGCTTCAGTGTATATAATACAACTGTATACAAATAGTCTTTGAGATTCTCTGACTCATAATCAAAAAGCACTTTTCATTTCCATTCAAAATAAATTCAAATGATGCCTGAAAATTCCTTTACCTGAAAATACATTTTCTTCAGTTTCTCTCATTTACTATGAAGAATGTGAGATAGGTGAACACAGGGTTTTGAAATGTCAGCCAATTAGTTAGTAGTCATAAGGTGAATTGAAAATATTTTTCCTTCTTTTTCTTCATGAGATGACATGTCACCTGTCTGAACATTTAGCAGTATGTATCTCTGGCAGCCAAAGCCAGTGACTGACATTTTTCATGTCAACCACTACAGAACTGCAATTTAAACAACCATAAAAGACACCCTGATGCTTAAAATAAAATTAAAAAAAAGTTTGTAAAAGTGGCCAGAAGCACTAATGACAGACTTTACAGCTGGCTATATGATCTATGCATCCAGTGTTTTTACACATCTGGCAGCAACAGGCTACAGAAGTGCTCAGTCTCCTGGGCAAAGTATGAAGTTCACATGTCCACGCTGAGTGTCTGAAACATCTCTGCTGCCTTCAGGCTGATTGATTCAGAGAAATGGCCAGTTATTTGCAGGAAATAGTAAAACTGCTGTTTCTTGCTGCTTGAGAAGAAAGGACACTGGACAACAACGTGTGCCCACACGTGTGTGTGCATGTGTGTGTGAAAACCAACAAACCCCAACTCCCTCTCCCCCCCCTGCCCACCCCCACCTTCCATCAAAGAAGTAGGGCTTGGATGAAGCCCTAAACCCTCCAAGGTGTGCAGCTGCCTTTTGAGGACCTGACATAAACCAATTAGCACTCAGGTAAATCAGATGAGATTGAGTAGTCTGGCTTACTGGAAGGGGTCCATGGCTAAAGGTTGGCCTTGATCCTGCATTTTTTCATCTTTAGGAAAAAGCCCATCTTTCCTCTCAGCGTGGTCAGGCAGGAGACAAGCCAAAAGCTGCATGGCCAAGAGGGAACACTGATTCTTTGGAGAATTGACATTTGTTTGGAAAAAGGGTTGCATTATGAATTGTGCCTTTTATTTATTATGTTTTGTAGCCATTCACTCTGTTCATGGTAACATTTGCACTAGTATGTAGTATGGAATATTACTCTGGATGCAATTAAAAACCGATGCAACAGAGCTTTGTCAAGGATGAGGGGATGGCAGCACCTGATTACCAGCACATATGGCCATTGGTGTCAATGGAGCACTAGAGTTTACTCTCCAGCTGAGTCATCTCCCCCGAGGAAGTTGCATGAAAATAGCATTTAACAAGGGTGATAAAGACTGTAGAGATAAAAGAGAGTGAAGAATCTGTTAGCAGTATTTCTGCAGCAAACGGATGACTGAATGTATTTCCAAATGTTACGTAATTCTTGCGTGACTCACACCACCACAGTCCATAGAGCATATGCAACATTTGGTACAGCAGCAGATCAGTGTAAATACCAACAACATTTTTGTAGTCTGAGATGCTCACAGAGACTGTAAACCTGCAAATCTGCATTAATGTTCATTTCAAATGGGGACCTTGTATGATTATATAGTGATTTAATTTTTTTGCTTGGTTTATTAACAGCAGGAAAATCCCACTGCTCCAAGTACTTTTCTTGGAGCAACTTTACACAAGGAGTTAATAAAATGTATTGCTACCATGTCTGCAATACTGACTCTTTTCGGTGGAACTCAAGGCAGCCTGCTGTAACAGTAAGCTGTTGTTTTCTGCAGGTTTTGGGCACAGATGTTTCCTTGAACATTTAATAAAAGGAGACCTCCTGATAACTTCAATTATTCCCACAATTTAAAAATTGTATGAAAGTCCACCAGTATCTTCAGCTGAGAAAATGAAGGAGATGGACACCTGTGGTGTGGCTGAAGACCTGATGCTTCCTTGGCACGTGGGTGTTCTGACTCCTAAGCCATCTTTGCTGTGCTTCAATGTGGTGTTCTTGCAGGACTGCCTAAGGTTTCCCAGCCCACTTCTTGCCTGTACTCCTTCCTGCACTGCAACCCTGCAGTGCAGGCCAATTATCCCCTTCGCTCATGTGTGGCTTCTGTCAAAATCTTGACTCTCTTCTTGACTCTCTACTGCTCACATTTTCTTGTTCCTACCATCTGTCTTGTACAAACATCCTCCTACTTTATTCTTGCAGTACACTCTCTTTTTAAGTTTCTTTTATAAGTAAAGAAGGGCTCCTTCCCCTGTCCCCCAGTTTCTTCCCACCACACCTGTCTAATGTTCACATTCCATAATAATTACCATATAATAATAATAATAATTACCATAGAATCACAGAAAATAGGCCATTAAGGGATACTCAGCAATCTTTCAATCTGAAATCTTGTCCAGAGTAAAAATATTAAATCTTCTAATTTCTGTGGTAATCTAATTCAGAGATATTATTCTTACAATTAGAGAATTTTTCTTTATGTCTAACTTGGATCTCAATTTTCATACAATTTAAATCTGTCTGTTTTTTTCTTAATTCCCAGGGGCCTGGAAAGCAGCCTTCTAGAGCAGCTGTTTGTGTACTGAGGACAGTTACTTCCCAGTCTTCTATCCAACTCATATTCCTATCTAACCAATGTTACTTTTTTCTGTGTCCAATATAGTTTATTTTCTTCGTATTTTTCTCTTTTAAACTGTCCTTTTCCCTCTCTTTAACACATACAGGTTCCCAAGGCTTCTCCTTTCCCCTCACTTTCTTCCTCTCCCCCCTACTTTCTGCTTCTTCTAGTTTTGATTTCAACATGTCTGTACCTCCTTTTTTCTGAAGATTCATTTCCAATTTTTCTGACAATGCCTGTTCTGCTGTATATCATTGTTGCATGTGGAGGCTTGTAGCAAATGTAGGAATGTGTTGCCTTGGTATGGCAGGAATGCACGAAAGCCATCTGATGTGATGTAAATGTCTTTCAATTACCTTCTCTTTGCAGAATGTCTTTTTTAGTCCCAGCCCCTGTGAAAGGCTGCTGGTGCACTTCTGCCTTCACTGTTTCCATGGTAGCTGATCCCATCCTTTTGTGACTTTCTCATCAGTGGCCTAAACAAAATCTAGAACTGTCATAATTAAATGGAAGACAGTTTACAGTATTTTTGAAGTCTGGGTGGTATTACATGATAAAAGTACTTTGCAGCTAAAATTGGATAAGTAATTAAGCACCATCACCTTAAACTATGATACTTTCAGAAGTACTCTGTGGAACATGTCCTGAATATAGTAAAATTGCAATGTTAAATAAAGTTAATGACACTGTTCCAGAAGCACAGAATGTAATGGTTTAATTAACCCAGAGTTACAGCAGCCTGATTTTAACTAACTCCCTCTCCCCCCAGCCCCTTTCTTAAAAGCACTCGTGGTTCAAGCACTTCACCTGTATGCCTTGGGAATCAGATCTGGATTTGGATTCTGACTGCAATCCCAAAATCAGAGCCTGTAGCTCCAACAGCTGACTCAAAACCCAGATCAAAATATTTTCAACCTCTGGCATATCTGTAGGCCAAATTTAACATTTTTGCAGACTTCAGTTTTCAGTGTAATATCTGACCTCTCCCCTTTCCCTCCCCAAAATTGTCTTCGAATAGTAACCATGAGGTGTTCAGGAGCCGGGATGTTTTTAAACTTGGGTCATTAAGTGCAGACTAAGAAATTTAAGTATAGGCAGCCATTTTCAAAACTCTTGGTGAAGATTTGTCTTTTGTGGTCTACTACAGTGTCTCTGTCAAGCTGCTATTCAGTGAATCACAGTCTGGAAAGTCAAGAAAGATATATATCTCTCTCAAATTAATGCATTGATCTCAAAGGACTTCAGGTACTGTAGTGGATTAACACACATATTACTATTGTGAAAGATAACACCTGAAATTCTACTCTTTGACTATACTCTGTATTTTCTTCTAGTTTCTATAAATCAACATTAAAAAAAAAAAAGAGTTCAAAATCTATGGTTTAAAGCCTATGATTCACCTATTTTTCTTTACTTAATTAGTATTGAAAGCACTTATAAACATAAAATCTAGTCCTTGTCTAAATGTTTGTGCCCAAATTTTCACAGAGCTCTCTGATTAATCAGTATAACACATGAAGGAAGACATAAGAAAGCTCAGGCAGGTGACCAATCCTAGATCTTCAACAGAGGATGTTTTCATTCTGTCCAACAATCCACACGCAGCTATATCAAGTCCAGAACTCTTCATACCATAAATCACAAACCTCAAGAGGACTCCTTCATCTTCTGACTTGAGAATCAGCTTCAGTTGTATGGCCAGTCTTTTTCACAATCTTAATGTGGACATTTGTAGTAGAGTTCCTAATCCAGTTGATACCAGACTTTTTCTCAATGATGTCAGCATTACCTTGGTTTCTATGAATTGCAAAGAGCCATTAGCTCTGTGTATAGCATCACTTTCAGTAATTTTCTTTTCAGTTCCCACATACTGTATTTATATCACTGTCCTGACACTCGAGACAGTGAGAATAGATTTGAAATTATAATACAGTTGCATAAGCCAGCATTAATAGTATGCAGAAAACGGACCGAATGAAAACTGTCATATATGACACCTGCAACTTGGTGTAGGGCAAACTGCAGGGGAGAGGGCTTCCACAGCCAGAGAGACCTAAACTTGCTGCTTTAACAAGTGCCTCACAGAAAACACGAGAGTTCTTGGAGTGAGTTGCTGAAGTGTCGGGGCAATGACCATGTGTGGGGAAAGGTGATTACGTTGAATTTGCCAGAGCTGGGGGGTGGGTGGGCACTAAAGGATAGAAGATAATTAGAAAAATAGTAGAAGCACAGAAAAAATACAACCAAAACCATTTCACAGGTGATAGCAAAAATCCTAGGTTTTTTCATTACTGAGAAAAAAAATCAACATTCAGTATACTGCCAGTTTGCACCTAAAACCTCCTAGATAACCAGTCCCAAGTGACTGTGAAAAACATTGGCTGAAGGAAGGACGTATTGACATGATGAAATTTAGATTATCAGGTTAAAAAAAGCTGTCTGTTCCCTGTTCCCCCCCGTCTCCTCTTTTTAGCAACTGGAAGGAAGAAACATGAGAGATTTTAACAAATTCTGTTACCAACTTCATTTTTGCTATTGGTTTTATGGGGGTGAGGGATTTGTTCAGCTGCTACAGTAATGGTCACAACATAAACTGTTTAGATAGATGAAGTGGCTTTTTTTCTCCTAGTTTAAAGCCATTGACATTATAAGCAGCTTTTCTTAAAAATGTTATTACAGAAATTATATTTACCTCCTACAATGGGAGGCAGTGTAATGTCTCTTAAAGTTTCTGTGTCCAGTAGAAAAAAAATGGAGATGGATACCGTAGATGGCTTAGCTACAGCATGTGTGCATTCATGGCTTCTTGCTCAGACTTGACATGATTTCTATTTTTTCCTGTTTCTGTGAATATTAAATGAGAGAAAACCACTTCATTTGAAAGGCTTATTTAATCTCCCTTCTCTTAATTTGCTTTGTTTACTGAATTCCATTTCCATAGGAGAATGGTCTATAGAACTGTCTCCCCTGACTAAACGGTTCAAATGAACTATGAGTAAAACCATTTAGATACAATTCACAACCATGTTTTATTAATAACAACTGAGAATGCTACTGTAGCTCAGAACGCAGTGAATTTCTGCAGGCTTTTATCATTGCATCTGCATTATTGTCAGAATCTTTTAACATTGTGTAACTGCATCTCAACAGAGCTTTTAATAGATATGCAATCACATAACACACCATTAAAAGTTATGTAAATAACTATTTCAAGATTTTTAATTAAGCACCCATAAAGAGGTGTTTACATCTTTTAAAGTCAGCACTAGGTTGTATTAATGATTTTTTTTAACATACGTCTGTATCTGAAAGGCAAGTTGTAGCCATATGTCACAAAATTTCTGCCTTCAAAGCAAACCTCTCCTTTTAGAAAGCAAACACAAATGATTCCTTGCTCTTTGTGTTGCTCATTGCTTTTCTGATGGGAAGGCAAAGTAATATATACTAAGATTTTATATATATCTATAAACATATATATATATGCACTAAAGAAAGAACTAGATAGAGTAAAAAACTATGATGACAGACAATTCTTTTTTTCTTCAGCTTTTGGCACCTCATCATCGTTCACTTGCTGTTTTTCTGCGTACATTATATATATGGTTTAACCACATAAATGGAGCCGTCCAAGAAACCAGATGTCAAATTCAAAGGTGAGAGCTCACTGTTTACTGGCATCTGTGGGCAAACACACAACTATGCCAGGAGAAACTACTTTGCCTAAGAAAAACTTTCCTTGCATTTGAAGTGGGGTAAAGTTTTCCATGCTAGATCAAATCCTGAAGCATTAAGTTGCATTGTGTGTCCACCTTTTGGGGCCTTTTTTCCCCTTAGGCATAGCAGAAGCATTCCTACATAACCCCATTTGTAAGTTTACAAGCGATATAAACCACTGGTAAAAACATCTCAGATGCAAAATGACCACCTGCTAATTATGAAAACTTTTTTTCCCTTTTATTTCCGCACAAATCCTTTGCTTGTTGCGGTTAAAAATTTTCTGCTTTGTAGCTACTTCTGTTTATTTTTCTTGAAAATATATTTTTCTCTACTTGAAGAGCCAAAAATTTTCTTTAGGGAGCAGGCTATTTTGTAGAAAATAAAAATTCTGAAAGTTAAGCTTCATGCTGGTAGAATTATTTTAAAGAACAAGACAGTAATAACTAGTCCTTAAAAATATGTTTCTATTATACAGGAACTACAAACAGAACTTGCTGTCCTCTTCAACTAAACATTAGGATTTCAGTACAGCTGGCTAGTAATCTGAACTAGAATGACAGAAAATAAAATTTTCAGCTGATTGAGTAGTTCAGCAAATGTGGTGGCTTTAAGACAGTTGTAATGGCAATTTTTCTCTGTGTAACACTGGCTCACAGACTTCATGTTAATTTTGAACCTATGAAGACCCCGAGGAGGAGTGAAGTTTAAAAAAGTTAATTCACTTACAAGAACAGCTGTCAATGGACTCACTGATTAAAACAAAATTGATTAAACAGTCTTGTAGTGAAAGTGTAATTCAAGATACTAAATTTATAAAGATACGAAAATGCTGTATCAGAAGATAAAAGAAGACACAAAAGGAAGCTTGACTTTTTTTTTAAATTATTTATTTTTAATTGTTTCCCAGAATCACTTTTGTTGAAAACAGTAACTCACAATGATTTCAAAGGGACCAGGATTTCAACCATTTTCCTGCTTCACTCCTCGTTTATTGAATTTGTTAGAAAAATTGCTTCCAGAGAGTGAACAAAGTAATTCATAAACAGGAAAAAGTAGTCTGAAACTCTATTAATAACCAACTTATTTTTATTAGAGCAAATACAGTTGTGAAAACTGTACATTGTACATTTTGGGTCAAGAATTTATTATAAATAGAGAAACCCATAGATAAAGAGTTCATTCTTTTGACAGCAAGAAACTTTAAATAGACAAAATGACATTATTAAGTACATTGGCAGGCTTCATTGTGCTGTCCAAAATGTAGTGTACAGTATAACAACCAATTATAAATAGCCTTTCATGTAAAATACAACTGTGCACATTTTAGAAAAATACCAACGATTTGTCTGAGCTTTGTTTTAAAAAAGCTTATAAATCATACATATTTATAAATGGTACTAACATGCTTACTTAAATTTATAAACATTTTTCATAAGCTTTGTTACCCATTATTTCCAGAGCATAAAGTATTTTAAATAAACATTTAATAGGAATTAAATATGTCAGTTACAAAATTACCTCCTCATGTCAGGAGACACGGGGTGATTTAACTGCGGGATGGAACACTTCATCCATTAAGTCAAGGCTTACACAGTAACTTTTAAAATTTTGTTCTTATTTAAAAATTACTTTCCTAAATTTAAAACACAATTTAAACTTTTTTTTTAAAAAATAAATATACAAGTTTTATTTTCATTTGCTCTCTTTCTGCTTTCTTCTTTATCCACACTGGTCAAAACACAGGATTCTCAACATACTTCTGCAAAAAACACCACGGTGTTACTGCCCTGCTCAGAGCTGCTTCGCTGCACAATATTCGGTCCATACCTATGGTACTTTAATATGCTGAATCAAAAAATAGCTAATGTATTTTGTAAGAATGTTGCCCATTAAACCATGCAAAAACTTAGAAAGTTTACAAACAGGTTCAAAAACTATACCGTATGAAAGATTTTCTAATAGAGCTAAAATAAAACATAATACAAGCCCTTTGCTTTTTGCAGCTTTAAATTAAAATATTTACTTGCCAAATGATCACACCACATATTCAGTAAATAAGCATGCATTTGATTAATATAGGGTACAATAATTACAGTATAATGGCACATAAAAAGAAACATGATCACATCGTTTGAACAAAGGGCTATGAAACTACTTAAGACAAACCTTCCAAATGAAAAATTTTGAGGCTTTTTTAATGCTGAGGTAAAATCATATATGGATTTTAAAGACACTGAAGGCATCAAATCGATAAACAATCATTTAACATTTTTAAACGCTCTACCTGAATGTATTCAACACAAATCTAGTATTTTAAAATTGTGATGATTTAATATGAGCATTAGCTAGCTTAACTGTCATTGGCGTTAATGTGCACCCAGACAAGACTTTATTTTAACCGCTGGCAAAATACCTTAGTGTTGATACATAATAATTGAAATCACCAATTACCACAGCACCAGAATTAAGAAAAAGAAAAAAGAAAAAAAAGTTAGCATGCAAACCCTATAGCTCATCTTTCTTGGCTTACTCTGATATTCCACCTCCTGTTTAGAATGTGCTGATACCAGCATAAGATTTTTATTCTTTTATTATGAAAAATTTTGCTTGCTTTGGAAGCATTTTGGAAGCATTTTTAGGAAGATATCAACGTCTTTAAAATTTTCAGTAATGGTATATTACTTCCTAAACCTTAAAGCAAAATGACTCTTCAGGTTTAGGAAAATGAATTTAAGAATTTTATCTTTGGACTAGGAAAAGATATTTGATTTTCTGCTTCTGCTGCTAGGCAGAACTGGTAGCTTTCTCCAGGCTGGACCAAACACTACGTTATGGCTATACATCAAATTTCATAAACAACAAATGAACAGAATCATGCAAAGGCAAATGAAATTCGATCTCCCAGAACACTGCAGGAGATGTTAAAAGCAGCAGGTAATGGAATAAGACTGGTGACTGATGCTGCTAACTATTTCTTCTAATGAGATAGGAGTGAACGCTGGAATCACTTCCACAGCAACAGAATCCTCTGACCACATTCCTCTGGCAGTCGTTTTCCCATCTCCCCACTAAAAACATCAGACGGTAAAATAGTAAGGCAGCTGTTAGCTTCCATCAACAAAAAGTGCAACTCCGTACATTTCCAGTTTAGTCACACTCTGCTGGAACAGATGGAGAAGCCAACGCACTTCAGTGGCGGGGCTGCTTCAGCAGATTATTTTGTTTGTTTTCCAACATGGCTGCTTGCTTCAGCTTTCAGAAGACCCCAAAGCCACGAGCCATCAGCAGAGAAACTGATTTGAGCCCCTGGCTGAATTTTCCAAGTTTCATCTCTCTTGCGTCCCATCCTAATTCCAAGCCTCCTTCCCTGTGTCTGAGTATGACAGGTGCCATTTAAAAGGCTGATGACACAACTGCAGAGAACTGTGGGCTAACACCACTAGTTGTCATGACTTCACTGAAGGGTCAAAACAGTTACAATATTAAATAACTATGTTGAATCACATTCAGGCATAGCTATAATTAAAGTGGGGAACATTAAAAGTATGCAAAGAAATTAAATCTTTATCATTTGAGGTGGGGTGGATATGGTGATTTTATACGAAAACAAGACCTTTCTTACCTTTCCTAATTCCAATCAAGTTAGAAAATGGACAAAAAGAATGGCTAAACCAATATTCAACAGCATTACCAGGGCGATCATGACTGAGTTAGGGCCCTGAAAATAAAATAAAGATATGAGAATTAATGCAGCTTTCCACACATGCACAGCAATGATCATGACCCGATTTTACAATTTCTATTGGTTTTGACCTTGATCTGAAGGATACATACCTTGCTCCTGAAAAATAGCTACTACCCTTGATATTCAGTTGAGCTAAGTATCATCTTTGTGAAAATGAGCTTCATAAACGCAAGTGAGAGTATATTATCACGCTGCTCTTAATCATACTGAGATTAAACCACCTGACAAATATGACCATATAAACAAATGAAAACAAACCTATCAACACAAAAGCAATGTCAGCTTAAAACAGAGCAAAACAAAGAATGAGAACTACTTTATGGAAGCCGGAGTGCTCGTCATCTTTACAGTGTGTTCCTTCTCCAATTCCGACTCATTTCAAAACAGACAAAACAAACGTGTTTTATGAAAAGAATACCTTTTTTTGACAACCAAAGCGGGAGAAAATGTTACTTACTTAACTGGGAAGCTATTGAGTAGTACTTGTGTCATTATTATATCACATGCTCTCCTTCTGAAACAGTCTCATTAAACGCTTTCTACCAGGACACAACCTTACCCAGTACATCAGATGGCAGGCCAGATGTGGACTGCTAAGTTCTTGAGTAAGTCACAAAATATGTTATGTCAAGTACTGCTTAAATCTCTGGCGAGTCTAAACCAAATCAGCAGGTCTATCCATTTGCAACAATTCAGAGGAATTTTTTCACATGTTGAGGAACTAGGTGTTCAAGTTCAAACAATGATTAAGATTACCAGGATGCCAGTTAAATGTTGCCAGAGGGGTAACAGTACTGGCAGCAGTATTCACATTTTGCTTAATGTCCAAAATATCGACTAGGAAACTGAAAACAGAGTTTAATGATACCTTAGTCAAAGTAATTTTGAGTAACAAGTTCCCACTTACCAGTAGTATGCCTTAACCATCAGGTCACAGAACAGAAGTGGAACCATGTTCCTTCCTCCTTAGTGCAAGTGACTCACCATGTGCCAAAGAATATGAGACACTTGGTGACAGAGAATAGGCATAAAAGCAAAGCACAGCTCCAGATATGGTTACACTTCTGAGCACAGCACTGTAAGGAGCCTCGCTGTGTAACTCAAGGTTAACATCTTCTTTCTCTTCCTGGCACGGTCATAATTACATTAGGTTGGGTACTTCTGTGCTTTTCTACTGTGAAGGAAATCCAAGTTCCCATCAGGATTCCCACCAAATGCATTTGGTAATTGTGAGATTTATGCAGGAAAGCCATTACTGGAAGACTTGGATCAATAAGACATGTTTGACTTGAAACAAAAGCTACTTTAAGAATATCTCAGTTTTGCTGTATTGGAATGTTAGTGTAAACACCCTTAGGAGTGAACCTTCCACTTAATGACTGCTTCTTTTGCAAAAAAATTCCCAGAATCTCATGACAAACATACTAATATTACAAAGTCCTCTACAGGAAGTGTGATTTGATTACACTATTAATTTCCACTAAGATGTGGATTCAGCATCATCTTTCCTTCTGCTGTTGAGAGACTGGAACAGGCTGCCCAGAGAAGTTGTGGATGCCCCATCACTGGAAGTAATCAAAGTCAGGTTGGATGGGGTCTTGAGTAAACTGGTCTAATGGAAGGTGTCCCTATCCATGGCAAGGGAGTTGGAACTAGGTAATCTTTAAATGCCCCTTCCAACCCAAACCATTTTACGGTTCCATGATCCTATGATTCAAATAGGGACTCCCCATGTGATCAAAATAGTTCCCTTACGTTGGTCAATAGTTCCCTTATGGGTTGGAATCTCAACTAAAGATTTTACAGTTATACTGCACAAGGAATTGTAAGCAAATGTGAAGGAGATCCTTGCCAAATACCATTAAAATTCACTGGGATTTGGCCACCTAGGACTCTGTATACTTGAAAATAACATCTGTGGAAATCACATTGATTTATTATGACTTAAAAAAAAATTTGAACCTATGGGGACTTAACAGGAGCCAGGAACTCATTCATTACCTGAAATATATTGTGGAAAAGCATCCTGGTAGCTGCAAGACAGATTCTGGCTGATTGACAAACAGGGACTGCAGCTCCAACAGCAGCTCAGTATCATAAGTGCACAGTCTCACAAAATTAAGCTTGTTGGAGGGGGAGGGGACTTCTCTTTTGACGCATCTGTCAGTCAGGGTAGGTATAACAATCTCACCAGAATAACATTAGATAAATTAGGCTAAAAACCCTAGGGGCTACGGCCTGAATCAAGAAATCTCATCTACAAAGACAGAAGCAAGTGACAGCTTGAGAACCGGGCTGTTGTAAAACCATGTTGATTTTACATGATGATCATAGAAAAATGTGTCTTTATGATAATGAGTCTATGCCTTATACGAAGACATAAATCTCATCTACTTTGGTCTGCTATGTGCACTTTGTTTCCTCTTCTGACAACTACGCCCTTCAGCCCCAAGCAGGATTTCCTGATACACTAAAAAATGATCAAACAATATTTGTGCAGCACACAGTTCTTATGCAATGAACTACCACCTTTTTGTAGACACCTATGAAACAAGCATTTAATGCTTTAAGACAAATACCACAAATAAGACTTTAGTGTCCTGCAAGGGCTTAAAATAGCAAAAGCCACAATTAGTTTGAACAGTCTAAGAGTGATTAGAACAGGTGCACTAAAGAAGCTGTAGTAGAAAATCTTCAGTCCTGCTTAAAAATTGCCCTTTCAGCTTCTCATAAGTCAGACACTTATGTAGTTAAAAATATAACCATACAATTAGTTTTCATCTGGGGAGGAAAGTTAGATATTTTCCTAAAATGTAATGCCAGGAAGTATTAAGACTAGTCTTGTAACTCCACTGCATTAGCAATGTCCATTAAATTAAGCATAAAGTTCCTGCTCAGAGGTTTGATTTAGGATCAGGCAAATACTGATCTATTTTTTTAATATCACGGTAGTTATAGCCCTTACTAAATGGATGTTAACAAAGACATGAGAGTTGAACAAAAAGATGGGAGTAGAAGCACACTGGGTAACGTTCAGCAAAACATAGCTTTTAGATACAGGTGAAAACCAGGCTAAACAGTCTGTGTGGTTTAAAAATCCTTACCTGCAAGACGAAAAAAATTACAATGCAGTAAAACACTTGTGCCTGGCCTGGATCTGTCCTAGGGCAGCACATGGTCACGCATGGGCAAACAAAATGTGTATTCATGAGTGTACACTACAATGGTGTTTTGTGAAATTCAATCCTATTTTTCACCCAAATCCAAGACAATCTCAAATTAGCTCATATTCAAGGTGGGATAGCAGCATGCAAACTGAAACTGGAGCCAGAGGCTGCTAACAAGCAGTTAGAAACAACAGTACTGGTTTATGGTCATGTGTCTCTGTACAACCTTCACACTGTGGTAAATACAGTTTACCTAATTATACAATTGGCCTAGTTCTCAGTGAAACAAGGATGATTTATCTCTCATAAATGACAGGTAATTCCTGCAAACAGACAGCTGTTTTTGAGCCGCTGATGAACAGTGACTTTGTCATTGTGCTTTATCCATGATTTTACCTTGATAAAACTGACTCTTTCTTATGAGTTCCAAAATTATTTTAAACTTTGATTTTTGAACATCACAGAGTAAGTACATAGAGAAACACACTTAAATGTGTGGCATAAGAAGTATGTGCTGATATTTTTCAAGCATAATGGCAGAAAAGGGGATATCTAGAGAATCAGTACTGTTCTATGACTACTTATTGCACAGATGATACTCAATGACATTCTTCAGGATGTAACAGACTCACAGAAAATATAAAACATGAATTTGATTACTAAAACAGCTGCTGCAAGCTTTGCTGCAAATAAAGTTGTTTAACGATCTTAATCCAAATTAAAGTTGATGTTTCATTCAGAAGTGAGATATGGCTTTGATTTAGATACATGGAAGGAAGAATTGAAAATCTTCCCTTCTGTATCTATGTTCTTAATTCATTATTACCAGAAACTTGGAAAAAGCACAATTTGACACAGCACTTTCAGATAACCTAATGAAAGTGCTCAATAAATGTTACAGATTCATTTTTGGATTCCAAAAACTTGTTTTACCATTCCCTTTTCACGAGAGTGAGGATTCTTTTCACTTTATATTCCTTAAAAAATACATTTCAAAGCATAACGAAATCATTTGTCAGGATGACTAAAAAGCAATTGCAATTTCTTACTAAAATAAAATAATTCCCCAATGAAAGTCTAGAGTTCTGAAGTCTCTCAACATTCAGAAATGTTTGAGATAAAGAGAAGTACATTAAGCAGGACAAGGGGGAATGGATTCAAACTGACAGGACAAGGGGGAATGGATTCAAACTAAAAGAAAGTAGGTTTAGACTAGGTATTAGGAAAAAATTCTTTACTGTGAGGTGGTGAGGCACTGGAACAGGTTGTCCGGAAAAGCTGTGGAAGCCTCATCCCTGGAAGTGTTCAAGGCCAGGCTGGAGGGAGCTCTGAGCAACCTGGTCTAGTGGAAGGTGTCCTTGCCCACAGCAGTGGGGCTGGAACGAGATGATCCTTAAGGTCCCTTTCAACCCAAACTATTCCATGATTCTATGAATCTGGTTTCTCCTCAATAACTGTGCACTCTTAGGTTAGTCACTGCATAATTCCAGCACACTACTGAGCTCACTCCAGGAGCATTGCAGAACAGGCTAGTGTTTTTTGAAGCTGAAAGGTAATACTAAAAATTAGAAGTCTCCAGGCAATTTTAACAGTCATTCTGTACTGTTTCTCCCTCAAACTGCTAGGCCAGTAGGCTACTCTTTTCCGCTTTAATCGTTTTAGCATTTTTACTCATTTCAGCAATTTAAAGAAATAAGTGTGTAGGAAATTTATTCTATAAGAATAAATTTATAGACACACATGGAAGACATCTTTGAAATCACCCACATACATCTACATATATCTTAGAAAACTTTTAAATTAAAAATGAATTCCTAAAATCTACCTCCCTTCCTTATTGACATGCTGTTAACAGGAATAGTGCAATTAGGGTGCTCCAAATGAAATAGAGGGACAGTTCCCAGATGAACTGTAATATCAGTAAACAAACAGTAGCTAATGCACAATATCTCATCACTTTTACACCTTTCTTGATAACAGGCTGTAGTGTTCATGGTCCTTATCCTGATTATTCTAGAAGGTCAATAAACTGCTGTTCAGGTGCCCTACTTGTTAAGACAAGGACTCGCTCAGCTCCAAAACATTATTTGAAATGCAGGAAAAATAAGCACTATTTCTACTCACTTATTTTTACCAGAGCTGAACAAACAATTCCAATTCAGGCTAAAATTCTGTACATGCTTGCTTAACATTTACAAGCCCGACAGCTTTGTGTTACCCTACATAAGAGTCATATCTGTGAGATCTGAAAGGTTAAAGGGCTGATATCAGCTGTAATACAGATTTGCAGATTACAAAACCTCTGTGAACATCTACTTTGATCCGCACAAAACAGAATACAAGCTTCCTGCAGAACTAGAGAATATCATCTTGGCAAAATGCTCATTATTGAAATATTCAGCGATGGGTCCAAAACCTCAGCATCGGAAAACTAATGTCACATTTAATTAATATCATAAAAAGCAACTTAAACCAAGACTTTTATCTGAATCTGTCAAGCTGCTGAATCTTCTTACATATTTGCTTGTTAGCCTGGAAAACCATTTTATAAAGCGTACTTAGAGGAAATGATTTAATATGTCAGGGTTTTTTTTACCTTGAATCTTTCATTGTAAGACATGTTTTAATCATTCTTGTAGTTCTTTGTGGGACTTCCCCTTAAGGTTTTTTTCATTTTAAATCCCCGATTTATGGACAAAGTATTTTACTCCAGAAGTGGTTGCACCCGTGCCAAAAGCAGATAGAGCAGACTCCCATGTACTCTTGCTTAATCTCTTCTGCTGATAAATCTAAGGATTATATTAACATCTCTGAACAACAGCAGCAGACTGGGAGCTCATGTTCAGTTGCCTCTCTTGCTCCTGATCCACCAACCTTTTCCAGTTCTGATCCTGCATGGTCAGGCTCTATTAATTGTTTTTCATACATAACACTATATTTTGCTGTGCTACCCATGGATAATTATACTTGCACCCTTCTTAATGGTTGATTTGGATCAGTTTGTATTGGTCTTCATTATTTACCAGTTTCCTGGTCTCTGTGTCTTCTGTGAACTTCCCAAGCAATACTCTTACATCTTCTTGCATGTCATTAATAAGAATGTGAATAAAATAAGAATAGCAGGATTAATGTAAGAATGACCTCACCAGAATAATACCAAATAACTGATGCTTTTCTAATTACTTTGAGAATCATCAGTCAGTTTTAAAGGTTAGCTTTAGGTTCTACAACTAATGGTTTTCCGAGTTTCTCTTGGCCCAGAAATCATAGAATCATAATCAGAGATTCTGAATTTCATAACCTGGCTTCTCATTCTAACACGCAATAGAAATGCTACTAGTAATCACTCCTTTTCTGCATAGCTATTGATAATTTTATTATTTTTAAATAAGAATGAAATTAAGATTCACACTGATCTGGATGCATAATTTTAAAACTCCTTCTCCATTTCCTCACGAAAAGTAAAATTTTTCATGTCACTGTAAAACGCAAGCATTGTTACAAAGTATGCATTTGAAAACAGTATATATTTTGGTCCAAATTTCCTGTTTTTAGAACCCAAAATCAACATGGAGCAGAAGATGAAAATGGGAGATTTTCTGGACTGGGCCAGACCACGGGCCAGCATCCTGTCTCCAACAGCAGTCAAAAGCAGACCCTTGGGGAAAAGTGTGTGTCTAACTTCCAGTACTCTACAAATATCCACAGAAGTACAATTAATATTGTGGGACTTCTTTTCTGGGGAGGAATATATATATCTCTCTCTATATATATATAAAAAATGTGTATCTGTGACTATGTATCTACACACATGCAAATCGCACCTATATGTATATACACACACACAGCAACACACTTTTGTGTTTATGGATGCAATAGGATCTCATGGTTCAGAAGTCTGTCAGTATCTGGCTATCAGCTATCCCTTCCCAGTTTACAAAAAAGATAACATAAAGGACTGGAATATTTGTTCCTCACTCCAGTCTGGTGCAGTGGGTTTTAGCTAGCAGAATGTATCCAGATGAAGATTTGACAGAAGTGAGCTTTGCCTGTCTTCAGGTTGCAAAGCTCAGCACTCAGAGGCAAATGGGCAGTGAAAGTGAAAATGTTTCTTGTAGTACTTACCGAGCTGTTTCCTACTTCTTTTTCCACTGCTGAATGTGACTCATTATTAGCTGGATTCTTTGGTGCAGTAAATTCTGTTTTCTTAATTTTTGTGTCAGGTTTGTTTTCTTTGGCATCTGGCTTACCCCCAGATCTAGCAGGACTTGGCTTCTGAGAGGGTGGTATTCGTGCAAGTGTTGATGGCGATGGGTTGGCATATTCATCTTCTTCCCTGAGCTCCTGTGGAAGCACTGGTGGATTCGTTTTTACATAATAGCCATGGTAGTGACCATGCAGCTCCCCATTCTCTGTGCTGATGGGATTGTGCTGGGCTGAAAACTTTGGCTGGTGTTTCACACCTACTTCTTCCTTCACTGGTGCTTTTGAATATAAAGGCTTGTTAGCTGTGGGTGTTATATTCTCAGTGGCTAAAAGCTTTTTTTCTTGACTGAGTCTTGCCCCAGAATTGGAGCTTTGCCTTTTCAGTTGTTTTGAAGGAGAAGTGTCAGAAGAAAGAAGAGGACTATGCCTTGGACTTGCTTCTGGGGTTTGAGGGGGTGTAGTACCTTTTCGATAAAAGTGAGGTGACTCTTTTGGGGTAGGTGGTTTTTCCTGATCTTTTTCTTCAGATTTTTCTTTCGCATCCATTCCTTCTTGAAATTTTTGTTTGATATAATCAGGGCCTGAAAAATAGTGTAATAGAAATATTAAGATTAAAACAAAAATAAGACTATTGCATTGGGATGTCAGACTGGACTGCCTTGCTAAAATGCTGACAGGAGTATATGTTACCAACAGTTCATTGACATCCATAGTGTTTTACTCTAAATTGCTAAGTTGTTGAAGCTAGTGTACTTTTTCTGGTAATTGTTGGGACTACTTATTAACTTGGCTCAGTCACTTCATGTCTTCAGCTTTGCAATGGGTCACAAGATGTAAACTGTCTCTGAGTGAAGTCTGAGTGAATGACGACTGACTAACCCTACCTGTCTATCATTCTTTTTCTGAGAGGCATGTTTTGCGGTATGTTTTGCTTAATTACCCTAATCAATTTAACTTCTACCCTCATGGTCATAGTATCTGTTTGATATGGAAGTAATTAACCATCAGAATGAAACATCTCTTATATGCTACAGGAAATAGGGATTGAACCACTTTTTTTTTCTCTTTCTGTGAATGTCAGCTTGTCTTATTACATGTGCCTTGAACTCTCACACACTGGCTTTGTCTTCCTCACCACACAGAGACCCAGGTTAACCTCTCTAGTTGGTAACACAATGCCTACTTAGGATGTAGGAAGACAAGTTCTCTCATATTCACTAGGGAAATACAGATCAGCCAGTGTTAAGAACATCCTCTATTCAAATCCTACCTAAACACCCACGTGCACATTCACTGCTAGGACTCAGTTACAAGGTGCATTTCTATACAGCTGTTAACATAAACACAAGCTGTCTGAGATGCTGTGATCCAGGTTTTGGTTGTCTGATTTAATTGTTAAATGGTACGATGTGAGCAAACATTGTTTAAGAAACAAAATTGCTGTAAATCTGTATGTACTGTGGGCAGCATTTTCTGTTTTACTTCCCAGAGGTCACATCCCAGACTCCAGGATCAGTTTCCCAAAGAAGTCACAAATTGAGGAGCTCTGTGAATAAAGAACTGCAACAATCTTTCTGTATGTTCAAAAATGGCTTCTGACAAATGCATTGCAACTGTTTCTCCACTTCTATCCCTACTAGCACTACTTTCCTTTAATTTTTTTTCTGTGAGGCTTATCTGTGCTTTATGTCATAGAGAAATCCTGTGCCCAGAGAAGAACGTCTGCACACATTTTTCTGCTTTTGAGTTTAAAGGAAGCTCTAGCTGTGTTAGGCAGATACAGTGTTTTTACAGACACCAGAAGCATATGCATCACTATGCAGTGCGAAGATGAGAGGAAGGAAGAGCAGCATGAAGCTTTTGGAAGTTACTGAGTCATCCAGTAAGTAAGCATTGCTGAGAAGAAGAATTACTCGGCATGCAAGGTCTTTTGAGCAGGAAAATCACAACATTTTTGGCATCTCTGAAAACCAGGGGTGGAAATAGGGAGCTGTTAAGAAAGAAGCTAGATGTAGACAAGCCAGGATTTGTTCTCAAGTGACATTTGAGGAGGAAGTTTTGAAGAGTTAAGCCTGTACCGAGGGAGAGAACTAGAGGCTTGGTTCTTACAGCTTTTTATAATCTTCCTGGTAAAAGGGAAAGGCAGCACAACACAAATTAAAAGTTTCCATTTATAAAGTTACAGGTATGATCACCATTCAAAAAATTCTCTGGCATGTAGGGGATTTCCTTCCATCTTTGCAGAGATATATAAGGTAATGCTGAGGATTTAACATACATGAACTTTGGTTTCCTTATCTTTTCACATTAGATATAATTAGGGGCATAAAGAGAAAAGGATAGCCAAAAGAGTTCTGACTAATCTTTAAGCCACAGAACTGTTAAACTGCAATAATTATTTATTATGGAAAGATCTATATTCACATCAGCTTGCTCTTTCTGATTTCTGTGGCCAAGCATTCAATTGGAATAATATATCTTCAGTCTTACAATGATGCTTAAATGGCATCTAATCAGTTCCTGAAAATTCACATCCTGTGACAGCTCTGCACCGCCCCATATATGTAAAGATTTTACTTTTACTAATATTTGACAGCATTTGATGAACTGAAGACACTTTCATAAGGAAACATCTGGACCTCACAGATGTCATCCCTCTCCACCCGCTTCCTACGAACATCTGAGGGTGTCTGACCAGACATTCTTCAACTGCTGTAACAGAGCACAGCAGCCCTCCCTCCCACCCCCCAGTACATCACATATGGATAATAGAGATACATCCCTTGCCTCCAATCTTGCCAGACAGGTCTTTCCAACACTGAAATTCTTGGCTCTATGAGAAGTTAGCTTTGGAGATTGTCCAAATACTTTTTAAACGTCTGTTCACTGTATCCAATACAATCGGATTATGCACCTGCCTGAGCCACTGACTCCAAGAACTCAGTTCTCTCTCTCTTCTGAGAACTAAGAATTGTCAGAACTTATCTTTTCTCCTTCGTTAAAGGCATTATCTAACACTACAGACATGGGTAAGGGGGTCCTTTTCTTTAGCATAAGAGCAATCTACAGCACAAGTTTAAAGGAACGGGGGCCAAGGAAATTTGGAAAGAGAGTCACTGTAAGATTTCACAGCTGGCTGATCTTAATGAGAAAGAGAATAGAATTTGAGGGTGGGAAGAAGGTAAACTGGAATTATTTGTCTAGGAAATAAACATAGAGCTCTGGTTCTTCGTGGTTCAAGCAACAAGTAGATTTAGTCCTAGACATGATACATCTCAGTGTCTAAGGAGAACCTGGTCTGGAAAGCAGAACCAAGAAATGTTATCTAACCAAGTAAAGATAAGCTTTCTTTGTGGATGACCCTGTGTGTTTTCTTACAGTGACATGCTGGTTGTGCTGCCACAAAATTGATGCACTTTTGCAGGTTAAAGCCATGGGGTGGGTTTGGCGCACACAGCTGTCGTGACGCCAGAAACTTGCTGGCACTATTAAAGTGCGAGTTAGCCAGTATTCAGGGGGAAGAGCCTCTGAAAGCCAAAGGATTGTGCAGATGTGTGCAATGTATGCACATAGAGTCTCATATAGTCTGATGCTCTGCTTGAACAGCATTTCATTGATGGCTGTGAGGGAAGTTTCGGTTTGGTTGAAGACACTCGTGGTTGTTCTAAATCTAGAATTTCTTGTGAAGCTCTTGTGTACTATGTCCTTCCTCCTGGAAGGTCTCCAGTAAGTGATGTGACAGCATGGCCAGCCCTGTAAATGCAAAGAGAAGGATGCCCTGGTTCTGCCACAGCATTCTAAAGAGGTGACAGCCACATGCTTTTCCCCATGGTCTAGTGAGGCAGCATAGGTCTGTTGCAGGATTGTGGCTCAAGGAGTGTCTGAAAATGTCATTTTGCAGGACACTGTAAACGCAGACACTGTTTCCCAAGAAGGCTGAGACCTTGTGCCTCATCAGATCAAAATAAATCTGAAGTTTGAGAGAGATTGCAGAATACACCTAAGATAGTGAAGAAAAACACATATATGCAACTTTATAATTTTATATACATCTTATAGTTTCTTCACGATACTTCTTCCACTCTTTTGTCCCCAGTCTTACCATTCTTACAACTCAGGAAAAACAAGCATTCCGTATTACCATTTTATCAGTCTACGGAAAGCAAAAAAAGACAGTAATGCCATTAATTCAGGCTCTAGAATATAATCTCTAAAGCATGTAATATTTAAAGTACTGTTGATGCTGAAATGATGTGATTCAACTTCAAGGTATATTAGAAGTACTTATTAGGTAAGCATCCACTTATTTCTGCTTTTTAAACTACAGTACACGTTATGTGATGTAACCTAACTACCTTTAGTGCTGCATAAAGAGTTAACAAATAGATAGGGCTATAAAGAATAACCCAAGTAGGAAATGACATTATAATTTCATGATTATAAGAAAATTTATGTTGCACTTCTAGATAAATTCCACCCATGAAGCAGATACTTCCTAATTTTGTTTATATGTATGAACTATTAGTGGAAAGTCACTCCACCTTCACTGTAAGGTTTAATGATTGTCTCTGGGGTAATGGTGACGCAATCAAAGTTATTTGCTCATCCAGAACTCTGCAGTCTATACGCAAACCTTCCAAGATTAGAGGCCCCCTTTACTACACTACTGAACACTTCCATAACAAAAAGAGAGATTTCCTGATTGAAAGGTTCAGAATCAGTAAGTACAATAGGAAAGGTTATACCAATAGCGCATTTTACTGATAGGGAAGCTAAACCAAAGGGAAATCATGACCCAAAGCATGTGCTTCATCTGAATAACCCTTCTCAGTTCAGTGATCAGCTGTCAACAAAGTATCAACATGCTCAAAGCTTTGCAAAATCTTTGGCAAGCCTAAAGATGCACAGGCAGCCTTTGTCAAAACTAGGAATGGAGTTTAAGTCTCTTGAGTAATCAAAAGCTGACGCAGCACCTTGGCCATAAGTTTGTGAGCTATTGTCATAAATGTCATCTTCCTGAAAAAGCTGAGAACTGTCCACTGAATCCAAATCCAAAGATTAAGAGAAGGAAATAGTAAATGATGAGTAAGTTTCTTACTCCACATTGTTTCGTAATACAATTCCAGCACATGATATGGATGAAGCAAAAGCTGAAGTCTTTTGTATTTAAATGAACTGTACTAAAAAAGGAAAATATATAGTTTGATGTGGGTGCTGCAGGTTGATATATACTGTTCATGAAATAAGCCAGTGAAAACCACCTGGTTTGTTGTCTTCTGATGTTTTCGATGCTTTTCTAATGTATCGCTGTTGGCAATGATATTTATGCTCTCACAGTAAGATTCATTTGCTACACTGATGAACTTAATAAAACTTGGCAAAGCTAGGTGATTGACTGGAGGATCAATTAATATAGGATCTTTTTTCCTTATATTAGGATTTTTTGGTATAGAACATCCATTTTAGAAGAATTCCTCAGCATTCAGCATGGTAACTCTAGATGAAGGAAATAAAAATGATCATCTATCAGTCTCCTAAAAGAAGTGATTCGATGAATAATTATGAAAGTGCAAATTATTCAGCAAATTTTAGAAAGATAGGATTTATCATTATTTCTTCATTGGGGAGATGTGAAGGGAGAGTGGAAAACTATTATTAATATCATTAATACTTCCTATGTTTTATTCTTATTTTTCTGAAGGTTGTAGTGGTAACAGCGAACCAAAAAAAACCTCTGAACTGCTAGACTGCTGGCTTGAATTCAGACCAACTGACTGCAGGGCTGTGCAATGCCATGTGTAAAATGTGTTGATGAACTCAGCAGAGCAGAGATATAGTTATGGTTTTAGTAATCTTTGGCAGACTGCATTGGGACAGAGTAGGGCTGTAAATTAAGGGTAAGGATTATTGCCATAGAGAAATTGATGGATATAAGGCAAGGTGCTTAAAGAGCCACAGGGCTCTGAGAGTAGACTTCTTCCTGACTTAGATATGAACAGAATATTGCAGTTGAAAGGTCACGTCCTTCAACTGCCTGACTAATTCAGGGCTGAGTAAAAGTTAAAGCCTGTTATTAAGGCCATTGTCCAAATGCCGCTTGAACACTGATTGGCTTGGGGCATCGATCACCTCTCTAGAAAACCTTGTTCCAGTGTTTGACCACCCTCCTGGTGGAGAAAGAATTCCTAATGGTATTTTAAGAGGTTATCATTCCAGACATTTGCAGGACCCTTTTGGTCGATACAGTGACCCAGCAATAGGGCATGGAATGGTGTTGGTCCTTCATGGTTCAGTCAATGTGCAGAAAGGCAAGAAATGTCTTACTCTTAGTGATGCATATCTATGTTACTTAATAACTCCTTAATTCAAAATCACATATGTAGGCCCTGCTGCTCTGCTTCAGCTGCATGTAAAGTTGGTTATGTCAGCTGGAATAATGGCTCTCTTTAACTGTACTTCAGAATGCTTTGGAGAATAAAAAACAAGATTTGGCAAATTTTAAAAACAAAGCATGACACAAAAGAGAAAAAAGAAATGAAACAGAAGGGATTGTTGACATTATCTGGGGAGATGTAGAAGAAACCCAAATATAGATGGCTGATCTAACTTTTATCCTCTGATGGCAACTGCATTTTGGTGAGGTATGGTCAATATTTTAAATGCTAGTTAGCAATTTCCCTAGCTAGGGGCAAATAAAAAGTCTTGCCCAGATCAATTTTAAAATTCCACTTGGTTGCCTTACAATACTTTTTTTTTCCCTAGACCTAATCCCACCAGTATGGAAGTACCACGGCTGCCTAGAAAAGTAAATTACAATGTAAACAAGGCAAAGAAGAGCTCTTTTTTCCCTGCATAATCCAAAAAATACTCTAAAATATAATGTTTACTATTTGGAATCTTTCTTAATTCACTCTTACTCACAACTCCTCATTTCCTCTTCCTCCCTCCTTGAAAATACCTTCCCTTTGTTGAAGTTTTTTCCAGCTTGCACTTCTAGGGCTTCTCAATCTCCTGTTAGCACTGCTGCTCCCTTAAGCAGTACTACTGCTAGTCTTCCTTCTCCTGCTGCACCGGCAGCAACACTGGAACTAGCATGTGCCAACAGCTACTCACTCACTAAATCCATGAACGTCATGGAGAATGATGCCTACACTTTATTTTATTAAATAAGGTGGGGTTTTTGTTTATTTTATTTTATGGAACTGTTGTGATTTGATCTGGCAGCCTGCTGTCCTTCAGACCATGTACTACCAACATGACCAAAAAATACGACACAGAGATGGCATACAATGTGATATTATACTATTGCCACAACCTGACAAAGCCACATCATCATTCAGTGATGTAAAAGTTAAAATACACAAATCTGCTATCTAGGACTAACTTTGGGAGGTAGCATCACTGAATACAATCAGGTTTCAAAGCAGCTTTAAAGGTAACCTTTCCTTCTTGCTAAGTAAAGACCTACAATAGGTATCCACCGGTACAAATCAAGTGTCTTTTCTGGAAGAACCCCAAACACACAAATTCTTGCGTATCTTTATACCTGCTCAGGAAACAGGTATAACTGCACAGTTTCATGCAGTATCATAACCAACTTCTCTGTAGTTTTGCTAGAATACATATCTACCATCTTTAAAATATCTGTCAGTGCTTTACTTTCCTGAATTGGACATCGATGAAAGCAATGGGGCCTTCTCAAAACTCACATCAAATGCTTCCAGTCACAGACTAGACTAAGATCAAAAGTCCTCGAGTTACTTATTTACTAGCCACACATACAGAGACACACATACACTTTGGCCAAACCCAAAGCTAGTTCTTATGCTTCTGTGTTTGCTCTGATATTTACACAGCACAAGACAGCTCTTGGTGTGACCTGTGAACTGACTACCATATTAGTCTCTCTGCATTTCACACAGGTCTTTGTTGAAAAGTATATGACACTCACATATTAAGTATATAAAAAAAGTTATCGCACAATGCTTCTTGAATATATCAAAATGTATGCTCAAGAACACGAACTTGAGTTGTTAGTGACAGTAATGACAACAGAAAATGGACTTCCATCAAACAATTCACATCACAAGCAACATCACAAACTTGTAAGTCT
Source organism: Pseudopipra pipra (assembly GCF_036250125.1). Taxonomy (NCBI): domain Eukaryota; kingdom Metazoa; phylum Chordata; class Aves; order Passeriformes; family Pipridae; genus Pseudopipra; species Pseudopipra pipra. Next base: position 32,042,195 of record NC_087549.1, on the reverse strand, counting down.
AGCAGTAGGATGATGAAACAGAGATGCTAATGCAATTTCTATCTGTACGAAAGCCAGACTGCCTCTTCTGTCCCTGTCACTTCCTCTAAATCTGAAATTCATTTCAGTTATCCTGCCATTAACACACCCGCACACAGAACCTAAACAGTACTCTTGTAATTTGCATTTTTGTATTATCCAATAACTCCAGAATAATTAAGGATAAAGGAATCCCTTAAAGTAAGATCTTCTTCCTCAAAAGGTTTTTAAATACATCATTATAGAGCAGACATATACACATTGAAAGATCTGAAGTCAGGAAAGACTACACTAATGAATCTCAAAAACTGCCTAGAGGTAGTACCAAGAACAATGAATTTATCCTGACTATAAATTCAATCTCTGCTCCACTTCTGTTACTGCTTTAGTAGGTGACTGAAGTAGGTGTGGTATTTCCAAAACAGGGCAAAATTTCTAATTGTATCTGCATAGCAGGTTACAGTGTGTAGGCCCTTATACTTCTGGGTTCAGTACCATCAGAAAAATGTAGCAAGTTTATCCTACCTGATAGATGGCACTATGAGTGCTGCACAGTTATCTCTAACACCTCAGTGGGACATCAGCTTATGGACACAGAGATTGCTTATGACCAGCAATCTTAGTTATGGCTTGCTTTACTTACCCTACCTCTCTGTTAATGAATACTGACAGAACTTCAAAAAAATATCTGTCAAGATTACCTGCTGATGCATATGACTCCTGAATCTAGGAAAGGCCTCATTTTTCCAGGATAGATAATATACACAAATTGTATTTAATGTGATCCTGGCTAAATAACACATGTAATATAAGCTACTTGAATGCTCCTGAGCCTACAGGCTGTTTCATAGGCAGTAACTGAGAAAGTAAGGTTTTAGCTTTTTCACAAAAAACCTAGAGACCTCTTCATTTGAGCTGCACTGGGGCAGCTGTTAACTGCTGCAGTTCTTTAAGCTCCTAAAGGATGGGCAGAAGTGAAAGGCTGTAATCCTATTCTCATCATAACTGCATATTCTCTGAAAAGGTGAATTTTAAATATATAGAGAGACTGTTAATGTGGCATAATAGCGGTCTTTACTCAGTAGAATTTAAATTTCTTTACACTTCTTCTGATACGTCCACATCTTTCTGATATGATTATTCCCAAAGTTATACACTCAGTGTCACTGGGATACTGCAGATAAGAGACCACTACCCTTCTTCTCCATGACGTGCTTCTGAATATACAGCCTGAAAGGGTATTGGCTATTACTCTTACCATATCATGTTTCAAGTGCGTGGCTATCACCCTGCTCAGTGGGAGTTTGGCAACTCAACAGGAGCAGGTTCACATCTCCTCTCAACTGGCCAAGTCTGTCACCCCTTCTGAAGACCTTCTCATAGCACTTTTGAGGAGCCAGTCACTGTCTTCAGCTTAAATACTATGCCTGCAAACTAGCTTGTATTTGGTCAGTAAGTACTGCTGCAAATGGTAGCACCCACTTTGAGCTCTATGTGGAATGTTACTGACAACTTTATTTTTCATAGAATCTCAGAATCATTCAGATTGGAAAACATCATCGACTCCAACTGTTAACCCAGCACTGCCAAGTCCACCACTAATCCATGTCCCTGAGTGCCACATCTACACATCTTTGAAATGCCTCTTTTAAAATCCTTATTTCATAAGGAGGCAGTGCCTGCACTGTTTTTTCTCTGAATACCCTTCTACTCTTCCACTACAGAAAAAAGCAGAGCCTAGGACATGCTATGTCAGCACTTCTTAAGCATGTGGAATACGTGCCAATAAGGCTCAATACTGGGAAGACATGAAAGATAAGTATGTCACCAAACAACCAAACTTACATTTGAATGATTTAGATGGACAAAATAACATGGAAATAACTAGACAGTTTCAGACTTCACTGATTCTACACACAGATTTGGAGATGCATTACTGTCTTTACCTAAACTCTACACATTTCAAAGGGATTCATGATTATATGATAACATCATACAATTTTTTTAGAAGTTTCCTTTATCCCTGTGTTTATAGAAAAAACACTTGAAATTATGAACCTGAAAGATGCAAAAACAGGAGTAAATTAAAGACACTCAAAATGTACTGCTTTTAAAATATATGGCTTTATGAATTTTCTTGGAGGGTTGAGAATCAACCCAGTATTTTTCAGAGAGAGTACTCATTAAGCTGCACCACATTTCCAGGAAAATTAACTTCTTATATCTAGCACTGAAATTAATTTTAAAGCCTAGGAGACTGAAGTGGGCTAGCAGAGCCGACTGTCATTCTGGCATTGCAAATGTCAGAACTATAGAAATACAACAATCAATTTAATTCTGGTAGAACTAGGATATGTGAGCTGCTTAGTCTTGCATCCTATTGAGGCTTCTTTCCAATACATTCTTGATCCTTCGTATTTTAAGAGAAACCCAAATCATCATGCCACTTACTATTCTGACCTCACACAGTGTCATTTCTTCCCCTTCACATCTGCACTGTAAGTTTTCATTTCTAAAGTCTAAATTTGCGATATCCATTTACTGTTCCTCTTCTTCAAATCTATCTTCACAGTTTGGCAACTGCCTCTGACAAAATACTTTCTGCTCTTCATCTGATACTTTTGAGGAGCCTCCGTGATTTTCTTAGTCACATCTCAGTATCAGTGCTCTATTCTCATACTCCTTTGACACAGACGGGCATTCTCCTCTTCTGGAACAATTCTCCCCTGTTAACATCTGTGATTTATTCTTTTACTTGACCCTCATTTTTCGTTCATTTTTAAACTATACTTTCAAGGAAAATAATCTCCCATTATTCTGTTCTTCATCTCTCTACCTTGTCTTTTTACAATCTTTATCCTGTTTAATCTCACCATACAAAAAAATTCAACTACCAATTCCATGCTGGCTGTGTTTCAGTTGCAGGTTTGACTCCTGTTCAAATTATGATCTGAGTGAATAACTGCTACAAAACTAGTAGGTAGAAATCTTCATCTTCTCTAAATTCTCAGCATGGTCTTCTATGTCATACTGAACAATACTACATTACATTACAATACTACTATGAATAAGATCTTTCTTTTTCAGATCTCTACATCTCTCTACTTTCAAGTAATTCTTAAATTTTGCACACTTTCTTGGAATAAAAGATTTCTGTGGCCCTGACAAACATAGAATGCAGCTGCAAAGATTATTTTTCTCTAATGGTCCACATCGTGTTAAAAACATAACAGGAGAAACCTAGCCTTTTATAACATAATTTAAACCTTCACTAGTATAATAAAATCCTTTCAGAATAGATCAGCATACTTTAGTGAAAATTAGCACTGTAAGGAAAGTTCTCAGTACAGACTTTGTTAGCTGAATTTCAACATGGAACAAATATTTATGACACAGTTATAAATAGGATTTATAATGGAAATGTTGACACTGTGATAATAGTCCCACGTGATAGACCCTACTTCATCTTGTCCTTGGCTGGACACCGTGACAGACCAATATAGAAATTCACTGGAGCAGGCCAACAGTGGGCAGGTTCTATGTCCTGGTTCTTTTTCAGAGCAAATGAATAATTTTTAACAGGAGAAAGGAGGTAATTAAAACTCTAAGGTAGCACTGACTTCTTTCTCCCAGATTACACCTGTAATTAACACACTCGTGGTGTCAGATTAGATAGGTATACCTAGGCTAGAATTCCAGAAGTTACTTCAAGATAGCAACATAGCCAAGACAGCACTGAAGTTAGTCCAGGCTTCTAGACAGCTTTCACAGACAGATGCTGTAGCCTTTACTAGGCAACAAGTTTCATCTAGATGCAAATTAACTAGCTCAGTACTTAATGCAAGCCTGTGAAAATTACAGTGATTGTAGCAGCTTTATCTCCCTACAGGAAACTGGTTCTCTGTTATTAGTTTTAAAAGTTAATTTGCTCAAAACTAATTATGCACATTTTTTCCTAAGCAAATCATTTGATTATGTGACTCAGAAGTATCTTGGAGAGATTGAGAAAGCATCCTGAAGAATTAAGAGTAAGCCTTTGCAAACTCTCTTTGCTTTGCCTTCTCCCAGGCACGCTTTCTTGTTCCAGATGCATGCAGGAATGCTGTGGAGTGGGTTGAACCAGCATGTGTGTATGGCAATGTGGCAGGATGGGTGCAAACTCTCAGCAAGCTGGATGGACCTCACACTGGGCAAGAGGAAAGGGTGGGGCCATCTGTACGAAGAGCTTGGTGAGACTGGTGATAAATCTGGAAGGCAAGCTGTAAAGACTGGTATGACAAGGGTTATAAAAGAAAGGGGAGAACAAGAATAAAGCTTGAAATTGACATCTTTTCTTTCAAGGCACCTTCTTTCTTTATTACTGGATACAACAGAAGTGTATCAGGATATGTCTATAGGCTATGGCTTCTCCAGAGTTCTGCAGAAAGAGAATGGAAGCAATAAATTGTAGAGAAAAAACGGCATAGCAAGAATTGCAACAACAGTTGTGTGCGGATGATGAAGTCATATGTAGACTAAATTCAGAAAATGAACAGGCTTTTGTATGACTAAGAGTAGTGAGCGTATGCTCTAAGGCACAAACTGATGGCACGGCTGGTAACTTTTCAGGCAAAATGCTCATTGTAATTGGCTTTTTAAATACAAATATCTGGTCTGGCCCATATGCATTTAGCCAGGACATTCTAGTTAATTAGCATCAGCCAGAAATCTCTCTTTGCTGTCCATATGGAGTTTGCATTTTGAGAACTGGAGGAGGTGGCGATGACAGAGAGGAGGAAGATGGGAAGGATGTGTTTTTTTCTGAGGCTACAGACATCCACCACTGGTCAAAAGAGAATGTAAACCACAGTTGCTCTTTGAGGCATCAGAGGCCATTACAAATGGCCTTATCATAAACTTAAAATGCTTATTTCTGAAACTGGAAATGTTCAGCATGTTAATAGCGATGCTTTAAGAGTAACCAAACATTATAATAAAAATAATGGTAAAACCTGTTAAATTCTTATTCTTATCATTAGAAAATATTTGCTATGTATTTCACCTGAAAAAATTCTGTCCATCTCTTTAGACAGCTTTAGTTTGATAAACTGCTCCTTGATTTCTCTCATGCCTTGTTTAGGAGATCAAAAGCTGGATGAATTGTTTTGGTGATCCATGTATGTTCATCTGGCAGCTGGCTAGCCTGACAAATAATCTGCCAGAAAACAATTCAGATCTGAATTTCCAGACCTTAATTTCTCTGTGGTAAAGTGCCCAGACTGCTCTTACCCTGCAGCAAAGTAGTTTCACCCTTCTTTCATTTAATCAAATGTTATTCATTCAAACTGAATGAAAGAGCAGTATCCTTTTGCTGCAGGATATACATGCACACAGACAACTATGGTTTAGCTGTCCAGTCTGTACAGTTCATACTTCAGTTTACCTCCTGATAGTGTGTTTACAAGACTATATCTGAGAAATGGTCTGTGGAATTTAGAATGAATGTGTAAGTCAAAACATCTTCTAACCTTGTGCAATATTAGAACAATACTCCTCCTTTTTACTGGGTGTACAAAATCCTTTCTTTTCTGTTAGACCTTTGATACAGCACTCCCATTAGTAATTTGGTATTCTCTACATTTTAACAAGAGACACAAAACGGCATTTATTTTTTCTCTAAGCAAAAACAAATCTCAAACTGTCCCTGGATGACTCCCTTGAACGAGGCTATGACTCAGGTTTCATTTGTTTCTGTCCTAGTATGCTCTCTTTTGACACATCTACAAGTTTTGTGATGCCTGGAGAAAACAAACAGGTCAGAGCTGGGATTTCTCAAAATTCATTTTATTTGTTGATAAAAAGGCCTGTAAAATATGGCCTCTGTAAAGACTGCAACATTTGTTAAATCTACAAAATGTATTGCCTTGTGCATAGGGCTCTGAAAAGATATGAATCCTCATAATTATTAATCACTAGGACAAATCTCCTAGAAGCAGGGTCTTGCCTGAGACTAGCATGAACAAACTCAGGGAACACATCTCCCTGCAGCCTTATAACTCCTTATACCATGGCTCTGACCTTTTCAATCATACTTGGCTTTACTCATATGCAAACAGTAAGGCAATCAATCACTGCCTGAATCTAAAGATTTCTACGGAACCTAATTACTGACATTATTATGCTTAAATGCTGGATGCCACTTTACTTTCTACTGCTTTGTTCTCCTTTTAGTCTCCTTTTAATTACATTACAAAGCTAGAACATCTTGGCAGCTTCTGATGAATGTCTTAATGAACATAAAAGTGAAACGTGAGAGAAAGTAATTGGAAAGTATGAATTATCATGGTACAATGACTTACAAATATTCACTGTAACTACAATTTGTGTGTAATACTAGGCTATATGGCCCAGAAGGTTGCTTTTTAAGAATCTAAAATTTAAGAGCTTTATCAATGGACTTAGGCTGCAAGTAATTCAGAGATCACTCATTAAGATAGAAAAAAAAATTCACAGTTGTTTACAGAGAGGTATTTGTATTTGACTTTTTTTGTCTCTTTGTTTGAAGAGGCTTGTTGATACACTACATACATTTACTGCCAACAGCATGCTTGAAGTACTAAGCAGTTAAATAAATAAGAGAAAAATTACACTGTCTCATAACTTATCTTCAAGACTATTTAGTACAATGGAAAGCTTTCACTTAACTATAGCTTGAGAGACTGAGACACAAAACTTACCATTACCTTTTAGTAGCACTTACAGAGACTTATAAAGATACTGTAAAAAATATAAAGCTCAAGAAACAGAGGAAAACCAAGAAGTTGCTATCAGGAAGCAATAACGGTTATCTTGTTTTCATTCAAACACATGAAAAATGCTATTCAAAGAGCAGCTGTTTACTGTTGTTTGTGTGAGTGAATGTAAATAATTAAAAATACTTATCTATTTTATTACCATAAATGGCAAAAGCTAATGATAACACTGTCCAGTAAGTCTTGGGATGACTTGGGAAATCCATAAACAAATGCGTGGACAAGTGAGTCTCAGGGTTAACTAATACCACACAGAAGAAATGTATCTGAAAAAGGCATCATGTACACTGAGTCTGGAAAACATCTTAGACATGATAGTATTTGAAATTATCACAATGATGTGTGAACCTGGTGGTTTGCTGCAGCTTATTTGGGATAACTGAAATTTAGTTAATACCTTGGCCTTTTGCAAGTTACCTAAGCAATGGGAATAGCAATTTATTTCAAGTGTATACAAACATGCTGTATTTGGCTATCTTGAAAATAATTAGGAAACTCAAAATTTAGACTCCAGAAGAGGTATTTATCTTTTGATAGGTAGCTAAGTAACTGAGAGATGTTTCCATACAAAGAACAGAGTAAGTAAACTTTAAGAAATGCTTTGTTACATCACTGCACACATATCCAGCTGCATTTGCAGAGGTGATACAAATTCTTCTCTTCTGTAATTGGAATAAAAGTTTCAAATGAGAGGAAAATAAGATCCCACACCTTCTCTCCCCAAATCTCAGCCAATTTGTCAGCAATGCTACTTCATTTCCTGTGGCAGGAAGTAAAAAAAGACATCTGAGAAATTCTTGATTTGGGCAATTTCTTGGCGTCAAATTTCACACCATCAGATGTTTGCATTTTCACTCGAGTGCTCCAGCCATTTCTTTATTTCAAGGGTTTGGCAGCTTTCAAATACTTTCTTTCCAAATGCTTCAATTCTTTGCATGGCTACACCTATGACTTCTTAACTTATGACTGGAAAGATGACCTGTTGCTATAAACTGTAATTTCTTCAGCTGATAGAAGAATGAAAATGAAAAAAGAAAAAGACTTGATTATTATAGAAGTATGGGCCACTAATATACATCCACAGGGGAGGTAGTATTGAGGTAATTTCCAACAGTGAAAGGTACATATTTATACTGTTTTAAAGCTAGTACTGGAAATAGTTCTTTTGAACTTTGCCTACAGTTCTGGACTGCCATGTTCAAGAAAGATGAATTTACATCAGGATGTGTACAAAGAAAGTTTGCAAGACTGGTGAGGGGAATGAAGGTTCTAATCAGGTGGCCAACCCTTGACTTATGCACTAAATGAATAAAAAAAGAGTGCCCCAACCCCCCAACCCCAAAATACAAACAAGTACTTAGGAATAAAGAAAAAAACAGGTATTCTTTAAACTTTCTGACAGTAAAGATTTAGTAACAAGTTATATACAGTAGTCATTTAAAATAAAAATTGAAGGGAATAGGTGCACTTTTAGAAAATGCTGAAGAATGTTGTTGTGTGTTTATTTTGTGGGTCATGATATTAGCCTCCATTCACTATATGGGTACATTTAAGAATAAGCAGGTTATGTCTGAAACAAAGATATGCAGAAGATGACAGTAAGTGAAAATGAATCTCACAGCTATAATCTATATTAGCATATGAGTGCTGGCAGGTCCTTGAAAAGTAATAACAAGATATGACTCAACTCAATTTGACAGGTGAAAGAAAGGGCAGACATGAAAAGACATTAAATTGGCAAATGGAGTTCCATTTTATCTATTCAATCTTAAGCTAAAGAGCAGTACTCAAAAATATTAGCTTCACGGAAAGAGAGCAGAAAAACAAAGCAAAATCAGCTTTGCTTCTTTCTATAACAACTTTTCAAACCACGTGACAGATTAAAATGAGCTGCGACGCTGATAAAAGTGAGATAGACCTAATTCTATTATAGCTTGAATAGGGGACTAATGTTTCACAGAGCACCACAGGCACAACAGAGAAAGATTCCCCCACAGATTATGTATGGTCAAGCATTCACCGAAATTCAGACCTTAGCTAACCCAGATCGTCAAGAATTCCACTGGACAGTAAAAAAGCTAAGGATCTTTCCACTAATAAATGCATTATAAAATTAACCAAAATTTCTGTGGATTTATGTTCTCTGAAGTCTATCTTTGACACCATACTGAATAAACCATTAATCTGAGGTGAAGTTATATCCTTGGTACTTTTCAACACACAACTGTTTTCATACAAAGCTATAGTTAGCAAATTATTAAAAACTGAAAGCAAAATCTCCTTTAGCAATGTACACTCCTCATGACTGAGATGACTATTATTTCCATTTAAATGATAACATTCAAAATGAAATCAACACTTTTAACTTAACACAAAATCTTTTCACTGCAATAAAGCAATTAGCCACAAAAAACCCCAATCTACAATTACCTGGTTGGTAGAAATTTGGTGAAAGTTCTCTGGCAACTGCTCTTGCAATATCACATTCCTGTCGAGCAGCCTGAGCAGCCTGATCCGCAGCATCAGCTTTAGCTCTTGCATGCGCGGTTCTGTACAAAGTAGAAAACAGTTTTTATGCAAAGTAGTCTTTTATCAGTTGCATCAAGAATGTGAGAGTAAAGGACCTCAACTATCACACACTATCCTGTATAGTGTGCTCTTATGCCCGCTTGTGAGTAACTGCGAATCAGCAAAGTATTTCAGAATCAAACCACTGTTCCTCTCAGCTCTTCAGTCCTGCTCATCCTCGAAATCACACTTACTTGCAGGAACACAATTACAGCCCAAGCTTATAATTAAAATTACAAAAAACATATAGTATCTGACAGAAATCTGGGGTTAGGATTTAATTTCATGTTACCACAATGTGCACAAAAGTGTACAGAAGGTCAGACTGAGCCACCACACTGACTCCTAAACAGGTTTTTGTGAGACCAGGATACATGGTGTTCAAATGCTACTACCCTTACAACATTTCGAAGTTAATGCTCAATGCTGGGTGCCATATAAAAACTTTTGAAGGGCAAAATTCAGGTATGTCGGCCCAAAAATATGGGAAATGTCTTCTACAATCAGACCATGTTGCAAAGAAATAGCACAGAAAATGTGTTTGACACTTCAATAGGCATTTGTATAAACAACAGTTTATTACCAGTTTTAAATTCTTGTAACGCACTTAATTTTAAATCCAAAAACAATCTGAAAAGGCAACTTTTCAGAAGTCAAGACAACAGTTTGGAATACTCTGGTAAAGTAATCTGCCCTTTGCTTCCATTTTTTTCCTTTCACTATTTCTTAAAAAGCCTCAAGAACAGCTTGTGCAAAGGCCTCTGATTCCAGACTGTGCAAACCGACAGTTGTGTTACTGCAGGTTTGCATCTAGGTTTGTCCCATCTTCTCTCACCACTTCATTTTCCAAACAGTCATCTGTTTAAAAATTCCTGATGACAGTGATCTCTCTGTGCCTCCACAACATTAGCACACAGCCTAGAGCTATGAAATGGTTCGTTAAAACAGAGGGAAAGCTAAACACGGCAAACTAGCAGAATTTTTTGAGACTCTAGAGATATTAATAACCTTCCTAAACCAGATACATTAAATTTCATGATCTCATCCCTTTTCTCGTAACATTCTAGTAGAAAACTGACACTGAAGTAAGAAAATAATTATTTAAGAGAACAACAGTAGCACCAACTTTTATCCTGTGTGCCTGGTGATAATAATCAACAGCAATCAAATAAATTAAAACTTTCAACAACTTCATCGTAAAAATTCAGTTTTATTTTCAAGGAATAAAGAAGAGTTCTATGTGTTTTAGACAAAGTAAGAATTAAAAGTTAGCATTAACCAGAATGAGCATCAAGAGATTAACAGAACGGCAGACTTTGCATTTCTAAAAGGATGTTTAATCCCTTAGGGTACTAGTATAAACACAGTCATAAAAAAACCACATAGACAGTTTCATCTGTGGTGCCTGGAGAAGATTTATTTAAGTTACATCCTTCCTAAAATGTGTGTGGGGATAAATGTTGAATGTTATTTCAAAGCTTAGCTTGTCATAATTTACTGGATAAATATCAGCTTATGCTGCCTTCTTGCGGGTCCCTCTCGGTCTGTGAGAAAAAAAGATAATGAACAAATAAGCTGTAACACCTTCAATTTGTACTTAGGATGGAGGAAAGAAACTGTTAATAATAACAAACACACCGTATAATGCCATATGTGTTCTGTGCAGTTCATGAATGGGTGTATGGTATGTGCTTGCTCAGTAACAGCTATCAAACCCGTTCTTTCTCTATAATCATTATTTTCAATTAGATGAGCTATTCTTAGCTCCTGCATAATTATGTCTATGTAGCATAAACTTAATGAAGCAATCCTAGCACTGGGACATTGTTTTGTGAGACAATAATGTAGTCTGCACATAGATAAACTAGACACTGCTCATCTTTTTGTGATGAAAGAACAACCAGACTACTCCCATATAAAAATAGTCTAACACTACTGCTACTGCTACAACAGACATTTTAAAACCTCATATACTAAATGACCAGTACCAGGAAGACATACTGCCAGGATAATACACTTATTTACTGATGTCTGTGAATTTTCTATATTATTATATCCAAGAAGCAAATCACACATCCTGTTCCATTATACAGTATGAATTAGTAAAGGAATTAAATGGTGACATGAGTAAAAAGCTCATGTAACTTTGTTACATGAAGCTGGGCAAAGCAAGTCGCAACAGGATGAAGCCAAGGGAACAGAAGGTAAATGAGCATGGCTTTCCTTGGCTGCCTTCTCTCACACCTCTTTTTTTCAACTTGCACTTCCTGCTATTCCGCCCCTTTTGTCCTCACAGTCAGGAGTTCCAGCAGACCAGAACAGGAGCGACTGTTCAGAAGTGAACACTGCCAAGGCATGTCCCAGCGACACACTGGAGCAGTCTCAGTGCTGTGCTGAGAGATGACGCAGCAAGAGGAACTAACCAGGCACAGGAGGGTAAGGCACAAGAACAACAGTTTATGCTCCTGAGCAGGCCTTCAACCAGCCAAACAGGAGTGTGTGCACATGGCAATGCAGAGACACCTTCCCAACAGCCTCTTCAACAAGCATCGTCGATGACAAATGGCAAAAGTGAAAGAACAGGAGAAAGCAGCAGAGATGATCCTTTTCCACAGAACAGCAGCAATGTGCTTTGCCTGTGAATGCAGGCTCTTCATTATTTGCATTGCTTGCTAGTTATCACCTTGGCATTTGGATGCTTCACTGGCTAACTTCAGCAATGTGTCCTTTATCATCTCAATTTGCAACTGTATCTTCAGACATTTTTTCTCATTTCCTGCACACTTATTTTTAAGTGTCAGACTTAAATAATTTTTCTGTTGCTATTTAATTTCCTGAGTCTTTTTATTCTGACTTCCACACTTGATTTCTCTGTATGTTTTTCAAATTACTTGCTTACAATTACTGCTGCTTGACACTACATTTTGTTTGTACTTGCTTTATTTTGCCTTGCACTGACCACCACCACACTATCAGACTTTTATTATCAGAAACTATGAAGAAATATATTAGTTTTGAATGACAATGTTTATAAAGGAGAACTATCAAAGCAGAAATTGAATCCATTTGCTCCATTTATGCTTCACGCAGTTTGGGAAAGCCTTCTTTACCTTTCATTTCTGGAGCAATTTTGTCACTGTAAAGTCTTGAAGTTTTGTTTGTTATCAGCAATTATTCACGGAAATTTAAGTCTATGATATATCATGTAAAAATGACCCACATTTGAATGACCACCTTCTACTTTTTTTCCCCAGAGAACTCTACATCATTTGCCAAGACAAGAGATCTTTAAGAGAACTTTTGAAAGCAAAACTCAAAATGTCTCCTTTCCTCTCCCCCAGCCAAGAAAAAGATTGCAGCAGGCTTTTCATCTTGTTCCACACATTTTCCAGGAAGGATCGATCTGAAGTTTCAGCAGCAAAACAGAAATTATGCAGGGAAGTGGGCAGCAAAGCAGACTGCAAAGCAGTACAGGAAAACAAGTGACTTGCTTTGCAATGCTTCATTCAGGTTCTAATGCACAGCAAAGGACCTTTAACAAATTTTTTTATTTTAGGTGAACAGGCAGTTCTTTGTAAAATTCATTCTTAGTAACTGTAATAGCAAATACACACTACTAACTTGTGAATTACCATGTGGTTTTCCATGTATTTCTACTTGAAAGTGTCATCATACCATTAACATTCCACGTGATGTCTCAAGCACATGTTTGAAAGCTTTCAAATAAATCAATATAAAAATTATTTACCAAAACCAATTCATATTTAGAGGGACAACCTATCACTTCAGTAATGAGTCCACAGTGGTGGTAAATTCAATCAAGGCAGGGGCAAAATTAAGTGTTACATGTGCCAGCAATCAAACTGTATTTACATTAAGGAGGAACATGTACCTATAGCTCATGCAGAGTCTTAATACCATGTGGCAGCATGTGGAGTCCCTCTATTTATCATTCTCTGTTGTCAGTGATGGAGGGCTGGAGGACCAATGGCTAACTGAGTAACTTTGGTATTGTGAGAAACTGTATTCAGACTCATATCAGGGTCTGATTCTGAAAGAAGCTTAAGCTTTCTAGACTGTGGGACAACTGTTCTTTACTGAGACCTTTCTTTTCTGTGCTTGGTTGGGTAGGTAAACACGGACACATCATCTTAATTACACTCAAAAATTACAAGCACAGAGCCCGAGGCTCCCTACAAGCAGTCTCCCCTTCCAGCAATACTGTGATCAGATTTCTATCTACTTATATGCGAAAAATGACTTGAAGGAGGAGTACTGAGGGCTGAAGAGCTTAAGCAGTATTATCTCCCATTCTGCAGCAACAATGCTTATATATAATGCCATGTGCCTGGAATGCATTATGTAATGTTTATCTAAATTTAAAACCCATTTAGAACTGTCCATTACCCTCCAGATTATTTTGTATTTCCATGGTATCCTTCAATGCACTTGTAATGATGCCTTATTCAGAGTCAACTAAAAATGTAAGCAACATATGTTTACTGTTTCATTTTTCAGATTTTATTAAACATAGTGATCCCAGCATAAAGCTTTCCAGGAGCTTGTTTCCTATTTCTCAAAATTATAAAAATAATTTTGCTTTCTATTTGCTCACTATATGAAATCAAATTATGCTATCAAATTATCCTAAACCATTAATATTTAAAATGTTACTTATGAACAGATTTCTATATTGTAAAGCAAAAAAAAAAATCAGTAAAGGCCAAACCTACAAGAAGTCCTCAGAGATATATTTTATTAATGACAGCTATCAGGTTTGTCTGTTAACATTAACTATTGTGGTTACTACCCATTATCATCCCTTTTGAAACTGGAATTATCTAAACACAATCCCACCTTCCTAAACTCTAAAATGCAGTGATTTTTCCAGAAAGCAGAGAACACACTGTTGGGGGTTTTTTTCCAGGTATGAAACTTTCTAACATTTTTATATTTGTTTCTATCTGTCAGAGGCTCAATTCTGCAAAACCAAGTTCTGGTAAAATTAGTACAGAGATCCATAGCATTTCCATGAAAAGAGGAGCTGAGAGGAAGAGGAAAACTTTAAGCAAAGTTCTTTGGTAGTTTAATTTTCTCCTTGTCCCCATTTCATTTCCATATTCTTCTAATATTATATATCAATAATGAATGTTCAGTAATTATCTAGCATCTCTGCACTTTTTAACATTGCAAGAGAGAGTGTCATTTATCAAGTGTGCTAACCATCCTCCTCAGCTTATTTCAGTGATAATACTGCATGAAAAACAATATTCTGCTTTGGTAGGAATAAAAATACATACATGCATAACTATGTAGAGCTACCTAGGAACTCTTGGCTTCATCACTCTCAACAACTCATTGCTGTAATATAGCTCAGAATTGAGGGTAGGTCACTGAATACCAGCAAGAAATGGGAATCTCTGAGAGAAACAGAGAGGAAAAACATGGACTTCCAGATAATGCAATACAAGCACTTCATGTCAGTGAGAAACCTAAAGTTCTCCTAAACTACAGACTGAAATAACAAAATGAGATATATGTCCTCAATTAAGGAGTCTGAACTCAATTTTAAGTGCTTTACTTCATCAATCTTCTTTGTGCTTTGCTAAATTTTAATCTCAACCAGCCACTCCTTCTTCATGAACTGACTTCACTCAGGAACTGGACTACCTTGGTACTACCAGTGAAGTCTGATCTAGTGAAGCATAAGCAGATCTCTTATGCAAACACATCGATCCGCATCATCTTGCCTAATGGATTTTGCTTCTGAAAACTCCTCCTTCACAGCCTAAATCCATTTCTCATATTTTTCAGTCTTAACTCATATTACAAGAACTGAAAAAATACTAACCTTCAATTAACGACTCCTGAAAAACTGAGGAAATTTCGTACAACCGGCAAATGGCCAACCTGTTTTCAGTACTTGAAAAAATAACCCGGGGATAATGACTGGTAAGTAATATATTAGTCTTAGGCATAAATAACTGCATAAATAAACTGGGTCTTCATCCATAAAGATTTACAGGCTAACAGTATATTGTGCCAGGCATCATGCTTTAACAAAGTATTTTGCCAGACACTTCATACACATGTAAAGATTATGGGTCCTATACCTTATCTAGTTTGCCTTGATTTAACATACTTGGACTATTTTCAAGGCTTCTGATTTTGCACCCTATGGCAAAGTAATTAAACAACAGCATAAATTACATGGAATTATTAAAGTACATAAAAATGGATTAAAAGCTAACTCTCTGATAAATTTCAAAGCTTAATGCAGAAGACATCAAAGAAAAGGGTTGATATGTGCATTTTACATTAGGAGTTAGTTTTTGGTTGTTCAGTATTTTACTTTTAGAATGTCTCAATACAAGCTAAAACATATTATGGTAGAGTGGGCAGATTACACAACTTCTGAATTCTTAAAAACCCTCAAGGACAATTTACTGTAACCTTAAGTTATTGTAATCTACAGTTTACTGTAACACGAAGTTCAATGATAACAACTCCAAACCCCACTGTGTTCAAGTGCGCCAAAACAGAACACTAGGAAACACAAAAATATAGGCAGTGTGGGAGATGGGCATGGAAAATCACACAGAAGGAATATAATATCATGCTGGTTAAACTCACATACTGATGCAAAAGGAAGGGTTAATGTGATCTTAATACATGTAGCGATGAAAATCAAGTATAAACTAAGGAATTTGTTCTTGCTGTACTACATAATCCAGCATCCATAAAACCACTAATGGAACGATGCCCAGCTCATCTACATCTCAAGAAGGAAAGACAAATGTCAGCACCACAGAATAATTTCGGTTCTAAAAAGACAAGCTTTTTGACTTAAACTTCTTGAGCCTCGTATTGAAGAAACACTGAGAAGCCACTTACTACTGTGTACACATGGGTATCTGACAGTGGAATATGTGGTAGACATAATGGGGAGAAGTGTTTCAGATAAAGATTTATCTTATCCAACAATTAGAAGTTGAATTTGGGCACAGTCAACCTTAAAATGTTATAGGTATAATCTAAAGAGAAAAAGATGGACATTTTTAAGCTTTTGCAATTATACTAGGCACTGTAATAAATGTCCCCTTTAATCCATTTTCTGAGAAAAGAATGACATAGTCCTTTGTTTACAGGAAGTGAGATTAGCTGATTTAGGAGCTGTTTACATTAGGTATTTTAGACATCTGACATAAGGGCTCTGATCATCTCAGTGGAGACACCCATTACTCCATTAAAAATAAGTAACTTGAACTATTTACAGTTTGGACTTCTGAACTGTGTGGATGTTACACTTCTGCAGCAGTCAGCATGAATGTTCCTTGCTGCACCTACAAATGTATGAAACCTCTTACGGCAAACACCAATCCATGTGTTTGTTGAGTAATCAGCTGCCTTCTTATGTCAAGAATCAGAACCTGTCTGCATTCTCCTTTAGACCTCTATGGTCCATATCAACAAAGCCAGAACAGCTCAGCAACTCAGGAGTGCCCAGGTATTGATTTCTGTAATACCAGACACATATTCACAGCAGTTCAGAAAGACTTTAGGTTAATGAAGGACAGCACACTCAAAAGAAGGTATTTCTGAAAATCCACTTTTAACAATAGAGATAGATTAGTTCGATCTCCCTAGCCTAGTCTGTCTTCCAGGCCCTCACATCGGTTCACTTTTTTGGAAAAAGAGTCACATGCAGATGTCTGAATTGACAGTGGTTTTAAATTGCTGTTAAGCATCACTAGAGAAGTTGCTTTACATGGTACTCTCCATAACCTTAGGTGTCCCACTAGCCTAGCATTATTTATGTGCGTGACAGATATTCTGCCCCTGAATAAAGGATGTAGCTCTTCATGTGATATACTCAATTTTAATCACCATTCTGTCAGTAGTTTGAATGAATGAGTTTTGCTTTCATATTGATTGTACTTGACCATAGCACTGGCACAGAAATCATAGAATCATTTAGGCTGGAAAAGACCTTTAAGATCATCAACCTGAACCATTAACCCAGTACTTCCCAGTCCACCTCTAAACCACATCCCTGAGCGCCACATCTACAAGTCTTTTAAAAACCACCAGGAATGGTGACTCAACCACTTCTTGAGCAGCCTGTTCCAATGCTTGGCAGCCTTTTAGGTGAGAAATTTTTTCCTAATATTCAGTCTAAACCTCCCCTTTCACAACTTGAGGTCATTCCCTCTTGTCTTATTGCTTGTTACGTGTGAGAAAAGATCGACACCGACTTCGTTAAATCTTAAAGATGGCACGGTCTTCAATTTCAGCAAGATGAGCAGCATCACTTCAAGCAGAATGCAAGTTTTCCTGTGGGAAAATTTACATTTGGACAAAATACACTTCTGTATACTATGCTCTTAGGGCTTTTTCCCTCATTTTTGCCAATGGTGATTCACCGACAGTATTTTTTCATGCCTCTTAAATATCAAGTACATCTAGAGAAAAGTATAAATCTACATGGATATTTGTCCATCTTGCTTCATAGGACAGACTATATTCTATCTTATTTTATTACCAAGTCTACTTAGTGAGCAATATTTTCTTCCAGCTTCCTGGCCCCATAATATTAATTCCTGCAGACAGGAGAGGTTCCTTTTTGAAAGGGCTAAAGGAATAGCTGCAAACAATTTGTTGTTTCCAATCACTAAAGCCAATTATATTGTTTCACTGAAGAGAGCTTCTGAATCTAGCTGGAAGCATAAAAAAGTAGATGCACACTTGAGCTTCAGATGCTCCTGATGACATAGTTAAGTGAAAAAGAAAACAAAAAGGAAATTAAATAAGTTTCTCTTCCGTTCATCATAAAATACAAGCTTCACGGAAAAACAACTCCATGTAATAAGGATTCTGCACAGAAAAGGCAATCCTGCTCAACGAAATGGGAATACATGGATCACTGTGATCATTTGCTTAGATAATTTCTAAGGTATGTTTAGTGCATTGCTCTTCCCCCAGCACAAATATTTTTAAAAAACTGTTCTCCACCTGGGACAAATGAAATAAAATGGTAGGTATGATGACTGCTATCATCAACATCAATATCTGGCAGCTACTCTACACTCTAAGCATAAGAAAGCAACAACAAATCATCATCCCAGGAGTACAGCTAGATGAAAAATAAGAACAGCTTACAGGAAGAGACTAGGATTTTTTTTTTTTTGGCATAAAAATGGACTGTTTTTTCCATTAAAAACATTATCTTCATTTTTTCAGTGTTTTGATTTTTACCACTTTCAATTACTTTAAAAGGTAAAAAAATCAGAAAATATGAAATCAGATGTCATTATTTAGATTTTTTTTGTTAGACTAGTTCTACTTAGAAAACTTTTGGAAGCTCTATTAGTCAATAAACTTATTCAGGAAAATTACGTCAAATGTCATCCACAACAATGCCTATTTCTTATCTCTCCCCTATACAGAGCTGATGTGGTTTTTTTTATGAATTTCTTTTATTTTCAAGCAAAGACAAGTCCACAGTGTTAGAGATATTCTAGTAAAGAATACCAAAGTTTTTGTAGAGTAAAATTTGTAATATGAAACCAGCATCTGATCTCTTTTCACATACTAATATATATGTAACTTGCGACACATTTGCTGCATGAAAACTACATTACCGAATATTACAGGAAAAACATGAAAAAATATTTAAAATTCTGTGGGTTTTACTGGCTTCAAAAAGTGCAAGGTGAACTCCCCATTCATAAATAGTTCAAGGTCCATGCTTCATGCTTTTCCTAAGTGACTTTGGCAGTCTGTAACTTACTATATTGTAGTTTTAGCACCTGAACCCAAAGACTTCATTACTGTGCTTGATGGAGGAAAATATACTAAGTAAAAAGTCCCTACTACTCGTTTAGTGGCTTGGTGCTTATCTGGTTTTCTCTATTACAAAAGCTGTAAAACACACATTTATTTCTGACATTTTCTCGAAATACAGAAACAGTACGGAATTGAAATCTTCAAAACTAATGAGAACAGAAAGGATACACAGACCACGGAATAAAGTTCAATCACAGTTCTTAAAATCTAGTGGGGAAACAATATTGCAGTATTTTCAGCCTTTTAAAGGCATTAACAATGTGTGTTTAAATTTACTTTTTGTATCCTCAGCAATCTTAGAGCCAAGACTAAATTGGGCTTACCTTTCTTTGCATGATTCGTTTCTGTTCCCTGATTAGGTGCCAGATGTCTAGAAAATAGTACCGATAGAAAAATGTCTAGCAAACCATTCTGGAATAAGTTCTTCCATTTTCAGTTTTGTAAAGATAACTGTTATAAAAATTCACAGAAATACCTGAATAACAGAAAACAACGATACCTTATAATTGAACAGCTTAATTAACAAAGGGCGTAAGCTCTCCACTAAAGACAAGTGCAGGGATAATTGTATCTGATTTGACTTTTCTCCAGGCTGGCAGACATGAATCCAGTTGTTCATATTATACATTAAACATCAAGAGACTGAACAGGTTAAACAAGCAAAGAAAGACTTTGATGATCCTTCCATCTGTAAACATGTAATTCCTCTTAACTGAAGAGCACTGCAGATTGAAAATAACATCAGATCATTTCAGATATAGGGCAGCTGACAGCTATTTCACAGGTTTTGCTATCTCCAGCATGAAGGAAATGCAAAACCTGGGTTTATGACAAATGCAGCTAACAGCTTTAAAATAACCTTCTCTCATATACATACCCCCCTCCAATAAACATCTATGTATATATTTACCCTCTGTAGCTATCTACAAGGCTGCCAATAACACAAACTTTGAATAAACAACCAGCATGTCCTATCAGCACCAGAAAAATTGAAAACCCAGGAATGTTGCTCTCTGCTGGTTGCCATAGGGCTGATGATCTTGCCTAGATGCCCAGAAGGCTTTTGTGGCATCCAGAGACTGCTGAGTGTTCACAGCAGCCTATTTGTTCCTGCTTAGAGCGGTCCTTGACTGCTTTGTTCAGCTGAAGTCATGCAGATCTGCATGGTAAGGTTGAGGATTCATTGTTGTATTACATATTTAGCACTAACCATTCACGAGGGCAACAACTTTCTGCAGACTCATGAAGTCTACTGTTTTGGGACCCTCTGAACAGCGCTGGTCATGGTCTATTTGCTCCTTTTTTTTCCCCCTTACTACAGGCCTTGTCTGAAGCCCTAACATTCTCTCCCAGTCTCCTCTAAAAATCAAGTACTCTCTTTTCTCCATCACTAATAGCAGCATTTAAGCGTAAATACCACTGCATGCTATGAAGGAGGAAACAACTCCCAAAATAATCAGTTCTAACGTCTCCTTGTCCTCTCTTCACACAAACACAGATTTATCAGATTTTTTCCACATCTATCTAAAGGTTGATGGGTTTTACTGACACTCGTGACTGTGACACTGGAGCAGCTGCTAAGACAAGAATCTCCTATTAGGCACTACCATGTGCTCCCCCTCCCACCAAAAAGCTATTCCTACTAAGGGCCGGTCTTGAGATCTGGTGCTTGAGATCGGGATTGGCAAGCAATCCCCGAGCCTCAAAAATTAATCTCCTGGTAAACTATTACAAATAAGTTACCTTTCTAAACTGCAGGTATCTGAGCTTTTACGAGTGTCAGAGAAAGGCCAATGCTGCTTCTGTTTGCATAGCAGGGCTACCACAGCTTGCCAGAAGCACCGGATCTGCTCTACCTGCACTGAGTAATGATGCTGCACGCACATGGCAGTGTTTTCCAGAAGTGTTGGGCATTACTAAACAGACACCCATCTAAGTTCTGCACTCTTCATGTCTTCAATAAATTAACACTACAGGAGTAACTGCTGCTACTACAGCAATTAATGTTGCTGCCAGCCAGTGGTAACTGCAAGGGTCTGAACACCAGCGAGTGAGAGGAAAATATTTTCACCTGCTATTTTTCTTGAGGACATTAAAAAAGCCTCACTGTGTCAAGGCCATGCATCTTGGCAGGGAAAGGGACGATAAATCCTGGGACAGCCAGTGTCCTGGAATAACCTTGTGGACTGGATGAATTATCTTAAATCACGGAGTCATAGAGTGGTTCAGGTTGGAAAGGATCTTAAAGATCATTTAGTTCCAATTCCCCTGCCATGGGCAGGGACACCTTCCACTAGAGCAGGTTGCTCAAAGCCCCATTCAATCTGGCCTTGAATACTTCCAGGAAGGGAACATCCATAACTTCTCTGGGCCACCTGTTACTGCATCTGATCATCCTCACAGTAAGGAATTTCTTCCTAATACCTAACCTAAATCTATCCTAAAAATACCCTACCTAAATCTTCAGTTTGAAACGCCTCATCTTCCCACTACACTCCCTGATAAGGAGTCCCTTATCCCATCTTTCCTGTAGGTCCCTTTTAGATACTGGAAGGACACTAGAAAGTCTCCCTGGAGCCTTCCCTTCCCTGGGCTAAAATACCCAAAAACCAACTTATTTTGCTTGGTTGTATACCAAGACAAGCTGGTCCTTCCAAGAGTCCATACAGATCCACCGTCACCTGAATACATATTTTATGAATCCCATGGGGAAATACAAAGGTCATCAACAGGGAAGGCTTCAGTCATGCTGAAGCCTGCATTGCTGGGGGCTTAAGGAGGAATGGAGGACATACTTGAAGAGCCACTGAAAGGACAGGGAAAGTAAACACATGCTTTCTTGAAGAATTTGATAATTCAAGATGATCACTGCAAGATTAACTCATCTTACACAATTAGCAAAATAATAACAGTAATAAAAATCTCTCCCTCAACAAACTACTGTCAGAATTTCAGCTAGATCTATTGATGAAGTGTATGTCTACTGAACAAGGAATGTGACCTCCCATCATGCTTAGATTCCCATCATGCTATTTAACAAAATGTCAGGGTCTGTTCCATAAAGCAGTCTTGCTGCTCCCTCAGGAGCTTGCTCCGGCAGCAAGTGGATGTATATGGAATATGATTTCTCACTGGAAAGCAGAAGTCATTTGATAACAAGTAGAGACTTACTCTGCAATCGTATTAAACAAATTACATTTCTTTCTCTGTGAGACTGACGTACAGTGAAAGGCCTGCTGAGATAAAGGAAACTTTTGCCACAAAGTACAGTGCTGAAAACACTTGCTGATGTACTGCAATGGGTGAGTTTGCAAGAAATTATGCAGAGATCCTTCATCACAGGTTGAAATTTGCTTTTAGCAGTTTCTTTTTCTAACTCTTTTGAAATTGAGTCCAGCTATAAAGTCTTGCAATTTACTTTTTTGTGAATGGCTGACCTGTCTAGTAGCAAAGCACTGTTCTGATTATTGAAATACCGAGAAAATAGGATACAAAACGACCTCTTTTAGAAGGGTCAATATGGCAACTAGATTTCTACCTGACGATCAAGGTGGAATTGCACAGAATGGGCAGACATACAAAGAAAGCTTTTAGGAATTCTTAGGTCGAGGATTTTAATGTACTTTAATCAGAGTTTCTATGTGCAGAAATTCAACCTCTCTGTAAGTACATTAAAAGAGCGATCACTGGGGAGAAAAATTATACCCTTTACTCAGGTTTAATGGGTTTGAATAACAATTCAAAGGGCAGCGGTGTTCAAGTCCATAATATCTGGACAGAAAGCATGCAGGTCACAACATGAATCACTGCATGATTAGTTCTCTCTAATCATCTGGCTGATTGGGTAAAAACATAAGTGGGTTCCTTCTTTTAACACATCATATATTTTATAGAGTGAGAACATCATGGAAAAGTTCCAGATGCAGCACCCTTTACTGATAATTTTAGGTATATAATGCACTATCTCTGTAAAAATGCCAGAAACAGTGTATCAGTCTTACTACTTTAAACATGGTATGATAAAATCAAATATTACCAGCTTACGAGCGAGATAGTATGGGGAGAACTTTGTATTTTTTAAGGACAGGAAAGAAATCGCCTTTCTTATCTACCTTGAGGAAATACACAGTTCCCAGAGCCAAGAAAGCAGGACCCTCATTCAAAGATCTCACACGAAACAAGAGGGTCAATTTTGTTTGAAAAAGACTTCACAGAGAAAAAAAGTCTTTGGAGAAGGTAAAGAAATAAAAGCTGTCTCTGGCATGGAAAATTGAAACTGAATGGACTAGTCAGGAAAAACTGTATTGAAGGACTCAGCCATCTGAGGTCCTAACAATTAGTCTCGAGGGAACAGAGCAAGGTAAG
Organism: Pseudopipra pipra; assembly: GCF_036250125.1. Taxonomy (NCBI): domain Eukaryota; kingdom Metazoa; phylum Chordata; class Aves; order Passeriformes; family Pipridae; genus Pseudopipra; species Pseudopipra pipra. The sequence continues at coordinate 32,018,607 of NC_087549.1, read as the reverse complement.
AGTCTGAGAAATCATATTTTCTAGTGTTGGTTAAAAACAGTTATCTGCTTTCTTGTTAAATCTATGAGGTAGTCTCAGAAACAAGAATCATGTCAAAGAAAAAGGAAGGCTGACTCCACAGCAGCACCCCAGAAACATTTGTCATAAGGCTCTGTTTGCAATGCTGGGACAACTCTTTTTGGCAACTGTACAGTCTTGTGTTAGAGAGCAATTGTGTTGCTCCCCCATTGCCCAGAGTAAGAGGTCCCAGTTCTTTTGGTGAGTATACACTACCAAATCTCCATGCTGAAGAACTATGAGCTCTAAAAAGGTCTCCCTTCCCCCAGAGTGCCTGGAGGTGCTGTTCCGTTACACCACGAATGGTCAGGATATCCAGTGCGTCCATGTCTTCCTGCAAAGCTACTTGGCTAACAGTGGACACTTCTGTTTCACCAAAATTGACCTATTTGTTGTTGTGAGAATAAGGTGTCATCCCACCCTATATGAAAAGATGATACCTTGCCAGCAAGACGTAGCAGTCAGCCAAACAGCTGTGAAAAGTTGAGGTACAGTTTCCTCACAGGCCTTGGGGTCTTTCTCCTTAGGTGTGCTTTTACTTGACAGAATCCCTCTGTACAACTCATACCATTTTGGAGGCTCAGCTGGAGTCACTGTAAAAATATTCAAGCTCTTTTTCTTGCCTCTCTCAACAAATCTCATCTTTTTGGCTGGTGTCTACTCCAGTGCTCTCATGGAATTTAGAAGTCACTCATTAATGTGCAAGATGAGCCTGCATGAATAAGAAACTGACATGCTCTGACTTCCCTGATGTTAACCGTCCATGTGTGCCTCAGTCTTTTGAATCTCCAGACACATTAATCCTGTGCCACGAGACCCAGTTCTTCCACATACACACTCCTCAAGGGTAAAGCCTCAGATCATGAGAGGGTAAGACTCCCGTCTGTCATTGGTGCAGACCAATTCCTAAAAGACAGTGTCTGAAAAAAGTGAGGTAGCAGTTGATTGGAGGACAGTTGAACTGCCCCCTCTCAGTCAGTCCTGAGCATCACTCACAGGACACTCCCATAAGATGCCAAATAAGTTGCTGTTGGGTAGAACACTGAGGACAGGCGAGCAGATCCCTATTGAGTAAGAAGGGCAAAGACCAGAGAACCAAACCTCTTCCAGGAATGTTGTATAGATTTAAGTGCACTTGGTACTACACTTTGTATCTGAGCTAGCTGCTATATCAAATCCAGCAAATTCAGATTAAGTGCATCTATCTCCCTGTAACTGGGATCAATAATGAGACCCACGCTGCAGTAACTATGGCTACTGATTCCCATGTTGAGAGCATCACTGGTGCTGTCATTCTGAAATTTTTATACCTCAGCAGGGTATAAGAGCATCAGTATGTTGCTAACGCCTTATTATTCTGTGACATTTTGCTATGGCAGTCAGGCATTAGTCTTCTCAGTAGTGTACTTAATGGACACTAATTGCCTGAGATAGAAATGCTGGAACTTGCTTAAGGTTTGATGAGGCCATGAGCTGCTGCAGAAGACAGAGTTTCAGTCATCAACCTCACATATTGTGAATTACAGCAGATAAGGGCAGCCGTATGAAATATCTGAACATGCAGTTTCCCTTGCAAAAAAAATGTTGACTTTTTTATCTTGTGCACGGAAAAACATGTTAGTTGCAAGGTGGACTAAATTTAAAGCTTATGAATATCTGGTTGTGGGCATCCAAACCAGAGAATAATAGATCAGGGCAGAGTTAGAATTCTGGATATTCTCAAAGGTTTTGGTAATGTTTGAGTTGAAAACAAGTATTTTTAATACCCATCACTTTCTCTCACAATGAGAGGGAAACAAGGACATCCCTTCATGTTATCCTTTTACATGGAAGCTTTACGCATCTTGTACTTTGCTATCCTACAATGGAGGAATAAAAAGGCTAAGCTGGGTGTAGTGCAGAAAATATGCTGCAATTAAAACCAAACAAAACAGCTCCCCTCGTCTAGCCTGTCAGAAGTGTATACACACCTTGAGTGACACACACCTGAAGAAGAAATGCCATCTGGTGAGACTGGAGCATGATGTATTGCAGTGCCGCTGCTGTGTGAATGAGATTTTTGCCAGTGTTATGTCAGAGCTGAATTTAGCCCTGTTGGAGATGGGATAATTAAGCAAAGAAGAGTCCACCTCCAGCTAATTACTTTTCCTCCTACAATATCTCTTCATTGAAGAGTATGAATTACATCTAACACAAGCCATAAAAACTTTGACAAGGTGAAGTTTGGAATTTTGAAACTTAAATACCCTTACTTTTTTTTTCATAGAGATGTTTGGTATCCATCTGTCCTTGAATTAAACTAAATAAAAAAAGGTATTTTACTTGGGTCAATTACTAGAGCATAATACCTAATAATCAGTACTAATGCTATCCATCTATTCTCTTCAGTGGTCTCTTTCTACACATAAAAATAATTCCAGAATAAGATTTATTTTACATGTAAAATATAACAGTTAGTTTGCGTAAATCTATGAAGCCAACTGCCTTCTGCATCAAGGACTTTCAAACCACACTATGAAAAGGCACTGTTATCCTGGAAGTGTATGAGGGAATCCTGAATAATTAATCCAGAATATTTTATATACAGGAAATTTTACATAGCTAAAAAGTAATTTAGCTAAGGAGAACAATCTCCATGTTGTCTGTTGATTTACTTACTCTAAATCAGATTTTTTTTTTTAAAATTAAAACACTTATTTTTCTTTCCCTTATTATAATGCTTTTGGATGGAGCAAATCATGTTTCTCTCTTATGATTTGCTGTGATGAAAGGCTGTGGAACACAGAAGCAGTACCATTAATCTCAGATGAAAATATTTATGAAAGATCTAACAGTTTTTCTCTCTGTTATCCTTCAGACAACATTTTTTCAGAGTGCTTAAAAGGAACAAAGCATATGTTGTTTAAGCAAGTTCCCTGAACAATGGTATTGCCTCTTAACAGTGTCAGGCTTTTGTCAGAGAACAGAAACGTTACAAGGCAAGAAGACAAACAGGTTAGTAAGGAAATAAAACATGCTCAGCAGTAATTAAGCTGTGAAAACAGCAAACTGCTATACAGTGGACAGATGGAAGAAATTGAAGTACTTCAGAAGATCTGTAGAGAAACCTGAGTCAAGGTGAAGAAAATAAAAACTGCAAATCTGAAAAATGTATCGTCAGATAAATTTTACCAATAATATAAAAAAATAAACAATAAACAACAGAGCTTAGAAAATTCCTTGGTACCCACATGATCTTTTATATGGGACATTTTTGGTTTTTTCCTTGTGAATTCTGAAGGCAAGAAAAGCATTAAGGATAGTCTCTGTTCAGGGGTAGAACTACATTCATGTAGACAAAACACTGCATCCTTGACACTTAAGGTAGAAGACAAAATTCAATTCTTCTCAATGGTTCCAGAAGGAAAGAGGGTTTTATATGTGTTTGGGGTTTTTTTTTTTGGGGTGGTGGTAGTGTTTGGTTTTTTTTAAACACCATAATTTCCATCTTAAACTGTTTTTGAAGCTATGCATTTCAATCTACAGAAATAGATATTCTCTGTCAAGCATCAACAGTTTCTTTGTCTGTCTTTCCTTATATGAGAGAATGCTGTTTCCTTGCCAGCACATTCATCCTTAAGATGATCAAAACTGTAATTTTTTTTAACTGGTAAGTTTTTTACACAAATAACAAATTCATATATAGAACTTATAATTGTAGCTGTATTTTCGAATCTGTTTCAACACCACCAAGCAATAGGTTAAAAGCAATATTTTTTACATATCAGCCACAAAGTCTATTTACCACTACATACAGAAGAATTTAGAATTAGCTATTTGAATTAACGAATTGTTAAATAAACAGAATATTGACTACAGGAAACAAGTAGAATTAAACAAAGCACCTGGTGCACACTTTCACACATCTGAGTGGAATGGAGAACAGTTATCTTTTACATGGCAAATGTGGGTTTGATTTTATGTTTGCCTTTTATTGAACTATTTTTGTGATATATAAATGTGGACATGGTTTCAGAAAAAACAGCAAGAAAAATTAAGAAAAACCCCTGCTACTTCTATAAAGGGAAATAATATAGAAAGAAATACCAGATCCCATGTGCACAGTCCTACTGTTCAGAAGATTCTCTTCTCTGTTTGGCATTTTGCCTGAACAGATTTTTCCAGGTCATCGAATTCCTGATTACACTCGTACAACAAAGGAACACACCAGATCCCTTTAAGGGACTGAGTAGGAAAAAAAATTCAGGTAAAGCAAGGCTATGGTTTCACGTATGTTTAAATCTAAGGAAGAGCATAGCTGAAAGGAACTATCTTCTCTTCCTGAAGTCTCAGTCATTCCTGCACTCAGATCAGTCTGTGTCTCATGTTTGCAGCTGATTCTTGGTACTGATTCCTGGTACTACAGGCTAAAAACATACTTGAAATCACAGATTTTGGGTAAGAAGTAAGGAAGTGAGAAGTTTGACTAAATAAAGAGCTTGGTATAAAGACTACTCAGCTATTTTTTTGGCACTGGGGGCTACTGAGCCTTGGGTTATTCTGCTCCTGTTCAGAGATGAATTATTTCTGGTTTTGTAGGAAACATTGCTCAAGAAAATGCAACAACAAAACATGGAGCAGCTGCTTCTCTTTCACCACAGTTTTTGCTCCAAATGCTGAAATTGTTTGTATCCCTCCCCCAACAAAAAAAGGATCAGTACATGACAACAATGTCTTTCTCTGGTCTCTCCGTGTGATTGTGAAATATGTGCAAGGACTTCATGCCTCAGAGGGTTTGATATATTCTTTTGCAGGTGCTCAGTTTGCATTATCAAACAGATTTGGTGAGGGGAAATAAAGCAATGAGGTAGCTCCTAAAACTAAGATGAGCAGATTCACAACTGAAATACCATACTAACTAATAAAGTCGGGCAAAGCAAACAGTTACTACAGGAACCCTGTAATGGATGTTTTGGCTCAGGCAACTTTACAGTATGCTTTCTCAGTAACTTACTTCTCATCCTCTGCAGCTGGAAGGAAATATGGCATTCCTCACTTCCACGTCGTACTTACTGTCAGGCTACTTAGTGAACTGTGTTTTAGCCAAAAGGATTAGTACTTTGGTAGTCATGCCGTAAGTAGTTCCAAGAGATCTGAGTAATTCAAGATATTGTCCCCTAGACTTACAATGTGAAAAGAAACTGTTCTTACTTGAAATATCAATCTAATTCCTAGTTTGCCTCCATAGATAGTGCATTTATGTTTATACTATAACTCTCATCATATCCTTTAAGAGACTGCTCTATTGAGAGATGATCTTTGATATTCTTTAGCAAAACATCCCTCACTACAAACATAGGTCATAAACATCTAAAAGTAAGTCTGCCCATGGCAGCACAATATTTGAGACATGAATAACACTCTTTCCTATACAGAATCCAAAAAGACTATCAGAGAAACTATTATTTGCATTTGTGTACATGATAATTAAGGATGCTTTTACATGAAATGATAGACTTGAACAGTCTTTGAGAAACCTTATCTATTCTTCAGGTCTTCTTGGTAATTAACAGACAGATATGATCTTGCTCCCTTATTGATCATGACACACAACTTAAAACAGCATGAATAATGCAGGCAGAAAAAGTTCCCAGGGAAAAAAATAAATTAAATATACTGAAACATGAGTGAAACCAGAAACACAGAGTTGCTCATATGCTGTCTAGCAATGCAGACCAGAACTGAATATGGTTATGTTTTTAAATGCTTCACATCTTAGATGAATAGGAAAGACTGATTGGAATGAACAATACATATATGAGCTTAGATAAACACTGTCTTTTAAAAGCATCAATTTAAGTTTCAAAGAGGTTATTCAAAAATCCCTGTTTATCATGCTATACAGCATTGTCCCACCTATGTCTCCAAGGTTTGCCATTACACCTGGCCCATTTCCTGAAAAACCTGGTGGTGGTGATAAGAGAAGGCACCTCTTGCTTCAAGGCAATATTTTGATGGCCCACACGCTCATTCTGCCCTTTCTCTTGACACAAATCTATTGTGTATATGCACAGGACCACATCCAGACCACGTTCATTTGTTTTGCCCTTTGGTGACTCTACAACAGGTCACCTGGCTTACTCTCACCACCATGCAGGCATCTCTCTTCATTTGAACCACGTGTACCAATTTACACTGCAAGAAGATAAAACTGCCCAGTGAAATTTTACTAGAACTACCCTGTTTTCATCACCTTAGAAAACAAACAACATATTGCTTAACTGAGACATTATTCAGAGATTTACCAAGTTTTCCACATATTTACTAAAAAGGCTTATAGTCTTTGTAATAATGAAAGGAAAATAATCAACCATATGCACCAAAAATAAGCTTCCTTTAATAAATCTACTTGAAAGTTTTTGGCAGCTACATGAAGATTGTTTTAATGAGTAAACAGATTTATGTGCAACAGAATTAGAACTATCTTGCTTATATTCACTGCCTCTTGATGCTGACATTAAGTCCCAAGACAATACTATGTAGCAAAACAATATTAACTGATATACAAAAAAAATAAAGATCATGCTTTGCTTGAAGCTATTCAGTTGATGTGGAAAACCAGGTTATAGCTGATGAGATGGAAAGAACGATCACCATAGCAACAATTTACCACTCAACAATAAAGGGGGAAGGGTGCATCATCGCTTCCTACTTGCACATGTAAACAGTACTGGCTGAAAATCCTCAGATTTAGCGATGTATTCTGCTCTTTCAATAAAATATGCAGTGAAAAATTGTGTTTCTTTGTATTACAGCACTGCATTCAACATCATATGTTAGTCCTATTGGCAAGGACAAGAAATTCAGTACCGGTAAAAAAAAGGGATGATTTTAATTAAAAATTCTCCTTAGTAGCATAACCTATCACGGAAAATCTTGTCTCAATGAGGAATAAAACATCCCAGTGAAATACCAATGAATAGAAAATATAAATTGGTTATTTTCAGTAATGTAATTCATGTATTAAAAGAAAACCTAAATGATATAATTAACTTATTTTAAACTAATAGTTTTTATTAAAAGAAATAAAGATTACAGATGTACCAACAAAACATTATCGCTGCTCTGAATAATTTAAAAAATATTATTTAAATGTGCTTTCTTAAGTTTCTTTGGCATTATACATCATTTGTTGTGTGACAGAGAAAGAATGTGTATAAATACAATGCAACGAAACTGCATTCCCCGTGTCTGCTCCCCCCTCTCCTCTCTTTGCATACAAGAACACCTCAACACCTGTAACTTTCATCACCTTGAAGTTTACTTCAGTCATCTTCAGTATTGTCCATACAGTTCAGATATATCAAGATGAAAAGAGCACAGCCAGGAACTAACTGTTCAGCAGCCACTGAAGCAAACTGAATGACACTGGAGTCTTCATTAGCTGTGTTGGGTACTGAGCCTTTCAGGCAGGCACTAAGCTCATCTACCCACTCATTATTTTAACTGGATACTTTTACCCCATCTCTGCAGCACGTACACTTTATCCCCAAAGTGCCTTGGAAAAATGGGATATTTAAACTGCTCACATTTTACACTACACAGGGATCAGAAGTAGAACATTATGAAGCTCAGCAATACTGTGTTTAGATATGAGGAGTAAAAATCTGAATGCTTAGAAATAATACTTAGATCCTCTCAAAATGAATAGAAGAGAATCTGATGTACAGATTAGGTACTCGGCAGCACTTTAAACATTAGGAAGCTTCAACTTGCCTAAAGGAAATGCTCCGAGACATATTCAAAACAAATTCTCTCATCTGTACTTATGTGAGTGTGATAATAAGTTTCAGGTCATAGAAATTGTCAAGAATCTAAGCTCTAAATTAATGCATTTAAATACAGATGAGTACAGCTTTATGGTCAGTATTCAGAAAACACTGCCAAAGGCAGAGTTTGTAGTCCTGTACATCCTTTGTGTCTCTTTTGGTAATTAGAACACCAGCTCGGAAAGTGTGAAACCTGAATGGTGGGTGTGCCTGCTTCCAGTTTCAATCTGTTCTACCTACGTATCAGTAGAACAAGTTGCCAAACTGATGAGTTCTGCTGTGGAGATCAATGCTCACCTCTTTGGTTGAAGGTGCGCCACTCTCGTGCCAGGATTATAAAAACAAAACAGTTGGTTCAAAAAGAAAGGGAGAGAGCAATGTGACTTGAGTTTATATTAATGTACATAATTTTTGGGGAAAAAACCCAACGAAATCAGTAAAGAAACCCCAATCCAGTGCTGCAACAGAAATTGCAAGACCTACACAAAGCAACATCACAGGGCACTAACATCTACATAAGATCACTAAAGCTTTTTTTCAAGTTTTTACTGTACCACATACCATATCTCATACATGTGACTAAACCAAGAGCAGTGGAAGAAACATTCCCAGCACTGTGCTTAACATATGGTCTGCAATAGAATAATCAAATTTTTCAGGTTGGAGAAGACCTCTAAGATCACTGAGGTCAACTGTTCATCTATTGCTGCCAGCTCCACCACGGAACCACATCTCTGTGGCTTTAGGTAAATAGCCAGCATAAGAAAGACTCCAGAGGGTGTGTGCAGAACAGTAAAGCTTTTCGCAGAAAAGGCTTTACCTAAAAAATTATCAAAAACCAGCAAAGAAGTCTTTAAACTTTACCTATAATACACAGGGAGTACAAGTCTAAAGTTAGTTACAAGAAAATGCAAACTTGTGCAGAGTTGGTTAGTTACTCTGAAGACAGCTCAAAGGAGTAAGGAATGATGCAGCCAAGTACAGCAAAAATGGTGAAGGAGATCTCAAAGCAATCTCCCCACAAGAAGGAGATGCCAGACTAGTCCTGATGATCAAAGTGCCATAAGAAAAAGCAGGAAAAATAAAAAGCTAGCTAGCACTACTATGTCAGAAACATAATGAGGATATTCATGTACAAAGGGTTTAATCACTTTCAAAAGCTAAAAAAAACCACTACAAAAAACACTACAGAAAAGAGCAAACACAAAGCATTCATGAGTGTCAGTAGCACGGCTGCATGAAAGCACCCCAGGGGAAAAGGGATCAACAGTGCTCATGCTGTCACACAAAAACTGTATGCAAATAAGTCATTATCTTCCATAGCACTCAAATATCCAGAACCTCATAGATATAGATATGGCTGCAGCATAACAATTGAGATCTTCCAGAATAAACACAGCCCCATTAGTTATTCCTGGTTTTGGGCAAATCAGGACAGGCACAGCTGAGCCATGGAACGGCACTTGGCCGAGGCAGGGCCTCCACTATGTGTGTAGACACAATTCCTTCCTGCCTGGCAACAACCTGCTGCTCATCACTTGATACTCAGGAAGTCAGAGAATGGAAGAGTGTAGAAAAATGTTTTCCCTGCTCTCCTACTGCTCCTAAGTAACAGCGTATGCCATGGAATAATGGTGTCTAAATGCCCCACCGTGGCAGAGCAGGGACCGAGTCACCATGGCACGTGGCAGTAGTGGTTCCTCACTCCACCGCTCTGCTGGATACACAGAGAGAGTGTAAAATGTGTATGTCATCCAATCTGATGTTTCCCATCTGCATTATTTCCATCCTACTCACTCTCAGCTGTGTTTGAGAACACTTGGAAGTCAGGAGTGGGCTGCTGTCAGCAAGACAATCCATCCAGCCTACTCTCAAGCCCTCTTGTTCAAGGACACTGAGGAGCCAGCTGCAGACAGGCTGAATGGTCACCCCCACGCCCAAGTATATTCTTAACAACTTCTGGCTTTTGCATTGCCAAGATTTCGGGCACATGATCTTACAGTGACAAAGGTAAAAACTTGAAAGTGAAATACAACCCTGAAAGAGAAATTCCTTTGGCAGATCTTCTTTCCCTCACCCCTTCTCACCCTGCATTTTCAAGAAAGGACAAGATGCAAAAGAGGAGAAAGATTTAGAGGAACAGGTGCACATTGCAGTACCAATCTTACCAGGGTCTACAAATAAGGTAACTGAAATAGTGACAGAAACATAGAATGACAATGCAATGAGACCTTAAAAATTAAAAAATTCAGGAAAACATAAGCAAGCATCTCCCCAGTTACCCTGATTATTTAAAACCTCTATAATGGAGAGAACTTGCAAAATAGCCAGCCACCACATAGCAATACTGGGAGGGACTACAACAGACAGGTGAGGAAGGAAGGCTCCATAAAGAAAAGGTCACTCTCAAAAATGTTATGTTGTAAAAAAAGCACTGGATTAAACAATGGGAGAGACATAATTATAAATAAACTGTTGCATTTGCCTGAAATACCAGGACAGAGAAACAAAAACCCCTACAATAATTTTTTTATACACTTAGCAAGACCCAGAAGCAACCAGCATAGCCACAAGTCTAACTACTAGATGGTGCTGCAGCTATTTGTTTCAAGTGCTAAAAAATTTTCCCAGAGGCACAAGGAAAGAATCACAGACAAGGGGCAAATTATGAATATCAGTATCTTTAATTGTGGCTTATTCGATGGTAGTGGAGGCAAAGAGCTAATGTACAGTGAGGCGACCAAGGTGGTGGTGTGAAGGGGCAGGAAGCAACTAAGCTTCCTACTTACCCAGGATGTGTGAGTGCAGTTGCTGATGCTGCACTGCCTCAGAAAGGTCTGTTAATAAATATTTGCTTAGTATATTGTAACTCGAGCACGGGAGAGAAAAAGTATCCCTCCATATTAGCACACTACAGACAACCCTTACAAACCTCACATACTTTTCATAATGAAGGAGAGATGAATATTGCTCCTCCTCTTAGCAGCAATAGGTTCTTCAGAGAGACTACCTCTCCTGCAAAGTTCCAAAGAACTACCCAAGTTTCTTAATAATTTTACCTCACAGCCCTTACAGAAAATACTGGAATATTTAGCCCACAATATAAACTACTCCAAGAAGACAATTATTTATATAATTTTGTGATTTTTATCACAAAAGTAATGGGATTTCTTCTGGTAATTTCAGATTCAGCAGAAACAGATAAAATATTTCAAATTAAGTCAGTTTGTAGGAGGAAATAAGAACAATACACTATACCTTTGGAGAAATTTCATCTTCAGAAAAGTATAGATTTACACAGAGAAAACAGACCTCAGCCTCTTTACTACACAAACTATACACCCAGGACCTGTCCTTCCCATTTACTTCGAGACATAGTCTGCAATATATGCAGCAGGATATTAAACATCAAGTCCCAGGTCTAGTTAGACAAACTAGCACTTGGACACCTATAAGAAATGGTTTGGTGCCCCAAATCAGAATTTGTGCTGAAAATTGCATCCTCGAAAGCTTAGAAATTCAATCAGAGACAATAACAGGCCCTGAAGATCATCAGAGGGATGGAGCACCCCTGCTACGAAGACAAGCTGAGAGAGCTGTGGGTGTTCAGCCTGTACAAGAGAAGGCTTTGGGGAGACCTCACTGCAGCGTCCCAGTACCTTTAAAGAGGCTTATAATAAGCAGAAAGAGGGACTTTATATAAGGACAAGGCAGAATGGCTTTGAATGCTTAGAGGGCAGGTTTAGATTAGATATTAAGAGGACATTCTTTACTTACAGGATGGTGAAGCACTGAAACAGGTTGTCCAGGGAAGCTGTAGGTGCCCCACCCCTAAAAGTGTTTGAGCCCAGGTTGGACGGAGCCTTGAGCAACCTGACCTAGTGAATGGCATCCCTGACCATGGCAGGTGTCTTGGAACTAGACAATTTTTAAGGTCCCTTCCAACCCAAACCATTCTATCATTCTACGATTCTAATATTGCGCCTGAGCAGCTGGTAAAATGTATTGAAAGATTTTTCTTCCCCCATCAAACTTCGTTTTGTTCTATGCAAAAAACATAAAGGAATGTGAACTAATGTTTTGAAAGTATAAATCAATTTTTTAATAGATTTCATAACGAAAGCTTTCAAAACGTTCATTTCAGGAAGGTGAAGTCACATCTGTACATCACAGATACTGCTTCTGGAGTTGCAGGATAAGCAGTAAACACTGCAATCTGATGAAGGAAATTCTGAATGGATGATCTATTACACATGTGGGACTCACTTCGTTAACGTATAATATGATCCAAAAGATAAATCATAGTTAATGAACAGTAAAGTTAAAATCTCCTAACAAAAGTTTAAATTTATAACTCACTAGAAGTTACACAGTAGAATGTATGATGCTGATGCATTTTTTAACTTCAGTGTAGACATTAACTAAACTTCTAGAAAAGCTGATCAAGTCATCTCATTTAGCAATTTAAAAGACTATTGAACATGTTATTCTTCAAAGTTCAAGTACTATTGATTAAGGTTTAGTTTTCATGATAATATATAATTAATAATATAGCTTACCAAACACTTGCTTTTATATAGAAACATGTTCAGGTGCTACAAGGCCCATTTTGCAGAGCCTTGGATCGGTTAATTTCTTTTTTAACTGATACATACTTCTTTAATTTTTGTGCTATGAAACCATGATAAAATATTTAGAGTAGAATATCTTCACAATAACTAGAAAATGTGAAATTATGTCTGCATAATTAATATGATCACAACAATTAAAGTATTTTCAAAGTGCATTTTCAGATACTAAAAAGATAAAAGTAGTTGATAAAATTCCTCAAAATAAAGCAGTCCTGAAGGACTAAAAAATTTTAATGGCTTTACCATGCTTTCCTGCATAGTCACTGCACTTAAATTCAGGGCTATACAGCCTCCCTATCTCTGTGGACACATCATACTGCTTTCCATGCAGATCACACAAATAAATGTATGATATAGCATCTAGCTCAATACTGGGGGTTCGCAGACACATTCCAGAAAACTAACAGTGTATTTTGGGCACACCAGAGAAGTGTCAAAAAGGCAGCCTGAAAGTGTCCTTATTTGCACTGCAAAAGTACTCTTATTTTGGAGGGTAGCTGGATATAAAGCCATGTGTAAGAGCTATTACACACACGGTGAACAGTCCATTTCACAGCGCATCTACTGTGAACCCTCCCGATGTGCCCTCGTGGCAAACAGCCCAATGAACTGCTTATTCTCAGTACCATTATCAGAGACAGATTCAGAGGACAGAATGACATCTCTGTTACATATATTGCATGCAACAATCCTACTGAGCTGTGAATTCACATTAGAACATTTAAGCCAGGCTACTGAATTGAGGAAGATGCATCTTTCAAATAAAATTGCAGGGCTTGGGTTTTTTAAGCATTGCATTGGGTAAGGTGAAAAGACACTTTGAAAACAACTAACTTTGGAAAAAGCAAAGAGAGCATGCTGTGCCAGTAGGATTGCAAGCCTGACTCCCAATCAGGAAATAGAATACTCTATTATTTCGTGACACTAAGTCGTGTACAAGAAACTAAGTTAGGTAGAGTGTACAGAGGTAAGCATTTTCTCCATGACTGAGTTGGAAGTCCCTTCTTTGTACTGAGAAAGTAAATATTGGAGGAAAGAAACCTGATTCTTCATTCCAAGTTTAGGGAAGAGATAACAGGAAGAACAAGGTAAAAAACAAACCAAAACAAAAAGCCTCGCTGTGGTTCTTTTCAGATTTATCTGTTCCGCTTTCCCACAACTGCTACCAGAAAACTCTTCCCTAAACTGCTATGGGAATTTTTGTCTTTCTCTGATAATTTTGCATACCATACGTTGAATACTTAGACAAAATGTCAGGTTTCCACATAACAAACTTTGAACCTTCTGAATGCTCTCAGAACTATGCCAAGCACTCTCCACTCCTCAGCAAGCTTCCTGTACACAAGAGGACAAGCAGGGGGTGAACAATGACAATGCTGTTGTGAAAACGGGAAAACAGACATTTACATCCACTTCCAGTATCAAAACATATTTGCAGTTTGACTGTTTGGGGACATTCTGTAGCAGGCCAGGTGCCATCAAATCTTAAAATGTATTTACTGGCCTAATAACTTTCTTCATAAAATCGTCAAATCCCAAACTCTTGTACAACACAGGGACAAAGTCTGACAACGAAACTCAAGGAAACTGATACTGAAACAACATTAAGGGTATGTTACTCTGGATTTTTTTCAGAAGCATCTACAAATATGCAAGGTGTAATACTATTCCCAGAAAGATCACTTTTGGACCTTAGCCACTCATTTGAGCAGTATCAGACCCACAGAGTGAGGAAGGCAGCATCAGTCAGGACTTGCTTTCATGAAGTTATGGATACTTTTTACAAGCATTGCTTAGCACACAGTACTACCATAACGGCACACAAATGCATGAATTTTCATGTTTTTTATTTATATTATCAAACAATAATCACCCACTCTAGACTATCTGGTGGGAGAAGAAACAGAAGGGACAGTGTACTTCTTCCCTGAACTTTGAAAGCTGACCACTCCGTGGTCATGACATTATTGTATAAATAAAAATACAAATACATTTGGCTTTCTAAGGGTTTCAGCTCACTTGTATTACTTCCAGCATAAAGTAGCCGAAAAGAAAAGGTGAAGGGCTAAGTTTTGAGCACTATCAGCAACCGAGCAGATGATAAACGTACATTTATGTGCAGTGTAGAGAGACGATGATAGCACAGAAAAGATGAGCTACTGTATCAGCTGTTAGCGGACTATATTCCTGTCAAACGCTGATAAGCTCTACTCATGCATTGCCTTATTTAGTCAGACTTCTCTGCTGACACACCAATGCACAGTAACAAGCGCATATAATGATTCCAGTATAGAGAGGCTGCAGCTCCTTCTTTTACTCAGAGCATAACAAATATTAAATGGCTCAGTGTCATTTTCTAAGGCATATTGAAAAAGTCTTATTTTTTCATTTAAGAACATACTGCCAGTAATGAAACTGCCCTCTTAGTAGTACTTAATGTGGAAACAAAATGTAGACTAAAATAAAATGGTCATAAAAAATCACAGGCTTTTTCATAATGGAGATATTTACTATGTATTTTGAAGACTATGGAATTTACTGGAACATGAGATGTTCCATGAGCCTGTAGGTTTGGAATGACAATTTTAAGAATGAGTATAAGCTAGCAGTTTAGCTCTCTAGAAGTAACTCAGCCTGATGATAAAATTTCATGAACTTTTTACCTACATATATACCTGTATACTATTACTACGATAGTCAGGATAACTCTTTTCCCAAGTAACTCTAGCTACATTTACTCCATATAACATTAGACACATGAGAACAGAGCATTTTTACTAATATTAAAAACCAACATTTGTTACTTTCAGTGGTCCCACACTCACATAACTATTAGATTAGTCCTATTTCATTGAAGATATTTAATAACAGGCTGCTGTTCTCAAGCGCCATCTCAGGAAATAATCTATATTTTCATTAATAATGTTACTGTCCATTAACTCATCTACTACAAATATGTCTACAGCATAACTGCTACTAGCAAGACAAATTACTGAAACATCTCTGAAGTTTTGTCCTCATGTTTCACTTACTCGCTAAGTTGTAAAATCAAGTAATCCGTGATGGGTTTTTTAAGTCATTAGCATGAATTAACAAGATTCTGCTGTAAGTTATTTCACAGCTACTGCCAAAAGGCCAGCTCTTGAATACAGGAGGATCCACTGAATGTCACATATTTAGCTCCCTCTGGAATTATGATAATATGTTCTATTAAAGCTCACTCCGTATTGCACAATGCCATTAATCATGTTAGCTAAAGCACTCAGTTCATATCCTACTTTTTTTAGTAGAGGCCTTTAGTGCTGAAGAGGTCCATCAGTATTTACCAGATTTTATTGTTAGAGCACATCATCTAGAGAGTAGGCAGTACTTTCCTTTGTATATGTAGAGAGTTTGTGCACAAGCTTGACTTAAGAGTACATACGACAACACACTGAACCAAGTCTGCTCCAGAGCTGGAAACTGTAGTTGTAGCAGTACAGTCCTGGGCCTGAGCTAGTTCTCATGCAAACAGTTTTAAGACTGGTTTTCCACAATACAGTGAAAGCGCAAGGGGGTCACAGCCTCAGACAGAATCTGAGCTTGTACACTCACCACATACTCCTGTTCTCTTTCATACAACTTTAGGAGAGTACTTGTAGCCAGGTCAGGTATTTCTAACATGGTGCCTCACCATAACTCATTTGTTGAAAGGTCACATTGAAGTTTATGGCATGCCTGGAAAGCAAACTCACACAATCAAGTTCTGCTGTGCACCAGATCCATTGGACTAACTTCCTGCCTATGCCTGAGACTGTATGCAGCTCACTAGACTAATTCATCAAACCCAGGGCTGGCTTTTGGATGGACAAATGCCCGGGGAGATGCAACACACAGATGATTTGCTGACTGAATTACTCTGGAAGTAATAGCAGCCCACTCGCGATCACTGTCTTTCCCAGAGCTGCTGCCTCCACCACAAGGCTGTCTGGCTGCCGCTACCAGAATTTCACAGCACATTCCACACCCGCTTCTAAAGATCCTTTGGGAAAAAGCACAGCCGGGAGTCAGCTGTCTGAATGGCTTCAGCACCCTCTTTTCCTTGGAAGCCTGTGTCGTACTGCACATGCAAAAAAGCCACGTAGCTTTCCCTGCCACTAGGTAAATGATACATGGATCTAGCCAGGGAAGTTTGGCACCGCTATCCAGATGACCTTCCAGAAACATGGGCTGAACAAGCAAAGCTGAGGAAAACAAATCATGATTGATAAGATGCTTTCATCTGATTAACTACTACACCGAGGATCTTTGCAACACAAAAGCAGCTGCACCGCAAAAACAAGAAAGAAGCAGCAACCTCTATAATCAGTTATTTCCTCTGCAAACCACATAATCTCTTAGTAATATTTCTTGCATGTATGTAAATGCAGAAACCAGATTCACTAGTAGAGCTATAAAACACAAAATTATATTCTCAGTTAAGCTTTTCAAAGTAAACCCTCACCATGACTTCCAGAAATATGGATTTTCTCAGCAACTGAGCTGACATATTCTTCTAGAATAAATTCTGTCTGTCACCCTTATTCATATTGAGCTGTACCATATTCATATTTCAGGTTTGGGGACAATGTGCAGAACAGCATATCATTCAGCATAAGTAATGGCAGACAGAATGTGACATATGGATTCATTACAGAAGCTTCATTGTGTGCAATGGGAAAAGACAATCTCAGAAGGTACTATTAGTTCCTTTGCAATTCATAAAATAATTCAATTTTAGTTTTTCTGGAAATTAGGAGAAGCGGACAGCATACTGAAGGAACCTAAAGGGTTCCTTCAGTGCTAACTGAACAGTCTTTGTACTTGATTACCCCTTCTTTGTCCAGCTGGGAACTTCTAGTATCTCAACTTCGGCCTTTCAACTGCCTGTGACTCCCACAAAACATGCAGCTCACAAAGAACACTGTTCCATCCCTGATACCCTGCTATCACTGGAACCAGTGGGAGTTTTGCTGCTGATGTCAGCATGGCCAACATTTCATATTTCACCAACAGACTATGTAAAGGATAAATTAAAAGCCAGGTTCAGCTCACACTTTCATCCTCCAAAGCAATAGGGTAAGTGGACTGTAAGCTAGTCATCTTGTTCTTTGATTAGAACTTTAAAAAGGGATGTTTTCTCTGCTTCTAAAAAAAAGTAACATCATAGAAAATATTTCAATAGTAAAGGTGTTTTAAAAACTCTTGACAATTTTCCCTCTACACCCACTGAGCAGCAAGCTGCATGCTCCTTTCCAGCTTTTCTTCCTCTCATAATTTGCCAAGGAACAGCAGTGATGAGTTGCTGATCAGAGTCAGCTCACTCCTTGAGAATGAAAGGCACCATAAAAAGAGGCAAAAAAACCCCCTTACAGTACTACTATAGTCTCACTATCATTTTTTTTCATAACTGACCTCTAGGATTAATCAAGTGAACTTTAAGGTATCCTTCAGGGTCAGGAAAGGGTAGGCTATTTCAAATTATAAGCACTATCAAATGAAAGCATTTGCGTATTTTCATGTTAAAATCACACAGTGTTATCTCCATTCTGACTCTATATTTCAGAACAATTTCATAAGAAAATAATTTTCTCATATTAATATTATTAATCTACTCCCATGTATGACAAGGATCACTCCTATTGAAATCCTCCTGCTTTCACTTAGAAATACCAGAATCTGAATCATGCCAACCTTTCCTTTTTCTTGCTATTGGAGAACACAGGTCTTTCACTTTAATATGCTTGCTCTTGAAGTCTCTGCTTTATTCACTAGATTTAACATAATGCTCTCATCGAAGTTTGGGGATTTTTGTCATAAAACCTGTGACTATTTTCTTTGGCATAAATATTAAACCATATTTCAGCAGGAGAATGGCTGAAGAGACCGATATAATGCCTCCATACCTCTACTGGCTAGCAGCAATTACATACACCCCAACATCCATGGGCAGACTAGTTATTTCTTTTTGAGAAGAAACTAGAGACTTGAAGACTAGAAATCTGTAATTTCTTTCCTGGTAAGTGACAGGGAAAAGAGAGAGAGGAAAAAAACCCAACTTGTTTATTCTTTCCAGCTCAGTGCTTTTGAAGACAATTTTATTGAATTTAAAGAAAAAAACAGGATTCTAAAAAAACCCAAAAAACCCACAGGAAATCATCTTCTCATTGCTCCTCTTATTAGTAATATATTTTGTTAATACTTGCGTGATGACAAGTAGACAAGGTTCCATCATTTCAGCAATTTAAAACGCATTTGATGAAAAGGCGCCAAAGTCTGTACAATTTAAAAGATGAGATGGAACATGTGGAGACAAATATTCCAGACAGAATGGAGTGAGAGCAAATAGAAGACCAATAGTAAGTTGTGCAATCAGAAACAACTAGTAGGGTTTTCAGCTTTCTACTCATACTCTACAAGACACATGACTACAGGGATGAACTCCAAGAAGGATCTGAAAAAGCCATACATTTCTCCCACTGTCTCGTAAAGAATATCATGGGTGAAAAACCAAAAATACAGTCCATGGAAAATTTGAACACTTTGTGTACATGCTCTTCTAGAAACAGCATCTAAACAGTACTAGAGCTTGCAGATTATGCTGTACACTATGACAACTGCAGTTTTTGGCTTTGAACAAAGACCCAGTATTGTGCCCCTGCCTATAGGCATTGTTTCTGAGCAAGACTGAACAAGTTAATGGGATATATCAGAGTATTTCAACAAAAGGTGCCCAATTACCTTTCAGGATGTTCTCATGCCCTTTAGCCAGCTGATTATACGTAGAGTCTTTTCCCTTACATGCAAATTGATTGCTCTAATGGCATCATTTCCTTTTTTCAGGCATTCAAGTTTTTTTATTTTCATTAAAGCTACACAATAGAAAAACAAACAGCAGGAAAGGATGTAACTTCAGACTAAGGTGACACTTGGTTGACCTTAGGATACAAGTGGACTTGTCTTATCACATTCACAAAGACCAAAGTCTTTCAGCCCTTTTGCAGGGAACTTGACCACAGGCAACAGCTCCACTGCAGTACATGATCTTTTTGACACAGAGAAATAAAATACAGCCATCAGTCCACAAAGTTCTCTCACCATAAATATCTATGATGAGCATTTCAGTCAATGATCTACATGTTTAAATTGAGCCTCTTTTTTCTTCATTCACCAGTGTGAAGTGAGTTATAGCATCAACTTACTACTACTCCTATTTGTACAGTCAAATACCGCAATAGCACACTAAAAGATAAATCACTTTAGATCTTCATGGTAAAATTAGAGATAAATACTGGGAATATTACAAAGATTTAATTAATCTAAGGGAAGATTAACAATTTCTCTCTCGTTCCCTCCTTATAGAGGTCTCTGGGATAGATTAACTCTAGAAAATCCTTTATTACAAATGATATAGCAAGGAAGAAAAATGGTGACATTTAGCTTTACAATGGGCCATGGTGATCAAATCTTCTCGTGAATATGTAAAGAACTTTCTAGAAAAATGACTCATCCTATTTCAGACTACCATGACCCTCACCAGTGCATCTGATCTAAATTACTATTCATTAAAAAATACCACCCTGCCAAAACAAGCAACAAACCCAAAGAAAATATCAGACATACCACCCCAAAGTGACAAAAACATAGAAGGATTATATGGTATAAAAGCACCAGCATTTTCAAGTGACAATAGTTATCAGAAGCTTTCAGTAAACCCTACTCTTAACCTTTTGAATGAAAAATGATATTTACAAAAAAAAGATATATTTGAAACTCTGAAAGAAGATTTGATGTTACCCAAAAACTTTTTTTCCCTTGATGTGCTGTAAAATGCAGATTTCTAAACTGTACCACAGCATGAGACCAGCAGCCAACAGAAATCGGATGGTTATATAATTTAGTGGTTAAGCAAAGATATTTTTAGTGCTTTGCTAATCCATCTAATGCATTTCTTTCTAAGAGAAGAAAATGCATTACACTGATAGCAATAACAGGGTCAAAACATGGGGATATTGACAAGGAATTTACATTTTCTAGAAAATAAAAGTATCTCAAATTATTCTTAACAGCATCCATTCCTAAGCAAGGCTTATCAGGGACTGGGAATGGGTGACACTTACACATAGAAGATTATAGAGAAGAAGAAAAACAAAGAAGGAAAACTTTCACAGAAACACTTCAAACAGCAATTTCATAATGCAAACCACGCTGATGACACTTCAAGAGAATAAAGAAAATATAAAACTAAGTGTGTAGGCAAATTCTGAGTGGCATATAGTTTATGCTATCTGGGAGGTGTGAAGCAACTTCTACTTTTTCTGAAAAAAGAGTACTTTTTGGAGAAATGACAGTAAAGCAACCATAAAGGGATACTAATAGACTTCTATAACAGCTCTAAAACTCAGGACTTTCATTTGTTCTCTCAATTCCTTTTCACTACTGTTGCTGCATTAATGTTAAATACTTATTATATTAAGTAATACATTCTTGGTGTCTTATTTAAAATCTTCCACAGAAAAATATCACTATGAAAACTAAGAAAATGTGGGTTTACAATGCAATGGGGATATTAACAGAATTTTGCTATTTCTTTCCCCTTATACTCTATTTTAAATTAATCTCGAGAGGAACAAAACATTTAAACTGTAAGTATGGAAAGCATAGGAGGATGAAAGCACAACAAAAATATCTTTACTAACAGCAAATATTCTTGAAAAAAAGAGTTAAACCACTGCTTCCTGTAATCTGAAACAAACTACAATGGACTTAACTGTTAAAAGGTCTTAATTTAGTTTAAAGTTTCATTTATTAATAGATGGAAATGTCAAACTTGTGTACAAAATGTTACCTCAGCTGATTTGCAACTAAGCAGGCTCAATTTCTGCCTCCCTTCAAACTTTTACTTGTAAAATGAGACAACTCAGTGTCAACGAACAGAGGAAAAGATCAGAAGATCTCAAAGGTGCAAGTTTGTTTTACTAACGGAAAGACAATAAATTGTTTCAGAGTCAGACATGATATGAAATGGTTTTAACAGTGAGCGTATAAAAGCAGGTAATCCAAGAGGAACCTGTCACCCTCATTCTGCAAAGTAAATTTCTATGCAAAACCAGAATTATTTCCTTGAATGCATTAAGCAGGGCTATGTTATACATCCGCTCAAATATGTGTTTTCATGCACCAGAAAATTCAAGGCAAATTAATTATCTTTTTCAAAGAAAAGTATCTTTTCAAGTATCACATTAGATACACTGAAAGCATAACAGAATTTCTTGACTTGTCAGGGACCGTGAAAAAGCAAGGTTTCTGACGACAGCTTAAGCTGAGTTTTCTCAGACTGACCTATGAAGACTCAGTCAGTATGTTCTTTGAACTGCCGACCAAGAATGTCTTCATTATTACAAAGGGCTGATTAAATATGCTGTGAAATAGCAAATAAATGGGAGAACTTTTGCTATAAGAAAATGAGTTCATAGGTTTCACCAAACCAACGCTTGTGCAACCCCTACTCAAACAGCAGGGCACAATTCAACATTTCTGAGGACTTTTTTTTAAATAATGGTCCAAAATTTAATAATATTCTATATCAAAAAGACTCCAGTCTGGCTTAATCCTTGCTGGAAACAGCAGAAATCTACATGTTCATTGAAAGAGACATCAGCTCTTTCATACTGTTCACCCACCACCAAGGTCCACAGCCAAAATTCATCACGTTACGCAGCATATAATCTGTCAGCAGCTAACTCACAACTTAACTGTTATACATGTTTCATGACCACTTCTATGTTTTAATCGTAAGTGCAAGGAGCAGATGAATTCAAATCCAGTATGGACTACATTACAGTGTTGGAACTTATCAGTGTACTGTTAAAAGCCATTTAAAGCATATTATGATCAACTAAAATTTGAAGAAAACAACAAATCAAATTCAGCACAAACACTTAGGGGAATTCATTCAGAACTGTAATTTTGACTAATTGCTCTCTGCAGTCATTGTTCACAAGCCCAGCAAAGCTAAAAGCTAAATGCTATCTACTTTAATCTTTCTGCTAACAAAGGTTCATTCCCAGAGCTCCATCAACAATTTTTCCATCAGAAATGCATCGTATTTGTTCATATCACAGACATAGATACAGACTTTGAGTTGAAAATGCTCTGTGTCTTTTCCTGATAACAAGCAGTAGTATGAAGTTCAACTATGAGCAATTAACATAACTGGATCTTGTGTAGGCAGTCTAAATATAAAGAATATGAAATATACACTAATTTTTTATCTGTCTTAAAAATGATTTCTGAAACATATATGAACTCTGCATTAGGAAATAATACCACACTCTTCACAGATATGGCATGCATTATGAAAGATCACTTGGGATTGTAACACATTCAATGTGATTTTTTTCTGATAATTCATTATCGAGAATATAAAACAATATTTTTACCTGCACACTGCACTATTAAGAAATTTTAAATGCCTGGCAACATTAGACCTCCCAACATGAATTAGTTTTGCAGGAGGCATCTAGCCCTCATGGAAAGAAGGGGAAGGCCTCTTCACTGGAAACTACTTTTACTTCAAGAAATTTGCACAAATCAAACATTTTTGAAATCAGAAAACGTCACCAGCTTATCTATTCTGTTGATATTTGTAGAACTGATGCCATTCCCAACTTTGTTGCTAATTTGCAATTTCCAAAACTGTACCGTTCTCTGAAGCACAAAACAATGTCATAAATGGTAATACATTTACAAACATTCCAGACTCTTTTAGTAAAAGGGAAAATAAGCCCTTGGTCAAGATATGTTAGTAAAGATATGTCTCCAAGCAGGAGACATAAGGAAAAGACACCCAATGCTTAAGGTGGTTCACTACTGCATCTTCACAAAGCATTCTGACAACTGGTATCTGCTGGCTCACACTCTTAACTTTTGGTTATAGAATCACAGAATTGTTTAGGTTGGAAATGATCACTGACTCCAACAGTTAACCCAGCACTGCCAAGTCCACTACTAAACCACATCCCTGAGTGCCACATTTACATGGCTTTTCAGTACCTCCAGGGATGGTTCCCTTATTATTCCTGAAATACATTTTGTATCTTAGTGCTTGACATTATTTTCTTTGTTTTCAGGTTATTCCTAAGATGCTTATACAATGGACATCATAAACTCACGCAAGTGAAGGAGCTTAAAAAGTGAACTTGGGTTGAATACACACACAGACTCAGTTCCTATGAAGTCACTTCACCTTAGCGATCACCAAGATTTCTCAGTCTTCTTTTCCTTACGGAAGTCAAGTTTCTATCCATGAACAGGTACAAAACCTCAGCTTCAAATAAGAGCAAACCAGGACTGTGATGCATGTCCACATCTGCCAACAGACCATCTAAACAGTGAGAATCTTTCGAGTCTTGCTTGCTTCCACATTTTGATTTTAAGGCCTTTTGCATAACTGTAAGAGTGACATGATCCAACACCTTTATTTATGAAGTTGTCTAAAAATTCAGAGAAAGACAGATCCTTGAAATGATTCACCCCAAAATCAGAAAGTAATGTAAAAGCAGTAGCAAATTGACCTCTCCCTCATCTTATATATGCTAGTAAATTGAGGCAAGCACTAAGTGGAGGTGCTACATTATAGCAGTAAGGTAACTAAACAAGCCTTACCTACCTGATTCAGAGTGATAAAAGGATACACCTTCCTTCTTAACTTCCTAGAACAAAAGAACTGAGACCTCACATTTAACTGATTTCATATGAATCAGATACTAATAAGGAAATTTCTGGCTTTTAAGTGCAAAACAGTAATAATATCATCTTTTCTCATCAAACCCTAGTTTTAATGTAGAGTAGGACCAAAGTATTAGCATTTCTCATCAGAAACTCTTTGGAAATCAAGATTAAAAAAAAGAGAAGAAATGCTTAAGTGAACAAAAAATTAGTTCAGACACAGAATATAACGGGACAGATTAAATGATTAATTTTCCCAACTGAGAAGGTTCACCACTGGATACCCACAGGGCTCAGGGCTGAGAACCCATGTCATTCATAAATGTCGGGGAAAAGATGTGAACATCTAAGTGGCATAATTTGTGAATGGCAGTGTTAGAGAAGTCTGAGGGACAACTGCAAAAGGCTGCACAAAACTCAGTGATCACTCTTAAACGGCAAATGAAGATCAATTTAACTGTAAGAGTGATGTGCAAGGCAGAAGAACCCTAACTTTATTTATGAAGTAAGTGGTTTTGAGATGACCTCATGAATGAGCTCTTGGGAGACTCCTTCTGTTCATCAGATCTGGAAAACTAGATCTTAAGAGGCCAAAAGGAATAATTAATAGGTTGTTTTAGATGTTAAACACTTACATGGGCTTGAGGAGAGACAAACTTGTATGGAGAAATTTATTCCTGGACACTAGCCACACAGAGACCGTGCCTCTGCCTCCCCAGACAAAGAGAGCAAAGAACCGTAGAAGAATGAAGAAGTAGAAAACAAGAAGCACAAATAGAGGAGTACTAAAAGAGGAAGATTGTGGTGAGATAGGCAAAAGAATGCAAGTCAGTGTATGCAAATACACTGTGTACATTAATCACAGAAAAATGAACTAAAGTCATAATATGTTATCACTGATCAATTAGTATTCAAACAGCACTATCCACTGAACTACACCAGTTTTCAGAAAATTAATCCCTTATGATTTGGGAAATATACAATTAGATCAATGTATGGGCCATTAACTAAATCATTTAAATGACTATTCTTCTGCTGTAGTTGTTCAGTGAGAAACATCCTATTCTGTAGAATAATGATCAACAATGTTACAGCACGTTTTCTTATCCTTTGAAGAAATAAGCTGGGAAGGTTCTGTAAAAATTGATTTATTCTTTGAGCAAAACATCAAGTAAATTACTCAAGCTCTGACTAGTACTACTAGTCATATATATGCAACTGTACTAAATACACCAGAAATTGATCTTTTTTGGTTTTGAGAATATTTTTATAGGAGTCAATAACTGAAGTCTAATGACTTTACGCTACAGTTCGTGTGTGACTAACCAGTACAAACAATCCAGATTTTATTTTTTAAATGGATATTTATTTCCACCACAGAAACTCTCTGGAAAGTCAGTAGAGACAGATGCTGTTTGCAGCTTAGCTTCTGAACAATTGTTGTAACAGAGATCAAAACTGAGATGCTGTGTAAATACTAAGGCAAGAATCTGCATAACAGCTCATCTTCTGTGACTACAGAAAAATATTAGTCTTTTCATGTATCTCAGTATCATTAAAAAAGGATTAATGCCATATACATCTGCTAGCTACATTTATTGACTGCAAAGATTCTCTCAACTCCTAAATTAAGTATTCTGAAACCTGGAAAAAATACTTATAATCTGTACAAAGAAATATTTCAAGGAGGTTTGTACACTAAAAAAAGGCTTTCTTAGAAGGTTATTTTAAAAGCAGTGGTGCGGCATTGTTTCATTTATTTTCTGGAAGCAGAAAAAATTTTCAGTCTTATATTAGCAATTTCCTGATCTTAAAGAACTTAGAAAAGCAACTCTGGAGTAACAATTCCTTTTGTAATACAAACACAAGGTAAGACTGGATATACATCAGAACTGCCTTAAAAAAAATAAGTCCCTATTTGAACTTATGGTTGTAAGCAGGTGTACTTGGATATAGGTATTTTGATCAAAAAGTTAAATACCTGAAGCTTTTTAAAATTTCAAGCTGAGGGATGGTACAGGAATAATTTTGCGTATTTTCAGCCACGTAATCTTACTACATTACTAAGAAAAGAAATCAAATCTGTGTAGCAATGTTTATACGATTTATATATTTCAAACAGATGTATTATTCATTCACCAGCAAATAACTGAGGAACAGTCCAAGATTATATTATATTACCAACGAGTTGTTTGTGAAATCTGAGTGAAAAAATGTGCCCCACTGAAGTTAGTGGTATAACTCCCACAGGATTCAAGTAACATATGGTTTCCTCTGAAGAATGCAGAATCAACATTAAAATTATTATCCATAGTAGCTCAAGACTTACTTTAAGATTAAATGCTTACCATAGCATTTAATCTGTTATCTTTAAACAGACTATGCAGCAAAGTAATTAAAGTTCATTTTGAACCTAAGGCAGCTCTTTGTACTGAAGCAACAGGTCTTATATAAATACCTCTGGTATTTGTTGGATCCTATTCCTAAATACAATATTCATATTTCAGCTATAATAAGTAAAGTATCTCCAAGGCGTGTGAGGCACTAGCCTTGCAAGTGACCAGTTTAGTTTCTTGAGTAAAGTGAGATTGGTAGAGTCAGCTAAATCCATCATGGAAAGCTGTGTGTGGTGCACATAATTCAGTGCCATTTGGAATGACTGGCAGCTGCCTTCTAGTGTGGACACAAGCTGTACTATCACATGCATATAATTCCAGCTCTCCCTAGAAATCACAGTTTGTTCAGGTCAAGCTGAGCACACTGGTCACACAGGGCAATGAATGCAACAAAGGAACTGGCTACTGAACCATTTAGTACTCCTTCTTGACAGTTCCACACGCTTCATATAACCCCACCAAATGTGGGGTTTTCGGCTTACTGAAAATTACTCTGAATTAAGGTGATGAAAAACAGAAGCAGAGGTTGTTAAATAACTGAGGTACTATGGACACTGGTGCTCTGAGGCGCAGAACTGAACCCTGCCGTTCAGCAGCAGGGGCTGCCCAGTGACTTGACACCAATGCCCCAGGCTGGGGTAGCACCAGGCTGGGTAAATTGCGATCCTCTGAATCATCATCATCACCAAACATTACAAAAGCCCTCTAATGGCTCCAGGAGGCCACTATGACAGCAAGGGAGAGCAGGGACCCAAGAAAGTCCACGCTGTGGCAGTGGGTTTGCTCCCAAATGAAATCAGTACACTGGGTCTTCACTACCAAGTAAATCCTGCTGCACCTTCCTCCTGCATCCACTTGTAACAATTTGAGATGCCTTCACAGTGATGCAGAACAAAGCAGCCTGCTCATGAGACAAGATCACAACCAGAATTTCAGTAGTTTCTATTAAAAAAAAAAAGGCTGAAACTTAGCCATAGCATCTGTCGATTTGGACACAAACATGTTTAAAATTGAGCTGTCTAAAAAGGGTACTCTGAAAAAGAAATTGCTGCAGAAAACACAGCAGTTCAGTGCTCCGCTTAAGAGGTCTTCCTGACTAGAGGCTTGCTAGTCACTGCTATCTGAGCACAGACAGCTAATTAACAACGAGGAACTGCTCCATATTATTAGTAGCAAGATATTGATTTTACTGTTATCTTGATCTCATATCCTTTCATAGGCTTTTGCCAGTTTCTTTCCATTTGTTGAGCACTGCCATTTTCCCAGACTGCAAGGTCTCTAGCCAGTGTGATTTGTTTGTGCAGTGCCTAACACAAAGGCACCGTTATCCTTCACCAAACCTCAGGTGCTCATTTAATGAGAGCCCATTACAATATTACTTTTAAGGTGGTCAGAAGTTCTTGTGGCACACTATGACAGTACATACATCTTATTTAAAACTTACTGAAAACTTTAAAGTAATTAAAAGTATTTAGCTTCTGTGGAAAAGAGAATAAAAAAGAAATTACCATTCTTTAATCTGCTTGGTTTATGATCTGAAAGATAATGAAGTATAAGGAAAATATCAACAAGGAAAGATTTTTTCTTTTGTTTTTTTTTCTCCCTTTTCCTCCACACACTATCTTCTGGTTCATATTTCTTACCCTCGCTGTACTTGCATCTTGTCCCTCTGTGTCCCTGCAAAGTTTGTTTTTTCTCAGAGTCAACACTTAAAGGGGAAGACCTTTTAAGGGGAACACTACCTAGAAAAAAATCTGGAGGAGGGGGGGGAAAGAGCCTGGTTCTGAAAGCTCAATTCTGAATGCATAAAATTGACTTTTCTGAAAGAATTTGGTACATGAAGGGTTGTATGTAAACAAACATCATTCCTTCTGCTTCCAGTGCTACATGTTTACTTACAGGACTAACGTTATTTTAAAAACCACCCAGCAATGCTGAGTATTGAAGGTAAGTTTATATTCAAATTCTGAAAATTAATTCCAGAAACATTACAGTTTTTACCATCGTAAGTACTGATGAAGACAAAATTAATATAATACACTATAATGAGAACTTAAGTGATTTTATACTAAGAAAGAAGTACTCCAATACAATTCCAATTTATATTGAACTACAGAGGGATATCTCCTTTGAATGAGACATATGACAGTAATGAAAAGGAAGTTCAAAACCTCTAAAGTGAGAATTACGTGACAGCTTCAAAATGAGTTTCGACTTGACTCTTAGTTAAATGGACATTTGGGGCTTTTAAATATCTTCCAAAGGGCTCTTCCAAACATACATCTTCCAGCATTTGAAGCACTTCACATGCGTAGAAGAGAATTTATCAAAAGTTTCTGGAAAGCAGCTTTTCTTTTTAGAAAGGAAAACGCAAAAAAGGCATACAAACCTGACTGCTTTTTGCACAATGTGTTAAAGACAAATTTGAATTAATTACTGCCAACAATAATGATATTAAAAAAGCAACTTTTAATATTTTGAAAGCAAAAAATATTGAACATACTTCTGAAGTTTCTCAAATTCTGGGATTTTTATATTTGCATTGAGATATTTTTCCTTAAATACAGCTAGTAAAAGTCTAATACACAATCAATACTATTAAGCTGTGCTATAATTTTAAAAGCATTTTTATTCATGGCTAATTTATAATCTGTTTTGAATTCAGACCTGTGTAGCAGAGGCTGCTAATTACTTCCCTGATACAGAAGCTTTTTATACATCCCACAATTTTGTGATCTGGTGTCTTTTGAGAAATGCTGCTATGCTTTCCAAAACATCTCAGTACAAATGTCTCAAAAATCCAAAGGCTAAGTTAGGAGAGTCAGTGTAAATTCAGGTTCAGAGAAGCACTATTTACCCCAACTTTTAGATTTTTCTGTATACACCAAACTGCCATTTTAGATAAAGGAAGAGTACACAGATTATTAAGGAGGACTTTTAGACACAAAAAGACATCAGGAATATAAAGCAAAACAGTGGTTGGTCTTGTTGACGACTGTGTGGACATCTGTCATAGGTCAAACTACCAGCCAAAGCTGTCATGACCAGCAGGGAGCTATGAAGAGGAGTATGGTCTGTTTTCAGAGCAAACACTTTGGGAATAAACAATACAGGAAGAACAGCATGCAACTCAAAGCTGCATTGAAAAGACACTTATCTGGATAAGAGTCAAGGTTTCTAGCCCTTTTGAATGAAAAGCTGGATATTAGATGATTTTGGGGGTGAGAAAAGGTCTATCTAGAGAGTTCTTCCACTAATGTAATGGAAATCTACAGTAAGCACACATTGCTGGTGACATCTGCCCAGTCTGAAACACAGAACGTTTTACAGGCCAGTGTGCAATGAGGTTATGCCATATGGGCAGAACCACCTTAGTATTACATATTAGAGAGATGATAAAAGGTACTCTTCCTTCCAGACATTTCGTGTAGTAGTGATCATTAGAAAGAGACAAGACCACCATCCTCACATTTGTCTGAAAAGACATTGCAGGAATGCTACTGTCTGAAGGATTAACGTACTATTAATATATCAGTTTGGTAAAAAATGCAGTCACACTAATACTGGTCCTCAAGTTTCAGTGAGATGGAAGTTCTTTCATCATGAACTGTACCAATCCAGTCAACCTAGAATTTAGCAACTGTTGGAAGCTTTTTCCTCAGTGCTACTCTAGAATGTCTCCCAGATAACCTGGCTCTTAAGACAGTCAGTGCTACTGACTCTGGCAGTATGACAGTCCCTTAGTTCACACAGTGCCATGGCCTTGCTCCTACTCATTGCTACTAAAGGCAATTCTGAAAACTCGAGAAATGGGAAGGGTTGTGTCATTCTTACTAGGTGAGTCCAGCATGCACTCACAAGTCAAGTTAATGCATTCTTCGTGCCTGACAATGCCTGACTTGGTGTCAGGTCTTTGGGCTTTGAATCAGTGCGAGTATAGTTAATGCAATGGCTACTAAAAAGACAGGAAACCTCAATCTGCAATCTTGCTATCCATACTGGTAGTCATGAGTCTGTTTCAAAGAGACTCTCAGTTAAGAAACCAGAAGGAGAGATAGATAGCCCAGGATCACAGCTGCACTCTACAGCTGATGCTTTCTGTTGTTGCACTTCCAAAAACGTATTTTCAAGAAATAAACACTGTTTTCATGAATTGTTCCAAAAGAAGCAATTTGAACTCTGTCCTCCACCTAAAATCGAAGGGAAGGAAAAGCAAATAAAACTCTTCAGAGACATATCCCTTCTTAAAGAGGAAGTGCATACACTGTTGCCTTGGAACCTAATGGTCTCAGACTACAATTTCTTAATAGCTTTACATTGACTCCCCCTTTCCACGCATCACATCAACCCACATTTTTCAGAACTAGGACTTATTATGTACTGACAGAACATTAAACTGTCAGTACTTTCTTCAAGTTACCTATTATTGATCTGCTTTGCTAACATGGTATGCTGTCATACAATCACAGAATATTCTCAGTTGGAAACCTCCCACAAGGATCATCACGGAATCAGAGAATCAGCTGGGTTGGAAGGGACCTCCGAGATCATCAAGTCCAACTCTTGATCCAACACCACCATGGATACTAGACCATGGCACTAAGTGCCACATCCAATCTCATCTTAAAAACCTCCAGGGATGGAGAATCCACCACTTCCCTGGGCAGCCCATTCCAATGCCTGATTACCCTCTCTGTAAAGAATTTCTTCCTAATATCTAACCTAAACCTCCCCTGGCAGAGCTTAAGACCATGCCCGCTTGTCTTACTGATAGTTGCCTGGGAGAAGAGACCAACCCCCACCTGGCTACAACCTCTTTTCAGGTAGTTGTAGAGAGGGATGAGGTCTCCCCTGAGCCTCCTCTTCTCCAGGCTAAACAACTCCAGCTCCCTCAGCCTCTCCTCACAGGACTTGTGTTCAAGTCCTTTCACCAGCCTCGTTGCTCTTCTCATGGGGTTGTTGTGGCCAGTGTGGAGGACCCGGCCCTTGGCTTTGTTGAACCTCATCTCGTTGGAATCAGCCCAACTCTCCAGCCTGTCCAGGTCCCTCTGCAGAGCCCTCCTGCCTTCCAGTTCATTGACACTCCCCCCCAGCTTAGTGTCATCTGCAAATTTACTGATGGTGGACTCAATCCCCTCATCTAAATCATCAATAAAGATATTAAATAGAACTGGGCCCAACACTGATCCCTGGGGGACACCACTGGTGACCGGCTGCCAACTGGATGCAGCACCGTTCCCCACCACTCTCTGGGTCTGGCCCTCCAGCCAGTTCCTAACCCAGCACAGAGTGCCCCTGTCCAAGCCTTGGGCTGCCAGCTATTTCAGGGGTATGCTGTGGGAGACGGTGTCAAAGGCTTTGCTGAAGTCCAGGTAGACTAAATCCACAGCCTTCCCCTCATCCACCAGGCAGGTCACTTGATCATAAAAGGAGATCAGGTTGGTCAGACAGAACCTGCCCTTCCTAAAGCTGTGCTGGCTGGGTCTGATCCCTTGTCTATCCTGTAGGTGCTGTGTGATTGCTCTGAGGATGATCTGCTTCATAACCTTGCCAGGCACTGAGGCTGACGGGCCTGTATTTTCCTGGGTCCTCCTTCCGGCCCTTTTTGTGGATTGGCGTGACATTTGCCAACTTCCAATCATCTGGGACCTCCCCAGTGAGCCAGGACTGTTGATAAATGATGGAGAGTGGCTTGGTGAGCTCTTCCGCCAGCTCCCTCATCACCCTTGGGTGGATCCCATCTGGTCCCATAGACTTGTGGAGATCCAAGTGGTTCAGCAAGTCGCTAACTGTTTCCTCCTGGATTACAGGGGGGCTATTCAGATTCTTATCTCTTTCTACAAGCCCCAGAAGCCAGCTGTCTTCAGGACAACCTGTCTTACTGTTGAAAACTGAGGTAAAGAAGGTGTTAAATACCTCAGCCTTTTCCTCATCTTTGATAACTATATTCCTGCCCATGCCCAGTAAAAAATGGAGGTTTTCCTTGCCCCTCCTTTTGCTATTGATGTATCTGTAGAAGGACTTTTTGTTATCCT
The DNA here is from genome assembly GCF_036250125.1 of Pseudopipra pipra. Classification (NCBI taxonomy): domain Eukaryota; kingdom Metazoa; phylum Chordata; class Aves; order Passeriformes; family Pipridae; genus Pseudopipra; species Pseudopipra pipra. Next base: position 31,985,932 of record NC_087549.1, on the reverse strand, counting down.
CCACAGAAGTGGCGAGATTAAGTTCAAGTTGTGCCCGTGTCTCTCTAATTTTCTTTCTACATGACCTAACTATATTCCTAAACTCTTCCTAAGTAGCCAGCCCTTTTTTCCATCAAGTCCAACTCTGAAGTGAATGGCCTCTATGGGTTCACCTTACATATATTTATAGAAGTAACTGAGTATATGCTACCCTCTAGTTACTTAGGTGACCAGTACTCAGAAAGGTTCTTCACCAGTGTGCTAAATTCTTCATGTTAGTGTCTCAATTACTTTTTGCTGTGAGCCATCTATATATTCAAGCTCTTCCACTTACGCACGTTTTAGTATTCTCCGTATTCCTTATGACTGTCAGAAAAAGGATGGTCACTGAGGACACACTAGTGACCACACTAAATCAGGAATCAGTTGTTCAGCTCTAAGTGTAATGTGACATCCTCTTTCTAAAATAGCATGAAGATTTTCTTTCACGCACATTTCTGGACTCTTTTTTTTATCCAAAGCATATTTCAAAAAAAGACTGCCTGAGGAAACAAACTAAAACCAACAACAGAGAAACTGACACAGAAAGTTATTGGAAGGCATTAAAAATTAAATAGCTTTTTGAAGAGCTCTCAAACTTAATAGTAAAGCCCATTAAAATTGTCTATACTGATTTAATTTGTAACAATTCTATTTCAAACAACTTTGGTTGGTTGTTGTTTAGGAGTTCAAAGTGTAAATGACATCTTTCCCCACTGCTAATACCTATACACTTCTCCCATCTCAAACACTCGGCAGAGGCAGAGGGAGAAGACAACCACCACTATTTGAAGAGGTGGTCTTATGATCAGACAACTCAGGAGAAGCATTCTCCAAAATGGAAGAGTCCTCATACAGAACTCTTCTGGCAGATACTGCCCTGGCAACCAAATGAACAGCCTCTAAGAACGACAGCACCGACCATTATTCTTATGTTGTTCATGCCACCGTCTCTCAGATAAACAGATGCATCTTAAGATGCCCAAGATCGAGCAACTTCAGTGATTTTCAGATGCTACTCAAAAAAATCAACAATACAATAAGCATAATTGGAACATGCTTATGGAAAGATATTCAATCTTTGCTTCATGTCTCCCAAATAATCTGCTACATTACCTCACCAGTTTTATTTTCCAAACAGGTTTAAAGGCATAACACAGCAGCTCTTGAGTGAAAGCAAAAATGTACTGAGAATGGAAATTTACTTTTACAGTATATCATGGAACATACACAAACATCTTTACTCAAAGGAGCTGAAGTTCTAAGTTTTGTATGTGTAATGCTAAGCAAGTACTCACTGAAGTCAACAACATACCTTGAAGTTGCAATTTCCACTTTGGTTCTTGCCATGGCAGCTGCTCGCTGTGCACCCTCTATTGCTCTATCCACCTTTTCTCTAGTTTTTGTGTTTCGTATTGGTATAAGTTGCTTTCTTATTCCACGGACCAAAATGTTATTTTTATACTTTCCCTCTTCTTTGGTGCCATCTGGAAACATCGTACATCCATATCCGTGCCTCCTGTTATTCAGCCATTCTCCTTCATATTTCATACCATTTGAACGCTCACTGATACCAAAACCACTGCGCTTGTCATTCTTCCATTCACCCATATAGGCTTCTGTAGTGGTGGCATCGACATGGTCTTCCATAGGGCTATAATCACAGTCACCGTCTCCAAAACTAATTGTAGAGTTGGCATCGCTAGAACTAATTCTGCTCATAGCAGCATCACTCCTGACAGAGCTCCGTTTGCTAGATATCGATGACCTAGATTCTGATTTTCTAAGTTTTATACTACCAAGAAGGGATCCTCTTCTGAACAAGCCTCCTTTTTTCTTAATGCCCATGGCTTCTGGATCACTGTGAAAATTGAGCACAAAACCTCCTCTTGTTCCAGCCGGGCTGTCTGAGGTGACGTCATGCAGAACAGTGCCGTTGCTCTGCTCGCTCCGAAGTGAAGCTAGAGACGTTCGGAGGGGTGAACGGATCACAGTGGCCATGCCATAGGGTACGCTCTGACGCACACCGTATCCATGTCGCATCCCTCCTGTCCACTGCCCCTGGTACGTACCTTTTAAAGGAATAAGGAGAAGTTAAATTCAGGAAGCTGTAGCAGACATAGCACTCTACATCCAGTATGCTACAGGCAATACCATACTGTCAGCTCTGGTTCTGGTAAGAAGTAACGCAGAAAAATCACAGCACATGACACAGCAGATAAACTACTTTTGTTACTTGTTTTTCTTATATTTTTCTGCTTAGCAAATGCTTCACTCTCACAGCTGAACTAATTTATTTTGGCAACTAAGACACAGTAGCTATAATCATAAGCATTTTTGAATGGATCTGTCCAGGAAAATTCAAAGAGAAGTTTCTAAAGCAGGACTCCCTCCACATTTTCTAAGGTGGACTGATGGGAAGTGGTCAGCAGAAATAGATCCACATAATATGCAGTCAGCTGAAGAGGGAGAAACGGATGGAGAGAGCAGGACACTTATGGCTCTTGCCTCCAGCTGCTCACAGAAAGGGCAAGTAGAAGTAAACGTCCTGTTATCCTGGGTTTAAGGTGGCTACAGGTTGTCAGGACCTATATGACAATACACTAAACTGTCTTCAGATGAGCCTTTGGATCTGCTCATATAAATCTCTATTGTAAAATTAAATCTTTTAAAGTTTTTGCGTGCATTCAAATGAAAGAACAAAACCTTGGTACTTCCTTCTCTTTAGGAACTCTTCATATCAACACTTTATGGTATCCCCAGTACATAAACATGCACTGCATTATGTTGTGACAGTGATCAGAAGCATGAATCCTTTAGCCCTTTTTTTGCCTTTCATTTGCTCTGCAGTATGTAAGAAAGAGAAGGCAGTATCAAACAGAATATTGCACAACATTCTATCAAACATATTTAACCACAACTATTTTTGTAAAAATTTTTAAACAGCAGTGTAAGAAAGAGCAACATGGTATATGTTATGAAAAGTAATGGATATCCACGCAAAGCTGCATTTGAACCAAACCCCACCTTTAACAGATTACTACTGCTAACAATTTTTTTCTTATATTCTCAAAAGGCATTCTCGTTTTGACATTTGCCAGTGTCTGGTCTCTGAAAGCCATTTGTACCAGAAGTTCCAAAGGAAGGTAGCAGGAACTCCACAACTAGCAAATACAAGATAATCACTTTCTAGTATAATTTCACTCAAATTTCCATTAAACTGCTTTAAGCTTCTCAAAATGAAGCCTCTTGCCTACCAAGTGCTGCTTCTTTTTTTTTAAAACAAAGCTATTTTAAATCTGAATATTCTCACAGAGCGATGAATAAGCAATCTTTAAAATATCTTTTTTTATTTTGCTCTGCTTTAATTGGAGCACCTACTAACTATTCAGAGAACTGAACATCAAATGTCAAATTAAGTGATTGATAAAATTTTTGTGAAAATATTTGTCAAATATCTGCAGTTTCAGATGTATCTTAAAGACTCACTGGCTTTGAGATTCTATCTCCTTTGTATAAGCATACTGTTTTGGTTGTGTGCATCTATCAAGTACTGCTTTGCTGAATTATCTCTTCTTCTAAGTTTTATTTCAATTTGCTAAGTCTGTTTTCTTTATTATATAACACTAGATAGGTTCTACAACATAACTATTTTGTGTTGGTAGAAAATTCTACCAAGTGGAAGGTTTTTGTCTTAACAGATGGCTGCTGACACAAACAAACAACTTTCTTAGTTTCTTTCTCATTCTCTGTATCCTGGATACCTCCTGCTGCACTGGTTGTAAGGGTGCTGAATCTAGGAACATGATTATTTTAAAAAACTCAGCATATGGGGAAGAACAAATAGAAACATGAGCACAAAGCACTGGTATGACGTATTCTGTAAATACTGCAAATATACAGCCACATTGTAATTTTTTTTGTTTTATTAAACAGACATTTCCTAGAAATATATTAATATTTTATGAGCATAAATTACTTCATTTTGTCCCTAATTATTTCTGGGATCCCCTTAGTATTCCAATGATATGCTGGAGCTAAGAATCTGGCTACACATACTTATGGCTGCATATAATAATCTAACATTCTGCACCATTTAATTTCATTTTGAAATAATAAATCTAAGTGTAATTTTGATTATACCACAATATTACATTAGAGCAGCAACTCATAATTATGGCTCTCCATGTTGCTATTTGAATGTCAGACTTGAAGCAGAATCAATTTATTTCAGTATAGAATTTAATAAAAGTATAAAGGGTCAGCCTTTTTCATATTAATATTTTAATTAATAAACACGGAAAGCTCAAAAATACTTAACTAATTTAGGACTTGTATTTTTCCCTACTCTATAATGAAATGGAAGTGATCACTATTGTTCATAAGGGCATTAGAACAAGAACAATTGATGTGCTGCTATTCACTAGTCCAATTTTTCTTTCTGCTGGGGAAATAAAATCAATGCCAACTTCTTCTAAAGAGAAGCTTTCCTTTATTTTTCGACTTATATTTTAAAGGAAAAGTATTTTAAAGGCATATGGAGGGCAGTGTCCAGAATGCAGATACAAGAGACTTGTACAGTAATTTGACTGACTATATCAGCCTTTAACTGCATCACCTTATTTAACAAAAAAAAATTAGAAATCTTTAAATGAGCAAGATAAGGTATGTCAATGTTTCAAAATAATGAAATACTACAATGTATAAGACATGATAAAAAGTTTTTCCCATATATGAAGATACAAACATATGCACTATTTACCTCTCGATATAGATATAAATATGAATGATATATCAACAAGCACACCTTATCATGTTTCACCTTATACTGTAGTTGACTGTCAAAAGCAGTTCCTATAAGGGTCAACTGCTAAAATTTTAATTTTTAACACTGTAATTATCGATCTAATTTAAAGTTTTATTTGACCATAAAACAATAACATTGTTCAGCACTGATTTTTCAAAAGCTAGGCTTGCTATCCCTTGAAACATTCAGCCACAAGTTCTACTGATCATCTATCTGGTGTTTAACTGGTTCCTTTGAAAAGGTGTTCACACATTAAAAAGTATATTTTTTTTCCTTTTCTTTTTGTTGGCAAGTTGTTCCAAGATACAATTTCCTATCCTGTCTCCTTAGAGTTACATTATGTCAAACCTTCTAAAACACCTTTGGTGCATCTGACAGTTGTAAATGTCATTGCCCACTTGCAGCTAAAATTTAAAACTACACTTGAAAAAAACTGAGAGGCCAAGGACCCATTTAACTACTGCAATTGCTCTTATCCTTTACTTACGTATTCTGTGCTTTAACAAATTCGTTGTTATATCAAGATTTTTGCATGCTTTTCAGACTCAAATGTTAGATAAGCACAGACCTAGAAAGAAGAGCTCTCAGAAATCAATGAACATACGTACTACTGATGACCTCTGCTTAGGGTGCTTTTGCCACTGATCTCCCTCTGTGGAACATGACCACACAACCAGTTATTGCTACTGTTGGAAGGACCATAAATAACTCATTTAGACATACTGAAGTTTCAAATTAGGCCACAGTCCCTGCATAAGAAAAGCTCTGGTAGGTTTGCAGATTCACACAGATTCAACAAACCTAGGGAGTTTAAAGGAGGCACAAAAATCCAGACTGCCGTCGGGAACGGTCTGACAGGACACTTTAAGGCCCTACATAATCACATGCAACAAACGGAGGATCATGGTTTATAACTCACAGTGTTTTCCCCAGAGATTAGACTGAGTGACAAATTTAAGCATCTGAACACAGCATGATATTTATTACTCATGTTGTGTGAAGTGTTGTGTGCAGAAACACTGAGGAACACTGTCAATGCTTATTTTCCTTTCCCCTCCCTAAACCACATCTCCTAAAACCACCAATGCATTCTAAAACAATATACTAGGGAAAGAAACAAAAAGAGAAAAAAATAGCAGCAAAGAGGCCTAGAGTATAGCAAGTTTGAAAACAAACTGGCAAGTGGCAGAGTCTAAAGAGTTATTTCCCTACGCTGGTATTCTCGGGTCATCAAGAGAGCTTTTCTGCAAATATTTGAAAGTATATTAAAGACACATATGTAAATCTGGTTCCCTTATAAAAACATTTCAGACATTCTTCTGGTGTGCAAGTACGGCTATTGTTTCCAGAGCACAAAAACAAAAACACATCTGCAAACATCTATGACGTACTGCTCTGCTTCATTCATGAGTACTTTCATTAAAATCAATGGGACTTCCCACCCTCTGTTTGTATGAACTGCAACATGCAAAAGTCTGAGGCTATGACAACAGATTTCAGGTAACAGGGCTAAAAATTGTGCAGCGTAAACCGCACACTTCATATGCTGTTCCAAGTCTAAAAATTTAGAGAATTTACCTCCAATAATCAGTATTATATTAAGATTTTTAAAAGATCCACAAGAAGTCTAAAGAAAAAAGAACTTATTAATAAGAACCTGAATTTGAAAAGGTGATTTCTAGAAGATTTACTGGAATGGCAATTTACTTTTCCAGGTCAAAAAATTTAAAAATTAAATAAATAAATAAAAAAAGATGGCCCTGCAAATTCAGCTGTTCTTCTGCGTGTAATTTATTAGCTAAAACAAATATAATAAAAAGCATATTGCATAGTGAAAGTGAAAATAAAATCCTGATCTCTTTCAGACTTTGATTTTGGTACTGTTTTCCTTTTTTTTTTTAATCCACGAACACACATCTCAGCTGACTTTGAACATCAGAACTTTCCACACCAGAAAACAATTTTCAGACAGCTACAAATATGCATAAACAAGGAGACAGAAAGGTGCAAAACCCATGTTACTTTTCATTTTCTGAATGAGTCTTACCAAACCTGTTAGATTTTTCCAAGTTGAAGAGCAACTCTACAGAAGTTGCAGGTGGCACTTCCACTGATGCCAACGACATTATAGCAGCAAAGGATGAATTAAAGAGTATCAGGCTTATTTGGCGTGCACAGCATGAAGTGACAGAAGTACAATAACTGTAACTGAGGGCTCCAGTGAGGTCCAGTCCTCAGTGACCTTACTGAACCCTGACTTCTTGACCGTTCCCGGCTTTGGCAGAAGGGCGGATCGCCCCGTTCCCTCCGCACGCCTACCGAGAGCTCAGCCCCGGAACATTTGCTTTGTCGTGGTGAAAGGTGTGAGAAGCAGGTCTGTGTAACTTCACTACACACCTCGTGCTTTGAGCAGTATGCTTTAAACTATCCCGTATTTTGGTAAAAATAGTACTTTTTACATGAGGGTGGACCCAAGTTTCATTGATTTTACGCAAGCTGCGTACCCACTCCATTACCCTCAGTCTCCTGTTTACCAGCTGAGCGCACAAAGCCACCCCTGCCCGCACAGCAGCACCGCACAAGGGCTCTGTTATTAAGTTCTTGCCGTTTCCCCACGGCCACGGTGCGAAGACAGCGAGGCGGCGGGGCTCGCCCGCCTCTGGCCGCCCCCGCCATCGCTACCGCGGGCGGGGAGCAAGGAAAGCCGTCTGCAGGCGGCCGTAATACGGATTTCTACCAGCTGGCCGGGAGAAAGCGCCGAGCCTGGGCAGCACAGCCCTCCCGGAGCGCAGCCGGGGCCGGGCGGCTCCTCACGCAGCGGGGCGGGGCGGGCGCCAAGCACCTGTGGCGCTCCCTGGCCGCCAGCCGGGCCTCGGGGGCGGATAGGGAACGGCGCACGGCCTCGGGCTAGGGAAGGAGGAGAGACCCCGGTGAGGGCGCGGGGGTGGAAGGAGGGGCCGTTCCCGCGGCGCGCCCACGCAGGCGCCCCCCACCCCCCCCCATTCCTGCCCGCCCGTCCCCCGGCGCCGCCGCGCGCGGGGCGCCCCCCGCCGGCGCCCACCTCCGTCCCCGTAGGTCTCTACGCCGTATCCGTCCTGCAGCCCGTTGCTCCAGGTGCCCTCGTAGCGGGCCGGCGTGCTGAGGCTCTGCCGCACCCCGTAGCGCCCCTTGAAGCCGTGAGACCACTCGCCGCGGTACATCCACCTGCCCTTCGTCTCCACGCCCAGACCGTGGCGCTTGCCTTGCGCCCAGTAGCCCAGGTAGGTGTTGCCGCTGGGCCAGGTGTAGCCGCCCGCCACCTCGAAGCCGTGGGACCAGGAGCCGGCGTACTCGCCCTGCCCCTTGGGCCCGGTGCAGATGCCGTGCCCGTGGGCTTTCCCGTCCTCCCAGCCGCCGCAATAGGTGCCGCCATCGTCGAAGTCGAACCGGCCGCCCGTCATCCAGGGCAGCGGGGCGAGCGCGGCGCCGCCGCCGCCTCCTGCCCGCCTTCCCTTCCCTGCTCCGCCTGCCCTGCCCTGCCTTCCCCTCCCGCCCGCCGACAGCTCCGGCGCTCCCCGCGACTGCGAGCGCTCCGCCGGCCGGCCGCCCGCGCCCAGCCCAGCCGCAGCCTCGCGGCGGCGAGCGGCGCCCGCCCCCCGCTCCTCCCCGCCCGCCCCTCCGCGCCCGCCCGGTTCCGCCCCCGGTGTGGCCGCCGCCGCAGCCGCGGGGCAGGTGCGCGCCCCTGGGGCGGGCCGGGGGCTACGGTGGCTGCCGCCGCACCTAGATAGACTCTTCCCCCGGGAGCGACCGGGCAAAGGCGGCTGCCCCCGGGGGAGGTCTCCGTGTGCCCTTCGTTCCCGGGAAAAGGTGCCCCCCGGTGGTCGGGGACGCGCGTGTCCCGGGGCGGGGCGAGACCGGGAGCGCGCAAACCGCGCCGGGGCCCCCGCGGTGCTCGGGGGGCAGCGGCGACTCCGCGCTCCGGCTGCGCTGCCCTGCGCTGCCCTGCCCTGCGCTGCCCTGCCCTGCCCTGCCTCGGCGCTGCCCGCCCCGCGGGTTCCCGAACAGGTTGCAGCTGCACCTGCAACGCAGGCAAAATGAGAGGGCTTTCGAGTGCTACTTGTGAGTCTTCATTTGCCTTTTTTTTTTTTTTTTTTTTACTTTACACTTTCCCTGAGCTTGAAGACTAGCTTTCAGCTGAAGTTGTTCGTGCAGGGCAGAGCCGAGTTGTGGTTTGTCCCTTTTCCAAACCACACGTGGAGCTCACCGTGTTCCACGGGTGGAGAAATGAGGGGTAAAAGGAACGTGGATGGTATCGAGGCTGCTGGGAACTTCATAAGTCACTCTCATTATACCATCAGCCTCACGGCCGACGGGTGACTGAAGGGCGCTAAATCCTGCCAAGCCCTCCTTTGCCAGATATTTGATAATCAGATAGAAATATAAGGGCGAATGACAGGAGAAACATGGAAGAGTAGAAACAGTAGACAGAATAGTGGAGAAGGGATTGAAACCTCCTGTCATAGGGCATCTTAGCTTTCTGTTCTTTCACAGTTACAACCCAGGACTGGAAGAAAATCTGAAATAAAATGTTCCTCTTCAATGGGGGTTTTGTTAAAAGCATGAATCATCGTTGTCAGTCATGGAGAGTGGTACTATCTGGACATAGATGATTTGGAAACATGAAGAAATAGCAATAGCTATGTTAGGAGTAATGAGTAAAACCAGAAACATAATTGTAAATGAAGGATTTGAACAAAAGGCATCGGAAGTTGAAACAGTTAAGCTTCAGAAATCTCTGCCGAATTCAGCCCAGTTATAAGCAGTTTTGACTTAAACCTAAATGAAATTAAAATATTGCACATACTAAACATATCCATTGAAGTTAAAATTTTCAAGCTTTGTCCTTCACAGCACATTGTTCTGTGTACATTTTTATGCCATGCTTACACAGTTCAGTGCCAAAGTATCTCCATTCTAGGGGAGAGTTGAGCACCATAACTGATAGATGCCTCTGTTGTCTTTTGTCATAGTAAGAAGTGTGTGCTATAAAGCCTTGTTTCTATTCCAATAAGAGGATTTCTAATTCTGGTTGAACATGCATAGATAGAAGACTCTGCACACATATTTGGACACATATGTACAAAGAAAAAAAGACACCATCAAAGACCTGTGCCTTGTCCATGTAAAGATGGGGAAGCTTTCAATGCCCCTTTTTTCCCGGGAAATTTTATTCCATAGTTTTGGAGTGTAGAAAACCATACAGGAATGTTGTTTCTGTAGCACAGGCACGCAGTCTTTAACATATCTTTGGACAAGGCTGTATAGTGTTCTGAAGTTGAGTAGTGAGACCTTCACTGCAATTTGAGAGTTTTGGAAAGCCATTATTGAGAATGGAGGGGAAGTCTGAAAACGTTGCAGTGGGTGGGATTGCTGAATAAGATGTGGTACAGCATCCTCTGAGTATTGCTTGACCTCATCAGATTTTATGCCCTATACGTCTTGCATTTCTTACTCAAGAAAAAGATTGGAAGCAATAGTTGTCATGACACGTACGCTTTGAGGAGTTTACTATTTTCACTCTAATAATCTCTTTTCTGATTTTTTTCTTCTGACACAACATAAAGCCCTGTCACGTTCCAACAGAATTTCGGAAGAGTGAGATATTTTATATGGGTGTGGGTAACTACCCGTTGGAAGTCAGCATGCGTAATAACTGATACTGGTAAACAATTAACTAGTTGTTGAGGTCTCCTGTTTATGACTGCATGTTATTATATGAGAAGTTTTTATGAAGTACATGAGTTGTCGCGCTTGAACTGGAGCTGTTGAGCATTGGGTTTATCTGTTGGGGAGCTACTATTGCTTTACATGGTGTTTCTGGGTGCTGTGAGCACAACAGAGGTGTAAAGCCACTATTGCCTTACATGACACCCTGTGCATAGCAGGGACACAACCAGCACAGAGGGGAGCAGAGGTGGAGAGTGATGACAGGTTAGCAAGTCCAGACAGTGCTTCTGCAACTTGGCAGTGGAAGAGGTAGCCTCTTGAGGGAGTATGAGATTGTCTTAGCCCCTCTGTGGATCTGAGCTGCTTCTTTGAAGAAGCAGCCATGTTCTGCTGCCTAACGGCCTGGACAATAATCACGGTTGTGCAAGTCCTTTACCAACCTGAGTATCAGTGAATTACTGGATTTGCTGTCATTTCCACCTCAGTAGTTGTACTAGTCAATAATTGGATTTGCTGTTGTAATGACCTGGGTAATTGCACTCCTGATGTATATGTGTCACTGTAGTGTTACTTGACGATAAATTGTTTATCCCTAAAGCTATTGATCTAATGTCTATTAAGGTATCCCAAACTTGTAACTAATTGGGGCTGCCTTAAGTCCTTACATCTGTACAGTAGAAGATGTTGTATCGTTGCATAAACGAAATAGGCATCTGCCTATTAGTCCTTTGTTTTACCCCCTTGGTTTAAATTTTACAGGTTTTAATATTAGATTAGATGAATCAACAAGATCAGATAGGCCAGAGATGAAACAATGAAAATTTTAGGAGGGAATCGTATTATTTTTCTTGTGTTATCACATGTGTGTCAGTGGCTCCTTTTTTAGTGATCTGCAAATGATGCTAAAATCAGTGGTAATTTTGCATGTGGTTTATATTTTTAGGTGTATTCATTAAAATGAAGTAATCAATTTAAATGAACTTGACACTTGATGACAAGATGAATTCGTCACTTACAGCCTTTTCTTATTCCCTGCTGAAAATTTAAATTTTGATCCATGTGAGAATAGAAGCGCTTTGCAGAGAACTCTTAGCATCAGTCAGCCAGGTCTTGATGATGTAAGACATCACAGCTGTCTCATTGCTGATAAGGTTGTAGATTTATTATTTGAGGTTTTTTGGTGGTTTTTTTTTTCTGACAGATTTTGCATTGACAAGCCTCAACTTTAGTTCATGCCAATATGTGTTTCCTTCTGGCTGCAGTGTAAGTATTGTTCATATGCAATCTTTAGCATGTATGTGTTAAATACCTTAGATCCACGGATTTTGTTTCCTTTCCTTCTGCCAAGAATTAAGTTAAAAATTATTCTACAACTCCATAGATACAGGAAGTAAGCAGTTATAGGTCTATGAATGAGTTTATCTCTTTTGTCCAAAATAAATAGAATTGCTTCCGCTACTTTTTTAATCTACATTATAAGAGTTCTTTTCTGAAGTCTTTCATACATGTAACACTCAGAAAATATGAGGGCCAGGTGCAGATTATTTATCATTTACAAAGAAGTCATCACAGCACTAGGTCTGATAACACTGTATATATACAAAACACGAGTGCATGGTGACACAGTATGTATGCAAAAACTGTGCTGTGGGGTTTTATGTAAAAAGGTCCTTGGTATAGGGATGGTAGATGCAGCAGGTGAAGACACACTAACTCCAGAGATTTAACATTAACTGGATACAAAACTGCTGAGTTTAAACTATTAGTCTATAGATATCTGATGCATGAATAAAAATTAGGCACATTTATTCTTACCCATAAAAGCCTGATTCAGCAGGGAATTACTTTAAGTACTTCAGTAATCCCATTTACTTCAGTGAGACTACACACGAGCTTTAAATTAAACATCTGCAAGATATCTCTGCTCAAATAAAGCAAGCTCTGAAGAATGTTCTCAAGTACTCTGCAGAATGAGGCAGGATGCTTAACTGATGAGCTCCATGAGCTGCACACATTGTATTGGAGAAGTTCACAAACAGAACTGCTGTGTGGGAGGCAGAAATAGAGAAGTAAAGGTGGTATAGAAGCCACAGTGTAGGAATTTCAAAGGCAAATAGGTCTTTCCTGGCTCCATATGAGCAGCCACAACTTTTATGCCTATTTTTATGTCTGGATTCTAAATTAAAGTTTATAAATATAGTTCTGTATAACTTTAACACAGATAATGTTGTCTGACTTCTAGAACAGGAAGATAACGCTTTTTCCTAATATACTGTAAATCCACAAAAGGTAGTGTAAATATGGAAATAATAATTCTATGGGATTTTTTCTTTTGCAAAAAATTTGCTTAAATATTTGAGAAATGTTGTGCTATGAATCTACTCTCCTAGATGCATCAGTAAGTGTCAGTTCTACCTTACAATTGAAGCTGGGAACTAGCCAGTAAGACAGTATATTTAATTCCAGAGATATTATGCTTACTCAGTGAATACAGTTATTATTTTCTCTGCAAAAGTGCTGATAAAGCTTATAAAAACAAAAATACAGATACTTTTCTAACTTGAAAACAAAATGAGTATGTTCTGTACCCAGACTTCTATTTTCAGCATTGTTCCAAGCAATTGAATTAGATTTTAAATAAAAATGCAGGGTTTTTTTTTAAGGAAATGTAGCATTTATGTTGATCACCTTTGTCTCTGAAGTAATTTTAATAGTGACAATACTCTCCATACAAATACAATACAGTGTATTGGAATGATTATGGTTTTTTTAATGTATAAAGGTATCAGGATATTTTATAATGGTGAAAAAAAAATATTGTTTTTGGATCTTGTCAGCATTTACAGTTGTGTTGTTGGTTGTTTTGGTTTTTTTATATATGTCTACAAAACAAAAACAAGTGCATCACAATACCTTAATCCACTTAAAAAACCTCTTAACTCCAAATGTGTTTGATTTTATAACACTTGATTTGAAGAAAAGTGTCATATCATAATGATTGCCCTAAATTAGCACTCAAATTATACAGGTGGAAAAGATCTACAAAATCAGATTTATTCCCAGCAAGTTTTTCCTAAATGGTGATAGGAATTCTGCAGCTGCTGCAGCTCAAGTCTTGCTTCCTCAGGGAAGATGGGAAAGGTTTATGACTTTCCTTTTTGCAGCAAATTCCGAAGTCTGAAGATGGTTTGTGTTGTCTTGCTTGAGTTTTTTTCTTTAGCCCAAGCAGGTTCTGTCTTTCATTATTTTCTCCTAGACCTCATGATTGTCACAGTTGCTATTGTCTGGACTTTCTCCAGTTATATTATGTAGTTGCTAATTTTTCTGGTTTCGAAAACAAAACACACTATTTGGTTAATATTGTGTCATATTAAAGTAGCATAATTTTGTATGACTCCCAAATGACATTATTCTTTTACACTGGTGCCAGGAATCAGCAGTGTGATGATTCTAATCTCCTCCACACAACAAGATGATGTGTAACAGCTCATCTTCAGTGCATGATTTGCTGTTTTCCTAATCCTTTCCCACAGAATATTGTTTATGTAGTTGCTTCCACCTTTGTATTAGTGAAGTTGAGTTTCACTCAGCAGGTTTTCACTAGCACACTCTTTTTCCCTCCATAAGATTGTTCTCAAGGTAGTTTTAATTTTAATCCCATGTTGCAGGTCCTCCTGCGTTTTTAAGTTTGCACATTTGCATATACAATAACTGAACTCTTCCAAGATCAAAGTTATTAATGAATGCATTGAATATTAAAGGATTTGGTACAGATATAGCATTTCATACATCCTTCAGGTGTGGGACTTAATAATTATTAACATTACTTAGTAACTGTAAACAACATGTAGTCTCTTACAGCTTTGCCTAGATCACCTTTAATGAACATCAGCAGCTTTGCTGAAATCAAAATACATAGTATCTTTTAGTGAAAGCTGATCTCACTGGTGCATCTGAAAGCTTTCCCTCCCCGCTGAGCCGGGGGACAGCCCTTCCCTTTGCCCTCCTCGTCCTCCTCCTTTAGGGCTGTCTCAGTTCCCTTTTCTGGTCCTAACCAAGATTCATTTTGTGATTTGGCCTTTCTGATTTTGCTCCTACATACTTTCACTCTTCCCTAAAATTCATCCTTTAGTAATTTGACCTACTTTTTACTTGCATATACTTCCTTCTAGTGTTTCAGGATCATTGAAGAGGTCTCAATTTAGTCGTTTATCTTGTGATACTCTTTCTCTCTTCTCATCAAGGTAGTCTGTGTTTATGCCCTTCACATTATTTCTTTAAGAAAATGGGTTGCTCTCTTTGGAGTTTTTAATAAATTATAACCTAGTGGAGAGCAAATCTTAAGTTTGTGGTTTTTACAGGGCAGTCTTGGCTGACACTGGCTTGAGATATTCTCATGCCCCCGGCCGTCTGTGCTGCCAGCACAACTGTTTCTTCATTGAGCTGTGATTTGGATCAGGGAACCAATCCAGCTTAAAAATAATCCAGCAAAAAGATTTATTTTTATTTTGCTCTTAAAGCTGAATCCTTTGCTCCGTTTGCAGAGCATCTATACAAACAATTGCCTTAATGCAATTGAAAGCAGACAGAAAAGCTGACAGCTTTACTGGTCACCTTTTTTGTTTTTAATTCTATTCTCTTTTTCTAGGAATTACAAGTAATATTTTCTCATAATCTTTCACCCAAGTTGCCCTTAGTCTTGTGTTTTCAGTCAGTTTACCCCGCATTGATTAAAACTAAAAGATAGTCCAGATTTGACGTAGTCACTTATCTGCTTGGCTACAAAACTTTTCCCTGTACAACGGTCTTCCAGTACCTGAAGGGAACCTACAAGAAACATGGAGAGAGACTATTTAAAAGGGCATGTAGTGACAGGACAATGGAGAATGGTTTCAAAGAAATCTGAAAGAGAGTAGGTTTACACTAGATATTAGGAAAAAATTCTTTACTTTGAGGCACCAGAACAGGTTGCCCAAAGAGTTTGTGGATGCCCAGTCCCTGGAAATGTTCAAGGCCAGGTTGGATTGGGCTATGACCAATCTGGTCTACTGGAAGATGTCCCCCTGCACATGGCAGGGTGCTTGGAATGAGATGATTTTGAGGCCCCTTAATACCCAAACCACTCTATGATTCTATGTTTCTATACTGTAATGACCCTATAGTACCTTCCCAACAGGTGCCTTTGTTGTTGAAGTCCCCCATCTTCACTCTGTTCTGTGCTTTGAAGAACTAACTAGCAGCAGGACCCAAAGCTCTAGAGTCCTGCATTGCCGTGTCCTACAGATTTTCCAGGTGCCTGAGGAGGTCCAAGACCTGATTCTAATTGTTTGGAGGGTTTGTATTAGCTCTCACAACAGGTAAGAATAGGGGTTGTTTAGTATTTGTTAGTGGTGTGCAAAGCATCTCTTTTCTTCCTGGATGTATATTTTGTGGCTTTTCTTTGTTTCAAATTGTAGGAATGTCATATTTTTGAGATCTTAATTCCTCTGGTAATTTTCATGTAAACTAGCTAGTGGGTTAAATAATTTTCATCCATGCTGCTTTAATAGCGTAGGAGAAAGAAGTTCAGCAGCCTTTCTGCTCACTGTGGTGCTATTTTTCTGAATACCTCTATTGAGAGCCATTTATATCTTCCCAGAAATCTAGGCCTTTTGCCATGCTTTAGGCCACCTATTCATTGAAAATCCTCCTTCATTAGTTAGCATTTTCATCACCAGTGATTGCAGACCTTCACAGAGAGAATTCCTTCTCTGGCAGACAGTCCCAGCTCCACTGTTTCCCTCTCCTGACTCCAGTGAAGAAGACCAGGGGTCTGTGGTCACACTGGGATACCTTTGCAATGGTGAGTGCACCTCAAGATCTGTGCTAACTTCTATAGGGATCACACCTCTCCAGCTTCTCCCTGGACCTTGCAGTTCCTTATAATCTGTCTTAATTTCATCTGGCAGATTTTATCAGACACAGGGATGAGGCCATATATCTGTCTGTATCCATACCTAATTTTGTCTTAACATGAGGTCTGTCTTGTGACTTCTTTTTTTTCTTATAAAAATGGAAATGCTTTTATTTTTAATTTAAAGATGATCAATTAATGTTTAAATAGCAAATAGATATAATATTTATAATTTTAAAATACATGTTGCTGGCCATGGCTGTCACACTCCTGTTTTGCCGTGCTGAAGCAGAACAAGCAGCTGTTGCCTTTCACCAACGAATTAGTGTTGGTGCTTCTTATACCTTACAAAATTGGTTAACTGTTCTTCTGAGTGAATCCAGTTGTGAAATTAATTGAAAATCATTATCATTCTAATTATGACAATGTTTTGGGGTTTTCTTTCAGATGATGATGTAGAAAAGGCAAATGCTACCAGAGATGCAAACGCTGAGGGTTTTGCTCTTTGATGATGAATATAATATGGATGCTTTCATGCACAGTGTAGTCACTTCTGAGATAGGTTTCTATTAACAAAGTCTCCAATAGAGGAATTGAGCTTTAGAGGACACTACCATGGGGCTAAGCAGGCGACACTGCAAAGACCATTAATAGAAAGCCACTCCCTCAATCTGCTTAAACTTTGGTGAGGATAATGCGGCTTACTCTAACTGATTTTTGATAAAACAGTAAAAGACAAACAGATGCTTGTTATGCCAGAGTTAATAAGTGCACACTATTGATAAGTTTCTTCTATTGATAAGTTTCTTATGCTTATCCAGGAATATTTGTCCCAGGGAAGAAAATTGTTCTCACCACAGTTAACACACAAGTCAAACACCTGAACGTATTTTAATTTTACATGAAAAAATATAGCAAGGGTTAGTGCATCATAATCAGCCTAACAAATGATTTAAACCTCCCAGCTGGTATGAGATTTCATTTATTCTTGACTTGCTTCTGTTCTGTTGGCTTTTTAAGTGCTCATAACATAATGTCATGATATTTTTATATGATGAAGAAACCCGTTCACCATGTGGATTACAGTATCAGCCCCTTTTGCATCTTGAAAACTGACTTTCTTAGCAAATGCACTTAATGTAATATCATGTTGCTGCAAAATAGTTTTCTATTTCAGCTTAAAGATTAGATTCTGCTCTTTGGAAGGCACAACCACCAGTGCAGAATTTTGGGTGATTCTCTCTGTATTCTGCAGGTGCAGTACAGTTTTTATGCTCTTATTTTGGTGAAGTCATGTGAAATTGTGTTTGCAGCTCTGCATGTGAATAAATTCTGTATATCTCTGCTTCTGGCAAGTACAAGAAAGACATTGGACAAATTAGTATTTGCATTATTTTTTTCTAAAGAGAAACTGTGTGACTGGGAGAGTTTTGAGCCTTAGTTTTGTTTAAAAGTAATCTTGTCTTTTTTTAGTAGAAAACATGTCATTTTAGGTATGGAGTCTAACCCAGGTTTCCTAGTGCACTTTTTCAAAGTATCATCCTTTAGTAACTGTGGTTGTCATAGTAAATAAATTCCCTTTATGTAGAAGCTTATGATCTTGTACAAAAGGTCCTGTATGAAAAAGTATCCATTATTTAAGTTTTTGTAACCCAGCTATACTGTATATTCAGCATGTAACAGTGGCATTTAAGATTCATACCAAATATAAAAATACCTCTTCTATGACAGTGTCTTCTATGACAGTGCTGTAATCACAAAGTGTATGTTAACCCACTACACTTCCTAATAATATGGTGTATTTGGAAAACTATTATATGATGTTCTATTATGTCTGAATGCCTAAAAAATATAATTGACTTACAGAATAATCATTTGTATTTAGTTAGGCATGTATTTATCACTAAATCTTTCACTTGTAGGTATGCCTAAAATCAGCAGTGCTGTGAAGTCTATTGTGGAGATTGCCTTAGTTTGTGTTTTAGGTTATTAATTTTAAAATTTGTCGGTGGCATTAATCTGCATGATATTTGGCTATGTTAGGTACAAAGTTTTTTTCAGCTGATTTGAGAACTAAAATTAATTTTGAAATTCCTTTGTTTCATATGATAACACTGCAAAAATTTTATTAATTCACACACAGTTATGTCTGCTATTTTTGCTTCTATGAGGTTCTGCCATGAAAACAAGAATTTAATAGAGCTGGAGGACTGTGGTTCTGTGATACAACATGCTGAAGTTAGAAGCTGGGGGTTGCAGTTTTGTTTTCATATAGAAAGGGATATGGTTTTGGTTTTGTATGTTTGAGACTGCAGTTTATTTGTCTCATAAAACTTTTAATCAGATTTAATCTTTAACAGCTGGTTGCATATTTGAAAGATTGAGCCAAATGAAATATTTAAAAAATGTTAGCCATTTTTAAAAATTTATTACATCAGGATTTTCCTACTCAAAATTTCAGTATCCAGTTTTAGTGCTGAAGATTTATTTTTATAGGCTTAATAGAAGAAAAAAGTGATCTTTTCTGTGCCATACAGTATCAGTGGCATATACATAGATTTAAAAAAAATATTAATATTGGCAAAATGATAACACTTGAAGTGTGAAAATGTGCATGTGATTTTAATCTGAAACTTTGTTGGGTTTTTCATTTTTTTTATTTTTTTTTTTCCTTTCTCTTACAAAGTCTTGCACAGATCTTGCGCTAGGTTGGGTTTAATCAATCGCTGGAAGTGCCTGGCTCATTCTGCTGGCTACTGAGTGAGTTTCAGTTTGTAAACTACTTGCCTGATTTTGGAAGAGGTGATCCTATGTGCATGATTGCTTCAAGAAGTGCAGTATTTTCCCACCTATTTTCACAGTTTTTGGGAGACACAGATGATGTCCACATTTGGAGGTGTTGTGCAGATCTGTAACTACATCCTTAGAAATCTTAACATCCTTAGTTAAGATTTCATTTATGGGGACAAATAAACTTGTACCCCCATGCTAATTTGAATTATTTTATGAGGTAGTTTTTATTTAGCTTATTTTCTTTTAATGTAACCTAGGAATCTGATCTACCTAGAGTACAAATTGTTTAACGTGGTTATTGAAATAAGACTGTGTGTTTGCGTGATCAGGTTGTTAAAATGGAAGTCTTCAATATGCAAGTAAGCTTGCTACCAGTAAATTTTGTTTTATTTTATCCTGTCATGCTTGGAGTGAGTGTTGAAAGACAAATGGGCAAGTGTTGCTCAGCCAGAGGGGAGAAGCACGTCATACAGCCCCCAGAATAGCATCAGCAGTAAATATGGTCATGCTGTTCTTCCCCGAGATAGACCCAGATCACATTCGTAGCACCCACCAGGTCTGCTGGTTACCAGACGTTCAGAGCCTTTGATGAAACATTTACAAATGCAGCTGCGGTTCGGAGGGATCTTCTGCCGGCAGTGAAGAAGCTGACATCAAGAAAACTAGGGGAAACGGGATCACAAGCCAGGGAGTTCAAACAAAATGCAGTTTAGGGGGAATACAAATTTAATCACAGTATTAAAACACTGCACCAAGATACAAATGTGTTGTAAAGTGAAGTCAGAGAGAGGCTGAGATTTAAAAAGTTTTTTCCAGTTCCAGTTATTTCTCACTTTGTGCAGTATATTGAAATAAAGTAAGATAGTCTTGAAGGTCTGTGGCAGTGGCCTATCTAACATGTAAGAGGGAAAAATTTAATTATTCAAGGCCAAGAAAAAAACCTGCTAATTTCTTCATCTTGAAAAGATAGATTATCCCCTCTGGGCCAAGAGAATGTTCTCACTTCCTTGTCCCTAAGCTCTGTTCATATTAACTTGTATTAATATAGCTTCTAAGCTTTTATAATACTTTTATTTTGCTCTGAGGACTGTAACACACCGATCAAATACTGCTTTTGTGTTCTGACCACTGGACTTGACAGGACACTACAGGAATTAAGCCAAGGCATTGCGTCCTCCTCCACTCCCACTCCAGTTTGCGCGTCTCTGTAAAATTTGAAAAGCTCACTTCAGCTTCTGCAGCTTCTCTCCTCTGGCTTTGCCTCCACACCGGTGCATTAGCCAGGGTGTTAGTGGAAAGGGTTTGTTATTTCAGACACATACCATCGCCTGCTGCCCTCACTTCTCCCTTGCACTTGCACAGGGCATGGAGACAACTTCATACTTTCATTTGTATCAGTTACACACACGGGATTTAAATTCATCCCTTTCTCTGTATAGTGCTTTTTTTTTTTTTCTCAGATAACTCAGTAAATGTCAAATAGCAAGTATTACTGCCTTCAGCTGGCACTAATATACTGCCTCTTTTTCTTTAGAAAATCTCATTGACATTTCTTTAAATGTGAAGAGAGAAGTATGCTTTCAGAGCAGTAGCTCTGGAATTTGTTCTCTATTTGTGAGTGACGTTATGCAGTCGAGAAAAAATCATGCCAGCATGTTTCAGTCAGTGCCAAAAGAACATAGACAGCAATTCGGTGCCCAGATCTATTGCTGCCCAAAACTGTATCTTGTCCTATTTATACTTTCACAAATGAAGGTCTTGCTTACAGGGGGAGTTAGGTGAATGTTGTGTTTGCATGATATTTGATAATGAATTTGCGCAGCTGTTTTACATTCTGCTGTTATTTCAAGCATTGAAAATTTAAGGTTTTAAGTGGCACAGATAGTTTGTGACAATCAAGTCAAAGAATCTCAGTTTCTTAAATTATCATTGCTTGTGTTGGAGTTAACTTCATTTGAAATACCTGGGTGCCACAACATACTTTTTTCTCCAAAACAAGGGAGTTTGACCATTCTTGGTATTCAGGACACCTAAACCATAAATAGTGATTTACTCTTAAACACCTATACCATGGTTGAGAAAGAAGAGTAGAGAATAAAATAGTAATTTAAAGTGGAGTCTCTTTGGGTCAGAACTCAAATTAGGGAGTTATGAATTGTTGTCAACTAACAGTCCAATTCTTTTGCGCTTTTTCATCAACGCATGCCAAGAGGCTGGAAAACTCAAAGAACAATTATCAAACACAATTTTGTTAATTTGAAGAAAAGCAGGAGAAGTTGTTTAAATCTGTCTGAAGACGTAATAAAATAGTATCCTGATGTCTGTCTGGAGAGGATGGAAGTTGTGTAACAGAAACGCTGAGTCTCCCTTTGTGAAGCGTAGAAATGAGAGCTGGTACAGGAAGTCATGCATATGGAGGGCCCTCCACTGGGAAATATGAGGAATGAAAATTCCAGTTGGCTTATAAAGATGTTGTGAGAAGTGGAACTTATTGAAAATTTCTTCAGTTTTTCAAAATTCAGTAAATACAATAAATTGATATATCAAAATGGACCACTATAAATTCCTTTTTGTTTCTGCTGTACTATTCTTTGAAAAGACAATGCAATACTCATGCATAAATTACGTGATTTAGATTGGGGAAAAAGATGTTAGCAAGAGAAAATATTCTACCCACACTTAAGGCCCCCATCCCTTCCTGAGATTATGTGAGCCGGGTTACCAAGACAGTCCCCATGATTTTTCTGGGGTGGTGTGGAGCCTGCAGATAGGCCAGGATAGAACAACCTTCATCCCTGCTGCTGTGCTGGCACAGGGTGCTCTGGGACAGGGGGTGACCTAAGCTTTTAAAAGCACTTTTATTTTTCTGACTATCTCATGAAGTGAGATTTCAGGGAAGCTAATTGAAATATTTTGTCTGTTCATGTTTGGTTATTTAGACCAGCTTGCAGAAAGGTAATGAGCAAATATCAAGAATTAAGGCTGAAGAAATAACAATTTCCTTATTTAAATGAGAACTATATTTCTGTGTTGTCTTAATGATTAATGCTTCCTTAGTGGCAGCTGGTTTTTTTACTTGTCAATGAAAATATTTGGAAGTGCATGATTATGCTTTAAAGTTGGCTGGAACAAGATTAAATGTTTAGTTTAAACTTACTTGCAAATTAACTTAAAATTTTCACAATGTTTTCAAAGATTTTTAGAAATTTTTGAAAATTATTAAACTTTGGGTTTGTTTTAGGGATGGAAAGAATCTGATTTCTATAATTTTTCAGGAAGGATCTTTTAAAATTGTTTTCCAGTCAGAGAAAATACTGCATGACACTTCAGAGGACATTTACAAAATCGTACTTAACCCCTTAAATTTCCTTAAGTCTTTCTGTGTTTGGTTGTCATCCCAGTTACTGGATATTTATATTTTGCAGTGCGATGTAGAATTTGAACCTGCTTAAGAACTGAGAGAGGACCCACTGAAGTCACTACAAATCACCCCTATAACTTTGGTGGACTTTGTTTCAGCATCTGTCTAATCTTTTTTACTAGCTCAAAGTTGTACACTCTGGTTGTGGCCACAGGCAATGGAAGGTACTATTTTTAACATTCATTTTTTGTGTTGTGGTAATATGTGAATTCTAATGGGCAGCCAAAACCCAGTGTGCCAGACAGTCCTGTGCAAACAAAATGTCATCACTGTTAGATTAAAACCAGTATAAAAAAATCAACACCTGGATGCTATGCACAGAGGTACAGAGCACAGGAGAACCTTTTAATAGAATTTTCAGTCATGTGGGTTACTCATCTAAGTTAATGCGTGGGAAGATGAAGCATGTGAAGTGGTGATACAGGTGATGATACAGAATTGTTCCTAAAAGCTCAGCAATGGTCTGAGTTCGTGAGCCAGCATATTACACCTGTGCACAGAGACAGCAGACATGGATAAGTTTATAAAAACATGATTTAGTTCTTTTGAATTAGGCTGATATGTTAGATTTTATAATGAAGATGTTGTTTCTATAAAAGCTTGAGGAGTGATAGATTGGATAAAGCTTTAATGTTAATATATAGATTTTAAGGTTGACAGTTAAGAAATTGCACATTTTTCACCTTATGTAAATACATTAAGTATCTTTCTGTGTTTGATTTAAAAGCCTTATATTTCAGGAAAATTCATTCCAGTCATCAAAACTGTGGAAGTTTATATAGCATTAGAACAATGAATATTTTTGTTATATTGTAATCACTAATAACTATTTTGAAATAGACTTACTATAAAACTTCTAAGAATTTTATATAGAAAAATTAATTATTAAGCAGTGTTTATATATGAAACTCCTGCATGGAACAGGTTGGACTATAGTATTTAGAGAAAACATGAAAGAATTTTGGGATGAAATCCCAGAATAAAACCTAGTATGATACGTTAAGTAACTTCGAAAATGACTAAATAAATTCTGTTATAAGTTGTTGGATGTAAAATGGTAGCTCATTAATTATATTTCTTGAGAATATGCATCAGTTATCTAGAATTGCCATCCCTCCATGGTTTTATACGCAGTTAAATTAGGGCACAGACAGTCTCAGCTGGGACTATCAAGATGTATCTTTGCTCTCACTGCTTCTAAGTAGTTGCATATCTAATTCATCAGTCACATTAAAGACAGTTCTTGTGTCAATATTAAGTCTCAGCTGTGTATCTGAATTCAATGCTAAGTTCTTTTGACTCATGTCATCAACAGTAATGCAGCATCTGCCACTGGAATTTAGTCAATAACTATTGATGACAGAAGGTCCAGAACAGAACCTGTCTTACTTTCCTAACCAGTATTAACTCCTGCATCACTGTCAATTAGGTCAGTTCTGCACTTGGAACTGAACCAATGCATCTGTTAATGATGCATAAACAGAATCGAGTTAATTTTTAGCTATAATGGCTCTGGCTGCATAGAAAAAAGCAAAAAGATTTTTTTTGCCCCTGTAATCTAATCAAACTTGGTTTTCAATATGCACAACGAAATCTGTTTAGAAATAAATAGTAATTTTTTACTTGCATTAATCACTTTAATGACACATCTGGCCTAGATGTTTCTTGTCAATATCATGGAGTGCAAGGTGAAGTAAAGAAGGAAACTGATTACCAGAATACTGATTTCCAGATGTTTGACCCAATTTATGCAACTGTTTATCAAGTTGATTTTTGGACTGTTTAGTTATTAATATTAGCTGTAAATGTTATTTTTTTTCCATGATGTAAAAATTTGTGAATTAAAAAGACACTTGTAGGGGGTTGTGTATATATATATTTTTGTAATCGTGTACAGACCCCAGAGAGGCCATGTAGAGAAATAGGGCAAGAACATCAGTGTGACTGGAAAAATGTTTTATCAGGCAGGGCTAGGGGGCTGCTTGCAGATGCAAGATGCCAGTCAGATTTGCAGCTGTGTGCTGCTTTTGTATTCATGACACATACACATTAAAGGTGCCTTTATGGAGACTTTAATTTCAGTTGTGTAAAGCTTTGTGTAAATGCATGTGGAACAAGGTTGTCCAGGGTGCAGTGAGCTTTTTCATAGGTTGGCCCTTCTGCTTGCTTTTCTTCAGGTATGAGGAGGTAGAAGGGCTTGGGAACAAACATAGGGGGATGGCTGGGTGCTCGTCCTGAACGAAAAGGAATCAGCCCCTTTTCTTCTTCATAATCTCTGGAATGAGAAGGTTCTTTGCATCGTATATTTGGAAAAGGGAGGCCTCATGTGGTCAGGCTTGAGAACAGCTGCCTGCCTGGCTGGGGGGAGCCCGGCGGCAGGCGCTCCCTCCTTCAGCTGAGCTGTTGACAGCAAGCCGGGACTATTAACATGGACATACGGGTGGTATTTATCACTGAATCACAGAATGGCCTGGGTTGGAAGTGACCTTAAAGGTCATCTTGTTCCAGCCCCACTAACGTGAGCAGGGACACCACTACTAGACCAGGTTGCTCAGAGCTCCATCCGGCCTGTCCTTGAACACCTGCAGGGATGGGGCATTCACAGCTTCTCTGGGCAGCCTGTTCCAGTGCCTGACTACCCTCAAAGTAAGGAATTTTTTTGTAATATCTAATCTAAACCTACTCTCAGTTTGAATCCATTCCCCCTTGTCTAGCTCTTGTAAAAAGTCTTACAGGCTATTGTAAAATGTCTTACACGCTCTTGTGAAAAGTCCCTCTCCTTCCTTCTTGTAGGTTCCCTTCAGGTACTGAAGGCTGCAATTAGGTCACCCCTAAGCTTTCTCTTTTCCAGGCTGAACAATCCCAATTCTCTTAGCCTTTCCTCATAGGAAAGGTACTCCATTACCCTTATCGTCTTGGTGGCCCTCTTCAGAACCTGCTCCAATTGGTCAGTGTCCTTTCTGTATTTCATTGCAATACAGATGACTAGATTGCAGGAAGAAGAAACATCTGAATATGATTGCAGCTGCTCTGTTACTGAACAGGTCTGAAGTAGGAAATATTGTTTGCATTGGTCCTTTTTTCTTTATTGTACTATAATATAGATACCTTTCATTGCCTTTCTAGGCAGCTTAACCAGGTAACAAAACATAATTCAGAAGTCTATGTGTGATATTAAATTAATTAGCTGAACAAGAGAACTGGAGTAGTGGTCTATGTGGTGACTGATAAAATGACATTTTGATTTAAAGGCAAAATTAAAGAAAAAATAGCAAAACAGAAACCTGAAAGAGTGTCTAGTGCATATAAATAAATAAATAAATAAATAAATCCCAGTTTCTTGCCTTGAGTTATTGTAAGATCTAGCTGTGAGGAACTGCTGTATAGCAACCTAGGCAGGGACCCATTAGATTATCCATGTGTCAGTGAGTCACAGGTTAAAGCCCTGGTGTATGTGAGCATATTCCAGCACTCTTACCTTAGACATGTATCTTAAAGGGAAGTAAATCCAGCTATAATATATTTATCTCATTCCATTAACTGCATTCTTATTATCCATTCTAAGCACATTCTCCAACTTTCTGAAGAATTCCAATTAAATTAAATGCCCAAAAATGTAGGATTTACCATCAGTAACGCATTGACTGCTGTCAGCTGGTATTTGTGAGAAGCCTCTTGTCATGCCTGACCTTCTGAAGAGATTATTTTGGTTTGTGACTAGCACCGAGAAGTCTCTGGGAAGGCATCGAGCTGCCCTTGGGTCTACTTACATGAACAGTGCAGGGCTGGAAGCTGGCTTTTTGTTTCTTCTCTTTTTTTTTATTTATAAGATTTGTCCATTACCTTGTCTCTTTCAGTGACTTAAATCCTTTCACTTGCTTAACGTTAGTAAAAATTTTCCTTAAACTTAAATGTACTTGTTATTGGGATGTCTCTCTCAGCATACTAGGGTCAGGTCTTCGAGATACTACTGGTGGGGTTCATCGGTTACATAGAAATTGCACGTGGGAGTGAGTTATCAGGCTTGCCTTAAGTAGTTGCCTTTACTGGGGACTGAGCAGTCAGAATGAAGAGAACAATATTCTGGAGTTTGTAATCCCACCGTGCTTTCTAGTTTGCTAAAATCTCCCTGATGAAGCTGATAGCGTCTAATGGATATACTATCAGCAACTGCATCTTCTAAACTATCTCCAGTGTAAGATACAAAGGAAGCATTTTCTGATGATGGAAGCTATTGTTATCAAATGCCTTTCAGAAAGGACCTTCACACAGGGGAAATGAAAAAAGCCTTGCAAAACTGTTCAATTTTATAATTTTGTCTAGAAAAAAATAATAATTAAGAAACCTTCTCTCTTGAGATTAAAAGAACACGTCAGGAAGCAAAAGACGTTATTCTCAATCTTTAGTGTTTAGTGTTCCTTCTTGCTATGACTTATTTCGCAGTAGAGGATCTATGCCCACAGGGTCCCATTCAGTATGTCTTCCGGTAGTATTTTTTTTCTTCCACATGATGCACATGATGCCAATGTCCCTGAAATTCGTAGTGGAAGCACTCGTTCAAGAAAAGAAACAAATAAATACAAAAGGGAAAATCCTGCCATGTGACCTTTTCCACTTGCGCATCCATCTTCCTGCGCTTCCCTAGGGGATGCTGTAGACGGCTTTGCGGGCGGTTTCCCCTTAGGAAGGGTCGTTCTCCGAGCAGTGCTGCGGGGGAAGAGGGGGTGTCCACAGCATCACCCGGGCATTCCCTTCTGTTGATTTCCAGGAGCGGATCGGCGCGGGGCGGGCCCGGCCGCCGCTCCTGCCCGCGCAGCCTCCGCCCCGCCCGGCGCCGCGGGCCGAGCCGAGCCGGGCCGAGCCGAGCCGGGCCGAGCTCAGCCGAGCCGAGCCGAGCCGAGCCGAGCCGAGCCCAGCCGAGCCTATCATGGCGCCGCTGGTGCTGTACCACTGGACGCAGTCCTTCTCCTCGCAGAAGGTGAGGGGGGCGGCGGGGGCGCGGGGCGGCGGCCTGCGGGCCCCGGATCGCCCCTCCCGCCGTGCCGAGAGCCCCTGCCCGCCCGCGGGGGAGCCGGGTAGGGGGGATGGAGGGAGGAAGCGGCCGTGGCTGCGGCCGAGGCGGGCCGGGTTCGGCCGTGCGGGGACTGCTGCCCCCGGGGTGAGCCGTGGTGCCCTTGCAGGTGCGGCTGGCAATAGCCGAGAAGGCGCTGAAGTGCGAGGAGCACGATGTAAACCTGCCGCTGAGCGAGCACAACGAGCCGTGGTTCATGCGCTTGAGTTCCTCCGGAGAAGTACCTGTCCTGATCCATGGGGAAAACATCATTTGTGAGGCAACGCAGATTATCGATTACCTGGAAGCGACGTTTTTAGATGGTAATCCCGCAGGCATTTCGGTGTGAGATCCTTCCCCTCGCCCCGTAGCGTGCCAGCAATGTTGGGGGCAGCTCTGTATCGCTGCGGGGAGGTTCACTCAGGACAGAAATGCTTAGAGTCTCACAAATAAATGGGCTCTCCTAATAGTTGGCCCTGGGGGCTGAAAACACGTTACTTTAAAATTAACTGAAGGCCTTCCAGCAGTTTCTCAGCCCTTTCAAGTAAAACCTACCACTGTCGTCCTTAACCCTTCTGGAAGGATGGAAAGGCAGGAATGGCAGCAGCACTGTGCTGTGCTAACCCCGAGATGACACTGCCATGAAAAATAAAGTGTTGAACAAAGCTACATGACTATGGTTGTCAGGCAGGTCCAGATTCTCTGTAAGATAAGAAGAAACATGCTTAATTCCAGAATAATCTTGGGTGGAAAAATGAAAGTAAAATAAGCAAATTATTTTTGGAGCCAAAATGGAGTGAAAAGGTAAAAAAGTAGGAAGAGAAACCTCAGAAGTGATTACGTGCAGGTTTTTGAATTTCTTTGTATCTGTATTGCCAAAAAAAAAAAAAACTACTTCAATTTTGGAAGCTGTATTTTTTATAGGTGTGAAGATGGCAGCATTTTGTATTTCAGGGATTTAGTGCTGCGATTTCTAAGGCCTGAAGAAAACTTGATTGTTGAGAGAACATAATTTGTATTTAATGCTGGCTTTAATCAAAAAAGGAGGAGTCAGGGCCCAGGTAGATCGAGGGCAGGATAAAACTCAGTGGTGTGTGGAATATTTCTAACCATGCTTTGAGTAGGATTCCTATACTGTAATTTTTGTAAGCATTACAACAATAGTAATGTTTCAGCCTTAACAATTTGCTGGAACCTCAGCTGTGCCCTACTGTTAGAGCACTATAGGGTTGTGTGTCATGGTTGCCCATTCCTAGAAGAACATAACAGATGCTGAATCCGGTTTTCTGATTTGAACACCTCTTAAATATGTGTTTATGTGGGTTACTGCATAGGAAGTAGAATTATTAAAACATTTGAGAATGAAGTATGTGTATATACATTTCTCTGAGCTGCAATAACACTATTGAGTTACGGTGGGGAGCAAGTGAAGCTTTCTTAACTGTGGCTGTGTCATCTGTGCCAGTTGAACATCACTGAAGGAACTTTGGTCAATTACGTGGTTCTTCTCTTAACTTTATTTTTAACTTTATATTGCAGAGGAAGTACCAAGATTAATGCCAGAAGAGGGGAGCATGTATTATCCAAGGGTGCAACACTATAGAGAGCTTTTAGACTCCTTGCCTATGGATGCCTACACACATGGCTGCATCCTGCACCCAGAGTTAACAGTGGACTCCATGATTCCAGCCTATGCTACCAGCAGAATTCGTAGTATGTACTGGTATAGCTCTGACTGTCTATCAGTAGGCTTTTGCATTACATTCGTCTTCTTAAATGCACCTTAAGCAGAAGATATTGAGCACAGCTTATGAATTTTAGTTGCAGTCATTGATGATTTGTCCATATACTTTTTATTGATTGTGTAGTCTCTTATAATTTGAAAATGGGAAAGAGGAAGTGTCATTTTTGAGGTGTCTGTGGAGTTAATTTTTGTGCTATGGTAAACTTCTAAATATTGTTTTTGTGTTTCCTTCTAAGTATTACAAACGAACTAAGTAGTTCTAGTACAAGGATCAAATCCTGGCAACATGGCTGGGTGATGATTCCCTGTTTACGTTATATCCTGAGATCTTTGATTTTTTTGTGAGTGTCAGTGGTTTATATCGTGTTGATTTTTTGTATGATATTTTAGAATCATCCGTAGAACACAGTCAAATACTGCATAGACTTTGAAATGCAATACTACTATACTGTTACTAAATTCATGATATCATAAAAGGTGATACTGTGTTAGTTTGAGAAATTCTATTTCCAACAAATTGTGTTATCCTCCCCCTTAATATTTTTGGCAAGTCAGTTCTCTTATTAGAACTTAGCCACACTTTTGTGTTGTCAGAAGTAAAGGCAGGCAGTTAATTTTCCATATAGTTGCATGAATTACGTAGCTGAAGTAACACAGAATCATAGAATGGCCTGGGTTGGAAGGGAGACCTTAAAGATCATCTAGTTACAACTCTGCTGCCATGGGCAGGGACACCGTCCACTAGAGCAGGCTGCTCCAAGGCCTATCCAGCCTGGCCTTGGAGACTTCCAGGGATGGAACATGCACAACTTCTCTGGGCAACCTGTTCCAGTACTTCACCCCCTTCACAGTAAAGAATTTTTTCTTAATATCTAATCTAAATTTGCCCTCCTTCAGCTTAAAGCAATTCCCATTTGTCCAAGAAATTTATTATTCTCCTACATCAGTGTACTGTCTGGTTTAGTGGTTTTTTTCCCCCAAATGTGAATGCTAACTGTTTATTGAGCAATTGTGCTTTACTCATAGGCATTGTTGATATTTTTTTTGAGTTTTACATGTTAATAGTCAGTGCTTTTATTATAGTTCACTTTATGACATTGTCTTCTGCATTTCTCACTGTATATATTCTTACCCTCTAGCTTCTAGAGGGTATAAATTGTTGTCAGTTTGCACATGTTCATAGTGGTAGAGCTAAAATTATCACTCATCTAAACTGGGATGTTTTCTTACCTTTTTGTACTTAAAGCATAGCCTACTTTTTTGATTTGAAGCATTTTTTTTAATAGCTTGTGAATGTTCTTGAACAATTCCTTTGCATGTTCAAACTTTTCCTTGATGGTTTAGTTTTCAGTTTTGAAAAGCTAATCTTTTTCAGACTGCTAGATGTAATAAGGCATGAGCCAGTTCTGTATTATGTTTATGCGTACCAAATCCAAGCAAATAATTAATTGCATATGTAAGATCTTAGTTGTGTGATTACATCCTTCAATTTCTTCATATACTATGCTGAAAGATGGCTCTCACAGCCGTATCAGGTTGAAGTGAATATATAAAACAGTGAGTTCATTATTCTCTAGAAAGAATTTTTATCAGTTTGATTTATAAGACTTAATTGGAACTAAACTTAATTATCAAGTACCGGTGAGAGGTGATTCATGCTCTATAATTATTCTTTTGTTCTCAGTTTATTACTAGAAAAACTTATTTTTAGAAGAAGACTTATTATTCACTATCTTTTGGTAATCTAGGTCTGTAAGTATGACATTTTCCAACAAAGTCCCATTTTAAGGAGAGAAAAGGCTATACACATGTAGTGGAAACCAGTAAAATTATCTTAAACTTTTCACATCATTCCTTCTTTAAGTCATGTAATGAATGTTTTTCTAGAACATCCACATAGTCCTTAATGAACATTTCCAAAAGGGATCACATACTTTGGTATAATATTTTAGCTAACTGAAAACACCATATTCAGTGGTATTTAGGCTTTTTCTTTGAAATTATGCATGCAACCTGGAGTGACCTTCAGTAAATCTCAGTGCGGGCCTGGCTGCACTTTCACAGCATGACAGGTGTGTTAGGAACTGAGGTACAAAAGCATCAGAGACCTAATGTATTTGTAGTAGAATTTTATGGATTTAGCACATATTTTGGCAGCAAAATGCTTTTTTTCTGAATAAGAGAAAAGTATTAACGAGATTTCCTCATTTTTGCACCTATAGAGGACATTGCAAATTGATGAGCTAAAGGTGTGGTGGGATCAATTTAAGCAGCAGTTAAGTTTTCCAAAACATGATGTTTTTAAGTCCTGACTTGGAGCTGATGCTGTATTGAAGTACCACTTCCCATTTAGTGTGATATTTGTACACAGGCTATTGATCAGTCCCTGTGGATTGCCTTGTGAGTACGTTTGGATATCTAATATTTGTCATTCCTTTTTTTTGTTTGGTTTGGGTTTTTTGTGGTATTTTTTGTGTTTGTTTTTTTTTTTTGTTTCTTTGGTTTGGTTTTGTTTTGTTTTGTTTTCCAATCAGGCCAAATAAGTAACACAGAATCAGAATTGAGGAAACTTGCAGAAGAAAATCCAGACCTTCAAGATGCCTATATTGCGAAACAGAAGCGCCTTAAAGTAAGGAGGCTCTTTGTATTCCCGCACTTTATTATGAGCTTGTTAGTGTTAGATTTTTTTGTCACAATGTAAACATTTGTTTCACCTGTCATTACCAGTAGTGTCATGCAGTGGTTTAACCCTTCAAGGCATGAAGCAGTCTGCCCCCCAGATCAGCTACACACTTCAAGTGTGTGCTGAAGTACTGGACTGGTCCTACTGACTTCAAAGGTAAGTACACATCAGTGCTGATGTTGGGCTGTTGAGCACCCTGCAGGGTGAGGCAAACCTTGATATGTAGCATTTCTAATGTTTTTCTTCTGTTATCTGAATTGTCACCACTATCCAAATGGTATCCAGCTGACTGTGTGGAGAAAATAATCGCATTTTATGAATAAACACTGTAGTATCTTAAGTAAAAGATTCTCTAATAAAATACAACCTCTGTATGATGATTAAAACACTAACTTGTGTATCTATTTAGTCTAAGCTGCTGGATCATGATAATATAAAATATCTAAAGAAAATTCTGGATGAACTGGAAAAAGTTTTGGATCAGGTCGAGACTGAATTGCAGCGTCGAAATGAGGAAACACCAGGTAAACTATTTTTATTGCTAAATCCTGTTGATGCTTGTTTTCAGGAGACTGAGTGAACTTGTGAGCACCATTATAGAACTGCTTTTAATGTGTGTGATTTGTTACTTTTAGTATATACTGATCTAACATCACAAAAGGGATCAATACTGTTTTAAATACTAGCTTACTTTACTGTTGCTGTCAGTGAGTTCTCACTCTCTTGTGAGAGTGCTTGATCACATTCTTAGCAGAGTATAATTAGCTGCACAATTTTTCAATATTTTATCAACAAAATCAGAAAAACTTAAACTAGAGAATGTTGATGTTGTAATTGTAGGCCTCAGTATCACTATAATGATCCACAACCTTAATGTTTAACGTAGATTTATTACAATCTTGTGTAAATACTCTGCTGATATTTGTGGACATGCAGAATGAGCAATCTGGATAATTGCTTTAATTGTTAGGCAAGCCCCTTCCCTTACCCTCTTGGAAAGCAGTCCTGTTTACCTGCCATCCACCCAAATGAAAGTCAAGTTTTCACAGAATCACAGAATCATCAAGGTTGAGAGAGACCTTCAAGATCATCTAGTCCAACTGTGAATGTAGCGCTGCCATAATCACTCCTAAACCATATCCTCAAGTGCCACATCCTGACGCCACATGAACACTTCCACAGACAATTACTCCACCACTGTCCTGGGCAACTTATTCCAATGCCTGACCACTCCCTCAGTGAAAAAACATTTCTAATATCTAATCTGAACCTCGTGTGGTGCAACTTAAGGCCATTTCCTCTCCTCCTTTTACTTGAGACGTGGCAGAAGAGACTGACCTCCAACTAACTCCTTTCAGTCTCCTGCAGACTAAACAACCACAGCTCCCTCAGTTGCTCCTCATAAGAATTGTGCTCCGGAGCCTTCACCAGCTTCATTGCCCTTCTCTGGACTTGCTCTAGCACCTCAATGTCGTTCTTGTAGTGAGAGGCCCAGAACTGAACACAGTACTCAAGATGCAGCCTCACAAGTGCCAAGTGCAGCAGGACGATGGCTTCACTAGTCCTGTTCTGGATACAGGCCAAGATACAGGTGGCCTTCTTGGCCACCTAGGCAAGCTGCTGGCTCATGGTCAGCCAGGAACCCCAAGGCCATTTCTGCTGAGCAGATCTCATGCCACTCTGCCCCAAGCCTGGAGCATTGCATGAAGTTGTTGTGACCCAAGTGCAGGACCCAGTACTTGGACTTGTTGAATATCATGCAGTTGTCCTCAGCCCATCAATTCAACTTGTCCTGATCCCTCTGTAGAGCCTTCCTACCCTCCAGCAGATCAACACTGCTGCCTAACTTGGTGTCATCTGCAAATTGACTCAAGGTGCACTGGATCCCCTCATCCAGGTCATTGATGAAGATGTTAAACAGGACCAGCCCCAATACTGAGCCCTGGAGAACACCACTTGTGAGCAGATGCTATCTGGATATAACTCCATTCACCTCCATTCTCTGAACCTGGAGATCCAGCCAGTTTTCACTCAATGAAGAGTGCACCCATCCAAGCCATGAGCAGACAGTTTCTCCAGGAGAATACTGTGGGAGTGTCAAAGGCTTTACTGACTTCTAGGTAGACTACAACCACAGCCTTTTCCTCATCCACTGTGTGGGTCACATTGTCATAGAAGGAGATCAGGTTAGTCAAACCTTACAAAAGGACCTGCCTTTTGTAAACCCATGCTGGCTGGGCCTGTTCCCTTGGTTGTCCTGCAAATGCCATGTAATGGCACTCAGGATGATCTGCTCCATGACCTTCCCTAGTACCAAGGACAGGATGATAGGTCTGTAGTTTCCTGGGTCCTCCTTCTGACCCTTCTTGTAGATGAAGAGTCACTAATTTCCAGTCAACTGGGACTTCTCTGGTTAACCAGAACTGCTGGTAAAAGATTGAAAGTGGTTTGACAAGCTTTTGCCAGCTCCCTTCTTACTCTTGGGCACATCCCATCTGGGCCCATAGACTCATGGGTGTCTAACTGGCATAACAGGTCACTAACCATTTGCTCCTGGATTTAGGGGCTTCACTTAGCTCCCCGTCACTAACTTCCAGTTCTGGGAACAACTTGTTTTGTATTGAAGGCTGAGGCAAAGAAGGCATTAAGTACCTCAGCCTTTTCCTCATCCCCCGACACTGTTTTCCCCTGCATTGAGCAAAGGATGGAGACTCTCCTTAGCCCTCCTTTTGCTGCCGATGTATTTACAGAAACTGCTTTTGTTGTCTTTAACTGCAGCATCCAAATAAAGTTCTAGTTTGGCTTTCCTTATAATTTTCTTGTGCATAACCTCACAACATCCTTGTAGTTACCTCCCTCCTTGCAGAGGTGATGCATGATCTTTGTTACCCTGAGTTCCAGCCTAAGTTCCTTGTTTAACTAAGCCAGTCTTTTTCCCTGCCAGCATAGGGGGACAGCCTGTTCCTGTACCCTTAAGATTTCCTCCTTAAAGCATGTCCATCCTTCCTGGGCTGCTTTGCCCTTCAGGACTGACTTGCAAAGGACTCTGTCAGTTAATCTCCTAAATAGGCCAAAGTCTTCCTGCCAGAAGTCCAAGATGGCAGTTCTGCTGGCACCTCTCCTTACTTCACTCAAAACTGAAAACTCTTGTCATTTTGTGGTCACCATGCCCAAGGCAGCCACTGACCACATCACCCATGAGTCCTTCTCTGTTCACAAACAACAGGTCTAGCAGGGCACCACCCCTGGAAGGCTCACCTACCAGTTGAGAGCAAGTTCTCTTCCACACACCCCGAGCACCTCCTGGACTGCCTTCTCTCTGCTGTGTTGTATTTCCAGCAGACATCTGGCAAGCTGAAGTCCCCTATGTGTACAGGGGTTGGAAATTGAGAGACTTCTGCCAGCCTCCTGCAGAATGCCTCTTCTGCCATTTCATCATGGCTAGTAGGTCTGTAACATATTCCTACCAGGACTTCTGCCCTGATGACCTTCCCCTGGATCTTTGCCCACAGGCATCATCCTTGTCATCATCCTAAATTCTATTTGATTGGGATTAGTCTTCTGCTTATTCAGAGCCTGGTTCAACTCCCAGTGGTACTAATAGGAGTCCTTCCTCTGACTTCACTGGGAACTGCATGAAGCATCAGTCAATATCAACTACATCTGCTCAAATCAATAACTTTTTGCATTTAGTCCTGTAAAGAGCTGTTGTAATAATTACCGGTTACTATCACAACCATAGGTTTGAACCAGTGATTGAAAATCTAGGTTAAATTTTCTACTGACTCAACAGTGGAAGAGTCATAGAAAATATTTTTACTCATAAAGGATTTTGTTCAGCAAACTACATCTGTCACCATTGCCAACAGCCCCTTGCTTTCTCTGCTAAGTAGCCTTTCCAAGGACTCAACTGCTACAATTTTGATGACCTTATGAAAACTGCCAGGATCACAGGATTTTGTAAAACATGGGGCTGTTGCCTGCCTCTTGGAATTTTGTCTGAGGTATTCCCACTTTTGAGCTTTGTGATCAGTGCTTCTCCAGGTCCTGGTCAAACTTGTAGCTTCTGCTTCTCTTGCTACTACTCGAGTCTCTCATTGAATTACTGCTGCTACCACTGCAGATATCTTTCATGAAGGATAGCTTCTTTGGTCTTCCTTTCTATCTTCTTACTTACTTAATGCACTAGATGAATCCCCAGGTATGCTTTCATCAACCTAGGATAGCCTTGTTCTCTAGAGAGGCCTTTCTTCCAGACCTGTTTGACTGGTCAAAATGGACTGGTACCAGCCATGTGCCAAACTGTTGCTTTCCTCTGGTGGCAAATGTGTTGGAAAGGAGATTGCTAAATTTTTCTGTTTCCAGAGAGGTGCTGCTGAATGTTTGTGCCAGCATTTTTGCATGCCTGTTCTGTGGGAAGAACTGCAAAAGGATACAAATGAGAAGGGAACAGCATAGTCCTATTTGAGAACTAGGCTAGAGCAGAATACTCATGCTGACAGCTATGGTAACTATTAGTTTTCATATCCTGGGTTTCAAAAGCTCTCAGTGTAGTCAATACAGGTCAACCCTTTCATGTGGTGGTGGTGGTGGTGGTTCAGATCACTGACACTACTCTGAGCCATCCCAGGAAGATTCATCTCTTTCCTTCAACTGTAGAGGGAACCTGGGGTCTCTATCTGTGCTCATGACTAGTGGTGGGCAGTGTGAATATCTGTCACTTCTTAAACATCTCATCATAAAAACCCCATGGTCACAAAAGAAGGAGAGGTAGACAAGTTCTGTCTTCTTACTGAACTGGTGTGTTTGGTACAGATCAGTTGTCTGATCTGTTTGGTTTTGACTTGAAAGCCTACAGCAATTTAGCTGGACTTAAGTTCTTGAGTGAATGCCATAGAGCTGAGTGACATAGGCAAGATGATAAATTCTTCAGACAAGTGGTAGCTTTTCACTAAAGTTTAAACTGCTTTCCTCCTTTCCAGTCCTGTTTAATTTAATCCAGATTTGAGAAATGTAGTTGAGGAAAATAACTGTTTACTGTGAGCTTTAATTTATGAACCTGGAATGTCACTCTTTTTTTCCTTAACAAATGTAGTCCCGGCTGCTGAGCCTAAGACTACAATATTGTGCATAGAATGGACAGGGATTACTAAAATGTTCATTGATTAAAGCCATATCTTAGCTGAAGTGTTGGTGGTGTTTATTAGACGGAATTTGAAATAGCACTAAACTAAATATTAGTGCATGGAAGCTTCCATGTGTGCTTGTATTCCATTAGCTCTTAATTCTTTATGTTTTATCTCTGCTTAGAAGATGGAAATCAGCCTTGGCTCTGTGGTGATTTCTTCAGTCTGGCAGATGTATCACTTGCCGTCACGTTACATCGCCTGAAGTTTCTGGGATTAGCAAGAAGAAACTGGGGAAATGGAAAGCGGCCCAACTTGGAAGCCTATTATGAGCGTGTTGTGAAGAGAAAAGCGTTTTACAAAGTTTTGGGACACGTCAACAATATATTAATCTCAGCTGTTCTGCCAACGGCATTCCGTGTGGCCAAGAAAAGGGCTCCGAGGGTTCTTGGCACCACCCTGCTGGTCAGCCTCCTGGCGGGAATGGGTTATCTTGCTTTCCTGTGTCTTCGGAAGAGGTTTGCCAACGTGATGTTACCGATTAGAACCAGGCAAAATTATTTTTAGACCTGTCTGTCCCTGGTGGTGAGTGGAAGGCATCTCTCCACCCCAGGAAACTATCCCCAATAAAATATAAACATAGATGAAAGATTATGTCTGTGAATTAGAACATTTTCACACACTAATCATCTCCTACAGGTGTATAATTGGGTTGGTAATGCTGAGATATTTTTCAAAAATGTATGTTGAGGGGGCAACAAAGGAAAGAAGAGACTTTCTTTTCAGCCAAGGACCTATAACTGTGACAGTGCTTTGTTGAAGTGGTTGTCGTCTCCTTTACCCAGTAGCTGACCTAATTATAATGCTTTAATTTAATAGATATGCAGCAATGTGATAGCTTTTCACTGTAGGTGAAATGCGTTATTGTGCAGAAACCAGCATTGTTAAAATACTGAAAATAACTCTTTAAATGCTCAGAGTAGAATTTAAGTGGACCATCGGCTCTGTGCCTGTTGTGTACAGGGGCTAGTTTCTCTGTACTGATTAATATCTATTGATTTGCCATTGGACCTTTAGGATGTGTTCAAAAGTGAAGCCACTTTTGTCACTGTATGTTCATACAGCAGTTCAAGAAAAGACTTAAGACAGGTAAGAACATCAGTGAGTTGTGGGCCACATGAGTGAAATTCTCCAGGGGCATCACTGGGCAACAGGTACTGGACTTTTGCTGAAATACAAGTGGGAGTGAAAAACCTGATGCTTGTCTTTCAAAAGCCTTTTGGGCTTAGCTGCAAACTGTGGCAGAATCAAATCAAACTATCTTGGTGCACGCTTTCTGCTTTCATTGGGGTGGCTTGATATAATTGCCTCCGTATGAGTGTTCTTTTTTCACTCTGAGCACTGGGTATTTTTTGCACACTTCTTGTCTACATTAACATTTGCATGTGCCTCTATGAAATGTTTGCCCCCAACGTGCCACAGCCGGCTAGAAAATGTATGCACAACAATGCATTTTGTAAAAGTAATTTGAAATAGTTCACTATCAGTCTAGTTAGGTAGCCTAGATTGAAGGTGAAGCTGTAATTTAGCAATCTGTTTACTTATGGAGAGGTGTCATGTTGGTGGTAAATGAAAAATATAGGTCAGTTTGAAGACAGATGATTTTTACTGCAGATTTTTTTGTAAAACTGCACTCTTGTAGCATGTAGGAAAGGTGTAGAAAAACATTTTGATTACTTCCCACTGCTCAGCAGATGCTGTGAATTTTATTAGTTTTGAACTGAGCTCCTGTTTCAATGAGAAATTTACATTTACCTGAAAATAGACTTTGAACCATGACAAAGAAAGCAGTTGGGAAGGGCTGAAAATTTTCATGACAATTTAGTAGGATTTTTGTGTTCTGGATGAATGTCTGAAAGCTTTAGAATTTTGTTTACAAGTTGTATATAGCTGCAACAAACAAAGCATAGCTTTTGGTGTTTGCCTATCATCAACCAGTGCTAACAGGCCTAAGTACATTTTAGATCCAGTGCTGGTGGCTCTTGTCTCTCTGCACAATTGCTTTTAATTGTCGGGAAGATCCTCTGAAGTTTACTGGAGAGAACTGAGGCAATTTCTGTCTGGACAGTCTCACCATTAAACACGTATCAATACGGATAAAATAGTTGAATACTTCTGCTTATTATTTAATATTGTTCTAGTTTGTCTAGAAAAAGTAGACCTGAATCTCATTACTCCCTTTCAGTAAGAAGTAACATCTTACCTAGGAAAAAATGTGCATTTTTATTTGTCAAAAAGGTAGTTTTATATAATTTTATTTCACAACCCAGTTGTTCTCGAGAACTTGTTGAATTAAATTTGGTCTATTTAGAAAAGCTTTATTATCTATAGAGAGAGTTTAATCCAACAATACTATTAATGTGCTGGCACTTTTAACTGAGTTTGTTGTTTGCATATTGCAGTTCATCTGCTTTACTTGTAACCATCAAATTCCACTAAATTAATAAACACAGCGTAAGACCTGTAACTTAATGCTTCCCTGACATGTGTCAGGCCACCTATAAAATGTAATTTGATCAAGTCACAGTAAAATTAAGTATATATGACTTAGCTTTCTTTAGAATTAATTTATATTTTATTTTTTCCTTTTCCTCTTTTTTTTCTAATGTGTTAATTGCAGATAAGAACACTTATATTGCTGGCTTAGTTCACACTAGCAGACCTGTGCGCTGTGATACAGGCTAATTACTGAGGAAGCCGTTTTACTTCTCCCCAAACCTCAGTGATTTCTGCACTTCGGCTCGTGCTTGTTTCCTGCCGGGAGGTGCAGGTGCTGTTGGAAGGAGTGAAGTGACCACCAGATGTCAGTGGTTCTCCAGGGCTCTGCTCCGGCGCCTCTGAGGCAGGAAAGCACTAGTTTTCACAAACAAAAAGTTTGTGATCTCAGCTTAAGAGGGATGTGAGCACCCCATCAGACTAGCAGTCTCTCAAGAGCTCTTGAAAGAACTGCTCTGGTCTACCACAGGTTGGTTCTCTGATACCTGTCACTTATGCTTGTGTAGCTTCTACTCTGGGTAAATAAGAGGCTAAAGTTGAAATAATATTTCACCTGAAAATGAATGTTACTGAACAACAATTAAACGTGTCATCTGCAGGAATGAATGAGTAAAACTTTCACAGCAGAAAAGTTGGGATTCCTGGTTTGATTCATGTCTGTTAGTTCAAATGTTTCATATGCCACTTATTTTCACTGCCCTGAAGTACTCCGTACAACACTGGTTTCTGTACAGGTGGCAGCAAAAGGCTTATCCATGATTAAATTCCTCAAAATAGGATGAGATTTAGAAGCACATATGCTGTATTTGGCTCTTTGTGCAGGATAGCTTTTGTGCTTGTAAAGTTTCTTTTCAGGCTGGCTTATTTTGTTTGCTCTGGTAGCTCTGTATACTCTTTCAGTTGGATACACAAGCAGTCTTCTGGTTTTCATTTCCTATTTGCTCTCATATCATGCGTCAGGTATATTTCATATCTTTATGTGGGACTTGCACAATAAACATAGATTCTAAGGCCACTTTCTAGACTGGCTTATGTCTTCTGTGTCAGTAAAACAAAGCACATTCAAGGATCACACAGTACTGCTGTGAGGAGTCTGATGCTATTCAAGGAGAGAAGCCTCTGAACACCTTTTAAACCAGCTTAATTGTTTACATGCAGCTTGCCTTGCATGTATATGGAAACAGCAGTTGAAATGATGTTTTCTTTGTTTATCTGAGCTGTATATGCATGAGGTTCAACAGAAGCCATTAATAAAGTAAAAAAATAAAAATATAAAAGTAATTAAGGAGGGCAAGCAGTTTTGTGCTCTTAATTGATCCATAAAAAAAAAAAAAAACAATGCCAGTTCCCTTCTGATTGTGTCCCTTACTCATTGTTGAGCTGCAGCAGCTGAAGGTCCTTTCTATAAGGTGCATGAGAAGCACATAATCTGTGTTCACACTGACATTATCCATGATGAGACCAGATGGTGTAACCCAACTAGTGTTTGTGTGGCCATAAACTAAAAAAAAAAGCTTTCTTTTTTTTTTCCTTGCAATGTAGCAGTCTGCATTGGACTCAATTCTTGTTAAGCAGAGGAATAAACAACAGTACTTGAGGCTTGCATGCATTTCCTCTCAGTATTTTGAAAGTCTAGAAAGCTGCTAGAATCAGGTAGACAGCTGATAGGGCTTGAGTTTGACGAGATTATGACACCTGGACCAATTTAGAAGTAGCCTTGATCAGAAGTGTGCACAGAGCTGTTACTGTGAAAAGCTTGTGTCTAAACACACAAGAAGAGCAAGAGTGAGTGGGAAGGTAAATACGGCAAGTATAAATTCCTTGTCTAGATTTGCAAAGCCGTACATCCACTTTTACGTGTCATTTTTAAAGGCATTTTTTACTTAAGTCTTAATTTTATGGGAGCAAGGAGCTACTAAGGTTTAGAGACCAGATTGTCGTGCCCTAAGTTGTGAGGAACAGAGATAGCAGTAGATGGAAAGTAGGTGAAAAGTTGTGGGTCTAGCTAGCTGGAGCACACTGTGCTCTGCAATAATGTGTATGACAGATTTGCTGAGGCCTGCTTATTAACTTTATCTCTCCCTTTAGCTGATGTTAGACAAAGAGGTGTAAGGTTGTGCTTAGGCAATTTATAAGATGTGCTGAGGAAGTCAAAAGCATGAAGAAAAATCCCAAACAAAATATATTGGGTTTTGTTCCCTCCTTTCTTTATAAAGAAATTTTTAGTTTTGGTGCAGTACCAAGTCATAAAGTCAGGCACTCAAAACTCAGGAAATTCCAGAAGCCAGAGTTCTTACAATACTGTTAACTCACTCTACTGCTAACTCACTCATGTGGCACTTCAATAGCCTTTTTATTTCTGTTTTTCTTTCTAAATTACAATCATGGTGCTTTATTTAATGTGAAGTTAAAAATGTTGCACCATAAAATAGTTAAGCTGTAGAGGAGGCCGCTGGTTGTTTCCCCTGCTGGCTGAGGCATTCACCTTACAGAAATTGAAGTCCTTCTCCCCCACTTTGTATTGAAATAGGTAAAACTCAGAAGTGGAGACAAAAACTCCTCCCTTGTAAATATATGCCCTATGCAGTAGGTTGCAGAGTCAGGTTTCCTTTTTCTCAGCACGAAACATTTCTGTCTCTGCAGAAATCAGAGGCCATTTTTTTGACAAAAAGTAGTGTGAACATGTGGAAGGCCGAGACTGCCAGTCATTCAGAAACTTGATGGAGACCAGGGCCTGCCACACAGTTTCCTCTACTAGCTATGTTAAAAGCCAGCAGTTAGTAAATGCTGAGCTCTTGGTAAGAATGTCTTTGGGTACATAACACAGGTTTGGTGAAAGGGAAGGAATTCTGTATAAATAAATCATAGAAGAAACTGTCCAGAGAAGCTTCATCACTATTTCTTCTGGTCTAGCTCTCTGTGGCTTTTCTGTGGATGGAGAGAGGCTTTTGGGTTGCTATTTCACAGGACATATTCGTTATATCTCACTTCAACTATTTAACTGAAATCAATGGAGGGAAGAATATCTGTCTTTGTTAAATACATGATGAAGCCAGCTTCCTAATACAGATATTTAAGTTGGACCACTGTTCAGAAAGGTATTGTGAAAGCATGTGTTTTGAACTGTGTTACTCTACTCAAACACCTTGTCACAAGCGTAGACACCAAACGAGAAAAATTCAAACTAGAGGTCTGGATTGCACCCCAGAGCCAGAGGCAGTAAAAATAGAAAGACCTATTGTTTGAATTTTTAGGTCTTTGAATAGAAAGAGTTCCAGAGACAAAGATCTCACAGGGAGTCTGTACCAGACGCTTTTTCTCCAAATCTTGCGCCTTAAGAATTTTGCACACTTCCATTGTGCTGAATTACAGACAGCTCTAAAACACAGAGGTAGAATCCAATAGAAGTTACGGAGGAAACAAAATTGGCCAATGTTGCAGTAATGGAGGTATCCAGATTTCAGTTTCTAATAGAGAGCCAGATTCAGATCTGGTATGAGTCATTGTTACAGAAAATGTAGTTGTGCACCTACTTATGTTGGATCTGAATTTGATTTTAAAGTCATTATGCCATGAATCACATTTTACGACTTTGCCTTGACAAGTTTTGTTTTGATCAACCTATTTGTTACAGAGACAATGAAAGCTGCACAATACCTTTCTGAAAAAAAGGATATATGCAGAACT
Source organism: Pseudopipra pipra (assembly GCF_036250125.1). Classification (NCBI taxonomy): domain Eukaryota; kingdom Metazoa; phylum Chordata; class Aves; order Passeriformes; family Pipridae; genus Pseudopipra; species Pseudopipra pipra. Next base: position 31,942,448 of record NC_087549.1, on the reverse strand, counting down.
TGAACTTTTAAAAACTGTTAAGGCTTTTAATATGGGCAGCACATACTGAATCAAAAATTATGGAATATGGAGTTATTTTTGGAATAAAGAATTCTTTTAAAATAAGTCCAAGAATGTATGTTTAGGACTTATCCCAGAACAGCATCATAAATTTTTTATTTCTTGGATTTGAAAGAGAACCAAAAAGCTATAGCTGACTTCATTTTTCTGTTGTTAACAGCAAACTGTAACTGCAATACAAGGAAGCTCCAGCAGAGAAAAAGATAACAGATTTCTCTTTTATGTATATATTTTATTAACAGAAAATAACTGTGCTTAGTTAATTTTCTTAGGTAAATCATACTGGATAAGAGTTCTGTCCTTTCTTGTGTGTTATAAGAATTATCAGGGTCTTTTTTCTGCAAAGGAAAAGATGAAAATATTTCCAAAGTGGCTGGCAGAACAGCAGCACTGGCAACATCAGCTGAGACTGCAGTTCCCCATCCATAGCAACCCATGGAAGTGGAAGTCCAGCAGCAACTGAAAGTAGTTCATTGCAATCCAACAACCTTCTATGAGAAAGAAGGAGAAGGAAACCAAGTTTTGAACCCAGCACAAGTGGCTGTGCTTAAAGCCAGAAATCCCTCAAACTGGTTGCACAGATGAATGCCTAATATGTCTTTAGCATCTCTGTCTAATGAAATGGAATGAGAGAATACCTTGGTGTTTACATAGGCTTCTGATACTAATCTGTATCAGTTGGCAGTGCAGGGGTAATGTACTGGAGAAAGCTTACATATTGAATTCTGGAATCAGGAAAAGGTTTGTATCTTGTGCTTATATTTGTGTAGAAAATGGATTAAAAATATATTTATGAAGAAAAGCATGCTCATATCTTGGTCTCAGCAAGAATTAGTTCTGAAATGCAGTCTTTAGCCTCACACATCACACTGGCACGCTTCAGCACCATTGTGTCATTGGAGAGAAAAGTGATAGGGTAGATAGTGGTGGAGACTCAGAAGGAGGACTTGAAATGGTAAGTTACATTTACAGGCTGATAACCCTAAGGTTTAGGCTTTGTTTGGTTTTGTTAGTTTGTTGGCTTTTTAATAATAAATAAATCTACACCTGATAGAGTGCTACACTGCAAGGTGTGCATTACTGTCATGAGGGAGATGCAATCACAAGATGTCTGTTGATGAATGAGTAGAGAGTTTACTTACTGTGAGTGAAGGTTTATCTGAACACCTCTGTTAGGGTTGCAGTATGCAAAGAAACAAGCTTTATTATTACATGGTTCATTGAATCATTCAATAATGATTCTGTTTAATGTACTTCAATCACAGCTTAAAATGCTAATTCAAGATAGCAGTGATTTCCCTGTTTACTTCTATTAATTTATTATGTATTAACAAATTTTCTGCTTTTGCATGTATTATAATTAATCTCACTACACAACCTTGCCTCAAAAGTACTTTTGTTCTGCCACACTGCAGTCCTTCATCTTGTGTTTGTTTGTACAGGACTGGTTCTAATCTGGGTTGTTTGCCGTATAACCTGCAGTTCCCCAGGCTCCTGCTGGCTGTGGGCACTTTGTGTAGTGTTGCATCTTAGAATCATAGAATCATTTAGGTTGGAAAAAACCTTTAAGATCATTGAGTCCAACTGTTAACCCAGCACTGCCAATTCTGTCACTAAACCAGGTCCCTAAGTGTCACATCTACATGTCTTGTAAAAACCTAAAGGGATGGTGACTCAACCACTTCCCTAGGCAGCCTGTTCCAGTGTTCCAGTGCTTGACCACCCTTTCCATGAAGAAATTTTTCCTAATATCCAATTAAGCCCTCTCTGGTGGAACTTGAGGCCATTTCCTCTCATCCTATTGTTGTTACCTGGGAGAAGAGACCAACCCCCACCTTGCTTTGCTATGACCCCCTTTCAGGCAGTTGTAGAGAGCAATAAGGTCCCCCCTGAACCTCCAGGCTGAACAACCCCAGCTCCCTCAGCCGCTCCTCGTAAGACTTTGCTCCAGACCCTTCATCAGCTTCACTGTTCTTCTCTGGACATGCTCCAGCACCTCAGTGTCCTTCTTGTAGTGAGGGTCCCAGAACTTGACACAGGATTCAAGGTGCAGCCTCAGCAGTGCTGAGTAAAGAGGGACAGTCACTTCCCTAGTCCTGCTGGCCACACGATTTCTGATACAAGCCAGGATGCCACTGGCATTCTTGCCCACCTTGCTTGCTTGTTGAACTTAAAAACCAAGGAATTTATCAAGCTTTATATGCCCTAAGCATGGGTGTTGGTATTAATAGCTTCTTGGTATTAGCTATAATTGCTATGACATACTTTTGGTATTGTCTAGCTTTCCATGAGGAAAATACGTGCGTATTATGAACTTATTTCAACACTTTGTGCTCTAATTCCACCACTTGTAAATATAACTGCATGTTTTGTGTGGTAATCTGCTAAAGATAATGCTAGTTTTCCAAACCTTAAGTGACAGAGATACATTTAATATCAGCAATACTTCATCTGTAGCACAGTTATCTTTTTGAGACTGCCGGTGGGAATTTATCAGTCTACTTTTCAGAACCTCTAAGAACTTACAGCTCCCACCTAATTCAATAGGACTGTGCGCAGTTAGAATGTCTGAATCAGGTCCACAGTTGATGTCCATATTGTTATATGTAATATGGTCTCTGTAGACAGGTAAGGTTTAGAAGCAGGTCCTTTTCAAATGTAAAATTCCTTAAACCGATTGCATATATGGGCATATCTGAGATAGCACAGAATGACAGTGGTCAGACTGGTAGATTGGCTGTTTATCCAGAGGCAGATGTTTCACTTCACAAAAATTTGTATAGAATTTTATTTCTTTTATAGTGCACTAACATTTTCTGTGGTTTATCTTTTGAGACTCATATTCAGACAATCTAAAAATGAGATTGCACCTTTGCCAGGTAATTCATTGGGTACCAACTGAAAATTTCTTATTCACTCAACTCATTTGAATGGTCTAATTAGGTTCAATGAGACTTCTGAAGAAGTATTTTAAAATACATAGCATTTCAGTCATACTACCACTGTTCCAGAAAATCAGCAGGTAGAAAGCTGAACAGAAATGCAAGTGCTTACTTCTATAGTTTGTACATCAGGACTTTTCACTTCTGTACTTGTGAAGAAATATTGAACACAGCATGGATTATAAAAAAAAAAAAAAAGAGCTAGTTAGCTGTTTGGGAACATAAATTGACTCCTTCCTCAGGCTGGAGAAAAGGCCATAAGTACCTACATGTATTATTTAGTATTTTCCTTTGTGCTACATGGGAGACAGCTACATTTCACATGAGTGCAAATGGTGGAATTTTCCTTTCTAGCCCAGACATGCCAAATGTTTACAGGGTTTACATGCCTACAGTTTAATTTTTGCTAATGAAGTGCTTCATCGAAAGGAGTTCAGTACAAGTACATGGTTTATGGTCAGTAGTGTTTGGGTAAGACATTTGCATAATTTTCTCAAGTGGCAATGACTCCATACTGTTTGCCTAAGTAGCTTTAAGAAAACGTTAGATGATTTTCCAAATTGTAGTACCTCTGTTTGAATATGGACCTTGATGGCCATGTGTAAAACAGGGAGCTTTTATATGTGATAAATTATTTTTCCTTTAGTCTTTAGAGTCTGAATGATATGGTGTATATAAAGGAAGAGGAGGTATGATTTCTGAAAATCTCTTTTCCAGACTTGAAACAGAAGGAGCACAACAGAGAATGATGAATGAATAGCCTCTGCTTCATGATTTCAGCTAACACTATCTTCTGATAACTTTTGACATCACTAACAAGAGCAAGAGACATTCTATTCCATGAATTGGGCTTATATACTTAAGCTGTTATTTAATACTTGTATCAATTTGGCCTTATTCAGATGCTTTCTTGTATTTTGGAGATATTAGAGAGCTTTTAATCTGCTTAGAGATATCTTGATACTTTTTTTTTCTTCTTCCTCATTCCAGTAGTTGACATTCTTAGTGGAGACAGTTTAAGACTGTCAGGTTTTTTTCAACTCCTCTTTTTCCTACAGTATTTTGTAGGGAAAATATAACACAGACTATGAAAGTACTGAGATGTGCTTCCTTAAATTCCCATCTTTGTGTTTTCCTTTCCTCTTCTCCTAAGAAACAACCTTCATTATTATTGTTCAGTTTTACTAAACTTTTGAACAAGTCCATTTCAAGGTCGTCCCCAAGTCCTCATTTGAGTGTGGATATCAAAGATATAAGGGTTTGAAGACAGCCTCCTAGTTCATACTCAGAACAGTCCTGGCCCTTTTCACAGGGTAGTTTAAAAACTGCCACCATGGAAAAACCCCATTTCATTCATCATGTAAAACCATGTCTCCTCCTCCTCCAAGAAAACTTTTCTGTTTTTCAAACTTTTCTGTCAGTTTGTGTGAACCTAACCTTATTTCCAAATTTCATAGCTCAGTCATACCCAATTGTCCTTGGGTACCAGTAATGTTACCATTTAAGCAAGTTTTCCTTCTTCCTGGTATATATCCCAATAATGTAACTATATGCAATAATAAGCCTATAAAAATAACAGAACAAAATAGTAGAGTAAAAACTATTAAAATGTTGTATTTTACAGAAGGAGAAAATTTCCACAGGATGCCCTACCCCAATAAATATTTTCCCCAAAGGTGAGATTATAAGCAAATAACAGTACTTGGAACACCTACTTTCAAAGTGTGTTTGCTAACTAAAATTCTGTTACACAGAAGGACACAACAAGTGAAAGCAGTATTCAGTGCAAAGACAGCATTTTCAGTAACACAGTAATAAAGTTAAACGCTTGCTAAAAAAATGTCAACAGAAAACCAAATAAAACCAACCCACAAAACCCTTAAAAACCCTTTTGGAAAAACTGTTCGGTCCAAATGAATTCTGTTAGCAGTGGTAAATAAATAGTGATTTCATGACACTGTTTATTTACTGTCATTGAGATTTTATCTTGGATCAAAATATGTAAACAAATACACAACTCCGACAGTTTTGGAATAAAACACAAGACTGGTATTAAAATTATAATTCCTGTAGATACAGAGTACAATCCAGCCAGAAACTTAAATTAAGGTTGAATCACAAGCCATCTGTACTGCTATAAGCACCCTTGCTGTATGTAGAAACCCAGTCACAAAAGAATACTCCTTGTTCAATTCTGATTTTCATTAGAAAAGAACATTTACTCATTCCACTTGTTTTATATTTTCTAATTATCCCTTGATGTGATAATTCACAAAAGGCATTCTTGACCATGAAGAAAACTGTCATGAATTATTTAAATAAAAATTGTCATTTCAGAGTCTACTTTTGAAAGCTTCCCTCTTGCCAAGAAGATGACATCATGTATGAGTGACACTGTTGGCTTTGGAGTATTGTGCACCAGACATGACAAAATAGTTTTAGTCCTAGTTTAAGAGTAAATTCTAGTACCATTCTAATTACCAAAAGCAATAACAAGTCCCCCCATTAACATTAACATGGCAACCCCTCCCACAGGGCATCAGCTGGGACCACTGCCTAAGCCTGGGCTGCTCAGGAGTCTTGGAGCACAGGCTATGGAGAGTCCCTTCAAAAACAGAGCAGGAGCTGGGTGACTGGGAGAACCACGTCCCTTTGCTTGATCCCTCCATTGAAGAAGTGTCATTTTTCTTTTGCTCTTCAATTCAGCCATTTGACATGTGCTTTCATCTCCTCGGATGGTAAGATTGACGGAGAGATAGACAATAGGTTAGCAAAGGCATACAGTGCTTTTGGAAAACTCCACAAAAGAGTATGGTGTAATAAACACTTGAAGAAAAGTACCAAGATCAGTGTTTACAGAGCCATAGTGCTGTCTACTCTCTTGTATGGTTCCAAATCATGGGTCATCTACCGCCACCACCTGTGTCTCTTAGAACGCTTCCATCAACGCTGCCTCCGTACAATCTTAAACATCCACTGGTCAGATTTTGTGACCAATACGTCTGTTTTTGAGCAAGCAGCAGTCACAAGTATAGAGGCCATGCTGATGAGAACACAGCTGCGATGGGCAGGGCACGTCTCCAGGATGAAGGACCACCGCCTCCCTAAGATCTTGCTTTACGGTGAACTTGCCACTGGCTGCCGCAAGAGAGGAGCCCCGAAGAAGAGATACAAGGACTCCCTGAAACAACATCTCAGCCTTGGCCATATTGATCATCATAACTGGTCTACTCTGGCCTCAAATCGGGAGACCTGGAGACACACCATCTATAACGCTGCTGTCTCCTTTGAGAACGCACGCAGGATCACTTTCGAGGAGAAAAGGCAACGCAGAAAGAATCGTATTTTGCAGAATATGCCATCCAAAGAGTCTTTCTGCTGTGCCTTTTGCAATCGGATATGTCTGTCTCGTATTGGCCTCATAAGTCACCAACGTGCCTGTAACAAATGTGGATAGAGCCTTCCCAAATCTTCATTCGCGAAGCCCAGCCATGAGATGAGATGATGAGATGAGATGCTGGCCATGAATGGCAGGGTGTGGGCAGCAGGAGTCTGTGGGCTCCATGAACTGCCCTGTGCCAGCCACAGATGCTTCTGGGACTGGTATGAGCGCCCTAGTGTGCACCACAATTTTGAGCTGTTAGAGGAGCCCATGGGCCCCTCAGATGTATTTAGGAATCAGAATTGAGTGCTGCTGTGAGAGAGTATACACACACTCCTAAGGGACTGCAGCAGCAGGCCACCACTGAAGAAGGGACACTCCTGAGTGACAGCCATCAGCATAACAGAGCTCTACAGGTGGCCATAGGTGTGTTTCTCTCTGCTGAGTGCCTTTCTTTTTCCACAGCCCTGCAGACACCGTGCATGGTGACTAATGTGTGTAATCCCTGCAGCCAGCGGCACTGCACCTGTGGTGACACACCAGTTGAGGATCACCTTGTCCCAGTCTCCCCTGACCTCGTGCTGTGTGTGCTGACCAGGGAACTAGCCATGGTTGAGTTGCTCGCTTCAGTGGAGAGCACTGTTTGGGCCAGTGGATCAGAAATGCTGCCTTTAGAGCAAGCAAATCAAACCCCAACATGTTGATGCACATGCCTATGAGCTTTGCTCAGGGTTGAGTTTAGTGGAGTGGGTTAAAAAACACAGGTCAGACATTTATTTTCTGTACAGCATTACAGAGTAGGTATAAATACATTTTGCAATATATGACTGTTTTGGAATATCTGTCACTGAATTAGATTGTACTTCAAGGACTTATTCTCATGAAGTATTTTCCACTATGGACACTGTGGAATTTTGTTTTAGAAAAATGTATGATATAGTTAACAAGACAAAGTAAGAAAATAGTCTTTGGGTTGGGATTCCTTTGGATACTGTGCTTTAATGAGTGTGTCAATTTTATTTTCTGTTTGGTTTCTAGAACTGTAATCATACATATAATCCTTCTCTTCAAAAAGAAAAATAATATTTCATTTTAGTGACATATAATTAAATCTCATAACCTGCTATTAAAATCCAACTTATGCCTCTATTTCCATTATGCACTATTTATTACTGCATATGGTGCCATTTTGAGATTTTTACCCCCTGTGATTTTTAACTCTTTCTCCTCAAATTTTTCTACTAGTTTGCACATGACTTGCCTCTCCTCCTGTCCGGTCCTGGGTGCCTGGAAGACACCAGGCACTGGGATACAGAGCTACTCCCTGCCAGCCCAGTGCAATGTTAGTTCTAGTTGGGTTATGCCTGGAGCACTCCCTTCACGGAGGAAGGATGATCTACCTCCTCTTGAGAAGGTTTAAAGATCAAGTACTGAACAGTGTTGCAGCTGCAATGTTTTTACTTATAAAATTAAGAAAATGTGCCTTTTTATCATGTTTCAAAACTGCATTTGACAACAGCAGTTACAGACAACTCCACAATGCAAGGAAAATAAAAACAGAAAACTCCAATCATTACATGAGGAATTATCTCCAGAATTTCAGTTATTTTATTGAACTTGACAGGTAGGGAAGAGGGATTTTGTTGGGAAAAAGTACATGTAAATAAGATGTATTGTTTCTGGTATCAAGTATGGTTACAGCTGCTGCTTGAAAATTCATAAACATTGAAGTGTTTGAATGAAAAACTGCAGGGCAAGTAAATACCAAATCACTAGAAAATATTTTAAAACATCATTATGGCAGCTGAAAAAGAAAAATCTTTGGAGTCATGAATAAAAGGTAGATCAGACACTACTTTTTAAGTGGTAAATCTGTTATAAATCAGTTATTTAACAGGAGATAAAAAGAACTATGAAAGAGATAAGTAAAGGCAAAATGGAAAGACAATCCTACCTTCTGTCTTATTTTACATTTGATTTTACCAATTTATGTAATCTGATGGAAGATTTAACAAGATCTATGAATGATCCAAGTCATCATGTTTAAATGGATTTAAACCAGAGGGAAGAATGCACCATTATAACATGATTTTGACATCAGGATGTCTTATATAGGCCAGAAAGGATTGTTTTAATGTCATATGTAGTGTACTATAATATAAACCATCAATATTCTTACCCCCTTCATCTCTTTGCTCCAAGACACACTTACCTCTCACTGAATAACATGTTTGACTAAAACATTCCTGGCATAAAGTTGCCAGGAAAAAGACAGTCCCTTACTTCCTTTTTTAGCCTATTTTAGTAGTTAATTGACCTTCTTAAAAATGAAGACCTGAATCTATGCATTTGAAGTGTGGTTTAGATTATATTCTTCCACATTTAGATAAGACCAGCTGTGCTTATCATCACTTCAAACACACTCAGCTGACTGAACATTAAACCATGCAGATACTTGTTCTTAAAGACAATGGTTTCCATGTCCAGGTCAAGCTCTAATATCCACAGTGATGGATGAGGAGCTGCAAAAATAGTTAATGAACACACTATGTTGACACGACCGTTGGGATGACTGTTGGGCTATTTGTTTAATTAAACACTGGGCTGTAAGAAAAGCAAACGAAGAAAAAAGTAGTCAGAGATAAGCCATAGCTTGGTAAACATTTAAAGACGGTTACACAACCAAGAGAGAACCAGGGCTTGACCTCCCTCTTAGTTCCTTCTAAGGAAAGAAAGCCCAGAAACTGAAAAAGAGTCTGGACTTAGAAGGTATTTCACTTGATCCACAGAACTGATAAGATGTATTAGGTCACTCTCTTGTCTTGAGCAATGGCCTAAAAAAATGCCTAGGAAAGAAGTTAAGATTAGAGGAATCATACAATGACAATTGCTCTGATAAAAGTCCCATCTGACAATGCTTTGTGGCACAGGGACATCCTGAGGTAGAAATGGTTTCTGTGTGTTTAATCCCCCTGTGTATTTCTTGTCGACGTATTTGTTAGTGTCTTAAACCTATATACACTTCTGATAGTCACTATCCTCTGTCCAGGAGTTTCATAGCTTATACATGATGTGTATAAACTGTCTCTTTGAATCTCCCCCTTGCTGGTTTGATTTGAATGTCCTTCACACTTGCTAGGGAAAAAGGAGTGAAAAAATGTTTCAGCATTTATTGACAGTGACTTCAAATACTGAACATTACTTCAAACAAGTATTTCTGTCCTGCTGAGGGCCTCCAGGCTCTATGCAGGTACTCAGGTAAAAGACAGAGCTCCAGGTTTTGTATCAAGTGAGTCTTACTGATAAGTAGGCCTTAACTGGTATATGAAATAATGTAATGTTGGGTAGAGATACCCATTGAGAGACCCTCAAGAGACAGACGCTTTGACAACCATTCTTCAAGAAGCATTTGGACTGGAGAAAGCTGAAAATGGGTTCTTTCATGAACCCCTATCATGATATCGTCACCTGTAGATTAAAAGAAAAAATCCTCGTTAATAATGGCAATGGAGAAAGAATTCTCACTATTTACTATTTGTTTCTATTACTAAAGTGCAATTTTAAACTCATCTCTGATATTAGTTGAAGCTAGTGGTTTACGGTGTCAGTGACTGATAAAAATAATGGACTGTTTACCTTCTTAGGACATGCCCCCTAAGTCATGGGTAGGCAGGCAGCGGATCTTGGTTAAGTGAATATGACTTTTCAAAACTCAGTGAAGTCCAAACTTCTACTAGGAAAACTGAATTGGTGTTGTCAGTTGAATTCACATTCTTTTAATCTAGTGTCAAGGTATCACCTTACCTTAATCTTTCATCAAAGAGAGAATTTTCTAAGAGCTCTTTTCAAACTATGGAATCATTTAACAGGCTGATTAGTCAGATATTCAGACAGCAGTTACAACTTCTGTTTGCAATATAGATCTGACACCCCATTACACTAGTTTTAGACTAAGTTCTCAAACTCTCTAATACCATCTGCCTCTGCCAGTTGAAGCAATCAAGTCCTATGCTATTTATAAGGAAATGGTTCCTTCTTTGTTTTGTGGGTGATACCTTTAGCCCTTACAAACAAATCCATATAGGTTCTGATTTCCCCTGACAGCCTGAACAAGTCAATGTAACACATAATAATTTCACTGAATTGTATTTCTCCATGAATGAATGTTGACATTATAACTAAACAAATAACTAACAAAAGCCAAGATATACTTTATTATAAAGTGCAACTTCCTCCATGCTTTGGAAAATACACTAGTGTAGCGTGACACTGTTTTATGAGCATGTGTTGCCTTTATCCCATTTTCTGCCAGTGCTTATGAATGGAATGATAGTTGGATTTTCAGTAGAAATTTAAGAATGTATACTCTACTGCAAATTGCTGAGACATATGCTCCCCCTGTATTCTGGCACCAGAAAAAAATAATCACAGTGCTGTAGTAATGATTTCTGCCATGGCATGAGAGAATAACATTATACTTCAAACTCTTCTCCCTTTCTCAGATGGGTGATACGGATATTTTGTTTTCTTTTTCTCATTGACATAACTTATTTAAAGGAAAAGAAAGATATGACTCTTGTTCTTTTGCTATTCTCTGGTGAGTTCATTGGCATTTGATTTGCTTTAGTCAACTTGATAGTAAGTAACTCCAACAGCTGGCAATAAAGTGAGTGCTTATATTTCCTTGGAGATAGTTAATGATAGACTTGACTGCACATGGTGGTAATTGTCACTAATGCTCAGCTCTTGCTGTTAAATTGAAAAATTATTTTACTTTTACTCTCTGTAGCTTTTGTGGGGATATGTGAGTTTCTAAGCAGTATCAAAATATATCAATATATCAAAAGTTTAAGGTGACATGGGAAAAAGCCAGTTTACTGTTGATGTGGGTGACTGCAAATAGTTCTTTAACCTTTTTTCTCCCATTTCCTCCTTCTTCCTTTTCAGTCTGAAGAATCCTTTGTCTTTGATCTCTGATCAACCAAGGAATGAGGCAAACAAATTAAGCTGCAAGTGATGCATTTCTTTTAAGAATGCTTTTTAAGAAATCCTTTTCTTAAGCTGGGCATTGACTGTTTCTGAGTTGAAACCAGTGTGTGATTAAAAGCAAGTATCACGTTAGGAATGAAGTGGCCTTGATAAATGCTGTAAGTTCAGCATTACACATTTAAAGAGAGATATTTTTCCCAAAATTTTTACAGTCTCACTAAATTTCCTTTCAAGCAGTACATACACCATGGACAGTAAATGTTTTCTGTCTCCACTTATTCATGTTTGAGACGGTTTTTCTCTCACAGAGGGTAAAGTTTAAGTAAGCTTAAATGTTCTAAAGTCTGAGATCCTGATCTGAAAGATGCTATGAGAAGCTATGGAATACTTATCTTTGCAGTGCAATCTTTGTTAGCTTAGATCATGTTTTTGAATTGAAGCTATCCTTGATGAAACCAAGTTTTGGGTTAGAAAAACACATAACTTCAGAGCAGAGGGCAGGAACATGTGGTGTTCGAAAGCAGTCAAGTTCTCTGATACTTATCAACAGCTACACTTTCTTGGAGAGAAACAAGATAAATGAAAATTCTGCACTGCCTTCCAGGAAGGGTTCAGCTCTCCAAAGACGAATATAAGTGCAGAAAGAATCACTGATGAGCCAAGGGAAACATCTGTTGTTAGTTAACATCGTAACATAGTTAACAGAGTAATTGCAAGATGACAATAGCACAGCTAAATTATTTCAAACCAGCATTGTAATTAAATTCATTACAGCAAAAGGCTTGCAACTCTATAATCTTGAAATGTATAAGAAAACAGTGGTGAAAAAGAAGGAGTCAATAGATGAGGGATTTTCTCAGTTAATTCCTTAGGTCATTATTGACTCTTTACAGTTTCTACCTACATACTGGAGATATCAGTTTCCTAAAATCTCTCCCTTGGAGGACCAGTATGCTGCTCAGCATTTTTTACACCCAGGCCACTATAATCCTGTCTAAGGTCTCATTTTTTGTTTCATTTAAAACACGTATCTACTGCACAAAAGGCTTACTTTCCCTCTGGGCAAAGTACTCTTCTTTTTATTCTCTATTTTACTGGTGTCCATCTCAGTCTCCCTTTCCATTCTTGATATCTAAGAAAATTCAGTTTTCTGGTATCTGTAATGCAGAAACCCTGGACTAATTGGGATATATCTTTGAAGATTATACCATGAAGCATAAATACCATATTTACATTTATGGTAGGAATGTGTCAAAGAATATTCTGTAAAACTGTTCTAGTTAGAGCTATTGAGTTATAGCCAGATATTCTAAAGGGCTTTTTGGGTATGATGGCATCTTAACTGATATGGTATAAATGACTGAGGCAGACCTTGTTGAAAATTTTCACTTAATTGTCACTAATCCTGCATGGAAATTTAACAGCTTAGTAAAAATCTTAGTGAAAACATCAAACTTATCTGGATGTAAACAGTTATGACCTTGATTTGGGTTCAGAGCTAAAAATTGAAGGAGAACTTAGGCTAGTGTGGTGGAAGACATGAAAAGTATTGCAGACTGGTTTGCCTCATGTGCTCTGGTTAGTCATTAATACTAGCACTTCTCTTCCTAATTCTGCATTTAAATTCCAACTATTTGCAAACAGCTCACTCTATTTCCTTTAAATGTGGTGTTTTTTCCATGCAGTGAAATGACCTGAGGTGTGAATGTAAAGCACGGCATCCTTTCATGCTCAATATGCTCTTCTACACTTTTTTAAATAATATACTACCATGGTAGGTTAAAAGGCATTTGTGTTGAAGAGAACAAACAGATCTGAGCTTCATACGCCTTGTGATTTGGTTTGAAGGTTGAGTAGCTACGCTATGTTGCAGTAAAGATATGTGCTTGATTTTATGCTTCAGCAGAAGGGAGAGGGATGAACAACAGAGATGTAGACAGGAACAGAGAAGTTAAAAGGAAAGGAGAAAATAAACCCGTGATTATCACTATAAAGCTTTCAAGCCTCCACCTCCTCAAACATCATCTTCGTAGCCACTGAGGCTCATTCAGGTTCATTTCCTTAGTTGTGCCATCTTGCCTGGAGAGAGACAAGCCATCTCCTCCCCATCTGTGTGCACAATATATCCCAATTCCCGTGTCCTCATACTCTGCTATGCCTCAGTCAGGTGACCCTGCTGGCTCTCTGTGCCAGTTCCCCTCCTGCTAGTTCATACCCACACAGCTTCCCACTGCATGAGCTTTTCAGCTGGCACATGCTCTCCAAGGAGTCTGGAGGAGATGAAGAGTGAGGGTAGGGAGAAAAACTGGGAGAAAACACCCTAGGGATGGAGGCAACATGGCTGTGGGAACAGCATCACTCAGTGTGCTCTTTCTACTTCCATAATGCTCCCTGGTGATGTCCAGGGTACCTTCTGAATCCCTCCTGAACTTTGAGAGGGAAAAACACAACCAATAAACAGTGAAATAAAACTTTCCTTTGTTTTATTTCTCATTTCAGGGAGTCTAGGCTATTTTTTGGCTTTCGTTATGCTCAGAGAGGGGCACGTCTGATGTAGCCAATGAGCCGATGTGCTGAAGTGGACATGAAGCATGGCAATTTTTGCTGCTGGAAATGGTGGAGTGATTGAAAGGAGAGTTGAAACCATCTATATTAAGAAGATTTATGTTCTAATAAATATTTTCAGAGTTTAAAAAAAGTGTTGTCTTCCTCTACACTAGCTCTTCAGGACTTATTTTGAGGGAAAATTGAACAGTTGTATTTGTCAGTGTTTCTGTCATAAAAAAAAGTCAGACTGCTGAATTGCAAGCACTAGGTCAAAATCACAAGTGCCTTTTATGCAATTAAAGAAGTAAGGCAGCCCATAATACCCAAGTATTGAGAAGTTAGCTAAAAAAAACCTTGGTTTGTTGGGTGTTTTTTTGTTTGTTTGTTTGGTTTTTTTATATTCTTTCCTCTATTCTTTTAGTATAGAGTCTATTCCTCTTTCACAAGATTCAGTATTGAAATATTTTCCTAATGGTTTCACTGGCGCTAGATCTTGGCCTCTCTTGTACCATCCCCTAGTTTAATCATCACAAATTAGAATTTGTAACATATAACTGTTGGGATGACCTGGTGTTTATCCAGCTGCAAATAGGCTGAATCATGGCAGTTACAGACATGCAATTGTATTATTTCTCAATTTTCCCCAAGTGTGATGAAAAGTGCACAGCAGATCACTGATAGGATGGGGAAGGAGCATTAGAAGACTTGATTCTTACCTTTGTCTAAATCTGTTTTCTGTTAGGAGGAAACACCTCTCTCTATTCAAAGCTCAAGGGTATTGACACTAGTTTGGCATCCTTAATCTGAGATGTGGAAGTGGGCATCTCCTTGGGACGTTGCTGTACAAGAACTAGATGCTCTGAATACGTTTTTTTTTTAGCTTATCATATTCTTGCTTTACATACCCATTGAGATTTACTCTGGTTTTCTTGGCATTTGTAATTTTCTTTTCCTATATCCTTTAAGTTCAGTAATCATTATTTGCTGGGGTTTTTGCAACCAACTGAGTGATAATAGTGTCCTAGAGCTTCCAGCACTCAAGATGGATGGAGTTACAGTGGTTTGCATCACCTGAACAGCAGTAACCATTTTGGGGACCACTCCTAGCCCATTGCAAATGCAAACTGAAAAATGCTCTCAAATGGTAATGAAAGATGTTTAAGCGAATACATTTTAACTGCTGCAAGATAGAGTTTGAAAGTTGTTCCTGTCCTGTTCCTGCAGGTCAGCTGAGGCCCTGTATTTTACTGAAACCTGGTAACTGAACCTGATGCTGGAGTCTTATGATAAAGAAAGTGAGTCAGATGAAATAAGAACAGCCCAGCTTTTTCCCCAGCAGACTTTCTTACTTGTCAAAGCAGAGTACCTAATATGATGAGGGGTGAGCTGAGGACATTTCTGACTAGTGCATTTGTTAATCCACACAGTGTTTGCATCAGGATTTCCATTTATTCATCCTTCTCAAAAAAACTTTGAAACTTCTGTTATTTTCTTATCATTTAATGAAAGGCTCTGCAGTACTGCATGTCCCTTTGTGTCCTGCCCTCTGATGAAACTATCATGCTGGCAATGGCAGATTTTCTCAGCAGATCATCAGTAACAGATAGCAGTCTCCCAGGAGGAAATGCAATTTGTGTATACCATCAGGGCAATTACATCAGTCTTTTTGTGGTTCATGTATTTGAATGGTACCAAAGAACATAATTTTAGAGGACAGATGTAAACATGCATTTGAACTCCTCCATAACATGGCTGTTATCCAATTTCTGATAAGCATGCTTGTTGAAGATGATTTCTTATTTCTTTGTGTGTAATGTTAACTTGTTGTGTGATATTTTATAGCAATTGGCTTATTTGTGACAGATTTGAATTTCATTCTTTTATGTGTTGCTATTTGTTAAATCATCCTTTTGTTAGAAGTCTTGTGGGGCAACACAGAATATTAGTTCAGGAAAGAACTAACTAGGTAAAAGACTTTGTTTTGTCTTTATTGACTTTATTAGGCATAGATTTGTGCTGCACTATGGAATGAAATCAATGCTTGAAGTAGTCAGTTTGCTACTTTGATGTACTCTACACAGCTCAGGTAAGAAAATACAGTATCTGTTTGATGTGTATGTAGCTGCATGTAGGTATTTAGATTCAAGTTGCTGCCTGTTCTCTGATACACCTGTGAAATTTTGGATCCTGAATTAGTGCATCAAAGGGAGCATGAATGTGGATGCTAAAAATGTAATGTACAATTTTGTTACCTGAAAAATTAATAAAGTAACTGCATGGAGCTGAAGAGGCTAGAATCTTTTATTTGATGAAGGAAGGAAAACACAAATCCAACCACTCTTTTTCCATCCAATATTACATGAAAGCATGAGGATCCCAGGTAGAGTCCACATTCCTCTTGCTGTAAATGATACAACAATAAGCAATAACACCTTTTTGTTGCCCCTTTACACATCCTTTAAGCATCCCTACATCCTTGGCTGTGGCCCTGAGCATGCAATTCAAGGTTAGCATGGTACTGGTGACACATAAAAAGAATGAAAGTTGGCATTTAATTATTTTGTTGTGCGAGAGCTTGGCTTGCTTAGACAGTGTTTTTAAGAAAGTTAAAAAACAGTATAAATTTTAATGCTTCCCTCCAAATCATTCTGCTGTAAATTGATTTGTCTAATGTCCCTGTATTAAGGTCAAATTTTCAAAATAGGCAATCATTTGCCATCAGTCCTGGCTAACTGGGGAGTTCCCAGGTGACTGGAAGTTAACAAATGCAACACCCATCTACAAGAAGGACTGTAATGAAGAACCAGGGTGCTGTCAGTCTGACCTTAGTGCCCAGGAAGATCATGGAGCAAATTGTCTTGAGTGTCATCACACAGCATGTACAGGACAACAAGGGAATTGGGACCAGCTAGCATGGGTTTATGAAAGGCAGGTCCTGCTTGAACAGCTTGATGTCCTTCTATGACAAGGTGACCCACTTAGTGTGTGAAGGAAAGGCTGTGGATGTCATCTACCTGTACTTCAGTAAAGCATTTGTCACCATCTCCTGGAGAAACTGGCTGCTCATGGCATGGATGGGTGCACCGTTTGCTGGGCAAAAAACTAGCTGGATGGTTGGGCCCAGAGAGTGGTGGTGAATAGTTATATTCTGTAGCATTTTGGTGGGAATGTGGATCTGCTGGAGGGTAGGATGAAGGGGCTCAGATCAATTCTGTGAGATTCAATAAGGCCAAGTTCCAGATCTTGCACTTGGGTCACAACAACATCATGCAGGGGTTGGGGCAGAGTGGCTGGAAAGCTGCCTGGAGGAAAAGGACCTGGGAGTGCTGGCTGACAGCCAGCTAATCATAAGCCAGCAGTGTGCCCAGGTGGCCAAGAATGCCAGTGACATCTTGGCTTGTATCAGGAATAGTGGTCAGCAGGGCTAGGGAAGTGATTGTCCTGCTGTACTCGGCACTGGTGAGGCCACACCTTGAATCCTCTGTCCAGTTTGGGGCCCATTACTACAAAAAAGACATTATGATGCTGGAGGGAGTCCAGAGACGGGCAATGAAGATGATGAAGGATCTGGAACATAAGTCCTATGAGGAACAACTGAGGGACCTGGAATTGTTTATCCTAGAGAAAAAAGGCTTATTGCTCTCTACAATTACCTGAAAGGAGGTTGCAGCAAGGAGGTTGCAGCAAGATGGGTATCAGCCTCTAGGAGAAAATGGAGTCAAGTTGTGCCTGGGGAGGTTTAAATTGGATATTATGAAAAATTGCTTCACTGAAAGGGTTGTCAAATATTGGAATGAGTTCTTCAGGGAAGTGAAGGCTGAGCAAGGTTATGACTTAGGTTTACAAGTTGAGTTGCAAATCTAATTAAGTATTGAGATGACTAAGATTTATTTTTATACTAACATCTAATAGATTCATTTTGCTTTATTCTATTTGAAGCTCATCATGTGAAACATAATTGCAGATTGAAGTGAAAGAAACTGTGATTTGTGCCAAAGAGAACAGAAGACCAAGTAATGCTGAAAATCCTGGCCAGGCCAGGATAGACTTGGACACTTGATGGTTGAGTTTAGTTCAGCAAACCCATTATTCAACTTTCATTAACCCACAATGAATACATAGATTTGCAGGGACCACAGCCATTTTTCTATTATTTTATTAAATTGATAGGTTCTGGTGAATGGGAAGTGCCTGGTATTTTTGCTGTTGTATTTGTTGCACTACTTCTGGTGCAATGTAGTTGTACCCAATAGTATCAAGAGCTACTTTGACTCTGACAAATGAATTCTTTTCTTTTGTTTTTGCTCCCAACTTGCATGTGAAGTCTCTTCTGTTCTTCCCTACAACTGTTGACAACTAAAATCAGGAGAGAGTAGTTGGAAGTTCTCAGAGCAATCTGGAAGGAGCAGGAGATGACCCTGGGGGTCAACAGGGGTTTCTAAGCTTCATTGTGTCTCTCCTTCTTTCTATCTTATCAGCATTCCTTTCTTCTCTAATCTAAAAGTCAAAAAGAGAACTGAGAGAAAAGTCTCTGAAGGCAAGTGTGGACTAACACTATACACATGAATGTTTACTGCCATTTGAGATCCACTTAGGTAACAGAGCTTTAAATTTTATTCCTGAAAGAATGGAGACCATTTTTTCTACTCAAGATTAAGCAGGAGTTCAGGTGAACTCCCGAGAGAGCTTCCCTGAAACCTTTTCCTGAAGTGAGACAGACTCGGATTTGTTCAGTTGGAGATTACTGTCAGCTCAGAGTTGGAATGACCTCTCACATTAGAAATTCCATCCTGGACATTCAAGATCTTCCTGATTCTTTCTTTCTTTTCTTAAACAGATAATTTGAAGTTGCTGTGTCTTACCAACACCTTGTTTTATGCAAATGTGTGTTTTATGACTCTCCTTCACAAAAAAAAGAAAAAAAAAGAAGTAATATTTCCTAAGCTTCCTAGATCTAAGTGCATACACAGGTCTGCTTTAATTTCTCCACAGCAGCATGCTGACTTTCCAGGCAATGCTGATGGAGTAGTTCTTCTTCTTGGATGGTTCAAGTTCAAAACTCACTTTAAGTTTTATAATATTACCTGGGGTGTGCAGTAATCATACCAACATACACTGTCTGAAGTGTATTATTCCTTGATTGTTGTATTTTTGCTGTATGCCTGAAGAATCAGCAGATCAGAATTTGTTCCAAATAACTGTAACTCATCTTGAAATGTTTCTTCTTATTATTTTTAATTTTGAAGTTAATGTGTATCAGGGTAAATTTACGCTGATACTTCTGGTCTGTGTTTGGCCCAGCCACATGTAAAAGTTTTGTTCTTTCCCTGCCAAGTTATGAGAAAACAAGCACTGATAAATGGGTACTTCGTCCTTGGAGAGAGAGTTTCTTGTATAAACTGTTTTAATTGGTGTTCTGTGATTGGCTCATCGTCTGTCAAGGATATTTGAAGGAGAGACTGAAGAGGAGATGATGAAGTAACGCCCCCAGACTCAATTAAAAAAAGACCCTTGAAGCATACTGCGCATGTAGAAGGGAAATTCCAAAGTACTCACACATGCGCTGAAGGGATGCACTTGCGTAACCGGGGCGGTGGGACTGAGAACCTCTGGCGAGGCGGTGCTGCCCACACCTGCCTAGATAGACATAATCAGTTCACTGTATAAAAGCAGTTAGCTCTTCTTTGGAAGCTAGCAAGCTTCACATCAAGGACAACGTTGCCTTTTGGCAGGAATGCCTGCCAATTTGTGAACTTACTGACTTTCCAAGGATGCAGCTTCTGCTATTGGTAATTATAGGCATGCTAGGTTGGTAAGTTAACTTTATGGGCAACAGCTGGGTGACTGGGGAGGCTGTGCTGGGGGCTTATTTCTCTCTTCCTTCCTCCCTTTTGGGTTTGTTCATTTTGTTGGCCACCTCTTGGTAGTAAATATCAGTTTTGTTGAGCTTCCAATGGTGTCATGGTTTCAGATTCAGTATGTTCCAAACCTCTCCCTAATACATAATGAAATCCTGGGTCTTACTGTTGACAATATTTTTGTTATGAGAAATATTTATTTTATATTCTTAGCCCTTGCAAGGTCTAATAATCAAATATCGTATGATAGCAGCAACAGTCATTTGGGAGTAAAAATTTCAGCATGGCACTTGGAAAAAAACCCCAAAATTAAATATAGATTAGTAGATTTATTTTTTTGAGCATTTGTAGTATCTGAAGGAACCACAATGATGCTTTCAAACTTAATTGAAGCTCTGAGATAGACATCTGAGAATAGAGAAGTCAGAATTTTTTTTATTATTATTATGCTAGGATTCTAGTGTCTATTGAAATCAATGATTTTATAAATTTAATGTGGATTTAATGAAGAAGAGGATGTTGGAATTCACATTATGTGTTCACAGTTCAAGGTATGCTTATACAGCGCTGTAGATCAGCAGTCATCTCCAAAGACCTAGATGGAGGCTGGACTGAAAGGCTTATCCTACACTTCCTACAGTGAATGACAAATAAAATGAAGCAATGTAGGAGAATGCTATGGTATGCCTGTAGAGGCACAGAGAAGGAAAACCAGTAACAACACCTGGGAGATATTACAAGAAAGGGAAAACAGCTCATTTAGCTTGGAGGTCTGTCTAGTTGTGAATATAATTTTATTTTAAAGATATGATTTCAAATGGAAACTTTGAACTTGGAGAAAGTAGTTGATTTTGTGGTAAGGGCTTGGTTGAAAGTGTTATTCATAAAACTGGCAGAGTGTCATTATCCAATGAGTGGCTGTTACAGAGCAACACACTTTTTACACAGAAGCTCAGATGAGAAGAAAGTGATCAGGCGGAACACATAGCAAAAAGATCAGAGGGAAATTTGAAAGGCAAGTTTCTTTTCTGAGGAAGAGTCTAAAAACCTGGGTAAAGATAAGAGAGGCAGGCATTATTAAAATCTTTTTCAGATACTTGTCTCTGAATGCTGTAGTAGTAAATTTGGAACTGTTGAATTTAGGGGTGAGAACCACTAGAAAGCAGAATGATGAACCGTGAGTTCCTTCTGTATTCTTCTTGTTGACTTTCAGGTGCTTTTCCCTGAAAAATTTCTAACAGAATTGAGAGATGATTGGATGAAAACTGGAAACACTGAGAAATGCCTATCTCCACCCCTCCAGATGTTATTAGAAAAGTTCTGTTTTATATAAAATATTTGAAAAGAATTCAGGATCTGTTAATGCCAGCTTCTGTGTTTAGTGCTGAGCTAAAATTCTATAGGCTAAACGCTATAAATTCTTATGGTTTAGAGGACCAACTGTTAACTTGTGGAAAAAGTTCTCTAGAGGAAGTTCACATCATGAATATCTTTTAGGAGCCTTTACATTGCAGTCTATAGTACTGACCACTGACAGACATAAGCTGTAGCAAAATAGTTCCTTCTGTGAGTTATGTCAGAGTCTCATCTGAAGGCTGTCAAGGCTACTTGTGATAATTCTCTTTGCCTAAAAAATTTGCTAGTTGCTACTTTCCTGCAAAATCATATCACCTGATCCAGTAGTCTCTAAGGACAAACTCGTACAGATATTGCATCTGCAGATGAATTATTTCTTTCATTTTGCTGTAGAGCATCTCCCCATAAGCTCTAACTGTTATAACATTTTTATTTGCAGTACAAATAAGATAAAGTCTTTGTACAAAGAACCTCATAAAACACAGCCAAAAAAAAAAAAAAAGGAAATAATCCTGATTCTGTAGCCTGAAAGCTCCTGGGAGCACCTCCAAAGAGACTGAATTCCAAAAATAGGGCTTTCCACTCATGCATTGCTCCTCATAATTTTCAGAGCAAACAAACCAAGTCTTTACGTTGATCTGCTTGCTTTCTTCAGGTGATATGTTGCTGTAACAGTCCAGTTGTTTCTAATATTTTGCAGTATCTGTTCTGGGCATTCATCATCTCTTTTGGCACACAAAACACCTGTTCATTTTCTAAATGAGTCTAATGCTCTATCAGATTCTTTTGAGTACAATAAAGTATTGCATCCAGTAAGTTATCATTGAAGAATCAAGCCTTTTGAAGTAAATAAAAAAAACCCCAAAAAACCATGAATTAAGACAGTTTGTGCAGCCTTAATTTGCCTCCTGTGCATATGTGCAAAATAATCTTTAATCATTCAATCATCCAAAATCCCAATAAGGAAGCCCCATCCTCATGCCATAGCAGCTTTCAGCTCTCTTCTGCCAAAGTACTGGAGAGGCAGCAAAGGACAGTTGTATTATCACTAGAAAATCTGGTAGCTATTGCAAATTACAGTATTATCAACTTCAGAATAATAAACCGTGATGATGATGAGAGACAGCACTGAAGGTCAATAAAGCCCTCGCAGCCATACCGGTTTGTGCTTAGTTATGTCCAACCTGAGCCTCTGCTTTTTGGGTATCTCTGGCTTTGAGCCTGTCTCGGAGCTCCCTCTGGTGCTTCACTGCTCTAGTGCAACTAGTAATTTAACGAGAGATGTCCATAAGAAAGGGCTCTTTCGGAATGAGTCTTAGTTAATAGAGGTAATTACCACAAAAAGTCTTTGCGTCCTCAGATTTCAGTGATTACACTTGAAGAAGGGTCGATTTAGATTAGATATATGGAAGGATTTTTTACAGTGAGGTGGTGAAACGCTGGAACATGTTGCCCAGAGAGATGGTGGATGCCCCATCCCTGGAAACCTTCAAGATCGGGTTGGATGGGGCTCTGAGCAACATGATCTAGTTGAAGATGTCCCTGCTCATCACAGGGGGATTGGACTAAATGGCATTTTAAAGTTCCCTCCAATCCAAACTAGTCTACGATTCTGTGATTCTCTGATTCTATGACTTCCAATGTTAAGAAGAATTAAAATTAAAAAAGCACCTTTTTTGATTTGCTTAACAAGAATCTTTTATTTTCAGGTAAAAAAAAAAGGAAATATTTTTGTATTGAAGCATAGTATTGGTAACTGAAGCTGTAATAAGCCATTATCTGACAATTGTTGTACTGAAGATGAGTATCCATCTTTTCAGCTGTATTCAGTTTCAGGCCTTTTAAGACAAGAAAGATATTAAGGTGCTTGAGTGAGTCCAGTGAAGGTCAATGAAGCTGGTAAAGGGTCTGAAGGACAAGTTTGAGGAGCAGCTCAGGTAGCTGGGGGTGTTTAGCCTGGAGAAATGGAGGCTTTATTTGTCTCTACAACTACCTGAAAGGAGGTAATAGTGAGACAGGGGTTGATCTCTTTTCCCATGTAACAGCATCCAGCTGGCGGCCGGTCACCAGTGGTGTTCCCCAGGGATCAGTGTTGGGCCCAGTCCTGTTTAACATCTTTATAGATGATTTAGATGAGGGGATTGAGTGTATCATCAGCAAATTTGCTGATGACACTAAATTGGGAGGGAGTGTCGACCTGCTGGAAGGCAGGAGGGCTCTGCAGAGGGATCTGGATAGACTTGAGAGATGGGCTGATTCCAATGGGATGAAGTTCAATAAAGCCAAGTACCGGGTCCTGCACTTTGGCCACAACAACCCCATGCAGTGCTACAGGCTGGGCAAAGAGTGGCTGAAGAGCAGCCAGGCAGAAAGGGACCTGGGGGTACTAATTGACAGGAAGCTCAACATGAGCCAACAGTGTGCCCAGGTGGCCAAGAAGGCCAATGGGATCTTGTCCTGTATCAAAAATAGCGTGGCCAGCAGGAGCAGGGAAGTGATCCTTCCCCTGTACTCTGCATTGGTGAGGCCACACCTTGAGTATTGTGTTCAGTTCTGGGCCCCTCAGTTCAGAAAGGATATTGAGGTGCTGGAGCGGGTCCAGAGAAGAGCAACAAGGCTGGTGAAGGGACTGGAGCATAAGTCCTATGGGGAGAGGCTGAGGGAACTGGGGTTGTTTAGCCTGGAGAAGAGGAGGCTCAGAGGTGACCTCATCACCGTCTATAACTACCTGAAGGGAAGTTCTAGCCAGGTGGGGGTTGGTCTCTTCTCTCAGGCACTCAGCAATAGGACAAGGGGGCACGGGCTTAAGCTCCGCCAGGGGAAATTTAAGTTGGAAATCAGGAGAAAATTCTTTACAGAGAGAGTAATCAGGCATTGGAATGGGCTGCCCAGAGAGGTGGTGGATTCACCATCCCTGGAGATTTTTAAACGCAGATTGGACGTGGCATTGAGTGCCATGATCTAGTAAATGGACTGGATTTGGACCAAGGGTTGGACTCGATGAGGTCTTTTCCAACCAAATCGATTCTATGATTCTATGATTCTAAGTGATAGGATGAGAGGAAGTGGCCTCAAGTTGCACCAGGGGACCTTTAGATTGCATATTAGGAAATACTTCTTTGTGGAAAGGGTGACTAAGCACTGCTACAGGCTGCCCAGGTTGAGTCTTCATCTCTAGAGGTATTTAAAAGAAGTGCAGATGTGGCATTTAGAGACATGGTTTAGTAGTGGAATCAGCAGTGCTGGGTTAACAGTTGGATCTCTGAGGTCTATTCCAATCTAAATTATTGTATGATTAAAATAAGAAATATTTAAAATAAATCGCTGGAGTTGCTTTGCTCTACTTTTATGGTTTCTTCACCTTGTACTCTTTTTGGACTTCCTTGTTGATTCCACAAAACTACTGAACACTAAAAGGCTCTTTTTCAATATTGATGGCTATGGAGTGAGTGCAAAACTGTCCTCTGTAAGGAGACACATTGTAAAAATTCTAAGTAGACTAATCAAGATATTTCAAACTGCACTAATCTGAGCTCAATTGATCTTCAGTTAGCTGTTATGATGTTTTTTGATTTCTCTTCATGTAGCATAATTTTCATTCAATCAGTGTTGCAAATCATTTGGCATCATTGACAGACAAGGAGAGGCTTCTACAAGGACTGCATCAGCTTGCTTTCCATTTGCTTTTCGTCTCTTCAAAACTGTCCAATTTCTCCAGTGTAACATTAAATAAAGAGAAATAATTTGCAATAATTGCAGCTAAATGTGCTTCCATTTGATGGATGAAAAGAGAATTTTGCTACTTCTTATGGGACTAAACACTTTATGTGTGTATCTATTGATGCAAATCAATGGGACCACGTATTGTGAACTGTTTTTTGGAGCAAAACTTGTTTGTACATATTTGTTTATTCTCTTTGGCACCATTAAAATATAAAATATCTGTTGGTTCAGAATTTGGCCGCACGTGTTCGTGATAGCTGGAAAATTGAAAACCTCTTGCCAAGGTAAACAGTTTTCACCAAAGTGAATTGTTATCAAGGAACTTGAACCAGCAAATTCTTTCTGCTAACATTCTAGAATTCTTGGGAAACAACAGTGAAACCTGCATGCAAAGTTAAAAAAAAAAAAAAAAGAAAAAGAGGGCATGATGCTCTTGGCAATTCAGTTTGCAATTTATTATTCTCTTGTCAGCTTGAACCTGTACACATTCCTGTCAGGGTGCCCGTATGGGCACCCCATTCAGCCTGTCAAGTCTTCTACACTTCAACAACAGTTTTTGGAGTGCCAACCATATGTTTGGATCCCACCCGCAAAACTGCAACTAAATAAGCAATAATCTCTTGAGGGATAATTGTCTGCAACATGAGTTATTATGGATACTCTGCCAAATGCAGTGTAACTATTGTACTTGCAATGCAATCTTATCCTATAATATGAAGTATTCAGAGGAAAGATGTGCTTTAGCTCACATTATCATTGAGGAAATAATACAGTTTTAATAATACTGATTTTAACAATGAAGTACCCATATAAAATCTTTCCTGCTATATAATAATGTGTGCAAAACCAGTGTAATAAATTTAGCACAAGAGACATTTCTGTGTCCTGCCTCCCATGCTCATTCTACTCTATCAGAAGGATTGGAAGAAGGACAAAGACCTTTGTCTTCACTGTCATTTTGCCTAGTCTTCACTGCTGAGACATAAATCTGCTTATTCTTTCTTCATCAGAGAGGCTTGTAGCTCACTGGGCCGACAATCTGCAATCTTTTACAGAGCCACAACAGGACCTTTACTTGTAGGCTTCAGTTGCTGGTTGGAAGTAGACTTCTGTTTTTCTGTCTTGCCAGGTGAACAGGGAAGTCACAATACAACACAGGTGTTAAAAAACCACAACCAAAATAAAATCCCCCAAACCCCTAAAACCTCACCTGAAGTGGTTCCTACCAGAGAGGAAAAAAATGTAGCATGCCTTGAAGTGAAGGCTGGTAGAAATCTTGAACTCTGCTGCTAGAGCTGGAAGGGGTACAAGCCTGCTCCAAGACGGAAGTATGGAAATTGGGATTGAGGCTGAAGCTGAATGTTTCTGAGGAGCCTTACTTGGAACTGGGAAGTAAATGTTTTGCTACTGATGGAATAGCAGTCTTATCCCGTAAGATGCAGAACACAGTTGCAGTATTGTCATGGTTTGAGACCCTCAAAAATCCAATTTCTAAGCCCCTCACACTTTGCCTCAATGTGAGAGGGGTTTTCAGACATAACACATCTACTAGCATGAGGAAATTATATAAAAATTTATTACTAACACAATAAATACTATAATACATTTACATTCAACAATTCTAACTATCTCTCCTATGGTAAAGCAATATATTTACATAGATCAAATCCCTCCTTTCCCTCCAATAAAAGTTCAGAAGGAAAGAAGAAAAGGTCTTTTCCACTTTCAGGACAGCAGTCTCTCTTCTCTTCAAGGCGGCAGTCGTAGCTGGATTTGTCGTAGCTGGAAAATATATGTCTCTCTATCTCCATTACAATACAGGGTTTTTTTCTCACCCCTCTTGACCCTTCAACTCCAACCGAAGGTCTCTCCCGTGGGCTGCAAAGCAGGGACAAAACTCACCTTACCACGGTCATATCACGGGGTGCAAGGCATCCCATGAAAGTCCCTTCCTCGAGGGGTCAAGTTCCCTTGAGTCAGAACAGTTTAGGGCTCTCAGTTCAGTTTTTTGCCTCAAGCGTTCTAACAGAGCTCCTTTGCTCCATCTCAGCTGCCAGTGTGGCAGGGGGTGTGGGGAAGAAGGTCACTTCCCCTGCATTTCGTCCTGGTCCAGCTCACAGGACGTCTCTGAGTTCTCAGCTCTTCTCTCTCTCTCTAGCTGCTGCTGCATTTTGGGACTCCCTAAAAGTTTGGAAGCCCACCCCTCCTCTTCAGGAGGTCTCTGGGTTTTGGGAAGGTAATCTAGTCTTACCCAAAACAGTCTCTGCTGAGTTTTCTCTGCTCTGTTGCCAGCTCTCCCTCCTTGCAGGACATCTCTGCGTCTCTCAGCCTATGTGCCATGTTGCTGGTTGCCGGCTATCTTCTTGGCTTTCAGCCACAGGTCTCCACTTGGCACTGCCTCTGCCGCCATTTTTCCGTCTTCTGCTGCCCACTCACAGTGGAGAAACTCCCCCAGCCCTTGGCCATGGCACCCGATCCAGTTTTAACACTGTTCTGGGTTTCCACAGCCCCAACTGGGGGCTGGGGGCCTTGGCCCTCCAGCAGGGCTCACTGGTCCCCACTCAAACACGTGGCGTCTCAAACCATGGCTGCCTCTCTTCCAGCTATGTAATCCAGTCTCCTTTTCTGGTCTGTTGTAATATGTTAATTTCACAGGGGCAAACTGTAGCTTCTGATTGGCTCTACACCAAGAACACCACCCCCCCGGGGTTAACCACTTTCCAACTCTAAGGGAAAACCCTTTTTAACTCACGGCAGATATTTGCTAATGATCAGATTGCAAATCCATCCATGGACTGGCCACTCATTTTCTTTATATGCAGAAGTTTTTGCTTGTGACTTCCTTAAGAGATTTCTTCACAGTTATGTGAGTGCAAGCATACGCGTTGCTAATTAAGGCAAGTCTGACTTACGGTAACTTTTCAAGCTGACATTTGAATTATATTCAGTAAATATATATTTTAGAAATCCTTTTCTCATAAGTTAGTTTCTATGTTGACCACAGGGAAGCAAAAATTGTCATGTTGTTTGTCCTGAACTGCTATTTCAGATTTTGTATATCTGTAAAGTAAAAACTGAAACATGACAAAGTTCACTGTGGGGAATTTTAAGAAAATAATTGAATAGTGCTTCCATTTGATACCTACTGCATTCCTTCTTGACTGTTAAATGTTTCTGGTTCAAACTTTTCTGAAAAGAAAGACATCGATCTTTAGCAGATGTAACTGAAAAGTTAGAATTATAATTGAAATTGGACTGGGTTTACTGGATATGATGGCAAGAAAGTGGTTGTATTTCAAGAACTTAATGGCATCATCTGTCACAGAATATGCTGTCCTGTCTTGCAACTTTTCAAGCTTGTTCTGCTAAAGCTTGTTCTCCTTCCTGTTACCAGTAAGATTTCCCATTTTCTTTTCACATCATGGAGAGAAGTGGTCATTTTTTTGGTGTATGACTCCTCTGACCTATTTTAGATCTTTCTTTTAGGGTAAGATAAGCAGCTGTTGTTTCTAGATGCTTAGAGCCCATGCACTTTGCTGAAAGTTACATTAAATATTATAAATCTTTGTATAATTATCAAATTATCAATACAAGTGTGTACCCAAACATTTTTTAGGGCCTAATAAGTTCCAGTTTGGCTGAGACTTTTATCTGGAAAAATATTTTAGACTCTACAGTAACATTTCAGTTCTATGTCTTCGTCTCATCCCTGTCTCTCTTAGGTAGTTTGCATTTTTAAATAGTGGAATGGAGTTTGTGTAGTGATAGCTACTGAAGGAAAACTTTTCATGGTTGTGTACCATACATTTTCTGTCCAATTACATAGAATTTAAAGGAGATACTTGAACTTTGCTTTTTTGGAATACTTTTGCTTCTCTTTGATGTTCCTAACACTGCTTATAAATTTGTTTATATTGAGCAGGGCCTAGAACATGAGAATCCACCTATCTTCTAAATTTCTCAAACTTAAATATGTAAAACTGGATTTTCCGTTGCTTCTTCTCTTTCTTACCTTGTGAATCTTGATGCTTGTCTGTTGCATAGTCTAAAATACAGTGGAAGAATTGAGAACAACTTCATCTAAAACATACTGTATATAGTCTGATTTTCATCAAGACAACATCGTTACATATGACAATGACAACTAATTAATAACTCATGTTGGTTTTTTGGTTTGGTTTGTTTTTTTTTCCAAAATAGTGATGATGGTAATTCCCATGAAAATAATGCATACAGGACACCTTGAGATTATATTCCAGGTACTAAAGCTGATGTCTCTAGTGCTCAGTTAGAAAGGACTGGAGAGAGGATGCTGAAAGTTATCCTTTTCTTTAGTGGTAAAGGGAAGTAGTGGCACAAGGGACACTTGAATCTCTTATTGCCAGTAACGTGTCTCTGCAGCAAAGGAAGCCAACAATCCTTCCAGACTCAATGATTTTGTGATTCATTCAGATCATCTGTAACATATAACTTTTTATATATGTCATAGAACTTTTTATATACCTCATATACCTTTAAGCACGAATGCAAACAATTTCAAACATATAGAACTGTATGTATATGAATGCAGAAATAATCACACAGATGCATATAAGCTGGTCAGATTTACTTCAGGAAATTATTTGTGAACAGGAGAAAAGTTTTTGTATCATGAAACGTCCTCCCCCAAACCAACAAGTCAAAAAAGAAAATATAGTGCTAACTCTTTCCACAGTGATCTAGATGTCAGATTTAAAAATAAATTATCTAAAATGAAAACTTATAAATAGAATAAAGGCTAAGGAAGAAGTTTAACTGGGGATAAAAGAGACAGTCAGCTGTGGGTGGTTCAGTCTCAGACTGGCAGACCATCAGCCACTTTTCTGTGTGTGTGAGAGATGCAAGGAAAAGTACTTTTAATGCCTCATTATACTTATTGACCAAACTGTTTATTATTACTTATCCTAAAGTTTTGCTTCTGGGATTTCCTTAACCTCTGTTTGCAAATATAATCAAGAATTAAACATTTGTTCTTCATTTTCTCAGAGACTGCCTCAGGACATTGATCATGTATCTGTAATCACAGCAAGAGTGGATGGGGCTGTATATACACACACCAAGTATTCTCTGCAGGTGTGTATTTCTTTTCCCATGGTTAACATTGTAATAGATTTTCAATCCCATAATAAATTTATGTTGTGATAGATTTTTAATCCTATAATAGATTTATGTGTGGTTAAATGCCAACTACTCATTAAGCACAGTTTGTGCTTCCTCCTTGATTGCCAAGTAGTGCATTTCCTTTGAAACACACCCTCATGATGTACATATTATTCATGCACAATTGTGCAGGAGGGAAAAAGTCAAAAGCTGGAAGTAAGAAGAAATCTGTGCCTAGCTGAGCAAAAACCCTAAGGCTTTCCATAGCCATTGTAACTGTCCCAGTCTTTCTGGGCTAAGAAGTATCAATGTAGGGACTTGTGGTAAAGAAGATTATAGTAAGGGTTCCCATGAGCCAGTAATTGTCACTTGTTACCATAGAAAACACTATCACATAAGTCCTTTCATCAGCACAAGTAAGGCAGAGGAATTTCTGTAGAACTGGGAAATGAAAGAGCTTTGTCAAGTGTGCAGGCTTTAAATCTGCAAAAATATTTTTGCTACTTTCCACTCACCCTGATTTTAATGTGAGATTTTGTGGACAAAAGTGTATACAATCTATAGAAACTTTTTCTCTAAAGTTATCCCATGGCTTAAATGCCAAGGAACTAGAATTTCTGGAATGCGATGGTTCAATAAATAAATTCAGAAAACTGGAAATAATTTAGAGTGAGATATTTAAAATGTAACCATAGCTTCTAAGCAAAAGGTCAGAAAGGTGGTGAGAATTCTTCCCAAGTCCATGAAACTGCCAGATCTTATCCATAAAACTGATCCTTCTTGCTTAGCATATTAAAAAACTTCAAACAAACCAGCCCTGTCAACTTAGATTGACCATGACCAACAAGGATTGAACTAAGTTTTCAAGTTAAGAAAAATTGTTAATGCGTGTGATAGGATATCCTTTCAGAGCACTTCACTGCAGCCCACTGTATCTGTTACAGCATTCAAGGCAAGGTAGTTCAGCCAAGGTATCTCCGTGATAGCCCTGCTTGGGGGAATGCTTATAGCAGATGGTTGAATGGCATTTGATAAATGGAGGGCTAAGCACTTTCTTCTCTTTAACAAATGTCATAAGAGTGCTATCAATCAATATTTAAGTAGCAGTAACAGTAGCTTCAAGCTTTCCTTCTCATCTATCCATTTCTGATCTATGGGCCACATATCTGTAGACCTGCTTTGCCTGAAAAATGAAGCCTCCTGGGACTCCTAAATGCTGCCCTTGGTCTTGGCCAAAACTGCTGGCTTTCTAATAATTCCTAATGAACAGTCAGTTATTGAATTCTGTTAAATTGCAGTCATGTCTGGTCAAAGCATTAGATACAGCCACATAGGGAGCATGGCAGAATGTAGATTTGAAAAGAGGGACAAAATACATGGCTTGAAACCATCCTTTTGAAATATACATAAAGTCCAGTTGAATCTCAGATTCATTTTTAGGAAGCCAGTTGCTTGCCAACTTCTTCCTCCCTTGTCTTTTGCTGCTTAAAAATCTTATGAAAGAAAAATACCTATCTCTGTATTAAAATACTTCCTGGGTTAGAAGGGAGATACAAGGACTTTACCAAACCTCAGAAATACCTGAAAATAAGACAACAGTGTTTGAAATGTATTGGAGTTAGTCCATCTACAGTGGGATGCAATACGCGCTTTAAGATGCCAAAAAAAGACAAGAATTCCCAACATAAACCAGAGGTGAGTGCCAGTATTCTAGAATGAAGCAAGCTGCATGAAACATTTAAAGATCATTTTGTTGAGACAGAGTGTGCAAGAGAGATCTCATTTCAAACAAATGAGTATAGGCAAACAAAAGAGGCTCAGTTTCATTCTGTGAAACCAAAATATTTAAAAGCAAATTCTCTGCCATTGTGAAATGTGGAGCCCATAATGATTTCAATATCTTTCTGCTTTGTAGCAATAGTCTGCCTTGAGAAATTCTAGGTGGAAAAACTGAATATTTATGGGAAAATATCTGATACACCAAAGGCTTATGTCACATAAAATCCGTCTTGTGTGGTAGGTCATTTGCTGGAACAGATAATGGGTGTAGTCAGGAAGAGTGGAGAAGGCATCAAGCCTGGGAAAATCACTGGGAAAAAAATAGATCAATGACCTGTCTGTCTAACATTTACAGTGTGGACTCTTTTGCCCTTAACACTGTAGGAGACCTGGCCCAATATCAGTGGATATTGCTATCAGTGGGCCCTCACTGTGATCCATTGTACTCTCTGTTTTATCAGTATAGACACAATCTCTCAATGCTACTGAGCTTTAATTTACAGAGCTCCTAGTGTGAGACAGTATGGAAAAAGGAAGGAAATATCTCCATGGTGACACTTGTTCTGTTGCTGCTTATTTGTTTGGACTTTGAAGTAGCAGAGACATAGTTTGGATCAGTCCTAAACCTTGGCTCACATAACTGGGATCACAATCATCTCCTGACATGTAACAGTGCTGAAGTGCTGCAAAGATGGTATGTACCTGCATGTCTTGGACTTTGAACTGAATAGCTGGTCTGGACACGAGAAATGAGATGAAGGTTGGATACCCAATGAGATACTGAGTGGTGGAGGGCTGTTTGAGGGAGGATCAGCATCTTGAACTTTCTCCATGATCTTAAAGCCAAATAGCAATCAGGCAATCCTTTACATAGAGAAGGAAAACCTGACAAATAAACAGTGTCTAAGGTACATTTAAGCTGTCCAAACCCCATCTTCACTATGCATGGGGAATGTGTGAAAAAATATGAAAGAGACTGTAAGGACCAAGTGAATCTGCCAAAGAATAAAAAAAAATCAATAGTTTAGTTAACAAGATGAGTTACAATATGTAGAAGCAATTATTTTATTCTGAAAGGAAAGGAAGGGACAAAGTACTGAAATGTAAAGTAAGGTAAGACTAGATTGGATCATTACTTGCAAGTGAGGCTTACCAGGGCTCAGAGAATGGAAGAAATAATGGTGTTGAATGACTACATCACAGAGCAGTTCCACCAATGGGTATTTGTGGATAGGTGTTGGGAAGAGAAACTGTTCATCCCCAGCAGAATGTTTTGTATATCCTTATTTGTTTTATGAACTCTAGCTTCGTTAAGTATGAAGGCTTAATGAGGCAAAGTTAAATTTTCAAGACACCTGCAGCTCTTCGAAACCATATTCTACTCCAGTCTACAAAAATATTTGGGCTGAGTTTGCTTGTCCAATCAGAATCATCTAGTACTATTAGAGTATGTTGTCTGCCACCCACATGTTGGTTTCGGTCTCCTGTTTCTTCTGTATGTTATAATTTTCCCATTTTGTGAAGATGTCCCAGACACTTTATGGATTCTCAAATGACTGTAAATAACTATTTTATAAAATCATCTTATAGAGATAAAATAAAAAATAAATCTGTGTTTTTAGTATCTTATCCAAAGGTCAGCACTTGTACTGGTGTAGTGTAGCAGATATTTTATCTACATGGGAAATTACCCCTTCTAGAATCATCCAATGACCTCTTAGAACTTAAGAATTTTCCCCAGAATCTGGCTTTCTATTATTTGCCAAGCTAGTAAAATGACAGCTTGAGGAGACTGTCAACTTGCCATCTCCTAGCTATGTCCTGCACATTTTATTTATTTCTACATTTCAGAGTGAAAAAATGGGCCGATAAATCATTCTAACGTACACAGATGTAGCCAAGATTACATCCTCTTCTTTACTATTTCTTTGCATGCTCTGATCTGGATTTATCTTGACTGGATTTTTTACTAATTGCCCGTGATTTAGGGGAAAGTCCATGCCTTCACATGTGTTGCATGGTTCCTGGAGCAAAAGAACTTTAAATGTGAGTAGAGCCTTAGGACACTTTTTCTGAGTAAATGTAGACTTTCATGGTCAAACTAAGGTAGTTTGGAAAAATGGGTAAGCAACTACATTATAACTTACTGAAAAAGGGGTTAACATTTGGGGTGCCAATTTCAAAAAACTAAAATAAACAATCACCTCCCTCCCCCTAAAAAATCAACATGAAGAAGATACCAAAAAGAGGATTTTTGTCTGTGTAAGCAAATCCCTTGGAAGCAATTCTGCCTGGATAATTCTGTGGAGAAATTAGGTCACATTTGGCTAACATCACTTTATTGTCAGGGTAACTTGCTCCTTTGGCTCCTCTTACTTGACGTGTGTGTGTCTGTGTATGTTTGTGTTTGTAGGTGTGTGTGTATTTGTGTGTTTGTCTGCATTTTTCACAAAGGCTCACTAACAGCCTGTATTGAAAATCCTCTGAAGGAGTTGATTTTTATTTTTTTCTTCCTGTATCACTGCAGGTGCTTTTGAAAAATATGGGCCAAAAAGTTAATGAAGGCTTCTTTGATCTTGGCATTAATTTTGGTTTCTTTTTCAAGAAAACCTATTTGCAGTATAAAAGGTTGAGAACTCCTAGGCTGTTTCACAGACTCTGAAGACTGTGCTGTAGAAAACAGCCTTCCAATAATAATAACTGTGCAAAGCCATTTCAAAGTAACCTCCTATTGTCTAGTCAATAAGGAACAAAGAACAAGGAGATTTGTTTTGGTTTTTGTTTCTTGATTGGAAAGAAATCCAGAATTTAAGAGCTCTTTGGCCTTTTCAAGAACAACAAGTTCACATGTGATTTAGTCATATGGCTGCCATAAAGTTGTGGTACTGTGCTTTCTTAGGAATTCTGTTATCAATCTGATATTTAAAACATCAAAATTAATGCTGTAGTGTTGCAGATTATTCCAAGACCTGCACACAGCTTCAGGAGAGGTCAACTTTTCCTACGTACTCACACTTTTATGAGTGCAGACAACTCTAAATTATTTGTGATTTTAAAATCGTGAGAAATATAGTGCTCTCAACCAACCCAATATGTGTCACACACCAGAAGTGTACAATGTTCTGAATAAACAATCCCAGTAACACATCTATAAACAGCAAGTAAACTCCTGCACAGCAAGATGTGTCATCTCACAGAACAAAATCACTCTGAGCTGGAGACATTATAAGATGGCTTTGTGGTTTCACAGACCTGGGGTTAGCAGAGACTGGACCAGAGCCCATCACAATTCATGAAACAAGAAGTCTTGGCTTTTAGTAAAGGCAATGATGCAGCACATGGGTCTGAACACAGCACAACTAATGTCTGAAAAGGCAAAAATGGAATCTAAGGCACTTGAGGAAGCAAAACTCATTGAGCTTAAGTTTTAGCCTAAACTGTGAAGGTACTGGCATTTCAAAACCAACTAACAATGATATTTAATAAGTTGAGCTAATTGGTAGTATTGTGGAAATGGAGAACAGAAAAGAGGGGGGAAAGTTCTGGGTAATGTCAAACATATTAACATGGCCTGAAATGTATTAAAAAACCAGGAACTAATTTTAAAGAAAAAATAATTAAGCACGTGGAGGTAAAAGGAAAATAGGATAAAATGCAATATTAGGTTACCAGACACTGATCTTGAAGTTTAGCCCAATATTATTCTTTAATAAAAATGGATTTTTAGACTAGAGAAATACAGTATATCTATCTGGATTTCAGTAAAGCGTTTGATATGCTGCCACATAGGAAATTACTAGTTAAACTGAAATAAATGGGAATTAGAAGAAAAACTGCAAGGTGAGTAAAGACTTGGCTAAAAAGAAAACTTCACGGATTTTGCTTAAAAGGGAACTCTGAGGCTGACAGGAAGTCACTAAAAGATCTATGTTGGGCCAAACTTACTTAATATTTTTGGTAGAAATCGTTGACTGAGAAAGATAATCATGTTTCAGAGTACCCATTGATGACCTAGAACTGTGATTCTCCATGATTTAGAGCCACACATTGTCTTTCAGAAGAACCAATCTGGCTTCCACCCAGGTGACGCTACCTTTCCCAAGAAAAGTCTGGCATGTGCAAAACAGCTGGCCATAGGCTCGGCATGTTTTTTCAGTGAAGCAGAAGCCATCTCCCATCTCACCAGGATATCAGCTCCTCCCTTGCCCATCACTGGGTACATGTTTAGCAGGTCTTAAACTCCTGGCAGGGCATCATCTCGTGAGGTGGTCTCATTACAAATCTCCCCAGGAACATTCTGAACAGCCGTAGAGCAGCATTAGCACAGAATTGTGTCCAAGACAACATGCCCAGCCTCTCAGCAGGGCATATTGACTCCGGCACAGTGCGTGTGAAGGCTTTGACATGACTCCTGAGTCAGACCTGACTTGTGGCTGCCCAGGCTGGCACCGTGACTCAGATGTAGACAAACTCCAAGATAGTTTTGTTTGTTTAGCCTACCAAAATGAAGCCTGAGAAGAAATTGAATTACATGGTAATTGCGGGACTGGAATTATAGTAAATTGTTTCCTTAAGTAAAAGGAAACTGGATTTGATGCTCCTCCCAGTCTTATGTCCTAAGCTTCTAAGTCATGCCTAACTGACTGTGTGGTACGTCTGGCAACAAAGTCTTGCCGGGATGGTCCATGATCAAAGGTTGTACACCTAATTAATTCTTAAAGATGGCTGGAGATGGAGCTTTCTACCATCTTTCTGCAACTTTGTGATGTTGGAGGAGTCACTAGGTGAAGAAATAAACTGCTTGTGGTCTGGATAGAATAGACAGTAAGAAACAACATTGCCAAAAGTTAAGAACAACTTACTGAGAGCAGTATGGGAAACAGTAAGGGAGTAGAATCTCTGCCTGAAAGAGGGTGGAGACTTTTTGAAAGAGCCAGGAAAGCAGCACTTTCGAAGAGAGGCCACGTGCCTCTATTGGAAAAATAGAGAGTCATGTATGGGATTTGCAAGGTTTTGGCAGCAGGGGCCTGCAAGGGTGGCTTCTGTGAGAAGCTGCCAGAAACTTCCCATATGTGTGATGGAGCCAATGCCAGCTGGCTCCAAGATGGGCCCACTGCTATCCAAGGTCAAGCCCATCAGCAATGGTGGTAATGCCTCTGAGATAACATATCAAAGAAGTGGGGTAGGGGGTGGGAAGGGAATGGTGCAACTGCAGCCAGAGAAGAGAGGAATGAGAACGTGATAGAAACAACTCTGCAGACTCCCAGGTCAGTGAGGGTAGAGGAGGAAGACACGCTCTAGGCACCAGAGAAGATATTACCTACAGCCCATGGTGAAGATCATGGTGAGACAGACTGCCCCTCTGCAGCCCATGTAAATCCACAGTGGAGCAGATTGGGAGTGATGGCATCATCTGCTCAAGGAACCATTACATGTGATGGAACCCTGCTTTCCTGGAGATGGCTGAACACCTGCCTGCCAATGGGAAGTACTGAATGAATTCTTTGTTTTGCTTTGCTTGTATGCATGGCTTTTGATTTCCCGATTAAACTGTCTTTATCCCAACTCTCACGTTTTCTCAGTTTTACCCTTTCAGTTCTCTCCCCGTTCCCCAGGGGTAAGTAAGTGAGTGGCTATGGTTTTTAGTTGCCAGCTGGGGTTAAACCATGACAAAAGTAAAGCCCAGGAAGAAGTAGGGGAGGTAAGGTATTTTTAAGATTTATTTTGGTTTTGGTTTCCCCCCTCCCCTCATTATCCTACTCCAATTTGATTGATAATTAATTAAATAATTTCCCCAAGTGCTGTCTGCTCTGCCCAAGACTATAATTGGTGAGTGATCTCTCCCTGTCCTTATCTTGACCCATGAGGTTTTAGTTCTATTTTCTCTCCCCTGTCCAGCTGAGGAGGGGAGTGATAGAGCAGCTTTGCTGAGTACCTGACATCCAGACAGGGTCAACTCATTGTAAGACAACAGATAGAGGTAGTCGGACTTGTGTTTTAGGGAAACTCAAGGCTTCTAATATGGAAAGCTATTA
The DNA here is from genome assembly GCF_036250125.1 of Pseudopipra pipra. Lineage (NCBI taxonomy): Eukaryota > Metazoa > Chordata > Aves > Passeriformes > Pipridae > Pseudopipra > Pseudopipra pipra. Next base: position 31,904,638 of record NC_087549.1, on the reverse strand, counting down.
ACAATCATGCTATGTGAGTCTGCTGAGGAAATGTCCATCTTATCCTCACAGATGATGTTAGAGCTGACACAGGTTATCTCCACTGTCTTTCACAGAAGTTGTGCTTGCTTGAAATGACCAGTTGCTCAGATTTTAGATTCAGCAGTGAGCCTGTCCTTTTCAAAAAGTGAGAAAAAATGAGCAGGCTGGAACTGAATGACCCACAGATACCAAAGGGGTGACAAAGGATCCATAAGTAATTAATTTTTTTTTTTTTTTTTGGTTTGTGAGATTTTACAGTCAGCAGTGAGACTATCATTTTGGCAGAGGATGAAGAGTCTAATGGTGTAGACATCAGCTGACCCATTGGTAGAGTAAGTTTAAAATACAGGAAACAGAATAGGTTCTTTGGTAAGAATAGAATTTGCTGCCGCTTATTTTGTAAAGTAAGATGTATGACGTTTCTGGTTTCATGTTGTAGACTTCAAAGTGTTTGGGTCACGTAAGGTTTTATTTCTGTGGAACAATGTTGCACAAGGGCATGCTCTGAGGAAGTATCCTTTCCAACACAGCCAGAGCAGGCTGCCAGAGCAATTGAACTGCACACAGCCTTAGTGCAGTGCCTCCTACAAAGGGAGAGTGGCAAAGAGTGTGAGGAAGCAGCTGGACAGACTTTTCCTACATGTTGGTGGATGACAGGTAGAAATTGAACTTTAAATACTGGGCAGGCTTTGGTTAGAAACTTGCCAGCTTTCCCAGTCAGTCCCTTTCCTGCCTCCTCGGGAGGCAGCTAAAGGATGAACTGAGGACTGGAGAGTCCCAGGGCTTCCAGTTAGCTGGAGAAACTGTTCATCCTGGGTGCAGGGATCTCTGTGGCCTGGAGATGGGAACTGTGTGATCGGTTTCCAAGTGCCATGTCTCTGAACAAGTTCTACTGCATGAATGACCTCAGGTTAAAGGTTCCAAGCCCTCTGAGTTCCACAGCTCTGTTTGAGCTGCTCTGGGGCTGATGTTGGAGGAACCCTGGCCAGTGCAAACTGCAGTTAGCACAGTAATAGTATACTGGTTATGCAGAAGCCCTACACTAACTTGCTTTAGACTAGTATTCAGTAATGCACAGCTGTTACTGTTACTATTAACAATAAATGTGTTCAATCCAGCTGGTGACTGCCAAGGATCTTAGGAAACACATTTCATTTTGGAAACACCTTGTGTTTAAGAATTTCTGAAACTAAATATGGCTGGATTTCAGTTCTGTGAAAATTTTCCGGTGTTTGGCTTTTCGTCCCAAAGCAGGATGAAAAGTATTCTGGTAATTTGGAAATTATCGCAGAATGGAAATTCATCTCCCTGGCCAGCTCTATTTGTGAACTCATTAATTCAAGTACTCATTTACCAACAAAAGGCTTCCTAGCCTTTAATTAAATTGGAAGTCTGTGCTTTAGTGTTGTCCCTCTGGTTTTGTTTCCAGAACCTGAGACTCTTTCTACCTTTCCTTTCTGCTGCCTATATGACGCTTGGAATGCATTAAGAAACTGTAAGAATGCCAAGGAGTTTATTTTGCTGTGAGATTATATATGATATTTAAAGAACAACTCTTTAGCTAGAAATCCCTTCTCTCCTTTAAGGAGACTATTTACTTTAGACTGAATTATTTAAAAAAACCCCAAAAGACAGAGTAAACTGTAAAGCTGAATGCTTCTTTTCTAGATATTCCTCATGAATATGGTCTTACTCTCAGAATGTTTTATATGGTGAGGCAGAAAAGGACCACTCTTCATTCAGTGCTTCATTTTAGGCCTCCAGATTTGAAAATCTTGGCCTGCGGTCATGAGTATTCATTCTTTGTGCACCTTTCAGAAGACAAGTCTGATTGTCTTACTTTGGTTTTGAGTCATTATTCTCTGCGCTTTGTTTTTGCCAAATGTCAAAATATAGCTGTTTCTCTGCTTCAGGGATATATTATACTAAGTGCACTGGAAAAAAAACATTGGCAAATGATAAATACTCTGGAAAAGAGAAGGAGATTTGGATGGTGCTGGGGGGAAAAAAAGAAAAAGAAAAAAGAAAGAAAAAGTGACTTTGCATCATACAGATGGCAAATTTTGTCAAGTCAACAGCCAATCAGAGTTGATACGGCTTTACTCTCAATAAACCTGCAGCAATGCTATTGTAGTTTTACTATACTGTTTATGAAAAGCTGAGCTAGTCTGGAAGGCATTACATGGAAGACAATTCTAGGAAAAAGGGAAAAAGCCCTGTAATCATTGACAGTGCTCATGTCTGAAACCTGGTTTTTGAACGTACATTAGAACCCATAAAAGTAAATACTGAATGACAGAGAGAATGTGTTACTTCCTGATTTTAAAACAATAATACACTTTCTACTATAGCAACTACTAAATTTAGTATCTATCTCATCTATACATCTATACAGAGAAAGAGAACAAGGATGCTTAGCATACATACACCTTTGCACATGTTCCACCTCAAAAGCTGCTCAGGGCTGGCGTTTCTAGTCTGAACTAATCATATTCCTTGTTTCAGCATAAGATTTTCAAGGCAGCCTGCTGCAGTACTGCGGCCATTTTGGTGGAGAAGTAGCAATGGTCAAGGTCGGGTCCTTGCCTGTATTTGCACACAAGTACATACACACACACACACACACGCAATCACCGAGGATATACTTACTCTCTCGTGCCTGGGGTTTGCATGTATGGATGAGAGTCTTTCAACTACACTTTCTCCCATCTTGCTGCATATTCTGTTCTCTCCTGGTGTGTAAAAACACAGATAGCCCTGCAAGGAAATGGGTTTTTTGGCACTCCTAGACGTTGTTGTGGAGTACATCTCAGGAAAGCATTGTTGCTGAGCCTGCTATGAACTGGAAACAAGTTTGGTACCTCTGGGGATGCTGAGTACTGGTACTATTGTACTGCTTCTGACACAGGTGCCTCTCTTTACAGAGGTCTGGTGAGCTCAGGTGCCTTTGCACTGTATGAAACTGCTCTTTGTACATGTACCTCAGAATAAATTTTACATATTAAAATTTAGGGTGAAGTAAAACCATATTCTCATTTGTTTACCAAGAACCATAGCTTCCCACCTACTTATGGTATTTAAATGCAAAGTATTTAAAATGAGTTAAGCAGTAACAGAGACTCATGGAGTTTTTGCCATTTCTCCTTCAGTTGACTACTTGTGATTAAAATCTGGAAAAGACTAACATTTTTCTAATCTTTAATGTGTCTAGACAGCATTTTTGAAAGTTCAAAATCAAACAAAAACTTAAAGTTCACTGTTTCTCAGTTAAATGAAGATGCCTAAAGGAGTGTATGGGGGTTAGGCTTTTAAATTTCACAATTACTTTCTAGATTAGTGCTCTAGCCCTGGGTTTACCCCATGTCTGTTTAGAAACACACACCAAGGTTGTTTGACCCAACTTGAGCCCTGGAAACAGGAATGCAAAGGGCACTTTAATCATTACACACCTCTTGAAAGACTGAGTGTGAGCCTGTTTGTTAGCTTATGAGGTGATGGAAGAATTCCACTAGATTTTCCTTGTGCTGGATGAGCTGAGCTACCCCATTTTATTATTGGTGTGGAATTAGCACCTAAGCGTAAAGCGAAACAAAGCGAGGTTTGCTTAAACATCTGTGAGCACATCCATGGCTTTGTTCAATTCATACCCCTAGCTGCAACAATTACTTGTTAAATGTTGTCATCTACGCAGTGTAAAACATCATAGTTGCTTCTGAAATCTTGCTGTTTTAAGGGGCTTATAGTTTTTTACTGGACCAGTAGGACAGACCACAGAAAATCAGGATTGTCCCAGTGGTATTTTTCTGGAAACCATCAAGGGCTCCGGAGGCAAACAGTTCAAACACATGGGCAAGTGCCTTCAGGACAGTAAAAGAAATGCTAGTGTGAATTTAGATCATTAGTGTTTTTGAAAATCTACTCCTTTTAGCTGCAGTCTTTTCTGCAAGATTTGTGAGCAACTTAGTCCATCTGTTGGTTACGAGCATTCACTGTGTAAACAAAAGAAACCCCCATGCCATCTTGTAAAATGTGCTCCAGCCAGCACTGTGCTTTAAGACAGCCCCAGGGTGTAAGGTAAGATATCAGTGAGGAAATTTGTCCTGTGCTCAACTCATTTATGAAAACATTTACATCACACAACATGTAGTAGTGGAAAGAGAAACACTTATATGGATTACACATCTGTCTTAAAGCAGAGGCTGTATTTTACAACATCTGGTTTGGCCACTGGAGGTCAGTGTTTTGGAGCAGAATGGACATTACCCTGTTTGGTAATCTTCTGTTATGGCCATAAAGACAGGAAATACTGTACCAGACTTTTTTATGCATCATTGCGGTGTTTAATGTGTGTCATCTTGGCTTGATGTGGGAATATGAGTACATTCAGCAGCAGTCAAGGGGTTATACTTTTGAATAGTGGGAGAACAGCTGCAGAGAACATAGTTATGACTCAGATTATGCAGTAAAGTTGCATGTTGCAGAGTGCAATCGTAGTTTAGTTGCTAGATAATGCCTTACTGACGTCACTCATAATGTGACACAGGGGCAAAACATTAGCAAAGCTTATAGGAATAATTGCCTAATAGTACATCAGGCTTCATTTAGAGCTATGAGAGCAGCTCTAACAGCTCTTCCACTTGCATAGCTCCTACTGGCCTCCCCCTGTCCCTCAGCTCCTTTCCCCCCTGTTGGTGATGAGAATATGCTATAAGTGTGAAAGGAGATGCATGTACATACTCTGCGTTACTTTATTTGCTTCCACGTTGCTGGGATTTGGAGGCTTTCCAAAAAAAAGTAACTAGTAGTATATCCCACCAATAGCTAGTAACTAGAAGTATATCCAAGCGGCCGATACTGAGTCCAAGACTATTTAACAACTTCATTAATTACACAGATAATGGAGCAGAGTGCACTTCAGAAAGTTTGCAGATGACTTGTGAGGATCATGCTGTCATTCACAGGGACCTCAACAGACTGCAGAAATTGGGTGAAAGGAACCTCGAGAAGTTCATCAAGGGGAAGTGCCACATCTTCCACCTAGAGAGAAACAACCCTGTGCACCAGTAGAGGCTGGAGAATACCCTGGAAAGAAGCTTTCCAGGATAGACTTTAGAGATCCTGGTAGACACCAAGTTGAACGTGAGCCAGCAGTGTGCCCTTGAGGCAAAGAAGGCTAATGATGTCCTGGGCTGTATTAGGAGGAGTGTTACACACAGGTTGAGAGAAATGAACCTTCCCATCTCCTCAGCACTGTTGAGGTCACAGCTGAAGTACTGGGTTCAGTTCTGGGCTTGTCAGTTTAGTAGAGATATGGACATACTGGACAGACTCCAATGAAGGACAATGGAGATGATGAAAGAACTGGAACACCCCTCCTACGAAGAAAGGTTGAGAGAGTTGGGGCTGTTCAATGTGGAGAAGAGAAGACTCGTAAGGGTCTTATCAATGTATCTAAATATCTGAAGGGAGAGTCAAAGAGGACAGAGTCAGGCTCATTTAATCAGTGTGTAGTACCAGGGCCATGGGCAATGTACACACACTGAAACACAGCAGGTATCCTCCAAACACCAGGAAACACTTTTTCCCTGTAGAGACGGCCATGCACTGTTACAAGTTTCTCAGGGGAGTTGTGGAATCTCCATCCTTAGAGATATTAAAAAACAGCCTGGACATGGCTCTGGGCAACTGGTTCTAGGTGGCCCTGCTTGAGGAATGAATTGGACCAGATGCCCTCCAGCAGTCACTTCCCACCTCAGCCATTCTGTGATTGTGTGATTCTGTGCTGTGATTCTATGCAAATGCCTCACTTTTCTCCTCCTGTCCTTCTCTCTTCATTTCTTCCCTGTCTCCTGAGCAGGCCTATGCTCTCCATGTTGGTGGGGAGAGAGGTAAAGTCTGGGAGTGCTGTGAGGGGCTGAGTAGACAGAAGTGCTGCATCTCTCACAGAACAAAACTAACTGCAGTCAGATATTTGGTCCAGAACCCTGCCTGTCCTGATCCTCATAGAGTTATATTCTTATGGCACCAGATTCTCTTTACCCACTCAAGGAAGGTCAGACTGGCTGGAAGCACTGGGTGGTAGAGAAGCAAATAGTGCAGAGAGAGAACCTCAGCCTCTAATTCCTTGCAGATACCTCCCAGCCTCTCTATGTCACTGATATCCTCTACCTTGCTCCAACTGGCACTTCACTAATCTTTTCCAGCCTATCCTACTCCACTCAAGAACAGATTTTGTCATTCCCATAAATTTATAACACTGATAACTAAGAGAAAAAATAGGTCATTTTGTCCCTCTCTGTCAGGGAAGCACAATTCACATCTAGGAAATCTTCATTGGCTTTTTTCATTATTGCCACGTTACCAATAATAAATAAAACTACACCTGAGACATGCAGCCAAATTCTGCTCAGATTTTCATTGGTTCAAATCTTGAATATATAATAAAAAGTCAACTAATTCCTGATTTACTGTGTCTTAGGAGAGAAAAGAACTTGGCTTGTTTGTAGAGTTTATCATTCAAATACGTTTTCTATTCAATACAGAGATAGGTACAGGGAATGGAAAATCATGCTAGTGGGAAACAGCCAGCCTTTTCCTGGCATATTTTAAATTATGTGAATAGGTGTGCCAACCTCCTATTTTTCTGTTTTGTCTTTCAAATGGAATGGTTATGGTTATAAGTATATGTGGTTTTTCTCACCATTTTCAATTTTTTAAGAAAAGGAGTTTTGCCTTACAAAACTTAATTTCTGGTAGCTGAAAAACATGGATAATATTCTTCTGTTTTAAAAGAGTGACAAAATCCAAAATGTCTTGGGAAAAGTAAGATTTATATTAGATCATCTTTCCTGCCAGGAAGATTTTCACTGAAAGAAAACAGGTCACTCAGAAAACTGCCCAATTCACCCCTCTTTGAAAGGGGGGGATATTTTGAAGGTCTTCTGACAAAATGGATATTTAATTCCTGCTTGCAAAAGCAAAGGTGACTTCTGTGATACATTTATCCACAGAAGAGTCAATAGAATTAGGGCTGAGAAGAGTTAGGCTTCATCATGTTTCATTGCTATTCTATGTCTTCAAGGGCATAAGCACATGACTGCCTTGATCCTGGAATATAGTTTAAGTCAAACAATAGAAGATAAATTCTTGCAGTACAATTTCAAACACCCTTTCCTGAGAGTATCCTGCCCAAGAAGTGCTCAGACTCTTTCTCTTTTTTTCCCAGGGCCAATTTTTTTAGCAATTTTCTCACTGTTTGCTTGACCTTTTGTTGGGCTTTCTCACAATGGCTTCCATCTGTTTCTGTATTTCATGTAATTCATTAAATAACACCCACTGAAACATCCTATGAGTCATTAGCTTATTGTGTCATGGGTTTTGCAAATGGGCTGCGTTTAGGTGGTGGCTCCCACAGTTTACTGCTCTGAACTTCAGTAAGAACTTCTCATCTTTCCTCATTGAATCATGACTGTCAGCATCCACAAAGTTTCACCCCAAACTCATCACAACAGCATATTGTTGCTGGTGGCAGATAATGGAGGCTGCTAAGGGCTCACTTATGCATTTTAGCAGAGCTCTGGAGCTTCTTTGGCCCCTGCCCTCACATAGTGTCAAATACGTATAGTGAAAGACAACAATGGGAATGGGTTAATTGGACGGCAAAACTAGTGGTACCAATGATGGCAGGATAAGAGGAAAGGTCTAATTCTCTCATTCAGGTATTCATGGTAAAAAGCTGGCTGCAATATCGTACTATCTGTCTACAGGAACTTCTACAATGTCATGCTAGTGTGTCATGTATGCAATGTAGCCTTTAAAGAAAGATAGGTTGAAGAAGAACACAGAATAGTGTAAGAAGCAAGCTACCAGTGTGACAGCGGTTAAGGCTGTGTTGGGTGGGGGATACATAAAGATAAAAATTATTCCAGGTTCCAAGAAGGTTATTTATATACACTCAATTGGAAGACCATTTGAGATGCAACTACAGGAAACTCTAAGTATTAGAGGGAGGACTGAATATTTTGTAAGCTTTCTCTGACTAAGTAGAATAAGCCACAGCATTAGATTGGAGCTGAATTGAGCATATCTTCTGGCAGCACCTCAGATCTGTAGTATAGTCCAAATGTATATGAGAGCCATGGCTTTTCATTTCTCCATTGGTCCTGGCACAGGCAGCAGACCACAGGGTGAGCCTGCAAGTTACCTCTACCACAGGTGTTCCCACAGAGACTTGTACAGATTGGCTTGAGATATGAGAAGTTCCTCAGAGCACGAAGGGGAAGCAGAGAAGAAGGAGGCAAAGGAGCAAATCTCCTACTGAAGGCGTGAGATGTGATGGAACTGCAGTCATGGCCACCAGCAGAAGGCAACAGCTCATCTGTTGTGCAAAGTTGTGCAAAGAAAAGTATCATTCAACTGAACCTCTCATTTAGTGCTGGAAACGATGATTGCCACATTGTACTCATTATAAGCGTCTAACTTTTGACTAGGAACTAGATTCCTCAGCTAAAACTTTTATTGAAGTTTTAACGACTTGTTCTCTTTACTATTTCAGATTCTCTTTTTTTTCATGTCCCCATTTAAATGCCTGTTCTCTAAAGTACAGAGCACCCAGAATGTTGTGGCTAGATTTCTCTTTTCTTCAGAATTTTTTTCACCTCTGTCCTGTGTCCCCTTCACTAGCTTCCTTTCCATCATCAAATTAAAATGTAAGTTACATTCCTGAGGGCTGATTCTTTTTTCATCACATCAGATTTAGACCTGAGTAGCTCACTGGCTTTATTAGAATTGACTGTGATTAAAAAAAAAGGAGAATCAGCCCCCTTTGTTTTTAAAGCTACCCATGGATTTCATCCATCCTGTCTATCATCTTGTACTCAAGGCAACACTAACACATTGAGTCTGCACATGCTTCCATTGTCTGGATTTCTTTTCTGTCTCTTTTCCATGACTGTGTGTTCTTTACGTCATTTGCTATCCTGTCAAAAAATCTTTTCCATTTGAGCCACTGCCTTAACCATTATGAAAATATCAATATGCCATTATGAAAATGTCCTTTAAAGTTTCTGATTGAACCTAAGCACAACCAGAAGTAAAAATGGCAAAGCAAAGAATGTCTCCAATAAAGGGGAAGTTTGACTTTATTCTTCACACCCTATGTTGATAGGAGCTGAAGGCCTTCAGTCCTAGAGGACTGGATTGTTTCTAATGGTGGGCTATACAGAAAAAAATTATTTCCATTATAGCAAACTATCTGGCTAACTTAGTAATTATTAGATTAAATAGGATTAAACATGGGATTTTCCAGATGATTCCGGGCAATAAAACCAATGAAATAAATTCTCTTCCATGGATACTTGCATAGAAATGTTACTGTAGGGTAATAGTCTGCATGCAAAAGCTGTTTCCAGCTTTGGAAAACATACCATCTCCATGCACAGCTTCTGGTGCAGACAGTGCCAGCAAGCATGAGTTCTGTGTGGAATCTGACAGCATTTCTCCCTCAGGGAATGACTGTGTGTAGTTGCATCTCCTGAGAAAGACCAAGGAGAAAGCACACAGCTAACAAAAAAGATGAGAGAAAATGGAAATGTTGATGTGAAAGATATTTATACTCTTCTACTTGACTGAAAGATTACGGAGAGAGCTCTCAGATCTAAATCTCCCAACGATCTGGAGTTTAACTAATCTAACCCCATCAGTAGATGGCCAAGTGAAAAGTTCTGATGCTCAAATTCCTATTGAGCAATTTCCAGCTTGTAGGCGGCTGAAATCTGTAGGCACCACTGCCTTCAACTTTCACGTTCCATACAAGTTTATGTTTCTTTTATGAAGTGCACCCAGCAAGGCCTTAACTTTGAGTGTCACCTGTAGTGGGGTGCCTGAAAAATAGTCAAGCATTTTGAGGATCCACAGATCAGATGTTCCTCTGACTGTGTAGCCCAAGAAAACCAAAATGCTGGGTGCAGAGTGAAAACACTAAACACCCCTGGTTCTTCAACAAATAGGCAGTGGTGGTGGTAGTGACTCAGTGAGTATTGTCTCCATGTTCCGTCTTGTTTCGTTTTGGTTTTTTAGTATGCTGCTCATGGCTAGCACACTCTTCTAGGCTCTGGAAGACATAAGTTTACTTCCTTTCTCTTCCTGATTTACAATACCAAGCTGGCATTTCTAGCTGGCTGCATGAGATATTTTCCCTCATGTGCTGCCTTTTCAATACTATCTGGAAGTGCCCAACCCATTATGTAAGAAGCTTAGACTTTTGGCTTGTGGTTGATAATCCTCCCCACAAATGGAGATTTGTATTATAGTGCTTTAGTAGTGCTTACGTTACTTTGTCAATTTAGCTCTTGAACATCCATCCAAGGGCTTCGGTCTCTTGGCTATAAAAATGGGAATGATTGGGTGGGAAAAGATTTAAGATATTTTTGTCCAAAACAGTGTAGTTTACCTGAAAAAAAATCAGATTTTTACTCACTTGAAGATATTTTAATGACAAGGTATAAGGAGACCATTAGAGCAGTTGCAGATGGTTTGTGTGAAATGGCTTAGTTACAGCAAGAACTACATGAACTTTTACCCTGAACTCAAATCAAGATCTTTCTCTATCCTTTCTTTTTTTCCCCTGATGTACTAAGTTGTTTAGTTAAACTTTTGGTTTGTTTCTTTTCCTGTTCATATGCCTCTTTAGCCCTTTTTTAAGCTGGGAGTAGTACTCAGCTGCCATCAGGAAGGCTGATTCGTGAGACTCACAGCTAGCTCTGTTACGTGTTGGGCAAATTTGTCCCTGTTGCAGCAGTAATAGAGTTACACCAGCCTTCCTAATATTTTCCATTTATAGACCATAACTGGATTTCAATACCAGGAAAAGGAGGTGAGCTTCTTTCTTTTGCTGTCAGCAGAGATACCAAAAGATACCCCAATGACATGGTAGAGATGAGCAAAAAACATTGATCAGCAGTCCACGTTCAATATACAACAGTCTTGCCCACGCACATCCTACTTGCAGTGCATTGTCAAGGCATTACTCCCTAATAATTGCTTCTCATTTGCACTGGTCATCAACACAAGTCACAGAGCAGTTATGGACAGGGAGGGATGGGCAATAAAGGACAGAGAAAGCAACCACTGTACAGTCAGCTGTCCAATATTTTTTTTTTTCTTGCTATGAACAAAGCTGCTTCAGCTCTGTGGCTGGAACTTGGCAGCTCTTCTCTGAGTTCCTTAAAAAGAAACAAAATTGTTCTACCATCTGTGAGACCCACTTGCCCTTTCCTTTCCTCACACATATGCTCACTACATTACGTTACCAGTTGAATATAGCAACAAATGCAAGCAAGGCTTTCCAGCTCAGATGCACAGAGATTCTTTTACAATTACCAGAATGGAGTCAGCTGTGCAGTAGAACTGCTCTGCCCCAATCACTTAACCTGTTATTGTTTCAGAGGAAGGGAAATATGGAATGGCAGTAGAATTTTACATAGGCAGAATGTGGTAGCCGTGACTCAGCCTGGAATATGGCCAGTGCACCATGATGTGAGACCATGGGCCAGCAAAGCACTTAATTATGCACTTCACTGAAAGCAGGTGCGTAATCTTACTGACTTCTCATATTCTGAAAATTAGTCTTGGGCTTGAATATTTTGTTGGGCTAGATCCTTACTTCCCGGTTCCATGAAAACACAGTAGGATCACGGATAACTGGGTACGTGCCTTTACTTGTTGTAAGCAAATGTAATTTTACTCTCCTGAACTCTAAAGTGGTGTGACAAGAACTTGCTCTGACCCAGAAAAGGTGACTTCGATTAATGTAATGCTGAATACACTGTACCTCACTGTGGGGCTTGGGTACATGGACATGCTACTGCTATCACATGGTTGACCTGCTCCAAGCAAGGACAAAGCTTGCAGCTTCCTGCCTGAAACACAACCTTCTGACTGACATACCCTGCTGTGGCTTTACATTCAATTGTAAAGTTTAAATTCAGGGACCTTCCTCCAGTCTCCATTCTTTATGGGATTAGGGAACGAATTTGGAAAGGTCAGTGGCCCACCATTGTTTTCGTAGCTGCCCATCAAAACTCATATGAATTTTGGCTTTTCTACACCTGTGAAGGGATTCACTAAGATACAGAATAAAGCAATCTTTGCCTGCAAGAATATAAATTCCTTAAGACATATACCATTGGTGCACAGGTTGACACAAGCTGCTTTTGAGGCAGGATGAATTTCACACAGAGTGAATATACTTCTTTTTTCACATATTAAAGAGCCAAAGAAAGACCAAGAAAAATTGGTTTCCTTCTCTTCTAGCATAAAGGGGGCCAGATTCTCAGCTGGTCTATATTAGTACAGTTTCTTGAACTCTTTGGAGTGATGCTGATTAGAACCATCTGAAGACCCTGTCTGGGATGTCTTGCTATTTTTACAAAACTATATAAAATCGATCTACTCAAGTCTCAGTAGCTATGAAGAGAAGCCATACTACGTGGTACATTTTAGCAACTAGAAGTAGGAGAGAAAAAATATGTATGTGGTAACTTTTTTTTTACATGAAAGGTAACAAACACATGGAAAAAATTACCAAACAAATTACATATTTAAAGACTTTAAGACTATGCTTTGGAAGCACTAATGCATTATGTCTGGCATCAAGACCATTTTTTTTTAAAGTGGATGTTTTGATTCAGCATTATTAATGAAACATTTTCTCAGCCCTTTTAAACCAGATAAAGGTAGATCATAAAAATCTACTATACGTCTCTTTTAAATGAACTAAGTTTAATGAAAAAAGTATTAACAAGGCAAAATACATACTAAGAAGCTTTCATAGGGATGTTGCAAGTAGGTATAACAAAATGCTCCTGAATAAACCAGTGAAAAGTTTTGAGTTCATTGCCTATTAAAATGAGAATTTTTTATTTATTTGTTAAAATGTTGAGGCTCACTGTACCTAAGAGGAATAGGAAGAGTTTTTCACTGTTTGAACTTGAAACAGAATTCCCACTGTTGGCAAAACCAGTGGAAAAATTTCATGTTTCCAAGGATCACAAAAACCCAAAACAGCAGGGTCCAATTTTGAGGTCCTGGTTGAATTTCTATTCAGTTTGTACACAGACAAAACTGTCACAAAAGATGATGTCTCAGCAAGTTCTGAGTGAAAATGCCAGACACCTGAAGGTGCTTGAAGGATATGTTTGCCTATTAAATCCTCTGGATTTGTTAAAGGTGGCTTGGTTTTTTTGTTTGTGTTTTCTGGTTTGTGTTTTTCATTTTATTATTTTGACCTGTTAGCAAATACATCTATTTCTGATGGCAGAATTGTTTTCCAAAATTAACATCATAAAAGCAACATTTACCAGATTTAGCATACAATACCAAGGTTATTAATTTTTATGATGTTTGTGTATTCTACTAGTGTGACAGCTCTTGTACTGAGATCAGAGTGGATTGTCACCATTTTTCGGGGGAAAGCCTCAAAGTTTATAAAAGCTACTTTTCAGACTTTATACTTTCACTATACCAGTGTTATTCAGATCGAAATTTTCCTGAATCTTACATAGACCCTTCTCCCTTTCAATAGACACCCTTAAAATTGTACTTCTATAAATTTCAATTTTAGTTTAAGTCAGTTTCTCATATCTCTCTTCATTTTAAATTTTGATTTCTTGCAGAATAATGAAGTTCAGCTATTATCTTTGAAAACTCATGGAATTGTGGAAGCTTCCTGACAACTATAAAAAGGCAATGCCATGCCCACCTTTTAGAAGGGCAAGAAAGGTCTTGTTAGCTCAGTCCCTGGGAAGGTTACGGACTGTATCCTCCTCAATGCCAATTCCAGTCCTATGAAGGACAAAAGGTGTTTGGGAACTACCAAGATGGATTTTCCAGGAGCAAATCACGCCTGACCAACAAGATTGCCTTTCATAAGGAAATGACAGGCTTGCAGAATGAAAGAAGAGTAGAGGTTATTTTTCTCCTTGACTTTCCATGTCATCTGTGTAGTCAGAATTAACAGATGTGGAAATGGTAGTTGGACTATGGAGCTAGTGGATCACGGGGCTCAAAGTACAGTGGAAATTCAGCTGAGGACTGAATGGCTATGGGTGCCATTCTTCATGTTCAGTACTGGCATCACTACTGTTCAATGTCTTTGTTAATGTCTGGATGGTGGAGTGAAAAATGTCCTCATCAGCTACAGTATATGTATATATGTATGTGCATGTATGTGTATGCATATATGTATATGTATGTGTATATAACCAATATACTGCAGGGCGTGGCTGCCACTGAGACAGATCTTGAGAGGCTCAATCAATGTGCTAATGGAAACCTTATGAAATTCAACAAAGAAAAGCACAGAGTCCTGTGCCTGAAATATGAAAAACTCATACAAAAAGGACTGGCTGCTGCCTGGGTAGAAAGCAGCTTACCAGGAAAGGTCTGGGGGAGGTCTAGGCTGAGAAGTTGAACATGGGTTAAAATGTGTGCTTGCAAGAAAAAAGGACAGTTCCATACAGTACTGTATTAACAAAAGGATAACCAGCAGGTGTAAGGGTTCTTCTTGGTTGTACTTGGAAGACCACATCTGCAGTACACTGTCCAGTTTTTGAAGACAAGAAAGATATTGACACACAGAAGAAAGTCCAGTGGAGAGCCACCAGAATGGTTAAGACCTGAAGCACATGGTGTATGAAATCCTGAAGGAACTGTATTTTGGCTAAGAAAAGAAGACTAATCAGTGAGTGAGTGATTGCAGAGAAGATGAAGGTAGACTGCTCAGAGAATCACAATGACAAGAAGAGAACCAGTGGATGTTAGGACAGCAAGGGAAATGACAGCATTGTCAATGCACTGATATGCCTTAATGGTCCTGGCCATCTTTACTAAGGCCTCCATCCACACAACCTGCCTGGAGACTTCATTTAAGGACAGGTGTAGACCCTCAGGCTTTGCCTGAGCTGCGTTATAGCTACAGGACTGTCACCTGCTGTCCCAGCTTATTGCCTCGTTCTCCAGGATGGACTCCAGACCTACACTGTAGGTAGATTTTTCTCCTGTCTTCTGTTGATTCTACACGGACCCTGGAAGACACTCACTATCTTGTCTGAAACTGTCATTTGAAAACTTCTGTTCCGCCTTTTCTTGCAGAAAGGAAGGTTGTCTTTCCTTGGGGAACTGCTGGTTTTGCCTTTCTTTGGGGAACAACCCTGCTCTTGCAGCTGCTAGACAGGAAATTACAATCAGATAGAAAGAAAAAATTCTCCCAAGTGAGAGTGGTGGTTTGATGGAACAGATTGTCAAAGCAGATCATTGACTCTCCATCCTTGGAGCTCAACCATACAAAGCTCTGAACAGCTTGATGCTGTTTAGATCTGGGCTTACCTTGGGTGGTAGTTTGCATCAGTTGATGTCCAGAGGTCCTTTCCAAGCACAGTTGTTCTCTGACTTCATAATTCTAAGAGAGCAAAGGGATCAGCAAACGAAGAACAAGGAGTTCTCCTTTAACTTAGCACCATTGGTCCTGATCTTTATAAGTGCTTTGTATTCTAGAATTTGATGTTTGTGTTTCTTTTGTAGTAGACAGATCAAGTCAAGATCAGAGAAAAGAATTCCACACTCCAGAAGATCTGGGCTCACTTGTTACGAATCAGTGTTGTTACAGACGGAGACAACATTCCTGGGTGGTGGTGAAAAGGGAAGCGATGAAGCTAATTTGGTGTACACAGGAAAAAATAGACTGGAAAGCAATACAATAACATCATTATGAACCATAGTAAAAGGTCAAATAATCATTAATTTTAGTGCTTTATTGCCCTTAAAAGTACCATGGTGAACGGTCCTACAATGGCAGGGACAGACAAGATGACCAAAAAGCCGGCAGGTCTTTTCCAGATTTAATTTCTGTGATTCTATGACTTATATTCATCATTTGTTTGATAGTAAAACATCCTTGTTTCATCTTGTATTTGTCTTAGCTTTTCCTTTGGTCTGGTGAAGACAAAGAAAGAAAAAACATGAGTGAGCACTGCTATTAAAAATTGGTGCCAGTAAAATTAAAGCAAGATCCCACTCAGTGTTGGGGATAACCCAGAGATGCAGGTGGAGATTCAGAATTTGCTGGAGAGCCAAAAGAAAGACTCAGAGACTGGGCAGATAGCTGGAAAAATCTGTTAGTGCAGCTGTGAGCTGTGGGAAGACAGAGCCTGTAAAGGACAAACAGCTGTTAGAGTCAGACAGGAAAGCCTCTGGAAAAAAAACTGTGAGGGAGGAGAAGAAGAAGTTTGATCATGGATGGGTAAAAGGCCAGAGAAAGAGCTTTGTGTCAGACCAGAACCTGAGTGTACTGTTGTAAAATCTTTCTTTAGGACAGAAAGGGAAGTCAGCAATAGTCTACTTGGAAGTTCAAAGAAGCAAAGGAAGACATTGGGTTTTTTCTACTTTATCAAGATTTCCCCCAAATATCCTGTCATATCATGGCTCTGTCTTGTAAATGGTCCAACAAGCAGAAGAAATATCAAAACTTATCCTGCTACTGAATGTCTTTTTAGTTATCTAGGGCAGTTGTTCAGGGAGTTAGTTTTAGGGGGACTGTCTGGTTTCTCAATGCCAGCAATAAAAAGAGTTCATCTGTTAGTCTAGATAAACTTTTCTAGAGCAGAGGCTGTTTTATCAGTCTGTTGAGATTGAAAATTCCTTTTCTTGAGTGGACATCATGTGTCAGCTGCAAAAGCTAGTGTAAGGACTGGTTGCAACTTCTCAGGACTTGGCATTTGAAAATGATACAAAATGGGTCAAGCCAGCTCACAAAAGTGGTTTAGCTTTTATTTCTACCTTCCTACTGAGAAATGAATGTTAAATATAATCCTCAGGTGAATTAGCTGTCCTCTCCCATGTTGCCTTTATTCTAGAGTGAATACTTTTAATCCTGACGTATTTGGTGAGAATCTGGTTCCCTGCTTTGTTTTCAAGGGTGGAGATGCCATTTGTAACTAAAATATGGAGACTGAATTACCAATATTTTAAACTATAAATGCCAAAAAAGGTGTGATTTCTTTTTGTTTTAATAGAAGGATTTTTCTTTTCAAAGAAGAAATGACTACTAGTAAATTTTCCTACATAGGAATTAGTAGAAATTACAGTTTTATATGGGATAGGTTTTCCCTTTTTTCCCTTTCTCTCATTGGTCTTGTGATTTATTAAGTGGTTTTGGGTTGCTGAAATAAACTGAGAATTTCAAAGGGTTCAGAATTACTTCAAGTCTCTACTCCCATTGACTTTCAGTGGGAGCTGCATTCCCATCCTACTCACTGCTCCTTTGTAAAAAAATGCCTTTATTTTTGTCCCAGATGACCGCTCACATTTCCCCAATAGCCTAGAGACATTGCTCTGCCTTTTAGAAATTATTGTGTAATGTGTGGACCTTGGTGTAAAGGCTCATGGTTTCAGTTCTAGAAGGCCATTTTTTTTTTCTGGTTCAGAGTGCCTGGAACAAGATTAAGGACTAATATTAGGGAAAGCACACACAGCACTTTAGGCTGTGTGAACAACATCTTTTAAACACAGGCTCTAGCTTGCTCCTGCATTGACCCTTTTCAGGCATTTTGTTACAAGCAGAATATTTACGTGGGTGTAGGCATCATGTGAAACCCTTCCTGAGAGCTCCATCCTGTCGGCTGAGCTGCCCCTGACTGTGTCTGAACTGGGGAAGCACAGCAGTATGGGGTCGTGTATACCTGGTGCTGTATCACTGCTGGGATCTGGCACTTCTCAGCACGTGGTCCAAAGCAATAGCCAGCCATGGGGATGAAAATCACATTTCACAGCACATAAGTAGTGTGTGGCTTCAGCATGTTTAGAGCTGGTTCAGATCTTCTAAGCTGCCTCCTTGATGGTGGCATTTAGGGTTGTCCTGGGAGATTTTTCTGTTCAGGGACTGCAGGTTTCTTTTCAGCTTGTGTAAACTTCTCGGAAGATAAGACCCCAGTGCCCTCTGCAGCAAATATGACTGTGTTTGCTTATGCTTAGAAACTCAGATGATTCCCTGGTTCCCTGTATTCTGGTAAATAAAATGGGGGAAAATCCATTCTCTGCCTCTGAGCCCAAGAGGTAGGACAAGGCTGTCATCAGACCATGGTGCACTCTTCCTGTCCTCAGCTCACAGTATTCCACAAACCACTCTTGAGCCTTCTGGCTCCTTCTGGCATGAGCCAAAATTGTGCTGGGCTCAATGCTAACAGCTATGCAACATGGAGAACTGTGTACTTATGCTCAGGCTTGTGCCCTGAGAACATTTACCTCACAAGTTTAGTGATATTCACTGGAATTACTAAAGTTTATAAATTATATATATGAATAAATGTAAGATAAAAGAAGAGGAAAGAAAATTCATTTATTTCGGAAAAAGAAGAACTGAAATCAATCGTCTTTCAATAAAAAATATAAAAAAGTTTAAAAATTCCAGGAATAAGTTTTAAATTAGCAAAGCACCTGGAGATCACATTTAAAATATTGGAAAACCTTCAACAAAACTTCATTCTGATGAGAAACTCTTGGAAATGTGATATTCTCATAATGGACTACATTCTGTTCAGTATTTATCATCACAGGTATTATGTCTTCATGTAAAGAAGGCACTCTTTTTGTACAGATTTCATTTAAGATTGCTAGTAGGTGAACTTTTTACAGAAAACTGGAAAAATCCTGAAGTTGTGTCTATTTCCAAGAGAAACAGCTTGCAATCACATTCTTTTACAGAGTGATTTTTGTATGTTTTTGTTGCTGTTGTTGCCTTTCTGGCATAGTGGTAGGGACAGAACTGTACTCAATTATGAAAGAGTGAAATCAATATTATGAAATGCAAAGGCACATGCCATATGTGTGGTTAAAGAAGAAATATTTGCGGAAAACACCCATTCTTAGTTATGTAATTAATTATTCAAAAACTACATAGTGGATTAAAAAATAGGACTCCTATTTATTTGCTGATGTGTTCAACATTGCTTTTATACCAATGTTGTTGAGACAAAATGAAAAAGTTGTGGATAAAACTTGCACATTAGTGCACAGCCGAGAACCACCAAGGATCCTGATGATACACGAAAAACTTTTTTACTGGTGGTTTATCTGTGCTTGAGTGTATGTTGGTAGAAAACACATCAGTTCTTCAAATACAAATCCAAGCGAAGGTTGCACGTGGTCCACTTTTACTAATGGAAGTGTTTCTGTTACTGTATCCAAATGAGTCTGTATGGTGTATCAACGTTTATCAATGATGTGATAGTAGTGTTCAAAGCCAAAATAATAACGATTTTACTTTCTGTGTTTGGATTTTGTGACCCATGAATTCCAGTAAATTTTCTGTCTGTTTGGAAACTATTAACAGCATTTCTCTCTCTTTAGCTAGTAAGACACCACCCTATGATTTATTGTAGATGAAAAGTGAAAGAGTCATAGACTCTAAGGATGTAAACCCTCCGGAACAATCTAGTTCAATGCAATTGTTGTTAGGGTAAGTTGGGGTCAACTGTCTGTCTGGGGAAAAGATGCATTTCTTTGCCTTACCTCACAACCTTCTTATTCTAATATTTGCAAACCTTGATGCTCTTAAAGACTATTCATAGCTGTAATACCAGCAGACAGTTTTCACTAATCATTACTGAGTACCATAAAACCAAAGCATCTCGTAAACATTGCTGACATGCAGTCAAACTGCAGAACCTATTCTGTTTCAAATCCAGAAAGTGAAAATTTGTATATTTGTCTGCAGTTTTGCTCTATGTTCTTCACAGGCTACTGTATGTTAGAAAGGGCATTTGAGCACTAGTCACAAATGCACCCATAAAACTGGAAAAATCAAAGGGAAATCCATATGTTATTGTAATCATTTGGTGCTATATATGGCCACAATGGGTCTGTTTACTAGTCTTTTGAAATATCTTTGTCTGACTAACTTGGAAAACAGCGAAATGAAATTTTGTCTCAGTCTTGAGTCTAGTCACTGTTATGGTTTATATTTATGCTTGTGTTTTGTGAACACATTTCAAATAATATTGATACAAGTCCAGGATTGAACCAGGGGAAAGGGTATGGTGAAAACTTGTAATCAATGATGAATAAAGCACTTGGAAATTCCAATGACTGTTTCTTTCCCCGCTTACACTATATTGTATTTTTTTAATTTTTTTTTTCATATTTACAGAGAGTTTTGTTCCTGTCTCACTTCAGAAGGAAGAATATAAATGCTTTTATGTATTCTTGCCAAGAAAGTGTCTTGGGAATTAAGGGGCCACATTTTGATGTGCTAAAAGTCCCATAAAAGGTGTAGAAGACACAGAACTGTGAATTAAGCCTCCTGTTTCGTTAACATGCTGTTACCTTTTCTCTCCTTAAGTAACACTAATCATCTAAATAATTCCTAAAAAGGGACATAGAATTTTGATTTCTTAACAGATTTGATAGCTTGAGAGCCCCAGAGACTGGTACTTCAGTAGACGACCTGTCAGCCAGGTGTATATCTTCAAGAAAAACCATGTACTGCTCTCCCAGATCAGGGATTTTTGGGGTGTCAGCAAGTTTAGGCCTCTGTGAACAGAAGTGGTGCTTACAAACTGTGCCTCTAACCTTCAACAGTTCTGCTATGCCGTCTTCAAAGTAAAAACCACCTTTTGCTTGCAACAAATTAACATATCATTAATGACATCCAATACAATAAAATTATCACAATGGGCATGTTTCTTTCTGAAGGAGAAGTAAACAGAGATGTTTTTAGAGGCTTCAAAAATGAGGTTAAATTTCCCAAAAGTATAATAATAAACGAGGCATCAGAGTTGGGTTTTAACTTAGTATGACCTTCTAATCATTTATGGTGAAGTCATGGAGTGTAAGTATGCCAGAGACACTGTAATGCTCACTATTTATAGCCAAGTTGTTAAGCCTAGCTTGAATTATGTAATAAAATTCCATTTATCTCACTATATTAGTTAATGATAGAGATTATTTTCCAATTCATACTGGAAATAAATGCAGCTCAATATTTCTTAGGCAAATTAGGGATTCCCTTTTCAAACATCCTGATGTATTAGGGCAATTTGAGATATTATATTGTCCTTGAGACTTGCTTGCTTTTTTGCAGTTTTTGAAATGCAAAAATTGGTAGAATTTTACCAATGATGAGGAGAATATAGGTCACGAAGGAAGACATGCTTTGAAAGCTGCTTTGATTTGCCATGGCCCTGTATTTACAGAGGAATTATTTAGGAGAATGCAAAAGACCAAACTCAAAGTGCAATATTTCTAAAGAAAATTAGTTAATTATGGAATATAACATCTATCTTCTACAATTCTGTAATAGGATTAAGATTTTTGTGCTTCAGTTGTTTTTGTCTGTGTGAGATGTCACAGCTGTGGGATTAACTGAGCATTTTAGTACAGACAGAGGCCAAGTAGAGAAGGAATTGAGAATAATGGTGCAGTAAGACTGATGGGAGAGAGATCAAGGAAAAGTTTATTAACTTCATGGTTTAGAATGTTTAAAAGTGGGCTTTGCATACTTTATTTTCATGAATCCCTAATATGATAAAAGAGTTTGACTGTGAAGACTTGAGACAGTTACAAGACTCTACAGGAATTGCATTCTGAGAGGAAGAAGTATGTATTTGAAGAGAGCTTTTAAAAACTTTTTTATGATGAAGAGCAGTAAGCAATTTAAATGGCAGTCAGAATGGCTGCAGTATAACAAGCCAAATCCCTCCCTCTCGGTGAGAAAACCAAGGTAGGGAAACGGTGAAATAGGAATATGTCATGAAATGCCTTTTTCAGACTCCTGTAACTAATTTTCTTTATGTGATATTCTGAAGAAATCCACTTTTGGTGATGTTAAGGCTACCTTTCTCTTCAGTTATACAAGTTCCCAGTATTCCTGGGCAGAGTATCCATCTTGCTTCTATAACGTCTTCACTTTCATGGGCAAACTCATAATTTCACCATAGCATTTGGGCCCTTTGCCGTTAGCTTCTTGCCAGAGACAAATGTGAATATCTAACTCTTTCCTGAGACTGTCTCAAATCCTAAAGAGTATGGGCAGGTTGTCTGCCTGCTTTTTTCCAAAGGCTACCATTGCAGGGCTTGTGGTCTTTATAGAACAGATTCTTCTCATGAGTGTACTGAGAGGGTGATTTTTCTGTAATTTCCTGAGCTGTACGTGAAAGAAAGAGAGGAGATAGTGGTATAGACTGGATGAATTCTTCAATTCTCTTTTGGATCTGTTTTTCTAAGATTCCAATTTCACAAAAAACATGGCTGGGAAGCATCAATGGGAGCAGGGATGCAGTGAGTTCTGCTCTTCATAGAGAAGTTACATGGGCTTTGGAAAATACATAGGTACACATTAGTGAAGGTTTTGTATTGGTAATGCTGCAAGGATTAAAGAATTACAGAATATGCTGAGTTGGAAAGGACCCACAAGGATCATCGAGTCCAACCCTTAGCCCTGCACAGGACCATCCCCAAGAGTCACACCATGTGCCTGAGAGTATCGTCCAAACGCTTCTTGAACTCTGTCAGCTTTGGTGCTGTGACCACTTCCCTGTTCCAGCACCCATCCGCCCTCTGGCTGAAGAACCTTTTTCTAATATCCAACCTAAACCTCCCCTGACACAACTTCAGGCTGTTCCCTCAGGTCCTGTCACTGGTCACCACAGAGAAGAGATCAGCGCCTGCCCCTCTTCCCCTCACAAGGAAGTTGTAACTGCAGTGAGGTCTCCCCTCAGTCTCCTCTTCTCTAGGATGAACAGACCAAGTGACCTCAGCTGCTCCTCATACGGCTTCCCCTCAAGGTCCTTCACCATCTTCATTGTCCTCCTTTGAATGCTCTCTAATAGCTTAATATGTTTTTATATTGTGGTGACCAAAACTGCACACAATATTCAAGATGAGGCCGCACCAGTGCAGAGCAGAGTGGGACAATCCTCTCCCTTGACTGGCTGAGAATGATTTGCCTGATGTGCCCCAGGACATGGTTGGCCCTCCTGGCTGTCAGGGCACAGTGCAGCCCTGTGCTCTTCAGCATCTTCATAAATGACTTGGACACAGGACTAGAAGGGATACTAAGCAAGTTTACAGACCACACAAAACTAGGAGGAGCTGTTGACTCCCTCGAAGACAGGTAGGCCCTGCAGAGAGATCTTGACAGATTAGAGGACTGGCTAATCACCAACCATATGAAGTTCAACAAGGGAAAGTGCTGGATTCTGCACCTGGGATGGGAGAACCCCAGATGTACGTGCAGACTGGGGAATGAGATGCTGGAAAGCAGTGCCATGGAAAGGGATCCAGGAGTCCCAGTCAATGGCAATTTGAATATGTGTCAGCAATGATTCTTTGTTGAAGGAAGCTAAGAGCTGCTGGGATTTTTAGCAGGAGAATTGCATAATCATCACAAATTCAGATTCCACAAAGTGATACAAATATGCAAGAAAGTAGTCTGATAGTTCAATAGAACAAAGTGGAAAATGCTAAGCATGTTTACCTACTACAGATGTAACTGTCAGGTGGAGAGCATTTTGAAACCAAGTATTGGACATTGCTAACTCGCAGAGCTAAGTCGATGTAACACTTAGTAGGTTTATGCCCCAAGTAGTGCAGAATAAGGAGGAGAGTGAAACCACACAGAGAAACCTCTAAGTGACCTCCAAAAAAGGGTTGCTTTTGCTCTGAAACTACATGTTACTCCTGCAGTTTTCCCAGTTCTGTGTTATTTCAGTCTTGGTTTCTTTACATGGTACATTTACTTGTGGCTATTGCCCAATTACATTCTCTTAGTTTTTTCTACATATGCATTTATTTGTCTGTTTTATGGCTCATTAACCCTTTTAGGAAAGACCATATTTGTGGTCAGTAGCTTCTCTTTGCTGTCTTTTCTCTCAATCCACTAATGAGCTTCTATTATTCATGACAAAAACCTAAAATGGATATTTCCTTTAGGAATATGGGAAAAAACTAAATATGAGGCCTGTTGCTTCATGTGTCAACCATAAATAGACTAGTCTTCAAAACTTCTCAGAAAGAATAGGTAAAGCTGTGTATATATGCACACAATCAGTGTGCATTTATTTGACTATGCTATTTTTAAGTTTTGGAAATGTTCAATTTTTCTAGGACAAAGAACTGGTTCAAGAACAGTGTTCCATCACCAAACTTTGTATGAACTATTCACCTACTTTTCTATCTCTGGGAGTGAGTAGAAAAATGGTTATTTAGAGGTGCAGAGTAACAAAGATTTTCAGTGGGAGTCAAGTGCTTAAAATACCTACCTGATTTTTTTCTGTTGGTAAATTGTGTGATTAAAGCTGGACAGAATAATTAAGTGTTGGTTTGAGACAAAACTTTGTGTCTAAAGAGTTCAAACTTAATCCTTCTGAAACTAGAGTCAACCTTACTCCAATTCTTCAGAAAGGATGAAACCCAGAGAGTCAACTCTCTCACGCATGAAAATTCCGTAAGTGGATATTACTGTTTGAATACTAATCCACCACAGAAAGAAATGCTACAAGGTGTGTAAACATTGTTGCAAGATGTTGCAAATGATGTATGTGTTGCCTAAAATTTGCACATGAGGAGCAGCAGACTTGGTTTAGTCACAAGAGTGTCTGTGTCTTAAAACAAAGGTCACAGTCTCATACATTCTACGTGTTTGAGGATGCAGTATTAATACTTCCTGGCTTTTAGCAACCTGTGCCATGAAAATTTAAGAAATCTTTAAATAGCAAGTTTGTTTGGGTTTTTTTGTTTGTTTGTTTTTTGTTCGTTTGCAGGTTTTTTGTTGGTTTTGTTTTGTTTGTTTCTTTCTTTGTTTGTTTTAGGAGAAAAGTATTAACTGGTGGTGTTAACTGATAAAAAGATTAAAAATTCCCTAAGTCATGGAAATCCAGGGATTTTTTTTTAAAGGAGGAATGAATATATCATGTTTCCTTTTCTTTGCATCTAACTGTGATTAGAATTAATGTATCTTTATTAGTTCAGCCTTTTTTCTGGCACATTTTAAAATACAGTCATTGAGCCATGATTTTGTAGGAATAATCATTTGCACCTGCAGAGCTTATGTGACATATATAAATGAGATACATTGGATCCAATCTTCTGCATATCTTTTTTGTGGCTCCAGAGAGGCAACCTTAATTTACACTGCCTCCACAACTGCTCATTCACAGCCTGCATGTACTCTGCATGTGAAATCCAAGTAGTTAATTAAGAGATCTATGGATATCCTGGGCTGTGAGGATGGACATTTATGTGAGTGAACATCCCTTGCAGCACAAACAGAAGATTGACCATCTGCTGTTATAAATTGGTATATCTGCAAGGGCATTATACCTAGGCACATCTTTTGAAGATCTGGTCCAGTAGGTTTTATGACTTGTTGACTGAATGGATGAAATTTCTGTAATAAAATTAAAGGCACTTTTGGATAGTGGTTGTCTTTATAATCTGTTTTTATTTCCATTGTCTCTGTTGCCATTGAACCCTTTTGACATCAGAATAAGAGGATAAAACAAACCAGCAGTTTAGCACACACTGAAATGGAAAATAAAAAAAGGCTTAATAAACACACTGTGTAACTGACAACATCTGGAACCACTTTGTAGCCAACTGTCTTGAAACCACCTCTTAAATAGAGTCTCCAGTAATTAAATCTAAATACATGCTAATTCAGGAAGCTCTGTGATGTTGCATTGAAAACATCTTTTGAAATAACTTCCTTTCCTTCATCAGCTGAAGATACTGTTCCCATTTACTTACTTACATTTCAGACTACTACTTTCTATCAGTCTGCTGGGCGATTCGCTGATGTAACAGTATAAAATAATGGTAAATATCTAGTCAAACTAATGTATTGTATTTTTGGAAGTCAGTCAGTCATCCCTTAAAATATAGAGATCATTATGGACTCAAAGAATGAAGAGATTTTTACTTTTGAAAAAAGAATCACAGAAACAAAATCTGTCTTCTGAAAAAGAAATATTCTAGTGATGTTAGGCAAGAAATTTGAGTTGTTGGCCCCTTCCAGGATATTATCAAAAGCAGAAAGGGCTTATAATCAAGACAGCAGAGGTCTGGCTAGCCTTGGGTCAGTATCTGTAAGTCATTCTCAGTGTACCCAATACGACCTATGCTTTACCCTGCTCTCATGCCATACTCCACCAGACAGAGCAGGCAGAGACTTTGGTTCATGCCTGCACTGAACTCTGTGAGGTAGCATGGATGTGTAACTCTCCTACAGGCCTTCACAGCGTAATTCAGCATTTCAATGGTACCTAAAGAGAGACTCACACATGGATGGCATGATTTGGGACAGCAGTTCACTTTAACTTGAACTGGAAGCCAGTTGCTGGAAGAGAGGACCTAAGTATGAGGAAAAAGCCATTTGAAGAAGAGGTAGGACAAATGGAAGTGTACAACACAGGAGTAAGGCCAAAATGAAAGAAAAATTAATCTCATTAATGACAAGCATTTTAATGTTCATATTTCTAAGACTCAGTTAAGGATGGATTCAGTTACTCATGTAACATTTGAGTCTCCCTCTGGTGTCTCAGACATCCAAATGGCACTGGCTGATATGATATGGGACTCATACCCTTTTCCAGCTGAAGCTGGAGGCCAGGTGGGATAAACTGGTCAGCTCAAATGACTGTAGATATTTAAGACTGAGCTATATAAGTTATCTTTCAGCTTGCAGTAGACACAGGAAAATAAGATCACATGCCTTTGAGACAGTTTGCGCACTAAAGGCTCTAAGATGTTCATGGGCAATAACAACCTGCAATACTATGGAATAACAGAAAGCACTCAGTGTAGCAAGAAAGTTACAGGCACGATGGCATTTAGATTTCCTGTGCACATATACTGTGAAATAATGTGTTGTGTTAGTTGTGGCAGTAATATAAAGTCAGATGACAGTTCAGTGTTCCTGACTGTCTTGCAAGAATCCTAGTGATCTGAAAACCAAGGTGCTTTGGGAAAAAAATGAAGCTTATGGTACTTCTACTTTAGCCATTTTAGTGGCAAACTGTACCAGCTCAGGTGGCTTTTGTGGAAAGGGGTGGTATAACTGGGAGGCCTCAGGGTCTTTAAGAAGGTAAAAAACAACAAGCATGTCCTTCTTGCAGTAGCATTCTGAACTATGACCACTGGAAACCACAGAAGATTTGCTTCTCTTTGGTTTTCTTTTTATTCATTTCACAACTTCTTATGTTACTGGCAGCTGTTTATTGCATTTGGCTCACTAGTTGTTCATCACCCTATGTTCATTTGGCCATTGCTGCTTTAATTCATGCATGGGAACTATGGAGAAGTCCTGAACTTGGCCCTCTTGAGAAACTAATGATCTTTCTTTTTGTCTTGTTAGGTAAAGCTGTTTTTGTGACCTGCTTGGTGGACTCATTTCTTGGAGGACTGGTAAGAGAGCATTTCTCTGATTTCTCCAGTCCTAGAGACAGAGAAGAGAAGAGGACAGAGCAGCACAAAAAGTAATAAATACTTACATAGTCAGGACAAATAGGAACAGACTCCTGTTCATCTCACCAAGGTATGTATTGAGGAACACTTGCAGCTGTTGCTGTTGGATTAACAGGACAGCAGCTTCTGCACTCTGACAAATACATGCATAAAGTTACAGAAAAGGGAAAATACATACATCAGACCTTCCTCAGAACTTATTTCTGGACAGAAAAAGAAACTTAGTATAGCTACACTGGGTTTGTATTTCTGCAAATATTTATTTCAGATGCCTGGCCCAAGGTGTATATACAGAACTAAATTCATTATTCTGCAGCTCCTTCAAACTATTTAGTACAGTAAAAATCAACCAGTCAAAGTAGTCAGGTATTTGTCAGTGTTGGACTTGCTGTTCTTAATTCTGTTCTTTGCCAAACACCTAACAGTTATGCTATCCTATTACTGGTCAATTATTTAATAATGCACTCCTATGGATGAGAGTATTAAACATACCCACTCAGTGAAAATGATTTTTAAAAAAAGATCTCAGAGCTGTGAAATTACAACCCACCGAAGTCAGTGGATCTGATGTGGTTGAATGGAAATGCATTTGCATTATTGTTCCTGTCATAAAACACTGCCCTAGAGTTTTCCCTCCCACTTACACTGATAATTCACATTTTGAATACCATTTCCTCAGAGATTTGAATTTCTTTTTTAGAGAGCAGCTTGCATCTCTCTGTTTTTAATACAAAACATATTGGTACAGAAACAAAACACTCTGTCCATAGTGAAAATGAACCATTTAAGAGGATCAGAATAAAGATGTTGCTTTCATATTTTTTTCCTGAAAATGCCATGACCTTCTTTTTATATTTACTCTTTTGAGGTGCTAAGTCCCCTGCTAGGAGTGGAAATTGAAGAAGCTCAGTCTTATGGGGACTGTGTTCTTTGGTTTTAGACACAAAAATATTGTTCTCTTTTTGTTCTCTGTAGTGTAAGTAGATTATGAAATAAATGAATCAACACTCAAAAAATTGTCTTTTTGTTTCACCATATAATTATAAAAACATAGGAAGCTTTTCTATTTTATTTTTTAAATTTATTTAAGTTCTATTTTATAACAAAAAACATGGCAAATTGCCTAGATCTGTCAAAAGTTTACTTAAGTAAGGACATAATTTACAAATTGTCATATAAGATTTTTTTATCCATGCAAAAACTAAAGCCTCATTTTTTTAAAAAAAATTTTTATTTTAAATTTATTTAATTTTATTTAAAGATGTATGCAAGAGTGATGCCCTATTCTGGAGACAGTAGATCAGAAATACTGTATATCTGTGATTGCTTACAAGTGGCACTGCACTCCTAAGTAGAATGCTAACCATGCATGCATTTTCAGTACAGCAAACGAGTATGCGCACGTGGCACTGTCAGATAAAAATTGAATTCTACGTAAAGATTCACAACCTCCTAAATGGTTCATTTTCACAACAAAGAGAAATATATTGTTTCTTTCTGTAACAGCAATGTCTTAGAAAATGATGTATACCAAAACAGCACATTAAAATAACAATATTAACATTGCAAGTCAAGTATTTATAAACTATGAAGCCCGAGAATTGCAAGTTCACTTTACTACCTTAATTCAATTTCCTTATGAGTGTGCATTATGATAAATAATGTAATTGCTTATCCTTCTTTGCGCAGGATCTGTGCCCCATGGGCTCTTGTCCAGTCATCTCAGTATCACATCTTGCTTCACTTCTTGTCTCAACACTTTTTAATCAAAATTCTTGGAAATCTATTTCTTGGAAGTGACTGAAGGCCTTAGCTGACACTTTCCCCAGCAAAAGTCTCTGAGGTATACACAACAGGGAATTATTCAAATAGGAAAATGGTTAAAACTCATCAAAAGTATAAGCAGTGAGGATGTGCTCTTATATGGCGACATTAAACTATAAAAAGCATGAACCAGTTCTATTTTTACTTAGCAATTGTAGGCTAAGTATTGCATTGAAGGTAGGGTGTCTGGGGCCCAACAAAAGATATGATGTTAACATAACCCGTGTTCACAGTTACAACATAAACAGTGAAGCATGGTCTGGGGTTTCGTTTCAAGTTATTGCTGGCAAACTCTCATTGTAATAACTGCTATTCCAAATCTATCCTTCGATTACAGACTCAAGGGAAAATGGTAAATTGCTTGCAATATTAAGTAAAACTTGCAGTTAAACATTATCCCTCTCCCTTTTATCTGCAGAGAGCTTTATAGGGAAATTCCCTTCTTTGACTGTCCTTTAGATTATATGAAAACCAGTATTCATTTTTCTGGGATAAAAGAGAAGATAGTTGAGCTGGTTTGGACTTCCTTGATTTTCTGTTGCTACTCACTCTACTCCTGTTTCCTGAAGGACCATAGAAGAAAATGTTCAAAGAATGGGTCAGGAAAGAGAAACAAGCCAGAAAATTGAACATCTGCCTGAGGTGCTGACTCAGACATTCATGAACAGAGGCCCTCAAATGCAGCCTATGTTCTAATAGTGCAGCTAGGGATGTGGAGGCATTTGTCAGCGTTGATTTCACTACCTGCTTTAGTCTGTCTTTTGTTTGTTTTACATCACAGTTGCAAAAGATGCAAAGAGTATGAGAAAAAGAGAAAAAAATAACAAGAAAAGAAGAACATAAGAGTGTAAAGTACCCTTCCCCCTCTCCCATGCTCTCATTTCCCCCTCCAAATCTCAGAACAGGACCATTGGCTTTCTGATGGAGGTAGAGTTCATATGATCATATTGACTCCTTAAGCCTCACCACAGCTGAGGTTTTCCCTGCGTGGCTATTCTTCCCACATGATATGAGAAAGCACACTTCATTGATTTCAGCAGTAAACATTTCCTCTATATCTTGAGTCTTTCAGCTTGTGATGACCTGTACCTTAACTGCAAGCCTTGAAATTCTGTTGTTGGAATTAAGTGTCAACTCAGCTCTATTGTTTTTGTTCTTCTTGGGTTTTTTTTCTGTTTAGTTTGGTTTGATTTTTTTTTTTAGTAAGCTTTCTTGAATTTTTTAGTTTGTAGTGCAAATTATATAGGCAGCATAGAGGGCAGACATGGGAAAGTTAAAAGAGGAATAGAACAAATTGAACAGTTCATTGTTTATCTTAGTCTTACACAGCAGTCAACAGATCAAATACAACCATTCTTCACTCAATTCTTAGTATGATCAGGGAACGAAGTATAAGCTTGACATAATAAAAGGATGACAAATACTAATGGCAATTCTGTTTCCAGTACTTGGAAATATAGTGTTCTTTTTCTCACTGTTATTCTACCTGTTATCTCATGTGCCTTATTCCTCAGGGAGTTGTGCTTAAAAGATTTGCAGTTCTGAGGAACCCTGGATGGGAAAATATCCAGACTTCCTGGCATTACTCAGAGAAGTCTCCACATCCACGGCAGCATATTAATCCTTGTTAGTGTAATTTTCACCACTTTTTTTGTCCTACAAATCCTGTCCTTGCAACTACTTTTCCTTAACATGGGTATTTCAACAATGTCAGAGGTTGTTCAGGAAGTTTTTGTTCCATATGCTCATGTGATTATAAAATACTACAACACTGATGTAGTATGTGCTCCCTTTCTTTTGGCATAGACTGCACGTCATAGACAGATGGAGCTGAACCACCATGCTGGGACTGGGGTGTACAGCATCCCAGGTTTCTCTTATCTTGGATAGTTTCTGAACATGTAGTCCAACTAAATAATATTGTGGGTCCACTGTGTCAAACACAGTGTTGTAGCAGACTGTGAGGCAGACCTTGCCGTGACTAGCTTCCAACACAAGTTGATAAAATGGGAGGTGTTTAACCAAGGGTATTCAATTGTTATATATGTGTCTATCTGTGTGTCTTTTTTCCCCCTTTCATTTTGGGTAGGAAAGCACTAATGTAATCTGTTTACACAGTTGCACCTTTTCTGCAATATATGGAGCTTTTGAGCCTGGTTTCTGCAATAAATCCAGCCATCTGTCACTGAAATGTAAGGAACTGTAGGAGAAACGCATGTGAACCATGAAAGCATTATTTTATACCTTCGATAATTAACACTGACATGTGTTTTAATAATTGCTTTTATGACTTACACTGTTTAGCCTTTGTCTTCATTTCTTTAATAGCCAGTTTTACTTTCCCTTTCATATTTTTTCTCCTCTTTGTCTGAGAAAGGTATGATTTAATTCCTCTATTATTCTTTTTAACAACACATTTAGTAAAAGAGAAGGTAGAGGGAGAAGGAAGCAAAGAGGGAGAAGAGGGAAGAAGTGAGAAAGAAAGAGAACATTTGGCGATTCTTGTTCTTTTAATGCTCACATTATTTACTTGGAAAAAAGCCAACAACTAAACTTGTATTTTTGAGACTGAACATTTGATATGGTGGCTTGAAAAATTTAGAAGCACACTTTACATAATTCTTACATAATTCTATTAAGAGGCTTTAGAAGGTTAGTCCAATGAGTTTGGCAGATGCTGCTTACAGTTTCTAATGATTCATTCATGACCCAAGAAAACGGTCATGAGTACAGAGTCCCTTATGTCCCTTTGGTCTCTGATGGACAAACTACTTGTGGAGTGGTTGCAACTGGAGAAGATGTGATCAGAAATATGGTCTTCTTCAGTCATATGTTTCTACTTTTTTTTTAAAGTAAAAGTTTCTGCCAAGCAGATTGAAAAGAAATCTACTTGATTCTCTCATCTTTTTTTCCCTAATATCTGTAGAGCAAAATAATATTGAAGATAAGATATTAAACAGAAATACATTACAAAACCCAGAAGTTTGTTGTTATTCTAGCATCTGCATTGGCCGTAGCTGATATTTCGCTCACATTGCTGGTGTTTAAGGAACAATGCAGTAGTACTTTCAGCAGCCACACAAAAGGCACAGAGCAGTAGAAAATGTTAAATCTCACAGAGGGACCAGATATTGCTTGTATGAATGGGATGAGCTATTGATGATGGTTGAATGGGACTGCACACACACAGTTCAGTTTTCGGGATTTCTCTCCAGATCTCTCTCCGCGTTTTCCTTTTATCAGCATGATTTGGTAAACAGCAGCTGGTGTTGTCATTCAGTTGACTAGAATTCCCAGGATTTTTGCCGATCCAAGGTTTTGACTTTACACAATCACACTATCATTTTGTGGCTGTTTTCAGCCACGGCAAACCATGCAGACCTTTAAGCAGTTTCCCACTTTGAGAATACAGCACTCTTTGTCAAAACATCAGTCAAGGCTAAAACGCTCCTTTTTGATCCTAATTAACTGAACACAGGTGCAGCTGGCTTAACTTGTTCTTCACAATGAGCTGCTTGAATGTGGGGATAAATGTAGAGGGGAGAAAAACTCCATTACTAACAGACCAAAGAGGTCAATGAATGTAGTTTGGCTCATTTTCAGGAGGGGTTTTGTTTTTGTTCTTACAGTATTCTTGAGATAACTGTGATTTGCATGTTATTTTAAGAATTACTTATATAGATTTTGTCTTAAAGTGTGTGTGAGAGGTTTACATTGTGTTAGCCTTAGTCTTAGCCTCAAGCCTAAATGTCTGATGGACTTGAAAATTAGCTGATGCTGCAGTGTAAAAATGTTGGGGCTTGGTGATGTTTGCTTTTACTTTAAAAAGAGAAAAATTCTTGCTAGTGAAGGCTCCTTAGGTAAAAGATGTGCATTGTAAAGGTTGCTATGTAGGAAAGCCAAGGCTTTTGAACTTTTTAAAATTTGTATTATTTCATTCTGCTAACATTCTCTCTCCACACATCCCCACCTGCCACTCCTCCTCACCCCTCCCACCCCACTTCCTTTTATGTGTGTATTTTACTTAACTGTTTAATCCTGATTGTAAGTCCTGTTTGGAAGATGTTATTACCTTGTTGGTTCAATGTGTAAAGTGATGAAATCTTGATTCTGGATTGGTTTCTATCAGATTTATCATAAAACACATATTTGTTGAGTGTTAAACTAACTGAATATGTCAGATCACTTCAAAAACTTAATCATGAAACTGTTAAATCCCTCAAATAAAAAAACCAAGTCACAGAGGAATTTCTGAACGAAAATTTTTGAAGTTTTTCTTGCTAGAAATTTGGCATTTCACCTTTCATCCTGGCCTAAGATGAAAATATTTAAGTTCTGACCTTTCAATGGTTGGAGTTGAGTAGACTGACAGATACTTGAGGAAAAATATTAAAGTTTTGCAGGACCTCTGAGGTATTGTTTAAAATAGTCAGTATCTTGTATTTAGCCTTCAGACCAAATGTTTTTTCATTACTGCTTTTTTCCAGAGTTGCAACAACTTGAATATAGTGAATATTATCAACTATCATAAAGCAAACACAGTATTCCCTGACAAACAGCTAAACCAAGACACTGTGAATTGCTTTTTTTGGCTGCACTGTGTTCAGCTGGGGAAACAGGACTCTTAACTTGGGAAAGACAGATTGAAAACCTTTTCCTTCATTTGTCTTCTGAGACCGTGTTTTGAGAAATTTGGGTGAGTGGTCTCTGCACACTTTGTGCATTTACATGGACTATTTACTCTTTTTCCATCTTGAAACTAGAAATTTTTGTGTGTAGATATGTGGTTAGGCTGCAACAGTTGTTCACGTGCATCAAAACCTTGTTAAAATACAATTATAGCTTCCTATGTTATACTTCTTTAGAGATAAACTTTAGTTATACATTACTTTGGATCATTCATGGCTGGGCTTCGCGAACGAAGATTTGGGAAGGCTCTATCCACATTTGTTACAGGCACGTTGGTGACTTACGAAGCCAATACGTGGCAGACATATCCGATTGCAAAAGGCACAGCAGAAAGACTCCTTAGGTGGTATATTCTGCAAGACACGGTTCTTTCTGCGTTGCCTTTTCCCCTCAAGAGTGATCCTGCGTGTGTTCTCAAAGGAGACAGCTGCGTTATAGATGGTGTGTCTCCAGGCCTCCCGATTGGAGGCCAGAGTAGACCAGTTATGGTGATCAATATGGCCAAGGCTGAGATGTTGTTTCAGGGAGTCCTTGTATCTTTTCTTCGGGGCTCCTCTCTTGCGGCAGCCAGTGGCAAGTTCACCATAAAGCAAGATCTAAGGGAGGCTGTGGTCCTTCATCCTGGAGACGTGCCCTGCCCAGCGCAGCTGTGTTCTCATCAGCATGGCCTCTATACTTGTGACTGCTGCTTGCTCTAGAACAGATGTATTGGTCACATAATCTGACCAGTGGATGTTTAGGATTGTACGGAGGCAGTGTTGATGGAAGCATTCTAATTACTTTGGATACTAAAGTTAAAAAAGTTTGAACAGTCTTAATTCAGCAGCAGGAACCAAATTTACAGTTGTACAAAATATCAAACTGTGACAAAATAAATCCCAAATGTTCTTTTACCCAGCCGTTTTGTAGAATCCCAGAACATTACCTTTCCTTCAAGTCCCATGTTAAATGTGATTACAAATAGAATTTGACCCTTCAGGACTCACATTCCTCTGTATAACACTGAATGTAATACTAGTGTTGTAATGTTAGTGTTTGATGACAGGAATAATTCTCAGAAAGTGCCTTTTGCATGGCATTGCCATATTTTAATTTGATTAAGAGAAGTCTGCATGCTTTTGAAGTATTTAAAAAACAGACAGAAGAATGATGCCTTTGAACTAGAAGCTAGGAGCAAAACTAAGTTAGATTTTCTATGCCAGCTTTGAATCTAATACCAAGAAACATCAGTCTCCGTTCAACAGGGCTCAGAAAGCTTAAACAAGAGTCTGTCTCTGTTCTTACTAGCTTAGTGTGACTTTAATCACTTAACTGGAATTAGCCTTAATTTAAGGTCTCAGGCAAAATAGAATTTAGGAGTGTCTTTAATTTTAAGCTCATGAATAGTGGGACTACTGATATACCTCAGAGAAAGTACATGCTTATGGAATTTGCTGAATTAGTGGCTTATGATGTCAGAAATAAAAAAAATCCCCGAATTTCTATTCAAATCATATTTTAATCACACAAGTTTAAAATCAGACAAGACAAAATAATAATCCCTTTCTCATTCTTTAGATAGGGCCTAGCGGTAATTGTAGTGAAAACTTAAAAATTCTCAAGATACCTTGGAAAGTGTCAGCTTCTCTGTAGTTTGTTAGATTAAATAAGGCATGTGCATGTTTACTAGTGGGTATCTAGTATTCTTTCTTATGGGCGAAAAGCACTGTTGGAGGCATATATTTTGGAAGTGATGGATATTTTTAATATCTCACTTTTACTATAAAAATCTTGTCACATAATTAGGGAGATTTCAGAAAAATCTGGCTGAATTAAGTTCCAAAAGTTTGGAAGACATATATTCAAAAGCTAAATGGCATACCTTGTTCATTACCAGTGTGTGCTAGAGAAATACATGTCTTTGAAAAGCGTGTCAAACCTTTGAAAAGATCTCTTACACAACAGCATTTATTAACTCATTCTGGTTCATCTATTTCCTGCCCACCATTCTAAAACTTTGTCTTTTGTTTCCTGCCTTCTCGGAGATGTTTAGTACTTACCAAGGTTGCTTTACAGTCTGTCAGTTATGTTTTGTAGCAGGCTTTCTTTTCTAGAAGAACTTTTATGATTCTAATGGTTCTTTGAGTTGTGTGCTGTTGCCTAGATTGAGGTTATCTGCACTATTTTGTGTTGAAATGTGCTCACTCCACAACTGCCCCTCCTGTACGGCAGCCCCACAACAACTCTTACTGGGCGCTGCACATTGTAG
The DNA here is from genome assembly GCF_036250125.1 of Pseudopipra pipra. NCBI lineage: Eukaryota > Metazoa > Chordata > Aves > Passeriformes > Pipridae > Pseudopipra > Pseudopipra pipra. The sequence goes on along the minus strand of NC_087549.1, from coordinate 31,868,343 downwards.
ATGCAATTCTTCAACCTGAGATTCAAGTGTTTTTTCAGCCTTTTAGCAGAAATGCTCCTTAATAAATTTATTTCATAAAATTTCTAAATGTTAAAAAACTTGACGCTAACCATCAAAATGTAGTAAATGAGATTTCCTGTAGCTGGAACGTTTGTCCGTGGAAGTGGAATTTGAAATCTGAAATTGTCTTAAATAATTGTTATGCATTAATATATTTAACATAATCGATTACATTACAGGACTATAGTAAACAAAATTGTAATTAATTATAGTGTGGCATTATATCTGAGAAAATATGTTTCCAGTTAACTGCTTGTATTCAGCACTCATTCTGTTTGCAGACTTCTCATCAATGGGTACTAGAAACACTCAGTATTTGTTATTTAAAAATACATAGATTTCATTATTGATGTCATGGAGGTGCTGGTTAATCCTTTTTACTATCAGATGAGGAGATCTGAACAAATATGGTGATTTTATGTGGTTTGCAGTCTAACCACATCTCTCTTTTGAGTACAGATGCTTTTCAAATTCTATTAGATGTCACAGATGTTATTTCTTTTGATTGCAAAGGGTAAAAGATCTCAGCAAGATTTGTCAAAAACATTCCTTGAAGTTCCTTTCTGGATAAATAATAAAAATATTAGATACTTACACTAAAAATGTATTTGACATAATTTAATTGAATCTTTGTATGTAACTGAGCATAGAAAAGCAAAATCCCAATTTCAATTGGGAAAACAGAAAAATCAGGATATATCTCAAAGCATAGTCATATGACCATATCTGATTCTCATTTTCTCACAAATCCCTTTAAAAATATTACTAGAAGCAGATTATATGTGGTGTGGTATTTCAATCAAAAAATTCCCATTCACTGTCTTTCAATAGTTACACAAGTCATGAGTAACTGTATTACTCCTTGACTGGTTGATGCATGAAACTTACCTACAAATCAAGTTTCCCAGTTACAAATAGGATAGAATTTTCACTTGTGGTAAACACACATAAAGTGTGAGATTTTAGGGGAGTTACAAGCATTAGCACTAATGTAATTGCAGTATGAATTACAGACAATTTGATAATAGAGATTAAAGATTAGTTAGAATAAATTAAAAGGAAAAAAATCTACTGTGTTTGAAATCTAGAAATTAGTGCTACAGGTTGGCCTCCAAACTCCAGACAAAAAGGAATTAGACAAGATTTTCAAAATACACATTTATATTCACGGAAGCCTTTCTGACTTGAACAATTTTCAAGTTCATTGGAGCAGATTTTTTTGCATTAATCTAGGGCAATTCTGTTACAATATTTACAAGGAGAAAGTATGGGATTTTCTTTTGACTGAATACTTACCAAAGAGAGGAAAAGAATAAACCTGGACTAATTTATCTTTCTCATTAGAGCCTATCTTAAGCTGTCCAAGCCTTTATGATGACTGACTCAAGGAACAATTGTGAATTCTCTCTTTTGTAGCTATATGATTGTCATGGTTATATGCTTATTCTAACATTAGAAAGTTTTACCACATTTTGAAAGGCAAAGCTACCAATGCAAATCAAGATGCAGAGTTTTTAAACAACTCAGCACTTCATAATCTTCTTGGCATGGACATCAGTCAAAGATATCAGGGTCTGAAAAGCATTAGGCCAATTTAAACAAAGTAATATTTTGGCAGATATTCTAACTGGTATTATGCCAGGTTTCTTTTCCGTGCAAAGTCATTTGGTGTCATTTTGCTTTTCTACCTTTTTATGTGCAATATATGCATAAAAATGAAAGGACTTTCAATATTGGCAGTATCTCCTAGTCACAACACTTCGGGTCTTGCTTGGATGTGGATGCTATTTCCCTTGTAGTGACTCGGGCAGATAAATTAATTTTCAGTAAATGGCTGGATCTGAAAAAAGTGTGTCTTACAACCATTAATTTGGTTTGTGGGGTAATTCACAATTGTTAGCAATCCTGCCATTTACATTTGCGGAAAACCAGGCAGAATCATTCATAATAGTAGTTGTGTTCAGACTAGTAACGAGATGAGCCAGGAATAAATGGAGAGAGATCTTTGAATGACCAATATATGGGGAAAGAGTGAACTGTGAGTTTGAACTTTACCAGACACCAGACAAACCCACTTGTTAGTCAAAATTGCTCTCTACTAGAGAGCCTTGTTATGGTTCAGTGAAACATTTAGCCAGCCACAAGACACAAAGCCACTGAAGACCAAATGTTAGTTCCTATGGTCATGGAGCAGCTTTAATTTTGTGTAATTAACCTCAAAAGGGAAACGTGCACTTGCCTCTTGTAAGCTTATGCAGAGTGATGGGATGTTTAAGGGACAATAGCTTTACAAGAGGTAGGTTGTACTGTAGCTGATAAGTTGCTTTCTAAGACTTGATTAATTTTTTTTCTATCCTCTTGTTATTTAGAAAATGTTTTTAAAGGAGCTAATGATCGTAAGTAAACTGATATGTAGAGACATACTAAATAAACACACTAAGTTCCTCCTCGTATTTTCTCCTGTGAACCTGCTTTTGCCATATCTTCTGTTTGCTGCTTCTCTCATTTTTCTGCTAGAGAGGACAAGACATTGAAGTTCTGGTGGGTGTAGCTACAAAACCAATATTTTCATATGTATAAGCTGCTGATTATCCTCTAGAATAGGTTTTCTGTGTGAGGCAAAGGGAAAAAGATATACCACAAAGCCACCTTCCTATAATTGTTTTCCTTTGAATTTGCTCCCTCTGTGGCTGTCACCCCTCATGACGAAAAGAGATTACTGGACCCCTACCTTCAAATTACCCGAAAATTTATTTTCGAATACTGATATTTGTTGCTGGTACTACAGGAGTGTTAGTGATCTTACCCAAGTGGTATACAGACAGATGCACCATTGTCTAAATCACGTATGACAATTGTGGCAGTCACTGCTCTCCTCAGCTACACAGTGTAACTTGGCAGAGCTCTGCTCAGGGCACAGTTCAGGTCTTCTGTTATGCAAATATTTTCGTATGTAACCCCAAATCAGTGATTTACTCTGTGTGCAAAGGCTTTCTGCTAGACACCTTGTTCGTAGTATGTTCCATTTATTTATTTATTTATCCATTTAATTAGCAGATAATGCTTTACTGAGTGACATGTTAATATGCCCTGTTGGTTCCCTGACAGCTCTAGTTGTTATCTTAAATACCACTGGCTGAGTTTTAAGTTTCAGAAGCTTCGCTTATGCACTCAGTAAGCAAAACATGGTGATCATTGAAAAGAAGGACAATCTCTTTGAGATGTAAGAAATATTATACATTACATATTAAACTATGAGTCAAAGTGAAGCTGAGGTTTGGGACAAGGAGACATTGAGAAGGAGGGTAAGGCACTCCAGCTAAGTACTTGATCAAAAAGTTTTGCATATTGCAATCTCAGATTTCAACTACATTTGCCTAGTTTAAATATCTTTTTTTTTTCAAGATACAGTGCTTCTCAGAATGACCTACCAAATCAAACCAAAGTTCTCACTGACCCCATGTCGGATATCTGTCTGTCACTGATGGAGGACAAGACGACCAGCTAATAAAAGCATACTCACTTGGTACAATCTCCCAGCTTCCAAAAATTTTGGTCATAGGGACCAGTTGAGGTAGATATGGTGTCATAAAAGTGTTTTAACCACTTTTGTGGGTATTTTCTTCATAACTTTTTAGAAGCACTTTTTGGACCCTGGAAAACATTCAGCATCCACAAAGTCTATGTCAAACCAAAAGTCTTTTTTTACTGAAAGTCCGTTGGAAGGACTTTTCCTTTCCCACTTAATATAACTTCTGGACAAAACAGAGCAAAAACTGTTTGTAGATATAACGGAGTCCTTTTGAAAAGGATCAAAATAGTTTGACAAACTTATTTTAAAACTGGTACTGGAATTATTTTTATAATTGTTATGTAGCTTTTGATGGCAGAAAACTACCTTTTCATAAACTATCATATGAATGGTAGCAATATTGCTCTTATTTTTCATTTAATATGTAATAATTTTATACACTATGCAAGAAATCATGGATTTTGTTTCCCATCTGTTTTGAGTATTTGCCTCTTGGCAGTAGTCTTATGTGACAGGCATTTTCCACTTTAGAGCATTTATTTTTTGGATCTGAATATCCAGTGCTACTATTTAGATAACAATAACACCTTTTCAGTTACTGTAGAGGTATAGAGTCAATGTCGCTGCACTAAAGAGATCAAAATGTGTGTCCTGCAGTTTTTAAAACTTTTTAGTGAGTTGTACATTTGTCTGCTTGGTGCATGTTCTCAGAGCCTGTCAATCCTCCCAGTGAGAAGAATGGCATGGATGGCACCAGTCCAACACCTGAGCTGGGTACTCAAAATTTAAGGCTCTTATTTAGGGGAGAAAGTACTTTAAAGGTCCGCTTTTAAAATAATTTAAATGAAAACAGAAACCATAGAATAAGCAAATGAATAGAACTTTCATACTGATACTGTGTGAAAGAAGTGAATAACTGCTGAGGATTCAACTTGTAAAGAATTTTACAAAATGGCTTACAGTAAGTCTTTTAGCATTACCTCATCTCCTCTAGCATTCTCTGTATGTCTTTGCTACCTGCTTTTCAGATTTGGAGCAGAATTTTTCCTCTGTCTTGGTACAGCATGTCTTGGGTGCCTGATGTAGGAACTTAAGTATTGCTAAAAGTCCATAACGGAAAGGATTAACAGGACATCTGTGCAGAGGTAGAATAGAGTCTTGAGAGAAGATAGATAATTCCTTCCACTAAAGAAAATTTAGGAGACTATCTACAAATTAAAGGGCTGTCTTATATAAAAAAGGGTAAAGTTGTGAGATAAAAAAAAAATTACTATAAAAGAGATTCAGGGCCAGTGCCTGCTTTTCTTTTTCCTTGGCAATCACACTGAAGACAGCAGGATTTCCCCAGGATTGTGAGCAGAATTTGGCCCTCAAATGAAACAAACATCTCGAACAATACTTAGCCACCAACTTTCAACCCCTCCGAGGCACTCAAGGCAATGCTCAAGAAAGCAAATCACAATAATAAATAAAAAAGATAAAAAATAAATTAAAGTATCACAGAACACAGAAAATATCTTGGACAAAAATTATTTTTTCAAGAACAGCTTCAATTAAGATGACCTAGACAACGAACATCAAGTTTCAGCTTCAATTAAGATGACCTAGACAATGACATAAAGCTTTTAAGTATACAACTGTGTTTAAAAGCCTGAAATGCATGTGTAGAGAAAAAATATAATTGCCAAGCAGGACAAGAAGTGTGAACAAGAAGAAAAACTTCTGTAGGTGCGCCAGTGATAAAAGGAAGACAAGGGAAAATATGTGCCCTCTCTAGGAGAAAATGTGAGACCTGGTTACCAAGGATATGAAGAGGGCTGAAGTACTCAACAACTCTTTTGCCTCAGTCTTCACTGTCTACTCCAGCCACACCAGTCACAGAAAGCAAAAACAAGGACTGGGAGAATGAACTGCCTACTGTAATGGAAGATTAGGTTCAAGATCATAAAAGGAACCTGAAGGTCCACAAGTCCATGGGACCTGATGAGTGCACTCACAGGTCTTGAGGGAATTAGTGGATGAAGTGACTAAGCCACTGTCCATATTTGAGAAGTGGCAGTGAACTTTCCACTGACCCCAAAAGAAATATAACTCTCATTTTTAAAAAGGGAAAAAAGGAAGACCCTCATTCAAAGAGTTGAAGTCAACAGCTCGATGCCCAAGTGGAGACTAATGATGATTTTTTGCAAGGGCATGTAGTGATAGGACAAAGGGTAATAGCTTTAAACTGAAAGAGGGTAGATCTGGGTTAGATATTAGGAAGAAATTCTTTCCTGTGAGGTTGGTGAGGCACAGGTTGCCCAGGGAAGTTGTGGATGCCCCATCCCTGGAAGTTTCCAAGGTCAGGTTAGATGGGGCTTTGAGAAACCTGGTCTAGTGAAAGGTGTCCCCACAGCAGGAGGGTTGGAACCAGATGATTTTTAAGGTCCCTTCCAACCAAAACCATTCTATGATTCTAAAATTACTTTGGAGACTAGTAGATGACAAGAGGGGAGAAGGAAAGTAATTTCAGCATCATGGACAGGACATTCTGACTGTCTGAATATTTTTACTCTAATTAAGATGTTTAGATAAACATTTCACAGGCTAGTTGCATAGAAAATTTAAACACAATACCTAAAATGGAAAAATCACACTGCAGCTGACATTGCATCAATAATTTGTTTATCTTAATTTTTTTAATATCTAGTTAATTTTTGAGATATTTTAAAACCAAAAAGATCCCTGCCTCTGGGTGTATCTATTAATCTGCCTCTGCAAAAACCAGCCTGCCTCTGTGATGACCTCCGTGTGTTTCTCCAGTACTGCTTAATCAGTTTGGGTGAGATGCGCATTGAAATCTTATGCTCAGGGATTGTTTTTCTCAGACAAAAGGCTAAAAAATTCTTGACAGTCTGATGTGATGGGGCCTAATTGCACTGCAACTTCTCACAGGTAATAAGAGTACCAGGCAGTAAGACTGCTGTTGGACAACTCCCTCACCAATACATTCATAGCTATTTATTTCTTCCTACTATCTAGATGAGAATATCCAAGGATATTTTGCCCTTATAATCACATAATATGCAAGCATATCACATAGGTACAGAATTTTCATGTTTTCTTGCTTCAAACATATTACCTTTCACTTTCTTTTGCCAGTGCATCAGAGAGAAGTGAGTCTCTTTTTAAATAGATAGGAAGCTGAGGGATCACCATAGCTACAGACTTCAGAATTCCATGAACAGAGTTCATAAACAGTGTTTGTTCTGGATTCTACTAAGCAACAGAATTGAGATCTTAAAATTAGCATATTCTTGATTCAAATAAAAATATATGTTTTGTTTGATATTCATCTGCCTAAGGATCAAACTTACCTTTCATTCACTGAAAGCAGTCATGGAAAGGGAAGACACGAAATAGAGTATTAATAAAAACAACAACAAAAATTAAACTGTCTAAACAATTTCTAAATTATATGATAGAGACAAAACACGCAGTGGTATTTTCTGGCTCAGCATTTGTCTTGGTATGATGTTTTTAAATCAGTCATGGCTTTGCCACATGTAGGTAATGCAGTCATATCATACACTTGCCAATAAAAACTTTCCTAGCGCTACATACCATCATGCATTCACTTTACATCTGTGTGGGAAGGGTAAATCCTTTTATAAACAGAAATGTCTTCTATAGTTGGCTATATCAGCATATGTGCACACAACTATGTATATTATAGCCCAGCTGATAACAATGCCTGTTATTAAGGTTGTCTGACACTTTCTCATGAATAGCTGAAGGCTGTTTTATAATGACATAATGACTTTGCCAAAATTTGACCATTTGGGTGGAAGTTTTCCAAGCTGGAACCTTTTTTAAAAATTTCTGCCAAAAATTGCCAGCAATTTCCAAGAATTGTGTTAAAAAAAGTGTTTCAAGATTTTGAAATTATTTTGATCATCTTCTCTTAGAAAAGTTCTTACATTGTTTGCTCTAGAGAAGTGATTTGAGGTTTGGAGGAACGATGGCCCTTGTGTAAAGAATGTGCTTTTAAATCTACCTATGAAAGTCCACCCACCACTGATATATTTACAAGCCTTTGTGGACACACATTTTACACAATCTCATCACAGAGCTGAAGCTGTTGGAAGCTGAAATTTCCCAGATATTTTTCACTCAGAGGGCAGGTCTGTTCCCTTCATATCTGCTGACTGAGCTATGAGTAATCAATTCTTGCAGGGAAGCACTGGGCCACATATATATTTGACAAGAGCAGAAATGACATACTGGGGTTCTGGGATTGGTTTCAGGTTCAGCCTCAGAAGAGTCTGAAATTGTCCTGGTATTTCCACTGCATTTAACCATATTTAACCATATGCATTTATCCATATTTAACCCTGCTGCAAAATCCTCAAGCAATCCAACTCACTCATACACTTTTGTCTTGCTGCAATCTCTTTGTCTGGCCAGTCTCAGTTCTATCCTCAGCCTGGATTACCTGCTGCAACATTTAGCTGACTCCTCTTTCATTCATACATGGTTTTGCCCTAGCTTCATTCCCAATGTAGTTTAGCCTCTGCAAATCTCCCTGAACAGTATTCTTATTTACCGTTGAATTGATTCAGCCCAGGACAGGTACATCCCATGCTGAAATATTCCATTAATCAATTACATAATTTGGAGCACCTAGATGGCTTCTCCTTTTACTGATGAGCTAGACGGCACTGGTTGAGATAGTTTCTGGAAGGAGTGAGGGACGGATAGCTAGCAACCACTGAGATAATTTTCAATTATCCAGATATTCTGCCCAAATTATATAGCTGGAAGAAGGAAGGAATTATCTTTAAAGACAGATTTATTGTACACTATTTTGAGAGCATCTTGGGTTACTCAACAAGTTAGTAGAAGACAAAGAAGTTGGTGTATACATGATTTCATGTTGAACAGTGAAGAAGGATAGAGTGATATTAAGAGGAGCAGTGGATAAATAATGCTGTCTGAGATGAATTGCCAGTGCCTTATATATACCATGAGCTGGTGTAGCTGGGTACAGAACACTGGCAACATCAGCTGGTAGTTTGTTGAGGCAATAAAGTAGGCACTAGCCTTGGCTAGGGAAAAAGCCAGGTAACTAGGAGGGCTCTGACCATCTTCAATGCCATAAAGAAAGGGTGATTTCGTGCCTTAGTTCGTCGTCATGATAATGATTTACTAACCCTGTCCAAAGAAGGCTATTGTAGATTTCCAAGCACTGTGGTCATTGCCAAGTAGACTAGGTCCATAATAATGTAAACAACTCTTTAGATAGGTCAGTAGTAAGCTGTATAAAATGATGTGGCTTGCTGCCTCTGCAGTTGTTGATTGCTGGAATATAATCCTTTTACCTGATTTTTTATCTGAGTAGAAATACTTTGTTGGTCTATACTAGTCTCTGAATGGGTAAAGGATTTATATTTAATATGTAGCTATGGTCAAACTTAGGATTGTTGTGCTGATAATGAGCTTGACAGGGACTCATTTATCCAGCCAGAAAGGTTGTTGATAATGGAGCTTCCAATTTTACCAGGGTGTTTTTGGAAACTGGTTGTGTCATAAGAAACCACAGTTAGGTCTGCTAAAACTGGAGTAGTTTTTCAAGGAGTAGGACATTTGTTACATGTAAGAATCACTTGTTGTTGTCCCTGTGACAATAGATTTAGGTCAGGAAGCTCTTAAGCAGTAAATCTGTGGGTGGTTTAGTTGCTAGATGTCCAGAGGGACAAAAAAAGACACAGGTTCTGAGAAGACCTGCCATCTTTGTAAACTAGAGAAGGCAGAAGTATTCAGAAGACTGAGCTGAATCAACTGCTGGAAAAAAATTTATACTCAGTTAGGGGTAACACTTAGGAATTCTATGGATTTCTACCTGACTGGTGTAAATGTCTGACAAAGTTGACTATGCCTGTTTGAATTCACCTGTATCTTTTATAATAAGCTTGAATCTTAAATCTAGGAACACCAGATTAAGTGAGGAAGAGAAGCAGTAAGCGAGATTGTCAGGACTGTGATCAAGTAAAGAGATGAAAAAGATAAATAGCAGCTTTACTGGTACAGAGGACAACCCTGTCTGATAAATGAGTGGGAAACTCCTCCTAGCCTTTCTCATATATTTTTTTTCTCCACTTGAAGTAATGACAAGAAATTTAAGGCCAGCTGTTCTCTAAGGGCTGGCGTCAAGGAGAGAGCAGGAATATGATGTAGTGTGTAGATTCTCATGAACTTTAAATCATTCATCTTGTGAAGGGTACAGAGTTAACATTTTTCAAATTGTATTAGGCAGTACTCTTTCTGTTTTCTCTTTTCTCTACCAATCACAATCCCCACTTCTATGTCTTTCAGAGCTCTGTGAGAAAAAGGAAGGTGTCAAATGATCTCACTGCCAGGCAGAGCTCATCAATCTGCTACTGATCTTCCCCCTCCCAGAGGTGTTTCCCATGGCTTTCACAGGAGGAAACTTTCACTTGATAAACTTTGAACAACTCAGTGGTTCAGGAATGCCACCAACCACGTTTCTAGGTTCAACAGAGACATTTCTTAGTTTACATTGTGAGTAAGATTCAGTGCGCAAAAACCAAGAAATGGAAACTGATTTGCTCAAACTTTGTTATAAAATAGCTCCCATACCAATGTAAGATAAGATATAATATCTGTTATGCACGTGTCAAGATGAGTCAGTAAGCCACTAAACAGGATATACCTTCCACTTTTCTGCTTGACATTATTCCTACATAACACAAACCAGAGAAGATAAGCCACAGCCCTCACCAAGGTGCACAAATTGAGGCAACACTTTACCAATATCCTTTGTGACATATCAAAGGTATCAGATATGCCAACTGCTGCTTGGAAGTGATCCAAATATTAAAGGTTACCACTTTTGAAAGGATTTTAGTCTTAAATTTGGGACTGGAATGCCTTTTGAACGCCTGAGTTAGAGTTTAATCAGATATGGACTTTATGCTTACACTGCTGGCTAGATTTCTTCAGCCTTATCCTTTCTGTCTTGGATGAATAAGAAAAGAGTCAACTCAGAGACTGGGAGGATGAGACAAATTTATAAGGTTCTGATTCATACCTGGGAGGGTTATTTGTGCTCCAAACCTGCATAATGGGCACAAGACATGACCTGTCACAAGTCAATAAAATCTGAGGGATCCCATCTGAACTTCGTAACTATAATATGTAAATTTTCTTTTTGAATTACCTCAGGAAGTGTATTTGGTAAGAGATAATATATCTAAAGCAGCATATTCAGAAGACTGGCGGTCTGAAAAATAAAAGCTAGACATGATCCCAGTATGGGGGAACTGGAATAGTTTATTGAACATGAGAACACTATTTTAAAGGCATCTGGGGCTGGACATATTAATGAGGAGGATGAGCTATGTTAATCAGGGAATTACACAAGTGTTTAGTACCGTTGCCCAATGGGTTAAATATTTCCCTCAACTAAGATTACATAGGGGGAAAGGGATTAAATGGGTTTAGACATGGTCTGACACAATCATCTCAAGAGTCCTTTCTGATTTCTGCTGGAGCCAGGCTTAATCCATAAGGTAGAACTTTACAGGTCTTGTGAGAAGGGTCCAGCTCCTTCAGATCACGAGGTGTCAGCCTAGCTTTCTTCTGCTGAAAGCTGGGTTTGGGCTCCCACACAGAAGGGATCACCTTGCACTCAGTGGTCAAGAGGAAGTAGTAAAACATTTAAGAACACAAAAATGTTGCAATTAAAACATCTTTGAATAAGGTCTGTAAAGTATTGAAGGCAAGAAAACATTTCAACAGAGGTAGTCTTAACCAGTTTTTCTTTATGGACATGTCTCCAGGAAAAAATAATATTTTTGATGAGATTTTCAATGAAGTGCGTTTTAGGAGAAAACTTATGGAAAGAGATCCCCCCAGAATGAAGAGTGAAGGATCTCATTTACTGAGCAGTAGTTTCCATGAACCATGTATTCCAGACCAGGTCCTAGACCTTGGGCAGTTGTATTAATCAGGCCAGGCTGTAGTGCAGCCATGTTGCTGGGGTGGTTTGATCCTGGCTGGATGTCAGGTACCCACCAAAGCTGCTCTATCACTCCCCTCTGCAACTGGACAGAGGAAAGAAATTATAACAAAGGGCTCATGAGTTAAGGACTGGGAGAGATCACTCATCAACCACCATCACGGGCAAAACAGACTCAAAATGGGGATATTAGTTAAATTTATTACTAACAAAATCAGAGCAGGAGAACAAGTAAAATAAACCTTAAAAACACCTTTCCCCCACTCCTCCCTCCTTGTCCGCATTGCAGGGAGATGGGGAGTGGGGGTTACTGTTGGTTCATCACAGGTTGTTTCTGCCACTGCTCAGGGTGAGGAGTGCTTTCCCTGCTCCAGTGTGGGGTCCCTCCCACAGGAGACAGTCCTTCACGAACTTCTCTAACATGAGTCCATCCCACAGGCAACTGTTCTTTACAAACATCTTTACTGATGTTCTTTGCAACATCAGTCACTGTTCCGCTGGGTGCAGTCCTTCAGACACAGGCTGCTCCAGCATGGGTCCCTCACAGGGCTACAGGAAAACCTGCTCCAGCATGAGCTCCTCTCTCCACAGGTCAGCAGGTTCCTGCCAGGGCCAGGACTCTGCTCCAGCATGGGCCTCCATGGGGTCACAGCCTCCTTCATACATCCACCTGCTCCAGCATGGGCTCCTCCATGGGCTGCAGGTAGGTCTCTGCACTCCGATGGTCCTCCATGGGCAGCAGGGGCACAGCTGCCTCACCATGGTCTACACCACAGCCTGCAGGGGAACCTCAGCTCCGAAGCCTGGAGCACCTCCTCCCTCTCCTCTGCCTTGGTGTCTTCAGAGTTGTTCACATGTTCTCACCATGCTCTTCTCTGGCTGCAATTTTTATCTGTGCAACAATGTTTTTTCCTTCTTAAAAATGTTATCCCAGAAGCATTACTATAATTCCTGATTGGCTTGGCCTTGGCCAGTGATGGGTCCATCCTGGATGTTCTGACTAGACATGAGGGAAGCTTCTAGCAGCTTCTCACAGAAGCCACCCCTGTAGCCCCTCTGCTACAAAAACCCAATATGAGAATAAAACAGTTTGACATACTTTACAAATAAATCCTTTTTGTGTGTGATAAAGTATTGAAACACAATAGCTAAGACCTTTTAATAAGGAGAAAAAAATGGTGCCCACCATAACAGCATAACCCACATCTCCTCTATATCTTAAATTCACTCTCTATAGCAGGGATATTACTTATCATGCAAACACGTAATACTTGCTCTGATAATACTTCTGAAGAGACAAAATGCTGCCTGAGCTGAGGTGATGCGCAGAGCTAGTGTAATCTTCAGCCAAGGGCAGAGAAGTGAGTGACATGGGGAATATTCATATCCAACCACTCCTGATGAAACAGCCTAATTGATTACTTAACCACTGACATCTGATCTCACACATCTAGAGCCAGAACAAGAAGCCTTACCTGCATTATTGTCTCACACCCCTGAAATAACTGAAGCAGCCCAATTCTTACTTTGTGTTACGCAGGCAACCTTGAAGTTACTTTGGTCAGGGACTGTGCCTTAGTGTTACAGAAATTTTTGGGCATACTTCTTGGCACTATGGTACAAGAAGATTGAAATAGCTTTTCTATTGCTAAGCATTCTTTTTTTACTGATAGGTTCAGTTAAAAAAGAGGAGTCAGAAATGTCATTGTCCACAACATATACAAAACTAGAAATCTGAATTCTAAACAAGTGATTCTATTGCTGATATTTGGAACATATTCTTCATTGTTTTTGGCACATAATACCTTCCACGTTCCTAATCCACAGAGCATTAAACTACCAAAAGAACTAAAGAAGGGACATACATGACTTATGTATGCTACACACACACAAATGCACACATATATATACCCCTCTGGAAGGAGGCAAAGCTGGAGAATCGGCCCACAGTAAACAGAGGGATAACCAGATTGATTCAACTGCTGGGTCACAGACAGAAAAAGACTTCAGGTGGGTTGACTCTGTCTGGCTGCCAGGTGTTCATCAAAGCTGCTCTATCACTCCCCTCCTCATCTGGATAGGAGAGAGAAAATAAAAAGAAAAGTTAATGGTTGACATAAGGACAGGGAGAGATCACTCACCAATTACAGTCCTGGGCAAAACTGATTCTACTTGGGGAAAGTAATTGAACTTATTACCAATCATATCAGAATAGAATAAATACATAACTCTGCTCCCAGAACCAGTGCAGGAGCAGAGAGTGGATGGAGAGGAGAAGGAGTTTAAAGCTAAAGTACATGAGCTGACATGGAGTTGTAGAGTGAAAATGAGATGGCGTTTCAGCTTATTTCTGTCAGCACTTTGTGAAGTAAGAACCTGTACTGAGGAGTAGTAAATAAAACACTTGGGCAGGCAGCAGGACCAAAGCAAACTGAGCAAAATCAAGGAAATCAATGAAAAGGGAATGAAAATGTAGAACGGAAGAGAAGATATGAGAAAGGAATAGTGTCATTAGCAAATTCAGGATACTTATTAGCCAAGAATTAAGTGAATTACAAGCATTCTGTGAATGAATTCCAGCAGCAGTTACAACTTTTTCCAACCTTTCGTGCAGCTGAAAGTATTTCAGAAATTTTTTTAACTGCTGGTTTTACCAAAAAAATATGAAAAAAAAAAGAGAGAAGGAAGGAAAAAATTCTAATAACTCCCCTCTTGTATAGGCTAGCCTGATTCCACAAAAATGCACAGCATTCTCCTGGAGCTGAACAACTTTGGACTTTGGCTTTTAGCAGAACCTTTTTTGATATTTGTGGATTATTACATAAAGCCTCTATTTATTACAGATATCCAAAGAAATGGTCTTGGACCACAACATAGTCTAGCAATTGCCTACATGGAAATATGCACGTTGGTATATACATATCTACACATGAAAGCAAAACCTCCAGTTTCCTATGAAGTTAATTGCTGAAAGGATCAAAGACTGCAATTAAGGGATAGTGCCAAGTCATGTCCTTTCAAGGCTGTGACCTACTGTAAATATGGAAAAATACCCACTTTTTTTTTCTCATGGTCTTAGAACATGCAGAGTATTTAGCAAATTAAGGTAGATTTATTCAAAGCATTGTTGGTTTATTAATTCAGTTCTAGTCAAAACATCAAATGAATATAGCAATAGTCAAATCAAAAGTTTATCAGACTATTCATTCTTAAAAATATCAAGTTTGAGACCTCATAACTTTGTTTGCAAGATCTACTCAAAGAATAGAATAAAATCCATCAATCATTTTAGAAAAAATTATTTTACTTTGGAGTAACATTTATATACTCTTGTACTTATATATTTTTGTGGTAGGTTATACAGAAACCCCTAAATGCTGACTCCTTAATTACAGCCTTTGTAATATACAATAGTACAGTATTTTTCCTTACAGGATAGAGTGTTTATCCAGAAGTAAACATGATGGTTGTGCAATTCATACATGATTTAATGTTCAATTACCTAAAGAAGTACCATCCATGCCTCTGTTTATTCAAGGTGACATGCAGTCACAATCCCACCTAAATAGTGTTAAAATGGGAGAGGAAAAAATAGGTAATTTCACCCCATAAAGAAAAAGAAATAAAATGTGTTTTTTAAATAGCAGCTTTCAGCTTAAAAAGCCTCTTTAATCCTGTAGTGTCAAACCCCACGTTGCTGCTCAGTGGCTGTGTATGTACTTATTGTCTTGACTATGAGGGCTGACCATCCAAGTACTTGACTAGTCAGACTTGTAGTAACTATATATCAACGAAAAAAACCTTTTTTTTGCAAATTAATAAATCAATCCACTTATTTCTCATCAACATGTCTGCCTAGACACCCATACAGTAAATAGGAAATTCTACACTTTATCAGCACGTCCCAATCTTTATCAAAATAAGATTGACTGTTAGGCGAAGCCTGAATGGTCTTTCTCAAACTGAAGATTCTTAAAATATTAGTTACACAAATTACAAAGGCAAAAAAAGGCTACCAAAAATGAAAAAAAACCCAGTGAAAATCTGGCATGGAAAGAGACAGACATTTGACACCTATTTCAGTGTCAGCTGTCAGCATTTGCTGGTAAGAGGAAGAAATGTTATCGTTGGTACAAGACTCATAAACTACCAAGATGCACGCAGATTTTTTGGCCTCAGTATACTGCCAAGCTACTTACTGGCAGGTCAGTTCAGGAGAAGGAAAATAATATGCTTGGAGGCTGCATTTTTGAGTCCAAAACAAAACAAAAAAAAAAAAGGGGAAACAAAGAGAAAAATTTTTTTATTTGAACCATAAATTTCTACAGCTGTTGTAATCTTATTATGGTGACTATGAAGATTTGTTGAAACATAAATGTCAACTGTGATGTTCAAGGCACTGTCCAGTACCATGTTGGACTCAAGCAGCAGATTGGCCTACTAGAAAATAACCATTGCTCAAGGCAGTCACAAGCAGTTAATCTAAACCCCAAACATCTGAAATATAGTAATACAGCCACCAAAACCATGATGTACTTATCTGGCCATGGATTATTGTGGGTTTTTCTAAATCTAGTGGTTTATTACTGTGGAAAAAATGGAAATAGGTAATTTTATTTGATCAATTGATTTTTAGGTCAGGACAGTTACATTGTCTGGCAATTTGATGTTGACCTGGTGACATCAGGAATTGCTACTTTATAGCAAAAATGTTGTAATTACAACCTAGCTGTTCAGTAGCCTAGTTGAATGACTTTGTCGGCTTTGTTCCAACAGCAAATGTACCCATTCAGAAATTGCAAAACACATTATGCTTGCAAATATTCTAATAACAAGACACAAACAAAATCGGAATCTGGAGAATGCTTTTATTTGCAGCTGAGCGTTGAGATACAAAGAAAAAGGCTGAAGCATGGGGAAGCCTAACAGCTGTGTCTTTTCACAGGTAAAGGAATTTGTGTACCTTCAAGTAACTCTGACATTCAGAGTGAATAGTTAGTGTTGTCATGAAATAAAAGGGTGAAAAATGAAATGTTACTATGCATCGTTGTGTTGTGCTGGACTCCTGTAAATCCAACACTGTTCCAGTATTCTATACAAAGTATTTTACATAATTTAATAAAATCTGTAAGTTCAGAGGTCATCACTTCCAATCCTGGCACTCTAAATAACATTATTAACATCACCTGACATTATATTTACATTAAAAAAATAAAATCACTGTAATAACAGGCGTAGGAACTAGGGAGAAGATTTCAATTGAAACCATGTGGTACCCATCTAGGTTTTACTAAAGCAGAAACCATTTATTTTCAGCTGTAAATCTCCACTGCAAGCTGAGGTGAAAGAAAATATATATTTCATAGAATACCAAGTGTAGTAGATCAGCGGAAAATAACTCACAATTGTGTTCAAACAACACTCCAAAGGAGCCCTTGGTGGCCAGCCAAAGGATCTAGTTTTCAGTTTGCAATATTTCTTACTGATTTTCAGCCAGTCTTCCACATTTTCTCTCCCCTGCCCCATCATGTTTCTTTTACTTTTGTCTAATTTTTTATGTACTTTCCAGAAATAGATGTAGACCACTCAGGGAATCAATCCACTTAATGAAAAGAAGAGGTCAGGTCAGGTTGTGCTTTACAGAATACGTTTTTACGGATTAATGAGGAACATGGAATCTTGGGAATCTTTTTTTTTTCCTTTTTTGTGATAGCATTCTTCAATTTTTCAAGTGCCTGCTCTTCTTTCCCGTATGCAAAGTAAGTAAATTTTCAGAACCAAACTGTTTGGATGGACTAGATTCTAAACATCGCTGGTTTAAGGAAAGCAATGAACATACATTTTCTTCAGAGGCTTCCTGTCTTCCCACAGTCAATAGCCTTAGCAATACTCCTATAGCCTGCTTTTTTGTTGTTGTTCTTCTGTAAACTGTGACACAATGTCTGTGGCTGACACAGTATAAATCTGTTCACTTCAGTGCTCTTATCTTTCAAAAAGAAATCTCTAACCTCTCTGTAAGTCTCTGATAGTTTTATAACTGCATTTAATACCTCCATTAAGAAACATTATAAAACCACTTAAAGCATTAAATTTAGAGGTTACTACCAGCAAACCATCCACCCGATTCTTTCAAGCAGTGCCCTTTCAGCATTACGCTCACAATTTTAATACTAGAGGTCAGTGCCAGGGAAAGAGTAAGTCTCTTTGCTCTAAGACAGATTTGCTTTTGTAATTTTTAAGCAAACCCAGGTGAACTAAAATACTAACCAAATCCAAATTCTACAGAAGCTTGAGATGCTCTGTTTCCCTGTCTGCCTGCAAAATGCTTTATCAGCTAAGAACTCCCAGTGCGGACTGAGACAAAGCTTATTGATCCAAGTACAGCCAGGACCTCTGTCATAACCTCTGTCTGGTCCACAGCAAATTTGTTCCTCTAAAAGCAGGTCTTACAGTGATCATTCACCTCTCAGAGACCCCTTGTACCCCTACATGCTTTTGTCTTCACCACAGTTAACCCTTTTGCTTCATACCAGACCTAAGAATGAGCATTATTGACTCCAGATCTTTTGAATGCATGTTGCATTGAGACGTTTGTGGCATATTTTCTTTTTATTAGGGGAAGTTTCTGTAAAATGTGTATATCATCTCTGTCTTCTCTAAGTATTTGTCTAGGATGTGAAATACTAACAAAAAAAAAAGCCCAAAACACTTTAAGAGCAAAATAGTATTTAATTTTTCTTGATGACAGCTAAGCAAAAAGATCAGCAACAGGTTTAGAGGTGTCAGATTCCATCTTGTATGTAACACAAGATTTAGTTTATTGTGAGGGAATTAGGCTTTCATATTCTCTATATGTATTCAAGGCACTACTATTATTACCAATAAACTCCATATTCTGTGAGCATCATCTTTTGAAGAACACTCAGAAGAATGTGTACTCCAAAATACACATTAAATGAGGAGATAGGAAGCTGTTTTGTGTAGTTTCCAACCAAGATAAAAAAATCCACTACCCTGTTTTTAAGGAGTAACCTACCTAAGAATTTGGTGACCTCAGAAATCAAGAATTATAGCATTTTCTCATTGTTCGTAAGATCCTGTTCTCTTGTTTCTAGAAACAGAAAACCTAAAAAACCCTTCAGAGATTTTGTCAATGACATGCTTGATTATTATGAAGGTTGATAACACTCTGAAGGTGTTATCGAAGTGTTATAATCTTCTATGACATACTGGAGCCTGTAGCAATCCAAAATATGGATTTTCCAGGTGTACCTCCTTGCAGTGACAGAGATCAGGTTTAGGACAAAAAAGACCAAACAGAAAACATCTGAAAGCCCAATCCCCAAGACTTTAGTTGGGTGGTAATATCATTCCTGCATATCCTTTTTTTTTTTTGATCCATGACATCAAAACTACTGTCCTGAAAAACTCTACCAATATTCAGAAATACCTAAGTTGGTAATCTAAAGCACTAAATTTTTCATCAGTAACCTAATCAAACCTCTGTTAATCCTTTAGATGGTTAAACCTGAGATGAGTGTATGAGTATGCCTACTCAGCTTGATTCAGTGCAGCTTACCAAAGAAGAAAAAATCACATACTCTTGCCTTGGTCTTAAGTATCTGAGGAGCACAGGTGAAAATCATGTCTTCAAACACTAGACATTCTCTAGAGAATACAGTTGGATGAAATGATGCAATGAACTGGGAGCAATATCTTACCACTGAATAACTGCCTGACACCACATTGATGGATACCTTACAGAAATCTTTGGAAAGCACGGGTGAAAAGCAGTCACCAGCTACCGTACTCTTAGTAATCACTGTGTTTTCTCAGGCAAAAACAAAGAATGAAGGATAAAGCTGCATACTCTGTTCCTTTATTAATCACAGGGACTATGTACTCATATGGCAATGGTACTTAAATGAAACTCTTTTGTAGTCAGTTAATAAAATGGAGCATAGGTCTATCTATAAAATTGGCTGGGCAACCAAATTGAACTTGTACGGTTTTCTCTAAACATCATGTTTAAAATATTATATGTAAAAAAGCATTAATCTCTTTGTTTTTCCCTTTTATATAGTCTACTGATGAATGGCTTTTTGTCCCTCCAGTGAAAAGATAGTCCAGGCTCAGAACTAATGCGTTACCAAGATCTTAGAAGATCTAAAGCACTTTGTAATTGCAGTTTTTTAATGGGTCTCCAAAATATATGATGCAATTGAGAACATCAGAACCTCTAGGACTGATTTTTTTACAATCTTTTGGACCATAGCTTCTAAGAAAAGTAGTTCTGAGTAACAGGAAGCCTGTAGCCAGTCTTCCAGCAAGAGATCAGGGTTTGTTTCTGCTGCTTTCATGGCACTCGAAAGGTTTGCAAGATGCATCTAGAAAGGAATTGTTAGCCTCTGGTTCACCTGCCGATTGTGTGTCCTTCTGACTTATTTTGTAGTTCCAGTAAGGATAACCATATTTGAATAGCTGAATGTACCCATTTACAAAATGCCAAGAAATACTAGGAAGTTGTAGTGACAAATAAAATTTGGTTCTTGGGATTGTTTTATTTCTTTATTTTTTGATAGTACTATTGTAAATGGTATCACTATACAAGAAAGGTTTTCACCCTCTGGAGGAATACAACATATTTATGAAATCAGAACTACTTTTTTAAAAAGACAGCAGCTCATGAGAACTGGAACAGCACACTATAAGTCTAGGTTTTGCCTCCAACAATGTGCAAGATTAGGTGGCTTGAAGGAAGCCACCAGAAGGAGCAATGTGATAATGACATGCCAATGGCAAAAGCTTTTTCATAACATGAGGTATATGGTGAATAACCTTATGAAAATGATCAAATAGTAATTGTATTTCAGTTTTCTGTAAAACTATAATTGATGTAAACAGAGAGATCTCACCAGAATTTAACAAACATCTTATTTTCAAGGCCCTCTACTTCCACCACTGGATCCAAAAGTATTAAGAGAAATAACATTTTTTACCATGTGCCGTCTGTTATTTGTGGTTGCAGAAAAGCCAGTGAACCCCAGAGCTAAAAGCCTTCCTACAGGGATTCACACAAAGGAGCTGCTGATAAGAACACAGTGTGCCTATAGGTTAATGGAGAAAAGCTCTTTGAAAGTCTAACCATATAGGAAACCATGATATGAAAATGAAGAGCTTTTACAGCCTGGTTACAACTAGGCTTTAACGTAGACTGTAAATAGCTCTCAAAGTAAGTATGAAAAAGCACCCCATGTCTCATATATTTCTGGAAACAAAGTGATAAAAAGATGGAGATCAAAACCAACCTGGTTAGACTGAAGGTAAAACTCATAAGGCTAAAACTCTTCTATCAATAGAAACTATTATAGAAATATAGACTGATCAAGTACCCATTTCTCACTGATTTTTTAGAGGTATTAACCTTACCTCTGAATTAAATTTCATCTGAAATGATTTTATCCTGTTTACTTATTGCCCTTTTCAATGGAACATTGGCAAATGGTGAAAGGTGAATAAGATCAGCCAGATAAACATGTTTCTATGGAGAAACTATCATGGTAATGGCCCAGAAAAAGTCCTATTTGTGAAGTTATTTAAAAAAAGAAAAAGATATGATTTAGGGAACTGTGAAATAACTGGAAATCAAGGCAGAGTTTAGCTGAAACTGAACCACACATAGTTTTTTTTTAATCCTTTATTGATTTTATTAATCCTCATGGCTAAAACCCAGGATTTTCAGAGTTATTGAATATTTAGTACCATATCACGATCAGAGCAAGTTGTGAATATTTAGTACTGTTTCTGCAGAAACAGTGGAGCTGGAAAAGGTACAAAGAAGGGTGAAAAGAAAGATCAGAGCCATGGTTAAATAGATTAGGTTTTCTTTGTGTTGAAGGAAGGAAAACCAAGATGAGCATAAAATATTTCTATCTATAAGTCTTGAATGAAAAGCAGAAAGTAAATTCATTATGTTTTACAGTTTAAGAACAGAAGAATATCTAACAAAATTACCATTTAAAGGCTTCGTACAAATTAAGATTTATATTTACATGAAACAGAAATTGTGGAAGATACTGCGATGGGCCTCAGTAGAAAGGATTAGGCAAATAATCCGGCAGAGGCCACTAAACCTTTATTAAATGCACAATGCCTGTCCTCCGATATGTAAGTATTTAAAAGTATTTAACTCATTGATTTTTTGAAACTCCCAATCTATGAGGAGAGCACTCAACCTTTTCACAGTCTGTTCTTGTCTTTCCTGGCTGTTGATGGAGATAATGGAGAAGATGAACCAGTGGTATGACCCACTATGGGTGTTTCTGAGTTCACATGTTTTGATACCTCATGTGATGGACAGAATAGAGTAGTCACGTAAAGCACATGTGAAAAGACAGTCCTAACACTGTTAGACTAATAAGAATAGCCATTACCTTAATATGAAATCTAGGTGCCTGACCATAGTCAACTAGATTAAGTAGTCTTTGACATTCATTTTCTTGTAGAGTTGGTGTCTGAATGCACAAATAGGAAAAGGGGGTGTTTAGTTTGAGTTGTCATCAGTAGATACCTCCTACTGGCTATCCTGAGGAAAATAATGCATACTGCTTGGGGTATCCAGTTATGGCCTGTGGTGCCAGACAAATACAACTTTACCAAAATATCTCGCCCCATTCAAAATAAAGTAGTTTGAATGCTGCCCATGAACTGTTGGTTCAAAGTTGTGGGCAATAAAAAAATACTTCATAAAATATGATCTTCTTTGACTCACCCTCCCCTCTCCCCTGAATGATGTCTTTCTATTGATGGCAAAAGCTTGGTGTGAATATATGAAAAATAGATTGAACAGGAAAAGAATGTATTTTCAGTCAAATATTGTACCACAAATAGAACTGAATATCAAACTGCAATAATCCAATGGATAACAAAGAAACCATGAAACAGACGCTTTATCAAATAATTTCCTCTGACAACTCCATAGGAGTTAAAATTATTTTAAGTGTTTGAAACAAATTCTAGCATGAACTAAGTTGAGAAAATTAACATTTAAACGCAGGATATCCACCAAAGTCAGATATAGAGATAGAGCCAGAAAAATGAGTGATTCTCCAAAACCAAGTTGCTGTTTTCCGTTTCAATAATCTCACAATCCACTACATATGTGCAAGTCCTGCTTTGGAGTTCACTGTGTTAGCAGAGAGATTGCTGGCTTCAAGATTAGTTTTCATGTGATTTTTCCAGGAAAAAGAAACAGCACTGCAGAGCCATAGTAGTCTGCAGATCTAAGTCCAGCTCCTCATGTGCAGCAGATCAACGCCAGGTACATCAAAGGCAAAGAATGGCGTAACAAGTTGTCTGCCATTTTGAACCTTTTGGCTCTAGAGGATTCCAGTCTTTTAGAGTAAAATATTTCAGATTTAATGCTTGAGCAAACTATCTCTTTAGGGAACTATTTTACTGATGAAGGTCACCAGAGCTTTACACCTCTTTTCTTGTTTTTTCATCTCTATCCTCCTGCCCAGCTCACTCCCTTCATTACAATCTCTCCAATGCAAAAATATGTAGTTTAGCTATATGTGATGTAGAGTTAATTTTGTTCTGAGTTCATTATTGCTCTGGATATTGACTTTAGGAGTAAGACAATTGTTATATCTGCTTCAGTTTTCTTAAAAGTATAAAATACTTGCCTTATTGGCATTGCTGATACCCATGCGGAAACAGCTGTGTAAGTGCTTTGCTGTTTCTCATCGCAGCTCACTAAATTAATTTGGAAGGTGTATTTTTGTGGTGTATTTCAGAGAGGAAGACCAGATGAAAATATAAGGAGCCTATCCTGCTGGTGCCAAACACCATCTGAAACCTTTTGTTTGTAAAGTATGTGTTCAGCTATGCCTAAAGAGGATGGGATATACAGTTTTAATGTAACTGTGGGACTGAGTGGCCAAAAAAAGAAGTGAGATGCAGGAAAGGGCTCAGAATAAGAGTATGCCAAAATCTTTCCCTCCCCTTGTGCCCCTGCCAACAGGCAGACTGCACAGAACTGGTTCTGAGGCAGCAGCACTATTCTTCTCAAAGTCTGCAAGAGAAAAGTCTATTAGTGTGATCTCCTCTGGACCAGCCAACCTGCCTAGTAGGAGTACAGTGAGAAACCTATGCCTTATTTGTGGCAAGAGCACTGAAGTGACTGATGCAGCCTATAAACCTTTGCTCCAGAGGAAATGTGAAGGTATTAGCAAATGGGAGTTAGAAAGACAGAATCTCGTCCTAAGTAAATATTGTTGCCTTACCTATTTGTTTTCCAACCCCATGGAACACAGCTTTCAAAGCTGTGTTATTAGGATGTAATCTGTAATTCAGTGCCTCTGAGGCACTTTCTGTACCAGCTGCTATTCTCTCTGTTCCAAACAACAGATATTACAAATAAAAAATATTTATTTTGTTTGGGGCTTTCCCACAGACTATTTTTAAATAATGATTTTGAAGAACTGTGCTGGCCATGTTTCAACTGCTCACAAGCTAAAGCCATGAGGATTCTTATTTTAAGCTCTTTACTTCTCAGTGAGGCATCAAGAATGTCTGGGCAAGTTTTGTGCTTAGCTCCCCAAGAGAAGAGAATGTGAATCCCACTGTCACTTCCTTACAGTGCTTTGTAGCATCTAATAGTCCATAGATCATGTAAGCACAGTCATTACAATATTGTACTCTCAGTTCATGTCTAGTTACAGGGCAAAATGGAGAGTACCTGCATGCGTGTTTCTAGCTACTGAAGATAAGCAGAAGTCAAATTGGCTATTTTTACTAGTTTCACAGTCAGTGGAGACCATCCCTTGTCACAGAAGAAGCAGCTGGCAGACATGATGATAAAGCGTTTGGCACTGAAATGGTTCATATGTCTCCACTCATCCTTCCCACCACTATGGAAGGAGGGAGCTGCAGCTCTAGTGTGTGTTGCAGGCTCACTGTCTTTTCCCAGATCTGTTTGGGAAACTATAGCTAGTGTGGGCTGGACAGTGAGCCTCCAGTAAGGCAATGTGTCACATGTGATGTCTTAACACTTATCAGGTTGTAGAATTATTTCTGAACTGAAACCTTAAAACAGTTAGAAGGGACCCTACACCTCAAAAGTGTGAGAACATGGGTTTTACAGCAAGCCAGGACTTTAAGAAGGTGTACAAGATGTTATGTTCCACATAGAGATGTCAGATACTGTTTCATCAAAGGCAACTCATCCCAGAGCTCATCTCACATTGTTGGAGGGAATAACTTACAACTGTTTTATCGTATGGATCAGTTCTGCAGAGCCTTTGTACATGTGAGATCTAGTATTTAAAGGCTTCTGATTGTAGACTCCGCAGTATTTGACAGCTGGGGTAGGGATTCTTTTGTCTAAAGTGCTAATGAAGTCTTGGGTGCTGTTAGTATATTTTTGATGACAAAACATTTGAACACAAATTTGAAAGGAGATAGAAGCAATAGGAACATAATCAGTGATTGATGGCATGCAATGTCAGACCATGTAATAGAAAATATTTCTATCCCATGGGAGAGAAAATACAATGGTTAGGATAGTAATCCAAAATTTTTATAGTTTTTTTTTTTTTTATTTTTACTTATGGGGCAGGAGGTGGAAATGCATTCACATTCTGCACAACTTCAAGAATTTTGGAGAAGAGTAATTGCAAGATTTAATATTGAAGTTGGCCTTTCTAGTGGCCTCCGCATTTTTTACACTGGAGATAACACAAGACTGTCAAAATCTACAGGGCACAAGAAAATATTTTGTTAAGAGCAATTTAGTGTCTACAAGATTAATATTTTGGAAATAAAAACCATCTGCATCTCTGAGTACTGATTTGACAGACCCGGATAATCTACTTGAGATGTATCTTCAACTTTTAAATCTGGAAGTTACATCTGCATTGTCAGAGTTGCGATTGCATGTTAGTGATTTATG
This sequence comes from Pseudopipra pipra, assembly GCF_036250125.1. NCBI lineage: Eukaryota > Metazoa > Chordata > Aves > Passeriformes > Pipridae > Pseudopipra > Pseudopipra pipra. The sequence goes on along the minus strand of NC_087549.1, from coordinate 31,842,777 downwards.
TGTTTTATTTTATATTTACTTAAGGTAAATATATGTTCATTTTCAGCAGTATAGTACCCCTAAAAAGCACTGTATCATGCTGTCTCTGATATGTTGGAATGAAGGATTTGGATTTCTTTCTGTAAGTGTAGCAACTGTTTTACTTTTGGTTATGAATGATACCTCCATAGCATCACATTTGATAGCAATGCTCTCACTGTTTTAAAACTATCTTTGATTCCAGTCCAACTCTTTAATGGGTCATCAGGTTCAGGTATCACTTACTTATGTGGTATTATTTGTTTCATTTCTTTGTAACTATATTAGCTCCTAGTAGCACAGAAACTGATGGAAATTCATTTTATTAGAGGCTGTGTAAATCGAGAGCAAAACCCTGATGTCTACTCCAAACATCTTAAATAACCTAGATAACAATCTTAGAATTCAGTCTTGGTTTGGAAATGCTGCAACATCCCACCATGCTTCATATGAAGACAGGAAACCAAAGGGGAAAATCCCATGTAGGTCAAGCTGCATACTTCTGGCCAAGAACCTTACTCTTAGTTTTTCCTGTTGGACTAGAAAAATAATTTGTTGGACATGGGTATTGTCTGGGTTCTGTCATTGCCATGTTTTCTGCTGCTTGAAATTTTTCTGGTCTGGAACCCAGTTTCTGTTGTCTTGTACAATGGAAAAACAGAGGAAAAGGGCCTCAGACTCTGGATTTCAAATAAACTGAAGTGGAGAAGCTTGTTTTGGAAAGCTAAAAATATGCCGGTACACATTGCTTCTGAGCGTTATTTGCATATTATATACAGAGGAGAAGGTAAGTTTGAGTAACTTGTAAATTAACATATTACCTCGATATTTGCAAACCATTAACCAGCCCAGTTGTCTAGCTGTCCAGCATATTTTGGGGTATTTGAATTATCTCATGTTTTTATTAGTTTCTTTACTTTTGGAAGAAATAGGATTTTGGTTTGCTTAAATGCCAAGGTTTAGCTGAACATTACATCAGATGCTTTCCAAACCCTTGGGAAATGGCCAATGCATATGGACATATTAAACAGCACAGCCAAAGGATGTGAGATATAATGTCTATGGAGAAAGTCAGTTCAAATGTTAGTAATTTCATTTCAGATTTTATTTTTCTCATTGAACAAAATTGTTACGCGTGCTGTATGTTTGGAGAGTAGGGATTTGAGGTACGGCTGTCTAGATCTGATACTTCCTTCTGATACATGTGGTTGGTTTGCAATATTCTCTCTCGTCTTTACATCTGCCATGATCAGAGAATCATAGAATCATAAAATGGTTTGGGTTGGAAGGGAGCTTAAAAATCATCTAGTTCCAACCTCCATGCTGTGCTGAGGGACATCTTTCACTAGACCAGGTTGCTCCAAGCCCCATCCAACCTGGCCTTGAACACTTCCAGGGACAATTCTCTGGGCAACCTGTTCCAGTGCCTCATCACCCTTACAATAACAAATTTGTCTCTAATATCTAATCTAAATCTTTCAGTTTGAAGTCATTCCTCCTTTGTCCTATCACTATACACTCTTGCAAAAAGTCTCTCCCTATCTTTCTTGTAGGCTTTCTTCAGGAGCTGATAATTGATGTATGCTATAGCCAGTCATCTTAATATTGCTCTGTGATCCAGAGAGATGTTGGTATCTCCATTTTACAGCTGGGACATTAAGATACAGACCTGAATTGATCAATGACAATTTTTTTAAGCCATAATATTAAAAAAAATGTGTATAGAAATTATTTCTGCATATGAATTCTGGACTTCGGTCAGGTGGGAAAGATGGGTTTAATCTGAAGTGGGAAGAAAGGGAAGAAATTAACTGGAGGTCTCCTGGGCCATGTTTGTCATCATGTTGTCTTGACTTTAGGGTGTGGTACAGTATCTCTGGCTCCTTCTCTGACTTTTAACAATCAGGCAGACTGCCCATAGGATACAGCAATATCAAAATGTGCATCATGCTTCAAGGACGTGCATCATGATAGTTCCTTGGCAGGCCTATTTCCATATTGTGAAGACAATGAACATGATTTATTTTCACAACAGAATTCAGAAGCTCAAATGATACCCAGCTGTGGTAATTCCTTTCCTAATGCTAACATCTGTAATATACTACAACTGTGATGTTGCATTTAGTCCATAAAATAGGTGGGCTAACTTTTTCTAGCATTTATTCACTGTAGATTAGAGTGACTACTGATCCATACCATGATGGAGTTAAGCCAGAGGCCATAGTGAACCTATGAACTAATTGAATAAATGTTGTCATTCTGGTGGGTCACAGTCTTGTTTGTGTTTTAAGTTGCAATCTTGTCCTTCCAGCCACTCTAAGAGTGGATGAAAAATGTAATAATAAGTCAAAAATTCAGAAATTGTCTTAAGCAACAGTTGTCCAGGCAGTTAATGTAAGAACTAAATTATAATACAGACCTATTTTAATGTCCTTTCCTCTGTCCTTTACTGCTATTTGGTATGCATTTATGGGGGCTACATTGTTAATGAGAAAAGAGAGATGATGTAGGTAACCCTTGAATAATGAAGATGATGACCAAGAGTAGGCCACTTTGGGAGGCATTGTCATGTTTAGTCACAAAAATACCAGCTGAAGCTAAGGGATGGCTTGTTTAGTTATAAAGAGAAATAACTTTCTGCAGACACACCTATAACTGATATATGTTCCTGTTCATTCTGAATTTGGCTGTCAAGAACCAGTCAAAGACTTAAGAGGTAGCTGTAATCAAAAACACGCTGATGATATTTTTGCTGTTTTATTTATTAATACTTCTGTACTCCTTAGATGTTTCAATGAAAACTAATTCATTGGGCCAGAGACTCTATTCAAGAATCCAAACACACTCTGCTTAAAGGATTATAAGGATTTTCAGAGGATTAACAGAAATTACTACAAATGGATTTCATGGTTATATAGAAATAGAGACATAGCATAAAGGATGAGAGTAAAGATAAGGTTTTTAGTGTAAAATAGTAGTCTTGCAAGGTGTTCCTAAGGATTTACTTTTGTTAAGTAAGACTTTTTACCTTTTCTCTGTAGCTTGTAAGAAGAATGGAGCTACGTTAGTCTCACTCTAAGGCAACTTTTACAGGAATATTCTTCTTTTTATTAGCTACAAAGGGAACCTACTTGAACTTGGATCCCACCAATACTGAGCGTTAATTTGCTACAGTGTGCTATACATCCCTTTTTATATATGTTGAATGCTATCTCATTTTTCCCCCTTAATTTTTCAAAATTCCAGATGACCTTAGAGAGTTGAAAAAACAGTTTGCAGTCCCTGAAGCACATGAATATTTCATTCAGAATCATCTGTCATTGTTGATTTCCCATTGCAGTTTGCTACTAAGTTTTTCTGGTAGCCTAAAGAATTTTTGATTCCCTTTCTCTTTTCATTAAATGACTTATATTTGGCCATAGATACCCCTGAAGTTTCAACTGTCTCCATTACTGCCTGAAAAAGTAATAATATAAACTCAATATACTATGAATAGCTCAACTGTTTGGACTAAGATTTATGCAGAGGAATTGATATATATGATTGTATTACCATGTTTTTGGTCTACATAAGTCTTTAATATTCAAAACTTTTCCTGATCTATTTATATAAGCATGTTTCTTACTAGTTACTCTTAAAATATTTTGTTGAATCAATGCAAAGGAGAAGGTAATCCTCAGCAGATGGAAAGAATAGCATGATTCAGGCATAAACAACTGAGCCCCTTTCAAATTCCCTTTCATTACTGCACAGAGAATTACAGAACTCATCAGGATACATGTAGAGGTCATGAAAAGACATCACTTTTTGTTATTCTTGGAATCTACTGTTCCATCAATCTTTCAGCTATGGAGAACCATATATATCAATATAGATATCAAATAAGTCTCTGCCATAAAGGACGGAGTTTATGCACACCTGATACTTTCCAGTAAACATCTGACTACACTGACCTAACAGTGCTGAAATACATTAACAACATCCATCCAGTCAAAAATCAGGCAACCATCAACTTATATGAAAAAATAACCAAGATTTCTCTCTATGAAAGACTACTGCTGGTTCATGCTGTTCTTATTTTAGGTTACTATGGCTTCTATAAAGATGTACCTTGATTTACTTTTTACCAAGAAAGTATGAATGTTATATATTGGCTTATCCTTGCAGTGTGAATTTATATTCTGCATTTTCACAAGGTTTCCCCTAGAAGATCTCTAAGTGCAGTTAAAGCATGAGTCCTCTATTATCAACAGTAGGCAGATGGAATGAAACAACCCTATTTAAAAATAAGAAAACTGAGCTGCATAGATTAAATAAATTGCAGAGAATGTCTTTTGGCAAGGCTAAAATCTTGTGCTTTCAGCTCATTTTTGAACAACCCTATGCAAGTGACTCAGATGAATGACAGAATATTTTATTTGGAGAGCTGCAGTTGCAAAGTGGTAGTAGGAACTATGCAACGATGAGACTGGTACCATATTATTTGAGTAGGGGCACTCATGCACCACTCTGTCCTGCAAAGAGGGAAGAGATGGCTACAGCTCTGGTTAATGTAAAGATTGTAACCCAAATACTAGCAAGTACAGTTCTTTGAACAAAATCAATTAACTATAAAACTTGTTGATACAGATTTTGAAACTAATTGAGGGAGAACATTACAAAGATTTTGAGGTACCGGGGTCAGACAACTATTAGCCAGGACCAACTGCTGTGCCATGATGTCACCATAACCTACTGTACATTTTGGGAGCAGACCTGAAATCCTACCAAACCCAAGATGGATCAGACAATGTTGGGAGGGTGGATTTGAGGTGTAACAGTGGAAATTGTCGAATTTGCAAACTATTAATTTCATGCTATTCTTTCACCTTATTTGTTACCATTTGACACCCATCTCTACTACACTTGATGTATAAGTCTGCACTTCTGGAACATCTCAAGTTGCCAAAGAGATGCAGGAAACCCTCATAGCTGCATTAATGGCAACTGCTATAGTAGCAGTACTTGTGCCAGGAACAGCAGCCCCAGCAGACACGTGCCAGACATGCACAGCTGCAGATGAGCCACTGCTGATCCGTGCAGTATGTTGGTTCATTTACTTAGTATGTGCTGGAAAGTTGTTCAAAAGAAGCAAAAAAATCTCAGCTTAGTTATGTGTTCTCCCGTTCTAGTTTTCAGCCTTTTCCCGTCTTATGCAGGATATGTTTTAATTAGCCTATGTCCATGCGTAGATATTATGCCACTGAGCTTCCACTAAATCACAGTCCACCCATTTGGGGTGGATTTGATCTGACTGATATAAGTTCAGAGAAGTTTGTGCTAAGTGTTTAAAACATGCAAAGAAAATATGCTAAGAGAATACTACAGTTGCAAAAGCCAGGAGAACTAAAAGCTGGAAAATACAAGAAATAGTGTTCTGCCTATGCAACTAAAATATATATAAAAAAGGGGCTGAACCATTATGTCACATGTTCATTTTTTCCTCATATCTGCACTTCTTCTATGCCTGTTGGCAACCAACTTTTCACAACTGCAGCATGATGGTCAACATGACTCCTCTTCTTACATTAACTACCTGGCCAAAGGGAGAACATTTAAAGTCATGAACAAATCTCAATATCTTTAGTTCCTCTTTCTATCACCAGAGGGTCTCTCTTTCCAAGAAGAGGAAAGATCAGAAAGGCTTTAAGGTTTCGGGTTATGCAGACAGCATTGAAATCTTTTAGAGAGTTTGACTGCCAAACTCTAACAGAAGGTGGCTAATTGAAGGTGGGCTAACTGCTATGGTTAGTGGCTTCTAACACTGAAGCTTCATCTAAAACTTCAGTAATAATGCTACAAATTATACTGGTCTAAAATTCATATGAACCCAAAATTATGAGTTTCAGATGGGCCAAACTTTGCTGCTAGATGACTTTCCAAGGATGATGATGAGCGTGGACTAACATAATGAATCAAAGATAAACCTTTCAGAATTAGATTGCATTTCTTATTTTTAAAATGGGTTTGAATGAAGGTGAAAGATCTAACGAAGCATTTATTGGCACATACTCTCAAAAAAGGATTCCCTTAAGATTAACAGTTTGAGGGTTGATATAACTCATGCAACCAAGCTCCCAAACCCATGTTCACAGTGTGTGGTACTGTGTTAATTTCTTTTATATAGAGCTCAAACTGGAGTGGATGCTATGAGCCCACCAACACAGTTGATTCTCAAAATACAAGATTTATGAAGTTTTGCTGCTGTGGCTTTAGAAGGTTGTAATGTATGTATAAGAAGCTGTGTTAGTAAAGCTAAAAATGTGATGCTAGTTAAGAAACTTTAAGAAGAAATAGGGAAGAAAATATTTATTATCCGTGTTACTGTGCAATGTCTTACCAACATGTCATTGGAAGTGATTCTGCGTGGAATAGTTATACACAAAAGTGGATATTCTGACTTCAGTAGGTATATATGTAAAGGAGCAAAGCCTTTTATTTTCATGGGATGAGGAAGGGAAGAAAAATAAAGAGCTAGCAGAAGGAGCAGACAAGAATTTTAAGAAGCTTTCAGGGTGCACCAGCCATGATGTAGGGTGAAATACATGTACTCCAGCTGGGAAAGGTCTCAGATGTTTGTGATGCAGCTAAGGAAGAACTTGATTACCAAGCACAGTCTTGATTTTCACTGCTTTATTTTTGTTCTTTCTTCAGTACCTCTTGTCATTTAACAAGTACTTTTTTTATTTATAAAAAGATATAGTAATAATTTTTTTTGTCTTTACATTTTCTAATATTTAATCTGGCTTTAAGCAACTTGAGTATCCCTCCACTCTTCATGAAATTCTAGGCATAAGGTCATCCCTCTCATTCTGAGTGCTCCTGCACCTCACCCATCAATTTTGGTTCTTCAGGAGTCAGAAGACTCTCTTTCCACTAAATTTCACAGGCCCACAGTGAAGTAGCACCATATATTTGTGAACAAAGTATCTGGCAGCAAGTATGGACTCACATATTTTTTTAAAAACTACAAGAATGCGGAAGGAAATCTTGAGCTGTGGTAGTGACCCAAAACCTACAGGGTTTGCCAGTGTAAGGGATTTTCAGGAGTTTCGTTGTTTGGGGTTTTTTTCTGTTAAATTTTTCAATTTTTTTCTATTTAAAGAGTATTTTAATTGGTTTTGCTTTGATTTTGAAAATCATGTGGAAGCAAGATCTTTGAAAGCAAAATTTTTGAAAGATGACTTTACTTGAGTATTTTAAGAAGATGTGCTTCTACTCTATGACTTTATGTTTTCCTTTTTTCTCTCTATTAAGAAAAGTCCATACTTTGATTCCTCTGACATTCTCCAAGGACACAATTCTAAAGCAGGTACTTCACAGTTTGTGCTCTCAGTGATTCAGATATGTCAAACATTTTTGCACTCCTTTTAGCATGCTTTTTCTTGGTTTGTTTGTTCTTTTAGTAGCGATTACATTAACGCTGGTAACATTTTGATCACAGAAAATATAGTTAAAGCACTTCTCAGACACAGAGCAAAGCAAGTAATTGAATTCTGAGGGGCATCTAGGCTGGCTAAGTTTTAACTAAATTTGTATATCAGGTTAGAAGAACTTAGGTAGAATGACATCCTTAACTAGTGCCCTGTTTCTGCCTAAGAAATCAAATTACATTTTGTCTGATGTTCAAAGCTCTGTGTTTCCACATCTTTATGTAAGTTATGTATTTTTTTTAGTAGCATCAGTGATATATTTTTTTTATATATAATACAGATTCATTACTGTCTCAGGATATTATTTTTAGTTGTTTAGTTTCTTTCCTGTTAAAATAACATCTCTTTTTTGGCCCTGGCTCTGTACAGGTCATCTTTTCAAAGTGCCTCCATCCAAGCTGTGAAATCAGTTACAAACTGCTCTTTTCTAAAATTTTTGTAAGCAAGGCTCTTAAACTCTGGATGCACTCCTCCACTACTTCCTAACTCTGCTAGCTGCCCTACCTTGTGTTTGCACTTTGGAACCCATATTAGGTTACAGTGTTAAATTTTCTTTGGAGCTAATGTAGCTGGAGTGTTTTTGTAGAGACTAAAGATTTATGAATTCTCCATACAAACTTTCACAGCAAATAAAAATTTCAGGGGTTGAACATTTAAAAAAAATAAAAATTGCAAACAAGAGCATAAAGGCAAGAAATTAAGAGTAGTACTTGGAGATAGTTGATTAAGCTCTAATAAAAACAGGCTCGAAATGGGTATCCCTCAGAAAGCTTTGACCAATATGCTTTCTTCTTGGATAATGAGTTAGCTATACATATACTGTTGTTATCAGGAAAAAAGATAAAAAAAACAAACTATGGTCTTTGACTAGAAAGAATCTTAACTGTCCTAGGACTTGGCAGTTTCTCTAAATTAGCATCCAAATAATACCCATAATTATTTTTAATTTAGATTTTATAAACTGAAACCCATCCACAAAAAACTCTCTTGAACTGTAAGAGATTCAAAGAAGGAAAAAGGCTGTCTTAGAGCTTAATTTAAATAACTGATGTTATCATCTTAGACTTCTGTAATGGTCATCTGATCTTCACCCACTTAGAGTCTAACTCTGCTGAAATAAATAATGTTACAGTAGTGGTAAATCCGGGTTTATATCTTCTTATATTTAATTGCATAAGAAATGTATGTAACATAAGATCTGAGATCCACATCATCAGCTGGTAGCTTTAAGTGTTGTGTGTTTCGATTTCAAAAATGACAAAAGTACTGTAAGTGTGAAGTGTGTGTGCATGAACACACACACCTGTGTGCGTGTGTGTCTGTCCTAGCTTTTAAGTGAGAAAGTGGAAGAGGGACAGTGATTCCAGTAAGAAAGGGAGAAAGGAAGGGTAGTTGAGTTTAAAATTTTATCTGCACTGCTTATTGAGGAACATAATGGGCAGGCACTTTCACTGCTTTTAAACTTGTCTTGCCTTTCCATCTGTTCCAATGTGTTCCAGCTTACTCTCTTTGTTGATTATATGCATCACCTTTCACTGAGGAGGTGACCAGTTATGAAAACTTATTTCTCATAATGTTTTAGAAAATACAAGGATAGTTTAATGTTTACCTTATTAAATTTACTTTGTATGACATTTCAGATGACTGTTAATTAAATTAAAATTCTTGAAGGTTATAAGGAGACTGAGAATAAAAGGCACATTATGTGACTGTCAGATATGCTGGTAACACTTAGGGTTGGCAACAGTTCTGTGAATTTTCCCAAGGCTTTTGGAATTCCAGATAGAAAGTGATGTCTGTGAGCACTTTTGGCTGGCTGTTCTCTTTCATACTCAGACCTTCCTTTAGAGATTTATAGCTGCTTCACATCAGACTGGATGTAGCAATGCATGTGCTGATACATTTACTTTATACTACCTGAAAAAAAATTATGTAGAATGACCAATTTAGGAAGGAGATCCTCTTTGTGTGTCTGTTGTCGTCTCTAGCTTCTGTCAGGATCAAACTCATGTGTTGATTTTAACCAAAGAACAGTTTCAGTAATAAACTTCCTGAATCATAAACATACACAGGATCTGAAGCATAACAAGAAAGTACTTAGGAAGTAGAGAACGAATTAAATGAAGGAAGACAATACCAACACAGCACTAGGACAAAGAGAGGAAGTGCTATATTACAAGAGATATTCAGAGGAATGATAAATTGAGATATGTTCAGTGAAAGACATTCAAACATTCAGAGACATGGAAAGACATTCAGAGAACAAGAAGGATGCTTGAGCACATCCTACTTAATAAGTATTCTTCATATTCTGTCTTGAACACCGAATATGTAAGTCAGCATAGACTGCTTGTTATCATAGAATCATAGAATCAACTGGGTTGGAAAAGACCTCTGAGATCATCAAGTCCAACCCTTGATCCAACGCCGCTGTGGTTACTAGACCATGGCACTACCATGAAAGAACTCTCAGAAAGGAACTGATCTACTTTTACTCAGAAATAACAAGAAAATTATATACTGTATTGAGAACCTGGAAGGTTAATAGGTGTTCAGGAAACAATCTGAAGGAAAGAGTGGATCACATGCTAATTGAATGTTTGTAATAACATGCAGATGAAAAAAAATACTGAGATAACTGATAACCTGAAAGCTACCTAAGTGACCCCTAAAAACTATGTACTTGAAAGCCTTAGCTGGGATTGTGTATCAAGCTTGAGACAGTGCAGCCTGGGAACAACTCAGTTCAGTTGAAGGCAGTTTGGTAGAGTGCAAGAGCCAAGACAAGACTCAAGAGGATGTGACATGAGGAAGAAATTAAAAACCAAGGCTTGTCAACCTGGGGAAGAAAAAGTTGAAAGGGGACATGATTATAGTCTTGCAAAATTCTCAAAGAAGGGAAACCACTGTTTTTCAGCGTTACAGTGGATAGGCTAAAAAGTTAAATTGCAGAAAAAGAGCCTAGACAGTAGAAAACACTTTCTAACATTGAGGTTATCCAAGCCTCAGAAGAGATTCCCTGGGGAGATTGTGAAATATGTAACTGGAGGCCTTCAAAAGAACAAAAAAACCTACCACTGACAGGCAGAAAAAGATGAAGACTTCTTCAGCTGTACTGTTTCTGCGATTCTATGGTTTACATCCATTCTATCTCACAGCTCCTGTTTAACCCATGAACAATTCTATCATTGAAGATGCAAAAAGCAGACATTTATTTAATTGGTAATTATTTAAATGGGAGATACACTTTTATTTTCAAACTGCTTCCGTATTGACATAAATCAGCTTAAGTATAATAATAATGAGTCCTCTTTACAAATGTCTTGCCTTCTCTCTGATATTTTTATAATTAAGCTGACTGTAATTTTTATTTGGGTTATATTGTCAGTTTGTGTGATTTGTAATATAGTTATAATCCACCGTGTGTGTGACTAGAGCCCTGTTTGAACTTGTACGAATAGTTGCAAATAACTAAAAGTAATAAATCCAAAATGTTCTGTCTAGTTGCATTCTATATACATCGTTAGTGGGTACATTGGAAAAGCAGACAGTGAAATTCTGATATTTTTTTAAATTTTAAAGTTCTGTTTCTGAATTTCTACTGATATTATCATGTATTTGCCATGTAAAGATGTGATATAATCTTTTAGCAATATTTTTAGCAAATATCTTATGTACAGACTAAAAAGATTCAAGGATAAGCAAATAAAATAAGCCAAAGCCATTCCAAAACTATCACTACACAAAAAATAAGAGCAAGGTATAAGTAGCTCAGGATTTTTTTGGTTCAAATGGTCAAATCTATTTTCAAACCACTCTCACCATAATATGCTTCAGTTATTTTGGCTCTATGTCATATGAAACAATAAAAGTGGTGATGTGTTGAAGCAGAAACCATAAGGTGAGAAAGTAAAATCTGTTTCTTAAATTTATGTGGCCTTTGAGCTAGGATTTATGTTGTAATTGGCTATCCAAATACTCTAATCAAAACCTTATTTCTGATTTCAAAGAAAGCCAATAGGTTGGGTTAGAGACAATGAAAGTACACTTCTAGAAGTTGCAGGAGATCAAATGTTAAACGAGGAGTTTAACTGTGAATAAGGGTTTTTTTTAGTTTTTATATAGGAATATGAGAAAATATTAAAGACATAAACATTTTTAACCCCAAATAAATATCTCTTATACCAAAGGACCCTTTTTTTTTAAAAAAAAGGAACATAAAAACAGTAGAAAGTGGTGTATTATTATTTTAAGAAATTCACACTAGCAGAAGCATCAGATGAAAGACAAAGAACAGTTTTAGACATGGTTTCATGGACCTCTTCCTTTGAGAGAATTATCCAATCACTATTGTCACTGTTAAGGTCTGATTCTCATAGTGAATCTCTACTACTGGTTTTAATTGCATTTGAAAACTCATTAGATGATGATAACTTCAATAACATCAAACATCTGAAATCTAGGTATTGAAGATACACACACCAACGTAGTAAACGTCTGCTGTCTTTTCAGGATGACTCGATTTTAGCTGTGTGCCTTTAGCACAGACAGCAATTCTCTGCATATAGTGTACATTACCTAGAACAGGTATGGCACCTACAGCCTCAAAATTAACACCTCTATGTGACAGAGGAAAGTGTAAACTAAGGCACATCTCCACATTTTTATACAGCACTAGCTCCATGTATTCTAAGACTTCTCAGAAACTATAAATTTACAGAATGTAAATTTGCCTTTTACAGCTTCCCTCTATGTTAAAAACCTCTTTGCTTGTAAAGCCTTTAAAAATGGTTACCTAAATGCCTTGAAGTACAAAGGAAAGTTTTTGTCTTTTTTATGTATGCATGTATATAGATGAAGAATCACAGAATGGTTAAGGTTGAAAGGGACCACTGGTGGGGTCATAATACATGCAAAATATTTATGCAAAATAAAAATTTGGAGCCATTCTTTCAATTTACGTAAGCATAACATCACCCCTGTATTAAGTGTTTAGGCAGAGGTCTTATGATCCTATACTTCATTTATTCATGATCTGTTAAACAAATTTCTTGGGCAAGCATAAAAAAGGAGCCACCTAAAAGAGAGAGACACTACCTCAAAATAACTTCATCTTCCCCTAGATACCCTATTTAGGTCTTCTTACTGCATCAAATTCCACTGTCATTATGGATCAAACAAGATAACAATGAAAAGGAAGACTATCTTAGCTGGTCAGCAGATAATGTTACTGATGTCACTGCTGCCTCATAGGTAAAGAAAAATACAAGAGTTACAAGGCTGAAGTTCATGTTGAAACCTAGGAACTGCTTGAAAGTCAAATAGCATAAAACACATAGTCTCATTATTTAAGTTTATAGGTTTTGATTACATTGGAGATTTCTCAAGATCTATTGTATTACATACGCTTTTGATTTTGAAAATGTATAATAGTTTATGCACAACATACCTACTTGTAAAGCACAAGTAAAAAGAATACATGGCATGGTGTTGCTGGGTTCCACTGTCTCTTTCTTACTGGTGGAGAACATATCTTAGAACTTGAATAACTCATTGGCAATTGCTTCTCTTTGCATTTTCCCTTCTTACCTGAAGCCCTGCAAGAACTACTGCTGTACTGTAGCTAGTTTCAGATATGAATTGAGACTTTCTCAAAAACCACACTGGACTACAAGGCAGCTACATATTTTGACCCTTTTTCCTTCAAAAAACCAGATATTGTATATATGACTTTAAAGTAACTGGACTACTTTCATACTTGTCCATGTTGCAAAGATTAACTACTTTAGATCTATTTGATTTTACACATTCTGCATCTCAATAACCATTTCTATAGCTTTTGATGATAAGAATCTGTTAAATCATCTACACCTCAAGAAAGGTGTGAATCACTCAAATTTGACAACATTTCTACTCACTTTGCCTCACCATAAAATATGTCAACAGTCTGAAGCAATGGAGAACTTGTGAGCAGCACAGCTTACATCAATTTGCCCATTGTTCAAAGTCTTGGCATCACTAAATGAAAAGGTAGTGTCAGCACAAGGCTAATCTAAAAAAAAAAACGCTCAACCCTCTCTAACTTTTCTGGGGACAGTTTCCACGAAGGGTATATTTTGGGAGAACAATTTTTTTTTATTACAGAGTCATTTGTAAGGAACTGGAAGAATTTTATGTCACATTTACATGAAAACCAAAATCAGTTAAAGAGAAAATGCAAAAGCAATCACTCTTTAACCTTAGCATGCCAGTAATGTAGTCAGCTTTTCCTCCTAAGACTTGCTCACTGCAATAGCTTTCTGAACCTTTTCAGCACTCTTTGCAAGAAAGGGTTTTTTTTAGAAAGTCACTTCTCTGAGTTTTCAAATACTTTTTACTGAATAACCAACACACAATGAATATAAAATTTTATATGGTGGTCATGCAGCTGTTTTTTTTATTATAGAGGTTGGATTTTAAACAAGAAATTCGAAGTATAAATATTCTTTGGATGAAATTCATCGCATACCTCCATACACACGAGCTTTTCAGTGAATAGAAAGTCTGAGACTGATTTAATCAAGAACATGCACCATACCCTGATGCTATCTCTTCTATGATGTTCTGCAGCAACACAAACACTCAAGCCAGTTTCACACCATATAGAAGGCGTACAGGGGTTTCTCAAGAGGCAATAAGCTGGTTGACATCCTGAAAATACCCTTTGCCAAGCTTAGTGATACAGCAAAATTTTACCCTTGCCTCAGGGGTAAATTCAACAGTAAAGAAATTTTTGCTGGCTTAGCTGCACTATCTGTGTGTACATGGAGTGGAACCAGAAAACTGGTGCTTCCGGGCCAATGGTCAATAAAATATCCCGGTAAAGTAAAAAGGAAGAGGAACTTTATTGCTATGTTCCAAACTTTGGGAAATACTGTTAATATCAGTGAAGCTGCAACAGCCAAACGATGCTAATCACTAATGAAAATCCAAACTAGGATTTAAGAGATTCATACACAGGAAAATAAATTTAACAACTTCATTTAATGGCAGGCTGTTTACTAAGAAGCAACATATACTAATCTTTTCAGACGTCACATATGTTGAAATATAAATTTGAAATGCTGTTTTGTTCAGTGTCTCTGTAAAATCTGAAAGCAGATTGAAAACTTTTGAAACCAACTTGAAAGCAATGATGACATTGCTCACATCAGACTGTTGCCATTTCCCTAAAGCAGCAGAATAAACAAATGCTAGCTTGTACCCTGTGTGAAACATGAGAGTCTATGTTTTAATAGAGTTTTGGCAGAAGTCAGCATTATGTAAGTTTTAAACCAAGGATTGCTTGCCTTACAAAACTGAGATTCACAAATTTAATTGTTCAAAGTTCAGCTGAGAAAATGAAGCTGGCTTAAGATACAGGACAAGTACATCATAATATATTTTTTAATATTTGAGCTTTCATTTGACTTGTACCATATTTTGTGTGTTTCTCACAACAATATAGGATGAAAAACGTCCAAAACAACCTAAATTTTTGCTTTTCCCCTATGTAACTGTTGGCTGAAAATAGAGAGGTAATCCATCTTTGTATTTTGTGCAAAGTCCCTTGTCATATGGTGATTGATTGGCATAAATCATTATTAAGTTTTGGAGCTCATAATATCTTATTTATATACAGAGTCAAGAGGCTTACAAATTGTTTTGATTTTAACTTACAATATATCCTGTCAAGATTCCAGTTTCCACAGTTGTTTAATCAAGAACCAATTTATTATTCTTTCACTAAAACTCCAAGCAAGCATAAAGCATACGGAAAATATGGCCAGAATCCTTTCAGAAAGAGATTCCTTCCTTCCTTCCTTCCTTCCTTCCTTCCTTCCTTCCTTCCTTCCTTCCTTCCTTCCTTCCTCCCTCCCTCCCTCCCTCCCTCCCTCCCTCCTTCCCTTCCCTCCCTTCCCTCCCTTCCCTCCCTTTCCTCCCTTCCCTCCCTTTCCTCTCTTCCCTCCCTCCCTCCCTCCCTCCATGTTTTTGCTTCCCTTTCTCCACCCTTCTCTCATTCCCACTTCACTTTCTTGCCCCCTTCCACTTTCCTTCTCCTTCCCTCTTCTTCTTTCCTTCCTCCCTCCTTCCTTTTCTTTCTTTGAGAGGAGCAATCATTAGAATAAAACTGATATCCTCTAAAACATTAACAATCTTCATAGTATTTAGAGAACCATTAATGACTTCCCTCACTGAGAAGAACAAACAAGAACTTTTTGTCCTCATAGGAACTTTTACAACACTTCTGTTGTCCCTGATCTGGAGAAGTGGAGTGGTCTATGATGGTACAGGGTACCCTAAGGATGATAGTGATCCTGATTGCAGTGGCTTATGCGTTTCTGACTGAACAAGGTCTTGCTGGAACACATAATGTTGGCTTGCAGTCTTGCTCTCAGCTGCTCATCTTCCCAAAAGCACGGCTGTGACATATGCATTATTTCAATCATGTTCACTCTCTTAAGATTTCATCCAAAAAAAAGTAAGATTACAAAAACTGAAAAGAAAGGTTAACGTTAAGAATTATTAAGGGATCAAAAGAATGTGAGTTAATACAAAATATAAAAATACATTCTATTGTAGGAAATACATTTTGAATGTTCTGACTGTGGATTTTATGATTGCCATTTATGTAATGAGAGTTACTAGCTGCTGCAGTTTGTAGAGGTGATTAAAAAAATGATCTTTATACTTTCTATTCTTGAGCCTAAACACAGAGCATACAAAGTTCTGAGTTTTACTAAGAGATTAAAGACAAAAACCTATAGATAGACTGTTTGGAATTTGAAGAAATTAAAAAAAAATACAAAAAAACCTCTCTCGGATTTACACCATTCCTGTCAAACATTCACCTTGACCAGGGTCTTTACAAAGAAGTGCCTGTATATCTTTCATCAAGCATGTCCTCCATTAATCTAATATGCCATTAAAATCCCAAATTTATTTCCACTAAAACAATATACTCCAAATTCATTGCAGACCAAACCCTACTGTAAAATGCAGACTCATTTGTTCTCTAACCTTTGGCTATTAACTATTTTCAAAGATAGAGCTGTACTGTCAGAGAAAACATATCTTTTCTTTATAGATATTTGGATGCACCATAACAGTCCAATGGAATTATCTTCATTCTAGTACTTTAGTCCTTTTATTTTTTTAGTGCTTTAGAAAATGCTTTTCTGATTTTATTGCCATTTTTAGGTTGTATATTTTTAACTCTAAGCATTTTTCTACAGGGTGAATTATGTTCATCACTTTCATGGACATGTTTTATTGTATCTTGTGCACTGTGATTGACTGAAACCAAGCTATGTACCCTTTCATATTTCTTCTTCCAAACCTTTGAGTTCCTGATAAAACTGAATTCTTGTGCCTAAACTGCTCAGTTACACCAGATTTTGTTACTTTTAAGAATTTTTGTCACGTCAAGCTAGTAACTAAGCAGCACCCAGCCACTAGCTCATTATCCCTATGTCAGGATGAGTAAGAGAATGGGAAGAGTAAAAGTTAGGGAACTCGTGGGTTGAGATAAATAGGTAAAGCAAAAGCTGTGTATGCAAGCTGAGCATGATGCTATATGGATAGAATATCCCTTTGGTCAGCTGGGGTCAGCCATCCTGGCTGTATCCCATCCCAATCTCCCAATCTCCCATGTGCTTCCTGGCATGTTGGTGGGGTAGGGTGAAGAGCAGAGAAAGTCTTGATGTTGTGTAAGTGCTCCTCAGCAACATGGAAAACATCCCTTTATTATCAACATTGTTTCCAAATCCCAAACACAGCCCACTACTATTCACCATCTACTATGAAGAAAATTAATGCTACCCCAACTTAAACCTGCACATCCTCCTCCCCTTATTCCACACCATTTACATCGTGCTCAAGTCCTACAGTATCCAATACAACCTCATTAACCACCACCTCCCTTCCCATCCTTTGACATAATACACAGATATTAGTCTACAGACCCTTAATCTACAGACCACCCCTGTAAAATGCCCATAAAACATCCATCAATATCCAAAAACTGTCCATGGAGTTAATTCTGTCCATGACTTTGGTTTCATCTGTTAAAGTGGTCACTCAGGACAGGAGAGGTGGTGTGTTGCATGGAGTTACTGGGCACCAAAGTCAGCTCAGGTCTAGTCATTGCTGAACTTGCACTACTTCTTGTAAGACTTGTCCTCCATTGGTTTGGGTAGTTCCTGCTATATATTGAGGCAACTCAAATCCTGAGTTACAAAAATTTAAAGGTATTTCCATTAGAATCTCCATCCCTGTTCCCTTTGGACCAGATCATAGGGTTTAACATTGCAATGAACTCTGTTCCTTGACCTTCTGCAGCCTGGACTTATCTGCAGACTGCAGTCCACTAGAATCATAGAATCATAGAATCATAGAATCAAATGGGTTGATCCAACTCTTGATCCAACACTACCGTGGTTACTAGACCATGGCACTAAGTGCCACAGCCAGTCTCATCTTAAAAACCTCCAGGGACGGTGAATCCACCACCTCCCTGGGCACCCATTCCAATGTCTGATTACTGTCTCTGTAAAAAATTTCTTCCTAGTATCCAACGTAAACCTCCCCTGGCAGACCTTAAGACCGTGCCCTCTTGTCCTACTGCTGGTTGCCCAGGAGAAGAGACTGATGCCTACCTGGCTACAACCTCCTTTCAGATAGTTGTAGAGAGTGATGAGGTCTCCCCTGAGCCTCCTCTTCTCCAGGCTAAACAACCCCAGTTCCCTCAGCCTCTCCTCACAGGACTTGTGCTCCAGTCCCTTCACCAGCTCCAGCACCTCAATATCCTTCCTGAACTGAGGGGCCATTGGCCTTCTTGGCCACCCGGGCACACTGCTGGCTCATGTTCAGCTTCCTGTCAATCCAAACTCCCAGGTCCCTTTCTGCCGCTTTGCTCTCCAGCCACTCTGTCCCCAGCCTGTAGTGCTGCATGGGGTTGTTGTGGCCAAAGTGCAGGACCTGGCCCCTGGCCTTGTTGAACCTGGCCTTGCTCCCGCTGAAATCAGAGCATCTCTCCAGCTTGTCCAGGTCCCTCTGCAGAGCCCTCCTGCCTTCCAGCAGATCAACACCCCCCCCAGCTTGGTGTCATCTGAAGAATTGCTAATGGTGGACTCAATCCCCTTATCCAGATCATCAATAAAGATATTAAACAGAACTGGGCCCATCATTGATCCCTGGAGGACACCACTAGTGACTGGCTGCCAACTGGATGCAGCACCATTCACCACCACTCTCCAGGCCCGGCCCTCCAGCCAGTTCCTAACCCAGCACAGAGTGCCCCTGTCCAAGGCGTGGGCTGCCAGCATTTTCAGGGGTATGCTGTGAGAGACGGTGACAAGGGCTTTGCTGAAGTCCAGATAGACTGCATCCACAGCCTTCCCCTCATCCACCAGGCAGGTCACCTGATCATAAAAGATCAGGTTGGTCAGACAGGACCTGCCCTTCCTAAATCCGTGCTGGCTGGGTCTGATCCCTTTTCCATTCTGTAGCTGTTGTGTGATTGCACTTAGGATGATCTGCTCCATAATCTTGCCAGGCACTGAGGTCAGGCTTACAGGCCTGTAGTTTCCTGGGTACTCCTTAAGAGAGTACCTGCTCCATGTGGAGCCTTATCTAGGAGCCACAGTCTCTTCAGGGGTATATCTGCTGTAGCGTGGACTTATCTGTAGCCACAGTTGCTTTGAGGTCCACCTGTTCCAGCATGGCCTTCTCCATGGGCCACAATGCTTTCAGAGATACTTGCTCCATCATGACCTTACCCACAGTCACAGTCCCTTCAGAATTAAACATGATCCAACATGGCCTTACCCATGGCTGCCATCCCTGTGTACCTGTTCTGTCATGAGTTTATCCATGGATGCTTTCAAGTGCTCCAGAATGACCTCATGCACAGCCACTGATGCTTCAAAGTGTACCTGCTGAGGCACAATCATATCCATGGCCACAGATGCTTTGGGGTGTCCTGCTCACAGGTCACAGTTCTTTCAACTTGAATTCACACTAGATTTCCAGACTCTGCAGTACAGTAACTCAGAGAGAGCAGTGATGCCCTGGCCATCTGCCAGTCCAGGCACATTGCCATTGTTGTTATCAAAATGTTCCCAGGCACAGCAGAGTAAGACGATAAACAGTGTAGCAGCACAGCAGTACAGACAGCAGTGAAAGCAAAAAGAGCAGTGACTGATGAGCACTAGACTCTAATACACAGGTAAGCAAGCCCCATGGTAAGTACAGGAGCCTGACAATTAATAGCTGAACAGCAATGATGGCAATAAATTCCATCTGGCACATTCCAGTCAAATCTGTCATTACCTGTCATTACCTCAAACCCATCCACACTGGACGACTCATTGGTTTTTTTCTATGGCACTTAGTAGGTAAAATAAAAATCAAAAACAATACTCAAAGCCCCATTGAGTCAATATAGTTACAAGATCTGTGCTGAGTAGGTTGACATGCCCTGCCCCAGGCTTCAGGAACATGATTACACAATAAAATCCTTGTTTCACCCAAGACCTAATTCTATTCAACTTCATTATTTTTTGTTTTGTAGCTGTTCCAGTCACATGGAACCATGTTAGTTATTTTCATGGAAGTCTGTTAAGAAGAAGGACAACATCCTACAGGCCAGGGGAATAGCTTTGAGACAGAGGTTCAGGCATGGCTGGAGAACAGGGACAGCTTTGTCATCAACTACAGCGTCTGCTCGACAGGGCTGCCAGAAGGAAAGTAGTGAGACCAAAGTGCATTCATTAACTGTGTGAACTTCTGCTATATACTTGGTTGTTGTAAGATGGTGCCAGGGGTAGAAGGTTGCCTCCCAGAGTAGCTCCCTGAGCAATGCGAACACAGCTTCAGTCAGTCAGATTCTGTTCAGAGGTATTCAGGTTTCCCAGAGAACTGTGGGTGCCCCACCCCTGGAAGAGTTAAAGGTCAGGTTGGATGAGGCTTTCAGCAACCTGGTCTAGTGGAAGGTGTTCCTGACCATGGCAGATGGGTTGCAATTAGATGATCTTTAAGGTTCCTTCCAACTCAAAACATTCCATGATTCTATGATTCTGTATATCTTCACAGTCACGAACTTATTCCTTCAAAGATGTTTTCTAACATCTACCATTATCTTTAACATTGTCTGTCTTTCAAAAAACCCCCAACAGCTCTAGATTATTTTATAAATCTTTATTTTACTTGAACAGGAATTGTCATTTCCCAGCATATAATATTAGGGCTAATTTTAAACTTTTCATAGGTTTTGCCACAGTTCTCTAAATCAATGAAACAGACTTAAATGGATTAATGATAAAGTCGGGGAGGTGATGTGGTGTTGGTGTGGCTGCATACACAATATGGTAGTGGCTGTATGATTTCTCTGTGGACCACATAGCTACAAACAGTCTTAATTTTTGCACCACTTTTTATGTCTTTCCTGTGTATGCTTAAGAAAAGTTGCACAACATGATTTTTTGTAGAATCAGAGTTTGTAGTGAAAATCAATTCTTAAACAAAAGTGAGGGTTGCAGCTGAGTTACTTTCTGCTTTCGGAGCTGGTAAATATTAGATCATCCAAACAGACAACAGTCTCTGTCTGAAAGACACGGAGTGCAGGAAACTTGGTAGTAAATACTAGTTACTCGAATAAACAGTTGCAGCGAGCAGAATTTGAGTGATCCTTGGGCTGCAATGTCTCCTTAAAAACTAGTTCTTGGACAAATTCCAAGAGTGGACTAATTTGTCAAGGTTACAAATGAGTAACGTTTGCCCAGCAAATGGTCCCCCTGAGCTTGCTTGTTAGCTAGATGAATTTCTTGCTTGTTCATGGAGCACGCAAACATGCCACTGGTCTGAGTTCTCTGAGTTTTTTGTGGATACTTTCCAGTTCCAGGGGGTTTACTGTGGCAGAGGAGGATTTGGCCCAAAATATAGGTATTTTTTTATGTGTTACATAAAACTGTAGGAAGATAGTACTGCCAAAGGGCACAAGTAATTTTTTTTGTTGTTTTAACATCCCAGAGTTTTGTTGATCATTTTTCCCAAACAGGATGTCCATTGAGGGGAAACATTCCTCCATTTAGTTTGTTTCTGCTATGATTTTTAAAAATTTCATCAGTTTTCTTTTTTTTCAGTACCATATTCTAAGGATAAAAATATTCTCTGACTACATATCTTATAAGATTGTCATGAAATAGTCTATAAAAAATTGCTTTGCCTGTTGATAATGTTGGTAATGTGAGGCAGATTCATCTTATCTGAATGAGATATTATAAAAAGATATAACATTACCTCTCAAGGGGCAAAAAGTTCACCCTTCAGGAGAAGCAACACTTTTCTTTCTGTGCTCAGCCTAGCACAGTTCTAGTCCATGCAATGGTATTGTTACTGTAGTGTGAATATTTTTTGCTTCAATAAGGAATGATGAAAATTTAATAGCAGATATAAATATTACACTCCTTTTGAGGAGAATTGCCAGGTGAAACCTCAAACCCCACACCCAACTCCAACAAACCCAAACTTCTTTCCTTAAATTATTCCAGAAAATGAAGTTCTCCTGTTTCATAGTCCAGCCATTATAACTCAAGAAAAATGCATAGGTTCAAAAGCAGAAAGGACTCATGACCACCCATGATCTCATGATTCAGCCATATTTTGTCTCCAACCTTCTGAAACTACACAAGGATTCTCAGATTTCTTAAAAATCTGCATTCAGAATTTCTCAAAGAATATATATGCATATAGGAAATTTCAATTATTATTGCTGTTGTACAACTATTTGTAACTTTTTCATTTACACCTTCAGGTTTATGTGTATTTCAAAATTTTTCATGTAGACCTATTCTCATATATTCTGTTTCAGATTTAGTATCAGTTGCAAATGCACAACTGTTACATTGTCAGTTCTGAAAAAAGGCTTCCTTGCTTTTTTTTATAGTAAGTTAAACTTCCTTCATGAATAGAGAACTGCATTGTTTCAAGATAATTTAATTAGTTTTCACATGTTGTCACTTAAAGTTTACCTCTGAATAATTTTTTGGTTTTAGAACTGGCCTTTATAAAATACCTTGTCTGCCTGTGTAAGTATATATTTGTGTGCTAAAGGAAACACGTAGTGGTAAAAAGGTGGAAAAGCCTAATTGCATGGAATACATTTTAATAGTTCATATTCATTGCTCCTAGGTAATCCTAAACACTGAGTTCAATAATCAATTTGTCCTTTTTATCCTTGGCTTTTTGAGTCTTCCTGGTGATCTTCCTGCAGGGTTACTTTGATGGAGTCTTTCTATCTTTTTTTTTAATTACATATCATGAATACTACAAATTAAACTGGATATCACTTACATTGACTTCAGCAAGGCTTTCCACATGGAGAGTGTACCCACGTTGCAAACTGAAGAGATATGAACCGGGTGGGTCGGTGTTAAAGTGTTGCAATGACAAATGGTATGTGAGGTCCATTACTAGTGTCATTCCCTAGGTGTTAATGCAGGGCCTCATACTAGTTAAAGTCCTTATTAAGTACCTGGACAGTGCAAAGGAGTGCACCTTCAGCAATTTCATGGATGATACCAAACTGGGAATGTGGTCAGCATGCTGGAACATGCAGCTGCCATTCAGAAGGGACCTCAACCAGCTGGAGAAACAAGCTGGCAGAAGTCTCATTAAGTTCACAAAAGGATATGCGGTGTCCTGCACCTGATGTGACATGATGTTATAACCTCATGCAGAAATACATACAGGGCACTGACTTGTAAAAGGCAGTTCTACAGAAAAGGATCTGGGTGTTTTGGTGTCCAAGTTGAATATGAGATAATTACAGAATCATTTAAGTTGGAAAAGACCTCTAAGTTGATCGAGTTCAACCATTAACTTCACTGCCAAGTCTACCTATCAAACATGTCTCTAAGTGCTGTATATACACATATTTTAAATACTCCCAGGGATGGTAAGATGCGGCAATGTGCCCTTATGCTGGCTCGCTAGGTTCTCTTGGTCAAGGATACATACAGCACATTGATTATGTTCAGCTGGTTGATTATTTTCCTCTATTTGAGAGACTGTATATTAAATACTGTCTTCGGTTTCAGTTCCTAATACAAAGAAGACATTGCCGTGCTATCAGAGGGGTGCAAGCAGGAGAAACTGCCTTTTCAGTTTTTGCTTGAAAAGATATAGGTAATATCAACAAAGGTCAAAATGCCTCGTCTCTGCATTTCTGGAGCCTCCAACAGTCTTTAATCTAAAGAGTTGCTGACATACCTGCACCTAAAGCTGGGCTTATGTTAGCACCAGTGTGGAAGAAGGACTCAGAAGATACTTGACCTTCCAGAAACTTGGTCAAAGCTACTGTAAAAGTTAACCTTTTACACCAGGACAGTGGCATGGCAAGACTGGATGAATAATGACTAGATGAGAGTGATGAATGAGAACAGTATAGGTGACGTTTAGTGTTTGCTTATTAAATGGAAAGAAAAAATAAAGCAAATAAAACTCAAGATAACTCAATGATTATTCTATGTAATGTTTACTCACTTCTCACAGAACCCTAGCAAGTGAGCTGGACCAGTTTTACTTACCGCTTTACGCTGGGGCAGGTAGGAAAGTCTCCAGGTCTAATTTCATAATAATCTTAAGAAGGATATTAAGAACAAGCAGAAACTCAAAAAAAAAAAAAAGGGAGGATAATGTAAGACTATAAGACTACTCAGTCAAGAAACTTTGTCTAAAAGGTCAGGAAGGATAAAATATGACTGCCAAAAGTCAAGCTGTGTTAACTTGTAAGAGATATTCACTTAAGTTGAAAAGACTTCTTCCAATGCAGAAATAAAGAAAGAAATTGATGCTTGTGCACTGTGGTAAGAACCGAGACTAGGAGTAAATGAAATAGGAAACTAATTCAATTACTTGCTTCAGCTGAGATAGAAAGAAAATGAAATGCTTAAAATAATCCAATTTTGAGGCCTGGAGAATATCTGTTTCCAGAATTCTCAAAACAGGCATATGAAACCAAAGATCAAATAACTAAAAGGGGTAATAGATGTATTGGCAAGGGATTAGTACAATGTAACTAGAAAATAACAAGGGAGGTTCTTAAACTATAAAGAAAGAACATAATCTATAATTCCAATTCTATTAGTATGTCTTCAATAGTATGCAACGCTATTTTAAAGGTATGAGTAATTAAGATGATTCAAGTAAAAAGGGATTGAGGCAATATATGGCATATATTTACCCCATTTAGATTGTGTCATACTAAACAAATGAGCGGGAACACAGAAATTCTAGACAAAGGAAAAGATGTAGTAATAACATATCTGAATTTCAGTGAAAAAATTAATATGTTATAGCAGAAGAAATTACTGACAAAACTGGAGAAACTGAAGATTAGAAGTGGAGTCATCAATGAGAAGTGGACTTTCATAATTTATATTCTTTATAAGCATATATTATATGAGGTAAAGAACCCTTCAGAGTTCTTTAAAAACTTGCAATGTTCTTGGCTTAAATAGTATGTGCTGAAGAAAAGGTTAATCAGGCACAGCTAGGAAGCACTCTCTCTGTGAACAAACTCTGAATTTCTGAGAGAGCCTAATGTCCTTGAAGACTTGAGCAATGGAATTGATCTGATATCCTGCAGTATACAATACATGATTCTATGCTTAGGAGTTACTGAGGAACTCATGGTTTAAACCCCGTTGTAGGAAATAAAAATTGAAAGCCAAGGTGGAGCTTGACATCCCTGGACAACTAAAAGCTAGGTGCATGATGCAAACTGTGAAAATAGGCTAATATGATGTGAGAATTTGCTAATTGAAGTATTTTAAATGAAGTTTGCAAAATATTTCAGTTGTGTGGCTTTTATTATAATAACTGTCATTTGGAATTTAAAATGCAATATAAATAAAGAACAACTATTTGTATGATCGAGGGAATGGATAATTTTTTAAAAGAACAGTCATAACTTCCTGTGCATTGAAGCAACCATGAAACTGCTATCATTGTAAAGGAGTAACATTTACTGTACTCTATGCTTTATCATTCTTCTCTGCCTCTTCTCCTAGCAACTGTAATGGTTGTTTAAAAATTTTCCAGAGAGGCTATATAACATGGTTCCTGAACATGTCATTGACGGGTAGTCATTTGACTAGACAGCTTCATATTACTAGGTTCTATTTACTGAATTTATACATGTGATTTCTATGACTTTATGTTATATAATTTTCCGTGTACTCTGTCCTTCTTTCTTTATGCTCTCCACTTCAAATAACTTTCCACCATTTCTTATATTTATAATTATTTTTCTTTTAATATTTTCACAGTGTCCATTTTTCTACTATTCATTTTGAGACATTTCAATTCCTTGCCCACATACATAGATGATATGCGTAGCACAGTTCTTGGTGTACTGAGTAGTATTTATATATAGGTTTCTTATGAGTAATATTTATAAACTGATGACTTCTGGATAGGTATTATTCACATATGGTTTTACCATCTTCTACTAATGCTTATAAAATACTTACATATCATATGCTTTATATTTATGTGGTGAAGGGTGTATATGCTTTTATAACTTTAATTTCTTGATATACACGCAAACTATGGGTGGTTTAGCCAATGGCATCAAACAAAGCAGATCCTTTCAACTTGGTAATTTAATGTCAGAGAACTTGGCTTAATGAAACACCTAGACTCCCAGATTACCCAAACCATACTCCAGTACTTAAAGGTAAAGTCACAGGTCTGAAGCTGTAGATCGGTATATCTCCACTGAGTTTAATAGAATTATGACAGATTATGATGGTTAAGGATGAAGCCAGCAAAATTTAGCACTCTGAAGTGCTTTGGTTTGTGCATTTGTAACCGGGGTCCTGTCTGTTCTGCAAAAGGTTTAAAGCTGCTTTCAGGGAAGTAATGGACTGCCTTTTTGCCCCTGCCCAGCTATGCACTCTGCATGTCTTTGCCTGTGTGCAGTGTGAATGGTTAACTTCACTGTTCCCAAGGTCTTTTTGTAGATATGTTACCAACAGAAGTCGGGAAACAAACTTCTGAAACTCAAATTGTGTGCTTTTCTCACAAACAGTTTGCTTCTTCCTGCCTTAATTTGATTCCTCACAACTCTGAAATGGCAAAATCTGACATTTTATTTCAGTACTTCTGCCACATTTGTAAAATAATTATTCTATTAAAAATATTACTGCAGTCAAATATAAAAATTTCACCATCCACTTTCTATACACCTTTAGTCTTCAAGCCTGAACATTTTTTGCAGCATCATACCCAAATGCATTACAAAGAATTACTTCTATTACTACTGATTCATTTTTATCTTGATTTTTAGAGGGAAAAGGCTTTTTTTTTATATTTATATTTGTCCAGCTCTCCTTCTCAGTAAGATCTGAACCCATTGGGTAATTTCAACCAACTTAAACATAGAAGAAAAAAATCCACAATTTTTTTTTTTTCTTTTCTTTTTTCTTTTTTTTTTTAATAGATATTAGATAAAGAAGATACATCACTAATAAGTACAGTGAGTTTATGGTAAACTTTTTTCTCTTTGGACTTTGGAGGAATCCACAAGGCTGTTTGTTACATCTCAGGAAACCAGTTATTGATACTTCAATTCATATTTAAACAGAATGGGCTTATGAAAATAAAAAAAAATTGTTTTGATGGGGTTGATTGTGTTCTGTTATTATTGTCTGGAATGAAAGACTGAAAACCCTAAACATAATTAATGTAAAGTGGAAAGGACCAACATCTCTTCCTTGCATTCAGAATCAGATATTCCTTCTCTAGCTTCATAATCTTGAAGTGCCTAATTGGAAAGCCAACACGACATTTTGTTGAGCAGAGGTGTCATCCAAAGAATTAAGAGATGGAGGTTGTAACGTTCTGTAATTGTGGAATAGAACAACATGTTCCTGCTGATTAACTGGGCATTCATCCAAACAGAATTTGAAGAACTTTTATCTTCAAGTATGGTCTTCCAGTAAGAGAAAGTGCTGCATAGTCATTCCTGTTGTAGCATATGGCATTGTGTTTACACAGGGACCATGAACAAAATAAGACAGACACAAGCCAGGAAATATCATAGGTACTTCTTAACAACATGAATCTTCATTTGCTGTAAATGTCTGTGCTCTGTAACAATTTGATATTTATATAAAGCAGAACAGTAAGAACAATTGTGTCTTACTTGTGCTTCAAGCTAAAATTGAGATCTGGCCTTGCCACGCAGGTTACCAAAGAACAGTCTATCTTTTCCATAACCTTTTGATTATGAAGAATGGAATAAATAAGGTGTTAGCTCTCTTTTGCAGATGGAGACTTTCAAGATGCAAAGATCAGGACTTCTGTAAAAGGTCAATGGATATTTTGAAACATTACTAAGGATATGTTGTTATCCAGTCCAACATGTTAATCATGCTAACAGTCCTCATCTTTGTATCTTTTCTAGACTTTTAGATTATCTCTGAAATTAAATTTATGGGATCTCAGTTTGTGCTGAGATGAAGTGGATTAAACCTTAACATTTTCCTTCGCAAAATGACTGTTCTCTCTCTCTCTCAAAAAAAACCCCTTTAGCTTAAGAAAAACACATGGTTGCTATTCTGAAGTGCATGAAAACTTGCAAGAATAAGAGAACTGACCCTCTGCCAAATAGTTACAGAGATGATAAGAAATGTGTACTTTACATCAACCAGAAAGTTAGTGCAGAAAATCAGCACTTCTCTGTTCATCAAAACATTCTTTGATTGTTTGTTTTCTTTTGACTGAAGCCTAAATTACCTTTTAACAATGTTATATATGAATTAGTCACCTTTTAAATGAAATTCTATTGTTCTATAGTCTTATAAGGAAGGTTTTTTGCAGTTCAGGATGACAAAACACACCTCCAGCTAAAGAAGAAACTGTCACCTTGCAAATTTTTTAACCAGTTTCTTGGTGCTTCAGGGGTCTTTTCCAGTGAAGTCTCAGAGAGGTTGTGGAGTCTCCCTTCCTAGAGACATTCAAAAGCCGTCTGGACATGGTCCTCAGCATCTGGCTCTAAATGGCGCTGCTTGAGCAGGGAGTTGGACAAGATGCCCTCCAGAGGTCCCTTCCAGCCTCAACTGTTCTGTGATTCTGTGAAGATATTTTAGTTCCTACTGTTCCTGACACATAAATCCCCTGAGAGCTAAAGTGCTTTTGTCTAATCCAGCACACTGGATTCACTAGGATAGTAAGAGTGATATTAAATGTGTTCTCATATACAAGTTGTCAGACTATGTGATCTAGTGATTATTTGCCTCAGACTTCATGACAAAAAATTAAACCTCACCTCTTCCCCCAGTTCCTCAGAAGAATCATTAAGCTGTAAAGGCAAGCAAAAGGAGGCTCAGTTGTAAAGTGTAATCTGCCTCTTGTACTGTCATCAGAATTATTAACAAATAAGCCTTTATTACTGTTGAAAGGCAGAAAAAACACAGAAGAATTTCAGGTATAATATTAGGCCTTTTTTCCTGGAAAAAATACATAATACTGTAACAATACAGAAATATCATCCACTTCTAAATCTTGGAAATCTGATATGGTGTCCCATGGGAGACAATAATCATGCATTTCCATCTTTTTATGCAGCAGATTTTAGGTCTTTAAGAATAAATGAAATATGAAATCTGTTAGATGGACCCCCTGGCTACTCATGAGAGTGCTCCCTTCCATCCCAGGCAGGCTAGCAGCCTTGCAGCCAAAATTCTATCAGGAAATGTCAGGTGTCTCGGGGAGACCATGTTCAGGAAGAGAGGTAGATCTTGTTTCTTCATTTCTGAGACCATCTTCCTGATGGGCAGCACAGATTTTATGAATCTACAGGCTGTAGTAAAACCGAACCCTGGTTATCTGACCATCCAATTTCTACACTACCACTTGTGAGCTACAGGTATAGCTGACTCAGTTTTAAGAATTTGGTGGGTGGTGGGCTTTTGTTCCACTTTAGGAATAAAAGCAAAAAAGAATGAAAAACAGAAAAATATCTGTATTATCAATGATAGTGAATAAGAAGCAGTTCTCAGCTCATGTTGTTAAATTAGAGGCAAGTCAGTGTGAGAAAATGTGTGTTATGTGCTGTGACACATGAAAAACTGGTGCACATGGCCTATTGTTCTTTTCTTGGCAAACCAAGTCAATCCAGGAAAAATTCAGTAGAACTTCACCAGGAGCTCAGCAGAGAAAACCTTTGTTCCCATCTGAAGTTTGCCTTTCAAGAACTAGTCTAATAGAATGATTGTCTTTACAAACATGGATTTTGTATGTATTGGCTGATTTTATTAAGAGATGAAAAAAAAGGGTGATAGACTCCTCAAAAGATGAAAGTGTTACTGCAACTGCAACTATGGACATTTAGCTGATTTTTTTGTCACTGATCTTAACAGCAGTTACTGTTAACATTGGCTTTGTAAGAGTGAAAATATGAACTCATTCCTGACTAGACTGAGGCACAATAGGGGTTGCTTATCTTATTTACAAAAAAAATATAAACATTTCAAAGGCTTTGATCTAGCTTGTTCTACACATCATTATTGCACAAGTTTCTGTAATATTGCTGTCAGTCTTCATTTTCTCTTGAATCCTAATCTCTTTCTGAGTTTTTAGGAAGGACTTCTGTTTTAAAGCTGTGCATGGAAACTGGCAGAATAGAAATTGTTTCAGATGATCCCAGGTTTCTTCAGAGGAAAAGCAATGAGAAAATGTTCTGATTCCCATAAGAGGGAAAAACCTTGGCAGGGCTTTCTGGGTCTCATTGTGGGAAGGGAAGGGTTCCAATCTTTTCACCAAGAAAGGAGAAGATTTTTAATCCCTCTCTCTGAGAGATACATTTTAAATTACAAATTATATTTCTACTGTACATATGTACTTTTGAATAATTAAATGTTTTACAGTTTTGTGGAAGTAATATTTTTTCAGTCATGGTTGGTGTTGTAAGGACTTCTGTTTAATTTCAGTGGTGATGGAGTTTTGCAATCAGTCATTTACAGACAAACACAGACAATGTGACTATACTGTGATCATTAACCAAGGAGCAAAATTGTATACGTAATAAAGAAAGTTTCCAAAAAACCACAAGGAAGCCTAGGTTTGTTTTACACACTGGCAGTAACATTTATAAGCTGATGTTACATGATTTCAACATTCAGAATAGCCAAACTATCTGTAAACTAGAGTAGTGTACTGCCTTGAGTGTTTAAAGCATTTCTAGGATTCAACACCTCTTTTGATGCTCTCAATTTGCTTAGAGAGGGATCATTTTTGGATGAGATTCTGTGCAGAGCTCATTTTCAAGGGGTGTTAAGAAGAGCACTGGGAGCCTGGACTAATTAGAAACCAAATAACTATTCTATGCTGTAATGACTGTGAATATTCCTTATATTCTACCTTGCTTTCTTAGAATTTCTCATGAGTTTCCTTCTGTCTCTACAGTATTTGGCATTTACCCCATGTTATGGGTAAATCTTGCCTTCTTTCTCAGAACTGAGGATTTGGCTTCAAAAAAAGTATATGCTATCGCTAGCCTTTGATAAAAGATGTTTTTGAACTTTTTCTTCTACTGTTGACTGGGAAAGTAGTAACCTATTGGTAATGTCAGCTCATGATGTCACTTGTGGCACTAGCTAAATACATGAGTAACCACTCTTTGATAGTAATTTATGGGGGTCAGTTGTTTCTTCGACTTTTGTTGCTTTGTCCCTTCCTTTTGGGTACAGTTCCTGCTTTGCTATTCCATGTTTCCTGGCACCTCTTTTGAAACACTCTTTTGACAGTTGCTTACTCATTGCCATACAGAGTTGTACTGTTCTGATTCTTAAATCTGTACGTTAAGTTGAAACTTTTCCTTTAGGTCCAGTAAAAGCTTCTGAACCTCTTGTTGATTTGTAGTGTTTCATCAGCCTTACCTTTGGAGGTAAATATAAATGTATGTCTCTGACATAGCTAGATATAGACATAAGCTAGATGTATCTTTACTAAAGGTTTTTTACTTTCTGCTTAGTAATAATTTAAAATTAATGTTCCAGTATCAAAACATTTCTTGTATGCTCTTGTGTTTTCTATTCCACCTTGTCAGCATTTTTGTTAGCCTTGTAAACCCAAGTCCCAAACAGTAATGGAGTTTAATTTTGCTATAAACCATACAAATGCATTCAGCGGGTTTACAAATTATCCCTTCTGCTGCTTTACAACAAGATCATTTTTTAAAATGGATGTATAAATCTCCCCGCTGCCTTTTTTTTTGGAAAGAACATCTGGGCTGTTGTACAACTTTTAAGAGCAAAGTTAAACAAAAACTGGGCCCAATGCCCAGAGAAACCAACTCAAATAAAACTTGGGCAAAATAAGCTATCCCAAAAAGGAAGAGCTAGATAGAGGCACAAATAATGTATGTGGAACTGCCCAATGATGCAGAAAATGGAGTAGAATAATTTTGCACAGTTGCCATACATCAGATACCTTCAGAGTAAGAATGAAAAGATGCCTGTAGAAACGGATGCTAGTGGATTGGGTCCCGATACTTTAAGGCCTGCCTTGAATCAGATTCAACTGCAACAAGAGTATTCTCATAGAAACACATGATGTAGACCCTGAAAGCATATTGCTTCAGTTCCCAGAGTTCTGGACAGTCTTTCAGTTCACCAGCAAGAGCAGCTTAGGTGAAATGTAGGCTCTTTCTCTTAGGTGAAAGCTGTGGGACTAGATTTTTGTCTTTTGTTTTTTACCAACTAAGCAACTGGAAATTGCTTACACAAGGAACTGATACATCAGGCATGACAGCTTTAACCTTTGGAATACACTATGATCCAGATATCATGAGACTGACTTAGAAGAATGAGGTTATAATAGCAATATTTTTAGTTCTTTTCACTAGCAACCTGAACTTTTAAGATGTCATAGCCTGTTTTATAATATATTCTACATCCTTGAGGTGGGTAAGCTACATTTAAAAGAAATCGAACCCCCAAATTCTCATGGACTAATATGTACATAAATGCAGGGTTTTGCAAAAATTCAGTTACAAATTCTGGAATGAGCCTTACTTGAGACTTGATGTGCATGAATAGTATCCATTTTCTGAAGTTTGTACATTATTTGTGGCTTAATTTACTTGAAAGCCCATTAGATTACTGTCAAAGACATTAAATTGGTGGGATTTCTGTAAAAATGGTGATGTATTGTCTGAACTTGTAGAATTGTTGTGTCTTTATTGTTGGGTTAAAGAAAAACCTTGTGACTAGCTGCCAGTTTATCATTTTATAATTTTTCATAGGATTGTGCATGAACATAATAGCAAGTAAAAGCAGAAGGTGCCTCTCCAGTCTCCCTGAGACAAGCTAAAGGTTGGGCCCTTTTTCCTGTAGGTTTTGACAATAATTTTTTTGTTTTGTGTCACAAGCATCAATCTCACCTGGTGCACCTTCAGCAAACAGTTGTTCTACATCTGAGGCAGCTTCCCCTTCCTGTTTTCAGTTGCACACGTGCATCCTCCTTCCACAATCTCCATTACATCCTCACTCCCTTTGCTTCCCATAATTCCCTCTTTCCATTACTTTCCTCTAATTTATATAAATTTGCACTTAGAAGAGGACAGATTATCTCAGTTCCAGTAACTAAAATGACCAGTTGATCATATATTACCAAATTTTCTCTCAGTCTTAATTTTCATTTCATCATCTTTCATGAAGTCCTATCTATATATGGAGAACATTTATTTGCCCTGTGCTAAGTTTTATCTATGTTTATAGGACACAATGTGTACTTTTCAGAAGTAACCTCGATTTCCTTGACAGACCGTACTTGTTCTTTGTCTGTATGTCTATTTGTTACACAATGCTTTTCTGTTATACCTTGTTTATGTTAGTAATATTCTTTGGTTTTCAAACTGAAATAAGTGAGAATATATAGTAATTTGTATTACTATTTCACTGACTCAACAGAACTCTGTGTATTTGTGATAGATTTCTTTTTTTGTAAAATTTTATTAAGTAGCACAAAAATTAATCATAAAACTCCAAACTCTCTATTTCTTGTTACATTTGTTTTATCCAGCAGGCAAACCAAAAAATTAATCATTTGGATTTGTATGTGCTGCAAGATCAGGTCCTGGCAACTATGACCTTACTCCTGGACAGTGTTTAAGTGTGTGATTAACTTTGAGCAGATGCTTAGCTCCTATTTTTGACAGTGGAATGTAAGCACATCTGCTTCTTAAGGAGTCTAATTTCTACTGAAGTTAATGTAAGGTTTTCTTTGACTCCAAAATGACCGGGATCAGACTTTAGTTTCCTAAAGATACTAAAGAGCCCTGGAACTCTGTAAAAAATGCTTTTAAAAGAGTTTAATTAGGATGAAAAGAACTGATCTTCTCAAAACAGTTATCTAGTTATTTATGTCTCATTTACATCATAGTGCCTTAGCATGAATTTGGTTAAGCTCCACAGCTTCAGGGACATTCCATGCTGTGATTTAAGTAGCCATTCAAGAGGACCTTTAAACTCCCCTCACTTCATGTGTTTAATTCAAACATGATCAAAATTCTTCTGGAGGATTTTGCTCAATGCCTACGTGTCCTCTTAGAAGTGTTGTGCACATAGAGTTCACCTACTTGGGAGAATTTTTAGACCGTCACAAAAGAACATGGTTTCTTCTGAAGAGAACACCTTCTTAGAAGTGTAGCATATTTTCTTTGTAAACACAGGGTTTCAGTAAAGTATTTTTTAAAGCAGGTATCTAATAAACCTTCATTTACTGAACAGATAGCAACAAATTTTACTTTTAAAAATAAGGCAAATATACCTGGAATAATATTTTAAAAATCTATAAGTTCAAGAAATATTAATTTTTTCAGCTAAAGGGAAATGTATTATAATGTTGTCTTCATTTCACTCCTAATAAGTAATTAGTAACAGAGGAAATATAAGTGCATTAATTTTGGGTATTTTCAGTTCAGATTCAGGAGAAAAAGGCGGCCAACTTATTTTTAAATGCTGTTGAGTTTTTTTTTCTTTCCTGGGAGTTGCTATACAATGCAATAATATGCACTTACCTTAAGGTTATTATAAAGGATTTATACACTTTTTTATATATGCTATCATCTGGAACATTGACTTATGTACATTGTCTTACCAGTGGTTATTGCCAGTGAGTACTATAATTTTTTCTTTTTAACTTATGAGCATGCTGGTCTGAGGTCTGACCCTGTTCTTACTGATCCAGGAGTGCAATAAAGAAAAGCAATAAAAATTCCAATTTCAAATATGATTTTGTAAGCTGTTCTTGTTTTAAATAGAATATATTCATGGACTATCTATTTCAAATTTCTGCTTTTTTTAAGGCCATCTTAAAATGCAACATCCATAATGATTTATCAATCCTAGGAAACACCTGTTGTCTATAGTATGTGGGCAATATTATTTGGATTTGTGTTCTGATATTTGACTTCATATTATGTGGTGAAATATACATATATTCCGGCACTGAAGGTGGTAAAACTTCTACACTGATAGGTTTTTCAAAAGCTTAGAGTCATAGAATCATAAGAACATCCTGAGGGAGTCACAAGGATCATTGAGTCCAACTTCGGGCCCCACATAGGACAATTCCAAGCATCACATCATGTGCCTGAGAGTATCATCCAAATGCTTCTTGAACTTTGTCAGGCTTGGTGCTTGTGACCACTTCCCTGTGGAGCCTGTTCCAGTGCCCAACCACCCTCTGGGTGAAGAACCTTTTCCTAATATCCACCCTAAACCTCTTCTGACACAGGATCATCCTTCTTGTCCTTCTTGTAAATTGGGATCATGTTCTCTAGTTTCCAGGTGACTGGAACCTCTCCATATTTCCAAGACAATTCAAAAATCATTTAGAGGCCTCAAGATGACATTTAGGCATTAAAATCAACCAGCTCTTTGAGTATTCTTGGATGAATACCATCAGGCCCCATAAATTTATAGGGATCCAGCTGGAGCAGCAAATCATGCAAAAGTTCACGGTTGACATGGATTTTATCATTCTCACAGTTGTCCTCCAGCTTAGAGCTCTGGGATCCCAGAGCCTATCATCAGTTTTGAAGGCTGAAGTGAAAAAAGCATTAAACATCTCTGGTTTGTCTATGGCCATGTTTGTGAGGCAACTGTGTTAATCACGTAATGGGCCAATATTATTTCTGGACTTCCTTTTGCTATTAACATATTTAAATAGCTCTTTTTATTGCCCCTCAGAGTACTGGTCAACCTCAACTGCAGTTGAACTTCGGCCACACAAATTTTCTCCCTACAATGGTGAGTAGCATCTCTGCATTCCTCCCATTTCCCCCACCCTTGCTTTTACCCCAGCCTTGCTTCCACTGGGCATATACTTTATACTTTCTTTTTTTTTTTTTTTCCTTAGTTCCAGAAGATTCTTGCTCAGCCAAGCTGGTCTTCTGCCTCATCTGCTTGACTTTGGACGTTTTGGAATTGCCTGATCCTGTAGTCTTAAAAGTGGTGGTTAAAAAGCGACTAGCATGATGGACCCCAGCACCTTCAAAAGCTTTTTCCCAGGGGACCTTACTCGCTAGTTCTCTGAGGATTCTGAAGTCTGGTCTCCTCATATTCAGAGTTGAAATTTTGCTAGCACTTTTCCTCCTCACACTAGAGATTTTAAACTCAACTGGATGGTCACTCTGGCCAAGACAGCCACAAATCTTCACTCACAACACCCTCTCTCTTAACAAGCAACAAATCAAGGAGGACATCTTTCCTATTCAGCTCCCTTAGTACCTATACCATGAAGTTACCATCCAGGTGTTTTAGGAGTCATCTGGACCTTTTTGTGTGAGCTGTATTGCACAACTATGCTTCCTGTATAACCTTACCATACAATGTCCTTTTTCAGGAGTTTACTCTTTTTTTTTTACTATTATTTTTCTTCTCAATATGACTTTACTGTAATTTGATGCTGGAACTAAACAGGTTTCTGCCTCCAAAGATTTACAGAAGGAAAATGCATCACAATCAGCCATTCTAGATTGCAGCACTGGAGTCACACAATGAGTGGAGTAGCCAGAACCACTAGAGAGAGCTCTCCTAACAAAACACTGCTCCCCCATGAAGATCACTGCAATCAGCCCAGGCATTTCATTGAGTTCCAGCAAGATCTTCCCACTTACCTGTAGCTAGATCCCAAGTTATATATAGTTTCATACAAGGCTTAATCCTGAATTGGCATAAAGCAGACAAAAAGATTATAGACCCATGTCCTATTAGCAGTCTGGATTTATGAAGTGAAAACTGTGCAGTACAAATGTTGATTATTTTTTGTGGAACAGTTACAAAAGCAATTGAGAAAGGAAATAGGATATCATCTGGGGTTTGGTATAGCATTCAATACAATGTCTGACGAAATCTTACTTTTCAAATGAATTCCAATGAGCTTGGATATGAGCTCCATCACATGGACTGAAAACTGGCACAGAGAACACAAAAAATATTATAATAAATAACAACATATTGAGCTGTATAAGCTGACTATAGGGGTATCACAAGGCTCTGTTTAAGGTGCTGTCTTCTTTAAAATTCACATAAGTCATCTGGAATTGAAACACAACCATAATAATGACATTCACAGATGATATTAGATTACCAGTTGTGCAAGCAGGAGTCAAGCCAGGCAAACAATAAAGGGTCCTAGAAAAAAATAGAAACATGGGTTGAGAATAACAGAATGAGAGTCAACTTGGAAAACTCAAAATACAACTGCAGAAAATTAATTCAAAACAGCCACTCCACAAGAACGTTAAATCTGAAAAGCAATGATGCTGAAGTATGTTCCTGAGGTGACAGAGGATGATCAGTGGGATAATGTATGAGCCTGCAGCGTAGCAAAAAAGAGCCAATGGGATTTGGAGCAGCCAGTGCAAAACATCTCCTTCTCACAGAGTTGAAAGGACAGTATCTTGAATATTCTGCTTACTACTAGACATTTTACAATCACAAAATGCAAAGTAGAACCTTTATTTTAAAGGAGAATGTCAATTTAGAAGTTGTGTCTAGTCTAGTAAAATTTTCTCATTTCCCTTTATATTCCGGGAAGAGGAAAAAAAAGAGAAAGGAGACAGAAAGCAAGTGACTTACAGAACAGTTCATTCGACTTATCTTAAAAACCTACCTGCTATGGGATAAACACATCTCTCTATGATTTCAGAACTTGAACTCTGAGACAATGAACTGCCTGACCTTGAGTAAGTATAATTATATTTATATTTACTTTATTGTACCAACTCCAGTCCCTTATGTTAGGATTATTCATGCCTTTACACCACTGGATAAAATTGTAGAAGTAATTCAGGTGGAAACAGCTTCATATCAGTTCTTGCTTCTAAACTACCTAGCCACCAGATATCTTATACCTGAGATCTTGTTGGCCTCATAACACTTGCACTTCTACGTGCCCCATGACCTAGCTATAACAGGGGTCTGCTACTCTTCCTCATTCCAATAAAATGGCATGTTTTTTGGATGTAACAAATAGGAATTTGAATCCTGGTCAGACTGCAAAGCTGTAGAAACCAGGTCTCCATTTTCAGTGCACATTCTGCAGCCAAAGGTCCTACTACTGGCTGTGTTCTTGACTGTAAGATGCTGACACTGTGGTACGGCCTCTGGATATCAGAAGTGCTCATATGCTAGGTGGGAAGGGACCCACAAGGACCATCACATCCAATTCCTGGCCCTGCACAGGACCATCCCCAAAATTCACACCACGTGCCTGAGAGAATCATCCAAATGCTTCTTAACTCTGTCAGGCTTGGCATTGTGATCTCTTCCTTGGAGAGCCTGTTCCAGTATCCAACCACCCTCTGGGTGAAGAACTTTTTCTAATATCCAACCTCATTCCCTAGTCTGTATGTACAACCACGGCTGCCCCATCCCAGCTGCAGAATCTGGCACTTTCCCTTGTTGGACTTCAAATGGTTGGTGATTGCCCAGTCCTCTGATTTGTCAAGGTCTCTCTGAAGGGCCTCCCTGCCTTCAAGGACACTGCCCTGAGTGCACAGATCTGCTTGGAAAATTATTCCTTCAGAACTGAAGAATCTATTCTTTAGTGATGCTCTTCTTTCCATTTCTATATGTAGATTCACTGAATTTTTTAAAATGTGCCTAGAGATCTGCATCCATCCTTGATGGCAAACAACTCAGGATATTAGTGTAAAGTATTAACTCTTAAACTCTTTGCTTGAAAAATAAATAAATAAAAATAAAAGTCACACAATTCTTTATGTAAAAGCCTAAGCTCCTATTTTCCCTACCTAGTATTACCATTTATATCTGGGATCAGTCATTTTAGGTAAATCATGGGGTTTTGTTGGTTTTATTTTACTTTAACTTTCTATGGTTCCAGTTCTCTAGCTCGTCAGATTAAAGCATATTTTCTTGATTGATTTTGTGAGTTTAATGTCACTCTAAGTACTCCTATTTAATGAAAGAACAAGATCAAAGTCTTCCTTTTGATCAATGCAAATTTGGCATATGTATGAACTCTGGATATGCAAGACTAAGCCTGGAAAAGAGACTGAGATCACCATAGTGCTGGCAATCTGGCTGGCATCAAATGCCTTCCTTGAGGAACAGTCAAATTACAGACTCATAGAATTGCAGAGATGTTGGTTTAAAGTGTTCTAGTCCAACTCCCTGTTTGAAACAGGGCTATTACCAACATCAGACTAAGCATTCTTGCTTTGAAAATCTACAAGGTCAGAGTCCATAACCTTCCTGGACAACCTCTCTTCCCTCAAAACAGTATGGTCCTATCCACACAGCCTGTTGGTACAACTGTAGGTTTGTGCTGCCCTACAAATCATATCCATGCTTTGTCTGTATGAGATGTACTTGCGATAAATCCAACTAAGCGTGAGTGTATTAAAAACTGAATAGTGCAGAGGAGTTTTGATCAGAGCTCAAGCCTGTGCCTGGGTCATCTTTAACAGACTAATGTAGAAGTGAGCAGGTGCAGGGTACTAACGATTCGCCAGAATGGTTACTAAGACTGATGGTCAGTGCATTCATGTAACCTAGAAAGGAGGCACCAAATACCCATGTAATAAAAAGCCCTTCTGCTTAAATTACAAGTATAGGATAGCCTAAAATATATCTTGAATTCAGACATGGGAAGCTAAATTGGTCATAGATAAGCATTGATATGTAATGAAAAGAAAGATGTAAGGGCTCAAGACTTTGTAGGGCTCAGTGCTACAAAGTGCAAACCTTTTTAGAAAATAAAAGCACCTTCCAGTCATTATGTTGCAGTCTAACCCCAGGGGGCAGCTCAGCCCCACACAGCAACTCTCCCTCCCACAATGAATGGAGAAGAGAACCAGAGGGCCAAAGTGAGAAAAATCGTGGGTTCAGATAAAGAGAGTTTAATAGGTAAAGCAGAAGCTGCGTGTGCAAGCAAAGCAAAATGATCCTGGAGAGCCTGGAAGGGTATTATTCCAAGTGTGCATTTGGTAAGAAGGAAAAAGAAGATGGAAGAGAAACACACTAAGCACCATGCATTGCCTCTCTTTCATGAAATCATAAACTGTAACTCTAAAATGTACCCTTTGATTATATAATATCACCTTCTGTACATTAGAAAACACAGTTATCAATAGCTATCCTGTGTTCTCCTGTGATCTGCATTTCTTTAAAACATATCTTTTAAACCAGTATTTGAATACATCAAAGGATGCAAAATTCTCCATTCTTTGCTTGTTTACTGTAATTTTAAAAAAAACAACTTTATCATCAATAAAATATCTCTTATAAATTTACTTTAATTACCTTATGCTGATAGAGCCATCCTGTCAGATTGTCAGATAAAAGGTTGCTAAGAACTATTGCAACATTACAACTCATTTTACTTTTTCTGACAATCTCAGTGTATAAGACGTATAAAAGTAAAACAGAAACCATTGTTCTGTCTTCTTCTACCCTAGAAAAGATCCAGCTCCAGATTCCCTCTACTACAGCCTTGGGGTGAAAGTCTAAGTCATTTGTTATTTTGCCTGAATATGAGTGTCTGCCTCTAGTTAGCTACCGCAGAAGCTGCCAGCAAATTCTGCATAGGGTAGGAAGCAAGTAGGGGAAAAAAAATCTGTAAAACAAGTATGGAAGAATTTGAGAAGAACAAATATCATATAGGATATAAAGTAGATCCTAAGAAAACCAACCAGCTAAACTGTAATAGGAATCTTTTAATTTGTGATCAGACAGAAATTTTGGGGGAAGTAGAAAAAACTGAACTCAAATTAAGATCCATAACTTGGTACTGCTGCTCTTAATGCAGAGGATAACGACAGAAAACCTTGTGCAGTAGTGGGCAGCATTTTAATTGTAAACTACACAATTATTACAATTCTGGTCACAAGTAATTTGAGTAACATAGCACTTATAAATAATAGTGCTTTGTCGTAGTTACTGGTAACATCTTTACACAAATGCACTTATCCTTATTGTTTGTAAAATATTTAAACAGTCATGCTCTTACACGGGAATGGGGGATTAAAGGGAATGCAGATGAAGGTTTGGAGGGTTCATTTCTATTGCAGTTCCATTGAACTTCTCTCAGCAACACTCATTTAGCTACGAAACACTTTTAGTTTTACTGATTATCAGCATGAATTTAAGGCATGATGATGTAAGAGAAATCTCATCTTGCATCACTGTGCCTTTTCAGAACTTTGTAGAAACAAGTCATTAAGAAGTAGCAGAACTTGGATCTTAGGTTTAAGACCCACTGAAACATAGATTTATAATTTGATCCTTTGAGAGGTGACTAAAAGTATTATAGGAATAATCAGATATGGCCTAATGGTTTTATATATTTTTTCTGCATTCTCATCGGAATAATTATCAGAAAAAACAATGAAAGTCTGATATCTTGTGTCAGAAAAAACAGATTGGAAGGGAGCAACTATGGGAATTATCATCCCCTCATCTGCACTTTCTCCATTATTTCTGGCTTCTGATTATATGGTTTGTATACTTCTTGCTACTCAGAGGACAGGCTGTAGACATCTTTAACACCATGCTTATTTATACAAAGCTTCTTTTGCTACCAGATGATTATCAGCCATTTTCAGAGACTATTGCTTTATTTTAACTTTTTTAAAACTTTTTTTCCACATGTGATAAAAATTACTAAGACATAAGTGTGAATTGGTATAAAATTCTTTCTAGAAGTCCTCAGAAAAGCTACAGACTCTACGGAAAAGCTTTTTCTCCTTGCTTTATTTGGCTAGAAAGAGAGCTATGTGTAGTTTAGTGTAAGTAATTCTCACTCAACAGCTCAACACTTTAGGGTCAAAAGTTTGCAGATTTTGTGTATGGT
This sequence comes from Pseudopipra pipra, assembly GCF_036250125.1. Classification (NCBI taxonomy): domain Eukaryota; kingdom Metazoa; phylum Chordata; class Aves; order Passeriformes; family Pipridae; genus Pseudopipra; species Pseudopipra pipra. The sequence goes on along the minus strand of NC_087549.1, from coordinate 31,800,874 downwards.
GCCTTGAAAATAGTTTTTAATACTTTTTTTTTTTTTTTTTTAATTTAAGAAAAACAAAACACAAAGCAAAACAGAAAGGGCTATGGAAATTTGGAGCCCATTAAATTGTGTTTGCAGCAAATGGTTTATCCAGAAAGTTCTCTGAGTAAATAAGGAGAGTAACAAAAGTATTCTGCATGTTGAATGGATGTAGTGGGGATGTTGCAAGTAGCTAGAATGCGTATTACTATGAATATGAAAAAGACTAATGTAAATGTAATGATTAAGAAAAACTCTTACAAAATCAATAGACGTGCTTCATAATTATTTCCCCTCTGTGATATGATTTACAATTAGTCCATATTAATTATGTTTAGTTTTGGAAAGAGTTCATGTTCTCCACACGTTGTTAAGAAATACACCAATTTGTTCAAAGTTTGATGCTGAAATTTAATAGTAAGAGCACTGCTTAGACAATGCAAGGAATTTAATTTCTGCCCAAGATTTTGACTTTCTGTGGCAAAAGCCATCCTCAAAACCAGGGTGAACCGTGAACCACAATAGTGAAATTAGACATTATAATAGCAATGACCAGATTTCCACAAGCATCATTTAAGAACAAAGTCTGATGGGTCAGTTACTTGCTCATTTAGAAAATCCTACTCTAAAGCAAAACAGTGCTGATGCTTCAGGAAAAAATTCTTCTTCAATGTGTTCAAACACAAAAGTGGGAGATATGAAAGAAAAAATCAGGTATTCTGACAAATATGCATGAGAACCAGATGACAGCCTGGAATACACTTCAAGTTATTGTATGCTTCCATAATTCTGATATTTTCTACATAAAGTTTCTGCAACTGATTTTGCTAAACGTAACAGGTCAAATTATTTGGTTACCCTTGCTCAGTATAGGTTCCATGATCCATCAGCTTTTGCATCTCTTCTGATTTTAATTTTTGTAGATGCAGACAACTAGACTTTTTTTTTTAGCATTCCATAAAAGAGGATTATATGTAACATTATTTCCCTGCTGTCTGATGACTACTTTACTTCCTATATTTTTTTTCATGGTCATGTCTGAAAGCAATTTCTTCTTAGCATTGTTTTCAGTAACTTGTTACTGGATGTTCTGCAATTTTCTTTGGCCTATTGAATTTTTTTCTTTTCTCCAGTTCTCAAAGTCATCCAATTTTTCATCAGTAACAACATGGCATTATCACACTTTTTTTTTTTTTCTGTCAAGAGTATAAATGAATCAGTCTTGTCCCAACAGCAATCTTTGGGAAAGACTATAATTATTTTGAATTGTCTCTTATAGATATTTTCAGTAATTTTAGATATTTTCACTATTTATTTTCTACACTTGATCTTCTTTTTAGACAAAAATCTTGACTTCTCTAGTTGTTCAGCAACTTCATTTCAGCTCATAATTTCCTATAAGACATTATATCATATAATTTATGCAAGCATAGTTATGTTTGAGCTACAGTATGTGTTTCATTAAGAATACAAGTTACACCAGCAAAGAAAGATAACAGGAGAGTTTATCAAAACATAACTTTTATAAGTTCAATTTTACTTTTTGACCTGAACATATCATTATGCTGTATTTCTGCTTTCCTCTAAACAAATTGACTAATTCCTTACAAAATACTAAAGTTTGACTTACGTGTAGTTGCCTGGATAACACCCTTTTCCCTACCATTCATACAGCTGCGAAATTTTCTGTTCTCCATTCTTATGTGTTCATTTACAATCTCATTATTTTGAAATTTCTACACTCCCTAAAATTTTTGAAATGGATGAGTAACCAATTATCTTATCTTGACTACATTAAGATATCTGATTTCTAAGTCACGTTCTATTCCGATAATTTTTTTATCTTGATTTCTGTTATTCAGTTTGCCTCTTCCATTTTATACTGAAATAATTGCTCTTGCAGAAAGCTGAGGCAAACTATTCATTTAGTATGGGGGCCATATCTAGATTATCTTTAATCTCAACCTCAGCCTTCTTCTTTCTTTTTATTTATTCTGTTTTTATTTATATTCACAGAGTGCCTTTCTTTCCTATTTATTTTCACATCCTTTAAAGGTCCAACTCAGCTTGACTTTTCACTATTGTCATTTCATCCTGAACCTTCTTGACCTCTAAGAGATGATTTCTTGGCTGTTCAGTCCTTTTTTCCATTCCTTACAGCTCTCTGCTTACTTCTAATATCCTTTTTGTGTATTCATTCAGCTAGGTCTGATGCTCTTCCTTGCACGTTTTTCTTTTCAAATGGAAGCATGTTCTAGATAGTTTATGAAACTTTGCCTAAAGCTTTCTTCTATATAAAAGTCTTGAGTTCAGGCCAAATGAGTTAATTAACTAGAATTTCCCTTTTAGTAATGGAGAAATAGAGGCAGCAGGTTTGGGGGGTTTTTTCCACGTATTTTAAACTGAATCTGTCAATGAACACACCGTGGTAAGGTTATTTTCTTTTTCCATTATATCTAAATGTCTTCAGATTAGGTAGCATGATTTTTAGTTGTCTCAGTAATTATGTGCAAACTATCATATTTTTAATGTCTCATAACAAGTAACAGTATTTGTCTTCCAGCCTATATCTGTGAAAGCAAAGTCTCCCACACTATTAGAGCTTGCAGAGCCATTGCTCTGTAATAATACTCTAATGATTCCTCTCCATAGCATCCTTCCCTGTTGGCTTCTAAATTTCTATGAGCTTGAAACCAGCAAAACTCCTTTTTCTTCCTCTCTCACTCTCTTTTTTTTTGTGTGTGTGTTTCTGTTAGTCCCTTTCCAATCCCATTCCATAGCTCTGCTCCCTTCATTTTGTTTTCCAAATTGCTTGAACGTGTATATAAAATGTTTCTTTTTGTTCCTCTGTGCCACTAATCAGATCAAGTTTCCTACACAGACAACACACAGTTATTGCTTCAGAAGTGAGACAATTTCAACTACTGTGTTAGTATTTTCTTTCTTAGGTTTATCTATTCTAGAACCAGTGAAATTCCTTTCTACTTTGCCATATCTATAAAAAACTGATTTTATTACCTCTCTCTAGGAAAACCTAATGTATAGGTTTCATAAATTTCTCAATATGGCTCTTCTCATTGTAAAGATCTTTCAATTTCACCAACTTCAATTTGAAAAAGGCTCTATCCATATACCCTCAGAAATGTCCTTTTCCTTTCTCCAGCTTTTATTTCTCTTTTCTGTTTTCCCTTCAGCAAATAATTTTTCCTGTCTACGGTATCCTTACTTATTGGTTTTCTCACCCATATTTCTTACCCTGCAAATTCTTCGCTCCCTTTCTCAGACAGATGGGAATGATTATGTTTTGCTGTAGACTTGTTCCAAGTTCACCCACCTAAAACTCCCAGATTTTCTTTACCGTCTCTCTGAATAGAACTCTGGTTCTTTGGCCTAAGTGTGGTAGCTTATGTCTTTTGGCAGTATTTCTGAATTTTCTCATGCTAATATTCTTGTTGTAGACCCTGGCATGAGTAACAGATCTGGGCTTCGGACATCCTCCAAGGTGTTCAAGCAGGCAGATGTAATATAAAATTTATAGGCCAAATATAGTACACACAGCTACTCATCTGGCTTCCCATGGCTAAAAGACAAGATGAGCAGCTTTTTCCTAATTACTTTTTCCTTCCAAAGCAATGACTGAATAATCATAGAATCATAGAGAAGAGGTAGCAGAGGTGCTCCAGCCCTCTGATAATCGTTGTGGCCTCCGCTGGACTTGCTGCAATAGCTCCATGTCTTTCTCCTGCTGAGGATCCCAGAGCTGGATGCAGTACTCTAAGTGAGGTGCCATGAGACACTTCTTTTCATGCAGTCACTTTTCACTAGTCCTGAGCCAAAAGTCTATGTGCAGCAATGGCCATCTTCCTGCAGAACCTGGAGAAAAGGAAGAGTCACTTGCATATACTGCAAGTATGGAATCATAGGTTGGTTTGGGTTGGAAGGGACTTCAAAGATCATCTAGTGAGACACCGCTACAATGATCAGGGACATCTTCAATTAGAAGATGCTCAGAATCTAACCTTAAAAGTTTCCAGGGATGGGGCATCCATCACATCTTTAGGAAACCTATCTCAGTGCTTTAGCACCCTCATTTGAAAAATGTCTTTCTTCTGTCTAATCTAAATTGATTCTTTTTCAGTTATCCCTTGTTCTATTGGAACAGGCTCTGCTAAAAAGATTTTCCCCATTTTTCCTATAGACCCCTTCAAATACCTGAAAGGCTGCTATAAGCTCTCCCCAGAGCCTTCTCTTCTCCAGGCTGAATAACTCCAGCTCTCTCAGCCTTTCCTCATAGAAGAGGTGTTCCACTCCTCTAATAATCTTCCTGTCCCTCCTCTGGAGCAGCTTCAACAGGTCTGTATTCTTCCTATGCTGTATCAGCAATGTAGCACATTTGAGACCTTACACAGAAGTAAAGACGCTGCTGCTGCCACTGCAGTGCATGCCTAGGGCTTTGAAACCTGTGGTTCCTTTGTGGCAAGTGTAACAAAGCTCAAGAAAGTAAGTACAAAGCTCTAGTCTGAAAGCTCAGCTACACTAACTTCTCTGGACACAGGAATACCAATTGCACTGTGAGGAAGTAAGAATGTGATTGGAATAGCAAAAAAATATATACAGAAATCAAGATGTTTAATGTTATGTTTTAAGGGGATTTATTTTCTTCCAAAGCATTTCCTGAAAACAAAATTAGGCTCTGTTGCAGCCGGCATATTTCTATAATCTATTTTTATCACTGTAGACACTGGGGAAACAGTAAAGCTGTCTAACATTCCCTGCTCTATTGACTCAGTCTGAGCCTTTTGGAACCACTTTATAGACTCATGCAATGGGTGATACTTGATTTGATGCAATGTTTCTTTTGACCAAGAAATCAGAGATCTAAATCTTGGCTACAGAAAGTAACATGAGCTGTTACTGTTAAGGGCTCAGTTGCTGACCAACAACGGGCCAGGTTGTTTTCTGTGTGACATATAAACAGTTTTCTGTGTAACTGAGACATAAACAGTCTATCATGTAGAGCGCATTACATGACTGGTATGTAGGCACTAACTTATCTTCCTGCAAGGTAAGATTTGCTTGATTAATTCTCAGGACTTACTGTATGCCTTAATAAGTAAAGCATTTTGAAATTGTCGCATAAGATTCATGCATAATTTTTTGGGGTTTTTTTTGGTGTGGTTTTTTTTTTTGTGGGGGGGGGGTTTTTTACAGAGCAGCAATAATTAGTTACAGAACTGTATCAGTAACATTTGAGCACTGATTACTCCCACAATTTATCAGTTTTTAACTGATAAATTGTTAATGTATTGGCAATAAATAAAACACTGAAGCCAATATTTTTTAACATACATCCTGTGTAGTATTTTGGCAAATACAACCAACCTACTTTATCATATAAAAGTAAGTGCAACGTATAAAAAGTATAAAAGTAGTTCATTAGAGTTTATTTAGCTGCATATTTTTCCTGTGTCTGGTAGTTTTTACAAATGGCATATTCTCATCCTTCGATTCTCTTTCATTTGCTTTGGTTTGAAATAGCACATGAACAAAATGGCAGTGTGAGTTAATTAGGCAGGCTTTGTTTCATCAAGCTAAATCATACATGTGAACTCAAAGAAAGAAAGAAGGCAGGTTCTCCCATTCCCAGTATTGCATGCTTTCACAAGCAAAACTTTGGGAGATGTAATAAAATAAACAGATTGTTTTTAAACAGATGTTCTTGTGCTGGTCTGCATAGGAACAGCTGATATATGAGGAAATAGTCTAAGACACATTACAAAAATAATATTTAAATTGGAACAAGCGCTTTTGTGATTTACACCTAATGTTGTTCTCACTCTGATAGACAGCCAAATGTTACAGAGAAAATATTCAATGCATGTTCTCATTTTGAAGTAGCATAGAAGATTTGTAGAGAGCAATGCATGAAGGGTGCACGAAACCTTCTAGAGTTAGCTTTAAGATGCAGTTAAATGAGTTGGATGTAACAGGCTTGTTGATTACAACTTTTAAAAACAGCTACTCTCAAACTTTTTAAAAACCATATATATTTTTAGTAACTAGTCTGGCTTTAAGACTAGGTATTTCAAAGGTGTCTAGGAGAGACAAATATTTGAGTTTGACTCCTGAGTTACCATTCAAAAAACCTGATCCAACAGGGTTCCTGGGATCTCAGAGCACAGAGCACATTGCTGTATCAAATTTTATATCAGTTTCTAAATGTCTCCCATAGTAGGCTAACTACTAAAGCTGCACTTTAGTAGTGATCTTTAGTTTAGGTTATCTTTAGTTTAAAGATCACCTTATCTGCTAAAAGCACTCTTTGAGCACTCAAAGAGAAAAATTACAATCTACCAGATGGGAAATCAGTGTGGTGGATGTCTCATGGAGTGGTGATAGGGAACACCATGAACATGAGAAAAGCTTATCTCACAGAGGACAGAAGCGCAGGTGAGCACAGGATGGGTATGGAATTTTAGAGCAAAAGTAGGATAGCTGTTCCTGTGGGTCTTCTGTTAAACTGGAGGAAAAAAATGGGCCATGGTAAATGGAGGGACACACCAGTTCCCCACTGGCTTCAGCATGTAATGCTGTGGGGCTGACAGTCAGCATGCTGATGCTTAGATTTGGGATAGGCTATGGACTAAATGCGATACGTGATTTGGCAGAATTATTCAGTCTGGTTCAAAGTGCAGGGGAGTGGTTAGCAAGGAGCTAATTTCCCCAAAGAGAGTTTCAGTAAGGGGTGATCTATAAAATCCCACCCTACAGTTTGTCATTAGAGTACCAGTAAATAAATTAAGGTGTAAGTATGTAAGTATTTATAGCTTTTATTTCATTTCAGAAGACCATTTCATATGCCATATGGTATACATGCTCTGTTCATATATGAGCTCAAGTTTCGTGTGATGGGTGGTAATATGAAGGCCTAGAATAAAAAAAGTACAAGAAAAAGTTAAAAATGGCCTGTATTGAAAAAAGGAAAAGACATCTCAGCTATAGTTTATGAACTCATACATTTCTTATAGCTCTGCAAGGAGCTTTTGTAGAGGTTGACTTAGAGATCAGGTCTAGTGGCAGGTCCTAGCTGCTCCCAAATCCCTCATTGGGTCACACACTACAGTGATGGCTACCCTGGACTCTAAGGAAAATTTTTAATAATACCTCTGGAGTGGCTAGTGCAGTGCATGACGAAAATGCCTGTGCCCCTGCCAGTATGGAGCCAAAACAAACCTACACAAGCCTGGGATACCCTAGAGTTGATTTTATGACCAAACTTCCAAATAAAACTCAAAATATAACTACTTCCTTTTCCCTTACTTTTTAAAAAACTTGAATGAACTTTTTAGAAGAGAGAGGGGAAAATTATAAGTGGAGAAAAAATGTTGTACGATCCCTTAGCTAGAGGTCTGGAAATCAGTCAGCCTTTGAGACAATCTTGGACTAGAGATCTGATTCCTTTATCTTCTTTATCCACAAGTCTAGTTCATATAAATACAAATCAAAACTCAAACTCTACCTTTGAAGACACAAAAATATATTCCAGATATTTTCTATTGCCTTTGTTGTTTGGCAGGACATGACAACCTTGGATGAATTTATCTTTCCAGCCTGCACTAGTCTGTAGTTCACAACAAAACTGATTTTTTTTTTGTTTTGTTTTTCTTTTTAAAGGAGGGATTTCTCTGGAATGTTGGTGATTTAAATGACAAAACATTTGGGCCCATTTTGCTTCCTACTTTTTCCTCCTTAGCCTATAATTCCATAAGATCGCCACCAGATGACCAAAGCATCCAAGTGCTCTCTGGATACAGTTCTCCAAAACCCACTCAAGAACGAGAGAAGAGGTAGAATTTGCCATTTGATCTCTGTGTCATAGGTTTTCTCATAATCTAGGGTAAGATACAGGAGATTTGTCATAATTCTAGCAGTCTGGATTTATATGGATTTGTGGAATTATTCCATTTCTGAATAGTGAGGGCAAAAATGTTAGTAAAGAACTGTATGTTTTCCATATAGACATAATTTTTCCACAATATCCAGAGGACAAAAATATGCTACCAAATTCTTATATTTGTTCCCAGTTCTTTCTTTGGTGTAATGTTGTAATCCAAGTGTTGATTTTCATCTCAGGTCAATTAATTTTACATTATTTAACATATTAGGAGGGTTAGTGGGCTTCTGAGTCTCATTCTCAGCTGGGATCAGCAGAAGAACAGAATATGAGTGCTGGGTCACCTGTATTATCACTGGGTGAAAGGCCCATTAAGTGAAGCTTGAAAAATCTATGTTTCTCTACTGAATACCCTGGGAGACTCAAGAGACTGAGGAGAAGGGGAATTTTCCATAGGTTCCCTCTCAGATCACTGGTGATAAACTAGATTCCTCTTCTGAAAGGCTACTGTCTTTCCATTGACTAGCAATGGAAGGCAAGGCGAAGAGCCTTACATATCCTGCTACACAAACACTGAAATTGGGTCATATAACCACCCCATGTGCATATGCTGGTCTGTTGATACACGATATCCTTTCTCATTCTCATTCATCCTTCCCTCATGGTTAAATAATATTTAGAGCTCTATGTTTTCAAGGGCAAAGACATGTGTCTTCTTCTCCTGAAAGAATTCAGTGAAGCGAGTAAAAGACAGTAATGATAAGGTTAGTTCTCAGACGGGTTTCACTCCCATGTTTTTCTATTCCCCAAGGAAAATATTGCATCCGGTGCAGATGAAAAATAGCAATGAAGTTTCAATTATAATAATATCTTTCTTTGACTTTAAAAATTGTGCCTTAGTCATAGGTCTGATTCCTGTGTTTGCATTTTGAATCATTTCTACTTGGGTTATTGACAACAATAACATTTTGCTACATTTTATTTTCTCAGAAAAATATGAAAGATAGAACTGCTTATTCAGTTCCACCTTTTCTTTTCCAAATTCGAGACTGTGAGGAAACTATTTTGTGTCACTATAATAAGCAGCAGTTTTGGCATTATTTGAAGACAATCTAAGGTTTTTGCCCCTTGCGTTTCTACAACAAAATTGAAGTGGAACAAAAATGTCTCTGGTCACTTAATTTCACATAAGAAGTTTCAATAACAATGATGATGCTGCAAAAAAACCCAGCATGAATTGAAGATACTAGAAGCTAGGGAGTACAAGAGTACCAGAAATACTAGAAACAATATTTCTGCTTAGGAAAGTAGTATGCTTGCTTCAGGAGTAATTGATTTTTAATAAGTATGAAGATTCAGACTGTTTTTTGCAGCAAAGTTATACCTTAAAAATTGGGGGTAGTATCATTTTTACTAGAGTATTTTCTGCTAGTCTGTATAAATGCAACATTTCTGCCACATAGACAGAATTCATTACAAATATGATCACTTCTCTGTTCCTGTATGCTTTTTTTCTTAAGTTTAAATGACTCAGATCCTTAGATCCCAAGAAATAGATTTTCATCTGAAGAGAAAAATTAAGAAATTAATATAAGCAGCATAAATCCTAGGGATTTGTGAACCTTCTCTTTGTTGTTCTTCAAAAAGCTTCTCAAAGTCTGGATTTTCCTTACAGTTTCAGAAAGCAATAATATTAGAACATCTCAACTGAAATCACCATAAAGAGCAAACTGTTGAGGAAAACATTCTTGAAATGAAAACACAAAGTGCAGAAAGAAACTTTAGAAATAGGTCTTAGGTTGACTCGGAAGATTAACAAACTGTTTGGTAAATACAATCTCAGTCTGAGGATGCATTTCCCACAGGGTAAAGATCATGCAATGGTGGCTTTTCACAGCTCTGGCTACCATTATCTGTTACATGTACACTCTAAGATGTAGAATAGCAATAAAATTCTCCTGAGTTGTATACAGACTTTGACAGTGGTAGTGGTACCCAGTAGTTTCCTCTGTATGGAGCTAACATAACTTTATGTTGGAATGTAGAAATTTTGGGATGAATTCATGATACTAGATGAAAAACCAAAAAGATTGACCAGTTAAATATATACAGATGTGGATGAGAGATGTTTCTTCTTTCATAATTCCCTGAGGTTTAATAGGTAATTTTAAATAAGGAACTTCAGATTCCTTTTGCCACTCAGATTCTCCCTGAGGATGGAGTTCGAACATAACAAATCTCCTTCCAGTTGTTACTTGGCAATGTTAGTGTAGTACTATCATTGTTAAATTATTTACTCTACTTAATGTGGGTTTAGTTTACATCTGAATATGGCCCCGAGTACTGGTATTAGTTTGGGACAATTGGATTTTTCGGATTTTAACAAATACATGTGCTAAGTTCATTGCAGAGTGTGTTTAAACTATCTTGTCAAGTAATTTTCAGCTTTTGTAGTGGCAAAGTTGAAATTAAGTACCAAAATAAGAGCAAAACCACCTATTTCTTACTGGTGCTACCACAGGTGTGAGAACAACAGCACTAAACTTCAATAAGGTACACTGATGAGTGGTGAAAGACTCAGGTTTCCTCTGGTTCAGAGATGAAAACATGAAAGAACAGAAGAAATAATTTCTAGTGCAAAACTTGCTGTAACATAAATTATATCTTTTTCCAATTCACTAATACCCTTTTATTATTTTAAATTACCTATTTAGAAACATTTTAGAATGAAATGACAAGGGGTATTTCCAGTTAATCTTAGTAAAAGGTTGGTGCTTCTTGTTAAGCCAGTTCATGCGTCATATTGCTTTCATTTGTCCAGCTGCTAATATAAATGATGATCTGTTGAAGTGCATCTCTCTTGGCAAGATATAAAGCTGGCAAAGATTTCTGGACAGTTGCATGCATGTACTTTATGAACAAGTACACCATTCTGAGTACCAGCACTCACTGCATTGCATTAAATGGTCCTGCGAATATAATATGACTTTCTGAGAGATTTAGCTAACAAATCTTTTGTCGAGGGGATATAAGACTTACAGTGATTGTGGCTTCTGTTTTGTCAGGGTGCATAAGTTTCTTTAAAAATTTCAAAAGAGAGAAATCAAGCTAATTTGAGCATGAAGAAGGGAATGAAGGGCCTCCACCTCCTTTGCCCTGTACCATATCTAAACTTAGTGTAAACATCTGAAGCAAAATTATGGTCACATTTAAGAACAGACATCTTTTGACTTCAATGTATCCCAGAAGGCATCATTAACATACGGTCTCCTCTGTTCTTAGAGAAAAATTCTGCTAGCACTAGTTATGCCGAGTTAGTAACTAATTTTGGGATAATTTCTTGTGAATATGGCTGGGGGTCAGCAATATATTTTTTGTGGAAAATCTTTTGGAACTATTAATTTACTCTGGCTGATAATTTGTCCCACAGAGTGGAGGTCAATGCAAGATCAGATCCTGACTGACAAAGATTGAGGCCTGTATAAGGGAGAGACTATTTCTATGTGGTTTGTTGTACCTTGCTTTTACTCTGTCTTTTTAATCTTTGTGTTGACTGAGGACTATTCTTAGAAAATTGGACCTTTTTCACGTCTTGGGAGATAAAATGTTACAGCATATATTGGATCAGTCTGTGTTTACTTGTACAGATTATTTTGTTATGGAGAACACTAAAACTGCAAAGAAAGAAAATGCAAAAACTTTTTTTTCGCGTTCTCAGTGCAGAATTGTCTGCATTGTTTTCAGCATATCCTTTTCTGCACCTAGGCTTCAGCATTTTTACTTTTATAGCTCTAAATAATCATGCTGTACATCTAGGAATTCTCTTTGGGATATGTACATTATTTCAAATGATGCTTTGGAGTGGAAAAGTTTGGAAGAAAAATACTCATAAAATCTCATTTTGTGTGTCATTATATTTATGGCACCACAATTCACTGATGGCACAGTACAGTGATTATAAACACAGCAGTGAGAGCTTCATCATTCCCATCAGCAGTGATTTCACTCATCCTCACATGTCCTTAAATGTACCATATTTAAGCTGACACAGCACAATCTACCAGTGTTGAGAAATGAGGCCCTTGACTCTAAAATGGGCTGCTTGGCAACTTGTAACCCTAGAATTTAAAATAACTAAAGGAACTTGTGTGGTTACCATATTACTCCTGCTATAAGGCTTTTTCACTGCTAGAGAAAGGGCACAGGTGTGAATAAAGATTCAAAGTAAGATTAGGTAGAACATGAAATGGTGATTTAGCTAGTTGCATTTGTTCTGGCAAGTCAGTAAGAATCACTGACCCAGCATCACTTTGGAGGATCAAATTTTCCTATAAAATTTGAAACTGAATACTTGACTAACTATAGTCAGTAAAGATCACACTGAACTCTGCAGAACAGTGGAGTTATTTTTCTGAATGTTTTATCTGTATTCTACTTGGGGTAGTTGTATTCAGCCTTCTTCCATTTCCCCCGATGATTGAGAGGAAATGCTTTAGTTTTTAATCTACTGGTTTGGGTTTTTCTATTTTGCTTTGTTTTCGGTGTTGGAGTTTTTTTGTTTTGTTTTAGTTTGGTTTTTTTTCCCTGCTGTGATCTGCTAGAAGTATTTTGTACTGACAAGAGCACAGCTGGATTTGGCACATATTGATCAAAAATCAGTTCAAGATAATGGTAGTGGATTGAGAGTAGTAGGCTAATGAAAATAAGATGCTTATCTTCATATTTGTATCTGGAGTTTGTGCCTGCCAGTAACTGTTGGCCAATAGCTGTCCTTCTAGCAGATCTGGTTGCTCTGATTTATGCTGGTATCTGACTTAGGAGCTTTAGTCTCACTAATTTGCAGTGTTACTCAGGTGTTGTGGACACCTTTGATGGTCAGTTAGCTGAAATTTCAAACAAAATTGCAGGTGAAATAACTTGCCTGAAGGGTTAAAATATTTGGAACACATCCATTGAGACGACTCTTTCAGACTGAAGAAAATGCATTACCTTTGTTCCTCGAAAAACTTCCCTTCATCCCTGTTGGCCAGAATTGTTTTTTTCTACTAGGGTAAGGCGACATAGTTCCATTCGTGATCTGTCATGTATTATTGAAAGTCCCTCTCAGTTGAAGTAGCATATGCTTAAATAAAGCATCTATTTCCTCTCTAGGGTATTGACACTGACTGAGATCCATCAATTTTGTACATTGTGAAGGTAAAGTCAAGTTGTAAAACATTTTTGAGGCGATTTTTTTTATCCAAGTCTCTCCTTTCCAAGGATTTCTGCTAAGATACATATCACAGTTCTTAATTTACATTGGGATAGATCATATCATCCTAACTTCAGTGTTCCTTCTTTGTCTTAAACAACTCCTGAGAGTGAAAGTAGATGAAAAGATAACATTTGTTTTATATAGGTACAAATTCAGTTACAATTTCAGCTATCCTTGGAGCTGTGTTGGAACATTTTGAGATCGTGCATGGTGCCTATGGCTTTAGCTTTCTACCTGTGCATAAGATGAGCAAGTGCTATCTCTCAGCAGGAGACTCATCACTGCCTTAGCCATTCTCATTTATTTTTTCTACAAAATACTTGCTCTAATTTTCCTTTTAGAAGGAAAAAAAATGTTCTGCAGACATAACAAGTGTATAAAAGTATATCATGGAAGGGTTATAACTGTTGTAATCAAAGAAATTCAAGGTGTAGCCCCAGGTACAAATGGAAGCTGTTGTTATATATGGATTATACTGCCTCAGTTTTTTAATATGCCAACAGAACTTTCAACCTTGCTTAGACAGTCTAGGTGCGCCCTTACAACTTTCTTTATATTACTGTGTTCTTAAACATATCCAGTGCTGGCTATTAAAAACCTAGAATTTTGCAGTCAGTGGAAATGCCTGACTTCAGGGACCAAAAATGTCAACAGGAGGACTGAAATAAGAGTCGCAACTTTTCAGTGCTGAGAGAAACTATTCGTGTATGTGGCCCATAAAACACTAGATAATATTCCTGGTTTTGGGTCATTATGTAGCATAAAATAGTTATTAGCAAATTAATAAAAAGAACACACATGGAAACCACGCAAACAGAGTCCAAATGAAACCCTAGTATAATCAGTGGACCCTAATTGATTTCATATGAGCTATTTCTAGCTCCACATTTGTTCAACTTAGTAATTTATGTGAGTGTTTAAAATAATTTTGTGAAATCATTCTGATTAGCACTGTATCAAAATGTCTGATAAAACAATGAATTCATTTTACTAAATTAAAAGGATTTTAACATCAGAATTTATTATATTTTACGAACTTGACCTTTGATGAAGAAAGGAATGCCATTTTCTTACCAAAAGATCAGCATTGTTGTATACAGCTGGAAAAAAACATTCAGAAGGGCATCAAAGAAAAATATTGTGCTCTGTCTATTGTTAATACAGAATGTGGAATTCCAATTTGCATTTGCATCACTTGGCAAACCTGCTGTAAAAACAAACTCAACACCACCATTCCTCTTTTTTAAAATATTTTGTCTAGTTGTATTACCAGAGATCTTTGTCAGAGATTTTTGCTTGAGGTCAAAGAGGCCATTGTATTGCCTGTATTCATAACAGTGTAAATAATCTAACAGGACATAGAAGATTGACATGAGTTGAAGGTGTCTCCTTTAGCCTTTGCCAGTTCTTTATGAATTGAATGCACATGTGTTTAGGGGAAAACTACTGGCCACAGGAATGATCTCAAAATGAAGCAGAGAAAGAGTTGCCTTTCCAGTGACAATATTTTTAATCCAGGTGATTTAAATAACTGAAACACATCTCTCTTCAAATCGTCTAGCCACAAGGGATAAGTGTCACAAAATTAGTTGAAACAAATTAAAGTAATATATCTTTTCCCAAGTCCAAGGTTTTAATTCAGGAACAAGATCAATAAAACTGTTGCCACCGTTATGTTCAGAAGCAGGAAATCACTTTTACCCATCCTGTCTGTTTCTCCAAAATCCTTTCAGTCAGTGGTTCAGTGACAAATAAAAAGTGCCATTTATCCTTCTTCCCTAGTGAACGTTCACATCAAGATGCTGCAAACTTTTTAAAAGCTAGTGAGTCCCACATGCTTTACCTAAACTGGAAGTAGTTCATCACAGTTTTTTAAGTAGATCACAGGACTGAGATTTCTTTTATCAATTTTAAAGAGAAACATAGAAAGAGAGATGAAAGTTCTTTAATATGAAAGGACTCTTAGTTCAAATGCAATGCTATGCATTGCTTACTTTCTATATGGTGTACTTTCCACCTCTTTGTTGAAAGTAAGGCTTTTATATATTGTTTAAGAAAATATTTTGTGAACCGCATTTGGTCCAGGGGCTGCATGTTTCAGTTTATACAGAAAATATAAAGCAAGTGAAAAAAGGTGATATATCCAGGATTCAAAGTGATTGGGGTATCTGCACCAAAAATGTCAATGCTCAGGAACAAACTCATGTAAGGCAAATATTCCAGAGGTAACTGATATCTAAAATTTGCCTGATGCTAGTGGCTTTCTCTTTGTCTCCACGTCATTAGGGTTGGACTTGTTTCAAAGTCTTATAACAGCATTTCTTAATAGAAGACAATATTTAACCATAAGCAAGGAAAGGAAAATATGAGTTGTTTCTTCTCATGTAAATCTGACATTTTGCTGAATATTGTTACATTTTTCACATCACAGCAGCAGTTGAACCATAGGAAAGCAGATGAAATGAAAGAGGAAAAGTACATAGAGCACAAGCTGCAGACAGCTATCCTTCACACATCTACAGAGGGAAATTCCTCGTCTGAAAGGTCTATGGTTGCCTATCCTCATGCAAGAATGACAAACGCAGGGACAATATCACCTCAGAACTGGACAGAAAATTGAAAACTTTTTGATTACTAATCTTTCTTCGGAAGAAAAATTACCCAGTTTACATGAACCTGCTCTTTATCACAGGGCATAAAGTACTCTGTAAAAGATAAGTGTTCACGTTTCTCACCTTCTTTGTTTTAAGCGCACCAGGCAAAACTAGAGTCACAGGAGTCAAACAGAACCTGAAAATTTGCTTTTTCCTCTATAAAAAAGTCCTTTAGATGGCAACTTCACATAATATAATTATATCTGGGTATGTACTCTCAATTTTCCTACTGACAACTAGTAAATGGGAGTGGCGTTTTAAATTTGGAGTGGTTCAAATGAACGGTTTTTAATGTCATTTGACTATGCCTTTGAACAAAACAAAACTATACCCCATTGTAAGCAAATTATTTTAGTCAATCTAAAGCACAGCACTGAAAGCATAGCATTGCAGGCTTTTCAAAGGTTTTGGGAACCAAAACATGAAATCATGTCAAAAATCAGAGTAACTTGACCTAAGTACAAGAGAGTTAACAAGATCTTCCTAAAATGGAAAGAAGCCTTCTGTAGATAGAGGGTTCTTTCCCCTGGGTTCTAGTGTCACAGGGTTGAGATGAAGTTCAAAGTCAGACAAAGTCAATATCTTTGACCTTCTCTCAGCAAAACAAACACTAGTGTGAGTGTCAGTAACAGTTCAACAGCAGTGAATGTTTTTCTTAAAGGACACAGTAGAGTCAGGGACCTTGCTCTCCCTTTCTGAGGGTGAGCTTGGAAAACTGAACTTTAAGTCAGCTCAGAAACTGAATGATGACAATGTATTAGCATGGCAAGAGCAGCTCCACGGACATGGAAGATGAAGAAGGAAGGATTTGGATCTCTTAAGTCTTGTAGTTACTGAATACAAAAGCCAAGATCTTCCCTTATGACTGTACATCATGAAGGAGGAGAATCTTTTGAGAAGTTATCATTCCACAGTGATTCCCCATCTACCTTTTCTTTATCATGTGCTTAAACAAATATTTCTCCCTGGTGACTTTTTTCTGAGTTTGTAAAAAGGTTTAACGGATATTTTTGTAGAGTTTCTTCTATTCCATCTGTCATTTTTGCTTTTCACTTGCTATCTTTAGTCAGTTTTACTTGCCTTTAATCACACTTTTTGCTCCCCATTTCCTTGATTTTTTATTATAAACCTTTCAGGTAGAACTTCTGAATCAATTATAAGCCTTGTTTTTCTAAGATTTTGATTTACCTTTACATTTAGTAAGGACAAGTCACCTCTGTCTACCAAAGCCTTAGGTCCTTTTCCATAGAGCTGCTCCCTGCTAGTATCCTGATAGGCCCAGCTTGCACCAGGGGTTTCTTCCAGCTGGAGAATTTGGCATCTGTCCTTGACAGAGTTCCTGTTGACTCCTTCCTCCACCTATCATTTTTCCCACCATTTTCAGCTTCTACACTTCCAATCAGTCAAACATCGTAGAGCTTCCCTACCCTCTGTGCAGTTGGGGTTCAGCCTCTCTAATGGTCTCTGTCCCCTTCACAGATGCTGTGTATTCTGATCATTGTTCTGCATCTCCTCAGTGTGGTGACCAGACTCCTCAATAGCACATGGCTGCTGCAAGCAAGGACATGGTCTCTGCCACATCAGCCTGTGGGCTCCCTCCAGAGTCCTGCTTGGGTCAAGGCCTTCTCTGTGCCAGAGGTAGCTGCTCCAGACAGAGTTGGGGACAGTGCCCTATGTTTGCCAGTGCCACACTGTACTCACTCACCAGCCTTCCTCCACTCCCAGAGCTGCACAAATTGCTTTCAGGGCCTGACAGTTATATGTGTCTCTTTCTAGCACTAGCTGAATGGGTGCTCGACATTCCCAAATCAAGAGGAAGACAAAATAAAAGATGTATGCACATTTTAGCATAAACAGCTGAAAAAAGTATTTAGCAGCTGCTAGATTTGGTAGAATAAAAATTGTGGAGTAGCCACCCTTTCCCAGCAACAGTCACTCTGAAGTTTCTAGAAGACTTCCTAGAAGTCCTCAAAGATGTTAGAAGAAAGTCTCAGAAGACATGAAAGAGTCTGGAAACTACTCTGTAAACTATTGTGTCTGTTAGCTTCAATTTTATATATTTTAGCAGGGTTTTTTTATGTTAAAGTCACATTCTCTTAGCAATCTCATTCTCCATTTCAGGTCTCTGATTCTTATTACAATTCAGTCTTGAATTAGGGATTCCATAAAACCTCAAAATTACATGTTTGACTCTACGGTCTCAAATCTGTTGTAAATGTTTGAAAAATTTCATCCTCTCTTTAAGTTTTCATAGGAAACTGATATCTTTCAAAACGCTCTTTCTCTCTAGGAGTTTTGTTTTCCCAAAATATCTGTAGTAAAGGCTGATAACTGCCTTATGAGATTTCATTTTTCTGGAATAATAAATAGTTCTCATACTTCTGGCCCACGAGTACGTATATAAAAAATAAAATACCTTCTGCTTACCTTTTTTTAATTTTTAAGTTAATTTATTCGTCTTTATGAAGAAACGAAATACATTCTCAATTTTTCTGCTGCATTTTCTAAGTAACTTTTACTGCATTTAATTGTTTAGCTTATTAGCTACTAGGCATTTAATAACTCACCACTTCAACTTTCATGTTTTGAGAAACTGTTTCTTCTTCCATTTCCTCAGAGAGGGGTCTGTGGGATACTTGTGTCAGATTATGTGACAATGTAATACTGAGCAAGTTAGGAACATACAAATTAAAATGTTGTGAGGGTGAGAAACAGGCATCCAAGCAGACCTCTATCACAAAAAAAAAAATTCCAATACTCTCACAGTACTATATTCTACCCCAGGCCTCAAAAGGTTACCTGTTCAATGCAAATAGATAAGATAGAAAAAAAGACAGAAGGACATTTAGAGACACAGATTTAGACTCTTGCCTGAAGTTGTAAGCAATAAACTACATAGCAGAGGCACAAATAAGGCTAGCAGCTGATCCAGAAACTGATGTGACATTTTCTGCTTTGAATACAGTGAACTGGTCACTAAACCCTATTGTCTTCAAAGTAAATATTTAGAAACTTTCTCAGTTTTAAGTTTGGTTTCCTTAAGCAAAGTTCATTTGGGCATATTCAGGTCAAACATAATTTACAAGGTCCTTTTGCTTGCAGAACTTGCATATGAAGGAAGAAGGAGAACAGCTTTCCAGGTTCCTGAAGAGCGTGTAAAATAGGTTCCTGACACAGTTGATGAGGGAGTCAATGGGGGAAGGTTCCCCGCTGGACCTGTTGCTTTTGAACAGAGAAGGACTGGTGGGTGACGTTATGGTCAGAGACCGTCTTGGGCACAGCAATCACTAAATGATAGTTTTGAGTTCTCAGGGAAGTAAGAAGGGAGATCAGCAAACTGCCACCCTGGACTTCTACAGGCCAGACTCCCACCTGTTCAGGAGACTAGTTTACAGAGTCCCTAGGGAGGCAGTCCCAAAGGACTAAGGAGTCCAGGAAAGTTGGATATTCTTCAAGAGGAAATACTAGAAGTATAGAAGCAGGCCATCCTCATGTGCTGAGTGACGAGACGGTGGGGAAGATGATTGAACTGACTGAACTGAGAATTTTGGCTGGAAATCAGGAAAATAAGGAGAGTTTATGACTTTTCAAAGAAGGAGTAGGTAACTCAGGAGGACTACAAGGACATTGGGAGGTTAAGCAGACAGGAAATCAGAAGAGACAAAGCTCAACTAGAACTTAGTCTGGCTAGGGTCATAAAAGAATAAAAAATTAATCTATAAATATTATTTATAGAAGGCAACAAAAGGAAGGCTAAGGAGAATCTCCTCTTAATGCCTTCTTTGACTCAGCCTTTAATAACAAGACCAGTTGTTCTCTGGGTACCCAGAGAGCTGGAAGACAGAGATGAGGAGCAGAACAAAGCCTCCATAATCCAAGAGGAAATGGTCAGTGAACTGCTACACCTCTTAGACACACATAGCTTTATGGGGCCAGATGGATCTACCCAAAAGTACTGAGGGAGGGGGTGGAAGTGTTCTCAGCACTGGTGAGGCAACACCTTGAATCCTGCTTTAAGTTTTGGGCTCTTCACTACAAGAAGGACTTTGAGGTGCTGAATTGTCCAGAGAAGGGCAGCAAAGTCGAGGAAGGGTCTAGAGCACTAGTCTGATGAGGAGCAGCTGAGGGAGATGGGGCTGTTCAGCCTATAGAAAAGAAGCCTCAGGGGGGACCTTATCACTCTCTACAACTACCTGAAATGAGGTTGTAGTGAAGTTGGGATTGGTCTCTTCTCCCGAGTAACAAATGACTGGGTAAGAGGAAATGTCCTCAAATTGTGTTGAGGAGGTTTAGATTGGATATTAGAAAAACTTTCTTCATCAAAAAGGTGGACGAGCACTGAAACAGGCTGCTAGGGGATGTGGTTGAGTCACCATCCCCGGAGGTATTTAAAAGGTGTCTAGATGTAGCACTTAGGGACACAGTTTAGTGGTGGACTTGGCAGTGCTGGGTTGGACTTGATTATGTTAGAGGTCTTTTCCAACCTACATGATTCTATGATCTTGTGCTTCTAAGATGAATCCTCCAAAGGTCAGGAGAAATACTGCAGAATATACACACCCATTCTTCAAAACTGGTGCCAATTTGATACGTACCTTTCCATTACAAAAAAAAAATAAAAAAAAATTGAAGTGTTAAAAGTCACACAAGACTAGAATAAATACCTGACTCGCAGTTGACAAATGTTGAAGACCCACCCAAATATTATTCTTTTTCACTTCAGTACTCTTCAAAGTTCTAAAAAGGATGCTTCAATCTCGCAGAAATGAAATATGAACTTCTGCACTTTGAGTGAATGTTGTCTTTCTTAGTATTGGTATAAACTGGATTTTTCAGCTCCATTTTCAGTTTCAGAGATGCTTAAAACATCATCTGAAGGGACTATAACATCAAGGAGCTATGAGAGAAACAAACAGAAAAAAAAAAGCTTAGGTTTGGTTATGATGAGCCCACAAGACAAGCACCAAAGACACTATTCTGATGCTTAGGGAGATTTTTGTTTTATAATTTCTCTATTCAAAGAAATTAAGTACTGATGCATTCATTTATTCATCTGGTTTTGTTAGCTGGTTATGATAAGACTCCTAAGTGATGCACAGAGTATTGAAATGTGACACAGTAACCAAAGTCTGGAAAATGTACGTTTAATATGACAAGTACACTTAGGCTAGCAAATTCTTAACCCTTCTGATTCTCTTCTCTGTGACCAGTGATTCTGCTGATGTATCAGTGAGAAGAATACTAATTTTATCAGTGCCTCAAAGTGTGCTAATTACCTCATTTATAAGGAATGTTATGACTGGTACAGCTCTTTAGCATCCACTCTACCCCGCAATAATTTCTTGGCAGAGTTCTTGATACATGTAATTAGCATTTCCTCCCATTATAAATAATTGTTCCTCATTTTCCACTAATTCTTTTCTAGGCTGTTGATATACTTACAGTAACAATAGACAAACCTGAGCAAATAGGGGTCTGGAGCATCTCTTATGAGGAGAGACTGCAGGAGCTGGGCCTGCTTAGTCTAGAGAAGAGAAGACTGAAAGGGGAATCTCATTAATGCAAATAAATATCTCAAAGGTGGGTGTTGAGACTATGGTGCCAGACACTTTTCAGTGCTGCCCAGTGACAGGACAAGAAGTAATGGCCATAAACTAAACCACAAGAAGTTACACCTCAACATGAGGAAGAACTTTACATTTAAGGTGGCAGAGCACTGGAACAGCCTGTCCTGGGAGGTCGTGGAATCTCCCTCTGTGGAGACATTCAAACCCCATAAACCCAGTTGGATGCGTTCCTGAGTAACCTGCTCTAGGTGACCCTGCCTTGGCAGGGGGTTGGACTAGAGGATCTCCAGAGGCTCCTTCCAACCCTAACAATTCTGTGATTCTGTGAAATTGTTTCACGAGCCTTCCATGTGAGAATTTTGTTACTGTTGCCACACAATCCTGTGGCATTCACTCCAAAGTATATTAAGAATATTAATGCTTGTGGTTGATGGAAGTTATAATTTAAACTTGTTTCAAAAAATTTATAATTCTGAGAATATGATTGTCCATACTGTACTTGTTCTATCTTCTTTGTTTGAGGTTTTGATCTCTGGCAGAAAATTAATCTAGTACATTTTGATATACTGGACAGGATTCAATTCAAGATGAAGACACCAAAAGTAGTGTCTATATATAAGCTGAGTGCTTAAGCCCCCTGTGTAATCAACAAGATATGGTCAATACAGTCAATGAGGTTGAAAGAGTTATTCAAGCAACTTTCCAGGGTGTGTGTCTGATGCAATTTGAGATTTCATCAGCTTGTCACCTGCTGTACTTCAAAAAGTCACAGCTATTCTTACATCCCAAGGCTTCTTAAGCCCTTCATATCTGTGAAGCAGACATCTCAAATGTCTGGGTATATTAAATGAATCTAGAAGTCTATGTCAAGGCAATGGAAAATCTATCTCAGTAAGCTGAAATTGTCTCTAGGCTACACTTTTCCACATCTGCCATTATTTTTTCAGGAGCTTAGATAGCTCTTTGGCAATTACAGTTGTTATAATCTTAAACTTAACTACCACTATACGTCTGACTGGCTTGTGATTTCAAACTCCACCTTCGACATTGCTATAGTTGATGACATTTCTGTCACCATACTGCCAAATGGAGGTAGATATTGCCAAAGCATTCTTGAATGAATAATTTGCTTCCTATTCTGACTTCTCTCTGTGTTACAAATGCCTTTTTTTTGGTCCTTGAAACACAAGATACAACAGGAAACTTGTCTTCTTTCCCAGGATGATCCAGAGGTAGGAGTAGATCTGTAGTCTAGGATCTGCTAGAGCTCAGTTTAAGGTACTGCTCTCTACATGATTTTTGAGTAACTACAGGTATGCTACTTAGCTTCTCAATGCTTCATTGACTCTGTATGATGGTTATCAGTATGATGCAGTATCAAAAAAACAAGGGAGAAATACGAATGTGTGAGGTTTTTTGAACTTTACTACGCCCGGAGATACAGAATAGGAAAAAAAATGCATTTTAGATTTCAATTTTATTAATTAATTGTCTGCCACTACAAAAGTATCTCAAATCCTAAACGGGTATTTTCAAGTTAGTCACAAGTAAAATAAATTATCCTAAATATTTCGAGCTGAACTGTCTGATATTAGCAATCACCATAACATTACTTTGGTGTAAATACACTATTCTTAAATTACAACTCAACTTTTATACATTTATAATTTATTTACTAAAATAAATGTTACTCAACATAATAAAGTTCATCCTACTTTGTTGAGCAGTGAGTAATCACCCATTACTCAGTGTTGGATTCCAAAATATGAATTTTGCTATTTTACATTTGCTTGTATATTTTATCTGTTCTGTATAGTGCCCTGTATCATAACAGCCTCCAGGTATTGTCACAGTGTGAGTGTGAGGCAATAATTACTGCAATCTAAAATGTGACTAACTAGTAAAATCTACCCTCCAAACTTCCTGACATGTTAAGCTGGTGTCTTCCCTTTTATAACTTATTGCAGCTCAGATGAAATCAAAGGACCTGCAGCAATTCAAAGGAGTTGAGAATTCTTATTGTATTCAAACAATGGGAAGACAGTTCTTGACATTAACATAAAAAAATATGCACTTCATTTCAGAAGAAAGAAAACTGGACAAAATGAGTCATCCAACATCTAGTCCTGCAAAGACAAATGTTATGTTCAAGTTTCTTGTATAATCATGTACAGAAATACCTGCAGCTATAAGTAGCAGTTTTGGACAGGCTGGGTATACATATTAATGTAACTAGTGATGATACTATATACTTACTTAACACCTTTCATCACAAAGTACATTATCAAACACTAGTTATTTGAGCCTTACAACATGTCTGTAGAAGACTATTATACAGCTGTAGAGATTGCACACAGAGATTAAATGGTTTGGGTTAGGCCACACAGCAAGTAAGTAGCAGAGCCAAAAGGAGAGCGTGAGTGTTGGCTACGGGCCCTGTGCTCCAACTATTGGACTGCACTTCCTTACTACTTAATTCCCATATTGCTTCTCTAATAGAGCTACTGAAACTTTTGAGCACTCTGTCAGTTTTGGTGTAATATCAAACCCGTTGTGTTTCTCTCTCTCAGCTCCTTTATGATGTCACAAAATATTGTAATTACACTTTGGAGGGTCTCATTTTACAGGTTGCCCCAAGTCGTCCAGCCCTGGTGGGGGATCAGCCTGACATTGTGTAGCTCCCATCCGCTGTCCCCAGGACACAATTGCTGGCTGTTGCTGCTTCTCTCTGATTGCTTTCGTCATGGTCTCGGTGTTATGCCCTTAGCTCTGCTGTGTGAGTGGCTGGACCCTTCTGTGCTTAAATAATTCCAGCTATAGGCTAGTTAATGGGAAACACATGTCTCCCAGGCACTGGCGTGAGCTTTCGGTCCTGCTGCTCCCGCAGCTTCTGCCGAGCAGGCGTTCAGGTAACTGCAATGGGACAGCCACGACCTGACCGGAGCTCTGCCTGTGCCTCGGAGGGTGAGCTGGCGAGGGGGGAGGAGAAGGGGGCGAGCGGTGGGGGGAGCGGCGGCTCGGGGAGCTGCCGTGCCCGGCGATGAATGGAGCGGGGCCGCTCGCCCGCGCCGCCCCTCGCCCGCCCTCCGCTGCCCGGCGGGGTCCGGGGACATCCCCACCGCGCTGCCCGCGGGCCGGGCCGGGCCGGGCCGGGCCGGGGGGACGGCGTTGCGCGGATTCCATTTCCTGTGGCTGGGACAACAAACTCAGGTTTGCGAACTGCGCCGTGCGGGCTCGTGGAGCTGCGTAAAACATCGTTTACCGAGCTAGCGTGATGCTCGGGAAATGAGGAAAGAAACAAACACGGAGGGGAAAAAAAAAAAAAAAAAAAAAAGGAAGAAAGGTAGGAAGTAGCGAAAAAGGAGTCCTGCACATTGCCTCTTTGTGCTCCGGTAGCCGGGGGTGTGATTGAGTTCCCAAAGCCCCCACCCTCCGGGGTGCCACCCAATGGCTGCCGCGTGCTCGCAAAGCCCCTCCCGCCCGCCTTGGCTGAGAGGGACCCTCCGAGAGACTGCCCGTACTGGCTCTCACAGGCTGTAACATATAAAAGCTGTTAGCAGCGCCCCTGGCCAGAAGCTTCACAACTAGCAGAGTTTAGTCCTTTGGGGCGTTGTAATAAGAGACACTCTTTCACAAAGGTTCATATCATCACATAGGGGAGTGCTATATATACTGGGAGAACAATAGACTCAGTTCTTTTTTTTTCTTGGTATTATCCAGAGGTAAGCCATTCAGCTCCATAAGTTTGCTTTGCATGCAGTTTTTTTCAATGCTTATCACATTTTGCTGAACTTAAGTTTTTAATGCTATTTCTAGATGTCCTGCTTTCATGCTTTATGTTTTCTTTTGCCTATGAGTTTATCTCTGCCACATTGTGTCAAAACAATCCATGCCTATGGGATTGGCATAGGCTAGGATGTATATTTTCACTTTCAGTGGAAAACATAATATGAGGTTTCTTGCAGTCTCCCCATCTCAGATTTATAGTGTGGTATATGGACTGATCTGGTGTGATAGCACTGTCACTATTTCAGGAATTCTACTAGCCATGATCATGTAATTAATGGTATAATGATACTTCATTTGATGTGTTTAGTAAGAATATTATTATCACTTAATACAGTTATTGAAAATTGCTCAGCAACACGTGTTCTGATTGGATTGTTTTTATGATTGAGCTGAAAGACAAAATAATTTTTCTAGTCACAGCCTGTCAGTTCACTTTGTCTTGTTACCCAGATACACAGAATCACATCTTTGACATCTTCTCTTCTACAGATCTGTTTTCTGCTGCCCTGACTTAAAGCAGAGTTCCTCTGTGGCCTATCTCTCTCCTTTGGCCCCAAAATGACAGTAATTGCTGCAATCAGTTGTACTCTCTTATTTTCCGTTCTCTGTGAAACAAGTGCATTAGTGTTGCCCAACTCCACTGACCTATTCCTGTCAGACAATAATTTCACTGACATTGAGACGGCTTTGGCAGCTCATCTGGACTCTGCAAACATTCCCAAAGCCAGGCGGAAGCGCTACATTTCACAGAATGACATGATTGCCATTCTTGATTATCATAATCAAGTCAGAGGCAAAGTCTTCCCACCTGCTTCCAACATGGAATATATGGTAAGTGAAATTTGTTTATTTCAGGGTAAAACAAACTGTAAGTCAGTGATTTAATTTTCTTAAACAGATTTCAAGGGTTCAGTTAAGTAGATAAATGGGGTTTTATCTATTATTGCTTACTAAAATGTCCTATCCTTACATTTTTAAAGCCACATTAACTTAAGAAAGCAAAAGCTAAATACTGAAGTCTGAACCTCTTACTTGCCCTGTTCAATTTTCATTTCCATGTGTCGTCCCAGTGAAGGTTCTAACACCCAAGTAAATGAAGTGGTGAGTTAACTGCTTGTTGGCTTGAGGAACAGTATACACTCACAACCTGTGATCACCAGTGTTTAAAGTTCTCATCATTAGTAGCCCGGTTGTTTTTGTGGACTACACTGAAAATCATTGCCCTGATGTGCGCAAAAAAAGTAGCTAATGACCATTTCTAATTTCTTTCACACATAATACTTTTGGAAGGAATATGGTAAGACTGTATTTGCAGAGTAATTCATCTGATGCACTGTTTGGCTCCTGTTCATATGTTTTACTTACTGCATATTGTTTGTGAACACCTAATACCTTTATTTTTCCATCAAATACAATGTTGCTTTCAAATGTTTTGCTAATATATAGGATTTCAGTGTGCTCATTTTCCCCCTTATGGCCAAGTACTTATTATATGAATTATCTGTTCCTGCAGGTATGATAGAAGTTATTCATTCACTGTGATTTCATACTTAGCTCTGCTAGCTAAAGCAATGTGTTTGCTATTTTGTGTTCCAACTTTGAATGCATGCATACTGGACCTCTAGTGTTAAATAAAGGCTGGTTGACCAAAATTTTTTTTTATTTTCTAAGTAAGACATTCACATTGTTTTGAAAGCCCAGACACATTGTGTCAGCACCATAAGAAATGCTTTAAGTCACAGAGTTTCTCATGTGACAGCAGATGGTTAACAGGTTTGAGAAACAGGATACCATCAACTTGACATAAAAAGAGGATAACAGTAATAGCAATTCCTCCTTTTTAGCAGCTAACGAGTAACAATTTGGACATGGTTTCTGTCACAGACATTACCGAAATCTGGATTTGATCATATAATCTGTTCAACACATCCCAGCAGCACCTCAAAATGCTGAGTGCACTCAAAATATTGCAGAATGAAGACCATAGGCTGAGTTTGAAGTCTGTTTAAGTGGAAAGGTCAGAGACAGAAAAAACAAAGAGGTCAGAAGTCAAGCTCAGTCATCATTTTCATTGCTGTGCTCTCCACTGACGTTTCCTTTGATTCTGCATAAATAAACTTTGTTGTAATGTCTGAGGGAATGGCAGCCTACCATGCCCTTCCTTGGCTTGTGTCTTTTAGAAATGTGCTCCTGCAGTTTGCTTAAGTGAAGCCAGCACCCTGTCATACTCCCAAAGGGTTTGTAGAGTACAGTGTTCTTAGCCTGTTCAGTAAAAAACCCTTTAAAATAGAGATCAAGTTTCCGTGATTAAATCTATTTAACCCCATACATAAACTGCAAAGATTTTATCTATATTGGTTGGGTATTCTCCTGCAGCTTTGCTGCAGCACAGATACAAAATCCAGATTGAAGGCATGGTCTTTACAGCTTCCATGTTATTCTTTTCCTTGCCTTTCTTACTATTGCTTTTACCAGTACCAGCCAGTCGTAGGATGTACTTGTGTTCCTGTCAGCATCAGCCCCATCAGTAGTCTCATGTGCAATGTCTAAGGCTTGCTTTCACATTTGGTTTTCCAGTCTGAAAGTACTTTGTGACTTCATGCTGCAAAATTCAAAGCAGGACTGCAGGCTACATAGGTGATGATCCAGAGCGCAGCTTGAGCTTTGATCCCTAAGTGACACACAACCCCTTTGCCACCAATTCTCTTTCAAAATTGAGTAATTCTATGTATGTCCCATGTAACTACAGAGCAAAAAAAGCCCAGTGAGCAACATCACACATGGTGTGCTCTGCCATCTCTGTTGAAGTCATGGCAGCATCTGTGTAACTTTTTACCTCTGTGGCTACAGAAGGGTTTTGGTAGGAAGGCCTTGAAGATGGCATGGTGCTGGTAGGCCATACCAAGACTGGAGATGCCAGTCTGACTAATGCCCTGTCATTAGTTTGCCCTGTTTGCTTTGTCCATTCTTTGCTCTCTGAATAATTTCAGTATGTGGCACAGCACCTGTTGTATCTTACAGGGACACGAGGTTGCTGCTGCTATATATAAAAGATGTTGTGTCACTCAATACTCATTTTCATTAATAAGACAGCAAACATATTGTCATTACCAGCAGAGAATGTTCACTGTACTTGAAAGAACCTTACAGAGTGTGTGTTCTTGTCCTGAATACTATGGAAAAGTGCAGGGGTAGTGAAGTAAATGGCCTTTCCCATTTTCCCTAACAATGATTAAAACGGATGTCACATGTTAGAGAGCTGGAATTGCTTACAGATGCAGTAGATTGTGGAAATCTTTTGTAAGTGTGTTAAGGTAGAGAAAAACTAAGCAGTTTAGAAGCACAAGAAAAAGATATTTTCTCATATTTTCTCTCTTATTGATCATATTAAATCGTGTTTTGTTGTTTTTTCCTAATTCTGTTAGGAACTGTTCTCATTAATTACTGTGTCACATTCTCACTTCTGTACAGTTCCATTTGCTTTTTATTCCACCCTGGTAACGACTCAGGATTTAGTTGTATGGGTTGGTTCTTGTGATTCCAGTTCTCCACACCCAACCTTTTTGGCTGTTTTTTTTTCTTGGCACATTCTGTTCCTTCCCCAGTACAGTCTGCTTCTTGCATGTTCAGTGCATTTATAGATACTCTGCAGTCCCTGGGCATTATTCTCTCTGCCCTTACTGTCTAGAAAGTTTATGTGCTGTAGGGCTCTGGATGAGAGGTCTTGAAGAACAGCTTTGAATTCACATGCATTGGGTAGGGGAAAGTCAGATAAACACTGCAGTAACAGCTGGGGTAGTGTTTTAATTCTCTTTGGGAGAAGTGTGTCTTAGTGCTGCTCCAGCCTGTTGTTGTATGCAGTCCCCAAGGAAACTGAACAACTGAGGAGTGAAAAACTGTGATGGGAGTCATTGTTTTATTTTCAGTCCGCAGTGAAAGAAACTGGTGTGTCTTAATGCCAGTTATACTTTGGTAAATCTTTCTGTTGGGACATTGGCATCCTATGTGTTAGACTTCAAAGTAGTCCTCCTTTTGGTTCTGATTCTGGTGTTACTGATGCCTTCAACTGGATGTTTTTCTACAGGTACAAATTTAGTCATTGTACATGTGAAAAGAGAACAAGAACTTCTAAGCTGATAATATAGAATTAATGAGTCTTTATTTTAATTCGGATCTTTCTTCATCATCCTGAGACTGTTTTACTTTAGGCTGCTTGTACTCTAAAAGCTGAGGGTGTACCTGTGGAAAGAAAGATGACACCATACTTTTGACGTGGCAAAGGGTGAAAAACATCTACTTGGCTTTGCATATTTTTTCTGGAGAAAGCAGAATAATTCCATAAAATTCATGATTCAGAAAAAGTGATGTGTAGATTTGCCAGCAGCTGTCTAGTGTGCAAAGTTCGTAAATCTGTAGATACAGTGGAAGCTTGTGAACAAACAAATCCCTTTCTCTGAATGCTAATTCTGTACTACAGAGGTCTGTTTTGCCTTTTTGGAACATCTCAGCTACTTTGTAGGCCAGTAAATATTTGCAATATACTGTCAGCTGAAATTTGAGTCTCATAAAACATGCCTTTTAGTGTGCATTGATACTACCTTTAGGCTCCCAAAACATTCATTAATAAAATATCTGATTCTCATAGGATCAGATGTTATTTTACCTTCCTTCCAGTCATCCCCACTTGAGGTCACTTTCTTTGTAGACCATATGGTCTTTTTGCAACCCATGTCACTGTGTGCATGCTGGCTGAGAAGTTGCTTACACACAGGCATGCTCTTTTCAGTGTTGCATGCAGAAGTAGTAACTGGTAGAACAGGACCTTAATAAGCATTGAACACTGTCCTCCATGGAATTCCCATAGGGTTTTACTTAAGAGTACTCTAAGGTGATCTGAATAACTTGTTGAAGAGCCATAGCAAAAGACAAGCTGTGAGTAGTTCACTGCTGGTTCTGCAAGGATGAGTCCTGAGCCCAGTATGGATCAACATAGTCATTAGTAGAATGGGAGTAGCATGTCTGAAGTATACTAGAGGAGACAGGATTGCATACTCAAAAGTGTGTTTGTAGAACTATGCCTGAAGATTTAAAATTTTAGGAGAAAAAAGTGCTCTAAGTAAACCTGAGCCTGCTAATGAACAGAAGATGTTCAGATATTCAGATGTTCAATTTTAATTCTTTTTTTTTTCAGTGATGTGTAACTGCACTTTTGTATTTGGGAAAATCTGCCCCTTGTTGAACATGTCACTTTGTAGGACTCAAAAAAGTAAAAGATTTGCAGACTAACCAAAACTGAGTTTAGCTTAGTTGGTTAGAGCATGGTGCTAATAATGCTATGGTCGCAGGTTTGATCCCCATACAGGACATTTACTTAAGAGTTGGACTGGATGATCCTTGTGGGTCTCTTACAACTTAAAATACTCTGTGACTGTGATTTTGGCTACCTAGGAGTTATTTTGTGTTTCTCATCAGCAGGTGGCAGGGGAACTGGAAGGGAATGAAGAATATGAGCCTATCAATTTCTAGTAAATCTGCATAAAAGACCATGATAACATGGACAAATGAAATTACCTATTATTCTAAAAGAAAAGTAATTGTGTTCCAAAAGAAGTTCCTGTAGTCCTGTGAAGGAGCCCATGTGTGTCATGCTGGAAATCTGTGTACTCTGTATGCTTCAGGAAAGACCCTCTTTGCTGAGGTGATGAATTTAGATACTTAGCTTCTTGTCCCAGATAATTTGCAGACGAGACGACGTCAGGTCAGAGAAGCAAGAAAATAACCCACTTAGTGGTCATAAATGTAAATAAGTGCATTATTATGTCACTTCTAAATCTGAAAGTCTTGATAAAAATCTCTTGCTGTCAAGGTGATCTTAAAGATGTTCTGTGAATATGCAGTAGGTGATGGGTAAGACAAAATGAAAAAAAAACCCCAACAAACCTACTTCAGGTTTTCCAAAGTCCCATTTAATACCTTTTATATGGGCATGGAAAGACTGAGTTAATTTGGTTTTCTCTCCAATTCAAAAGCATTTCTGATAAATAATTTTTTTTTGCTGTTGTCAGTGTGGTTTCTTACAGACCATTCTAAACTTTAAAGGACATTTTGTTCTTGAATCATTTGCTCTGGTTTATCTCTGTGGTCCCACTGAAATCATACATGTCTGTGAGTAAGGGTTGCAGGGCTAGTTCCTTCAAGATTTATGTCTAATGAGTTGGATAGGATCTCTTAATTCATGTAGTTTATCCCTGGCCTGCTGCAGGACTTCCTTCTGCATTACATACATATGGTTTTCATCTTGTCTATTCCTGAACACATATAGTGATGCTGTCTCAGTCACATCTCTTGGCAAATATTTTACCTTAGGAATAGAAATAATTTCCAAATGTCTAACTTAAATACTTCCCTTTAAAACTCAGATAATTAATCTTTATATGCATTTTTAACTGCCAATAGTATTGCTATACTTTTCATTTCAATCATTACCCTTTACATATTTACTGACAGTTTTCTTGGCATTAAGATGCATGTATGCATATTATTGTTCCTTAATTTCCATGTGTATGTCGTTACAATACTTCTGCATATTGGATCAAATGACAGTTGCACTCCATTTACAGCTCCTTTGTTAAATTAGTGAACACACCCTTAAATGTCAAAGAAGATTAGGACCATCATTTTAGCCAGGCATGTTCAAGGACACAAGTGCCATAATGCAATAAAGAATTTACCATAGAAGTTACTGGCAGCCTACTTTTTCCATTGAGTAGCCCTGTTCTCTTAAATCCCATATACATGGTGAAAGTTGAAATAAAGTAATCAGATGATGAGTCAGGGTACAAAGATCTTAATATACTTTTCATCATGCCAGAGCAAAAAGCAAAACCCTAAAGGTAAGTGTAGTCCACCCCAGTCTTCTGGGAGGAGAGAGATCAAGATGCTTGGAGCTTCCCCAGTGTGGTCCACCTATCCCAATTTGCCATAGCTTTTAGCTTGCTCTCTGCTGGGAATTCACAAGTGATGTAAGAACAAATGAGAAGGGGTGTAATGGTGGAATGTGTTCACTGGTTCCAGTTTCTGCCTCTTACTACTTGTACTTCTGTTCAACCAGTTGATTATGTCCCTTCTGCCTAGTACCATAACCCAGCACCAGGAGTGTCTGAAGATCATGGGCTAATGAATTCTGGAATATTGATCCTCTCAGCAAGTTAGAATAGTACAGAACGAAGTGATGTGATTTACATGGTTACAGTTAAGGGTATTTGTCTGCATCACAGCTTGGAAAGGAAGCAGTAATTTAACAGCAGACTCAGTCTTTTTCTTCAGTGGAGGCACAACGTGGCAACTGACAGTGAGCTGAAAGAAAGCAAGAGTAGATGGAGCTTACTTTCCACGAATTTTGGCACAATAGAGTTACCTACCTCTCATTTATCTCACAGGTGAGTTTAGCCACTTATTTGTTTCCTAGTGCGCCATGGTCAATAATGCAGCACTTGGCTATCAGTGAGATGTAGGATGCTGCCCATTTTTCTAGCAGTTTCATTTACAGAAAGCTAGGAAAGCCTGTTCAGTCTCAGTAACTGGTGTTTATGTGGGGTCAAATCCAAGTGGATGCTAGCTATATGAAGTACAAAAGCCATCTTTTACGTTCAGAGTGAACGATAGAAGACCTGTTGAAAAGTTGAATGGAAAAGACTCTTCCTGGAAAGTGCTCCTTGAAAAATCTGAAAATACTCCCCAAAAATGCTGTTGTTGATAAGTATTTTGAAAGAGAATGACTGTGCTAAACTTACTTTGGTACTAGAGCTCCATTCCAATGTTTTATGCATAACATCCATCTTGGTGGCGTTTTAGAAGAGAATATTTACATTATTTAAATTTAGTATTAGCACAAAACCTTCTAGGAGTTTAAACAAACAACAACCAACATAGTAGAGTCTCAGAAAAAAAGGAGGCTGCCCAGAGCCCTCAGATTTAGACATTCCTTTATTATTAAATGTAGCACCTCTTGAACTCCTTGGCTAAAAACAGAGACAGGGCATTTTTCACAAGAATCTTGATCCAAAGTACACAGTACTTTGTTTCATACATGAATGGAGATGATAGTAACCTTAAGCCTCTCAACTTTTTAATCCTCTTTCCATACCTGAAAAGAGAAATAATCTATCAAGGTCTGTGAAAATGTGTATCCCAAAGACAGCAAAAGATGGAAATCCCAGGATAGCCCCTTGTTTGCTTTTTGTACACAGAACAGCGTCTTCAGCTCAGGCATCTCCATGTACGAATGCATTTGCAGGTGCCCTCGGATGGGGTTTTGGGTCTATTTTAACACAACTGAGAATGAATGGGTTTTGCACCTATATCGATTTTTGTGATATCTGTTAATCTGTATCAAGAGAAAAAAATCTTAAATTGAGCTCTCTTCTTCTGAGAATAAAGAACTATTTTTCTTAGTCTTTATTCTGTAGAAAGAAGAAGCTTCTATGTGTTTTCTTTTGTGTCATGCTGCTATGTCTTTCAGCTAAAGCTACTCAGAATATTATAAGTATTTTCTTTGAAAACTTTTGAAGATATTAGGAATATTTTTATCTTTTAATAAAAAACTTCAGTGGTTAGTAACAAAAATAAGTAGAGAAAATGTGGTTTTTTTCATATAGATGAGAAACAAAACAATACAATACAATACGTATATTTTTCATTCGCATTTTGTGTTTCTAAGAAAAGAAAATTTGCTCTAATCACATATAAAATAATAGAGGTCAGACACTCTTCTGTTCAGACTTATGACCAATTGTCAGGGCGACATGGAGCTAGACAAAGTTTGGTCCTTTTTGTTACCACTTCTAAGATAAGTTTTTGCCAACTAAAATATGTCTTGCAGTAGGTTAGAAAAGCACTGAATATTTTAAGATATGTAGCTCTGATACTTTACTTTTCCAAGAACTAAACAAATAATAGCATAGCAGGGAAGCTTATTGTTATTAAATCTGACAGCCTACCAATTTTCTTTTTTTCTTGTTGTTTAAAAGCCTGGTGCCAAATATGAAAAGAAATGCAGACAACCTTTAGAAGAAACAAATTGACTATTTGCAGTGGTCAAGCTTAAATGATAGACCTTTTTATTTGCGCAAAATAGACACCCAGGAACATAAACTCCTGTGTAAAATACAGACTTGAATTTTCATAAGAGGAGTGTTTCTGGCAGTGAGGTTTCTTGGACATCTGTCTGGTGATGCACTGATTAAGACAGACCTTCTAATACTGAGCCCTTCAGAAGTGTGAATCAGATGTTTGGAGATTTGGTTATATGAGAGTAAATTTACCATAAAACATTGCACAGTTTTACTTTGAGTTGCAGTGGAGTATTGGACAAGCAGCTTGATGTATTGACCCTCTATTTATTTGCAAAGGAATGACGTACAGAGCTGCGATTCCCATGAAGATATTTTTCTCTAGAGGGCAGACTGGCAATTTTCTGTGTAAACTTTCTAATTATTACCTAATGCATGCGAGAAAGGACCTACATCTGTGGTAGGCACCAATTACAGTAAGCACAGAAAAATTTCTAACAGGTGGAAGTTGAGATTAAAAAATATTCATATTCCTAGAGAGAGAACCTAGAGTCCAAATGATCTCGAGGCCAAATAAATACATAAAGTTTGCCAAATCTGTCTATAAGTTCCAGTGAGCTCATATGTTTTCACCTCACAGTGTGTATTGAGAAAAAGTGAAGGCAAAGAGACAAGGTTCTTTCAGTCACTTTGCTGAAAAAGCATGCAGGCAGAAGGGCTGTTGGATTGTTTTATTAAGCTTTGTGCCAGATTCGTGGTAGTGAACGTGGAAGGGGGGTTCTACAGAAAGTTTCTAGACCTAAAAATGCTACAGGTTTGACTGTATGAAAATGAAGGGGAGAAGTTGTACCCTGCACCCCACTGTGGGATTTTGGAGAAACAGCCACTGTGCAAATGGTGTGGCTGGTCCAAGGCTGAGTGACCTGTGAGGACAGACCTGTATGTTGGAGAGTAGCAGCCTACATGTGCTAATCCGCTCTGGGACTTGCACTAGCAGCTGTGGAATGCAGCTGCACAGATGGACTGGACATGTCAGACTTCATCCCTTGGCTTCACAGTGTTTTCCCCAGAGGAAGAAATTGCTTGAGGCAAGGTCTTCTTCTTTCTCACTTGCTGCCATTCTGGGAGCAAGAACTTTTGATCTTCAGCTGGGCAAACAAACAGAAGCACAGGGCTGCTGGAGAGTAAAATAAAAGGTTTGAGGTGAAAAGGCTAATTTTTTGACTGATCACTGCTAAAAGGTCCTATTGGCTATCTTTCTGAGGTGCCTAGGAACCACTATGGATTTGTTTGTGCAAAATAACAATCTGAATATCACTAATGTGAGTCCACAGTAAACTATATTAATGACAAATAAGATGCCAAAACTGGGAAACAAATTGCCACTTTTTATTACTTCAAAGTGTAGAAGTGTTGCCATGCAACTCTATGCAAATTGCATATCCCAGCATTTCATTTGCCATCTCATCACCTAACTGCAGTCCTGTAAAGAAGCTGTTGTAGAGGGGACTGATTAAAACAGCGTACTTCACCTGTTTGCTCTGGATTTGTACCTGGTACTTGTCACTCCAGCTGTACAGCTGGAGGCAGCCAGCTGAGGGTCTAGTCATGCCACAACTGTTCTGTCATTATGATCAGCAACCCTCACTCTATGGGCACTGGGGGAATTCCTAGGAAGGTAGTGGGTGACTATGTTTTGCCTAAGGTACTTGTTTTATCATTGAGAAATATGCATAATACTGTCTTAGCTGATGTGTCATATTAAAAAACCACAACAAGCTAAACCCAAACAGTGAAGTACTGAAGACTGCTTCTGGTATTTAAAAATACTCACAGCAGTGCTCTGATGAGGTTCCCTTGTACTCTTGTGCAACTGAGGAGAGCTTCCTTGCTACTGGCAATGAAACAGAGCCAAGAAAGATCAAGGATCATGATGGCAAAAGAAAAATGAAAGCACAATTTTGGATCCCTCAAGGGCTTTAAAATGGTCATCAGCAGAGCCCCTAGGCTATGAGGTTGAAAACATATCTTGACGGATTCCCCAGTTGGCCCATGTGTTCTATCTTACAATCTCAGGGAAGGAACGCTGCTATGTATCTAATTTTTTTTTATATTTAAACACTTCTAAAAGCTTCCAGTTTACACACAGATACCTACACAGAATGAAAGAATCATTAATACAGTGTACCACTGTGTATTCTGCTCCCTTTGTATTTAGATCACAAATTCTTGCTACCTGTTGCCATTAATAACCATTTCAGAGTACTCGCAGAGAAGAGGAGAGTTCATTGTCACTTGATTTGGTAGTGATGTCTCTGTCATACAACAAGGCCTGCATAGAGACACAACAATATTACGTCAGGTTTGCTGAGAACATCTGAAAATGATGGATATGTGAAATCACAGTTCAATTACACTTACTAAAGCAAAGCAGAGATTAAAAGCATCATTTTCAGGTTATGAAGCCCATCACTGGTGCTACAGAAATATTGGGCCTTGGGATTTTATTGATATCAAGGAAACGTGTCATTTTGGGTCTGTACCTTTATTAAAGCAGGGGGCATATATTTATTACAGACCTTCAGTATGACTAGGTGAAAGAGTTAATGTCAGGCGCTCCTTAAGAACCTTCTTTTTTCATGGAACTCTTCTCAGTTTTGCCACACAAAAGGTTGTAGTCCTCTTAGTCTTCTCTGTAAGTACTCATTTAAATGGAATAGCTTTCTCCTTCTGTTGCAGAAATAGGAGGTAAAGCTGAAAGCAACAAGGTGACCTCACTACTTTATCTGTAAGTAGAAGACGTTGAACAAGTTTACCAAAACAAATACATGGAACACTTCTAATCACTTGTTCAGGCTCTGCTAACAGATGTTGCAGTAGTCCATTTAAAACTAGGAATCTGAAACTTTTTTCTTTACAAATAAGATTACCATAGGGTAAATGTATCCAGAGTAGCAGCATATTTTTAATAATACATCAGTCCTTTAGAAAGTTTACAGTAGGAACAAGTGATTATGTTTGCCTCCCAAGATATGTATTGAGCAGAGGGTCAAGAGAAAGCTACTGCATTTAAATGATTGATATTTGGAGTACAATTCTGCCTGCAATGAAAATGAGCAGAACCATTCAAGTTATAGTTAGAAATGGTTATGTACACAATTCCTCACATTAAAACATAGCCATTAGTGTAGGAAGGGAACAGCCAATTATTTTTCAACAAATGTTGTGGATCTTTGCAATATTGTAGTGGTTTCTTTTTCATCATCAGATTGTTTATTCAGCTTCATCATTATTTTAATATCTAAGAGCATAGTTGTGACCAGCACCTCCTGTTCCAACAAAGCTATTCCAATAAAGAACAAAAGGGCAACTTCATCCCTTCTTCATATAAATTATCTAAGAATGAGTGAGAGACAGCTATAGAAACAGCTATAAAAAGGGAGAGTACAAGGCAACTGTGACCCACAAAATTAAAAGGCTTCCCTTGGGGAAGTTAGTTCACTTTTTGGGCTTCAAGAAATTTCGTTCAACAAGAAGGAGATTTTGTTGTACACTCTATTGCTTATTACACATTCTATGGATTAAATATTTTACTATTTGTTTACTGATGGAAACAAAAAAAAACCAAACCAAAACAAAAACTTGGATGAAATTCTGGCTCACTGGCAAAATTCCTGCTGGCTATATTAATGCTAAGATTTTACTCCTAACTCTCAAGATGCATGTGCTGCGTGAGTGCAGAGAACATCCCAGAGCTGCCTCACAAAGTGGTCTCTGGTGTTGAAATACCCTGTGTAGAAGCACTGTCTTGTTCCTTGTGTTCAGTCCTCTCGAGAATTTTCAAGTGACGTGTAGTTTTAAAGTGTTGTTTTGCAGAGAGCAGTGCAGAGAGCACAGACAGCTTTCTAGGAAATTAGTCTTTGGCTCAAGAAAGAAAAATAAATTGGCCAAAGGATGTTCATTTCAAGTTGCCAGTGCAAGTGTGGTGACATACTTTAACTCTATTGCAGCTCAGTAAGACCCAATTGAGGAGTGTGAGGGTTTCCATGATGGACCAAATCAGTGATATGGAGCTTTGAGCGGATCTTTATGCTGTATGGAAGGAAGGTGATTTCTTCTCCAACTACTTACAACCTAGCAAATGAAGATTTGCTATCTCCAGGGAGAGAATAAGCATAGTTTGGCAGTGGGAGTTTGCATGATCAGCATTTAAGGATGAGTCACCTTCTCGGACCTTGACCCACTGAGTATGGAAGTCTTTCTCCTTTTTCCCTCTTACAATTTTGTGTTCATGTCAAGCAGCTCTCTCTGATGTGTTTAATAGGAACACTGGATTGTCCATAATTTCAGAGTTTATAGTTTTGTTTATCACTTTGGTTTTTTTTTAAACCCAAAATTAGCAAAATTACCTTGAGCTTTTTAATTTCTCCTCATACAAAAACTGTCCCTCTTGCTTTCTAGTTACTTCAGTTTCTCTTTTTAGAGTATTTTTGTATTTCTTTATATGCTATTTATCTATGTACAACAACGAAGCCTCGTGGGTTCAAAATTCTAAATGTCTTTGCCCTGTTCTCTTGCATGCCCAAAACAGGGGACTGAACTGAGATACAAATTATTACAAGTGTGGACTCAAGATTAGATTTCTTTTGAAAGGGCTGAACTAATGGTACATTCTCTGACAATTTAGAAGACTTTAGGTCATTACGAGACAAGTTTTTCTACTTCAGCTTATATTAGTTGCTTGCCTTTTTATAGAATCATAGGATCATTTGGGTTATACAGGACCTTAAAGATCATCTATGCCTGCCATGTGCAGGGACATCTTAGTACCAGATTAATCAGAGTCCCATCCAACCCAGCCTTGAACACTTCCAGGGATGGGGCATCAACAGTTTCTCTGGGCAACCTGTTTCAGAGTCCCACCATCCTCTCAGTAAATAACTTCTTCCTAATATCTAATCTAAATCTTCCCACTTTCAGCTTAAAGCCATTTCCCCTTGTCCTATCCCTTCATCCCAGTGCAAAAAGTCTCTCTCCATCTTTCTTGCAGGCTCACTTCAGGTACTGGAAGACTCTATAAAGTCTCCCTAATGCCTTCTCTTCTTCTGTTGTAAATCTAGAGCCAGTCCACCTTTTCTTCTAGGAATGTAAAATATAATAAAATAAGGAAGGTGAACCACTTCGACTTCTTCCTTGAAATACAAATGATTTCCATAGCAGTAGGGGACTCTGTACAAAGGCTTTTCATCAGCCTGCTGATGAAGAAATAGAGGAAATTGAAAGATGCTGCATATGCTCACCTGCCCCTTATTTCTTAGCCAGTAGTTATTTTCTTTCTCTTTGTCTCTATTTTTTTTATGTTTGCCAAAAAATTTATTCTGTCCAGAAAGTGGTCAAGAGTAAAAAGATAACAGAAAGCAGGGAGTACTATACATGACAAACCCATGACATTTTAACTGAGTTTGAAAGAACACTCTGAAACTTTACCAATCAAATGCTTCAGATGATTCCTGATAAGCAGAAAATGAAGCTGAGAAGAAGTGAAAGTGAACTAGAAATACTCTCAATGTCCAAGGCAGGGGCTGTGCCTCATTTGAGAGGCTTTTAATAGTGAAAACCTAATCCAGTCTTCACATTTCTTTCAAACACCTAGTATGCTATTTTGCAAGGCAATTTAGTAAACAAAAATATGCTGTGTGGAAATCAGGATCTCGGCACTGTTTGTGCAAATACAGTACACATTTAGATTATTGTGGGAGTGCAGCCAGGTCACTTGGGAGCAAGCATGCAAACCTCATGTTCAGCCTCCTGGCAGGAGCACTCATGCCAGAAGCATGATTAATCCCAGCAAAGGAGGGTGTTTATGGGGTGTCACAGTCTTGGCGGAGCAGCCCCTTATGGATACACACCAGGCAGCTGTGTTTGGACCCACATGCTGGATCCATGTGCTCCTCTGCTCCCCTGGGCCTGGGCAGGCTCCAAACACCCACTGTGGCCCCAGCCTTTCAGCCCACTCCCCAGGCAGATTTTTATGCTTGTACCTTCTCTTTAAGCCCTCTTTTTGGGACCACTGCTGTACCACAGGGATTATAAAGGTTTTTTTGTACACTGGCCACATGCAGCTAGTTAACTAAATGGCAGAGATTCAAAGCAGAAGAAATGTCTATGCACTGGTTTCTTCACCTTGGGCCCTGGAGCATATCCTGAGCTTTGGATGGTGCCATATCAGTCCTATGTCCCCTCTCTTTTACCCTCATGCTCCAGCTTAGCCTTATCTTCCCTGGTTACACACTCGTCTCTAACTCCTCCAAGAAACTCCAGTAATTTTTCAGAGCTGAAGTCTAAGTGTTCTTTGGCTTGAAAACCATTCCTTCATAGCATGCTTCGTCTCTCTTTTGTTCTCATACTGGCATGCTTTGACTTTGTTCTGGGAGCTTTTCTGAACAGGTGTAAAATAGATCTTCTCTGTGTTGAGCATCACCTATCTTTCTGTCCCTAAGGTGGTTCTACTTGAATGGAGGATGATTTGTGTTAAGGGTTCTTATTGGTCTCTGTTGCACTTCTTCACCTTCAGTCTTGGAAGTACCTCACCCACTATACATTCACAAAAGCTTGGTTCCGTGGTCTAGCAATTTCATAAAATTTACTAAATTTTGTCCTTCTCACTAAGAGAAATTTCTCAAACTAGCAGAGTCAGGGCATGAATTACTGTCCTAGTCAATGATTAGCCTTTTCATTCTGCAGGTTAGTGAAATTAAAACTGAATTCAGTCTTAGAAATCATTATTAGTGTATAATTCAGAAAATATTTGTGACATAGGCCACCTTATGCTTTGATAAGTTTATTTTTGACTTTGCCTGTTATTTCATACCTCTATTTCATAGCCATTTGAGATTTATGAGTTTGAGTTTGCGTTTGTCTTTAAAGAGCTGTGATGGGCTGCGTGGGCAATTTTACCACATTCTGTTCCTGCCTTTATACCTGCAAGTCACTACAACTATCCTGCACCTAAACACTCCACACAGGGTATTCAAAATATACATCTAATTCCAGAATCTACAGCCTACTTGGGTATCCCTTAAGCAACTAAGATATACTAGGATTTGTGTGCACTTATAACATAGCAGTGAGATATTCTTTATCCAGAGCTCCAGTAGGTTATATTGTCGGTACCTTGATTATTGCTGAGGCAAGCTTGCTTTGCTATTTTGCTGCGGAGAAAGCAGCAGTTACAAATCAGGCATGTAATTGAGCAGGCAAGGCATATAAAGCAGATAGTGTTTAAGTTC
The DNA here is from genome assembly GCF_036250125.1 of Pseudopipra pipra. Taxonomy (NCBI): domain Eukaryota; kingdom Metazoa; phylum Chordata; class Aves; order Passeriformes; family Pipridae; genus Pseudopipra; species Pseudopipra pipra. The sequence goes on along the minus strand of NC_087549.1, from coordinate 31,759,338 downwards.
ATTTGTCATGTTCCAAACATTGCAGAACTTAAGAATTGAAATCGTCTCTTCTTACAGAGCTGTTATCCTTTTAGTCCAGGCAGTGAACAATGTCAGCTCCTGTGCAGAATAAAGTAATGAAACTCATACTGCACCTGGAAACTATTCATAGTCTTTGCCTTTGTGTAAACCCTTTTATTGACCTTGTGACCTCAAATATGAAGAGCTGCCACACACATTCACTCTGGCTATAGATACTCCTGAGGTCCTATTTCAAATTTTTTGGTGTTTTTGTGGGCTGTGTAATACCTATGCTGAATTGTTGTTCCCCATGTTCCTCTCCTTCACTTTCTATCTGAGTCTCAGCCAATATTTCACTCCTCTCCACACATGGATCTCATCAACACAGGAGGGAAAATGGTAGGAGAATGTCTGTTAGGTGAAGGGCTTTTCCAGAAAAAAAAGGGAGAGATCTGAATACTTGGCTTCCTCTAATGATGTGGGCAGGAATTCTGTCCAGCAATAGGGCAAATCCCGCTGGATACTGTACATGCTGCCTCACATCTTTCCAGATCTGATGTGTTACAATAGTATATTTGTGAGTTAAGATACTTGTTTCTTGTGTTCTAGTACTATGATTGGTATTTGTTTTTTTCTGTTCTAGTGCTAAGGATATTTTATTTTGTTAGGTCTGGGATGAAACACTTGCCAAATCTGCAGAGGCTTGGGCTGCTACATGCATTTGGGACCATGGACCTTCCTACCTACTGAGATTCTTGGGCCAGAACCTGTCTGTAAGAACTGGAAGGTAAAAGGATACCCTACAAAACAATTATTTTGTCAACCTTTGAACCACCTTTGAGATCCAGATTTTGGACTGATGCTAGTGTCATCTGCTCTTCTATAGTTTACATCCATCTATGTTCATTTGGCTTAAGAATATTATTGCTTAATACTGTGCCCCTAGTGTTACTCTTTCTGTATTTTAAACAAACACAGGTATCGATCTATTCTCCAGCTGGTAAAGCCATGGTATGATGAGGTGAAGGATTATGCTTTCCCTTATCCTCAAGATTGCAATCCCAGATGCCCCATGCGATGTTATGGACCCATGTGCACCCATTACACACAGGTTGTATAAATTATTTTTCTCTATTCAAGATATACTCTCCAAAGCTGAACTTTTCTATGATGTAACTATATGTCCCTCTCTCAAATAAATGTGTATATATATATATAGTATATATATATGTATATTTATTCTTTTCAATTTGGACTTCACCAATAATAAATATTTATTCAGATGGTTTGGGCCACTTCCAATCGTATAGGCTGCGCAATCCACACGTGCCACAATATGAACGTCTGGGGATCTGTTTGGCGACGAGCTGTTTACTTGGTATGCAACTATGCCCCAAAGTGAGTTACTTTCTTTTATTTTTGTTTATTTTTATATTTTGTGCATGTTTTGTTCCCCTCATTGGACTGCTTAATCCTTTTTCTGCAGCATGACCTCTATTTGTGCCTTTGATTTGGGCTGTTCCTTTATTCAAACTTTTCATCTGAACATACAGAAATGTATGACTTCAGTGTACAAGAAAGAAAAGGAATCAACTTAATGTGTACGAACCAAAACCAAAACCTTGTTTTCTGTTGTTGCTGTTTATACTATTGTAAAAACTTTTTCTTTGTCTTCCTTCTTTGCCTGACTCCACTTTACTTTGAATTCCCTATTTCTTCACTCTTTTATATATATACACATGGTGAACTAGACTTCCTCAGGGAAGCAATTCCTCTCTATATCAGGCATTTGGTTTACCAAGAGGTGGGCCTGTGAGAACCTCATGAAGTTCAGTAAGGCCAGATGCACCTGGGTTGAGGCAATCCCAAGCACAAATACAGGCTGAGTAGAGAATGAATTGAGAGCACCCCTGAGGAGAAGGACTTGTGAGTGTTTGTGGATGAAAAGCTCAATATGACTCAGCAAGGCATGCTTGCAGCCCAGAAAGCCAACCATATCCTGGGCCGCATCAAAAGAGGCATGACCAGCAGGTCAAGGGAGGTGATTCTCCCCTCTACTCTGTTCTCCACCTGGAGTGCTGCATCCAGCTCTGGGGTCCTCAGCACAATAAAGATGTGGATCTGTTAGAGCAGGTCCACAGGAAAACCACTAAGTTGATCACAGGGCTGGAACACCTCTCTTATGAAGATAGGCTGAGAGAATTGGGGCTGTTCAGCCTGAAGAAGAGAAAGCTCCAGGGAGACCTTGTATCAGTCTTCCAGTATCTGAATGGGGCTTGCAAGAAGTCTGAAGAGAGACTTATCACTAGGGCATGTAGTGATAGGACAAGAGGAAATGCCCTTAAGCCGAAGGAGGACAGGTTTAGGTTAGGTATTAGGAAGAAATTCTTTACTATAAGGGTGGTGAGGCACTGGGACAGATTGCCCAGAGAGGTTGTGGGCTCCCCATCGCTGGAGCTATTCAAGATGGGGCTCTGATCAACCTGGTTTAGTGAAGGGTTCCCTGCCCATGGCAGTGGGGTTGGAACTAGATGATCTTTAAAGTCACTTCCAACCCAAACCATTCTGTGATTCATGAAGAGTGATGATACTTGTTGTTGTCCACAGGATACCTTTGCTTATGACCATGCTGCATAATGGCATCCTAAAGTCCATCAACCTAAGGCCCATGTCTACAAATCCATCTCATCTTGCCTTCCGTATTAGGGTCTGTTAAAGTACAGGTCATAGACACAAATAGGCGGCCCTATATCCAGTAGCTTGCAGAGGTCTCTGTTAGGTTGAAATGAAGAAATTAATTTTCTCCCAGCATTTCCTAGACGTCATCCCAAGCTTACTCTGGGTGCAGAATGAGTCAGTAAAGTATAGTGCTGAGACATGTTCGATTTGCGGTCTGGTTTGGACCATTATTTCAAAAGTAGCATGGACAGTGTTAAGTGACTGTTTTCTCTGACTGTATACTAGGCAAAGACATAGTTCTGTATAGGAATCTAAGTATAATTAATTGAGCATGTTTTCCATAAACTCTCGGTGGCACAGGTCCATTTGTGGTAAAGACTATGCAAGAATATGTCATTATTCTAGCTGTTATGTGAGTAAAAGAATTTTTAAAGATTTTGCAAGATAGGATTTAGTAAGAAAACTTACTTGGGGAAAAAACCAGCTTTAGAAATCCAGGAGATTTCTCTGTCCTTTTCTTTTTAATATTTACTAGAAAAGGATGGTAAGAAATGAGTGTGAGGGAGCAAAGATTAGGCAGCAAAAACTGTATCTGACTTCTAGTTCTGCAGTATGGACAAGGTGAAATCAAAGTTTACAAGAAAAACCCAAATATTATTTGAAAAAAATATTAAAAATTGCAAACTTGGTAGAATACTTCTCTCATTTTCATATATAGGAGGAAAATGGTTTTATACACTAGATATTATTGAAAGCTGATGCATTGTTGTGTATCAGTTACCAATGAATTATGAAATTTTGTATTTTGTAAGTCTAAAAATCCCACTGTTTCTCAAACACCAAACCAAAGCCTGGAGTTATGAGTTTTTTCTCAAGGTGAGATTGTGAATAGACCTTTAATTCATAAGTAGTGGAATAGTGATTTTCACATCTACTTCCTGCAAAGTCACAAAAATTATATTGAGTGGTCTTGCCGGGATTAAGTTTGTATTTCTAAGATTTAATTAGCTTGAGTTAAGGACGTTGGGCTAAGAGTCCTTGATCACACACACACAGGTCTCTTTGCCAGTCAGTAGTTTGTGTTCGAGTAACCAGCACATCAGAAACTCCTCTACAGAATAATGGAGTGAGTATTGCAGCCCCAACCTGAGTTACTAAGATTGGAATTTGGCAAAGACTTAGGATTTAGAACTCAAGTAATTTTCACTGATCCCATGCTGTAACACTTAAAAATATTTGTGCTTCCGAAATGAGGGGGGGAAAAATAAAGTTAAGGAGGATAATTGCAAAGTTTAGAAAGGCCCTGCCCCAGTTTATCTAACAGTCTGACACAAATCAGCCATGTGTTGCATAGAAAATGAAGCAGAAATCAGTTTTCAGCAAATTCTTTCTGGATTTCCATATCTGTTATCAAGCTAAATATATTTCCTGAGCACTTAATCTGCTGTACCCATTTGGAAGAGAAGTAGGAATGAGCAAATTATTTGAGATTCCTGCTTTCTTCCAAGGCACAGCCCAGACCAGGGCTTTTGATCCAGTGTTATTGGCTGGGAGGTGGGGGCTGACAAAATGTTTCATAAATAATTGCATTACTCACTGCTATTCCACGTCATATGCAAACTAAAGGAAAGTTCTCTGCTCTGTGAGACATAACATTTAAATAAAAATCTAATTTTAACTTTCTGCCTACAATCATGAGTGTTGCATGAATTTCTAAAAGCTTGTGGTTTATATAAACTCCTTAAAAGTCTGGATGCGTTTTTCAGATGTTCATGGATGTTTCAGAGTTACCTCTTTTCATATCATCACTTTCCAGACTTTTTACCCCTTTCCCCCTAGGGTATACTACACAGCTCTGTTCACCAGACAGGAGTCCTTCTCCTTTCATTAGCATCTATGAGACCCTTGGAAATACCCAAATTCAGTTCTTTTTAATACGTTACTGGTGCAAATAGTTTTTATCTTCTCTTTTCTTGAACAATGAATTCAGCATCAGACCTTCACAGTGTGGACCTAGGGTAGTGCAATCTAAGAGTAATATTTAACTAGTTTGTTTTTCTGTCTTCCAAGTACAGGCTTTTAAGATAACTGCTAGACAAAAAGGTGCTCAAGGAAAACCTTGCGCCAATGCTTATTTTGCTAATTTTTCGTAAATATAGCCCTCCAGTAAAAAATACTCTTGCCCCAGGATCAGAGAATCAAAAATCGCTTGGCTGTAGCAAAAGCAAAAAGTCTGGGACTTCACCACAGAGATGAAAGGACATGGCATGGATGTCACTGGTTTTGGTTGACATGGTCGTTCTCCTGCTGTGTTTTTGGTTTGCTTCTCAGTAAACTACAGAAATAAATTAATATTGTGATTTTAGTAACAGACGATTTATAGGACATCAATGAACATGTGAACTTTAGTTACTCAAAACAGGTATGTTTAATGATTTTTTTTCTTCCACTCTGAAATTACTAAGCGTTCTTTTTCTTTTTTGTTTTCAGGGGGAACTGGATTGGAGAAGCACCATATAAAGTAGGAGTCCCATGTTCAGCTTGTCCTCCAAGCTATGGAGGTTCTTGTACCGACAATCTTTGTTTCCCAGGAGTAACATCAAACTACTTATACTGGTTTAAATAAGTTAAGGTTTACATTATTTTGAAGAAAGCCCACGGATAAGTAACAAGAAGCTTGTATATTGAATTTTGCACATATTATATATAGAGAGATATTGTAATAATACTCTGATGTTTTCTTTTTGTATGCTGTTGTATAATTAACTTTCAAAGTATAGTATAATTTGGTTTTAACACTTTGGGATTTAAGACTCACATTATCCCTTTTAGATTAGCCTTTGTTAAAGGAGAGAAAATTTTCACCTTAGCAAGTGTAGCTTCCTGAAGGTTAGTTTATATTAAAAACACATCAAAATATAGAATATTACTTCATTTTTAAAAATAATAGCTCCAGAAAGAGAAGGGTCATTGTTTAATACTGTGCTTTAAAAATGGAGTGTGACATGCAAAGCAACAAATGGTCCTCACACTCCCAGTGATTCCTCCCATTTACACCTGTGCTTCCACCTGCAATGTCAATGGGACACTGAGCAGACAAATACATATGTGCAAGAGAAACTGCAGGTTATTACCTACCTCATGCACAGCGTCAATTGGTTTATTGTGTTTCAAGAGTTCAGCACATGGCTGCTGCTATCATCAACAATGTCTGTGTGCAGACAGGAATATTAGGGAGAATGGGGAACCACATTGGCCAAGATGCAGCGGCTGTTAACTCACAAGCTTAAAGTCTTATCTAGATAGAAAGCTACATAATTTTAAATATACTGGCATAAGAGCTCAGCTTGAATCTACATTCTTGTATTTCTGAACACAGTCGTAATGCTTATAATGGTGCTTTGCAGGAGTATATTTATTCTTGTACAGAAAAGCAAGGAAATATATTGCTACAAAGCAACATCCATCAATACATGACATCCATACTGTTTTTTACACTATCAGTTTGCCAGTATATATGTTATCCTCCCGACTGAAACATAGTCAAGAACCAGGAAAGATCAGACCTAAAAGTAGATAAGAAGATTTGTAAATAAAAGTCATCAGGAAATTTTAAAAGTTCATATAAATTTCTTACAAAAATTCCAAATTTCTAAAGCAATTGGCAGTGTCCTTTAAAATATATTTTGCTGTTTCCTGAAAATATCTGTGTGAATTATTAAAAACCAAATCTGCCAAAAGCTTTCCTCCCAAAAATTGAACACCTTATGGGTGCTTGCTAGAATATTTATAAAGAGGGTCTACACATCAAGCTAGAATATCATACAGGTACTTGACTAGAAAAACAGATTATGGAAAGGAAGAAATCGAATACCAACCACAACTACTCCATCATTGAAATAGCCTTGAGTTTTGGGTTTCTATTACAGGGCAGAATGTACTCCACTTTAAATATACATGTTTAGTAGCATGTAGCATGTTTACTGCTTGCATTGCTACATTTAGACCTCTGAAATTCATGAACTTTGAAAAGCAATACTGAGTAGAGTAAGTGGAACAACAGAAGGTACTTTCGCTAGTGCTACACATGTATGTATCTTTAAGTCACTAATTCAGTCTTTTGAGGGTATTCAAAACAGTCTGTCTCCAGAGTAGGGAGTAACATATTGGTGATACAAAAGAAAGATCGGAGTCTGAATTCTTCACATTAGTTATTCTTTTTCTCAAGCAAGATATCTGGGATGGGGGGAACAGGCTGTATAGTGTATGAAACGTAGCAGCCCCTCTCTATCTGTCCATAATCTGATCCTTCAGAGAATGTCAGCAGCTGAGCTATGGCTCTTCAGACATTTCTGGTTAGTGACACTTCTGTATCTGACAGGGCATTAACTAGACAGGTATATTGCCTTTCAATGTGTCCACGTGGTAAAAGAATAACACTTCTAATATTCTACTAACATTTATCTTAACAATTACAATATAAACATTTTTCCTTATGTTTTCAAAGGGGTTTGGACTTGGACAGTGCTCAATCAGCCAAGTACTTTGGCTGAGTAAAATCCAGTCCTGTTTCAGGAGTGAAAGAAAACCTCTTTGTATCATCTAGGTACACACTGAAATAATTCAGTGAAACAGAACTACTTGGTGGGTCACTAGCCCTCAGCCAGCACAATTTTTGACAAAATGCATGTGACAAATGCATTTTTGTTCTGCATGAGGAATCTTCTATAGAGGTAAAGACAGCACAGTTAAAACAGTGCATCTAGCCATTTTTCAGTATTTTTATTATTTTTTTTTTTTAAAGATACAAAATAGGAAGCAGAGCATAAGAAAAAGTTCAGGTTAAGCCGTGGAGCCTACAACAGTAGGTCTAACAATAAATGACTACGCACTTTGAAACTTGCAACTTGTATGTTGTACGGTACACTTTCCAAGCAGGACTAGACATTGTAAATTAATTTATAATTCTGTAATTCAGCTGAAATTATTATCACGGGTATATATGTTATCGTATCTGTTACTTTTTAAGTTGCTACAAATACCTTGATTTTGTGTAATATTTTGTTTTCTGTGGATATAGAAAACTTTGCTTTTAACAAACAGGTATGCAGGTTTGTCACAACGTCCCATAATGGTGCTAGGAATTAACTATCATAAATCACACTGTAGTTGACAGCAGCAAAAAATATTCTGGATATAAGCTATTTCATACGAGCAGCTCCTGATAAAACCAGTCACAAGCACTCAAGCATTAACTTAATATTTTTCATTGAACAGAGGGGATTACAGCTCATCAGATATTTGATTAACACATGAAATTTCACCTTCCACTTTAAAGAAGGCAGCCTTTCTGTATTGCCTATTTGAATTGCCCCAATTTATATTATCTTTTTTTCTCTTGGGCCAGGTAATGACAATGCCAGTAAAGCTCTACTCTGATTGTCAGTGCCACTGCTGCCTGATTGACTACCTGACACCAAGTGCTGCTACAAAAAAGTACTGAAATGTGCAGAAGACTTCAGTTGTCTTTGGCAGCTCTAATACACGCTGAGAAAAATGCTTGATGAGTTCAAGGCCATGCTAGGCAAACTACCCCAGTAGCTATTCTGATGGCCCTGAAGAACTAATTTCTTCTCAGCAGAGGGGTGTGCCTTTAAAGAAAGAGAAATTAGCTCCAACTTCTGTTCTGAATGTAAAATTATAAAAGTATATACAAACTAAAGGAAAAAATATTTTTGGTCAAAATACTATGAGAGGCATAAGAGTAAAAAATGGGGTAATTGATATAGTTAATTACTGAGTGCAGCTGTTTATGATATCTACTTGTGACTTTCTGCCTCATTTAAACATCTAAAATGATGGGTAGCAATTGATACCTTTTGGTGCTAACCTCTATGTTCTGGTGCTGAAGTTACAGATATTTTTTTTTTGGTGGAAGATGGGGTTCTCTTCCAATATTACCATATGCACTCCAGTGTTTGTGAGATCTTTTTCAGCTAAGCATATAATTTACCACTAGGCCAGATTTGCTTTCGAAGTTCCTTTTTGTGGTTGTTTCAGGCTCTAATAAGAGTTTTATGTGCATCAGATAGGAAAATGTATTCAAGTTCAAAACCAAAACAAACAACACTCTCCCCTCATCACAACAGGAAAGTGCCTGTGGAACAAATTATTGAGAGAGTAAGACCTCTGACAGTCATGACTTCATATTGATGCTGAACAAGTTTTAGTGATTCCAGATCCTCTCTGTGGAAAATAAATGACTTCAGAAAATCTGGGCTTGACTTTGGACACTTATCCTTGGGATCTGTTCTCTGAGATCAGTTTGTTTCCCTATGAATTTTAGATGAGTTGGATCAGGTCTCAGTGAAAACCATAGAAGGTTTAATATAACTTTTGCAGGAATTAAAAAGTTGGATTCCATGAGAGCTTTATGAACAGCAAAATTAGACTTCGTGTGCCATCTGCTATCAACACTGGAAAATACCATGAGGCTCTGAAAGAGGAAACTTCCCAGGGCACAAGTGATGTGTGCCTCAGCTGTGACCTAACAGAACAAAATATAGCTGTATCTATATTCATGTCTATGTCTATAGATAGATGGATAGATACATCGATAGATCTGTTGATATAGTCTCTCCGAGGACCAGGTTGAAAGCATGGATGCCCTCTTGTGGTTGACAATGCTGCTATGTCGGCTTGATTACATTGGAATCCAAGAGGTTTTAGGATTTTTTTAAAAACAAATGCAAATTTAAATCTTTTGGCCTTGATTTTAAAGACACATGACTTAGTGTGTCTGTTTCCTTTGAGAAATGAGGTGCAGTGCATAACTCCTGCATTTCTTAGCTTTATGTGTTTTGTAAGTACAGAACTCAATCACAGCTGTCCTTGCTGTCGGTTTCCTATTGTACAAAGTTTTATGACTGTGAGGTAAAACAGAGGTATTCAGATATCAAAAGAATTTTTAGAAGCATTAAATCAGATATAGTTCTTAAAAAATAGGGTGTGGAAACCCTCATTACGCAGATATTTAAAGGCCCAAATTACTGTTCCAATCTTCCCATAATTGCTGAGTTTTCAAGACAAAACTCTTGTTTTCCTTTTCTAGAATGAAATGATCTTGGAATCCAAGCACACAGCATTTTTATGGTGCTTTTTAAAACAGTGCAAAATAGAAAATTTTTATGCTCTGATTCTCAGCTCATACATTGGTTTGATGGTCTCAAAGTGCACAAACCTTGTTTAAATTCATAAGTAGAATGTTGAACTTCTGACAATAATAGCCTTAAATAACAACAGCCTTCTCAGACTGCCTTCTTTCAATAGGAAATAATTGAAAAAACAGGAAAAAAAAAGCAATGACCCATCTGATTAATTCAACAGATGGGCAACAGCCTATCTGGTTGATTCAAAAAATGATAAACAAAATTGATTACTATTGGTAATTTTAATATTTCCTTGCTGCTTATCCTTCATTTACCAAGTTTCCCTCAGGATAGAGTTATTTTCTTTTAGAGAAGATTTTTTTGCTCATATTACAAGACAATACATTTTTAAATTGACACAAGCCAGTGGAACTTTTGATTGTTATCCACACTCTGCAGAGCCCTTCTGAGTGTGATGTGTGAGAAATCCAGATTGAAATGGTTGCAACTGAGTATTATCTCCTCGTCTTCTCCCGAAAGACAAAATTCAGAGTGAAAAATGATTTTGGCATACTATAATTTGGTAATCAGATTGGAAATTCTTTAAAATCCCTCATACTGACAAATTCTTATAAATTATTATCAGGGTTGTTTTGGCCAGCAGGAAAGTGGGGGAGTATCTCTCAGGTTACATGTTTAGCTCACAAAAGCAATTGTCATTCAAATCGCTGGGCTGTTCATCACGCTGCTAACTCACTACAGCTTCAATAGATCATCATATAAGTCAGGAAGTATCTCGGATGTGATGTTTAAAGTAATAAAATTGTTCCTTAAGAGTGAATGGTAATATTGGAATCTAATAGCTCTGAGGAGTTAAACAGCTTTGTTTCATGTAGGGTGCTCTTACGTAATTGAAATGGTGCTTAAAAGCAAGTTTCATTTAAGAAGCAAAAGATGCTGAGGATTGGCAAATTATTATATTTCTATGCTTTTTTATCTGAACCCATGTGAAAAAAAATGTTCAGAGTTTATAGAGTGAAATGCCCTTCTCCCCCTCTCATTATGTATTTTCATTTTTCTTGTTTAGATTTTTTGATAATTTTGTGGATGGGGTTGTATCTGGTTTTTTGGAGAAGAAAGCTTGTTGTCTAACACATGTGTTTCAGTGACCTTATCAATGTATCATTTCTTTCATATCGTCATATGATCCTATATACATGTTATTCCTGAGATATAAATTTGTATCCCTGTTTCAACTTCTAATGCTATGAAATTATAAAGAAATGTACATCATTTTTGATCTATTTTGTAACATCTATGCATTTAAATAAACAAGTAAAATTATCAGTATTTACACTTGATGTTCTTTTGAGGCATCTTTTGTTGTTTCTTTTGTTGATTTGTTCCCTGAAGAAGAGGTTTTCAAGACAGATATAAACTGAATTTTAATTCAGTTTGAATATATTTATATAAATGCATATGTTTTATACCTGAGCTCCATTATGTACTTGAAATACCTCTGTGTGTAACCACTTATATGGATAGGAGCCTGCGTTTTGGTATTGAGAGACAGAACTCTTCATCAGAATTAGTGGTCAGGGAGTGTTTTCTTATGTTCCTCTGGCCAAGAGGAATAATCTGAACTGTAAACAAAGGAGATACCGTCAGAAAATCAGGGAGTTACAAGGGTGAATTGGCCAAGTTCTCTTCCATGGAAGGAGCCTTGCTGCAGTCAGAAAAAGAGTAGGTCTTTGTTCCCGAATAACTGTTCTTCCTCCCAAGGTGGTACCAAAGCTGTAAAAGCTAGATTTGAAAACAAAAAAATCAGAAACTTAAATGTAAAAGAAAAAAGGAAGCTGTAGCATGAGGACAAAGAAGAACAGAGGGAGGAAGATAAGGCAGGAAGATAAGGCATTTTTAAAATGTTAAGACTTAGCATCACAAAAGCTATTCAAACTCAGTGTGTAAATCCTTTGTTCTCCTTGGTTTATCCTTCACAAGCTGGACACAACAAAAACTACTTTTCTTAAAATTCACCATGACACAAAGTTATTTTATACATCATTTATAGATTCAGCTAGCAGGACACAATCTCACAGAAATTAGGAAGGAATAGAAAGAAGTGCAGATTCTTTCAGAATGCCACCATGCATTTTCTCTAGTATACTATTTTTTTGTTTAATGACATTCTATGATTTTTATCATACCTCTTTGTGATGTAGAATTTCAAAGACAGTTGGAATTAATATTATGAATAATTATGAATAAATACAGCACAAGCTGTTGGCAGTCTCTGGGCAATTGTAATAGGATTATGTCAAATGCCAGTATCTCACCAACAATATTCAGTGCTGCTAGCCTCTTCCTGATCTGAGCCCAGTATTTTTTGGACTATGACAAAAAGAACAGTGGTTTTGCCTAATTTCTTATTTCTTGGTGGACTTGGTTTTTTTTCTTTTTCTCTCTTCCTATCTTGCTTCTCTCCCATCTTTCTTATCATCTATGAATTGGTCTGCAGTTTTTGTAAAGTCAATGCTAAAGCACATCAATCCTCTGTATTATTTTTCATTTTCTCTCTGTTGTCCTTTTGTCTGGATCTGAGAATGAAACAGAACTGCTAACTGAAAATTTCCATTTAGTGCCCTGTCTGAGTCTCACAGTTTTCTAACCATGGTTTCCATCAGGCCTTCACACCTTGATTTTTCCCCTACAGAAACCAGAACATGAAGAAGCTGATGTGTGTGTAGCTCTCACCGTGACATGGAGAGCAGATGTAGTTGGGGTGTGTGATCTCAGGTGTGGGAGCTTGAAAGCAGTCATGGAGTCCACAGTTCAGTCAGCACGAGGTGCTCTAAGCTGTGATTTCAACAGGAGGAATGACATCACTGCTGTCAGCAGACAGCAAGTCCACATTATTGTAGTACCATGGTTTGGTACAATAACATGGTTTATGTTATTGCACAATGGTTATTGTCAGGCTGAGAACCCCTCATATAAATTAGTAGATAGTGTTTTCTTTGTTTTTTTGAGAAAATGTCTACCATGGCAACAGAGTATACGTCCACAGGGTGACAACCCCATATATCACAGATAGTCAATGGGGTATCCTAGCCATTTACAGCCTAGGAGAGAGGCAGACAACTTCCTTCTCATGAAATCATGCAGTGCCTGAGAGCCCTGTTAAACCAGGTTTTTGAATTTGACTTAATCTCTATTTCTCCAAATCCCCAGTGACTTTGACATCAGATATGTTAATTTGTTATAATTTGACTTTGTTTATCCTGTTTGGTTTTTTTTCTTTCATGTTAGTAACACAATAAGCTGAAAATTATTTGGTCACCCAGACAGTTTTGTTCTGTCCCTTAACATATTCCTTTATGTTTGACTGGGGGACCATTATAGTAATTGCATTCCTTACACATATGACAGGCCTTTACAGAAACATCATGAAAATATTTCATGGAAAACAACATAAATAGTTCTTAACAGATAATAGAGATATATTTTCTCAACTTGGCAGTGCTTATAGCTTTTTTTACTTCATGAGATTTCATCCTGAGCTCTAGCTCCATTGTTTTAAATCCCCTTTTCAGCTGAGGCAGGACAGGTTTATTTGATTTTGTCTGTGAAATTTAGCATTGGACTTGCTCCACTGCATTCTTTTGTTAAAAAAATTTGAAAGTATGTCTGTAAGTCCAAAACTCACTGAGGTTTTGGTCAATTTGCAGTCCATACATCTGCAGCTACAGCCTTAGAGAGCTGTTTTACAGTATTTTGTAGACACTGACAACACTGAGTTGACAGTAGTTTCAACCAGCAAGAACCCTGAATAATGGGAGTTTTTTCAGATCACATCCCAAATGACCTCTTTAACTGGATGTTTTGAAATTCACTTTATTAGCTATCATAGCATGTGAGTCTACACTTGATCATACTGTGGTACTAGAACATAGAATAGAGCACAGAGAGACGTGTGCTAATATCCATGTAGAAGGTGAATAAATAATTTGCATTATTTAAGTAAGTACCATTCTGTCTTCTAAACTTTTGATATCTCTGTGTCTGTTTAGTCACTGTAGGACCCTTGGCTTGCTGCTTTATTTGGATTTTATTTTGGCAACATTTTTTTCTGCATCATTCTTCAAAGAGTGTTTGTATTTCCTCCTTGTTTGCAGGATCAGATGTGTTGATAAATTATTCATACTTACTGTGATCTACCTGCCATATCAACTTCTCTCCATCTTTCCTATTTTCATTACACAGATTTGGTTTTTACTTTTTTATCTTTTCTCAAAATCTTCAGCTTTTTCCACAGCTGCATGAGCTTCTATTCATTCTCATTCTCCTCCCAGTAGAAAGCGTACTGTTTAGTATGCTGTATACCACCAACATTTTCTATTTTCCAATGAAAAACATATGTGCCAAACATAACTGAGATGGCAGCCTGCAAAAAACAGCATCTCCCTATCGGTGTGTTGAACGTGCACAGACATGTGGGGTTTTTTCCTATGGGCAATGCCAGAATCCTGCTGATGTATCAGCCATGGAAAAATATTTGTCACTAGCCATCTCCTGAAGGATTTTTCCCCTTCCAGGTAGTGGAAAATATTCCTCTTCTACATATCTGTTTGATTATTTTGGGTATGTCCAAAAGCAAAAATAAGCACACTGGTTTTTAGCGAGTGTGTTTATTTTATCCATTATTCTAACTCCAGCGCAGTCACCTGGAGCTGTATACTACAATGTAATGCCTGGGAACAGTATAACTCGGGGAGCTGAGGGCAAGGAATGCTCCAAAAGTGGCTCAGAAACAGAAGATGTCTTTGACAGTCCTAGAATACTTTTATTTCCTTGCTGAACAAGGCCACATGGGCCCCGCAGCTGGACCCCAGGATGACATTATGACATTTACATCTCCAGAGTCTGTTTCACTTCCTTCCATAAGCCATATCATCAAACTGTCACACCAAAGTAGCCTTGATGGTTGTATGACAAAGCTCCAGCTAAAGGTCTAAATGTAATTCCTATGGCAACTCAGGAATCATAGGTGGGAAACATGTTTCATTGCTGGGATAGCCTGACTGGATAATGAACAGCAGTAAAAGATCTTCCTCTCCTTTGAAAATAGTGTCAAATTCCTTACCTGCTTTGCTTCACTTCTTTCCAGAGCATGAACTTTCTTCATAAGACCAATGGAGTGACATACTGTTAATTAAAAAAAAAAAAAAAAGATACAGTCTTTACTCAGTTTTTTATTACAGTTTCCATATTGCCATTATGTAGTCACCCAGGCATGTAATTCTTCTACTCTTTTGTGGGCATAAACTCAACCTGAATTGTATCCACTCATCTTCTATTACTTGTAGCTTCTCTGAGAAAAATGAGAGGAATATTTTAGGAAAAATTGAAGCTAACTTTTTAAATTATCTTTCCTTTTATTTGTATGTTGCCGTTCGAGGGGTTTCTGGGGGGTCACTGCCGGCTGCTCTGTGAAGGTTTTTAGGGCTGGAATCATCCCCCGCCACCCGTCCCTTGTGGCAGGGACAGGCAGCAGAAGTACTTAAGCCGGGAGACAGAGACCACGCAGGGAATCCAGCAGTGAAGAAGAGAGCTTTATTCAAATTTCCCGCAGCTTATAAGGGCTGCTGGGCCAAGGATGGGATTGGCCATTTGGCTAGCCAATGCAAGGAGACAATATAATAACTATGGCAACACAGAAACCAATGGTAGACTGTCACAGGATAGAAATTGTGTGAACAATTTCCCTTGCATTTCTGTGTGTATTGCCTTGGCATGGCTGGGTGCAGACAGTAAAAAATACTGCGCCACTAAGATGGCTACAGGAGCTAAAGTTAGAACAAAGGTGGATTCATGCCAGACGCCAAGGAGGAGTTTTGGCAGGTGAATAAAGTTTTCTCATCTCCTATGACCACCTGTTGTGACCCAATTAGCAGTGGACAGCATAGTATGTTTTCCTTATGTAACCAATGTAGTGTTACAAGAACTAAGCGTCATAACCACTGTATATTTTGTCTTTCTTCTAATAAAGCTGACATTTTGCCGACCCTAAGGGTCTGTGAGCATCTGTCCATGCCCTTCCATCAATAGTAGACAAGTGAGTTAACAACTTCCAAACCCCGGCATTTGTATCCATTTATTATCTTTCCATGTCAAAAAATGTTTTAACTACAGTCTGCAGTCATTGATATATGCATAGATTTTCAACTTTTCTGTCTCTTTTCAGCTTTTTATTCCTCCCCTACAAGATATTTTAATTTCTTTTTATCTTTGTTCCACTCTCTTCTTCATGTGTTTTCCAGACGTTTATGGTGGACGATACAGCTTTTGATGCAGATAATTTCCCTCTCTCACAACCAGGTGAGACAAGATGACATCTTGCCCCCAAATGTCATCTCTCTTTTGTGTCATCTTTACAGTTTCTTGCTCAAGCTCCGTGAATGCTGATATCATTGAACTATCTATACATTTGATAACCTTGTCCCCGCTGCTTGCAAGAGATCTTATATTTTTTTCTCTTTTTCTTCTCCTGAAGTAGTATCTTAGTGTCTGTGGATGCTAATAACATCTTCACAGAGACCTATGTAACGGTACTTTCCAGGAAACTTTCCTCTAAAATACTGCCAGTTACATTCATGTACTGCTATATAGACATAGCTATGGACTCAAACAGCAACCCTTTGAAGTCAAAAATCATGGACAGTGGGTCATCTGACCCAACCACCATGCTTTATCGGGATCATCCTAGAGAAAACTGCACAGGATCATGTCCAGATGGTTCTTGAATATCTCTAGTGAGGGAGCCTCCACCACCATCCCCAGGAATGCAGGACTTCATCACATGTAATAGTAACTTGGGAAGACAAACACCATCACTCCCGACATCTGCCCTTCCTCCTTCTTCCCCCAGTTCTAAATGCTCAGCACAACACCAAACAGTATGGAATATCCCTTTGATCAGTTGGGGTCAGCCTCCCTGACTGTGTACCCTTCCAATTCCTTGTGCAGACCCAGCTGCTCCCTGGTGGGGTGGGGTGAGAAGCAGAAAAGGCCCTGATGCTGTGTTATCACTGATCAACAATAACAAAAACAACTATGTATTGTCAACATTAATTCCAGCACAAATCCAAAACATAGCCCCATACCAGCTACCATGAAGAAATTAACTATTCCAGCCAAAACCAGCACACAGACCATTTTAAGTATTATCACTTTTCCTGAGTTAGAGAAGGAACTTTAAAGATAAACTGCAAGCTTTATCTTCTCCAAAAGGTACATAAGCACATAACAAAGAGAGCAAGGTTTTACAAAAAAGAGAAAATACATCAAAGAAGGAAAATGCCAGCTGAATGAAACTAAGCAAATGGAAAATTTAATTTTAACTTAGAGTCTTCAGAAATTTCTACTTTAGTACATGCTGTTTATTCAAGTTTCTGTGCAATGAAGATGTCATACTGTGGAGCTCACTTTAAATATTTTTATTTCTGACATCTGCATTTACAGAAGAAATGGAGCTGATAAAAGTCCTTAAACTGAAAAGGGCTTTTAGTCCTTTTTAAAGTAAAAAAGTAAAAAAGTATTTTATTAAAGTATTCCTATTTAAAAGTAAAATATCTGATTTGGATAAAAAAATTAACTTCATTAGGGGTCTTTATTTTCTAAAGGTAAATAGTGTTGTTTATTTACCTGTTTATTTTATTTATTCAACATATTTTCTCCAATTACATTTTAATTATCACTTTTAAATATTTTCTTCTGCTTCAACTAGTGTTATGGTATATCCTTGTCAATATTAAGACAGTCTTTTGGAGTCTTCGCCAACCAGAAAATACTGGTTCTTCAAAGTGCAATAAATTTTTTTACTATTTATTTTCATATAAATTATGTGTTTTCAAAACAAGATTAATTAAATAAGTTTTAAGTAATAGTTCAGAATGCTGTTTATATGATATGTATTTTCAAAATTTCTCACCATTCTATTAATAGAAATCTTGTGCTTTCTCATAAAGAGTGAGAGGTATTGAAACACTAGTCCATGCACCGTGTAGTAGAACACCTGGGTAAAAAGGCAAAATTCCCAAAAGTCACTTGTTTCTTTAAAGAGCTACTTAGACAGAATGTAAGTACCTAAACCCAAGAAAGTGTTTAACAATCCTTTCTTTCTACCAACAATGTCAGCACATGCACAGAAGCGGAGCATGTTCACCTGTTTTCACTGGTGAAAGGAAAACTGAATTTTGACATCCCAAGTATTTAGGACTAGAGCCTTCTTCCCAGGAAGAAACAGAGGGCTCAGAAGAGATCCAGAGCATGGAGCTTGCTCCTTTTGCTGGCTAAGAAGAGAAAAAGAGGTTAAAATTGTGGCAGCAAGTGCTACTTCCATAAATCTTCAGGTTTTTTACATACAGGCTATTCCTTGTTAGATAACCCATATGTGAAGTAGGAGCCTCAGAGTTACTTTCATACTTGCCTGGAGGGGATTCACACTTTCAGTAGACTCCCAAATAAAGAACTGTACTTGTGCTGAAGAGCACTGTTAAAAGGAAGGTAGGCAAGCAACAAGGAGCCACTGCTGCATAGCCAGGCGTGCAAGAGTCGTGCAAGAGGCCCAAGGGAAAACAAAAGTGGTGGTTTGGACTCCTAACTAGAAGAGCTACAAATCTTAACCCCTGCTCTCAGGACTGTGGCTGTTGTAGACAGTGATTTTTGGCATGCAAAATGTCAAACATTATGTATTTATTTTTAAACATAGAATGCAAATTGCATCATTTCAAGGGACACAGACTAAAACCCACCACCTGCTATGGAATAGTATGTGTCTTACCCGAGAGGACGGATATCACTTTATCTCTAAACCTTACACAGGCTGGGCAAGTCCCCTAAAAAACTAGGAAGAGGCAAACTTTGAAGTGTATGTTCACCTTATCAGGTGAACATGCAGAAAAAATTCAAACCAGACATAAGTCTTTTTAAACATCATGAGTGTGCTCTCTTTGGTGTTTTCTAAATTTAAAGTGAAGGAAAGCCTTATCAGACAATCATAGGTCTTACCCTACATACAGGGTGAGGGAGGGAGGGAAGTGAGCTCCATAGTGCTAGGGTCACAGAAGGCCAGATTTTGTTACTTTTATTGCAATGGTGTAGTTGAAAGGGTTACTGACTGTATTTAATGGAATTAATGGCAAAGTAAGATAATACAATGCTAGACAAAACAAAGACTGTGCTATTTATCTGTGCATGTAAAAGTATAAGCAGATCTGCACATATTCCTAAGCTTTCACATTTTTCATCCATGAAAAGTTTGGCAAACCTTAGAGTTACTACAAGGAGTATATATCAATCCATAGAATTTACTTCATGATTTTTTTTCCCCTGCACCTTAGCCAAGCCTCACCATGTGTGTGCACTAGAAACCCTTGACAAAAGCCAGCTGAGAGCTGAAATGTTGGGAATTTGCCCTCTTCACCTTTATGAATAAATCTTTCTTTAAAAGCAAAGAAAAAATCCTCTTGGCTTGGAATATCTCAGCATGCTGACTGTGCACAAACCAAGGCTGGAATAATCATGCGTTATTGTGATTTGTTTTTGTATTGCCTCCTTGTCATGCTTTAAAAAAAGAACACAAGTATTATAATTTCTTATTACTTTGTACCAGGTGCTTGCCAGATAGTTAAGGAGGGCCAGCTGTTAACTTTCAGGAGGTGCCAGTGGAAGAAGTGATAAATATTTTTTAACCAATGCATTCAGAAACCTGTAACATTCCTGCAAGTAGTACAGCCTGTTCTTGCCCCAAGAAGGAGCACTAGGAAAGAATTGAATGCAGCTTTAGCTATCTTTTTAGAGAAGAGAAGAAAGGCAGTGAAACATGCACTATGCGATGAGCTAATTCTTTGTGAACCACCAGTGAGCGTTCTGCAAGCAACACTTTGAGAACCATTTCTGTAAATGATGCCAAATGAAAGCATGGTCTGATAAACCCAATGAAAATAGTTTTGTCTGTTTCTACCTACCCATGAGCTGTGCAATGAAAGCACTGATGGTAGTTCCACTGCTACTCTTGGCACCTAGGTTTATGAAAGCTGTAGATACATGAAGAGAGTTTAGAGCGAAAAGAACCTGCCATGAGAAAATCTATGTGCAAGTCCTGTCAGTGTTGTTATTAAAGCAACTATTGCAACAGGATGATTTTGGTTTTCCTGCACTTAAAACACAAATTCTCTTATTTGCCACTTAATTTATAGCATCAGCTAAGTTTTCTCCAGTTAGTACAGATGCTTTAATAACCAGAGATGTTCTTTCTTGTTCTATCCCATCCTTTAAATTAAATGGTTTTCAATTAAGCTCAACTCCATAGATCTGATCTGGCATTATCCCAGACAGGAAAGTTTGCCAGTAACTCCAGCGGAAGTTGGTTCAGCTCTGCACAACTGTGTGTGCCATGGAAGCACTGCAGGTTTCTCCCTTTCCCATCATGTTGTGCCACCGTGGCTGGGGTCTGTGAAAGCTGATCAGATGACAAAACATGGATGGAGAAGGCCACATCTTCATTAACAAAACACGGTGATATCTGAGGAGGTCCAGAGCAAGGCTGCCTCTTTCTACCACATAGTCACAAAGTAACTTTTGCACAGTCTAACACCCTGATTCTTCTTCCCTCCTCTTCAGTAGAAGAAGTAGTGGGTTAGGGATCTCACAAGGCAACAGCTCACGACTTTTGCTTCTTTAGGTTTAAGATCCCCTAGCAAGATCCTAGTACTCTTTTGCTCCTGGTACTTGGATCCTTTGTTTTCCTGTACAAGCTACCACTTCAAATGACCTAAAATGTTCCTACAGAAATGACCAGCTTTCAGGTCTAAGTCATCCATGAAGCTGACCTTTTCTGACATTTTGAAGAAGGTGAAAAATTTCCCAGTTTATATCCAACAGCAAAACCAACACCCGCCACCAGAATTAATCATTAGGCAAAATTGAAGTTCTTGAAAACTGTTTTATACAAAAAGTCAGAGAGTCTAAACCCTGAGGAAACAATTCTGTTAAGGGGGTAATTGAAGAAGAAAACAGTTGCTCTCTACTGAACTGTAGGAGACAAAGACATGCTAGAAGAGATGGGATCCAAACTAAGTTCTGTCTTGTGCTCTCTCTCTTCCTTCTAGGCATAGCCATGGGATGGCAACTTTGTTCCACTTAAAAAATCAAGTCTGTATCAGTCATTTCTCCTTGACTTAGGAGGTGAGCTGACTGTGGGTATAGTAAATGACATAATGGCAACATTAATAGCTGAAATAGTTTTCAAAAAAGCCTGTTCATTAGGAAAACGACAGAAAAACACCCAAACAAACTAGCTTACATGCAATTGGATGAATAACTTACACAGATAAAGAGGGAAGAGATTACAGATCCTAGCATCTGGCCAGTCTCATTCTTGACATGGCCCACTGAAAATTAGACAGACAAAGCTATACCAAATAACCTTCAGATCAGATTTTTTTTCCTGACTAGTGTCCTGTTCCTTCAGCAAGATAGAAATGTCTTTTTGAGATGTGCATCTTTTGAGAAGAGAAATTAGTTATTAGAAGGAACAATACTGTTCATATCTTTTGAATCAGTTTGGAGACTGCACGTGTATAGGCTCAGATGTATTTCAAAAACTCAGATGCCACTTTCTTCAGCAAGTAGCTTCCCTTTATATTTCAGAAACTTAAAATCTGCACCCACCTGAACTGTGCTCCTAGACTTTATATATTCTAAAAAGGAGAAAGTAAGATTCTACTGATTTTTTTTCTGTGATTCTCTAACTTGCTTCCTGAACAAGGAGGTGATTTTAAAGGTAAAAGAAAATATATAAATCTGACTGAATATAAGGATTAGAACTTAAGGAAGAAATAAAAGAAATATGGTTTGGGAACTGTTTGCACATAGATGGATTTTTTAAAAAAATAGTGAATCTGGTAGAACAATAAGACTAAGGAGAAGCAAGGATATAACCGCAGGATTTGATCAACAAAGCAGTATGAGAATGAAGCAGACATATAGCCAGGAAGCCAAGAGAAAGCAGAAATCAGAGAAAGTGAGAGAAGGAGGAATTGCAGAAAAAGTAAGAGGTAGAATAAACACAAAGATGATAGAAACCAGCACATTAGATTTAACTAGTGTGACAGTTAAAAGAAACCTCTAACTTAGATTATCTGCTGGAAAGGATAAACCATTTTTGGTAAAATAATTTTTAATCCCTGTAACTTGTAATTCTATGGCCCATTTTTACATAACAAAATAAACTTTCTCTCACATTTGATATCACTGTCATTAGGACTGTTATTTCAGCTTTTCATTTTGAAAAACATTCAGTCCTCTAATAGCCAGTCAAGGAGAAAAGATTTATTTTATTCTTTTTCTTTTTTTTTTTTTTTTTTAAGGTGATCTTAGAAGCCAAACTGTACCAAAGAAAAGTGCAGCAGAATAGTTCCAATACAGAACACTTTTTCCAAATACGGTGAAGGTATAAGCCAAGTCGATCACATGACAGTACTGAACAAAAGTAAAAAGTTTTATACTGTTGAGACTGGTCCTGCCTTGGCTGGGATCAGTTCTAACTTCTACTGTATAATAACTCTTCTAAGAGTGAGAAAAGAATCTAAGGGTAAAATCAAGACAACATAAGACTGAAATGTGTAGCCACTCCCTCAGGGGCAAAGGACAAGGCATGGCCTCTACTTTCTTTAACATGCATGTTAAACAACACGTATTGCTGCTTAATCTCATCTTTAAGACATCTCACCTCTTTTCCGGGCAGTTGGCTTGCTTCCTTCCCCTAAACCCAACTTCTGCTAAAAGGAATATAAGAGGATTGTGGCACTGTCATTTCACGTTTTTACCATCTTACATCACTCTCTGCTTACTGATATTCTTGCTGTCCTGCTGCAGAAGTAAGTGCCAGCCTATATTTCTGGTGGCTGAGGCTATTCAGCATCTTGGTCAAGCCTCATACACTCATTTTCTCTTCTACAGGAAGCAGTTGCCATTCATTCCCACAGCTAGCATATTGCCTCAAGTACACATGTGTCCTGCCACTGATCCTGACTGATTCTGCCCTGCCTCACTCACATGCATGGAGCATGCCTCATCCCTGACTCACTGCTGAAAAATTAAGTACCTCAAACTAAACCATTTTTTCTAGTCTGGGCTATCTTGCTCATCCCAGTACTTCTCATCATTATCTTGTTACATTTTATATTTCTTACCTGCTTATCAGTACTGGAGTGTTCTTTGTCACTGTCTTTGGTAGGACAAAGAGACCTCTTATGGTCAACCATCACAAACTGAGAATTACAAATAGGAACAAGTTTCAGATTTTATTTAATATTGTATATGAATTATAGCAATTTGCCATCAAATGAGTTTTATTGAGGAGATGATTCATTCTCTCAGGCACTATTTCAATTAATCATCCATCAATCCTTATTTTGGAAAACAAAATATGGGACAAACTTGAACTTTCAGATGTTTAGCCTCTCAAGGAAGATTTTCAGGGAAGGAGGAAAAGTCATAATCCTCCAGTCTCACCATATGATATTCCTGTGCTTTATTTGAAACAGAGGGGAGAAGCTGACAGCTTTGTCATCAATATTATAGTGAAATTCAGACATGGTCTGCTACCTATAACTTTCCCTCCACTGTATGAATTTGTGTATAGAAAAGGGAAAGGGATATGATCTATTTTTTATAGACAGAAAGAGCTATATTTAGAAAGGGGAGAGTTAGTGCCTGTAAACCACAGTAATCTGAATTCAGTCAATAAATTAAAAAAAACAGGTTCAAATTTTTTGGGGAACTCTAGGAATGAGAAGGAGAGAGGCATAATGTTGGATAAGGGGATATGGAAACATTTGAAACAAGGGTCAATAAAAATCCGTGTGGCATATAATATCTTTTTTTATATACATATGCTGTTTTTAAACAAAAGAGCTATTTATTAAATGGCTTTAATTTGAAAGGTTTCACCACATAATGAGCCTTCCTGTTCTCAGTGTAATGAGGGGTATCTTGAAGATCATGTGAAAATCAGCATGACTAAACAAAGGCAATTTTACCACCCACTCTTCTTCCTTAAAACAAAGTGTTCTAGACAACTATGTGTAAATTCATGGGATAGAGTACTACAACTGTCATCATATCAATTCAGAGAATATATGAATTATCTTTTCAGAAGCTGTGTTAGCCAAGATATATGTTATATGGTTTTTATTGCTGCTTAATTGTATGATATTTGCGTTGGACTAACAACAGTTTGAGATTATGCAATGTATCTTACTTTTTGCTACTCCTGCAGTGTTAACAATAGAGTTTCTTCAAACTATATCATTGTAGTTGTGTAATTTTCAAATTTCACTAGTTTAAATTTCCTCTCATTATTTATTAACATATCTTAAAATCAGGTATTGTAAAATCCTATAAAACAGCAGACTGTGAAAAACGTAATACTTATTCTGTAAGTACAATGTCATTTTTCCTGATATAAACACAGAATTTTTGTTAACATGGCAGAAGAGTGAAGAGCTATGAGAGTACCTTTGGCAGTATGGCTTGAAATTCCCTGCCAACACCTTATAGCACTAATTTGTCTGTTGGCCCTCTGCGAAAGCCTGGGTGATCCTTCTGACAGATATAGTCAAACAGCAACCCTTTGAAGTCAAGAGTCACAGAACTGGTAAGGTTGGAAGGGACCACAGTGGGTCATCCGCTTCAATCTCCTAGCCCAAGCAGGGTCATCCTAGAGTATATTGCACAGGATTGGTATCCAGATAGTTCTTGAATATCTCCACTGAGGGAAACTCCACAACCTCTCTGGACCACCTGTTCCAGTGCATGGTCAGTGCACATGAAGAAGTTCTTCCTCGTGTTCAGATGGAACTTCCTGTGCATCAGTTTCTGCCCAATGCCTCTTTTCCTATTGCTTGGCACCACCAAAGAGAGCCTGACTCCCTTCCATTGACAGCCTCCTTTCAGACACTTGTACACATTGATGAGGTCCCCTCTCAGTCACCTCTTTTCAAGGCTGAATAGGCCCAACTCTCTCAGCCTTACCTTGTAAGAGAGATGCTTCAGTCCCTTAATCATCCTTGTTGCTCTCTGCTGGACTCACTCCAGGAGTTCCATATCTCTCCTGTACTGTGAAGTCCAGAACTGGATACCCCAGATGTGGCCTCACCAGGGATGAGTAGAGGGGCAGGATCACCTCCCTCGACCTGCTGACCATGCTCTTCTTAATGCACCCCAGGATATCACAAGTGCACACTGCTGGCTCATGGACAGTTTGTTGTCCACCAGGCCCCCCATTCCGTTCTCTGCAGAGCTGCTTTCCAGCAGATTAGCCCCCAACCTGTGCTGGTGCCTGTGGTTATTCCTCCCCAGGTGCAGGACCCTGCATTTGCCTCTGTTGAATTTATGACTGTTCTCCTCTGCCCATCTCTCCAACCTGTCAGGGTCCTTCTACCCTGCAGAAGACAGAACAGCCACAACCTGTTAACATATGGGAACTGTTGCTTCCCCTGTCTACCCTGTAAAACTTCTAGTTGGCATGTTGTCTATCGCACCCCAAGGGCCATATGTGAGGGAAAACACAAAGCTGTGGCATTCTCAAAGAGGACTGTGGGGTCTTCTTGAAGGAGCAGGACCTTGGCTCTAACTCCCTTCTGCAGCATGGAGGCACATTGAGGTTGGCACTGAGCAAATATAGGGAGTGCAAGAGAGTGTAATGGTTGCTGCTGCTTACTACTAGACTTACCTACGTGCCTGCATGGGATGGAATTTTCTGTTTGTTTCTCTCCTCTCTTCTCACATAATTTAGGAATTGCTGCTGGAATATTTCATGTCCTTGGACTCTTGACCCTGCGCCCCTGGGGACCCATTAAAATAGTTGACCAAAAGGGCTTAGCTGTATTGAGTATGGGCATTTTTTATGCAGCATTTTTAACTTCCTGCCTATAAGAATTTATGGCCTTAGTTTCAGTCAGTTAAGGAGGTGCATGGGGAGCGTGAAACAGCTAGTACTGGGTGAGAAACTGAAGTGTCCATTGAGAAAAGAATCATAGAATCATTTAGGTTGGAAAAGACCTCTAAGATCATTACTGTTAACCCAGAACCACCATGTTACTGCTAAACCATGTCCCCAAGAAATGCTGCCATAAGAGGTAATAGGCCAATCCTAGAACATTAAGGAACAGAAGTGCTTACTCAGGATCCAAACTCCTTTAGAAGGCAGGGTAAATGAAACCCTTACTGATCACATTCCATCTGACTAGTTATGGGACCTTTGGGACAAAATGAAAGCAATGATACTTCTTTCTGTGACATCAGTTTTTTGTGCTAAACCTTATCCTGAAGGTTTGCTCTCATGGTTGCTTGTTAGGTGAGTAGTTTGATGAAGCCACAAGGGATGGAACTAGGAAATCACCCTAAGGGCATCACATAGGGACACTTTAGCATCTGCTCAGCTCTATCAAGAGGTCATTGTATCTGAGCATATCTGGATTTCTAGGGAAAATGTGCTATACCATAGCAGTTACGGTAGGAGTCTGAAGCTGCATGTTTTTGGCATAGCTCTTAAAGTGTTTCATTTTTTGTGGATCAGCTGCAGGCACAGAGAAAGCTTGAACCTGAGGTGCTCTGAAGGGTTTGAAAACCATGAGTAAGTTCAAAGCAAGTCCCCTACTGAGAAATGCAAAGAGATGTTTATTTTCAAAGGAATATAGCAGTTGGTTTCAAAACAAGCTTGTATTTCCAACCAAGTTATTTGTACGAAAAATGTATGAAAATATTGGAATGAAGTGCCATCACAAGAATGTAGGGTGAAGTTAACAGCAGCAAGGTTGTCATTATGAAAAATTCTGGGATTCAGTCTCCCTTGCCAAAACATACATAAATATATATAATGCTGTTAATGAGACACATATGTCTATCATCAGACAGTATAATTATGTCTGAGAATTATTATGAAAGCTAAATAGGTGTTAATTGAACATTTCCTTTTTTTTTTTTTACTGGCCCCTCTCCTTGTAGCCAAGTTTATTAGCTCCTTGGCAATTGCCTTGTACCCTCACCACAAGACTGGAGAGAACTCCAGGCAATCAAGAGATGGAAGAGGCCCAGCAGTCCCATCATGTAACTCCATTTGTAGTGCTGAATAGAAGACAACGTCTTTTAATAATACTCCAGCACCTCTGTTTGAGATCATACTATTAATCTGTAGCTGTTTCAATCCCTGGAGCTGGCAGAAACATGATGTTCATTAAAAGCAAAAAAACCTTCCAACAACTGAAAAAACTTCACGTAGGGACAGGAAACCATCAATGGAATCAAACCTCTTGTGGCATTGAGCTAACTGCATCTCATTACAGAGGCATTAGTGAAGAGTGTACAGTCACATTTTTATGGCTTAACAGGTAGAAAAGAAGAAATTAGTACAATTAATAGGTTTTTTGGAACAGACAGAGACCATTCCTGAGGGACAAAGGCTTTTGATCTCAGATTCATGTTACTACTTTCTTTCAGAAGATATTGAATGTGTTTGATACCAAATTCCTGGAACTTCTCAGGTATCACTCAAAACTTCCAAAGGAATGTTGTGTTGTTATTTTCTCTGCTAACCTAGAAGCAAAATATGACCCAAACTATTTCAGTAGGAAAACTTATGTTTCTGCATAAAAATAATACTGCCTTTGCTCCTGTATCCAATGTTTTAGGGAACTATTTTATTACAGAATACACACATTAAGTATATTTTCATATGTATACAAAATATTAGTACATGTTTTTCAGTGATTGATTTAGAGACTTTTATTCAAAACCAAAATCCAAAATAAACGAATATATTGACTATTTTTGTAAAGGTTCAAATCAGTAAAAATAGCCTTTTTTAACTCCATAAGCCAGAAAAAAATTATTATTACTGGAATAAATAACTTGACTCTAAATATAAAAGTTATAAATTCTTAAGACTTTTCTGGTTGATATTTAATCTGAGTGGATCATGTGAACAGACTGGTCCTTTCCAAAACACCGGATCAGGATATGGTTTTAGTAAGAGATACCTGCGTCACTTCTCAGTATCCTTGCTTTGTGTATGATGACTGGCTTCAAAGCCTAGTCCGTGTCCCTGCCTGAAGAAAGATTAAAACCTCAACTCTAGGATGCTGCAATAATCCAAGGATTTAGTGCAAGGCTCTACCACAGCCTTGGTGAAGCTGCTCCACTTTGCAGAAATAATTCTTTTAAGTAAAGGTTCCCTGTCTGCCCTTTTCAGGGAGTCCCTGAACTCATGGGACATTCATTCTTACTTTTTCATGCCTTTTCTCCTTCAACATAAAATTAAATATTTGACGAGAACTATAAACTAAAGTGATACAGAGATAATCCTGGAGTATACCAAAGCCTGGCTGTTTATAGAGTGTGAAAAAACTTCTGGTGAAGGAGGGATGAAAAGTGTTAAAAGCACCAGAGCCCTGATGACTGGCCTGTCAAGTAAACCGGGAATTATTCTTTCAGTTATCTTGGGAATGTATGGGAAGGGGGGACATGGGAAGTGTTGATAAGGATGGTCATCTGCCAAATCAAACTTTATTATGAGAAAAGTGGAGGAATGCATGTTTTATGAGCCCTGAAGGAGTTAACCTATGAGACAGGAGCTCCAGTTTACTGCTGTCAGATTTCAGACAGATATGCACATACCAAGTAAAAAGGTTTTGGTACCATAGTAACATTAGCAATGGAAATATAGGCTCCAAAAGAACTAAGTTTTGATAGTCCTAGGTTTGTGATTGCCAGTGTTTACTTGAAACAATTTTTTTTCTAGAATTTGTATGCTTAAGTAGCCATTTCATGTCTAATGTCATATAGCATTTAACAGGCAGTCAAAAGACTGTAATTTGAGGAGAAAACAACCTTTTTTTCCCAGTAGTTTTACCTGAGCTAATCCTGTTTTGTCCTGATCCAGAATGACAGGATCAATACAGTTCTGGTTTTATACTCATTGAAGATCTGGATTTTACTTGTTGATTTTATACAGTTTTCACTGAAATTGCTTGAAAGCTTTCTGAAAAAATGTCTGTACAGAACAGATACCTCTTAAGAAAACTCACTACAGAGCTAATTGAACAAGATGAACAGACTCATTCCAAATCCTTTGGGATTAGGGATTTTAATGTAAACATCCAGGGAGAATGTGAATATATTTTTTGATGTTTTTTATTTCCAGCTAGTCACATTGCTGCAATACAATGGCATAACCTCCTTTTCTTAAAAAAAGCGGTGGTCTTAAATACAGGGAATTATGGCAGAAAGAATCCTATATGGGTTTCATCAGATGAAGAACTTAAGTACCTGAAGGCTAGCTTGAAAAGCTCTCTTAGCTTTGCGAGTCTTTCTCAGAGTTTCCATCAAATATTATTTGTTTTTCACCTTCCTTCTCACTTCATATTTAACCTGGAAGATTTGTAAATATTGCCCCCAGGTAACTTTATTATAATAGTTGCACAAACGAAATGAGAAGTGTGACAAAGGCTCTTGATGAAGGCTACCCAGATGAAGCATTTTGTTTTCTCCAGCTTTAATATGCTCTTATGGAAACCAGGAAAGGAAAGAGTTCTTTTTTGGAGCTGATAACTCTGTATGACATCTCTCCATTTATGAAAATGATACCCTTTCTCCTTCTTTAGGTTTTTTTTTCTTCTTCCCTCAGATAAGAGTTATGGATTTAGCAGCTTTGCTGCTTTGCTTTTTGAATCTTCAGTTTTCTACAGTACATCCATTTCTTTCCTGTTTATTTGGCTCTATCACAGCACTCCACCTCTAGTTACAGAGACAGAAAACACTGAAACATTATGAATTAGGCAGGACTGAGAAGAGGCTCCAAAGGGGACACTAGCCAGGGAGAATGCTCATCTATTTCAAAAGGGACCAAGCATATCCTGAGGCTGCTGCCAAATATAGATCTCCCTCTGTACAGCCTCTGTCTCTGTGTGAGAAGCTTTTAGTTTGCTTAACTCTCTGGTACCTGCTAATGATGTGATCACTGAAGTACACGTGTGTTGCAATGAAAACATGATGCACCTCCTGATGTGTTTGCTCATCAGTCCTCTATTAGCTGATCTAGTAGAGTTGCTGTTTTAGCTCAGTGGGTGGAGCTTTGTGGTTTTGGAAGCCAGGTTCAAATCCCAGTGCTGTGTTTGTGGCTGGCTGAGGATCCTGGGGTCAGTTTGTCTGTGGTCACAGATCATTACACTCTGTAGACAGCAGCTCTAATACCACATCACCAAAAATTATACCCTGTGAACACAGTCATGTCTTCTGAGCCATCTGAATATTTTAAAAGACTAATTTTTTGAAGATTGTGCATACTAATTGGCTTGGAAAAGATGTTTTTTAGGAATTGTATATTTTTACACATATTAAGGATTTTTTTATATATATATAGCAATTTTCTCAAGTTTGTTGATGAACACAAGAGAAATTATTTTACATTAACACATCACAAACAAAGTGATTTGAGAGTATCCATTATGGAAAAAGAATACAGTCCTTCCACTAACTTCAGTACATGTTGAATCAGTCTCTGAGTACAAAAATATGTCAAATATATTTTGACCATGCACAAAAATAACAAAAAGGCTCTTTTTCCTCATATTATGTATTGGAAAAGTTAACTATGTTCTTAAACATACATCATCAAAGTCTGTACGTAAATGACTCCTATATCTTTACCTAAAGGAGACATGGAATCAAGTCATAGAGCTACTTTTGGAGCACAGCCAAAGAGCACATGCAGCAGAATGCTACAGTGGGTAAATATGAACTGGAAGAGCTTCACTGTCTTGATGACGAAGCCGTAACCTGAAGTTACAGCATCTGTGACTCACAGATCTGAGTAAATATTTGTTTGCTGGAGTCCGTTTCTGCTTTACAAGAAGAGGCAGAGGCTTTCTTATGTGCCTCTGGATGTCCTGCACTTTCCTGTAATTGCTGGCTGCACATATACAAATGTTGGTAAAAAATGGCCTGGCATATGTGAGTACACCAGTCAGCATCTTTCATGGATGAGGAAATAAGACAGAATAGTAGGGCTTTCTTTTTTTCCTTCTAAAAATATTTTTCAATATATAATTTTAACTACTGTTTGCAAATATGTGTTGGAGCTCAAAGAACTTTAACAGAGTTTAATTTTGCAAATCTGCTGCTTATCTGAGCTCCTGAAAAAGTAGAAAAAAAGTGATGCACACTTATAAACTACTTGATTTATTTTCCTATCTATCAGGATTCTCAAGAGCACCTTACTTTAAACATATGTTCTGGAAGACAAATCAATAACAGCACTCAAAACTAATTTTATAAAATCAATGTCACTCCCTCCAGTTATGATCTTTCAAAGTTCATATGTTGTACATGGTATGGATCTGTTAATAGAGTAACCACAGTAAAACAACCAAGCAGCAAACCAAAACCCCAGGTACTTCAGTGTCTACATATTTTGGACTGTGTGCTTGCAGACTATTATACACAACAAGCACATCTTAACTCCAAAAAACCAAATCTGACTAATTTTAATTACTTCACTATTACTTCCAAACATAAGATTTTTTTCAAATTTAACTGCTTTCTAAAAAACAAAGCAAATAGGGCTCTAAAATTGTCTTAAATAAAAGAAACTCCATTTTGCAGCAAGTTATTTTAAGGTTAAGGAGTTGTGTTAGGAAGTTGTGTATATAGTTCCTCTGTGTACAAACTGGACTTTTAGGCAGGAACCACCAGTTTAGCAGCACTTTATTAGGATTTGCATCTCTTAATATTTGAACACAGATAATTAGTCAAGTTGTTTTGCTGCTGCGCACTGTGCTGATCATTTCCTATCTGACCCAAGGTACATGATTCTCTGGCAAGACTCAGAAGGAAGAAATCCCTCTTCAGTATTAGAAGGCCCTGTGTCTCTCCATCAAGATGTGTCTAAATCCACTCCTACTTCTGAATGCTCTTAACTGCTATTCCCCATTTCTTAGTGTTTAGATTGATCTTATTCAGGCACTTGCCTATCCTGAGCTCTTCCAGATGCTCCCCTTCATCATGCAGCCTGGAAGCTGTAGTCTAAAAATGGAGGCAGATATTTATAACAGCACTCCTAGAGTGTCCCCACAACTTTGCATGCCAGCTCTGAGTTGCCGGACTCAATTGCCCTGCTGGGAGCATGTTCACTGTTTGGGCATGTTCAGTGCCATCTGGAGAACTGGCAAAACACAGGCGTCCTTATACAGATATCACAGACTGAGGCAGAAAAGGGGGGATTTATGGATCTTCTGCTGTCTAAATGATGAGGACATGGACTGCAAGTTTGGTTTAACATTGAATAATGAAAAAATTTTACTACTGTAAATATGATTTTAAAATCCCATGCAATACAGGGCACTCTATCCTGTGAGATATGGTCACATAATCTGACCAGTGGATGTTTAAGATTGTACGGAGATAGCGTTGATGGAAGCGTTCTAGGAGTCGCAGGTGGTGGCAGTAGATGACCCATGATTCAGATCCATATAAGAGAGTAGACAGCACTATGGCTCTGTAAACACTGATCTTGGTACTTTTCTTCAAGTGTTTATTTTGCCAAACTCTTCTATGGAGTTTTCTGAAAGCACTGTATGCCTTTGCTAACCTGTTGTCTATCTCTCCATCAATCTTACTGTCCATAGAGATGAGGCTACCTAGGTAATTAAACTGCTGGACTGATTTGAGCTCTGATTCGCCAGTGGTGATATGGGGATGATGGAAGACTTCCTGAGGTGCCGGTTGATAGAGAACTTCTGTCTTCTCTAAGCTGACTTCCAGCCCAAAGAGCTCAGCAGCGTCTGCAAAGCAGGATGTTAAACACTGCAGAGCTGCTTCTGTGTGGGCGACAAGGGCGGCGTCATCAGCATAAAGCAGCTCCCGGACAAGATGATTTAAGGTCTTGGTGTGGGCCTTCAGTCATCTTAGGTTGAAAAGGCTTCCATCAGTATGATATTGAATGTAGATTCCATCCTGATCATTGAGGTCTGCCGTGGCCCTTTGGAACATCATGCTGAAAAAGATTGTGAAAAGGGTTGGTGCAAGAACACAGCCTTGTTTCACACCATTGGTTATTAGAAAGGGCTCAGAAAGTGTGTTGCCATATCGGACTTGGCTGTGTTGATCCTCATGGAGTGAGATGTTCATTTTAAGGAACTTGGGGGGACAATCTCAGCATTCCAAAATCTGCCATAGATCTTTTCTGCTCACAGTATCGAAAGCCTTGGTGATGTCAACAAAGGTTACATAGAGACCTTTGTTCTGTTCCCTACACTTGTCTTGCAGTTGTGTGAGAACAAATACCATGTCTGTGGTACTCCTGGGATATGGGCTAAATAAGGCAGAATTAATGCTTCTCTGGTGGTACAAGTAAGTAGCTTTCCTCTTTTCCCACTATCTCCCTCATTCTTTCTCAGTATGTTAAAAAATGCTGCAATTGCCAAACTTCAATCTTTATTTCCTAGCATAAACAGTTATCCCAGCATTTAGTCCCACCACTCCCTCCTCCAACCCATTGCCTGCTTGTTTATCCGTCCTTTTAACCATCTTAATCCATTATAACCTCCTATTCCTTTGTTCTCTCTAGCTATCTCTGACTGACAAGATTGTGAAGATCATAGGATCAGAGAACAGTTTAGGTTGGAGAAGACCCTTATGATGATGGAGTCCAACTGTTAACCTAGGACTGCCAATTCTACCACTAAACCATGTCCGGAAGTATCAATATATATCTGTCTGAAAACTGCATTGTCAGGCAATGTAGTGATAAAGAGAAAAGATAAAATAACAATCAAAAATGTATAGTGGCTCCATTTTGGTCTATAGCATATTGGTAAGCAAACTGAAAGCAAACTAGTCCATATAGGTTTTGAGCTCCTCTTTTATTTTTATGTAATCTCAGTGCAAATTTTTATGTGAAATAGCAGCACAATATCTGCTGTTATTTTGCTCTTTGCCTTTTCTAAAAGGGTCCTGCCACTGGCTTTTTAATATTCATACCAGGTGATGCAGTCACCTGTAAAGTACAGTCTGCTAAGACAGACACAGAATTACTATATTGCCACATAGCCACTTCAGCCATCATATAGATAGACCCCTAATGCATACCCATTTTGCAACCTTAAAATTGATCAAACCATTCAACTTTTGTTACAAAGACAGTTTTTCAGGGAAAATGTTTTGTCTTTGCAGAAGAATCATTCTGTAAGAGCAGAGGACAGAAATGTTGAAACTGAAGGAAATAAAGAAGAGTTTCACAAAAAATGAGCTATGTTACCATTGAGATCAGTATCATGGCCAGTTGTCCCATATTTGTATCACTAAACTAGTCCAGAAAGCAGCTCTCGTCCAGAAAAACGTCTCCACTAATGAAGTTGCTTCAGATTAATGTTGTACTTCATACTGTTGTTCCTCTTTCTTCTCCATTTGCCTTATTGCCATGGTATCAAAAGTCCATGGAATTGAAAAAGTAAATCCAGTGGCTGTAGGGAAAATACAGTACAATCCCCTTAGCTCCACCTAAGGAAGTGAAATGGACATTTCTAAGAGTATTTCTAAGTGTTATATTCTATGCTTAAGTGAATGGACCCACTGTGCCTAAAATAGTAAGCAAAGACTGAATGACAAAAAGAGAAGATGGGCAGGTGTATTCATAAGTTAAAGATCACGAGCATTTTTTGATAAAAAGAGGGAAGGGAGTTTATACTCTGCTCTCATTTCACTGGACTGATCTCAGTTTACTGCCAACCTTTTGTGGAAATAGTGTAGGATTTTTCTTCCAGCACACTAAACTCAGATTTGTTTATAGCAAGGAGTCTCATTATTTTAACATTCTAATTAATGTCCTCATGGAAGGTGCTTATTATTATTGGCTCTACCTTGTCTGTAATTCTGACAAATTAACAGATTGAGGGAGACTGTGTTGATGGTGCCTATAGCTGTTTGTGGCTTTCTCATTTGAAAGAGTATATTAAAGTTGGATCCAGATTACAAATGTTTAATCTGGCAAAGATATTTGGTGGCCTCTAAAACAAATATTGTGTCATTAATATAGCAGTATCCGTAAATGGGACTGGCGACATATAATGCTGTGTCTGTAAATATTTTCAAACTCTGTTTAGGATCCTTAACTAACCCCGTTCTGCGTAGGTAGTTCCCCCTCTTCAATACCTAAATGCAACAAAATAAGTTAAGACTGTATTTTTAGCCTTAACTCTAAATTCTCAGGAGTTTGTGGTTTTTAAATGAGAGCCTTAGTATTATCTGGACTTAGTCTGCTTTTGTGGTTCAATAGAAAATACACAGTATTCAGTTTTTCACTTTTGGTACATTTTTACAATGGCATTAAAAATAATGAAACCTTTCAAGTTTATTCAAGTTGACATGATGAACCATAATTACATTGTTTAGCACAGTTTATTATATAAATACAAGCTTACATTTTTTCAAGTGAATTTTGATCCAATGCCAAAACAGTTCTTTGAACTATTTAGGCTGATCTTTGACATGATATACAAAGATGTATCATCTCCATCCAAACCACTGAGCTATTATAATGTTGTTACAGGAAAGAGGTGTGAGCCAAAATGATACGAATAGTGAAGTTAGGAAAAAATTACTGGATAGTAACTGAAATCCAAAAAAAAATTAAAAAGCACAGTCAATTGTATTAATTTTCTACCACCAACGCAAAAAAATTGAGTCTCTATTGCAAACTTGCACCCTTTAGGGACTGAGTGGAATAGTTGCTTCACTGCAGGGACCACAAAATGGCAGTATTTTGGGCTTTTGCTGCTAGAAAGTCAGCAGTGAGAAACACCAGCAGTGGCAAGTCCCCAGAACCTTTGCCTACCATTTGCTTTGAAGCATATATCACAAGATAGATGTTAAATTTAGTCCTTATGGGAACAACAGATGTCAACCGATGAAATCAGTTAAGTAGAAAACTTCTCTTGCAAAGAATTTCAGCATGTGACAGGTAAAATCATTGCTTAGGAAACTTCCATAGTTAGTTTTTCATACTATCTTCTCTTTGTTTCTTTTCCAGTCTCATACTGTTCTTGTCAAGAGCTCTTTTGTGTATGCACACCATTTTATAAAGTTGGCCACCTGAAGAAGTGAGGACAAAATCTCAAAACTTTAGAGAAGAAGTTGCATACTCCTGCAACCAACTATAAAGCAACTCTCTATGGAACTATAAATACAAGTTCTTTATTAAAGAGTCATATGTTCCACAGAAGGGGGGGTGAGGTGGTAAAGATATGTGTTGTGAAGCACAAAAAGCAAATATGTTTGTAAAGTGGATGTGTAATTTTTATGGCTATCAGACATCGCGTGCATCCTTTTGGAAATAATTCACACCTTCTGTCCTCTCAGGTATTTCTCAAATAGCAAATATTGCTTTGATGGTACTTTTCTTTGAAGATCTTGCTGGACTGAAAGCAAAATTATAAAATAGGATATTATCAGCTTTTGTAGCTCATATTTTCTGAAGTGCAAATAAATTAACAGTTTTAGCATGAAGCCGCATGATGAAAAGGCAGTGAGACCCTTGGGAACAATCAGTCAACAACACGTGAAATATTTGCTCTAAGATTTTTGGAAAACTCCTATTGCTATCCAATGAAACTTGGAATATCACATACAGTAGAAATCAACCTTCCTACTCTAAACTCCAAATGCAACTCCTTCCCTTGATTGCTGAAAAACCTACTCTTTTTATGTAGTTGATACAAAAACTTCAAGTAATTAAGTAAAAGTTTCCATATTTCTCAGAAGTAAGAACACAGAAAGATCTTCTGTATATACTCAGTAGGTCAATCAGTCCCTATCCTGAAGACACTGAAGAGATTATACTATTTTAATGAAGAGATAAGCTCTGGAATTTATCATCACTTTGTCAACAGTGATCAACATCCAATAAAAACATGGCACATACATTTGTGAATGTCAAGAAAGAATGTTAAGAGTTAAGAAAGGAAAAACAGAAACAGAAACAGTCATAAAAAAATCAGAGAGCAAAGACTAGATTATGATGTATATGAAAATGTCAGATTCCTATGAAACAGCAGCTCAGAATCGAGAGGGAAGTGTAAATTTGCCTGCTGTTCAGGAGGAGCATTAGGCAGTAGCTGGTTATTTGCACTGCAGAAGACAGTTAAAAATAAAAACAAAAAAAGTTGATGTATTTTCAGTGGTTCACTGCCATCTATTGGGCAGATACAGTACATCTCATCTCTGTTTTCTTCCTGAAGTATAGATTCATGAAAATATTTATAGACATACTTAAACTTGCTCCTCAGTTAGCTTAGAGATCCTCGAGTCTTGCAGAAGTTATAGTAATCCTTCCCTCAAGATAACAGTGATAAATTTCTAAATTCCTTTTATCTTGCAACTAATTTTGTGGGTATTCTACCTAAATGTATCACTTATCTATGCAAACTAGATTTAGATATTCTTCACTTATAAGCATGTATTGAGTTTCTGTGGCCAGGTTTTGGTATGGAGGAGCTACAGGAGTGGCTTCTGTGAGAAGGATGGACCCACTGCTGGCCAAGGCCAAGTCAATCAGGAATGATAATAATGTCTCTGGAACAGGCTGGCATGGAAAATAGACTAAATTGACTCTAAATTCCTAAAATAATGCTTCCAATGTATCCTACGCAACTTTCTCTCCATTGTAATTGTATATACAAGAAACTCGTCTACTTACGGAGAACTATGACAGTACCATGAAATACCAAAAACCATACTGAACATGATTGTCAATTTTATCCAATATTTTCTGCCACTCAAAGCAGGATTAGTCTTTGTGTAGCTTATGCTGTGGATAAGTTACTGGAGCATGCATATCGGGATAACCGTTAGTTTGCCTCTTGCTTGCCCCTGGATTTTGAGGCAAGTCTGAGGATAAGGATGTTCAACAGGTACATTCTGTGTTAAGCATTCTCTTCAAGATTCAGGAAAGGTATGTTTTCTTTATTTGGCATTTAGAAGAACTGGCTGTACATTCTGTAGGGCACAACTTTTCAATGGGAAAATGAAAAGTATTCACAGTTAAATATTTAACAGAAGTGTGATATTTCAGTTGGGGGAAGAAAAACCTAAGAGGATGTAATCTGGGATTGTTGACACTGGTATTGCTACACATTCAGAAATTTGTTTCCTGTTCAAAACAACCTATGAGCTGAAAGTACCCTTATATGAGGCCTTTGAATGTTTATTGAAATAAGACATCTAGATCACTCTTTATAATTTATTTTTTAAGTTTTGTATAATTGGCCACTGTAAATTTCCTAGGTTTGTTCTGCTTTGAAGGAGAAAAGAACTTCACACCATGGAAATTTCTCACGCAGTTCCCTTTCCTTTCTACAAACTAGTAAACCATAAACCAGCCTCATAAGAACAAAACATACTATGTATATATAAGGCATGAAATTATCCCTTAGTTACCATGTTTGCCCACAACACTGATTTGGCAGTCTGAAGGATTGCCATGTCCTCGACGCAGCAGCAAGAAGTCAGTGCAAAGAGAACCTGTGTGATCACAGATTCATGAACAGTGCGATTTACCAGTCCAATACTCTAGGTGTAGCTGAGTTCCTGAGAATTTGCATGATCCAGATTTCCAAATAGTGCAATTTATGGAAGGAAGAGGAAAGCAGATTCAGGATTGCCAGTGACAAATGCACTAACTAAAGTGTTAATATGTGCCACTACAGAAGCTATAGTAACATAGATCTATTAGCAGTATATATCATCATCATCATCATGTCTAGGCTTCGTGAACAAAGATTTGGGGAGGGCTCTACTTACTTTTGTTAAAAGCACGCTGGTGGCTAAAAAGGCCAATACAAGATAGGCATGTCCGGTTGCAAAAGGCACAGCGAAAAGACTCCTTAGGTGGTATATTCTGCAAGACACAATTCTTTCTGTGTTGTCTTTTCTCCTTGAGAGTGATCCTGTGTGCTTTCTCAAAAGCATCAGCAGCGTTATAGATGGTGTGTCTCCAGACCTCCCGATTGGAGGCCAGAGTAGACCAGTTATGTTGATCAATATGGCCAAGGCTGAGATGTTGTTTCAAGGAGTCCTTGAATCTTCTCTTTGGGGCTCCTCTCTTGCAGCAGCCAGTGGCAAGTTCACCATAGAGCAGGATCTTAGGGAGGCGGTGGTCCTTCATCCTTGAGACGTGTCCTGCCCAACGCAGCTGTGTTCTCAGTAACATGGCCTCAATACTTGTGACTGCTGCTTGCTCAAGAACAGATGTATTGGTCACAAAATCTGACCAGTGGATGTTTAGGATTGTACGGAGGCAGCATTGATGGAAGCATTCTAGGAGTCACAGGTGGTGGCGGTAGATGACCCATGATTCAGATCCATATAAGAGAGTAGACAGCACTATGGCTCTGTAAACACTGATCTTGGTACTTTTCTTCAAGTGTTTATTTTGCCAAACTCTTCTATGGAGTTTTCTGAAAGCACTATATGCCTTTGCTAACCTGTTGTTTATCTCCCCATCAATCTTACCGTCCATAGAGATGAGGCTACCTAGGTAATTAAACTGCTGGACTGATTTGAGTTCTCATTCACCAATGGTGATATGGGGATGATGAAAGACTTCCTGAGGTGCAAGTTGATAGAGAACTTCTGTCTTCTTTAAGCTGACTTCCAGCCCAAAGAGCTCAGCAGCGTCTGCAAAGCAGGATGTTAAACGCTGCAGAGCTGCTTCTGTGTGGGCAACAAGGGCAGCATCGTCAGCATAAAGCAGCTCCCGGACAAGATGGTTTAAGGTCTTAGTGTGGGCCTTCAGTCGTCTTAGGTTGAAAAGGCTTCCATCAGTATGATATCAAATGTAGATTCCATCCTGATCATCGAGGTCTGCCATGGCCCTTTGGAGCATCATGCTGAAAAAGATTGTGAATAAGGTTGATGCAAGAACGCAGCCTTGTTTCACACCACTGGTTATTAGAAAGGGCTCAGAAAGTGCATTGCCATATCTGACTTGGCCATGTTGATCCTCATGGAGTGAGATGTTCATTTTAAGGAACTTGGGGGGACAATCTAAACGTTCCAAAATCTGCCATAGACCTTTTCTGCTCACAGTATCGAAAGCCTTGGTGAGGTCAACAAAGGTTACATAGAGACCTTTGTTCTGTTCCCTACACTTCTCTTGCAGTTGTCTGAGAACAAACACCATGTCTGTGGTACTCCTGTTGGCTCTGAAACCACATTGGCTTTCAGGTAGAATTCCTTCTCCTATAGCGGGTATTAGTCTCTTTAAGAGTATTCT
This sequence comes from Pseudopipra pipra, assembly GCF_036250125.1. Taxonomy (NCBI): domain Eukaryota; kingdom Metazoa; phylum Chordata; class Aves; order Passeriformes; family Pipridae; genus Pseudopipra; species Pseudopipra pipra. The sequence continues at coordinate 31,719,120 of NC_087549.1, read as the reverse complement.
TGCCAGGATTTTGCCAGCAATGGAGAGCAGAATAATACCACGGTAAACAAATCTGCTCCAACTCAGTTGGAGGTGCAATGCCCACCTTAAGGCATCCCTTCAGGAGAGCAGGAGAGACATAATCTGTTGACTGATCCCAAACAAGCAGATGCGTTTCCCGTCTCTTCTGTTTTCTCTCTTTTTTTTTTTTTTCTCTGAAATACTCCTTCTTATAAGATAATATTTGTCACTTTCCAAAAGGGTGGAACACATGCATGTTATAGGTGAGGTTTTGGTGACTGTTATCATACATGTAAAGCATGTTCTCTTTTCATTTGCATTCTTAGGGGTGAAAAAAATATGCAGATAGGGCTTAATGAGGGTCTTGTTTACTATAGTGGGTTGACCCTGGCTGGACACCAGGTACCCACTAAAGCCACTCTCTCACTCCCCTCTGCAACTGGACAGAGGACAGAAAAAACCAGCAAAGGATTCATGAGTTAAGAGCTTGGAGAGATCACTTACTGATCACCATCACAGGCAAAACAGACTCAAAGTGGGGATATTAATTAAATCATTACTAACAAGATCAGAACAAAGGAATGAGAAGTAAAATAATCTTAAAAACATCTTTCCCCCCCTTCCTTCCTTCCAAGTTCCACCTCCTCCCCCTCAGCAGTGCATGGAGAAAGGGAATGGGGGGTTACAGTCAGTTGTTTCTGCTGCTGCTCAGGGAGAGGAGTCCTTCCCCTGCTTTTGTGGGGTCCCTCCCATGGGAGATAGTCCTTCATGTTCCTCTCCGGTGTGGGTCCATCTCATGGGCAACAGTTCTTCATGAAACTGCTGTCCTGTGGATCACTTCTCCATGGAGTGCAGTCCTTCACCAATGAGCTGTACCGGCATGGGTTCCCCACAGGGGCCACAAGTCCTACCAAGAAACCTGCTCCTGTGTGGGCTCCTCTTTCCACGGGCTTCAGGTCCCTGTCAGGACCCTGCTCCATCTTGGGCCTCCCACAGGGTCACAGCCTCCTTTGGATATCCACCTGTTCCAGCAGGGGCTCCTCCATGGGCTGCAGGTGGGTCTCTGTACCCTGATGGTCCTCCATGGGCTGCAGGGGCACAGCTGCTCCACCATGGTCTGCACCACGGGCTGCAGGGCCACAGCTTTGGTGCCTGGAGCACCTCCTACCCCTCCTTCTGCACTAACCTTGCTGTCTACTTTGTTGTTCCCATGTTCTCACTCCGCTCTTCACTGGCTGGAACTTTCATCTGCGCAATAACTTTCCGTTCTTAAATATGTTATCATGAAGGTGTTGCTATCATTCCTAATTGGCTTAGCCTTGGCCACCAGCAGGAAGCTCATCCTGGAGCTGGCTGGCATTGGCTCCCAGCAGATAGGGGAAGCTTCTAGCAGCTTCTAACAGAAGCCACCCCTGTAGCCCCCTCCCCGCCCCCACCCCTCCTCAACCCCCTCCCCCCGGCTACCAAAACCTAGCCACAGAAACCCATTACAGTTACTTCCAGTTAGAATTTATAGTTTATACAAGAGGTAAAATAAACACTTTGGTCCTCCTCCACCTGCTGATGTAGCAGTAAAGGCTGTTTGACCTTCACCGGAAAGTCTTCATATTTATCTTTGTCTCCTCAAAGGACCCGATTTATAACAAAGGTTTGTTGTGCATGGATAAGGGGAGGTGAAGCTAACAGCTGGTACAGGGGCCTGGGTGCTCTTCTGTGCTTCACTGAGACATCGGGCTGTGAGGTCTTTGCTTGCCTCCAGGCATCATTCAATTGTTAAGCCTTGCTCCAGCCTAATGCAAGATAAGGAAGGGGCCCAGCTCATGCTTTTAGCCAGACTCATCAATTCTTCACCGGCTTAAGGCAACTCTGTAGCAAGTCTGATAACTTGCCACAGACTGCCAGGAGGGCTTTTGGAACAGCTCTCTGTTACGAGATAGAGAATACCACCGCGCCGTCCTGCATCTCCTGGATAGAAGTATACAGTGACCATGGTATTTGCAGAAAATGTGCATCAGTCTTTCACTGGGCTAGAGCACTCACAGTGACTGACTTTGAAGCTCTTAAAGCCTTGACAGAAATAAGAGGTATTGAGTCCTATGCACTGAATAATAAACTCATACATTCAGGATGTCTTTCATGCAAAAAAAGTAAAAGGCTTCTTTCTCATGGTGTATTTGTGGGAGCCCGACACCTCATCTCTACACATCAGTCTGGAGCCAACAGGTTCACTCCCAGCAGAAATACACACCTTTAGAACTATCATATTCATAGATGCATCTACTCTGTTGAACAGAGAAAATAATTTCAAAATAACTATTTCTTTTGGATCATGTATTTTCAAAGTATCCAAAGAAAACTTTTGCATACATTCTGCTCAGACAATATTCAGGTTTGGAAAACATATTTAAGAAAATGTTTCTTTACGTCCAGAAAAAAATCTAGCAGTCATTGATGGTAGAGATGGCTGCTTCCTTCACAGTACATCGCACATATCCAATGATTTCACTAGCCAAGGAGTAAACAGTCTCTAATTGTTTTCATGATACTTTGGCCCTCTTTAAATAGCTTATTCAAAAGAATTAAATATAACAGCCTTACTGCCTGTGTTCTCCTGACAGTGAGGTTATGTCTATTTACATGTGCTGGAGACTGGAACATGACCAGCACAGTTCTCTCAAAGGTAAGTTTCCTTTTACTTCCTTCAGAATTTCTCCTGAGCCATGGATGAGTCCATGGCTCAGAGGAGTTTTATGATGTTTTATACTCTCTTGTATTCTAGGAAGGAAAGCACGGAACTGTTGTGTATGCTTAATCCTAGTCTTTGTTGGCCTACACAGTCAGTTAAACCTTAACATACAAATTTAGGTCTGCATCTGGAGGTCCTAGGTCATGATGAATGTCATATTGATGGAGTAGATAAGGCTGGAAGCATATTCCCCTTATGAAATAAAGTCTAGTGGCCACATGAAGAAATGAGGGCTGATACGCATAACCCCCTGTCTATAAAGAAAGGTAACATGAACCTTAACACATTTATTCTGTTGGTTTTGTGATACACCTATTTTTTAACTGATTCAGGGAAATAAAAATCAATTCTTGAGTTATATCTACTCTACGACAGATGCAGACTGTGTTACCAGCCCCGATCCTGCTTTAAATAGCTACCTCAGGTATGGAAAACAAAGACATTGAAGCACAGAAGACACAAAACTATATTAACAGCTCAGTAAAGTTAAGGAACATACATTTCTCCATACAAACAGCTCTAACGAAATGGCTTCATTTGACGCTTGTCCTTTCCTCAGATCTTGTCCTGGAAGGGAGACTGAACAGCTAGTCCATATCTATCCCTTCTGTGACTCTTGTGACTTTACAGGGTTCTGCTACATTCACACTCCAGCCACCTACTTCAATGGAGCAGGGAAAAATAGACAACTGCATTAACAGAGAAATGAAAAGGAACCTGCAAATAATTATTCTACGGGCCCATAACTTTCTACTCTTTACAATAGCAGTTTCTGTGGCTCATCTGAATGAAATCTAAACACTTTTTAGTCTGATCCTGAAAGGTAAACCGAGTTTTCAAGGGATCAAATTTTTCTTTATAGGGCAGACAACTTCCTTATAATTTGTGCAGCAATATCTACACTGCTGCTGTTAAAATAGATACATATTTTGCTGAAAACAGTTCTCCCCTCATAATAATTTATATTAACCCAAGAGAGAAACAAAGCAAAGTATAATTTCATGCAATAAAGTCGAGCAATAAAATAAACAATGAAAAACTGGTGACCATACAGCAACTAGTCAGGAAGGCTTGGTTATATTATGATCATCTGTTCAAAGGAAAAGGGAAAAAAATAGCATGAGAGTGAATATAATGTACACTTCTTTCAGGACCCTGTTTATAAGAAGACTAAGTAGACAGAATAAGAAAGGAGAGATACCAGCAGAGAATACAGAGTTCTCTTAAAAATGTGGGTTTTTTTTGTTTTTCAAAAGTCTAAAACCTCTACTCCTTGAGATTTTTGAACCTGAGCAAGTTTTTAATGTATAGACCTTCATATGTGCCTGATTTTCCTATGTAAAAAATCCACTGGAGGCTTTTCATTAGTGCATAAGGAATTATTTAGAGTAAATGCTGCTGTTTATTTTCAGTGATTGCAGGTTTCTTACATGGAAATGTAACAAAATTAAATTGAGAAGAAAGTACTGAAGTTTCCCTGAGTGTAAGAGTGAAAATTAATTCCAACAACACCTGGTTTGGATGTTAGATGAGGAGGAGGAGAGTTGTTTGGGTTTGAGCATGAGAAGAAATGGCACAGTTAATTTGCGATGGAGGAAAAAAAAGGGAAAAAGAATGGTGGAAAAACACCAGTGAGTGGAGTTGGGACAGGGACCCAAGAATTCCTAATACACTACCTACTTCTTCATCTTGATGAATGGTGCTTATGTACTGAGGACTAGGAGCAAGAGTGGTCAATACAAACAGCTGGATCACTGGCAGCAGCAAGGGACAGATCTGGCTCACTCACAGTAGTAGGAGGCAGGTGCTCTGCTGAGGATCAAACTTCAGTGACATAAATAAACCACAGAAAGCTCAAATTGTTGTTTACATAATCCATGTTAACAACTAATTATTCATTAACCACATAAAGTTGAGAAATAATTTACTTATTTTTCATGCTGAAAATTCACTGATTTTGAAACTTTCCATGTATAGTCCTGGTCTGCTATAAAGTAGAAGTTGAGACAACTCTGATAAATTTTTTGCTGTATTTCATGCAGATGTCGATATGGTTTTCTAAATGGCTATGTACATAAATCAAATCAGGTCCTTAAAAAGAAAACTACTTTTATACAACATTAGTTATAGCTGTGACAATATGTGCAGCAACTTTTTCCATTGTGGGAAGGAAGGAAGGAAGGAAGGAAGGAAGGGAAAAGAGAAAAAAAATCAAGCTTCTCTTTTATAAACTTGTAAGAAAGATATCCTAAATGTATTATTACATCAAAAAAACTAATGGCACAGATTTCATTGTGTCTACCAGGTGTTAGACACATTTTCATTTAAATGTGTCTTGTTCCTCCTACTTTCTAGTGCTCATTGACTTATTGCTATTAAGTTATTGACAGTTTTCTCAGGGAACCATTAGTACCAATACCAGTGCGAAATTTCACCACTTCCTCTTAAATGGTATGAACTTCCAAGACTACCTCTGATGATTTTTGTGATAATTATTTAAAGCAACCTGCACAAAATAAATATTCATCTTCATCTATGTAAATCTTATTATAAAAGGCAACAAGATCTGGTTTTGGTTTTGACTCAGAGGATTTATGAGAATTAATGAAAAAACCCTTGAAACCACAAAACCAGATTAAATCTGGGCCCAACTGTCTCACAGGAAATAGATTTAGGTACCAAAAAAAAAAAAAAAGGAGGCATGTTGGCATGTTTATCTGAAGTACTTTTGCTTTTAACATTTCATCTAGTTTTAAAAGTTCTTAACTGTGATGCACTTGTTAGACCTTATATATCAAGTACAAATCTTTCCTTTGAGCAAAACTTTTCTCTGCAGAGTAGAAAGGGATTTGAGCTACAAGATGCTGAAATTTTCTTTTTTCTTTTTTTTTTTTTTTTTTGAGATGATGCTCAGTTTCCACATGAAGCCATGGGATTTGAGCTCTCTTTGCTCCTGGCAAAAAATGCCACTATTGTGTGGACCTAACGTTCAGCTCTGCAGTGTTTCTCACTGGACTGCTCCCCATGATACTGGAAGCAGTAGTTGCATTCCAAAAAGACAGTTTTACTCACAACAAGAATCTGTTTAGTTTTGAGCATTCCATCTTGTGGTGTTTAGTTTTCACAAGAAGACCTTCAACAAGTTACGTTAGAACTTGGTATTAGAGTAGTTCTACTTATCAGATTTTTAAAGCTGTGTGCAATTCCTTATCTTACTGTTTTTCCCCCTTTTTTTGGTCAGAAAATAAGCGAATATTCAAACTTTTGTTTACTGTGGTGGGTTGCCCTTGGCTGTACATCAGGTTCCCACCAAGCTGCTCTATCACTCCCCTTCCCAGCCAGACAGGGGAGAGAGAGTAAGATGGAAAACAACTTGTATGTTGAGAAATGGCAGTTTACTAAAGCTGAAGAGAAAGTTTGCATGCAGACAAGCAAAGAGGAAAATAACAAGGTTTATTCTCTACTTCCCATCACCAAGTGATGTCCAGCCACTTCCCAGAAAACAGGGCTTCAGCACCCATAGCAGTTGCTCCAGAAGGCAAACCTCATAAATAACGATGTCCCCTGCTTCCTCCTCCTTCCCTTGGGTTTTATATCTGAGCTGACATCACATGCTATGGAATATCCCTTTGGTTAGTTTGGGTCATCTGGCCTGGTTGTGTCCCCTCCCAGGATCATGCCCTCGAAGTGGAGGGTAGGAATGTTGAGAGACAGTGCTGATGCTGTGCCAGCACTGCTCAGCAGTAGCCAAAACACTGGTGTGGTATCAACCTTTCTAACTAACAACGCAAAGCACAGCACTGTGAGGACTGCTATGGGGAAATGAACTCCAGCTCAGCCAGACCCAATATGTTTACTTACAGAAATCATGGGTAACGAGCAGTAAGTCATTCAGAATATGTATTTTCTGAAAAGTGCTTCTCAGATGTGTCTCAGTTTGAAGAGACTGAAATGTTTGCTAAACAGGATGAGTTATGAGACAAACCAAGCTCCTCTTTCTCAGCAATTGTAAAATCAAAATTAAGGGGACTTTTATTGAGGAAATGTGGGGGAAAAAAAAAACCAACAGAAGAAATAACAACTCTTTATTAAAAGATATATGTATGTTGGCAAGAACAGTAACAGAACACAATAAAAACCCCAAAAACAAAACCACCAAAAAAACTAGACAATAGTCCTGTACCCAAAAGTCCCCTTCAAACAAAAGAAAAAGTCTGAATACTTCTCTGTCTTCAGCGCAGTTCTAATCCCGGTTGGCAGGGGTGCTGTTGGACCGCTAGAGGTGCAGAGCCTGCAGTGCTCTGTGGTGGTCGACAGGGGGCGCTGTTGGGCTCTGGCGGTCACAGCGCGGGAGGCGGGTCTGGGGGCGGTCTCGGATCATGGAAGAAGCCGAAAAGAAAAGGGAGACCCTTCCCCCAGTGGGAGAAAGGCAGAAGGAAAAGCAGTTCACCCCCATGGGACTCACTGTTGTTCTCGATGACGGTGTCTCAAGGCTCCTCCCTTCTCCACCATCAACTCTCCGATGAAAAACCCAGTAGGTCCCGGCTGGAGTCACAAGGCAGCGTGCGAGCCAATCGAGGTCAGTGGTCAGGCCCCACGAGGATGAAAAGCCAGAAAGACCTGCTTCCAGGCCTTTTCTCCAAAAATGCCTGGACACAGAACCTGTCTCTGTCCCAGAGAGAGAACTCCGCAGTCTGATCACTCCCCTCTGAGAAGAGCCAGCCACCCCTTCCCAAAACTTGTCCCCTCTCCCCCCAGCCTCTGATGGGCCATCCATTAGGAATGTGGTCTGGCCAGCTAGATTCTCTTGTAAGACTAATTGACCCCCTTCTCCCCAGAGCCCCTCTCACTCCATTTTCTCACAGTGGAGCAGGGAAAGAAAAATTCCCCTATTCGATTTATAACCTATAACAAGATGCTACTTTGTAAGCTGCTGGACATTGAGTTTTCCTTCTACTGTTATCTTATACTAATCTGTGCTTTACAATAGCTTTCTCCCTCAAGTCTGTTCTGAGTTTTTACTGTATCTTTTCCCTTCCAAGTTTTCTTTCCCCTTAACCTGTTTGGTGTGACCACCTCCTGCTTTCTTTCCTTCTTGTTTTGCATCATGGTGTCTTTCATTCTATCTAGAGAGATATATGCATCTTGACAGATTCTTTCCCAAAGCCAAATTTACATCTTCCAATAGGTTTCTGTTTTATCTTTGAATCCCTGATTGCATCACTTTCTGATCTCTTACAATGGAACTGGCCAAAGTGTCTGATCTGTAATCAAGGAAGATGTGTTTACCAAATTTTGGAAAAAATTTCCTCAGTTTCTCCCAACTCTCATAAAGTGTCATGAAATTGACACCATTCAGGTGCTCTGTTTTCTTAGGAGTTAAATATTCATCAAAGTTCTGAATGGCAACCAAATAATTTCTTCTCTTAACATGATTTAACTGTATGTTTTAAATGCAGGTTTCTGCCTTATTCAGGTGAGATCTTTCTTAAACTCAGAGGTTTGCACATAGATGTAAAATCCAAATTTTTCTCTGAATCTAAAATTCCAAGTTACAATCCCAATGGATATTTGCTCTATAAGAATTTTTACTTTCTTCATTTGTCTTGTTGTTTTGTTTCACACTGTCTAAATTATGTGTCCTGGTTTCTGTCTTCTGAATACTTCCCCTTTTCTAAATCTAATTGAGGGTACCAGCAGGGGTGCTTAGTTCTGTAACAGAAAAGATTGATTTTAACCACATATTTGAATAATGGAAGAAGGCTGAAGACCTTGTGTCAGAATCAGTTTTCCTGTCTTATTCTCTGTCCGAGACCCATGGAGACTGCTCTTTGCTTCCAAGCTTTACAAGAAAGGAGATTTTTGATTTTTACATATAATTACTACCAGTTGTGAAATCATTTTCTGTTATACCGTTATTCAAAGGAAACATCTATTGATTTAAAGCTGCTTAAGCTATGGACGTTCTGTTGGGGAACATCCAGTTTGGTGATAGTGATTTTATTTAGATAACATAGAGAATGCAATTACTGGAAGAAACACTGACGTATTTACTAACAAACCATGAAGTTTCTTTGTGAAATAAACACTAATAACATTACCATGGGTATTGCTAGTCTGCTCTGGAAAAGGAGGCAAAATGCTGGGGTTTGGGAAGGAGTTTGACCAAACAGAGGAGTCTTAATAAGTGAGCCATTCTTTTACACCCAGGAGAACTGAACTGCCACATGACAGAAAGTGATGACCAGACTTGAAACAGGGGCAGAAATGTTCTCCTCAGAATGTATTCACCTGTAAGGAAAAATACCTTAAGTATCCCTTTCTCACACAACACATTTCTCACACAAGACATTTCTCCATTAACATTAGCAGACATTAGCTCACCTTGGAGGTCAGCACTGCACTCATCCAGTTATCAACATCAGGTTCTGATAGTAGAAGATGGGTTTTGGTATGTGTCCATCTCCCTCTGCATTTCCCCACCAGTGCTGTTGAAATCATCTCACAAGGGTGGGAACTCATGGCTCCAGCCTGGCGCACCAGACCCAATTTGTCACAAGCTCCCTTCAGGGTATCCTCTGAACCCCACTCTCCAGAGAAGATGAGCATCTTTTCCCTTCTTTGCTAGTGTCCATACCTTTGAGTGGCACAGATATCCTCTGTATGTTCAGCTAACAATAACATATAAGTTCATTGTCTCCCTTATAATATTTATTTTTTTACTCATGTTCTGAAACTTGGAAATTAATGATTTGCTGTAAGATCTCAGCATTTTATACACAAAGAAAAGACCATCTTTAGGACCTGTCATTCTAAAGGGGCAAAATGAATTAATGAGTCTGACTCATGAAATTTTATAATTTTTGATTGAGTTGGGACTTTTGGGATTATTCTGATTGTTTTCAGAACTAGCCAAAAATAGCTAGCCTCACCCTATCAGGAGTAAAAGATTTCAGTAATAATGTTCAGTAATAAAGTTCTAAACTTTAGAAAACAAACAAAACCCTCATAAATCAAATCCTCACACATGATAGTAACTTAAAAATTGATTATAGATGGCTTTTGATCCTAGTTTTTCAGCTTTCAAGGCAAAGAAAATTGCATATTTTGAGCTTCGCAATAAAATCTGGCTGCACTGAAAATACTATTTGTGGTTTTTTTGCTACTCATGCATTATTGTCTGGGAGTTCTGCAGAAGTAGATGTCTGAGTAGTTTTAGGTCATATCCAAGGCAAAGGGAAACCTCAGACTTGATTAGAAACAGGGCATAGCAAGCTCTGAGAACAAAATATGACCTTGGATTGATTGAAACTATGAAATGGAGCACACAGATATAGATGTCTCGTAAAGTGATGGGCCAGTGTATATGTAGACCCTGGATAAGCTTCCTTTCTTCTCTTCTGTAAAATCATGTAAAGAGTCTTGTGTGCCTGCTTCAGAACCTTCTTCACAAAAAATGGCAGGTTCAGTTGCAACCAGGCCTTGAGAAATATCATCAGATCTCTTTATTATATATGTTTAGTTATGCTCTTTCCCTTATTCTAAACAGTAAAATGCAGTACTACAGAGCAGATGTTTTGAAATTTTTTGTAAGGTTTTTTTAATTTTAATAAGTGATCAAAAATAATAATCAATAGTAAAACAGATGTATGTATTTATACACCTCAATTTTAATTGATTTCAAAAATGCTCTGCAATATGGAGGGTTGTCAGGAGAGGGAGCCATTTACCCATGGACTCACAGCGTTTCACCATCTATGCTTGAGTTTTAAAACTCTTCCTTGTAACAACTGAGGCAGGAGTGGGACCTCTCTTTCTTCTAGAATTCTAAACTGTCACAGCTTCATTTGTGTCTAAGAGCAGGAACACAGAACGAAGAGAAGCAGAAAATCTTTATGCAGGTGAAGAAAACAACTTGTGAAGTAATTTTCAATTATATCCTGAAGAAAAGTTTGCAGCGATGGAAGTCTTGAAGAGTAGGAGGCCTGGAGGTAAAGCTGAAATTACTAGGAGCAGAGCCTTCATGGTTTTCTGTAGGCAAGTCCCGAACTGTTTTACAATATGGTTTATAAGGTCATGCTAAACATAATAAAAAGGCATCTTGTTTGGGCAAATTTCTCACACTAACTTCTTGTGTGGAGTAGAAAAATTGTCCTCATGTGAATAAAGGCATCATCGTTCTGAAATTTAAGGGCAAGAGGAAAACAAAGAGCATTTTACTTTGCATTTGAATGTGTTTCACAAAATTCCCAGGCATTAAATTCAAAAGCATTTTACATTTATTCACATACAGACTCTGTTTTCTTCAACAAAGAGCACTCCTCACACACAAAAGAAATGTGTAAAAACAATAATATGATCATAATCTCAAATCCTTTAAATATCTTTCCTGATTTGAATTTTTGATATTGTAAGTGGTATTTGTATTTTACTGTTATTGAACATTTCTCCTTTATATGAACATCCTCTCAAACACATATGCAAGCACATTGCCTCAAGTGACCCTCCCCCATCAGATTAATATGCACAATTTTTCCACTTGTATCAAGCAAAATACTTCCAACACTAGTCTGAAGGGTTTCATTAAGAGCATTTATTGGCAGGCTAAATTATTAGTACACTTTAAAATGGTCCTCTTTGCAGTATTAAGGATATGAACATGTATTTATATTTTAACATTTATTTATTGATGGCTTTCCTAATGATGGACAAAGTGCACTTCTTACTCATGTGAGTAGAAGTCTGAAACTTTTGCTGAAAAATGGCACAATTCATATGAGTAAATGCTGCCTTTTAGAGCCCTAAATTCTTTACTAAGATCCTAGTCTTGGCAAAGTTTACCCAGGAAAATAGTCATTACTCAGCATAGGGAGTACTTTGAGAAGTGAAAGTGTTCAGAACTTTATTCTCAGTGGATCTTAATTAATCTTAAAGAGTGCAGATGAGATAGCTGATACTTTCATAAAATAAGACCTCTAAGGTGTTGAACTATCCCTTGTAATCACTGGTAGCTGAAGGAATTCAGTAGTGTGCAGAATTAGCCTCACATTTGGAAACATCAGATGCATTGATACTATTAACCAGAACTGAAAATAGATACCTTGCTGCCCAGGAGAGCTGATCCTGTGGGGGAAAAAATCGCAAACAACAGAAGACCCCAAAAAACCAACAACGAAACAAAATCCTGAAGTCCAAATTAGGATTTTCTTCTCCCTCATTCCACAGCCTTCAGCTTCTATCTCAACAGATAATTAATTTACACCTTGCTAGCAGGGTCAAGACTGTGCTAAGTGCTCCTCATGCACTGTTGCCTCCTGCCATCAGAACAACCCACGGTGGGAAGAGTTGTAGCTTCTGCTAAGAACTCGGTGCTCACTCTTCACAGCCTCTCCCTGTGCTTTTTCCAGATGCAGCAACACAAAAAAAAAATGGAGAAGGCAAAATTAGAAAACAGAAAGTGGAGTGCTAAACCAGATGGTGAAGGGTGAATAAAAGGCAAAGAACACTGAGCCAAAAAAGCAGGGTATAGAGCAAACAATATCAGTTAATTAATTAATTTGGAAATGCATTATATGTGCTGTAGGACAGTGACAAAAATTTGGAAAAGAACACCACAAAAGGGTAACTCATCTTTTTCCCTTCAGTGAATTTTGAGCTGGCAAGTGTTAAAAAGAGAGGGAACCCTTTCCTTCCTATTCCCTCTTTTCTCTCAGAAGACCTTTTATCCCCAGGAAATACTCTACACACCAATCCATTTTTTTAACTTAACAATCTAATCATTGAGATGTGACCTGGGAGAGCCGATTGCTACTTGCAGCCCTTCCACGTAATTTGGTTGCCAGGTTCCTGATCATTTCATCATACTATATTATTTATTTACTTATATTAAATATTTGGTGACATAGTTCATATTTCAAATATATTAAGATATATTTCATAATAGGTGCATTCCAACTGGATATATTTTGTGAGTCTATAAATATACAGATATATTTTATTGCTTATTTATTAAAATCAGCCATCATTTTAAAAAGCCACATTCTTGATTGGTCCAACTCCACCTCTTCAGGAAGTTTGTCTTCGCCAACAACTTAACTTAAAAAGCAGAAAGCACTTGTGATAGACTTGGAGGAATAAGGTGGCCCAAAGGAATTTACAAAAGATAAGGAATGTGTAATCTGTCTTTGAACTCAGCAGGACAGGTTTGGGCAGACATAGGAAAGAGGCCCTTCTCTGGCAAGAATTACACTCACAAGCACCTTGGCTCTGATTCATCCAGATACTTACACACAGGTCTGACTAGAGTTGCCCTGCAAAAGTCCCTTCCTAAAATTAGAAAAATGCCTAAATTCTCTCACAAGCCAGCACTTTGAATGTTAATATTTGCAGTAAAATCTGTATAATCAAGCTAAATACAACAGTATTCAGACATGGGATCAGGAGGCAGTTTAAAATCAAGTTGTAACTGAACTCATTTAGACAAGAGGCATGTCAGCCCAACCAGAGTGAAAGTTTGTTATTATTATTCTTTCCCATCACAGTTCTGGCATATGGGACAAAGACTGCCACAGGAATCATATTTACCAAGGGAATGGGCTGGATGTTGTATTTTTCCAATATGAAAAGCACAAAAGATATTTTTCTATACAAATAAAAATCATTATATACTTTGAAATAGCGTACAGCTATTGTATAAATTAAAGGTATACATAGATCACAGAATCATGGAATTGTAGAATATCTCAAGTTGAAAGGGTCCCATAAGGATCATAGACAAGGAGATCTGTCTTCTGTTAGGGAAAAAAACCCCAAGTAAACACATTTTTATTTGGTCCATGTGGTTTTCTGCATATCCCATGTTTTCTTTTTGGTTCTATGAGCTATATAACACATTACTATCTGGGGACCAAAGACTGAGTAGATGTTTTAAGCATGAAAACTGCTCAGCTAGGTGATATATGGGGTGTGTGTAAATGTTTGTGCATGTTGCATGTGCATGTACATGCATGTGATCGTGCAAAGTCCTCCATGCTCTCTCTGCTACTATCTATCCATAGTCAAGAAGAACAATTTCTTTAGGACTACTCTCAGCATTACCACAGTCTTGGGCATGTGGCAACCAGAACAGTAGAATACCCCTTTGACAGAGACACAGACACACAGATAAAGTAATTCCTTAATACAACTTTGTATTAAAGGAAAAACTATGGCAGTATGTGGGAAAACTGCACAGCGACTTGCTAAACTATTTCTGTGCCTAATACACTTCCTTTATGGTCCATAGTTCAACACCTTCCACATAAACAGTTTTCTAAAATGACAGAAGGAGCTCTCTGCTTTGAAGAAAAGTTGTCCAGGTGTTACCCATAACTACAGCTTGAGGCATTTGCTATATTCAACCTTTCTATCCTAATTGGTGCTATTGTCCTCAGCCCCACAACAGCTTATTGAGAAATAACTAATGAGCAGAATTTGCAAAATATTTGTACACACAGATCTGTTCTGATAGAATTTCACTTATGTCAGGATTAGCTGGGATCTTTCACAGAAGGCAATGAAGTTAGTGACAGCTATGCCCTTTGTTTAGATAACTTGGCTCTTATCTAAAAGAGACTGAAAGGACCTCCAGGATGATATACTACAAAAGCCTGGAATAAGGCAAGGTCATATAATTCCTTTCATAAATTGAAGAAACTCTGACATAAAATATTTAAGCTTTGACCCAAGAACTTTTACTAAAAATCTACTTTATTGTCTCATGTTTGTTGTTAAAAATCTTCTTTTAATTTGCAGCCTCAATACTGTCATAGCAATTTATGACTTTGTCTTGTTTCACCTCTGTATTTCAGTTTAAACAGCTGTAGTATCTTCCTGAGGCTGAATGAAAAATCACTCTCGAGACAATTTTAGAGAGAGAATATCAGCCTTTGATTTGTTAAAACATTCAGTTGCTGTCACTTATATGAAAAGAATTTATTCTTGTGATCTTCCTAGCAGACTTTCTGTGCCTCTGTCCCATTCTGAATCCTGCTTCCCCAGACATGGACAGCTACGCTTACACATGGAGCCCGACCAATGATTCGTATAAAGGCACTACTATTTCATTCCTTCTGGGTGGATATATATCCTTCCTTGCCTTTTTCACAGACACATGACATCATCCAGATTTCCTGTGACTGATCAGCATATATAAGCTTTCCTCCTCCTCTATCATTCTCAATGAATGAGCTCCCAAACTTATAACAGAGATTCCTGTTATTAGTCTCTAAGTGCATGACCTTATACTTTGCACTCTTGAATTCCTTCCCATTTGTAATACTTGGGTCCTCAAGGTCATTCAACTTTTGTTCTAATCCCTTCCTTATCCAGCTCAAATACTAGTTTCCCATAAAGCACACTGTAACACAGCAGGCTGTCCTGAAGTTTGATTATACTTTGGTTGAAGTCCTATTCCCTTCTGTGCTCTCATTTCCCATTATCCATCCTGTCTTTGCCCTTATGCTCAGTATAATTATTCTTACTGAGAAGGAAAGCAAAATATTAATCTAGACTGGGACTATATCTTGATTATCTTTAAACTGTACCTAGTCATCACAGCTTGGCATAGTGATTCTTTATTTCTTGACCTCTTTTCCCACACAGATACAGGTCTGGCAAATCTGTTATCTGTTTTAATTTTTCTTTTGTTTTCTTTAAAGATACAACTTAGTTTAGCTTTCAAAAATCCTCAATTTATCTCAGTATGTCTTGGCTTTCTAGGTAGAGGACTCTTTACTGACATCTCTGCTGTATGATTAATCTTAATATGCTCCTCTCAGGCTTCAAGTTTCTTCTTCTATCTTTTGCTTAAGTTTCAGACAGCTTTCACAGACAAACACAAGATCTCAAGTGCTTCTCACCAGTTTCCTTTGATTCTCAGTTCAGCATAATCCCACAACGACACGAGTCATTGGCAGCATTCATGATGGCTCTATTTAGGCAGCATTCATGATGGCTTCTTGAGAGCTGTGAGAGTTCATGTGATGCACAAATGGTGTTGTCAACCTGAGTGACTCCAGAGCTGCAAGTGAAAAGCAGGCTACCAAATTGCTATCAAATTGCAAATGAAAAGTCCTTTACATTACATGGGGTAAGGTATTTAAGACAGTGTGCCACACAGATTTGTGTTATTCCTATTGTATTCAGTTTCATCTGCTATGTGAATATTTTGAATGTAATAATTTTATTGCTAAAGCTTATTGTTATATAAACATCTCAATTTTTGTTGTTGTTTTTTGGCCTTATTTACTTCTAGCTTTACTTTTAGTAAATTCATTACTTTTGGTATTAATTTTAGGACATATATTTACCAAGCTGTCTCTTCTCTTACTCTTAAGTACCTCCTTTTCTACTGCTACATCTCTACTGATCTGATCTTCCTTCCTTCAGCTGTGAATTAAACCTCTGAGTGAATTTATGCAAGTTTCTTCCAAATGCACCCTACCTCTTTTAAAGATCTTTTTATCAGTAGTTGCATTCTTGATACTACAAGTCTCATTCTCCAAGTGCTCAGGTAGACAAGATTTCCTGTTCAGTGAATACCTACAACTTGTTCATGATTCCAACACCATCCCTTACTCAAAAGTCACAAAATACCTCAAGTGGGAAGGAACCTCTGGAGGTCATCTGATACAACCTCTGTGTTTAATCAGGGTCACCTAGGGCCAGTGGCCCAGGACCATGTCCAGACAGCTTTTGAATATCTCTAAGAAAGAAGGCTCCACAACCTCCCTGGTTGTGCCACTGCTCAGTCACTCACACAGTGAAAAGATGTTTCCTCATTTTCAGAGGAAACCTCTCATGTTTCAGTTCATGCCCATTTTCTTTGGTCTTGTCATGGGCACCACTGAATAGAGCCTGGCTCTGTCTTCTTTGCCGCGTCCTTTCAGGTATTTATAGACATTAATAAGATCCTGCTTGAGCCTTTTCTTCTCCAGGCTGAACAGCCTCATCTGTCTCAGCCTTTTCGCATAAGAAACATGCTTGAGCCCCTTAATGATCTTAATAGCTCTTCACTGCATTCTCTCCAGTGTATCTGTATGTGTTTCTTGTGTATCAGAGAGCCCAGAACTGGATCCAGCACTCCAGGTGTGGTCTCACCAGGACAGAATAGAGGGGCAGGATCACCTTCCTCCACCTGCTGGCAACACTCCTCTTGATGCAGCCCAGGACACCCACTGGCCTTCTTTGGCACAAGGGTACACTGGCTCATGTATTTGTTACATTATGTACTTGTCCATAAAACTGTTATTCCTGTTGCATTCTTATAAATAGTTTTTAATACTGTCTGACTTTTCTCTATTGAATTTATTTTTACTTCTAAAACATTACCCCTCTTTTTTTTTCATTTATAATTAACTCTTTAGGGTTTGTGTAATAACTATATTGCTGTCCATTTTATCTTCTTTTCCCCATTGGATGTTTCTTCTTCCTGCATGACTTTGGTTTTCTTGATATACGTCCCACTGTTTTTTTAATCACAGTCAATCTTGGTTAAATTAAAAAAAAAAATAAATTCTTTCTTTTTGAAACTTCAGTAATTTTTTATTAATGCTCTTCCCATATTTTTTAAAATCAGAGTTTTAAATTTAATAGAATAACTAGGAGTCCAGCATCCTCCACATTTTTTTTCAATGGCTGACTCAGACAATGTATTAAGACTAGAATACCTTGTGAATTAATTTGACTATGCTAGAGGGAGGCAACATTATCTTTACTTGAATATTCTTTACTTGAATATTTTCCTTACCTACATGGTTGGCTTTTGTGAGTGACGCCAAATAATGCCTGCAAACACATTCTTCTCATTATTTTTAAATGTTACGTTTTAAAAAAAATATTTTAAATATTCCCATGCCCTTTCATTGTGAAACAATTGATACATATTTAAGCAATCTCCTCCTGAAATATTGATTATTGTAAGTGCCTGTCTTATTGGAGCTTTTTCTTTATATATATAAAAATCATTCCAAGTCTCTAATAATTTGAAATACCTTCTGCTGCCTCTTTTTAATACAAGTGACCACAAGTAACATAATATTATAGGCAAATAGTAAAGTTATAATATTTAATTGCAGCATTACCTGCTGATACATGTTTGTAATGTATCTTGTCTATTATTCTGTGCATTACAGCAAAAGGAGTAGTTATTTTCAGTTTTGGAGAAAATTTTTTAGGCTTTTATATTTGAATGTCGGTACTCAATGTAGAAGCCATCAGCAGCTCCGATTACTTGAAATTGTCCCTTCCACTATCACTGACCCTGAATTTTCTTTTCTGAGATTAACATATCAGTGAATTGCCAAATTGCATGTGTATCTTATTTTCTATAATAATGCTCATATCAACCCATATAATCTGCATCATTTCCACTTTTGCTTAATAAGGTCTTCACTGAATTTTAGAAATTATGTGGTCAGGTCCAATTCTATAGGAGAAAAATATTAATTATGTGAAAAATTCTGAGACTTAATACAGACCAAAAAAAAAAAAAATCATAGATTATGTAGTTTGGATTCTCTGCTACAAAGGTTATGAGACACACTGAAATCTCAGGGACAATCTTGCCCAAGGCAAGACAAGTCCTAAAATGTTGGTGTTATATTAACTATCTCCATTCAGGTATGATTTCTTTAGGAACTTTTGCAGATACTACATGGCACTCGGTGGAGGACAAGTTGGATACATTGTCTATAAAACTAGTGTCTTTTCTTAGGAAAAACAGTGAAAATAACTCAGGTGCTAAATTTATACCTGTGGGTTTTCCTACTCGTTATCAGGCTACTCCAGAGCGAGAAGGGTCTAATGAGGACCCTGACAATGAAAGGGATATATGTACACCCTTAAGCATAAAAATAGAACGACTATTTCACTTTATCTATGTGATCTAATCAGCAATTGCTGGTAAGCATTTCAGCTGCTACGCAGTATCTGTGAAATTATCCATAAATTTCAAAAGTTCACAGTGGAAGTACATTATTATTGGTTTGTATTCATGTTGAGCATCTGTTTAAAATGTTTGTTATCCATTTAATCAGGAAGCAAACCTCCCTCCTGATCTGTGAATTACTCACTGGTCAAATGCCAAATCACCATCAAGAGCCAACAGCAAATAATCTACATGATTAGCTTTTAGCATTTCAGGGAGTGAGTTTTGTCCTCAAACAGTGAGTACCATATGCCTCATTGCCTTGTATGATTCCTGGAGTGTTTTTCAGAAATTAGCACTACATTATATTTTTATGATACAATTACTTTCTCTATTTTTTTCTCCTACATTTTGGTTATCTAAACTTTACTGCATACTATGCAGAACATAAAGAACAGTGAGATATATCTACTTTATTAATATTTCTCTGTAAATAGCCAACATGGATGCTTCAGGAGGAGCATAAAAGCAAGGCCACCATATATACTTCTGTATAGTACTAAGCTTAAAAAATCTCAGCTGTATCAGCAAGTGAGGAAGTCTGGTTAAGGAATTGCTTGATAGTTCTGCTAAAGGAGCATTGAAAGTATTTTCAAATCTGATCTAACTCTGTATTTGCACTTGCACTTTTACTAAGAAATTAGTAGATAGAAATATTATTTTCGTGCAATGCATTTCCCCCTTGCAAAATCCAGACATTTAACACTGTATTTTGTCTTATATCAGTGATAGATGCTGATGTGCACAAGTAAAATGTGATATTTGTATATGTAGTTTTATTTCGGTACCCTCTATATCTCCTTTATACCCACACAACACCTCTCACAACTCAGGTTAAATGTCTTGTATATTAACAGACTAACTAACCAAAACACCAAAATAATATAGGAAAATATTCTTAGCAAGAGATAACTTTTTTAACCACAAATTAAAACAACAGAAGAATAGAAATGAGGATCAAAACCTTCAGCAAGTTAGTAGGCTCTTTATCAAAGGTTCATTGCTCTTTTCCCTTGATCAGAAAGTCTCTATGTGGATATATATACTTGAGATGGAAAGAAATCTTGTTTGCTTACTGGTATTCATGATGACTACACGACATCTTCCAGACATGAGAAAAAGTTACACTGAAAAATCAATGGCCATGTTTAAAAATGTGGCTTATATCACCTTCTTTAAAAGCACATGACACTGCATTAATGGACAAAATCATGAACAATACTGATTTTCTGTGTGAGAAACACCTGTATGATTTTATTCTCATGTTTTTCTTCTGTGATGTTCATACTATATTGGGTACTGTACCTCCAATTCTTCTGTCAAACTCCACAATACCACATTCCAGTGTGGCTCTCTGGGTGGGTCAGTCATCTACCACTAATCCTGCTCCAGAGACAGTGCCTCAGTATCAGAGACAATGTGATGCTAAAACATGTGTGACATTGTACACAGCCAAGAGACTTGGAGGACCTTGTGTTTACCTAATTGTAACTGATACACAACCCAGAGTGTGCAGTCTTATGTGTAGGAACCTCTGGGAAAGGGGGAGCACTACAGAATCAATATGTAAAGTGCAGCTGCTTCTCTGGGAACCTTTGTTTTTCTCAGACACAGCAATTAAATGCAATGTCTTCTCAATATTCAGTTTTCTAGGTTGATTTTTGAGCTGATGTCAATACATTAAAAGGATTGTCTTCTAATGCTGTATGCCATAAAATATCATACCATCACAGTATTTTAGCTGCTGAGATATCACTTGCTACCTCCTGTGGAACCACGTGAAAATGTGCTCTCTCTTATATTTAACAACTCCAGCATGTGAAAAGTCTATTTTTTTCAGTGTAGGCAACTTTTTGTATATAGTTCCTTATTTTATGAATGCTAGTTTTGTGGTTGCGCCACTGTGGGGCTGTGGCTGCAGTGGTGATGACTGTTTGTCTTCACTGTCCAGTGTGTCTATTTTACCACTTACACAAGCAGCCTGATGTTGTGGTGGGGATAGCAGCCAAAGGCTAGTGCATAACGTCCAATATACAGAAGGCAATTCTGTGTAACTGCTTCTTAACATATTAACCTATAATTAGTCAAGAGCCAGTAAGCTACAGAAGAAGAGAAGCTTGAAACAGAGCATTGAGTCAGATGGAAAGGATAGTTCAAAGCTCCAATAACCTCTGAAAAAGTTCACCTTTCCTTTCGTGAAAGCACTGAAATAGTTTGTTTTCCAAATAATTTCTTTTTGTATACCCATCCACTTGCTACTCAGCAACTTTCTACTGGTGTAAGCTACTTTTACACTTCACTCTACAGACTGTTTTGGTTTAGATTACAACTGTAAAAGCTGCTGATGGTACTTGAGCTCAACCTCAACTTTGGCAAAAGCGTGTGCAGCCCTTCCACACATAGCCCCTTGGGCTTGCATTGCAGCCTCTCTGAAAGCAAGAGATTCTTACTTGTAAATTATCTTCTGTGTGCTCTTTCCTTTCAGACTGATGTGCCAGCAAGCCATGGTGATCCTGGCAGTAGCTGTGTGATGGATATTAGCCTGCTAAAATTTCCTATAACCTTTATCTAGGCCACATCATTAAAGCCAAGAAAAAAGTAGTAAACTTTTGCCTGTACTCTTCTGTGTTATGGCATAATGAAGAACTAGAAGTAAGCTATGTCTTTGCCAATACGAGAAAGAAAAAATTCCTTGAATTGCTCACTGCATATAGAAGCTATGAGAAAACTGAAGAAAGTACATGAAATGAGGTGCTTTCACATTTTATTTGTTAAATATTTTCTGAAGGAAATTGTAGATCTTACAATCTACTGTTACTTATACTGTTAGGAATGAAAGTGCTAAAAAATAGTTCACTAAGAAGACGCAGAACTGAGACAAAGTACAAAAAATGCCAGGCTTCACTTCAAACCATTACTCAATGAAAGCAAATTTCCAAGAAATGTAGTAGTCAGGGCAAAATGTAGATGGAGGTTTACAGGTAACAGAAGTTTGGAGGTATCACCAGGAAGCTTCTTCATGAGAACATGGCTAAAAGAATAGGTACAGGTAAAGTGTCTTTTCCAACACTTTGTTAAAGGAGATCTGTCTATTTGCAGGGACATAGAGAAGAGATTATTAGTACTGCCTAACTTCAGGCACCTAAACTAGGAGTCTGAGCTCCTGCACGGTAAGTGTAGGCTGCTTTAGAGAGCTGGCCCAGACAAGGAGGTTAACTTTGATGTTCAAAGTCTTCTTCATAACTGATGTATAGGGAGACCATCTTTACTTAGCTACCTCCCTCCAGTGTTCCTTGTAAGAAGTTTGTAAATAATTTCTATCAGATGCTGTCACATTAGTAGTCAGCTCATTTGCTAATGAAGCAGAAGCCACATTCCAGGTATGACCATTTGACATTATGTTAGGAATGTGTGTTCTGAAACTGTCACTTCAATTTGCATAATTAACAAATGGATTATTTGTGTTACTGCTGATAACTGGGTCTAAATGAGGTTATTGAAATAAATTGACTCTGCTTTGTGAGAAGATTGAAAACCGTGCTTGCCAATGAAAACATGAATAAGTAATGAAAGAACAGAATAAGATTTAATTAAAAAGGCATATAAAAGAAGACAGAAAGACAGAAGAAAAAGACAAAGAAGTAGTACTAACTAATAAATGCAAATGAGGTGTTGTATTCAGCAATCCAGGAAGGAACAGTGACAGACAGAGACAGACAAGAGCATTTATCTCATTTTCAACTACAGAGAATTACCAATTCTGTATCAATTATATTACAGGCCTGACCTGGAGGAAAATATTTTCTTGTAGGTATGAAAAGAAGATGATGATGCAAATCAGAGTTCTTCAATCAATCAAGAACATCGAAGTCAGGATCCCTATTATATTCAGTAACCAAGTGAGAAACTGAAGAGATGGGTCTTTCACATGAAAGTGGGGACTTCTACAAATGCTTTGCATTTGTTCGGTCTGTCAACACCTCAGGAAAGCTGAGACCCTTGTGCCTGACCAGTCTGTCAGTGTCCTGGTATGGGGACTCTACACAGTGCAGTCACCTGGATAGGAGAGCAATTCGACTAATGTGTTCAGGGACGCACACACAACAGCATAAGAGAAATCCCCTCCTAGGTTTCCACACTTTTATTTGAGTATGTTACCCACTGCTGGTGACTGCCAGTGACTGTGAACACTTCGTGGCATAACAGGCTTTATTTATATACACAATGATAATAGAAAAGTGTGACAGGTTACAGTTTAAAGATTGATGGTGATAGTATCTGACTGCAAAAACTTATTCAAAGCAATATACAGACATGCTCTAATCACCAATAAAAGTTAGGTTGAGATAATCATTTAGCACACATAGACTATTGCTCTCAACCAATAGGCATCTCTATGGGGGAGAAGACAGGTTCAGCCTGACAACTGATCCCAGAAGTTATGATGGAGTCTTCCATAACTTCTCCCTGTTCTTAACTTACTTTTATACTACTTCTTTATGTTTAGTTGGATCTTCAGTGACTATAGTCATACATGCCTTTGTCACTGATTGGTGTAAAATTCTCTTGCTTCACTCTTAGAGATATAGTCAATAAATTATAGATCACATGCTCAGTGAGGGGTGGTTGTACCTTGGAGGCGGGTAATTTAGGATGGAGGTGTGCATTAGTATTACAATTAGATTGCAATGAACTGAGTTAATCAAAGGAAAGCCATTTTGCCATAGTTGCTGGTTTGGCAGCAAGAAATCTCTTGTCTCCCTTGTTTGACAGCTGCTATGTACTTTATCAGCTACAGAGTACCATCGAGTTCCCCTCTCTGCAAGGATTACAACAGAGCCTGGCCATGGTGTCTCCACTCTGCTCCACCCTCTGTTTCAACCCCCTTGGCACATGCTTAAGGTTACATTTTGTGTGTGGGGAGTCATCGTGGAAGAGGTTTCAGGCATGCTGACTGCATTGCACCCAGGGAGAAGCAACTGCATTTCACCCTATAATTTCCATAGTTATAACTTCTGTTAGAATGTGAATGTAGCTTCACAGTTTTCTCTGATTTCACCCCCAGTCCTCTTCCCACAGAGTATCAGTCAAGAAGACAAAGAAAATTGGCATCACATCAGAAAGTGATTGCACTTAAGAGACACAGTATTATCTGTCAGAAGCTCCATACCCTCCCTACAGGCTATGCAGCTTCTACTTCTCTTTTATTAACAATTTTGTAGCAGTGATATTAAATTGATATTGTACTGCATTGCATCTTGAAGGGCAAAGATAAAATCAGACATTAAAAAAAGACAAAACACAGGCACTTGCCTTTAACAATCAAACTTTTTGTGAAAATCTCTTCTGTGTATCAGGACCCAGCTTTCTTCTGTCATTGCTGTATTTGGCATTTATAGCTGGAGAAGACCTTTTTTTGGGTATCATTCAGTGGTGTAGCCTGACCATCATATCAGGCTGGTGGAGGACAAGGAAAAGACAGTGGAGAGAAGATAAAGAAATAAAGGCAAGGAAAGTGAAACCAATTGCTGAGGAGTTGAAGAAAAACAGACAATGAAAGAAATGCCTGCCCTCTTCCAAGCATGAAAGGAAAAAGACAGTGAGCATAAGAAAGGCAACAGGGAAGAAATGTTCAGGCTTGTAAAAGAAAATCGTGAAATAAAAGAGACTGAGAAAACTCATTCTGGCAGGCAACAACTGGCTGAAACAATATTGTGGTGAGCAAATAGAAATATTTTAAAAGGCCTAACTGGAGAAAAATACAGAATGTGAAAAAAGATGGTTGTAAATGCACAAACTACAGGATATAGTATTGAATGCTGCACACACAAAACAATCAATACATTCCAGTAAAACTTAGTGGATTCTTTATATTCACTAGATGGTATGTAACTGTTTATGAATTATTTATACAAGCCCTCTAGAAATGCTTCAAAATGTATCAGTCCTGGTTAGGCATATTTTAGGCTCTATCAAGGATAGATGGCTGTCCACAGGATCTGAACTGATATCTAGCCTTTTTGAAGGTTCTTCAGGACAAATGGATACTTTCCACTTTGACAGGAGATGCAGTTGCAGGAGGCAGTGTGCAGCTTGCCTTGGCTTGTGTTACCAAACGTACCATGAGATTAGGGAAAATGTTGGATCACCAGAAGTCCAAAGACCAGTTTTAAGAACATCTACAGTCCAAGAAAGAATAAAGCTTCCCAAACAGATTTGGGAGAGGCACCTCATGTAGAAGGAAAGTCTGGGAGTAGACATGGAGGTACGTCTAAGAACTGACAAAGGCATGGCCCTGAGAGTAGGAGCCTGGCAAGCTATGAATGGTCGATAAGCAGCTGGTTATGGGAATTGTGAAATACAATAGAAATATTTTCCCTTCAGTGTTTTATATCACTCTTCTACACACGGAAATGTACACTTTATAATTAAAGCTACTTATAAAAAAGCTTTAAAATTAGAAGGATTTTGAACTTTTGTTCCCTTACAGAAATCCCTATAGATATTACCAATGCCAAAACATCTTTTCTGCACTTTACTCTGTTTGCTTTATGTGCCTTTGTCCCTTAAACTGTCTTAAATGTTGGGAGAAACTGCTTTCCTAGCATTTTTTAAAGAAGAATGCAGTTTATTATACATCTGGAAATAATGCATTATATAGCTCCCTCAGAATATTTTTTCTAATGTGTGTTTTGGGAACCTTAGAAATTTCAGTTATTTTTATCATGATTAGTTAAGTATAGATGTAAGTCTTGCTGACAGGTCATTTTTCAAAACTTTATCATATGTCAATGAGTGGGTGGTCCTGATACCAGGATATGACAGTGAAGGGAAACTTGGAAGAGGGGAGAAAATATGCAAAGTTAAAATGTGGCCAGTGTCAGGTGGGTCACCACATTAATGCTGTGTGGCTTTTTATTATGATAGCATTATTTTGAGTATGTAATATGCTAGTAATTCCATTGTAAATTCATGTGATATGAAAAATTTAGGAGAAAAAGGCCACAATACGTTAAAAATATCCTCCACAAGTTTTCACAGAAACCACTAGGATCAGATTTCACAATCTTCAAGAAAACCTTTCAACTTCTGAAAATTTTCTTAGAAGTATTTACCGCAGGCATAAGCACCTTTTAGTAAAACATCCTTAATATGCACCCTGACAACTTTGCACATAAGTGGCAGTATATTACCATTTTACTATTTTTCAGTGTGTTACAGTCAGACTTAAAAAAGCACAAACCCCAAACAAACTGCTGTACACTTATTACAGAATATATTACACCCCCTCAAATATTAAAACTTTACTTTCCTAATAAAAGAATCACAGAATCACAGAATATGCTGAATTGGAAGGGACCTACAAGGATCATCGAGTCCATCTCTTAGCCCTGCACAGGACCATCCCCACCATGTACCTGAGAGTATCATCCAAACACTTCTTGAACTCTCTCAGGCTTGGTGCTGGGATCACTTCCCTGGGGAGCCTGTTCCAGCACCCAATCAGCCTCTGGGCAAAGAATCTTTTTTCTAATATCCAACATAAACCTCTGTTCCCTCATGTCCTGTCACTGGTCACCACAGAGAAGAGATCAGCACCTGCCCCTTGTCTCCCCCTCATAAGGAAGTTGCAAACTGTGATGAGGTCTCCCCTCAAAGAGGTGTATCACAGACCAAGTGACTTCAGCCACTCCTCATACGGCTTCCCCTCAAGGCCCTTCACCATCCCTGTGGCACTCCTTTGGACACTCTCTAATAGCTTAATATCTTTCTTATATTGTGGTGACCAAAACTGCACACAATATTCAAGATGAGGCCACCCCAGTCAGAGCAGAGAGGGACAACCACCACCCTCGACTGGCTGGTGATGCTTTGCCTGATGCCGCCCAGGACACAAATGGCCCTCCTGGCTGCCAGGGCACTGCTGACTCGTATTCAACTTGCCATCAACCAAGACACCCAGGTCCCTTTCCATGGCACTGCTTTCCAGCATCTCATTCCCCAATCCGTATGAACATTCGGAGTTGCCCCTTCCCAGGTGCAGAATCCACCACTTCCCCTTGTTGAACCAGAAATTTTGTGCTATTTCATTACAAGACTGACAAGCAATAGCAGAGAACATAAGTATAGCAGTATTTTGATTTGCTAACTGCAACGGACATACAGACTGTCAACAACATTTGAGGGATAAGTCTGTTTTTCCCTCTATTACTGAATCAATATGACTTGAACAGAGGAAATGAAAGAATCAAACTCTCCCCTCATTAGCCATGAATTCGCACGTGGGAAAGTTGCAGATCTAATTCACTAGTGATAATAGCAGCAGACAGGGATATTTTTCCCGTGTAACACAAATGTCCAGCTCCCTGACCTCACCAGATATATATCTCAGTTGCACAATCATACCATGCCAGCCACAGACACCTTGGCTCCTCTTTGATATGTGCCAAAAGGATGATGTGAAGAAGCCTTCTAAATCCCCATCTACTGCAAGATCCAGACTATGATTCCAGCAGTCCTACTGCAGTTTGAACATTTCACACCTCTTCTCTCAAATTGTACAAACTAATTAAAATGAAGCCACATCAAATTTCTTTTCCAAAGGAAGCAAACTTTAAATAAAAGTTGTTATGTTGCTTCCTCTTGGCTGCACTGAATTTTATAGCATCCTCAGGAGGACCAGTTGCAGAAGACCAAATGGCTAAAAAAGTTTTTCCTCTGATTGGTCAGGTACTACTGCAAAGATGCCAAGATCCCAAAGCTCTCCTCCACATCAGGAAAGACCTGTCCCTTTTCCCCTTTTTTCAAGGCAAGAAGGAACTGTGGTATGTAAATATTGCAGTCCATACCCTCTGTAACTGTCTTGTTTGCACATATGAATACTGCTTCTTTAAGAAAAACAGACATTGGCACTAGTGTAAGAATGTATGCTTTAATATTTGCACACATACAGATATCGGTCTGTTTAGAGTGAACAGCCTGAAGAACAGGCACACACAACTGGCACAAAAGGGGAGTTGACCTTTCAGTGTTTACCCTGGTGGTGTTTGCAGTGGCACCTACCCGGCTGACGTTGGCGACACCGTTTTGGAAAGCGCCAATAGACTTTACAAATCTGAAAGCTTCTTTGCAAAGTGTATACTATACTGGCTGCTGGAACTTCCTTTTCTGGGGCCCCACATTCTGTAAGCAACTAATTATGTTTTATAACATAAACAGGTTAACCTGCACTCCTTTAAAGTTACTATTGCTTCAAAGCAGCAACTCAAATCCTCACATACCCTCCTGCAGCTGTAGCTGTAGCTGTAGCTGTAGCTGTAGCTGTAGCTGTAGCTGTGTGGGTTTGCCATCCACTGCAGCAGCTGTGGATGCAGCATATTCCCCAGTCCTTGGCAGTGGCGTTCTGTTTTAACAGTGTGTCGGACGAAGGAGGGAGTTTGGATTACTGGATGCAGAACAGCAGAGTACAGAAGACTAATGAAATGGGAGATTCCTAGGAAAAAGTGGTTCTCTAATAAACATCCCTTTATATTTTTCAGCCACCTGTATACCCAGGCCCGTACTGCTGCCAAACGTAGGATTTTTTAATGCATACCCTTGCTTCACAGGCAAAAAAAAAAAGCTGTAAATAAATGATACATCTATTTAGAAACTTGCACAGTTATTCTGAGAGGTGAGGTAGGAAGTCAGGGAATTGTAAAGACATTGCTCCTCAGGAGTAGTCAGAGGTTCTTATATGAGGCAGGTAAGTAAATGCAGTAACAAAGTCAAAGAGGCAGAAAGTAAAGGGCTGGGTCTTGCTATAAGAGAGTACAGAGTCTGGTTGCTTGTAGGTGGAAGGATGCAGCAGAAGTGTGGAGGGAGAGGAGAAGTGTGGGACTGGGAGAGAAGGAAGTAAAGAGAAGAACTAGCTGATTCCATTCAATTGACATTTGACATTGATATCTGAATTCCTCTGATTATTATCAGTGTTCAGTTTAAAGAAGAAATGAGGGAAGAACAGTTCTTCCTGCACCACCTGCACTGCAGGCACAAAGATGGAAGCTGCTGCTGCTGGTGAGGGTGGCAGCCCATTCACATCACAGTATCCTTGCGATGGTCTTATTCTTCCATGATTATATCCATATCAGCTTGATACAACCAAATGTGCCATGTGGATCGATTCCCAAAGCCATCATTGCCTCCAAAAAGATGCTGTAGCAAGACCTTTTCCTGATACTAGAAAATAATTTACCCAGCATGAGGAATGAGTATTTAGAGGTCAAAGCTACACACTGAATTGTAAATGACTGGCAAATAAGCTATTAATTAAAATAGAAATTGATTCCATCTTGTGGGATTTAAGGAGAAATAAGATTCTCACAAGGTCTCTTCTGAGTGCTCTTTTAGTACAGCTAAAGGCAGTATTTTAATTTTCAAATAATCCAACCCCATAATTAAAGTTACATTTTTGCCACAAATTTTAAAATATTAATGAAACTTGAATAAGTCTGGCTGAAGTGCTCCCGGGCAAAATATAGAAATATGCTAATGACCACCTTCTTCAAAGATCTACTTATGAAAGAGCCATATTCCAACTGACAAAGTTCATTGCTTTCATTGTTCTTTGTAATTCTAATTAAAACTTCCTTTATGAATCAATTTTTAAACCATTCCTTCCTTTCATGTGCTTCTGGAATCATATATTTAATTACACTTATCTGAAAATTTACAGGAAATACAATAATTACAAAAATTAATAATATTAAGATCTTTGTTTTAAACATTGGGTTGATTTTTGCCATCTAGAATGAGTTGATATTGAAAACTGAGGTGATATGTAGAATTACATAAATTAATTCTTAATAAGTTGACCATAACTGCCCATACTAGTGTAATTTATAAAGACCCTGTTTTGCACAGCAGGGTATGAGTGCTTTATATAGGAGAAAAAAGAATTACTAACAACCTATAATAGAAGAATTAGCATACTTGTTCATGCCAACAGAAATTCAGAATTAAATATTCTTACTGATCCTTGAGCAGTGACGTTTCAGAATGTTCCAGTTGTACTACTAGAATGTGGATAAAGGTAATTTCATCTGGCCTTTAGGCAGGCCTTGAGATATCATCATGAGATACTAAAGGACTTCCAGCACCAACTCAGACTTGCAATAATAGCTAAATAATACAATTTTCCTGTCTGATCTATATACCTCTTCTGGTTCAGATTTGTTCAGGAATAAAAACAAAAGGAAAAAAAAAATAGAAGTGGGTGAACTGTTCAAGAAGTTATGCTGTGTTATCTAAAACTATCCTTTGCTCTAAATGTACCAGATGTAGCCCAGACATGATCTTCAGTACTTCCTTTGTTCCTTTGACTTTTGGTGCCACGGGGGGCTTCTGCCACCAAAGCCCCTTAAAAGCACCAATACTTTCTCTAGGGCAATGCTACCTATGACCAGTAAAATTATGACACCTCTGTCTGATTTTTTCCACATTAAAAAGACAGGTGATTCAGACCAAGCAAGGCCTGAGATTTGTAAACTGTTCTGTTTTTCACTGCACGATCTGATAACGAACATCTGTACCTAGGCAGAAATGCTGGATGTATGACATCTCTAAGAGAAAAGTTGCTGCCAAGGAGCCACTTACTGGGGCGGCATGGATGGTGTGAGATGTTACAGGTGCTGACGCAGATGATTCTGTATTGGCTCCTGAACATATTTCTCAGATGAAGAAGCTCTCCTGGTGTCACTGTCAGCCTAGTTTGATGTTCTCTTCCAGTCATAAGAAGTTTGACCAAGTAAGTAGGCCCGTTGTTCTCCTCCACCTCCCAACCTCCCAACGGCACAAGCTTTTAAGAACTGGGATGATGTGGGAAGCAGAACCTGAATCCAAGTAGGGGCACAAATATGGCAGAGCCTGTCCCAGGGTAAAAATGTGTTTCTTAGAGACAGATTACTCCAGGTCATCAAGATATCTGAATTCCTCTAATTATTATCAGCTGCAGGGAACTGCGAGTAAAGAAGAGCAGCCTATGTAGGAGCAGTTTCATAGGTCCTTTTTCATATGTTTTGATTTAAAAACCAAACAAATGACACTTAAGTACATGGTTTAGTAGTGGACATGGCAGTGCTAGGTTAACAGTTGGACTCAATGATCTTAAGGGTCTTCTCCAACTGATGATTCTACAATTTTATAAATATGTACATAATGAACAAAACAGACTCAAGTATTTCTGTAATCGGGAAAGGTAAACATTTATACCTTGCAGCATTTCCAACTCTGGGGGCAGGACAGTGGGGTGATCAGTGCCATGTAACTCACAGTGGTTCTCAGCTACTGCTTTTTTCAGAGATAGTGCAGCTGAAATCCAAAATTTCACATGAAGTTACAGTTTGTCAGCATCTGCCTTCCTGCTACTGTGAAAGATAAAGCAGGCAAACACTAATAGGACAACAAATCTGATACCAATGTGTCTTTGCCTTCTTTCCAGTAAACAAAATGCATAATTCATATGCAGTCATACAGTAAAGGCCAGCCTGGAATTTACTGGTAGTATAATATTTGGAATCCAAAGTTGGTGGCTTCTAGATACCCACAGTATCTTCTTCACTGTAAGTGGGACTCCCTAGTTTGTTCAGTGACCCAAGTAGCTCAGCAGAGATGCCTGTATAATTTTTCCCACCCAGTAAGGATTTCTCTATCTTTGTAGAGTCACTAGTTATTGCTCCTCCTATGTACCCAAACTCTTTCAAAGAGGGAGTAGAGATGAGGCCCTCAAGATGGGTGAAACCTGTGGGACTGATACAGACTGCATGTACCACAGCTGTGAACAGTTTAAGCTGTACAGGTCATGCTGGAAGCTTCCCAAAAGAGGCCACATCTCTCCCTGTCAGGCAAGAGAAATGCCTAGTACTTGCTGGGTCAGTCCCTCAATGAGCGGAAGTGCTGATGATACAGCAGTGAGGGACACAACTCTGAGGCCTCCCCAGCCAAGGGCTGCACAAGAGCAAGAACAAGAGCTGAGTTGCTCCCTGCAGTGCTCCATACCTCTGCTTCAGATCTACCTCCTGGGCAACCTCTGGGCTATAGTCACAGGCCCACCTTCTCTGGTGTTTCCAGACTCTTCCCACCCTAATGAGAAATGTGCTAGGTCCATAATTTAAACTTTCTGGTTTTGTCCCTCTCCTCAAGATAACTGGCTAGTGCATCTGGATTCAGACAGAAGCATCTGTCAGTAATTGGATATTAACAGTCTTGTGTCAATATATATATATAGAAAAAGGGTCAGAAGGCAGGAGAAGAATGGAAATGATGTAATCCCTGGAAACGAGCCTCTTCCATGAGTGGCACATAGTTTCCTCTAATTTGTTGTTCAAGGACCCTGTATGGCTTTGTCATCTCCATCTGCTTTACTGGGTGTAATGGGAAGGATGTAGGTGGTTGATTATGCACCTCAGTGGGCTCTTTGGATAATGTTACAAAGAAGGGTGACTTTCAGCTGAAGTGAGTCAATGGTGTAGTCAATGTTATGTCCTGTCTGGACTTGAGCTCTTCCTTGCTGCTGCCCTTCCCGAGGTACTCCCACAGCCAGCAGGAATCGCACCAAGTTGCTCTTGCAGAACAGTTCACTGGATAGGGACATAGTTCTCCTTCATAAAGGGTGACAACATTTCCATTCCTCTCCATCACACTGTGTGCTGCCACTGACCTTAGGATGATGTTTTGCCAATAAAAGGAGAGCATGTTGGCAAAGGCAGCACAGAGGAGGGAGAGGGTAGAAGAAGGGTGAAGACTACTTATTACCATAGAAACCCAAAGGGGATCCTGTTACTATACACCGAAATTTCCTTCTTCACTGCTGTCTGGGTGTTATTCCCCAATACAAAGAAGACCATCTTCTTCTGCATCTTAGAGATTTATCACCACAGCTGAGACCCCCATCCTCTCCTCAATGTCTGTGTGAGTCTCAGGTTGGGGCAAGACAACATGATCAATGAGGGTAAAAATTTGCTCTAAACATCATCCCCTCCCTCCTCCCCAAACAAACAAACAAAATTTATCTAGATACTTCGGAGGAACAGAGGGAAAAGGTGAAACAAGAAGGGGAACAGAACAGAAGCCAATAGGAAGGACTTTCCTCTCTCACTTCCCTTTCAAGGGGGGATACACTGAGGAGTCTAGTGTAGCAGGATCATTCCTGGCAATAGCGACAGTGGTTGCAGAAGCTGAGATGGTAAACATTTGATTCCCCCCTCAACCCCCAGGAAGGCAGTAGGGATTTCCATTTTTGTGCTGCTGTGAAGACTGTGCCATGAACACAGGTAGTGGGTCAGGGCTTGTCCTTCAGCCCTGACTGGCCTCTGCTGGGCGGCACCTCAGTCTGCCAGGGAAACAGACAGCAAAAAGACACTGGCTCACCTACACTTCCTGTGCAGCCTCCTCAGGCTAGCATTGGACACAGAGCAGTGGGCTAGATGGACTATTGGTCTGACACAGCACGGGACTCCATATGTCCTTCATTTATTCTTACTATTCAAAGATTTCCTATGGTGAGATTTAGACAGAAAAAAAAAGCACTTCTAACTGCCTACACTTCATAGCATCTCTGTGATACTGTTTCTGTGTCAGCCAACTCAGACAAGCAATCAGAGTGCCTGGGGAGAAAGAATTTACTCCTTGGGGGGACGAAAAACCCAACCAATTTAAAAAACACAATCCTTTAGCGTTTTCACTGCAAAAATCTTGGACCGAAGACATACTTCTCCATAAATTCTCATTTTCAAATATTTTTCTCCTTTTTTAATTTGATTCCTTGCTGTAATTCGTACATTGATAAAGATGCTACTTTTAACAGTGATATTGAAAACTTACTGATATTTCTACTTCACTTTATAAAGGCTGATATGCCTAAAACAAGCCATTTCTCTTCCAGAGAATTAATGACTCTCACAGGGTCAAACTGCACAGGACTGGACCATTACAATTAAATTGCTAAACTGTTATCCCACAGCAACGTTAAATGCCCTGTTCTAACTGGCAGAAAGGGATTCAAACTTCAGTTTGTTTCCTCACACATGCAGCTCAAGTCATACATATGTATATATAACTAAATCGTCATCCATATTTCAAATAAAAACACGGGGAAAAAATAATGAAATTTAGTATTAGTTTTTTTTTCCAAAACTTATTATGACAAAATCTGCCTCTCTTAGAGTAAAAGTTGGTTTTGAGCAAAATGCTCCAGTCCTGTTTCTGCAGCAACGCTGTGCACAAGAGCAACATTTAATTCAGTTAATTTTATGGGACAAATAGATGGAGACAATAACAACCAACAAAGCTCTCAGTCATATCCAAATCAATCAGCAGCAAAAGGACTTAGAACAAAGTGTTTCTGCTCCTAAGGGTTGAATTTGTTGGAGCTGTCTATCTGTTTAGGCAGAACAAACTAGCATGCTCATAAATCCCCTATCCCTCCAAACCAAAAAAAAGCAGATGTTGTGAGCTTGAGAGTGTGAATGAACAGGAGACTAAATCAACAAGAATAAATATGGTACCATACACCTGCCCCAATTAGTACTTTATTTCAAATACATTAAAGGTAAATATTGTTTTTCAGTGTGATTTCATTTTGCCAGAAGTGCCTTCATCACTGGGTTACAAAAGTGTTACTACACATCTTCCTGGCTCAAAGCATACTTGATTATTTTGTGAAATAGAAGTGACAGAGAAAATGTTGTTCTGACTCACTGTAATGTACAGGTTGGGGAAATTAATCATGGGCAATCAGGCTCAAATCCTTTTAGAGAGGGATAGAAATAGAAACCTACCCCTTCAGATGTTGATTATCTCTTGTGGTACTGTGTAAAGAAAACACAGTATGTATTTGTCTTTTGTGATATTTTAGGAACAGCCATACTGAAATGATCCTGTGTGCTAATATTTAACGTCAGAGACTATTTCTGAGAGTCCAATCGTTCTTCATTTCAGGAGCTTTTTGTTTGGTAAACAAAATATGTTTTGATCTTTATAGACTTAAGAGGCAAGCAGAGCAAATTAAACAGTTTAATAATAAACTACAGTTCAGAAATCAGAACAATTTCCTGTATCTTTCTTTTAAAATGTATCTTCAAAGTAATTTAAATAATGACATTTTTCTTTTTAATGATAATCTCTCTTCCCTTCACCCCAGCTCCCCATTGGCCTGCAGCTCTGACATTTCTCCATTGGTTAAAATCTTTCTTGGACTTCATACCAGTTGAAGAATGTTAATTGATGATAATTTTTGTACACTGTTGCTCTCGGACAAAATTAAACTAAAAAAAATAAAAGTTCTTAATCTCAATTAGAAGCAGAGTAGAAGCTCCCCTCAATAGAAATAATTACTTCCAATCACTCTAAATACACAAGAATGCCTTTTTCAAAGTATTACAATGATATAAATAATAGTTATGTTCTCATGCAGTCATTGTATTAAAATTTAAAATGAAATGTTTTAAACTAGTAACATAAAAGCAAAATTTTAATGAATGTTTATTTAATAGATTTCATGTATATATACAATTTCTGTTTGACTTTTACAGACCTTTGTGATTATTTTTTTTAGTCACTTTTGTGAAATAGATGGTGAGGATGGTGCAGAAAAACAATTCTGCCAATCTTGCTCTTTGTCGTAGCAATGGATAATACGTGATACTAGGTATGGCTCCTTTTCTTGAAGGCCAAGAGCTGTGGAGTGCTACATGTGTCTATTAAGTGCTGTTCTTTTAAGTATTTTTTCTGAGGGACTGATAGAAAAATATGATCTTTGTGAATTCTGTCTGTATAATACCAAAAGCAGTGGATAGAAAATGATGCTACAATGTCTAAAGATGACCAACATTTGAATTAACATCATGTTGCACAAAGTGTACTAGAGAATGTACAGTGATACTTGTTGATAAAAGAAAATGCATGGAAATGCTACCTGGTACATGCAATGTGTCCAGGGACTTGTACAACTTCTGACAGATGGTATAGGGTCTTAATGGATCTATTTACTCCGGTAAATCTAGCCACAGGAAAGCTATGCTGCTCATTTTATGCTGCACATTTTTTGTTTTTGAGTTGTGTCTCTAAATTGCCAATATAGCAGTGCTCCACAAGAATAACACAGTTCACAAGATCCTCAACAATGGACGTGACCAAGACATTTTCAGCTGAAGGAATCCATCTATTGAAAGATCTTGCAACACTGGAATAATCTTGCACATTACTGTACTCACACCCAGAATAGCAGAAATACCAACACCCATCATTTCTTTACTTCATTTGTTGTTCTTGCCAGAAGCCTTTTGTGTCAGTTTTGTAAATCTGACCAGAAAATTAAAAAACTGCAGGGACAGTTTGGGCAAAAGCTTAATGCAAGGCTTTGAGCAGAGCTCATCCATTTTAGTCACCAACGTTCAGATGGATATATTTACCTTCTCTAGCTCTACATATATTTAATTGAAAAAAACCCAAACAGATTAAACAATAGTCAACAAAAGCAAAATCAGTTCAGACCACTCAGCAACATGGTGGGCATATTAGATTTCAGCAAAGGAGAGTTCAGGAACCTGCTCCAGATCAGGAAGAGATTAAATTTGAAAACTGGTCTCCCACCTTAGAGACTTGCTCCTGAAAAGTCTCCTGCTTGACCATTGTTGTGGGAGTCTGAAGCAATTTGCTACACTGTTAGTACAGATAGGCAGGTGGGGGCCTGATTTGAGAGTGGACATGTCAAAACGCCATTTGTCAAAGTCGTAACACTTTTATGTGGTCACAAATCATACAGCCATAAACCAAATGCAAAGGGCACAGTCACAGAGTGTAAAAAGTTTGCTGACAAATTAATTGATAACAAAAAGAATCAATTTCAATGAGGTCTATCTCTTTTTGCATTAGTATTTATTTTATTGAATCTAAAACTTGCATTATCATATATTAAGGTCTTCAATTTGACAAAGACTAAATATGATCAAGTGCTTTCAAAAAGAAATATGGAAAGTGATATTTTATCTGTATTCTGTTTGAAGCCCAGCAGATGTCCAGTGCTGATGGAAAAGGGCAACTACTACAATTTCCAGTTGATGGAAACTGGATGGAACCCCAAAAATATCTTCACTCCTTTAGAATTTTTTGGTTTCTTGTCTGCAACCATTAATGGCTCTAACAGTAAATCTTTTCTGTTGCTTTATAATGAAATAGCACTTGTGCCTGTACACAGAATAAATGGGTTGGTATGACACATACTCTTTGCTAGGTGATAATGTTAAGCTGTACCTCAATGCTTGCCACCAGCATGCTTGTGGTAATTGGGGGCAGAGCCCTCCCCAAATCTTCGTTCACGAAGCCTAGCCATGATGACTGATGATGATTCACCTCAATGCTACAGAGTCTAGGTCTTGGCCTCCAGAGGTCTAGAGAAGATAGAAGCAAGATGTAGCTAGACAACAGTAATGAGCATTAAAAAATTCTGATGTGTAGACTCCAGGAAGTCCTAATGTTTTGTTTCCTTCCCGTTTCTTCAAACTCTTTTGCATGGACAGGATGTTGGTATGGCTCATTCTTCTGCATCCGAAATGATAGGTGTTAAATTGTCTTAGCACATAAACATGGAAAAAACTTGCATCTAGTCTGTGTATCCAGCTGCACAGTGGCATTTTACCTCACACAGTTTTGCTATAAAAAAAAGTTTAGTGCCCAGTACTTGGGTGCAGAAGCCCACTTCTCAGCAACACAAGGAAAAAAGTCATAAAGATCAACGATTACAGAGCATAACACTTTTTGCATATCACAGAGCATAAGTACCTATAGCATCCTGCACTTAGTTCCAAAGTGTTTAGGGAAGTTATAACCAAAACTGAGAGAGTATAAGAAGCAGTGTGTTACTTTGCATGGCATTGTTTCTCTTGGGCCCATGAAATTTGGAAGCATTTATAGAGCCAGCCTGAAGCCAGCTGGATTCTGATGAATTTTAACCTCAGCGTCTCAGTTTTTGAAAATGAAAATACAGAGAACCTTTGCAAGCTGCTACAGCAGTCCTGTGAAGACTGGAAGCTGGTCAATTCTGAAGTTAGCTCAATGTAACAAATTATACTAAGTAAATGAAATGTTGTCCTGATTAGCTTGCATAAAAATTTCAGGCTAGAAGACTTTGATACAATGAAAAGTATATATCTGATGCCTATTCTTGCC
Organism: Pseudopipra pipra; assembly: GCF_036250125.1. NCBI lineage: Eukaryota > Metazoa > Chordata > Aves > Passeriformes > Pipridae > Pseudopipra > Pseudopipra pipra. The sequence continues at coordinate 31,681,204 of NC_087549.1, read as the reverse complement.
TGGCAAAGAAATGAGTGGTTACAAGGTTTTGAATTCTCCTTTGTAAAGAGAAGTCTCATGTGGCTGGTCTGAATCCACAATAAGATTCCTGTCCTGATACCTCCAGCCATATCCACATGTTCTGGACTTTTGTGGAGCTCACAGCTTTTTCTCTTTGCTGTGTCTCAGCAGGAGCAGGCCAGCTTAGCATCCTCTTGCCAGCTGCCAAGGATGGAGGCGGCCGCGGACGTGGCCCCCCTCAACCTTTTCTGGGCAATAGCTTTTGCAGGACCGAGGCCAGCTTCTGGCTGAGGCTGCGGTCCCAGCCAGCCCTTGCAGCCCGCGGGACTCGAGGCATCGATCTCCCCGGGAGCTGGTGCTGGCTCCGCCGCCCCGGGGGCGAGGGCGGGCTGTGCGGATGCCGGGGCGCGGGTGCGGGGGCCGGGGCGGGCGCGCTGCCCGGAGCGCGGCGCGTCCCGCCCCGCGGGTGCCGGGGAGGGGTGTCCGCCTCACGTCACCGCCGCCCGCGATAAATGCCCGGCGGGGCGGGAGCTGCGAGGAGAGGCGCGGAGCTCTTCGGAGCGACGGTGGCGACGACCCAGAGGCCAGCGGGGGAGGCGGCGGCTGAGCGCAGCGGCAGCCCCTCGCCGCGGCTCCGCTGCTGGACACGTCCTTGACCACCGCGCCGCTCCCGCCTCAGCGAGCGGGGCGAGGCCGCGCCCGCGCCCCCCGGCTCCGGCTCGACGCGGGCGTGGCGAGGAGGCGGGTGGCGGAGCGAAGCTGGCTGCGGGAGAGCGGGCAGCCGCCGCCGGAGGGGTAAGGGCACTGGCGGGGGGCAGCATCCTTCCCGCAGCATCCTCCCCGCGGCAGCGGGAGGGCGGGGGCCGGCGGCAGGCAGACCCCGGGGCCGTGGGGCGCTCCAGTCCCAGGAGAGCGGGGCCGGTGCCGCCGGGTGCGGGCGGTGGCGGCGCGCTGGGGAGAGCCCGGTCCTGCCCGTCCGCCTCTTTTTGTTCCCCTCCCAGCGGCTGGGTCCTGTGTGGCGGGATTCGCGCGTGCTCGCCCGGGGTGTAGGAATGACCGCGGCTTTCCTACCTAAAGCATTCAGTTACCTAGTATGCGGTGTTGGGATACTGTATTCTTGGAGGTGGTGCTACTTTTTCTGATCGTTTCCAGTGCTTTCCTTTGTTTAGGGAATAGAATAACCCCATCTTCCCCCATTTTCTTGTCCGAGTTGAATACCTTTAGTTTCATCAGGTATTTTTTTGAAATCATAGAACAAAAGCTTTAATCAAAGTCATATTTCGAAATGCACTAAGAGGGGCTATTTTATATCAACTTTATTGTGGATTTCAAGTTTACACTTTGATGATGAATGCAAGCCTTGAACTTCTTTTGTTCTTAAATTCCAATTTTGAGAGACCTTATCTGCAGTCTAATTGTCGTTGATGTCTGGCTCCTTTGAAGTAGATATGAAAAGCATACTTTTTGCATTCAGGCACTGAAATGGGCATGCCAGTGTAATGTATAAAACCACTTGAACAGAATGAGGTTCATAAGGTTGAAGATAACCTATCTTTCCGAATCAAGAGTGTGTACTTATTAGAATAAAAAAAAGTAGCATCCTGCTTTCTCCCCCTAAAATAACAGTGACAAACTCTGTACTAACTACAGGGTTTTTTTCTTTGTAAGTTCATACAGACCAGTCCTTCAATCTACAAATTACATTACTCTCTCTTATGTATTTACAGCCAACAGACGTGGAAGAAAGACTTTGTCTTGGAGCTAACTCCTGAGCATTTTTGAGATCATTCATCATGAAGTATGTAGTACAGGAATGGCTCAGAATAACTATCTTGCTATTCATAGCTCAAGCAGTTTCTGCAATGATTCTTCCCAATGCCACGCTCTTAGAGGAACTTTTGGAAAAGTACATGGATGAAGATGGTGAGTGGTGGATCGCCAAGCAGAGAGGGAAAAGGGCTATCACAGACAGTGATATGCAAAGTATCTTGGATCTTCATAATAAGTTACGGGGTCAGGTGTATCCACCAGCTTCCAATATGGAATATATGGTAAGGAAAAACTGATAGCGACATGCAGAAAGAATTGTTCTTAGTATAGTTACTATCACTTTATGAAACAGCATAATTTCAATCTTAGTTTGCTTGTCTTCTCATTTAAAGCACGTCACTTTTCTTTTTGTACAGAGATGAAATGTGAGATAAAAATGCATGTTTGTGGATCAAGTATCACGTTCTATTGATATTCATGCATTTAATCTCTCATAGCTCACTTAAATTTAAGTAGCAGTTCCTCAGTGTTAGGGTCCAATTTCCAAAACTGTGGTACTCAAAATAGTTGATTGTGATTGTGGCCTAAGTTACCATCTAAGAAGAGTACTGAACTATGAAGTTTCAAAATAACATATATTCTTTCCCATGCTTCTAGGTCAGATGGAATTTCTGAGCTAAATGAGAGTCTTATAACAAGAAAGTCTTCTATTTAAATTGGCATGTGTTACTGGAGTCCTGCATGTTTCTGTGTTTAACAGATTAATAATGTAATACATAATTTCTGTTTGTATTTTTTTCTATAGGAAGCCTCTATATTTGGGTTATTATTGTTAGCATTAAGTCTCCCATGTTTCTGAACTTTGGTTTTATTCCGTAGTTCAAGGCTAACTTTAGCTCTCCTTGCTAAGTAGATCAAATCAGGTCATGAGAGCTTTTAAGAAGTCCAGAGTTTTGACAAGAATGGGCAATTTTACTCACATCGGCATTTTTTTCCTGTTTCTCATGTGGCGTATTATTTGTTTATCTATTCAAGCACCAGAGAAATAGCATTGCTATATGTTGGGTTGTTTATGTTAAATATTACACAGGTTTCATGACACTTTCTGTGACAGAGGTTTGTATTAACACACTTCAAGATGTAGATATCTTTCCCAGTCTGCACATATCCTTAAACTTTGTTTCCTGTTGTGACTTTTGTTATAATAGAGGTTAACATTTTGTTCCCAGTGACTCAAGTTGATTGATTTCTGGAAAACGCAAGAAAAAGCTGTTAAGCCTTTTTGTAAAATACAAATAGGGGAGACTATTGTTTTCCCATGTTAAAAGACTGCAAACTTTTTTCTCAAGATTATGTGAAAGCATAGCTATGATTTTCAGTTATGTGCCTTTTTCCATTCCTAATGCCATTCTACATTTGCCTGTCTTACATATCTTGAAAAGAAGAATTTGGATGTAGTCACTGAAGCAAGACTTTTGACAGCTCTATACTTTGAAGATTCCTCCTGCACTGCACACACTTTGGCTTAGACTCTGTTAGGTCTACATCTGGAACAAGTTTTTGTGGTTTTGTTGTTGTTTTTTCTGCGCTCTCCAATGACCCCTGAGCCAGAGTACAAGTAGCATGAAAAAGTGATTACCCAATTTTGATGTTGAGGATGTTATTCAGAACAGGACAGCAGCTTTCAAGAGGGTGGGATTCAATTTTGGCATAATATCCAAGGGAATAAGGGGTTGGGATGGGTAAGGGTTTGGGATCTGTGAATGCAGAGGGTCTGTGTGAAGGGTCAGGTCAGAGGGACTCATGAGAAGGCATGGAGAGAGGCTAAGAGTCTGGTCAAGAAGGTTGAGAAATCAGAGTTATGGAGGAAAGGAGCACTTGATGAATAGATGTGGTTAGGGGAAGAACTGGGACTGTCTGTGCAGAGAAAATTTGAGATCAGAAGTTTGTGGAGGGAGGTTAAGAGGACAAAAATTTGCTAAGAGGCTATTTAAAAAGGCTTAATCTGTGAATGAGTGGGGAGGGAGATTGTATCTGGAGGAAGCAGGAGAGAGTCAGTCTTTGGAACTGAGAGAGGACAGTGGGAGCCGCCTGCTTCTTGAACAGAAGGAGTAAATGACAGGATTTCTGAGTGTTTGCACATATATTTTTATTATACAGTTTGTGATTTTCCTTTCAATGTCTTACCAAAGGTGAATTTCAGTCCTCCAGAACAGTGAAATAATCCCCCTAAATGTTTGCCTGATGTTTAGCAAACTAGATAAGTACAAATGAAACACTTTTGTCTACTTTTGGTGTGCTTCATTAGAATAGACATGCTGGCAAAAAAATCTCCTGCTATGGGCACAGTCCTGTCCCTCTGTACTAGTGAAACTTCTCCTTATAAATACAGCTAGTTCTGCTTGGGGAAATGAAGTTTTATGTCTCACCGAATCTGAATGGAGGTGGTCAAGGTCCAGGTGCCTCACTTGTACACCTCTGTCTCTATTAGTCTGTCGTATAGTTGAGAAGTTTAGGATCTCCACTCTCTGAGTGGAGCTGGGAGAAGGAATGTGGGGGCTGTATGCTCTCATTGCACTGTTAGTCTGTAACATCTCAGGTAACCTAACAGGTGGCTCTGACTGAAATGCTTCTGTCCTGCTCCTGCCAATAGAATGTACCAGAGTTGATTATGAGAGTGATCCAAGTACTTAAAGAATCAAGATTTTATATTTTAAAATTTACTTTTTTTTCCCATTCTGAGTCATGAAGCTAGTTCCATACATGGCTGAATCAGATGAGTTAAGTGCTATAAAAGTTGCTGGGAATGTATAGCTAAGAAATGGGAGGGATGGAGAATCACACTTAGGGTAGGACAATCAGTTATATGACTTAACTTGCAAACTCCAGCCTTATCTTTGAGATGAGGTCTCTCTATTAAAAAAAAAAAAATTAAAAGGTTGAATTACAGATATTCTGTACAGCTTTACACTCTTCCCATATGCCTTGAAGAAGAAAAGGGTACTGGGCTATCACAGTTAAAGACCTAAAGTTATTAGCTTCAGTACGATTCACAGTAGATAGGTCTAAAACATTCTTATGGTTGTCTGGCTGAACTTACTGGATGAAAAGTTCATTTTCCCAAGTACTGTGGCTCTGGTGATGAGCAGTAGTGAATTCCTAGGGTAAAAGAATAAGAATAGAGCATGTCAACAGAGAGACTTCTGCAATGAAACCCCCCAGCTTCCAGCAAACAGCAGCTTAGGGAATTCCTGACTCTGGTGGCATACTTTTGTGTCAAATGGAATAGTCTCAGATGAAATTTTTGTGAATCTAGTGCTTTTGAGTTCATTTAGTTCATTTGTATTCTTTGAATCCATAGCATCAAGTTGCAGAGCTCTATAAATTTAATTATGTACTGTGTGAAAAAGTACTTTTTCTTGTTTTTTGGTTTTTTTTGCTTTAAACCTATTCTTTTATTTTATGCCTTATTTTACTTTATTGTGAGAAATAATTTTCTCACTGATCACATAGCTTTCTTTTGAAGAATTGTGCTTCCCTTGCTCGAAAACTGTTCTATCTGAAAAGCAGTTCCATTTTGTTTTCCTTCTCTGTCGGATATGGTTCTCCTGTTTTCCTTTTATTTCAAAGGAAACAAACCAAACTGTTGACAGTTATGGTATACTGCAAATTGATGTAGTTGTATTTATTTTCTTCACTTCCTAATAATTTCTAACATTCTTTTACTTTTTGACTGGCTGAATTAAAGCCAACATTTTTCATAGAGCTGTTCACAATGACTTTAAGACCTTTCTAATGTGCTAAGAGGTCATTTACTACACTACAGTGTATATATAGTTGGCTGTAACCTCCAGCTGTGTCACTATTATTTCGTATGTGTTCACACTGAATGCTATCTATCATTTTGCTTCCAATCACTTAATATTAATGAATTTCCCATCTTTATCTTGTATTTTTCCTATCTTGTTTTTAACTATGTTAAGTAGTGAGTACTATCTTGCATTCCCTTTTCTGGGGCTATTGTGATCAAGGTATACAGCAGAGGACAAAGGACACATCTTGAAGGGAATTTGAAAAGTTATTTTGTATTCTTAAATCTTTTTACTGTCATTTACCACTTTTTTCTTTATCTCATGATAGCTTAATTTGATTTGTTTATTAATTTTTAAATAGCTTAGGAACTCTTGAAAATTTAACTGCATTTTAACCCTGACACTTTCAAAGTATAATATACTGGGGAAGAATTCGTATTATCTATGTATTTCAGTATTGTTTTTTAACTTATCCTATGAAATTGTCCCAACAGAAGTCAGTTTTTTGGTCTGCAGTTTCTCAGGGTCTGCTAGAAGCTTTCTAAAATACTAACACCCATGTGCTGTTTTTTGTTACTGTGGTAATGAGGCCATTTTAAAAGAGAGTAATTAAGTAATTAATTAAGTAATTAAGAAGTTTCATGATCAAGTTTTTCCAGATTCTTCAAGGATATTGTCTGCTCCTGGCAATTTGATACTGTCAATATTTTCATTTTCAGCTAATGTTTAAGTCTCACATGTGTCCTCTAAGATTTTCCAGAGAAATCTTCTGTTTCTTTCTCTGTGTAGAAGAATTCTGGTGAGAGATCCTGCGTAAGCTCATCTGTAGGGAACAGTAGTGCATCAGGTTCTGTTAACTCCTCTGCAGTGGCCTTATGACTGCGTGTTAGATCATTTCTTCCTAGACCTCTTCCTTGAATGCTGAGAGAGTTTTTGGGTTGTCAACATTATGACTTAAATAGAAAAAAAAATATTTCTTGAGGTCATGATGAACAGTTTGTTATGAAAATGCATGGCAGACGTATGCTGTATGTTTGTTTGTCTGGATTGTTTCCTAGTAAAGAAAGGAGTAAGGAAAATTTTCTTTTTGCTATGCATATGGATTTAACAGCACTGGAAAGAGAGCAAAGAGGGATGACGTTTCCCTGCTGCCTTTCTAAAGCACCCAAACAGTACATAGCAGAATGTTGTGTGAATCATTATGCTTTCAACATTTCCCACCCTGGGCCATTGACACCAGTGTGGCCTTCACACCATATATGCACTTGGAGCACATCTGTATGGAAGAGATATTTGAGCTAGTACTGAAAACTGCAGCTGACTGCTGCTGGCAGTGTTCAGTCTGACCAGATCAGGGAGCTGCTGTGGCTCTGATGTTCTGTGGCTGCTCAGATGTCACTCCTTGTTCCTCTCCTGTGTTGGAGCTGCCTGTGCCTGCCCAGCCTCCCTTGGCAAAGACCTGTCCTTAAAGGCAAAAATGGGAACCATTGTGCTTTGTCATATACTTGTCAATGGTTTGTTGTGGATTGATGTGGAAGGGTTCCCTTATTCTCTGTTATTCAGTTCAGGTAGAAAGGGATTTATTGCATATTAATAAATGCTTAGTAGATTGTAAAGTCTTAGTAATATTTGAAAATAACCTACAATTTCCTAAACTCATGATCTTTTTTTTTTTTTTGTAAGCATTCTTTGTTTATCATGGATTGAAATTGGAAAACCTCTTCCCCCCCAATAATTTAATTGGTAACATTGCACCTTAATAAAAGTGAACCTATTAATGAAAACTTAGATTTGTTTTTCATGATCATTGCAATCAACACTTTAAAAATAGTCATTATTATTTGGATAGTGGAAGTTGTTAGTTCCTTTGTATTCCAAACAGTTATACTTTGCAAAATAAAAGGACCCACCAAGGATAAAACTTAAAAAGTAATTTTGATTAATGAGTTTAGAATGCATTCTATTTTAAACCATTTTTTTATTATTCATTCCTTGATTTCATCTGTGTTTTTCCAAACAAAGGAGTAAGTCAAATAGCTCATGCAAGATCCTCATTTCATGCCTGTGGAATTTGCTGTACTTAAAAGTGTTTGGGTTCCCAGCTTGACAGATAGCAGAACATTTCAACCTGCTATTTCTTGGCACAGAGCCACACACTGCATTTTGTAATTACTATAATTGGACAACATCAGTATCCTCTAGGGATACTATCCTCTGCTTATTTAATTATTTCTAGTCTTCTGGGAAGATTCTTCAGATAAATACATTGCAAAACCCATGTCTTGCTTCTATAAAGTTTTATTTTGGAAACCTTGTGAAGAAAATATAGTCTTCTATGGGTGCTTTTAAAAAAATTCAGATTAGAATATTTATTTGGTTCATAGAGTGGAAAAGTATATATTTATTCTTACTTTTTGTTGGTATAATATCTCTGAAGGTGTTAGTTTCAAAACCTTGATAGTGATGTGTTGAATATAATTCCTTTCAAAACCATGACTGCCTTGTGACTTCTGTGGGACTTTATATTTTGGAAGACTTAAAGATTTGCCACTCCATTTCAGTAAAGTTCAGGAACACTTCAGAAGAAGAAAATTAAGTAATTTGAGACCGTAAATATTTCTCATTTAGATTTTTTATAATTTTTCTGCTGGCAAATTCTTGCTATATTGAAATAGAAACCATTAAAGTTTGGATCATTTGAACCCACTAGTGGATAGAGCTCTTGAATGGATGATAGTAAAATGTTATTTATTGCATTGTAGTGACTCAGTAGGGAGTAAAATAATTTTTTTTGCTATTTTGCGATGCTTTTAGATTCTATGATTTGTTTTAAGTCTGGAAGTAGCAGTTTCTCTGTATATGTCTCTATCAGCTCCCAGCTGAGATTTTTTTGTCATATCCATTGTTCTTAGGAAAATTGAAACAGCGTTAGGAAATGTAAAGGAAGGCCTTTTAGTGGATGTACAAGTTTTGGTGAATTTTTATGTTCTGAAGTGCCCTGTTAAATTTCCTAGACCTTTCTGACAAAATTTTTGGTGTCTCCATTTAGTGTGTCTTATCCATCTTGCCAAAACTCTTCAGGGATGCTTGGTTAAAAACAATTCCTGTTCCTTCTTGAGCAGAGGACTTTGGTTTGTGGAATTCCTTAAGTGGCTGAAGAGCGCCTTGGGTGCCAAGAACAGAGCAGCTCTATTCAGAGTGAACCTGCCTGCTTTCCCTCTAGTTTTCCACTTTTCTGCTCCACTTCAAAGATTGGTGGAAGTGCTTCAGCTCCTTTGCCTCTGCTCAAAGGCTACTGACACTGCATCAAAGAACACAGTGACGTTGACTTATCCTCTTATTCTCTCTGGCAGTTTTAGCAAAGGATTGTGCAGTGTGAAGTGGCCAAGAAAAGAAGTGGATAAGTCCATGGTATGACTTTTATTGATGTAATGCCAACAACAACTAGGCAACTCCAAGTAAAGAAACTGAAAGTGGAAAGTAGCAGAAAGGCTCACTGTCTCAAAGTTTAAGGAAGCCTTCCCAAAATAAAATAATTAGCAACACAGGACAGACACTGTTCATCTTTTATTTTTGCTGTCAGAGAATTTCTTCAACCCCCATATCAAAAAAGCTCATGGAATATTAATCGGTAACAGCAGAATCAAAGCTTAAATACAAAATGTAAACTGAACACAGAAATCATCAATGAGATTGATAAAAATAACTCCATGTAGTCTGTCATCTTCATGATATCTGCCTTGGAATCTTCCTTAACTTCTCACTTTATTGAAATGCTGTATATGAATTTATGCTGTTATCCATAAATATAATCATCAACCTTAATTTTGGCATAAGTAGAATGACTATCATAGAAAAAAGTGTGATTCATTAAGAAGACTATTCTCCATCCTTATAGAGAAGGACAAATTTCACTTTATTATGAAACAAGAAAAGTTTCTTAAAATGAGGTTGTTAAATTCAGAATTTGGCTGCCTGATATATATTACAATATATTTGTCCTGAATTCCCTGTTGGATTTTCAAATGATCAGGCATTCCTTTACTACATTTTCAACTCTCTTTTTTTAGATTTTATTTGAACATATTTCTGACAGTAGTGCCAAGTCACATATGATCAATGGATGCTCTCTGGCAGCAAGTTCAATTCACTAATGTCAAATCACAGTGGTCATCTTTTAAAAGCATTTACTGTGACACATATTTGAGATACCGCAGCTAATTCCTGTTCAAAGCGCAGGAAATTCTGTAGCATCTCTAAACTGCTGTATGAAAGCAATCGGTTACAGCGAGTTTATCCTGGTAATCACTACCAGGATTTGAGGTAAGGACTTGTTCTCTGGTCAGTTTGTGATTAGCTATAAATATTTATGAATACTACTTGTGATGAATGTGTGTAATTCATAATTTGACAATGGATAAACTAGAGAAATCAAGATCAGCTTTTATGCTGTTGATTCTCTTCCGTTCCTTTTAGAATATAGAAGTGAATGGATGATTTTTAGTCATGTTCTAATAGAAAGTCTTAATGCATTGCTTTTAAGAAGTAGCAAAGTAAATGCACTGTTTCAGAACACCTTGGAAAGCTGAATATTCCAGCGAGGTTTTTTTAACATGCTTAGAGTACACACAGAATTAAATGTGATTAGTCATGTCTGCTGGTTCCTATTCCTGGTTTTACTTTTTGAACACAAAAAGCTCAAACACATGAAGCTGTAATAGGGACATACTTCTAAATATTGGTGCAATTTTTTCAGTGTTTGGGAACAATATTTTTGGCCTTATACTGCTTTCCTGTTTCCAGGCAAAAGCCACAGTTTTCCTGCTTTTTACTCTTTTCCAAAAGAGTAGCTGAAACCTCAAGGTCTATTCAGGGATCTCTGCCCGGTTTAAAGCTTTATAAACTCCAGTCTGCCACATGGTAGCATGTAGGTTCCTTACCATTTCTTTTCTACATAGGTAGTAGTTCTGCAGCAGAAAATGGATGTCTAACTTTATTGGCAGAGAAAAGTTGGGCAATTTTAGCTATTCTCTTTCTTTGTCCTTAGAGGATATATCATTACTAGTTAGTATTGTTGGTTTTGTTTTTTCAAGGGGAATTTCCTGGTGTTTCCATACTCCTGAGTTTTTATGGTCGCTGCTGTATATGGGACCTCAGACTAGAGGGAGGACACGTTTTTTTTTCAAACTCAAATGACTGAAAAAGGTAAACATCTCAGTTGAGTGCAAGTTACTTACTTTTCAGATGTGTTCATTATCACTAGTTTCCATGAACTTCCTTCAGCAGCTTTGTACTGATGAAAATGCCTCACCTAAGCATGACTGAAAGACCAACAGATGAAAACTGCCAATGTCTGTTTATTAAGAAGAGATCATGTTAAACCAATCTATTTTACTTTTTTAATGACCCAATAATTAACCAGAATAGTGTATCAGAAGGAATTAGTATTAATTAGTAATTAAATGTCATGTTTTGACTCTGGAAAGTTCTTGACACTCTCTTCCCCTGACATTTTTGTGACAGAAATTGACCAGAAGCTCCCTATTAAATAGGCAGAAGATTGAAGGTGTTGATGCTGTTGGAGCCCATTCATTTTTGGTTAAGCACTTGGGTTTTGACTTGTCTGAGCAAAGAATACACATGGAAACTGCAATATATCTGCATACATAATATATATAATATGGGCACAGCATGGTGTTGTTTCAGGGAACATGATCAAAATTAGAACCTGAAAAATAGAAGTCATGGCCTGGAATCAACATGGTGAAGTTTAACTGCAAGATATGGAATAAGGAAGAAATCAAACAGGTAACATACAAGGGATAAAATGTAGAGATAAAACTACAATAAGAAGATGCAGGAGTTGCACTGAATTTAAAAATAATAAAAGGGAGGAATCTTTGAAAGGAGACTTCTGTGTGTGAAACTGATGAGACCTTGCCTGAAATGCAATGTCTATTTCTGGTAATTTTTTAAGAATGGTGTAGCCATTCTAGAGAGAATGAAAGAGATTAATGAGATTGATTATAAAGACAGAATATGTGCTTTATGAAATGATTGAAGGAATGAAGCAGCTGAATTTCATTAATCTTGGAAATAAATAAAGGTTGTCAGAGGAAAGAGAGTGATTTCCTTTTTCTTGGCAATAAAACATCAGCTAGCATTGTCGGGCAGGAGATTTACATTGCATGCCAAGGAAATCCTCTTTACTCTTACAGTGATAAAACTCCAGAAGAAAATTACACTAAATATTATTATGAAAATGCTGTTACTAATTTTAATTTATAAAAATGTGGATAATACATGTATATTTGGCTTAGTGGAAGAGTCTAGATGGACTACAGTCAGGATCAGTCTCCTGAAGTCATTTTCAACTGTACCTCTGTCATTCTGTGCTGATGCCATGCAGGTGATTTCTAGTTCTTAACTGTATTTCTGGCATATTTGCTCATGGCATTTCTGATTCTATGTTTCATTTTTCCTTTTTTTCCTTCTCAGTGTCATTAGTCTTAAAGAATACAGTGGATTCTTTTAAAAAGTAAATAAATACCCATACTGTACTGTGGTATTTACTTTCCCACTCTTTCCCTATATTTAGAATGTATACAGCAATGAGGTATTTATCCTATGCCATGGTAAATGTTTACTTTCAGTGGTGCCCACTGTACTTACTTTTCCATCTTTACTGAGCTTAAATTTTAGCACTTCTTTAATTTCAATATAGTCCAATTCCATGTGATTATTTCTGCCTTCCAACATATGTGAACATCTCTCTCCAATTAAAACGTTATCACTGGGGGTTTTTTATTAATATTATTTTTATGGAAAATGGTTTTTGAGCTCCTGGACTTTGCAGTTCTGTTGCAACACCATTTGGTGTAATTGGTGGACTTGTATGCTGGTGCAGCTTGGGTGAGAATACGCTCTTTTGGTTTAACACTTGCACAACACAAATGGTGGGATTCATCTCAACAAGCTTTTGCTGTCTGTGCTGTAAATGTCTGCATTTGAGCCGGTATCCTTGTAATTAGTAGAGAAAAATGAGAATTGTCAACACACAGTTTATCTCGGTTAAAGGTGGGTAGCTAAAGTTATCTCCCTCTATAGATGCTTATTGGTCTGTGTAACTGCAAAGATAATTTGGATGATTATCTCAGATGTAGGTATCTGATTTAAGACTGTTTAAATTCAGGGGAGGTTAATCCCACCCCATGTAATTCATTTGGCTCTTGATGAATTTTAGTTTAAGCTTTGGTAACCTTAACAAAACATCAGTTCCTCCATAAGCAAGCAGAATGTTGGTTTCAGTCTACGTGCTACTTGAACCCCGTGTTTACAGTTTAAATACCCCAATTTTTAGTCTAGTCTGTGAAGTTAAACTAGCAGTAGTTGTGGTTTATTTTAATGTCATCTGTTGTAAACTAGAAGCAGTCAGAAGATCCATATTGTATGTAACATCATATCACTGCTGCAAAAGGTAACCTCCTGGGGTAGAGGTAGAGTTGGCAGCTGGAGGCAGTAACTGCTTCTATGATTCAGTTTAACCTGCCATCTGAGTTTTAGCTTCAGCCAGTGTGGTGTATTAGAACATTTGTGAAACGCTGATAGTGGCATATCTGTGTGTGTCTTTGATTGTGCTCTAGGTTTTAACAGGATTCTGATGAAAGTAATGGTTGTGTTGGCGAGTGTTGTGGTGCAATTGGAACACAATTGTAGAGTAAAAGAATTGATGCTGAGAACCTGACATTCTTGGTGTCTGCATTTCAGGGGGGCTTATTTTGAGCTAGTTCTTTCTGTGTGGACTGAATACCCATGAACAGCTGCAAAGTGCACTCCTGGAGCACAACTACTGGCATTTTATTTGGAAAGAATCCAGTTTGTACTTTAGCCTAGAGCAGTAGTGAGCCTTGAACTGAGTGGTTTTGTGTGTGAATGAATTATACCATCACAACAATGATACATTAAAAGTTAATGTAGACCATATTTGTCATGCAGGAGTAGACAAGTATAAAAGGGAAGTGGTTATGTCAGTAACTTTCTACAGAGAAAGATAAGTCTCTTTAAAGAGGTAAGATAATGAGATCAAGTTTTCACAGACTGAAATTTCACATTTTGATGGGTGATTACTTGTTATTTCCTGTAGCTTTGGTGAACAATTATTTATGTATGCAGATGGCTAGAAAGCACTGAAGCAAAGGCCATCTTGAATGTTTTGCTCAGGGAAAATGTTGTTTATGAGCCAGAAAGCTGTATTTGTCATGATAACTCAGTATTCAATAGTACCATGAAAGAAACTATGGCCCGGATAGATTGAGGAGCACAAAATGATACAGCCTATACCATTTTCTTAGACTTTTCATGTATTGATTTGCAACTGTCTTGCCCTCTTTTTTCTTCAAAGCAGAGAAGTACAACATGAATTTCTTAAGTTAGGTGCTGTTGTGAGCTTGCTCTACACATGAGAGGGAGGGAAAGAGAGGTGCATAGCTTGGTAGCTACAACCACTTTGACATCATGATCACTGATGAACAAGAGGAAAAAAAACCCTCTGTAGTTCCTTCCTGTTTCTGCAATAGCGGTGTGTCTTCCCATTGCTAGGTAACATCTTTTGGTCTTTATAATTGACATCAGTGAGTGGTCTTCTCTTGAAAGTAAAAGCGAGATTTGGAAAGTGGAAGGACATTTTTCAATTTAAGACATACTAGCAACTCCTTTTAGCAATAGCTTCAAGCAGGTTTGTGTTGCTGAACAGTTTGTGATATTTTCAGTGTCTGCCTATTTCAGTGTAGAAAGCCAACCCTGATGATGATTCCTTATATAAAAGGTAGACCTCATGTAGTTTTCCAACAATGTGAGGAGCACTTTTTCTTGATAAACAGGTTGAATTACCTTGCATGTAGTACCAAACAATTGCCAGTCAAAATGCTTGTCAGACCTGGGAATCAGCTGCCTAGTTGCACTTCCATCTTCTTGTGCTCCCATTACTACCCTGTATTTACCAAAGGAATCTGATAGTGCAAAGACATTGAAACCTGGTCATGTACAGACCTACATTTCAAAAGATCATAGTAACCCTTTTTATGAAAACAAGCAACTTTCTGTATTTTTAAGTAACGGTTTTTGAAGATTTAATTCATCCTTTATCAAACAGAAGGATCCTTGCCTATAGCTATGCAGAGATTTCTTTTAAACTTTACTATTTGTTTCAAAGAGTTGTTTTAGAAGTGCCCTGTGAAGTACCAACTGCTGCTGAGTATTGTGGAAGAACCTTCTGAATTAAGCTTAAAGCTTTGGAATTAGGTCAGCTCAGTACATAGTAGCCAGATTTGAATATCACTATTAACATTGTGATTAAAGTATGAAAAATGCTTACTTTTGGTAGAATGTAAAATAGCTGTGTTGCTGTGACTCTTCATATTCTTCCATTTTTATTCTAGCTTCTTTTAAAGTGCCAAGCATTTTGACATTTTAAAGTTCACTAATTAATTTTTATATTTGTTTAAAGTTCTTCATTGTGTAACTTGTTCTGAATGAAGATTTTTACATGTTTTTTGTAAACCTTTCCTTATACATTTGCTTTCCTCCATTTATCTCTTTTCTTCCCTGCTTTAAGGAGGAAGGAAACACTGGGAGAACAAAAACCTTTTGAATTTTATGAAATGACACATGAAAACATAGGTGTTTAATCTTTCTTTGTATATGGAGATGCTTTCATTGTTTGAAGCCAAAAGCTATCATGTAAGTGAAACAAGGGAATGCTATTAAAAACACAAGAATAACACTTTTATTCCAGTAAAGAGATATGTTTTAAATACTTGTGCAGATTATTTTACATGTTTGTTTCTTTTAACCTGCTATGTGAGCAAGCACAGAATGAAAATGTAAATGCATTACATTTAATGCTCATCTGACAGGATTGGTATGAAAAGCCTTAAAATAAACAGTCTCTTAATCCTTAGAATTAAGATATGCAGTTTTTCTTCATATAACTTCAATTAGAATAATAAATTTAGGGGGAAATTTACATCTCCTGTTTTAATTACTGAAAGAGAAGGACAAAATTCAAGGTGGCATCACTAATATAAAGCAGCTTCTTCCTGTTCTTGATCCCATCCCTGAAGCAATGATTAGGGCATGTTAACAAAGAAGTAGAAAATCTTTCAAATTGTTTAAGTTCCAACTACATGTAACTGTAGAAGTGACCTTGAAAAATACCTTTAAGCTATTCTTCTCTACATTAGCTGTGATATGAGATTTCAGGCTGACACATTTCTTGTACAAGTTTTTAATTTGTTTTCAGAAATTTCGTACATGTTCATAATGTTATTAGCACCCGTGTACAATTTTTGCATCACTGGACTAGTCAGATATAAATTTAAGATAAAGTTTTTCAAGTAATTGCTTCAGGGATTAGGATATCAGTTACAGAATCAGAAAACTGGTAAAGTTGGAAGGGACCACAGAGTGTCATTTGGTTCAGTCTCCCTGCTTAAGCGGGATCATCCCCACTGATAAATAAGTTAAACAATAACTGGGCCCATTATTAATCCTTTGGCGGACACCACTAATGACAGAACTCCAACTAGACCCTGTACCACTGATTACAACTGTCTGGGATCTGCTGTTCAGCGAGTTCTCAATTCACCTCACTGTCCACTCATCCAACCCATACTTCTTGGGTTTGCATATGAGGATATTGTAAGAGACAATGTTAAAAGCCTTGCTGAAATCAAGGTAGACAATATCCAGGGCTGTGCCCTCAACCATCCAGGTAGTTGTTTCATCACAGAAGGCAATCAAGTTGGTCAAGCGGGATTTACCTTTAGTGAATCCATGCTGACTACTCCTAATCACCACCTTGTCATCCATGTGGCTAGAGATGGCTTTGAGAATGGAGCACTCCATTGCCTTTCCAGCTATTGAGGTGAGGCTGACCATTCTGTAGTTCCTTGGGTCCTCCTTGCACTTTCAGAAGACTTGAGGTGACATTTGCTTTCTTCCAGTCCTCAGGCACCTCTCCTGGTCTCCATGACCTCTCAAAGATGATTGTGAGCAGCCTCACTATGGTGTGTGCCAGGTCTCTCAGCACTTGTGGATGCATCCCATCAGGGCACATTGAGTTCTGGATGTCAGGTTTGCCTAGGTGTTCTCTAACTCAATCCTGCTTAACCAAGGGAAAGTCTTCCTTCCAACATTCCTGGATCAGAAATTCCTGAGGGCTGGTCTTGTCAGTGAAGTCCAATGCAAAGGCAGCATTCAGTAACTCTGCCTTCTCTGCATACTCTTTTACAAGGGTCCCCCTCCATTTAGTAATAGGCCTACATTATCCTTTGTTTTCCTTTTGCTACTGATGTATTTGAAGAAGCCCTTCTTGTTGTCCTTCACATCCTTGGCCAGATTTAATTGCAGACAGGCCTTGGCCTTCCTTGTCTCATTTCTGCTTACTCTGACAACATCTCTAAATTCATTCCAAGTGGCCTGACCCTGCTTCCATCTCCTGTGTATTCCCTGGCTATGCTTGAGTATTGACAGGAGTTCTTTGTTCATGAATGCAGGTCTCTTTCCCCTTTGCCTGATTTCTTGCTCATTGGGATTCATTGGTCTTGAGCCTGAAGGAACTGATCCTTGAATATCAAGGATATTAAAAATCATTAGAGTGATCCTGGAGATTGAGAAGGGCCTGGAGACCCAAGTAACTGTGACATCTAAACTCTTCAACCTTTTTTGTTTTCTGTGGCTGTAGGTGGTTAGTGGTATTTTATTCCCACTTTTTCTTTAAAGGCTCTGGTAATCACGAAAGTGACTTGAATCTCTATCTAGAAAGTTCTTTTGAACTGGGACATTAGACATTGTTCCAGAATGTTTCATAAATTTGATGTACCTTTGCAGAGGTTTTGTTTTAGTTCTAACTTCTGTGACAGACACTTCAGGAAGTGGTGGCTTTGATGAGAAAATGAATACTGCACTTAAAGAGATGTTTCCTGTGTGCAATTTACACTTGACAGATTTTTTTATGTCTGAATATGTAATGCTTTTGATATTTACTCCATCACATCTCAAAACAATTCTGAAATGATTAAAATCAGAAAGAAATTAAGCTATATCTTGGTAATCATAAATGGGGCTGCTTCGAGGAAAGTGCGTTATGATGAGGCTCACCTCACCATAAATTGTAGGACAAATTTAAACTCTATAGCCTAAGAAGAATTAGGGTGATTGCATCGTGATGAACCTTAAGCTATGACCTGAATTAAGCGTGCCAATTCCTACCTGAAATAATCTTGCATGTATAACCCCATTCATGAAGAAAGTGGAGTTGGTTCTTTGGCTCATACACCAACCTTTTCTGGAGTCGGGAATGACTGTGCAATGGACAGAAATATCCAAACACCTCAAACTCCTCATTGCTGATATTGTCTGCTGCACTATGCTTTCTGTGAAGAGCTTAAGACTGTCTGCTCAGACATGAATATTTCTTTGCTGCAGCTAAGATTGTGGCCTAGAAACTGGGAAGTCTGCTTATCTCTGGCTAGGCAAGCGGGGTAAAGGGAGTAAAGACAGTATTTTATACTGTGGATGAAGGCAGAGAAACAGTTAAAGAAGACGGAACTTTCTTTAAAGACCATATCCAATTTCAACAGCACTTGGAGCGTGGGTGTTCATCTGTCAGGAGGATTAACGGTGAATTTAAGTTTTTCATCAAAAAGCTATTCTTGCAGAGTTCTGGATCGCTCTGTCATGCATAGCTATCATCACTCTTTAAAAGAAAATTTTGTTAAAGATAACTACTTCAGTAGCTTGAAGAATTGATTCAAGCAGCTAAAATTGATTGGCTAGCTCTAATCTTAAAAAAAATAAATCATTATTTCAGTTAAAATAGCTGCATAAAATATTTTTAAACTTAGGTGGTGAAAAAATGGAACAGTAGAGCTTCTAACCATGGCTTCTGTTTTAAAAGTCGAAAATGTGAGGAGATGCTTTACAAGAGAATATTTAGTGGCCTTCTGAAGCTCATCAGAGCTATAAGAAATTGTAGCTAGCCTTTGAAGTGGGAAGTTCTAAAATTGAGCAGGTGCCCAAATTTTGATCTACTGTAGTGGGTTGACCCCGGCCAGATACCAGGTACCCACTAAAACCACTCTCTCACTCTCTCTCTGCAACTAGACAGAGGAGAGAGGAAAAAAAACCAGCTAAGGATTCATGAGTAAAGAGCTTGGAGAGGTCAGTGATTGATTACCTTCGCGAGCAAAGCAAGACTCAAAATGGGGGTAATACCTATATTTATTACTAACAGGATAAGAGCCAAAGAGTGAGAAATAAAACAGTCTTAAAAACATCTTCCCCCCACCTCTCCTTCCTTTCTTGTTCTCCCTCCTCCCCACAATGGTGCAGGGGGATGGGGAATAGGGGTTGTGGTCAGTTGTTGTTTCTGCCACTGCTCAGGGAGAGGAGTCCTTCCCCTGCTCCTGAGGGGTCCCTCCCATGGGAGACAGTCCTCGATGGACCTCTCCAGTGTGAGTCCATCCCTCGGGCAGCAGTTCTTCCCAAACTGCTGTCCCATGGGTCATTCCTGCATGGAGTGCAGTCTTTCATGAATGAGTTGTACTGACGTGGGTCCCCCACAGGGGCCACAAGTCCTACCCCGGAAAAACCTGCTCCAACGTGGGCTTCTGTCTCCATGGGCCGCAGGTCTCTGGCAGGACCCTGCTCTATCCTGGGCGTCCCACGGGTTCACAGCCTCCTTCATGCATCCACCTGCTCCAGCATGGGCTTCTCCATGGGCTGCAGTTGGGTCTCTGCACCCCGATGATCCTCCATGGGCTGCAGGGGCACAGCTGCTTCACCATTGTCTGAACCACGGGCTGCAGGAGCCTCAGCTCTGGCACCTGGAGCACCTCCTGCTCCTCCTTCGCTGACCTTGGTGTCTATGTCGTTATTCCCATGTTCTCAGTCTGCTCTTCCCTGGCTGAAGTTTCTTCTATGCAACAATCTTCTGTTCTTAAATATGTTATCACAGAGGCGTTACTGTTACTTCTAATTGGCTTGGCCCAATCCTGGAGCCAGCTGGCATTGGCTCCACAGGACAGCTTCTAGCAGCTTCTAACAGAAGCCACCCCTGTAGCCCCCCTGCTACCAAAACCCAGCCACAGAAACCCACCACATTCCACTCCTCACCTCTGTGAATCACATATTTAAGAATTTTAAATTTCACATTCATCACACAACCTTCCCTTACATAAACAAAAGAAATAACAACCTACCAAAACAGAATATAACGAAAATTCCCCCCGCCAAAAATTAAAATAACATCACCAATCACCAAACTTAAGTGAACAATTTACGCAAAATCCACCCCTTGAAAAATTCCCCACGATCATTTCTTTCTCGAACAGTATTCAATACTTGTTTTGCTCGTTACCTCTGCCAATTACTATCCTTATCTCAAAATCCTCATGACTTCCCCGTACAGGCCACCAAAAAGCCTGTAGGTGTTACGATCTGAGTCCTTGTCTCAGCTAGAGTGTCCTCCATTACGGTTTGGGTTCCGGCCTCCACTACAGTCTTCTGAGAGTATTGAACTGTGGCTCGATAAGCACAGGCCAGGCCAGGGCAAGAAGCTGTTGGTTTTGATTGGGGTAGGCAAGGCACCCTTCCATGAGGTGATGTGTCAGTTTGCTAGGGTTGAATACCCATCAGGTGTGAAGTCCCGGGTAATGGGAGGTGTCAAACACCTTAGGAATCCTTCCACACTCCCTGCCACCCAGGAACTGGGCCCCTCAGGGCATATCCCAATATATTATCACCTAAAGTTTGTTTTCTCCTACACCAAGATAACACCACATTCCACAAACTCCATAATGTTCTGACAATATTGGTTAGTAGCAGTGACATTACTAAACAGCTCACATAAGGATTAGCAAGGAGCATGGGTGACTTCATTATAAAGCCATTTATATCAGTCAGGAAGGGGGTGAAGGTTGTATTCCTCCATCAGTCTCAAATAGTTCTCCAGAAGACAGCTCCCCCAGCACAGAAAGGCCATTAGTACAAAAGCAGTTTGTATTAGTATGTTCCCGAAACTAGCAAAGTAAAGCTATAAGCGATGCAATGCAATGCAGTGTGTATATATATATATATATAACTGCCTTTCTCGTGCCCCACAACTGGGCACCAAAAAGGACTGTGGTGGGTTGACCTTGGCTGAATGCCAGGTGCCCACCCAGCCGCTCTATCCCTCCCCTTCCCAACCGGACAGGGTAGAGAGTAAGGTGGGAAAAGAAAACAACACAAATAGTGGGTTGCGATAAGGCTGTTTATGCAAAAAAAGAAAGCAAAAGCAGCGTATACATGCACAAAACAGAAGCCAGCAGTTAATCTCTACTTCCCATAAGCAGCGATGGTCGACCACTTCTCTGAGAAGCAGGGCTCCAGCACATGTAACGGTTGTCAGCAGGCAGACATCAGAGACAGTGAGTGCCTCCAGTCCTGCTCCTTGCCTCAGGTTTTATATCTGGGTTGATGTCCTATGGTATGGAATATCACCTTGGTCAGTGTGGGTCAGCTGGCCTACTTGTATCTCCTCCCAGGATCTTGCCCTCGATTGAAGAAGGAATGTTACAGTGCTGTGCTCAGCAGTAGCCAAAACATGGGTGTGTTATCAACACTCCTCTAGCTACCAATGCAGAGCACAGCACTGTGAGGGCTGTGATGGGGAAATAAATTCCACCTCAGCCAGACCCACCACGTCTATCATAAGTCTAATTTACTCTAAATTTGCATTTCAGAGTCTAGTTGGTAAAACCATTCTTAACAGCAATGATTTGGGAAATATGTTAACTTTATGACTTGTTCATGCTCAGAGCTAAATCTACATATTATAAGATTTTGAACTGACTTAATGTCATACAATATATGCGACAAAAACAAACTGTAGTGGCTTTTGTTTAAAATTTTATGATCTTGTGATTTCATGATAGAATGATGAAGCAATGGTACTACAATCTATAAGAACAAAATATGTATGTGGAGGAAGTATGTTAACCTTCCTGTTTTTTTACAATGGGTGCAGAAGGGAGAAGAACTATTTATGATAGTGTGACAACAAAAGGGAAGAGGAAAATATTTATACAAACTGTCATATAAAATTTTGTGATTTAAGATTAGAATATTTCCTTATGAAGATTAAAGAATGCTGGAGTTTATGATATCAAAGTACTGGCCCAGAAGGGTGAATAGAAAATTCCTACTGTCTTCTAAAATTAATGGGCTTTGTATCCAAAGGTGGATTAAAAGATTTATTCTGTCGTTATTATACTGTTTGAGTAATTCTGTCAAAATAAATATTGCATTTTGGGAGTCAAAATGTACTCTGTAAATTTCTTACTTGCTGATGATTGCCAGCTAGTAGAGGGAGGTGATTGTCCTGCTCTGCTCTGTGCTGTTGTGGCCTCACCTTGAATATTGAGTGCAGTTTTGGTCACTGCAATATAAGAAACATACTGAGCTATTGGAGAGTGTCCAAAGGAGGGCAACAAAGATGGGGAAGGGTCTCAAGGGGAAGATGTATGAGAAGTGGCTGAGGTCACTTGGTCTGTTCATCCTGGAGGAGACTGAGGGGAGATCTCATTGCAGTTATAACTTCCTTGTGAGGGGAAGAGGAGGGGCAGGCACTGATCTCTTCTCTGTGGTGACCCGTGACCGGATCTGAGGGAATGGCCTGAAGTTGTGTCAGGGGAGGTTTAGGTTGGGTATTAGAAAAAGGTTCTTCAGCCAGAGGGTGGTTGAGTGCTGGAACAGGGAAGTGGTCACAGCATCAGGCCTGACAGAGTTCAAGAAGCGTTTGGATGATACTCTGGGGCACCTGGTGTGACTCTTGGGGATGGTCCTGTGTAGGGCTGGGACTTGAACTCAGTGATCCTTGTGGATCTCTTCCAACTCGGCATATTCTGTGATTCTGTGTGATTGTATGATAATAATAAGACAGAATGGAATGCAATACACTGGAGACCTCTGAAGAAGAGAAGCAAGAACAGATATTCTACGATTAAATTGAGTGATATAATGATGGTCTTATATAACCAAGGACATATTTGTTTTTAATGGGTAATCTGATTAATAACATGAAAACTGCATGTCAAAATCAATAGAAAAATAAATTTTAGCATGTGGAATTTGTCTGTTATATTTGTGTAATCTTTGGTTGTGTTAAGGAGCTTTCTGCCTTTCATCTGTGCCAAAAATTTGTAGACATGATCTCCAGTGGCTGCATGGGAATTTGGATCTGGAAATATTGAATTATTGTTATTTAGATAGCATAGTCTCAATCTATGAAACTTAATCTGAATTTATGATGAAATACTTGAGATTCTTTCCCCAGGAAATACTATAGTTTCCTAACCTGAGCATTGGTATCAGAGAGACAGGTATCTGGAAACTGTTTCTGCAGGTCTCCAGAAATTCAAAAAGTCAAGCAGCATTATGGATACTTTGTGCAAGAGGGATGGATCACTTTGAGCAAACCCCAGATTAGTGCAGTAAAAACTATGCATACAGAGTATGGTATGATTTTTTTGATTTGCCTTTCAGCTACAAGCCTATTCTTCCATGTCTCTTAAAGAATTAAAAATAAGGATAAACAATAGTGATACACAGTAATTCATGATCTTTTTTTTTGACTTGTCCTGAGCATGCCTCATGAATGTCTCCTTTCTTGCCAACCTAGTGATAAAATCAATGAATGACAACCTTACTCTAGTTTTCATAATTTGTGCTTGAATTGTGTATTATTTCAACAAAAGCTCGTTATAGAAAAGGAAGAGAAAATCGCATTCATTTCACATGAACTATTGGTTTAGAGGAAATAAAGCTTTGTTTGAAAGCATGTTGGGTAATACCCTTTTGGCTAAGAAAAGTGCCCATAAGTAAAAAGAAATCTCAAGATAGAAAAAGCACTTAATTTAGCTTGGAAAGTTGAACTAAGCCTTTCAATTTCGTATTTGTGCTTTATTCACTGCAGCATAGCTGCACATGGTTTCTAAAGGGAATGCTGCAATGGGATTAAAACTTTTTTTTTTCTCGTGGTGAAAACATTTTTCTTTCTTACGTAACACAAATGGAGCATGCAATTTTCAAGTCTCACTTTTTTCTTCAGTCTTCTGCCTCAGTAAAAGAAACTTCAAAACTGGACAGTCTTCTTTTTTTATTTTTTATAGAATGAGATACACACCAAGGATTTCTAAGAAGATTTCCCTTTCTTTTCTTTCAAATTTCAGACATGGGACACAGAACTGGAGAGATCTGCAGAGTCATGGGCTGAAACCTGTCTGTGGGAGCACGGACCTGCAAACCTTCTTCCATCAATTGGACAGAATTTGGGGGCACATTGGGGAAGGTAGTTTAAGATACTGTTTTATGCAACATATGACATTTTTTAAAATTTAACAAAATTTGATTATTACTTAAAGGAAAAATGATAGAAGCTACAACTTTTGAATGATCTCATACGCTGCTACTGGCTTTCATAGGTACAGACCTCCAACATTTCATGTCCAAGCATGGTATGATGAAGTGAGAGATTTCACGTATCCCTATCCTCATGAATGCAATCCATATTGTCCATACAGATGCTCTGGTCCTGTTTGTACACATTACACACAGGTATGTAGATGTGTTTGTTTTTTATCAGCTGTGGAAAAGAGTGGTTGAGACCTCCAGTTATGTTGCTGTATGATAATTAGAGCATACTAAACTTTCAGTATATGCCATAGCACAAAAGCCCTAAAAGGGCTTGTTTAGACTCCATGGTTAAAAGCACTGGGTATTAGTAACAGAGTAGGATTGCCATACAAATCTTTAGACTTCATGCTCATAAATATCACTTCCTTATCAGGACTAAGGAAAAAGCTCACGAACACCGGTGTAGCACTGTGTAGCTGCTCACTGCACTTCGCATAATCCGGCCTCTGTGCTGGTATGCTGATAGTCCTTTCTGTAATAAGCTGAAGAAACAGCTCATTTTTTAAAAAAAGAAATATTTTCTTAGGTGAGTTCCTCAGATCAATGAATAGATTTTAAGATATTACTTTAATTTCAGCACGTTTTTAAAATTGCATAAAGCTAATTTATTGCTTACTTCTGAAATTTGTGTATCTAGCCTGAATTTTGGCAGAGGGGAGCCAGTCCTGTTTTCAGTGAATGGGAAATATATGATTTTCAGATTATACTACAGTCCACATAAAATTTGTGATACAATATTTGAAAACCTAAAAATGATTAATTTTTAAACATTTATTTTCTCTTTAGTAGCATAATTTCCAATTATATCTAATTTTAAAACAGAATTACCTCCATATTCTTATTTACCATTTTTCTAAATATAATTACACTTACCATTACATGCGAGATCAATACATATACAGTGTTTTTGTGGTATCCTTTTGGATCTACAGATTTGGCTTACCTTGAATTAATACAATTTCAACACCTGTCATATTTGTCTAATTTGAAGATTCCAGCCTTTGTCACTCTGATTATTTTGAGATCTGCAATGAAAGGTGAATAAGGAGCACAGCCACCTTTGATGGCAATGACATGAAAGCATATTCATTTAAAATCCATTACTTGGGTCTATTTGGTGTATGAGTTGGTTTTTTTTTTAAGTTTTATCCTTTATCTTACTTCCTTTTACTGCTGAAAGATATCTGTTCTCTCAGTCCAACCGATCCAAACCCCTCTGGGCCTTTAGGTTGTACTGAGAACATTAGGGCACAGGAACATAACTTCTAACTCGCAATCATCTCTAAATTGTAATTCCAAGAACCAGTTCTTCAGATCACGTTTTGTAAATGTTTTGCTACACTTTCAAATATATGCTTAGACCATTTATATGTATAAAATGAGAGCTGCATTTTTTGTATCAAGGTAAAGCTTTTCTTTCTATTAAGGGTATAACCAAATGGCCTTTTGGCAGTTGTAATTAGGTCACTTCAACCCATTTATAACAGAGGGGAATATATCACTTCTGTTATTTGAGTTTTATATATTGAAGTTTGGAGATAGTTATGATTTTAAGTTTGTCAGCTTTGGTTTTACGTTTTTCTCTTTCGTTTTCCATAGGTTGTTTGGGCTACAAGTAGCAGAATTGGTTGTGCAATTAATTTGTGTCATAACATGAACATCTGGGGACAGATTTGGCCAAAAGCAGTCTATCTTGTATGCAATTATTCTCCTAAGTAAGTAGATTGATACCCAGAAATATCTTGGGGGGGCAAGATACTTTAAATAATCTGAAAGGAGATCAGTTTGGATTTTCTATCATTTGTACTGTTACTTTGTTCCCAAGGCAGGCTTTGGCTGCCCAAATACTCTTGTGATTTTTCTAGTCCTTCAGTTTTCTGGTCTGTGTTTTAGTATACAGCATCAGAGATCTTTGTTGTAGTGTGATATTTGTATCTCCCCGCTGTGACTTTAAGGAATGTGTAACAGGAAGCTCATGGTTAAGATCAACTTTTATAGGATATTCCATCTAGGAGAGTGGAGCCTGTTCTCATGTAATGGAGGAACTTAGTCTTACAGTGCTATGCCAGTCTGAAAAGATCTTACAGCAATTTACATCAGTTCTTCAGCATTTTTCTTCATGGACTTTTCAACTATGTCCTATGTATTCGGTATAGAATCATAGAATCATTTGGATTGGAAAAGACCTTTAAGGTCGCTGACTCCAACTGTTAACCTAAAACTGCCAAGTTCACCTCTAAACGATGTCCCTAAGTGTCACATCTACATGTCTTTTAAATACCTCCAGGGATGCTGATTCCACCGCTTCCCTGGGCAGCCTGTTCCAGTCCTTGACAGCCCTTTCAGTGAAGAAATGTTTCCTAATATCTAGTATAAACCTCCCCCAGAGCAACTTAAGATCGTTTCCTCTCATCCTATTGCTTGTTACTTGGGAATATCAGAGCAAAGTTACAGTCTATGTATCTGCTGGCTTTCATTATTTATTTGTTGACATACTAAATGCTGTTTAATGTTAATACATTTATTTATTAAGGTATTTTTTGCTATTTTTTTTCTTTTTGTGTAAAGGGGTAATTGGTGGGGTCATGCTCCTTATAAACCTGGTCGCCCTTGTTCTGCATGTCCCCCTAGTTTTGGAGGAGGTTGTAGAGAAAATCTTTGTTACAGAGGTAAGTACTATTTCAGCATTACAACTATAAATGGGAATAGAAATGTAACCTTTCCTTTTTGATTTCTTTCCTCATTATGCCTTAACATAGTGGAATAGTATATATTATGCATATACCCAAAGACCCGGTAGGGCCCTTCTTTACTATGATGAATGAGATCATGTAGTTATGGTATGTGAGGCTGAGCCTCATCAGAGTGGACTGTACTGAACTCCTGCTGATAAGTGCTGATTCAGGGCTTTTAGTGCACAAGGATGGAGACTGTTGCTGTGTGCTATTTATGCCTTTTTGTTATTACAGTGGAAGTCTATGCAGTCATTTGTTTATAGGGAAACATTATCTCAATGACATAGTCATGTGCTATATGAAAAATCAAGAACAAAACTAGAAGACATTAGAAATTAAAATATAGGCTAGGATGATTATTAACTTCTTAAAATCTTTGGAATGCTATTCATATTTTATAGCATTGAAACATAACATATTATGAAGCTGCTACTTCTTTTTGCTTTGTTCTGTGTATGAGTAATTTAGCAATTTTTCTTAATAACTTTTGAGATCTCATATGGACCATATGAAAGTGCATAAATGTGCCCAAATACCTTCCTTATAGTTCTTGTCTAAGTAAGAAATGTAGATTCAGTTGTAAGTATTTCAAAATTATTTTCATTGTGTATGAATAGAAGGGCCTCATTTTCAGGTGTATTTTATTGTGAAATAAGCTTCCTTAATTGCATATCATCTGTGAATTTGGTAAAACTCATGTATAACAGAGATCATCTTTGTTCTATTGATTTTCTGATGGAATAAAGGTACTAAAACAGGAGCATTTTCATGCTTAAATTGTGCTGCATGTGCTAGAAAAAAAAAATCTTTGCTCAGTATCACAAACATACTTGAGATGTTTTTATTAATCTTGTGTTCTTTATCTTATGAAATAGTGAGAAGTCTTTCTTGCTTTCATTTTTCCACCATTTTATGAGAACAAAGTCATTTTACTGAAACACAGTGAGGGATTTACATTCCACACTGATTTTTTTTTTCTGAGAGATTATTTTTTTTGCCCATTTTCTGAAACAGAGGATTCAGAAAGACCTTATTCTCCCCATGAACCAGAAGAGGAAACCAACGAGATTGAACGTCAACGATCCAAAGCCCAGGATGCAACAGTGCAAAGCCGGCCAAGAACACATTCACCTTCGGCCTCCACAGGCACTGATGACAGTGAGAAAAATGAAGTAATAAGCACGCAGCAAATGTGTAAGGAATTTACCTGATTTGCAAGTGGTCAACAAAATTAAATTGTATAGTATGAAATTCACTGCAGTGAATTTGCTTTTTGCTTGTTTTAGCTCAGATTGTCTCATGTGAAGTAAGGCTAAGAGATCAGTGCAAAGGAACAACTTGCAATAGGTATGGTAAATTTTACGGTTGTCATTTTGAGATTATTCTGAAAGGCTGTATTTGTACATGAGCTGGAATATTTTCCCTTTTTGTAATCCCAGGATTTAAGACCAAGTTGTATTTTATTCTTTTAGGTATGAATGTCCTGCTGGCTGTTTGGATAGCAAAGCCAAAGTTATTGGAAGTGTACATTATGAAATGGTAAATAAATATTTTTTAATTAGATTTTGTACCAGTAGAGTGTTTAATGAAATGTCTTTTCTGTTGGAATACTAGTTAAAATCATTTAAGAATGCATTTTGAGTATATCAACATTCACCAAAAATAAAAGCTAACACCAAATGTTTAAGATAGCATCAGATGACCTAAATTTGCATCTGCTATTCTGCATGTACTGTCCAAATATGCTTCATACTTACACATACGCAGAAGTAGAATTTTTATGTCCACTTGTTTGAATGTAAATATCTGAAGGTGCGATTAAAGGAAAAGTACAGCAATTTGTGGGTACACTTGTATAAATTGTTTCAATAAGGTAGGCCTACTTGAGAAACCTTAATGCTAGCTGAAAGTATAGCATTTACTCTGTAGGTCTGGAAAACAATATAAGAAATAACAACTACTGTGAACAAGTATAATGTAAATAAGAACAGTTTATCTCTGAGTAAGGCAAAGTGATGTTTTATTTGTATGAAATAATACCTACATAGACCATACCAAACCTAATAGACTCTCTACCAAGGTTTTAATGACACATTGTAATTGAAACCTTATTATTGTCTGACATGAAACTACTTTTCTTGCTCTGTTTTTCAGCAATCCAGTATTTGTAAAGCTGCCATACATTATGGCATCCTAGACAATGAAGGTGGTTGGGTTGATGTCACTAGGCAAGGGAGGAAAAACTACTTTATCAAGTCTTATAGAAATGGCATTCAGTCAATTGGGTAAGTTTTCTTAAAATATATGGAAAGGTTTTCACATGTTTATTTTTAGTTCCTACAGGATATATCACAGTAAAATATTTTTCTCATACTTTTTGTCATAAAGAATATGAAAATGCTGTAGAAAGGCACATGGATATGGAGTTATTGTATCCATTCTGAAACTTTAGCCAGTGTTTAATGGTGGACAGAAAAGTGACAAATTATGATGTGAAAGAAGGCAGATTGTTTTACACGTTTTGAACAAAGCTAGTATTATTTCCAAAGTTGGACCATGGACAGAGCAATCTATGACAGTTAAGAAAGCAATAATCTTACAAGGTTTTTTCTGTAAGTGACCCTCTTGTAGTGTACATATGAAGAATATGAACCAAGTAGAAAATACACCTCTTCCTATATGTTTGATGATTTCATCGCACTTCCACAATTTCTGAGAAATTTTCTGGGAAAATCCAGAAAAGCAGTGCACAGAAGGGGAGAATACTTGCTGTTTCTTATGTAATTATCCAATGATAGGAAAACATCAGTATTAGCATATTTGAATCTAAGATACTATTAATATTTGCAAATTACACTCCAATATATATAGTAATGTATTCTTCAGAGCTGTACATTTCTGTCCTTATTTTTGTCTATAATTAGTATATATGTAATAGTAGTATGTGTGGAACAGTTAATGTAGGAGTGACATTGAACTGAAAGAAAATAGAATTTTGCTGAGTGATGTATTTGGCTCAGGTGTAAACCCAAGGGTAAGGAGATAGGTGATCATCAGAGACTGTACATACACTCTGTGCTGTGCACCTGTGATAATTTCTCTTTTCAACAGATAAGTCTAATCCAGCATAGAGAAGAACACTTACCTGTGTCATGGGTTTAACCTAGGGTAGCTGGGTTTTAGTAGTGGGGGGAGCTATAGGGTGGCTTCTGTTAGAAGCTGCTAGAAGCTTTCACTGTCCTATGAGAAGCCAATGGTAGTCAGTCCTATGAGAAGCCAATAGTAGACCAAATTTAATGACCTATAATTTGGTCTACCTATCAATGCACTTAAGGCATTGATATCAATCTGTTTCTTTGGATCATCTGATGACCTGACTGTGGTTTCAGTTACCCACCTAAAAATGAAGATACAGACAAATATTTCTTTTTTTACTTGCTTTGAGACAATGAGACAAGTAACTCTGGATTATACCAAACCTAACATATTAGGAGCAAGTCTGAGAGTAGATAAACTGTAAAACAATCTTTTAAACTAGAAGCAATTGATTTTCCATCAGTTGAAATCTCTGTGTTTCTATGCCATATGAGACAAAACTGTATGAATGTCCAGCATACCCGAGTGTATTTAGCACCTATCCTTTGAGAATCAGAACTCAGAGCAAGGTATTAACACTTGGTTTTGTTGGCTACGGGATAAATAAAGATTATTTACCAAAGTTTCAAACCTTCCAAAGGCCCATCAATAAGGCAGGGGATACCTTGCAGCTACCTGACTTACCAGTGTCTCTATATGGAGCCTTGCATAAACTACATGTCCATTCAATGAATAGATGACATAAAGTGGATCTCACCTCTATTGTGTATTGCAAACCAGAATAGGGAATACAGAAAAGGGACTGTCAGTGCAGCATACAGCAAACTTCCTAATCTTCAGCTCCTCTGATTTCTAATCAGGATTGCTAATAACGATGTTTTTTCAGCTGTTGGATTTTCTTAGTATAGGATGCTGTTCTCAATATCTCAACAACAAATAATCAGCAAAAGAGTACAGTGAACTATACCCCCATCAGTGTTTGCAATGCTAGGGCAACAGAAGTATGAACTACCTCAGTGAAAACAATGTGAAATTGATGGGCCATACAACTAAATAAACCAATGCAGGCAAACAGTGGAGTCTCCAGGAGCAATTTGTTCCAAAGGGGAACAGGGAATCATTTCCTTGGTCTGTTTTTTTTTAATAATAAATAGCTTTATGGGTGCCAAAAACATCATCAGTTTCTGTGTTACAGATGAAAAATATCAGAATCGAAGGTATATCCAAGGAGTAAAAGAGAAGGAAAACAGAATATAAGAGGAGTAAAATAGAAATGCTCATCAATTTGGAATGAAACGACATAATCTATATACCTGACTCTTTATAACAACAGGAAATGAATGCATCTGGGTACCATATAATTACTGAGAAAAAATGACTGTTACATTTTATACTGGGTTTTCAGTGATACTGTTGATAACAGATGACACAAGATCCAAAAATAAAATTTAATTAAATGTTTCAGAAAGTCTGTGAGGAGAAACTGTTTTCAGAGTTGGAGTAGTTTATAGGAATGAATCTTGAGCAGAAAGTGAATGATCTCTTCTGGTAGATGAATGCTTCTGAGCAACCACATGCTACATTTTGAGGGACAAATATATTGCATGGTTTGTTCCTAGCAGACTACTCTCTTAGCAAATTAAACTACTGAAAGAGTTTAACATGCATTCTTTTTTTTTTCAGATGGATTCAGTGGGAGTACAAAATAAATGTGTCATTGCAATAAATAGATTCACAACTGGGTGGGGGGGGTGCAGTGAGTAAAAACTGATTTGGGACAGTGTCTTGAGTTAATTTCTATATTCTCTAATAAAAATACTTCTGGCTAGAAGAAATCACTGAAATATATTATTTACTGACAATTTCTATTATTTCTTCTTCAGAAAATACCAGTCAGCTAATTCCTTCACTGTCTCTAAAGTAACAGGTTAGTATTAATTTCTTATAAACTCAGTACTACTTTATGATTTTTCTAAATAGCACATATTTATTTGTTTCTGTTTTACTTTCTTCAGTTCAGGCTATTACCTGTGAAACAACAGTGGAACAACTCTGTCCATTTCAAAAACCAGCCTCACACTGTCCAAGGTAAAATTATTAAAATTTTATTAAAGTGCTGCCGATATTTCTGTCAGTTCCTAATTATCCTAAGTTGTCATTGATCAAAGATGTCAACAGTAGCTGTGAAAATGAAGTCAGAAATGTTTAACTGATATTTAAATCTTTGGTCTCAGTAGAAAGCCAGGTAAGTAAAGATGATCTGCAGGTTTTTTCAATGGGAGAATCTCTTTTTCTTTTGCCCACGAGGATCCTGTTGCTAATCTTAGTGAAATTGTTAGGCTAAAGACTGTGAATAATTCTTCATTATCCAGTATTATTTCTATGCACCTTGGGCAAAGTACACTTTATTTCAATTTATTTACCTGTAAAACAGATACAGTAGAAGGATACAATACAGATCTTTATTGCAGAACTTACCGATTTGTTTGGGAGTTCTGTAGGAACAGGATTGAAAAAAAAAGTTGAAATATATATGGTTAAATTAAGGTGTGGTCTGCAGGTCAGTAAACAGCTTTAAATATTTGTGCCATTTCTTTGAAGACTGTGTTTTAACTCTTCGAAAGAAGCTGTGCTGCAATATTTTGATGAACGAATTTGGTAACAGTTCTTAAAACCATAGATGAGTCAAAGGTAAATACACTGTAGCATGATTTACCACAAACTAAGCTGGAGATATCCACAGGATTACTTTCATAGCAATCCTACAGCCAATACAGGAAACAAGTACAAAGCCAGAACTGCTAGAAAAACATCCCTTCATGTAGCACTTGGGTCCATGGACTTGTTTGGTGTTTGGCTATGGCTCCTGGCTCTCTAGGTGGAAGATGTGGAGAACTAAACTAAGGAGTGGAACACAGGAATGGATAGATACAATTTCATACTTGTATATTTTTCTTTTTTTATTCATTATTAAAAGCTAAAATTAGCTTAATTAAGAGAAAAATAGGGTCTGTCTTAAGGAAAATTAAAAAATAAAAATAAGGTTAAAAATGGTTTAATTCTGATACATCAACTTAAGGAACTTCACAACAGCAGTGATTCATTCAAGATTCTGTGCATGCTCTTAATTCTGAAAATATAGTCTCAGGAAATACAAGCAGTAATCAGCTATGGCATTGATTACACAAGCTTACTTTTCCCTTTTGTACCCTAATCATAAATCATCAGCTCTTCAACAGCCCTCCTTTGAGATCTTGCTTCCTTCTAACAAAAGTAGCTTTCTTAACTGCTTTAATTACCCATCTGGTAAGACTCTAGCGTGCCTAGGTGGTGTGACGTGCCAAACATCCATGGAGCCTGGATAGCATCCTAGAGAAGAACACTTGCCCAGGGCTGACCCGTGTAGAGGCCAAAGTGTTTAGGGCATGACCCATTTTTTAAATTATATAGTTCAGAGTAGACATTGAGTTGACTGTCAGTTCTTGCTTGTAGCATATCACAATTAACAAATAAGATGCTTGACACCTTCTGTACTACAGTTAGCTTCCCATATGATTTTCATGTGCATTTTGAAACTATAGCAGCCATGAATCACTGAGAAGGTTTTCCTCGAAGGTCAACAAAATGCAGTTAATAAAGATGGTCTTTGTTTTTGTAGCCTTCTGATCTCCTAGAATCAGGTAGGAATCTCATTACTTTACGAAGTTTTTCATATTAGCTATGGATGCCAGTGCTCACCTTCATTATAAGTTGCTAGATTGGCTTACATCACCAGGTCATCAGCATCAAAGCAGATCCTCACTCAGATGTGCCTCTTCTGT
The DNA here is from genome assembly GCF_036250125.1 of Pseudopipra pipra. Lineage (NCBI taxonomy): Eukaryota > Metazoa > Chordata > Aves > Passeriformes > Pipridae > Pseudopipra > Pseudopipra pipra. The sequence goes on along the minus strand of NC_087549.1, from coordinate 31,647,454 downwards.
GAAGGTATTTGACTGTACAGTTTGTAAAGGATGCTGTAGAATCAGATAAATTAGAGTGAACAGTCTCTCTTCTCACTGGCTTTTCTACTAGCCTTATGTATGTTGGACAAGAACACCATCCGCTTATGAAAAGGGAAGAAGACCAGACTTGTTAAAGTATAATTTTAAGCACTTCATTATGAACCTCAGCTTACATCAGCAATGCTTTTCACCTGTATGGTCAAAGCCTCAAAAACTGACAGCATTTTAAGAGCAGTATAGACCCATATATATGCATTATGAACTTGATTTATACTCAATAATGCTGACAATGAACATGATATAGTAATTGTCTGATACTCATTCCTGACTGTGTGTGGTTTGTTTTTGATCTTTCAGGGTGTATTGTCCTCACAACTGTATGCAGGCAAATCCACACTACGCTCGTGTCATTGGTACACGAATTTATTCTGATGTAAGTATAGGGATTTACATTACGTTATATAATGAAATATAAAATCCTATGAAAAGTTATAAGGTAAAGATAACAAGATAGAGCATAGATACAGTTTTCGCATATGCTTATTTTTCACACAGTCTTTTCAAAGTTCTTTTTCAGAGACTCCCATTTAAGTTAGCAGTACTCAGCTGCTGAAGATATGGAAAGTTATTTGAAAACCCATTATAGACTTCAGTAGTCTCTGGACCCAAATTTTCAGTTTTTTAATGAAAATTCCCACTGATTTGTTCAATATTAGCAGTGTATACTCATTTAAACCCCTGCACTTTAGATCCTGATGCACCCATAACTTCTGTCGGATAATACTAACAAAAAAAACTACTCTTAAAATAAATGTCCACAGTCTCATTATTTTGGATATTTCTTATTTGCGTGGATAGCAAAATATTTGCAGCAGATTTTTAATATGTTTGTGTAAAGTATCTCACATTGTCATATTTTAACATTTTTTTGTCATTCTGTTTCCTAATCAAGTTTTTTTCCCTACAACATGTTGAGTTCTCAGGTGGGTAGAAAGAATGAAAAGAGGGTTCTACTTTATGCCCCTCCTTTGTCATCTCTCTATGGAGAACCCAGGATGTAGTGGCAGAGAAAGCAGATCACATTTTTGCCAGTTTTAACTGAAAATGTAGTCTCTGCAATTATGTTTTAACTATCTTATAGCTGTCATAAGGAATAGTATGGCAACCAGCTGGGCCAGATTTTCACTACTTTCCAGTACTTTTAAATGTGTGAAAATAATATGCGAATATTTGGTCATCATTATTTTGAAACTAAGTAATATCCATTAGATTACCTGAGTATCTTGTCCTGAAAAATTCTTGTCCGTAAGCAGTGTCACAGATGTGAGTAGTACTTCTAATTTAAGAAGGATTTGTGCACTGGATCCTTAATGTGTGTGAGAGAGGCAGTGAAAACAGATTCAATGCAAGTCCATTTTGTGGAAGATGATTTTCTTTCAGTTCTGTGGTTGCAGTCAAAGGCTACAGCCAAAGTTTCCCAGTGAGTTAGAAAAGACTTTGTTGTAGGAGAAAGAAGACATGCTTTTGTTTGACTTAGACAGGAGAACATCCCAGAATATATATTTTTTTTGTCTGGAGAAGCCCCAGGTGACTTTAATTAGTATTATAGAGTTATACTTTAAAATTTATTTTAGATGTACTATTTCATTATTCATCTCCATTGTATAGAAATGTGTGCAGCCATAGTGCTTTTAGGAAAAAATGGACATAAATACAGGTAAGAAACCAGAGATGGAAGTCTTCTTATCAACTTCAAATGCTGGCAGGGTCGATATTTACACTGAAGGTGCTATTTTAGATTATGTTTATAGTAGTTTCTAGTACATACAGTATAGTGGTAAAGGAGATAAATAGACATCTGCAGGGCAGAGTTCATTTGACTTTTTTGGAATGTCTACCTTACTATGAGATGAATTGCCAAATAGAGATGTCCGTTCTTCTCCATTTCCTACAGAAGGGTCCTGGGGCATCTAACTCAAATGTAGAAGGATGTATTTGTACAGGTGTTCCCATTGATGATATCAGTATTATATGGTTTTCTACAATGTTCTTTTTTTGCTAACATTTATTTTAAAACTAAGATACTTTTTTATTGATATTTTCACTAATACAGTTGGGTATTATATGCATTACAATATATTACTGAACTAGCTTCAGGTGAAGTATTTCTAGAGAATAACCTGTTTAATAAGTGTGCCCTCTTTTACAGTTTTTCATGTATTCACAGAGAGATTTCTTCACAGATAGAGAGAATTCATTTGCCCACTTGTCACAGCAAATGTATTTGAAATTGCAGTCCATGATCTACTTGGTTGATTCCACAAAATAGATGGGGTTTTTGTGAAGTTCATGCAAATTCATAAATATGTATGTGGATGTATGCATATATGCACATGACTATTTATTTGCCTTACTGCTTAGGCCTCTTGCATTGAATAAAGGAACAGGATTTTGCAAAGATAGTATAAAAAAAAGCACATAACATTAATGGATGTCACTAATTCAAAAAGATACATTTACAAAATCATTTTTATAGTATTGAGAATCTAGTTAAACCTTTCCTTTTCTGGCTTTGGTCTGATCGGACATTTATTCTTAAACTCGTTTCATATTTTATGGTGACTTCTTTTCCTCTCTATTCCTGAGAAGATTTGTTCTCTGGTTTATCATTGCCCCACAGAATTTTTACCCTTTTTTTTTCTTTTTCATTTTAGCCTTTAGCCTCTTCGTCTGTAACTCCCACAGTATCAGTAAATAAGGGATGGCTATAGTAGTAACAGTAAGGCATGTGTTGGTGTTCAGGATATAACAAAAGTCTTGAAACCTTGGGAGGAGGAAAAGTACAAAGTAGTTTAATTTGCATCCCTCATGGCATGTTCACAGCCAGCAGTGTGGAAAAAAACCCTGAAGCATCTTTGCAAAAGATAGTTTTCATAAACAATGTCAGATCTTTACTCCTTTAAATATTGTAACATTAAAAGACAAACTACATAACAGTGAAACCGGCGAGTCCTGTGCTTGGAATGAGAGTAGGAAAATCATTGCTATTTTAAATTCCTGATTTTATATACAATTGAGATTGCAAAATAGCTACGGTAAAGATTTAAATTGCACTAGTTATAACTGGAAGAAATACAAGTTTTGTTTAAATAGTGGTTTGTTTGACCAGCTATTGATATTTATATTGGCTAAGTTTTTTAAGGTTGCTTGTGGAGAGATCTGTTGCATTGAAGACTTTTTCCACAAAAAAACTTGTCTTTAAGTGGAGATTTACTGTAGCTGGACTTGCACTTTGCTGTGCTATGTGTTGAAGATTGGGGCCTGCCATTTGGAGTATCTAAGAAGTTTCATTCTTCTAGCAATTTTTAAAATGCTGAAAGAGTATTAGAGGACTACAAGTTTAAATCAATTATTTAAATTAACATTATCAAGATTGTCACTGAGGAATCCTTCTGTGGGTATTATTTATGCTTCATAGGTTCATGAGAGGAATGTGTGACCAGAGAATGTAGGTTTCAAGTAGATATAAGTGCTGGTAAGTTCACAGAGAATTTTCACTGAATCACAGAATACAGGTTGGAAGAGACCCTAAGGATCATCTGCTCCAACCTTTCCTGACAAAACATGGTTTAGACAAAGTGGCCTAGGATCTTGTCTTAAAAGTGTCCACTGCTGGGGAATCCACCAATTCCATGGGAAGATTATTCCAAAGGTTAATTGTTGTCATTATGAAAAATTTTCATTTTGTGTGCAATTGAAATCTCCACAAGAGTAGCTTGTACCCATCACTCCTCATTTTTTCCATATGACTTATGTAAAAAGGGAGCCACCCTTTAAATACTAAAACATGATGATGAGGTCTCCCCTAAGCCTTCTTTTCTTAAGGCTGAACAAACCCAGTTCTCACAGCCTTTCCTTATATGAAAGCCTCCCCACTCCTTTAGTTGTCTTTGTGGCTCTTCTCTGGACCCTTTCCAACCTTTCCACATCTCTTTTATAGCAGGAACAACAACTGATGTGGCCTGACAAGCACTGAGTAGAGTGGGATAATGATTTCTTTATCTCTCCTGGTGGTGCCCTTGCTGATGCAACCCAGCATCCTGTTTGGTATCTCTTGTTTCTCTTTGCTGCAGTGGCACACTGTTTACTCATACTGAACTTGTGGTTCACCAGGACCCCCAGGTCCTTTTCCTCAGAGCTGCTCCCCAGCTGGGTTGATCCCTGCATGTACTGCACTCCTGGATTATGTATATGCACTCCAGGTGCAAGACCTTGTCTTTGTTGAACTTCATAAGGTCCTTGTTAGTCCACTCTTCAAGCCTATCCAAGTCTTCCTGCAGGGTTGCTCTCTTCTCTGAAGTGTCCGCTTTCCCATTTAGTTTGGTATCATCGGCAAACTTCATCAGGTAGACTTGATCCTATCATTGAGTTCACTTATGAAGATATTAAACAGCGTTTGGGCCAATATGAATCCCCAGGGGCCCCACCTGTGACAGGTTACCACACTGAAAAGAAGCTATTTGCCACCTGTGCTATTTGCACTCTGGGTGCCACCTGTCAGCCAGTTCCCCACCACTGCACAGACCCATTGCTAGACCATATCACTGTTTCTCCATGAGGAGGGTGGGAAACCATATCAAAAGTCTTGGAGAAATCAGCTAGACAATTCCCCCTCTGTTGTTGTATTGAAGGCTGATAGGTTCTTTCATTTTGAAAGACTGAAGAATTCAAACATGTTCCTGATCTTTGAACTGAAATAGCTTGAAAGAAATTATTTTGGCGTCATACTGAAGAGGATCTTTGAAGAGACAGTGTCTTTATTCCTATAAATTGACCTAATTGTTATGAAACTGATTTAAATACTGTAAGATTAATAAAATTAGTCATGCAATAATTATGTTTCCTAAACTTGGTTTAAATGTTATTTGTTTTCTTCTAAACAATTACAAAATAAAAGGATGAAAACTAATCTTTCCCACATTCTTTCGTAGGTATCCAGTATCTGCAGAGCAGCACTACACGCCGGTGTAGTCCGCAACCAGGGTGGTTATGTTGATGTTATGCCAGTAGACAAAAGAAAGGTGTATGTTGCTTCCTTTCAAAATGGAATATATTCGGAAAGGTACAGAGCCCGTTTTCAAAGATTACACTTTACCCTTTGCCTCCATGAGATTTACAAAGTCTTGCATTGTGTCTGTTTGTATCTAGGGCAGTGCTAGAAACCAAACAAATAGGCCAAAATTGGTGATTTACAGAGCTTGTGTAACAGGTGTGGTGACTTTGGAGAAGCTGTGGTGGCAGAGCTGCCTGCCTCCTCTAAGCTCATAAAACATTACTCTGAAAAGCTGTGTATGAAATAAAACCTCTTATTTGCTTTGCTGGTTCTGTTGCAACTAACACAGTATTTGATAAGAAAATTGCCTTTACTTTCTTAGGGAGGTTTTAAAAATTAACATTGATTATGCAGGTTCATTGGTTCCTGATGAACTGTTCATTAGTGATTTACATGGTATTGAGCCAGTGATCCTGAATCATAAATAATATTTACAAACATTAAAATTCATGATCATTGAAACATAGTTTTAATTTCTTTTTTTTTTAATAGTTTGTTGTTAACAGTGTTTTTCTGAAAGACCTGGAGAAGCTGTGAAAGTTCATTTGGTTGTATTCAGTGTATTTTTGCATTATATGATGATAACACATGGCTGCATGTTGCAGATTAATTTTAATCTCTGAGAGAGTTCTCCAGGTTCTGAAGGAAGAAAGTACCTTAAAAAAAAATTGTACTACTCTTTTTGTCCTGTAAAGCCACTCTTTTATTCCTGTAAAGCTAAGAATGATTGTTTCCTAGACAGGCTATAGTCTTTCAAAAAACTTTTTGCAGGGAAAAGATCTCCAAAAGTTTCTGTAGAGAACTCGGAAATAGGGAGATACAGGGTATTTTTTTTCTTATTTTTAATTGAGGGTAGAGGAATGTCTTCTCTCTTTCCCTCAAACTTTTCAACAAATCAGGAAGTTTGTAAAATACAGATTTTCTTTGCTTAGTAGATGACTTATTTTGCTCATTTTTTGACTTTCTCCATGACCATCTACTTCCTTTAGTAAGGGTACTTCCATCTCACTGAGTAGAGATGCAGCCAGGAAGAGTTTTGCAAAATTAATAATTGTTTATAATTTATATATAATATACATATTATATACTATGTATAAATGTAAATTTTAAAAGTATGTCTAGATATACATATATTTACGCATAAACCATCTTGGTAAAGTTTGGAAGGTTAGCATTTTGGAAAACAGTCCCCTGCAAGTTTTCTGTGAAGCAGATGATGGATTGTAATGCTGTTGCAACCAGCCTGCTTCCTTGCTTTCACCTCCATTTCCCTTTCCTTCCCAAATATGCCTCAGACAGGGTTTGCTAAAGAGAAAACAGTGGGACCATTAAATATGACGTACTAGTTCAGTTTATAAGACAAAGATATTTATTCTAACAAAATTTCATTGCAGTTGGATATTTTTTGTTTAATTTCCTTTGACGCCAGATATTTATCCATTCAGAAAGCATTGTCATTGGATTTGTTAGACATTAGTTCTTTGTAGAAATCTATTCTTCATCATATAAGCTACCAACAAATAAGGGAACTCCTGGGTCTGCAAATTCTCTCCAAATGTAGTTGTTAGAATAGTGAGCATAAGATGCAGGCTTTCTCTTTCTTCTGAAAAATTTTTAGTATTTTGCTTCAGTAGAGCTTTATTCCTTAAACCAGGATCCCTCATCACAAAGGATTACTTGATTTTTTTTTAATGTTATTTTTTAAAATTTAGGTAGGTTTTATTTGTAGCAGTTTTAAAAAATCTTGGATAGCTAAAGTTAGGAGTTGTTACAAGAACTGCTGCAGGATCTTAGAATTAACAATTAACAATTCAAAAACGTTGTCATTGGAGTGTTGCAGTCTTAAAAATAACATAATTGATGTATTTATGTTTCAGTTTACAGAATCCTCCAGGAAGCAAGGCATTCAGAGTATTTGCTGTTGTTTGAATCTAGCAAGTAAAATGTTAAACAGGCAAGTGAAACCAGAGCACTTGGAAAAGAGTAATACAGGCCGTTTCTTATAATTCCTAGAATTTGTATAAAGCTGTAACATTATTGTACAGAAGATGTATACTGCTTTCCACCAAAATGTTTAAATTACATATATATCTTAATGAAAAAAAATTTGTAAAAATAAACATGGGAGAAAAATTCATTTGAAAATCTATAATGATATATAACACTACTTTGAATCCTGTGTTAAATATTGCTATATTTTCTTAGCAGTTACTCTTATACAGTTAATTCAAAGCTCCTAAATGTTCTTTGTTTTCCTCATCTGAATATATTATTGTATGGTGCTTTATATATGCCACTAACAGTAACCTTTAAACTATATCATAGGGAGGCCTGAGTTTTTATTTTCAATGTACAGAAAAGAAGCCATCCCAATATTCTGATAAAATAAATCATGCCTTAAAGTAAAATAAAAACATATATAACTTTTTGATGATTTACAGTAGCATTAGCCACGCAAGCATAGAAGAGCTAGATCGTTCTCAATTTCACACTAATCATAAGAAGTCCAAATACCTCTTTTGAAGTAAAATGGAAGATATAAAATATGGGAAGCCCTGGGTCACATTAGCATGTTTTCCTCTAAAAAAATATTTCTAAGAGACATTCATCTCTATTATTTCTTAAATAGGTTGATAAAATATTTATTGGATGCTGCTAAGCTCTTTAATTCAAATAAGCAATTCATTATGGCCCAATCTTTCACAAATATTCCACTGTCTTGGGATGGTTGAGTGAGAGACAGACATATATAATATTGAAGGATCTGATAAAATTTTTATATTGAGAAGTGTAGTTACCTGAAATTAAGGAATAAGCCTGCAGTTCTGCAATGCAGTTCTGCACATCCACATATATATTTTTGCCATGTCACTCCTTCAGTTTACCTAAATTGGGTGTCAGAAAAAATGTAGACTTGTACACATACATAAAAATTTACAAGCTTGAGGCCTTGAGTTTTACATGTTGTCAATATACTATACATTGATATGAGGGTAAATGTTCAAAAAAACCAAAGAAAATAGTAACAAAGGCTAACCTTGCTCCCCATGACCTGGCAAATATTCCTGCAGGCCAGGAAGTATAGTGGTATGAAGCCCAATGACAATTATGTCATTTGTTGCTTCACCATTTAAAAAAATTCATTTATGGTGAACAGCTTGGTGGATTAATTTTACCATATTATGGTATATAAAGAACATGTAGTGGTGTTACTATGTTTCTTTCTATGAAAAGTATATTGGTGCTTTAAGACTGAAAAGCTGTTAAACCTTATTTTTGGTGTATTTTGTTTCTGTTTTTGAATTTCACTGCAACTTGTAAACTTCATACTCTTCATATTTCAGAATACGATATTCTGCCTTCTCTTTTGCTACATGTACTACCTCATGTAGTTAGGCAAGCTTTGTTAGGTTTTTTAATCTGTTTTGAATAAAAATAATTTACATTGTAAGACTAACTTTGACAGCTTTTATTTTTTAATTGTTTGTCCTGAATCAAGAGAAAAAACAGCCACCCTAAATGTACTTATTTTTCTTTTTTTTTTTTTCCTGACCTAAGCACTGCAAGTGTAGGACCAAGCAGCAGACATAGTCTGAGGTTCTAAAAGATGTAAAGGCAATTTACACACAAAATTTCACTAATTGCATCAGAAGTTTTGTGGATAAATCTTCTGCTCATTTTTTCAAGTTTTGACAAGGGTCAAATTGATGAGGGAGACAAAGAGTCTTTTATGTATAACCCCCTTTTCTTTGTGCAAGTGGTGGCCATTGAAAGAAGCTTTTATATAAATTTTGCAATACTGGCATTAACCATTTTTCAGGATTGAAAGCAAAGTGCAATTAGACTTTGACTGTGCTGGATCTCCAAGTCAGTCAAAAGCTTGAGACAGACTTGCACCGCCTTTTCTTAAAAGCACCAAAGCGGTAACACAGAAAAGTCTTGCAGTACCTGGAGTTGGGGTTATCAGAACATAAAATGCAGTAAGGCCACCTCTGAAGTTGAGGACACACAGAACTACTGAGGGAGACATTAAAAACAAAATGTTTTGACTGCAAATAGTGTCCCTTTCCACACAGGCGGTACGTTTCCTTGCACCTGGCCTTGCCATTCAGCAGCTCTCCGTGTTCCCTGTCTGGCCTGTGATCCCCAGCAGTTGCCTCAGAACCCCATGGGCAGCCTGTGGGGTGCTGCAGAGCCTGGGCAGTGAGGTAGCTCCCTGCCCTGCGGAATAGGCAGCAGGGTCATCCCTTCCTGTGGGCAGTGCAGAGCCTGCGGTAAGGAAAAGAACAAGACAGTCACACCTTTAGCCACAAATTCTTCACTTTGGGTGGATGGGTGAATGGAGTCCTATGTGGAAACACTGTTGCCACTCCAAATTTCTGCATTTTTCCTCCATTTGTTCCTTGTCCCTTTTTTTGTTCTATGTATCTTTGCTTCCTTTTCTCTCTTATCTGTAAAATCCAACCTACATTTGCTGTGCAAGGGGGCAGGGGTGGACCCTTGGGGCCATAACAGTAAAGTCAGAGCTTGGTGGGAGGAGAAGGGGGGCTACTTCTAGCATGTGTGGATAGTTACACTGTGACCGGATCTACTAACCAATACAGCGACAAGAAGAAAGGGAGGTGAGTAACTCTTTCTCTTGACATCTTCTGTGGCACAATTTTTTGGAGTTCTGTTGCTTTTCTACATGCAGTGACTATCCTAATGCAAATATTCCAGCTACTGTTGGCTTTTTGAGAAATTTTCTTCTACATTTACTGTAAGTAATAAGTCAATGAGTAGACATTTCCAGACAGTTGTAGAGTGGGAGCTGCAGACTGGTATTTCTGTCTGCACCAAAAGCAACTGTATGCTGGATGGTTACAGCTGATTCGTAGAAAGCCCAAAGGAGTAACGTGCAGTATCAGAAAACTTCTTTAGCCTAATGAAAAAACCATAGAAAAAGATCAACTTTTAAATTCTGCAGAATTGTTTGGTTAATTGAGCAGTTACAAAATTGTCTTCTCAACTCGAAATAAAAGAAAGGGATAATCAATACAAGAGTAAAGCTTAATTAATACTATTCATAATATTTAGCTTGCCTCCCAGGAAAGACCTAGAAGTAGCTGACAAGAATTAATACAACTGATACATAATAAAAAGCTGTTTCATTACATTGCTATTTGCCAGTTATAATTTTGAAAGGGCTAAAATACCAAGGAGTTGCTTGTAATTATTTGGAGAGGAGTCAAATGTTTGTCAAGCATAGATCACTTGCCTGGTGAGATTTTAAGTAAGGACCAATTGAGGCATTCCCCTGCTATGCTGCATCCCTTCCAGCTGAAGTAGCTAATTTCATAATTAAAGTGTTAGCGCTAAAAGTGGTCAAACTCAGATAATCCTTTAACAGTTGTTCACTATTTTGATAGCTGTGTGAGGATACTTTAGTTTTAGGGAACTTGGGACCCACCTTCATGTCAACAGACAGTTCATAGTACTAGCTGGACATAAACTAAGGAAACTAGGAAACATTTCCTAGACTTTGTGGATGCTGAGGAATTTTTTAAAGAGTTCACAGACGTCCTTGTGTCTGATTTCTCCATAGGGGACAGTCTGATCTAGAAATTATACATAAAGTACTTTTGGAACCAAGCCTGAAACACGGATCGGGATAACCTGTTTGTGAGTTTACAGGTTTTTAACTGAAGAAATAGTCAGTTTCGAGTTTTATGTAAATGTCAGTCAGCGGATTCTCGGTGGATTTGAAAAAGGGAAAGTAGCATCAGCTTTTTTTTGTGTGTATTGATAAGTATGTTCAGGAAAATGCACAGCCCTTTATGGCAGAGATGTAACCAAGTTATCCACATAAACAGTATCTTCTGTGTGGCAATTACTTTTGAAGTATGTTTTGAATTTGGCTTAAAAGTCAGATAACCCAGCTTCCTGTGAATACACAAGGGAAGGTTTATTTCCTGCAATTTCTGTAGTCATACAAAGGGTAAGATTTAGAAACATAAATATTTGGAAGTTACAAAGATTATTCATACAGTGCAATATTCTGTTTGGAAATGTATATAAATACTGTATGAAATACTGTACTGTCAGACTTCTATGACTTAAGGCTTTTTATAGCATCTGTGGAACTCTAGGGAGTTATACAAGGAATGAAAAGCCTGAAGATTTTTGTTTCATTCATTGTATAACTTGCATCTTACAGAGCTTTAGATATACAAATGAGAGCACACTTTAGTATTTAAAAAATTGCATATGATTTTATAAAAATATACATTTTGCATATGGTAAAAGAAACTATCCTATCAGCCCTAGCCTTAGTCTGTCTTGCTGTCAGGAATAAATGATGGAAATAGTATTTTACGTATGGTCATTATTTATATTTTTATTGTTAATAAAGGAGAAGTCATTGTTGTGACTAGTGAAAATACAATAAAATGTGATTCCTGCTCCGTGTTAACATAGGGTGATAATGTGATACCTGAAGTTTGTTCAGTGATCTGTGTTAAATTTCTTGTTCCTCTTAGCCTGTTTGCTAGGAGACAGATGCCTACATCATAAGACCATCATAGTGTTTTGGAAAAAATACTAATAATAAGTGTTAAATATTCAGAAGCCAGCAAAACCCCTTGGTCAGACCAACTTGATATAATAAGGCACAGGAAAATATGAGAGACTGAAGGAGGAAAGTACAGAACATGCAACTGAAACATTCAGTCATGATGCTCCATGTCTTACTACCTGCATTGATTCCTGCAATAATTACCCCCGTTATTCAATTCAGTATCTGTCCCCAGTGCTGTATCCAATACCGGTTTTGTCTTTACTGACAATGTCCAAAGGCTAGCAGCAAAGCTGTTGGTTAAGAACTGAGATACTCAGGCCAAACAACACTATGTCTTTTAATAGGCACACAAAAAACTTCAGTTGCCAACAGCAGTAACTCATGGGCTTTTAAATTTCGAAATTTCATTTAAAGCATAAGCATTATAACAATATTAGGAATAATCTCCTTGAACTTTATTTAATATGAAGTCTGCTTAATATGTTTAAAAAACTTTATTTGATGTGTTTTCAGTTATTTCTGAATTAATGATTTTATATGACAATATCCTTATTTGGAATATCATCTTAGAGTACATATAAGAACTTGCATTAGTTTTGCTAATTTTGCAAGCTCAGAGACTCATAGGACTTTGTAGTAATGCTGATTATTTTTAGGATGTTCAAGAGACAGAAATTGCTAGGAGGTAGTAAGTCTTCCAAACTTAACCTACACAGTTTGAAAAACAAGTACTTTGGTTGCTTAATTATTCACTTAGGCTTGTTTATATGCAATGTAAATATCAAGCTGACTCTGACTTCTTATAAATTGCTGCTACTGTACGTCCCAAAGATAAATTGGAAACAGTTGCTAAATAAATCTCCCTGTAGTCAGTACAATCTTCATTCCATATTTATCTATTGAAATCCATCTGTTTCTTGTTGGTGGTGGATGGGTTTTTTTCCTACTGAAAGATCATGTCTTCTGAATAAGTATTTCTTTTATTGTGTCAGAACAACTCCCAAGACCTTTGGGGCTGCAGGCTGCACTAAGCACAGAAACAGAGCAATCATTTTATGCAAAAGGACTTAGTCTCAGATTTTGGATTTAGCTCAGTTCAGTACACAAAGAAGTATATTGTATGAGTTGATTTAGTGCTTACTATACTGGAGGTGATAGTCCTACTCCAGCACAGCTATAAAACTGAGCCAGGGAATAGTTCTGTGAAATGCTCAGAACTCCTCTCTTTTAACCAGTAAAAATTATGGGGTAAATTAGATCAGTTTACATTTTTAAATAAAAGGAATAGCTAGACAGATGTATTTGGTGGCTTATTGATACAAATGTGCCCTTCTGCCACTGATTGAGGGTTTATGCATGTTATACCAAACATGTTCAATGATGTGCAGATTGTGCAGAAGCAGTGATTTTTTTGGGGGTTGGCAGTGATGTTAAAAGGATTGGTATTTAGATGCTTCTGCTCCAGCATCTTTTAAAGCAGTTTTCAGTAAATTACAAGACAATTGTTTTGTAATATGTAAAGATCTGTCCTTGAAATAAGAAAGTCACACCTTGACTGAGATGCACGGTTGCATCTACTATACAATAAAAATACTGTTCTTTGATTTAGGACTTCTTTTCTGCTAATGCTTCAATTCAATTTGTAGTTTTCATTATAATTCCTGGAGAAGTACAATCCAATCAAAACACCTAAAGGTACTTGAGGAAAACAACCATCTCTACCATGATCTCTCAGAAGACATTCAGCTCTTATTTATCTCGCATCAATACAGCACCTAAACAGTAATTCAGTACCACTCCTATAATAATTGCAGTCTATGACTACCCACAAGGCTGAGATTCCAGCCTAGCTTCTTATTTAACATTAGTCAAAAGCATAGACAAAGGAATTTAACAAGAAAGGTGAGACAAATTTGCAGGTAAAAGCTAGAATAGCTGAGTTCTCAGAGAATATGAAAAATGCCTCTTAAGGAAAGCAGGCCACTTTGATGTATTAGGACATGAACCTATGTGCTTGTATCACATGATTAATGAGTAGAACTGGTAAATGCTGCTACAAAACAAAGAATAAATCTTAATAAAGATTGATCTCAATACTTTTAAGATGTTTACTATCCCAGACATGTAACCTTTAAGTAACATTTCAAAGCTCATTGTTTTTCCTTGGTTTGTAAAATTAAGCAAATGCAGAGGTCAGTCGGGCTGAGAATGAGAATTTTTCTGTAGTTTGACTGGTAGGGGGATAAGGTATACTGATACACAAAAATCTGATGCAAATTTTAGCGTTCGTTCACAAGCATCCAAACTCTCTGTAAACAGTTTTCCAGTAGGTTTTAGTCATTCTACTAACAAATCACTTAAATGGATGTCCATTTGAGTTACATTTACCTGTTTTGTAGGACTTGGAGAAGAAACATGCAGTTAGTTTTAGAAAATGTGTGTCTGAAGTTATATAGTGACATCTGTAAGGGGAAATAAGAAATATTCCTCGTATTTCAGAAACACATCTTTATGCCTTGAAACTGCTTATGACACAGCACTACAGCTCTCAGCATTCTGTAATGAAGTATGGTGGGACTTGTGCCTTTAAGAACTGCTCTGAGAATCTGGTCAATCTATTCAGAAGGTCAAATTAATCAGAAAAGTATTCCCTAAGATGGGATGAAAGGTGCTTCATTTTATAATTTTGCTACAGCAAGTTTCCCAGATTGCTTAGATGAGTTAGCAAGAACATCTTAATGTCTTCTAAACTGAACAATCATCAAATTTTTAATTTCTAAAGCTAGATATTTAAATTTGTACATATAAAGGTGCCAAGTCAGAATTTTATTTTTAATTATTTACAATAATGTAAAGCTGAATTTATATTCCTGTAGTCTGTTCAGCTCTAAGCTCTTCTCTTTGCTTGTTCTTCCAATCTGTAGTTCACTGTGTATCTCTGTCAGTTCATTGGTCAGCAATACAGCAGTGTGTTAGGAGTGAAAAGCCAGAAAATATGCATTGGTAAAAAGTTACAAAAGGTGTAATAATTCATGGGTTATCCTCACAGTGCAAGGAAAGTAATCTACTCATGAGGAATGCAGTCTGTGTCTCCCAAAAGCCAATGTAAAGGAAATAGCTTCTTTCAACCTACTGGTATGTAGGTTGAAAGACTTGTTATTCAGTAAAACTTCTGGGGTTGACCCTGGAGTTACAAAAAGTATCTGCACAGTTGAAGTTGCTATCTAACTCTCATAATTCATGGTTAGTGACAGAAGTGACTGTGAAATAGAGGGAGTGTCTCTCCTCCCACCTAACCCAGTTGCTTTGTGTCTCAGCAAGAGCATAAATGCTTCTTTTCCTTCCTAGTCAAAGGTGGGAGTTACAAAGGAAAAGAAAATCTTGAGAGGATATCTGTGGTGATACTGTTCTGCACAGCAGGGCTGGAGGGATGGCAGACTCCTTGCAGGGCTCTGTCACTGGAAATGCTCATGGGAAATCACAGAGAGAGGAAGGAGAAAGGGAGGGAGTCCTACTGTACCATGAGCATGTACAAGGAAGCATGATAAAAAGGGCATCTTCGGTGCTGTAATAATGCTGCCAATAGACAGTTTTTGTGCACTAGGAAATTTAGCAAACAGTATTATGAAACAATCTAGTTGTTTGTTGCTAAATATAATGCTGCAAATTCGATAAATAAGATCTTGGGTTATCTTTTCAGTTAAACTGGTGTAAGTCATTTAACAGAATAATCGCACCAATATCTGTGATGCTCCTAAAAAACTGGAGTAAGGATAACTTTTCTTTTCCTAATTATATTAATACAGTTGTTAAAAATTTATGAAATGATTATAAAATTTTAGCTATGTCAGTGTTTCAAATATTCTTAGTGGAAGAAGAGCCAGCCTTACCTGTTCTGAATAATGTTTTACGTTGATACTAGGTGCTTTAATATGAAAAGACCTTTAAAAAAGGTAGCTAATCCATTTCACTGGGACATTCAAGTGTAGTGTGATCATTGAATCACAGAATAGGTGGGGTGGGAAGGTAGTCCTGGATGTTGTATGGTTCAACACCCCCTGCACAAGCAGGGACACCTAGAGCTGATGGCCCAGAACCATGTCTAGACAGTTTTGACAATCTCCAAGAGTGGAGACACCACAACCTCTCTGGGCAACCTGTGCCAGTGCTCGGTCATCCTCACAGTAAAAATGTGGTTCCTGATATTCAGAGGGAACCTCCTGTGTTTCAGTGTGTGCCCATTGACTCTGATCCTGGCTCTGTGCACCGCTGAAAAGAGCCTGTCCTATTTGCACCCTCCCCTCAGGTATTTATAGACATTGACAAGATCCTTCTGAACCTTCTCTTCTCCAGGCTGAACAGTCAAAGCTTTCTTAGCCTTTCCTTATAGGAGAGATGCTTCAGTGCCTTAATCACCTTTATGGCCTCTTGTTGGACTCTCTTTAGTGTGTCTATGTCTCTCTATACTAAGGAGCCCAGAACTGAACTCAACATTCCAAGTGGTCTCACCGGGGCTGAGTAGAGGGGCAGGATCACCTTCCTCCACCTGCTGGCAACACTCCTCCTGATGCAGCCCAGGACACCATTGATGATCTTTGCCACAAGGCCGCGTTGCTCATTCATGTCCAACTTGGTGTTCACCAGGGCCCCCAGGTTCTTTTCTTCCAACTGGGTGTCCTTCAGCATATGTTGGTGCACAGAGTTGTTCCACTTCAATTGCAGGACTTTGCACTCAACCTTGTTGAACTTGATGGGTTTCCTGTCAGCCCATTTCTCCAGTGTGTTGAGGCTGGATGAAAGCATGACCTTCTGGCACCTTAGCCACTCTTCCCAGTTGTGTGTCATTAGCAAACTTGCTGAGGGTGTGCTCTCCCCCTTCATCCAGGTCATTAATGAGGATGTTAAGCAGGCTTGGACCCAATGCAGACGCCTGGAGAACACTGCTAGTAACTGGGCTCCAAGTAGACTTTGTGCCACTGATCATAACTCTCTGGATGCCACTGTTCTTCCAGTTTTTAATCTACCTCACTGTCTGCTCATCAAGGCCATAATTCACTAAGCTTATCTGTGAGGATCTTAAGGGAGACAGTGTTGACAGAAAATATCCTCTTTATGCCTTGCCTCTAGTGCTTTTTACTAGTCTGCAATTAATCTGCTCAAGTAGTGGCTGCGGGATCAGGAAATTTAATGCCAGTATTAGTAGGGATTAGTTAATGCTTTTCATTCTTTAGGTGGGGGCAGTCTACAGCCACTGACAAGCACTACTCTTGATGTCACATATATATATATGTATATTTATATATATGCATATTCTGTAATTCTGTAATATATATATTAATATATACATATTTTCATACTCTCCGTAAGAAAACTCCTTTCATTTGTCATATGACTCTTCAAGCTGAATGTATGTCTGTGGCCTTCAACTAGCTCGAAACAGTGTCCCAAATTTTCACTGTCAGAAGCCCAAAATAACCTCAGAACATGTCCTTTACAGAATGGGGCAGTCTGCTGAAAGTGATGGCCAGTTTTGCTATTTCAGATGGCTGTTACTCAGTCTTGTAGTTACTGGCAGACATGTTCAAACATTGTCTCAGAATGTTCATGCCTGTTTGCATCAGCTAAAGGCTCAACTCAGAAAGTGGGAAGCATAAAAATATCATGAGATAAAACTGCAAAAAGCAAGTGCTTTTTCTACATTAGATCCATAAACTAAAGAGAGATATTTGAGTGTGATGAATGACTTGATGTAAGAAAAATGTTCTTTATCTGATTTCTATGGAACAGCTCTATATGGAACAGAGGAAGTGAAGCACTCTGGGTTAGAAACATTTGAAGAAGTGGCATGAATTATAGAACATTCAAAACAATGCGAGATTATTTCAGAGGAAAAAAACACTAACCAAGAGGTGTACAGATTATTCAAAATACTTCTCTTGGCAGCAGATAATTTGCATCTCTATCACATAAGAATTAGTGGCTCTCATTTTACTTCACGCAGCCTGAGTGGAAGTGTTTATAATATCAGACCTTGCTCTTTTCCCTCCACTTCACACATTCTCTCAACAATCTTATCCCCATATGTCTTTTTGAGGTGCTGTGCTGTGATCCGGTTGGGTATATCCCTCTGGATGCCACCTTTTTTACACGGCAAGCCAATTAATCTTGGTACCCTTCCTTCTCTGAATAACAATAGTAACTAAGACACAGGAAGATCTTCTTCCAAGCAGTGTATGGCCAAAGGAATGGAACAGGCAGGAGAATGGTCTCATTGCAAGAAGCCTTTCTGCCCAAGATAAGCCTTGAGCTTGGCATTCCCTTCCTTCTCTTGTGTGGACTGGTCTCAAACTTGGCATGCCAAGTTTGGAGATAAGTTACAGTTTTTTTGGCTTTCAGACAATCTCTGTACTTGACACAGCTGACAGCTCCCTTGATCTCTTTCTGCCAGGGCATAAATGTCCTGGCATAATTAACAGGGTTTATTGGTTTAAAGGACACAGCTTTGTAAAAAAGATCTGTTTAATTTACTGTCATGTGGAAGAAGCAACTCCCTGTAATGGCCCATTGTCCCAGCTGCCTTTGAGATGCATAGCTGAAACTTTTTTAGCCCTGAAGCTTTTGCTTCATTTTCCACTTTGGCAAACAATATTACTCAAGAAAAATAACACCAACATTTTTTCACAGAGATTTTTAAAAGCTCAAGCCAGATTTTCAGCTGGTGTCAATCAGGCCAGCTATCTTGACTTCAAGAAAATTTGCTAATTTACACAGGCTGATGATATAATCTACATTCTTCAAAACCAAACAGATAATAAACATTGGCAAAGCTTCTTAAAAGGACATCTAAATTGGTTTCATAGTCTGTCACCTCCATAAACTTATACAACAGAGCATGCATGATTTCCCGTTCCCCGGCTCATTTCCTGGTCAAGAACACAAAATGTTAATGCAGGAAGCAAACAAGACTCTCTTGAAGTTGATGGCATTTTAGAAAAATCTACTGCTATTGAAATAAATGTTTCATAAATACCTGGTTATACAATGGAGCATATCTCTTCCATCATGAAGATTTCAGGAAATAAATCAGGAGAGAATTGGATTTGCTGCATGGATGGGACAGAAATTCTAGCTTGCAACACAAAGTAATTTTACTGTCAATAATTTCCTTTGACTGAGAAGGAGAAGCTCTTTTGGCAACCCCTGCAGAGCCCCCAGCACACAAGCTATTTATGCAAGCTGAACTCAGAGCCAGAATTAAACCTAAGCGCAGGAAAAGTAATGGGTAATGTAAAAAGCACTGTTTAGAGCAGTGTCATGCAAACTAATAGATACCTTTTTTTTACAGACATAGGTGATTCATAGTGAGTCAGTTCTAGATTATGTTTTGCCTAGCCCCAGAAGTGTCCGAAATCCCATGGGACTGCTATCATTTTTTCCTCTGCATCTAGCGAATATTTATGGGGACTGAACAAGAACCTCTTTTAATAAGTTGTATGGATTTATTCTCTGCTATTATTTGGTGGAATATAGATTTCATCCTATGATTACGTATGGCATAGCAGAACTCAAACCTCTCCTTGTTAGCATTGCTTCAGGAACACTCAGGGGTCAAAATATAGACACCTCTTGTTTTTTATTAATCAGGACAAAAATTCAATGATGCAAAGGGTCCAAAGTGAACCTTAATTAAGTAACAATATTGGGTTTTTATGAAATAGCTATACATGTAAGTACTCATATATGTTTGTTGGTATATAACCTGTACATTTAGGGATAAATTTTCTGAAAAAATCTGATTTCTGGACTTCTGAAAGTTAGAAACTTTCCTTTTTTACCGCTAACTGAACCAAAACAGGCTGCACCAAGCAGGTATGGATGCCATACAGCCGACATAAAGCAAGGTGAAAGCAAGCCTTTCAAGTCTGAGAGGCAAACATGAAGTTTATGATACTTTTACCTAATTTATGACCCAGTTTCTCTGTATTTGGGGCATGGCCAAAAATTTGACTCATGCATTTTTTTATCTTGAAAAATCCCTGTACTTTGCTATTAACATAATCCTCCCCACCATTGTCTAATGTTTTATTTCTTTTTTCATTTATTGTTCAAACTTTCACAATACTGCCATAATGAAGTTAAAGATTGCTTTTAATGCCAAAAATATACATCCATATTAACCCACTGAACTCTTCTGATTCCACTGGTGGTAGCCTCTCCAGGAAATTGTCTCATGTTCCTTAGCTATGGCCTCCTTGCCCTTTAAAAAAGAGTCTAATTAAACTGATTTGGATTTCTTTTCTTGTTTATTTTGCTGGGGTTGTTTTGGGTTTGTTTGTTTGCTTTGATCTTGGTTTTCCCTTGGTTTTCCATCACATCCTTTTAAATAATTCCCGGGATTCTTCCTCCCAAAATTTAGTAAACTATATTCTTGTGCTTCTGCAAGTTCATTGCCACACTATATAGTTTCAATTTCCTGTGGATTGATTAACTGATGATAAAGTCCCTCAGTGGACATATGGAATAGGATAACGTTTTCTTTTTCTGACTGCCTTTCCCTTACTGCATTTGAAGAGTGGTTAAAAACTTACCTTTTTGCTGACTACTGGGAAGAGAAATGGAAATTAGTATCAAGACTGCAAAATATCAAATATATCTCTTTTTATACCTTTTTCCCCCTCTTTTTGACTGGAGGAACTTGGGAGAATGAGTTAATTAAAGTAGTTTTCTTAAAGGGGTTTTGAGTTGAATGATGGACTCAGTAAGATTGAAGTCTCCAATATAGTAGGAATATAAAGCAGAAAATCTAACACATTTACACTGAATTTCTTGTGGCTGGGTCAGCCAAGGCTTGTGATGAAATTTGCCAGTTGTCTATACTGTTTGCCTGCAAGGAACCCTTTTGAAACAGCTCTGGCTTGTATTTCCTGGGGCAATACTCAGCATGAATCTGGAAGCAGAATTCAAGACTCCTTCACTTACTCTGGCTGGTCAGTCCTCCCCCATGTATCCCAGCCATTTTTGTGCTGTTATCATAGGACTAATATCAGCCAGGCAAAATAGTCTGAGAAAAGGAAGGGAGTTGTTCTCATATTTCTGCCCTCTGTCATGTTGCCTGTTTCTACAAAATGCCCTGCAAAGACAAGTGGGATTTATAGGGAGCCTGAGCTTAGACTTTTAGACTGCCAAAAGACAATGCAGTTCTGAACAGCCGGGTGGGTAGAGTGTAGATGCAGCCTATTGATGCATGTCATGAATCATAATGACGTAGATAATTGTAACGTGTCAGACTGGGAGTTAAGTTTCTTTCATGATGCTGATCCTATTCGTACAAGCAATACTCGAAACTGATTGTTTTCATTTAGCAGTTCTCACAAATTCCATCCTTTGATTGCTGTTACCTGGCAGTTACCTTAAAATTTTACTTCCCAGGGTCATATGAACTTTAAAAATTCAGAGGTCATTTAATTTAAAAAGTCCTAACAAGAAATTACAACTAAGCTCTGCCCTTTTGTATATGTATAAAGGATAAAATCTAAGAGAAGTTAAAGATCAATCTGCCCATTGAGGGTCTAATTTTTCTTTTCTTACACTGATGTGTTTCAACAGAATGCTGATTTTCACAGGAGTGAATAGGGTAAATTAGGTTCCTAGACAATTATGATTTTTTTTGGGTTGACTTTCTTTTTCTTATTGATGATGGAAATAAGTATAAGAAACACCCCTATATTTCACATTGGTATGAGAGAAGTCTTGTGGGACCCTAGATAGAGCAGAGCCATACTGCACATTTTGAGCAATAAGACAACTGACAGAAAGTTCGCAATCTAGGATTTTAAAATAAACTAGCTATATTAAAAAAAAAAAGGGGCAACAACAAATAGGTGTGGAGCTTTCTAATAGATATAAGTATCCATTTCAGGAATCCCTTTCAGTTTGCTTTTGGTGTGTAGCTGTGTGAACATTTCCAACATTGTCATGCAAGTATATATTTTAATAATTGCTCATCTCCTAGAGACAAAAATTGTCCCACCTGAGAAACAAATCACTTTTGAAATAGAATTTGCTTATTTTCTTTTCCGTTGCTGACTATATTGGCATGCCAACATTTGGTTTTCCTAAAATATCATCACTCACACAGTCTTTTGTCTGTGTCTTATTGTTTAACACCCTCAATATTTGGAGGCTCCTGAAGGGGTAGTTTAAATTGCATGTGATTATTTCTATACCCACAGGCAGAGTTTCCTTTTTATTTGAATGTATAAGCAATCCAATTTAATTTTGATTTTGTTGTTGCCAGACTCAGAGAAAAAAAAATCTAAACTATAAAATTTGTATACATAGCAGAAGCAACCTTATTAATGTGGGAGGTAAGAACAAATAGGCATATTTGAATGTAGGCAAAATCATTTGTCAAAACAGTAAGATGAATCACTAATAATGTTTGGGGAGCGGGAAGTATGCTTTCCTTTATAATAAACTCTATAAAAACATTAAATTTTATGCAGAAGAAAAATAAATCTACAGTTGCTGTATAAACTACTAGTTGCTATTGAAAAAAAAAGTTATTGAAATCAAAATAGCCATTTGATTGGAACTTGTCTGGGCAAAGTTTTATGGGCTACAACAATACATTTATCTTAGTATATTTGAATTACTAATATCCTAATATAATTCTCCCACCCTTATCTGAGATAAGATTCCTGGTTTTGGCATAATTCAAATTACCTTCAATAATTTTAAAAACAATACCTTTAAAGAAATCTGGACAGGAATTGTCCATCAGGTGTGCCATTTGAAGACATACCTTCTCTTATACGAGCATAACTCTTCCAGTTAGAAAAGATATCCTGCACTGGTGGTGGATCACACATCTGTCACTGGTATTCACCAGCCCCTTCTATCAGATCAGGTGGAGTTTATCAACATCTGGACTTAGGCTTTTTGCCACCCTGTGACCCAGAATGCCCCTAGACCCAGGGGACTGGGGACAGCAGGACCTCCCTGGGGCAGCAGAGCAGGGCCTGGAAACTCAGTCAGGAGCAGGACAACTGGAAAACAGAGGGACAGCCCTACGCTCAGGCATTAGGCACCTCCCCAGGGATGGTGATGGACTGAGGCCACTCCAGGACATGCAATTACTTATGGGAATGTAAAGATGTTAAATATTCAACTGGGCTGTTCTTCAGGAGAAGAAGTTACTGTCAATGCCATGTTCAGCTAGCAGGAGAGATTTTATTTTTTAATGCTTGTTGAATCCTCCCTCAATGTAAAGTTTTTCTTTTTAGTGAAAAAAATTATTTGTCCTTTATGTTCTGGCCATTAAAACAAAATAAAACAATTCCCTCTAATAATGATAAAACTTCAGTAAATAAATAAAACAAACTATGAAATGACACTGAAGTAACTTGGAGACAGATTAAACACTATACTAGTAGTTTTTCTTTTCCCCCCTTTGGTGCTTTATCGCTATACAGATCCAAGGTTGGAGAGCACACATTGCATAGGCATCCAGTTGTGTTCAGTTCTATTGCTCTGCACTTTCTAACAAGCCAGCTACTAAAAAATCATTGAAATTACTGTCAGATCCATAGCCCTTTACAGACATGGGCCTGTACAATAAGCATTTAACATGATCTTTTGGAAAGAAAAGTCAATAATATTGTCACATGCATTCATTTAGTTATAGGGTTGGCTATCACTTGTGAAACACGTAATTAAGAACCATTTTTCAGTGGTAAGTTTCCTTGCAGCCTGGGAAATAGGAAGAATACTTACTGATTACTGTGTTTAGTGCCTGTTTCAGATAACTTTTAGAGGCAAATGCCAAGCACACAATATCTGTTAGTAAGAGCTCTTTGTGATAATTAGTAGTTGTGATGAACAGGTTTCTTATTTAGTGGACAAGATCTTCAGAATTAGTTAACAGTATAGCAGTTATTGCATTTAGTTCAAATATTTTTGAGTGGTCTGGGGTGGCTAAATTGGGCCTTTAAACAGTGATGTGAATACTTGAGGTGGGGGCAGTTGTGGGGAGTTGATTCTTATGAGAGGTTTTAGTGGTGAGTTCACACTAGTTAATGGAAATGCATCAGCTGAGAAGCTGATTCTTGCTTTTGAGCAAGACATTGACACCAGTTTTAACTCTTAAAAGCAAGATACAGAATCTTACATTTTCTAAAGGAAATTTTGAAAATTAGGTATTTGAATCCATACTTTGGCAACTGAATGACTAAACATACACAGCTGTTGAGCACTGGGAGTTCTTTGTGTATTTAAATTTTGACGAGAATCTGAATAAAGAGTAAGTAAACCTAAATAAACATTTATTTTTCTTTGAATTTTGTAATTTATTTTTTGTTTTGTGTTTGCCATGCTTAACCCCAATAGGCAACTAACACAGCTTCTCACTCACTCCCCTCCAGTGGAATGAGACACTCAGAGGGGCAAAAGTGAGACAACGCAAGGGTTGAGGTAAAGACAGTTTAATAGGGAAAGCAAAAGCTGCACACACAAGCAAAGTGAAACAAAGAATTCATTTGTCACTTCCCAGGGGCAGGGAGGTGTTCAGTCGTTTCCAGGAAAGCAAGGTTCCATCATATGTAACAGTGAATTGGGAAGGCAAATGCCAAAAGTCTGAATGTCTCCTCTTTCCTCTCTCTTCCTCCAGTTTTTATTGCTGAGTGTGACGTCATATGATATGGAATATACCTTTGGTCACTTGGGGTCAGCTGTCCTGGCTGCATTTCTCCCCAGATTTCTCTGCAACCCCAGCCTACTTGCAGAGGAGCAGACTGAGAGGCAGAAAAACCTGGATACTGTGTGAGAATTGCTCAGCAATAACTAGAACATCAGCAATAACGAAAACATTACTATGTTATCAACACTGTTTTCATCACAAATCTAAAATGTAAGTTGGTAGAAGCTACTATGAAGAAGTGTAGCTCTATCCCAGCCAAAACCAGTACATTCTCCATCCCTTATTCCATACTATTTACGTGATGTTTAGGTCCCAAGCCATGAAATACATCCTTATTTAATCACCTTCCCCTTTCTCATCCTTTGATATATATATATACAGATATCATCCCCCAGTCAATGGATCATTGTGAAATGTCTGTAAAGTGTCCATAAAATGTCCATTGATAGTCTTTTTTTACTCCATGACTTTGGGCTCCATCAGGTGTGGGGATCACTCAGGACAGGAGAGGTGGTGTGCGGCACTGAAGTTATTGGGCAACAAAGCAAGCTCAGGTCAGGTCACTGCTACTCTTCCACTGCTTTTTGTGAGGCACATTCTCCATTGGTGCCTACTATATTCTGGCCACCCAACTAGTAGGCATTAAAATTTCACAAAACCAAAATTCCTGCCCAGGAGACAGTAATACTTGACCACAATAGATATCTCTATCCATGCAGAAAGGACAAGTATTTATTCTTAATCTCTAAGACCTCTTTTTCACACTTAGTTATAGAGTTGACTGTAGAATTATGGCTCTCCAGAACCAGAATGAATTGTTTAGACAATGTATTATGATAATTTGAGTTTTTATAAAAGGAATGTGCACAAAGGACATACCTATATTGGTGGCAGAGTGCAGAGAAGGGTTATTTGTGGTATTAATTTGCCTTATATCTCCCTTGGAGTCTTACTGTATACACTGAATCTTAGTACTGGTGCTCTGAACACTCACCCTCTCACGGAACCAAAGTTGAAGCCATCTACCCAGGTGCTCTCTAGAATGCTCTGCTTGCAATGTGTACATAAAGTTTTTCAGCAATTTTCTCATTATTGATACATGATGTGAAATAGAACTAGCAACTGACATAAGCTTCCTTGCTGGAAAAAATGTGATGTGAAACCATAGCAGATCACAGGAAATCAAACCTGTTGTCTTGCACCAGTTGGAAGGGGAGACATCCAAAGAGTACCAATGGGGAATTTCTCTTCTGTCATTCATCATTCATATTTGCATCCATATTTGCATTCCTTGTTTGAGGACTTTCAATAACTTTCAATAAGTTATATGTCCAAGGTTGAATTGATCATGGTAAAATGCTCCATCATATTGGCTTGCTATACTACAACCAAATGACCACTTGTAAAGATGAAGTCAATTTCTACATTAGATTACCAACCAACAAGCAAGACAGAAATAAAGCTCAAGATCAAAGGAGAGTATGCTCAAATTATTTGTATTTCAGTGGGAAATTCTTTCTAACCTGGTAAAAGAGGACTCTGTCTCAGTTTCCCATTTCTGCATCTTTGCAAGGTAAAACAGAATCCAGAAAAGTCAATGTCAGGTATAAAGGCTTTAGGATTTGGAAAACTCCAGTTATTGTGAATGCTGCTACATATAAAGCATTGAAGAATCATCATCATGGCTAGGCTTCGTGAACGAAGATTTGGGAACATTGAAGAATACAGAAGGTACATTGTACTCATCCTCTGCTTCCTATACTTGTTGCAGTACTTTTAATCAGGTTTAAAGAACATCATATTTGCATGTTTGTCTGTAAATCTGACAAACTTTCTTTTAGAAAGGGAAAGACACTTCCAAAACACACAAAAACAAAATGCTACTGCAAAAACTCCACCTCTCTCCCTGGGGAGAATCTCATAGAATCATCAAGGTTGGAAAAAATTTCTAAGATCATCGAGTCCAAACTTTAATGAAAGAACAAATTATACAAAACAGATGTTAGTCATAGCAGATGTTAATTGTATCACTTAATGCACAACTGGAAGTTACTCAGATACAGTGTGCAGGGCATCATAATAGCATCTACTTGAAACAGAATAAAAATAAAGGAATTAATAAGGTAGAATTCACATTTCTTAGATGCATACAGGAGAAGACAGTAGAATTGTTTATTTTGGGGAGGTTGTGCAATTTTATTCAGAAACCACCCTTGAACACTAACCATCATTGTTTATGACTCACACTTTGCTAGGTAATTTTTAATAGCCTCGTTCTTGTCTTGTCAACAGCTTCATTTAGTAGCTGCCTCATTACTTTTCAAATTACAAGAGAAAGTAATTCAATTTAATGAAAACTAGTAACACTTTGAAGTCAATATTGATGTAAAGCTGTGGGGGAAAAGTAGCTAAATTAAATAAAAGCAGCAGTTTCTAAGTTAAGCTTTACAGCATCTATGCAGTTAAATTGTGTTATGCCTATGGTAAATGTAAAATCAAAGATGTTTTTCAAGTACACACCTGGATACCAGATCTGAAATAGAAAAGTTCTGAACAAGGCACAGCAGTAGTGGGTTTTCTGGGTGAAGATTCTAGATGGGATTTAGTTCATCTGTAAAATTCATATCTTATAATAATATAATTGCTAGTACTAAAGGCCAAAGTTGCCTCTGGGTGAAATTCACCCCTGTTTAGACACCAAGCGTAAAGACTGCATTGCTTGCACTACTGGACTTAATAAGCAATGCAATAATCTGTGGTCCTTTTATTGTCCCTTGAACAAAGATGAGCAGTGTTAGCAGAATTCACTTCATTGCAGTTATTGAACAATTTTATTGGAGAGGACAATCAAACTGTGAAACTTTGCCTCTTGCCCTTTTTATAATAATGAAGTATATACTAAAACATCATTGAAATTTTATTCATTCTGTAAGAGGAATGAAAGGACTGTTATACAAATCTCCCTTCATGAAACTACTTTGCCCCTTCATGTGCTGTGGCTAAGGTTAAAAGGTATAACAAATATTATGATTCAATGCCCAACACTGGACAATTTTACAAAAGCAGTCTTCCATACTGTTTTATGTATTTGTTTGACTATGATCAAACTGATTCTAGGGTAGGAAAGAAAAGTTATAAGAAATGTATTTTTAAAACCTATTTATTTAAGTGCCCTCTGTGAGCCATGTTAGTCTGCATACATCACAACATAAATCCTTACCTAGTTATTGCTTGCATGCCTGCTTATATGCTTTTATACAAACATTTCAAAACATTTTTTCTTATTTGGTGATAGGAGGCAGGAAGGAATCCTTCAGCTCATGTCATTATTTCATTTGCCTTTTTCTGGCATTTTTATGCCATCTGTTCCCTTGGAGAGTGCCTTTGCCTCTTATTTTATACTGCTGGTAAAGACTGATAAGCTCTGTTCCTAAACCATAGAAGTTATTTTAAATGAGTGTGTGGCAAAATCCATTTATTTTTAGATTTTTGCATGAAATTCACCCTTATCTACAAAGGTATGAGTATCCAAAGCCACTTACATTGTATTATCAGTTTTCAGATGGGGCTTAAGTATTTCTTTGCTCTTAGACTAATTTGGTACACTGATGAATGTTGATATAATTTTAAATAATCATTTCCTTTTGATTATCTACACCCTCATTTAAAATTCTCTCTAATGATGGATAATAATATTGACATAAATTTCATTATTAAGTAGCTTTATGTGAGGGTTATTTATATAGTGAACTCTTCACAGTTTTTACCATGTAATTAAAAAAATACTCTAAATAAAAGAATGTGTTTAAGAATCTGATGTATGATGTGGATGTTGTTATTGTCATCTTAGAACTGTCTCCACATACACCTAATAGAGAATTAATTTGGAGAACTGCAGTTCATTATGAACTTTTTTTAACAAGTTCTAGTTTTTCTTTTAGTTACTTTAAAATAGGGGTTTTTTTATTAATCAGGGCACAAAATAATTAAAAACAAAACCCACAAGCCCAGCAGTTGTAGCAAGCCATTCTGATATTATGTTTGTAAACATGCTCAATAACCCCAGTAATAGAAATAATTATTATGCTTGTTTTTTAGACTTTTGCATTCAGTTAGCCGTATGGCAATTTATTCATCTTTACATAGCTGACCTGAGACTTGTATTCATTTGATTTAGCTTCACAGTTCCAAAAGTATGCAATTTCTGTTGTCCAAAAAGATGTATATTTTATTTTTTTAGATACTCAGAGAAAGTACATGGGGTAAAAACCAAACAACTTAATCTGGTGAAATCTAGATGCATTGAAGAATGTTGTACATGCATGGAAACAACTGATAAGGCAATTGAACCCTACAAAATGCACATGCACTTTCTTAGAGCTCTTTACTAACTTATGAATATGAAACTTCAAGATACATATAGGTAAGATGTAGAACTATGTTCAAATAGTACAGGTTTATCTAGTGTTTAAAATCTCCTTTATAATTGTCAGTTGCCAATTTTCTCTGACAGAAAATAGACATTTTCAGTCAATCAAATGATCTATATTAGTCACTTGTATATATCCCCATCCGTGGAAGCATTCAAGGCCAGGTTGGATGGGGCTTTGAGAAGTCTGGTCTAGTAGAAGGTGTCCCTGCCCATGGCAGTGAGGGTTGGAGCTAGATGATCTTTTAGGTCCCTATGTCTCTATATGCTTTCTAATATACTTAGCCCATACCTTTAAGAGCATCCTTTAGAAGAACTGTTTGGGTATTTTGCCTCTTATTCTTTGTTTCTACAGCCAGCAGAAGACAATGTCTATGTACTGCTCATCATTTATATAGGAAACATACCACACAGAATCAATAACTTCAAAAATTTAAAAACCCAATACTCATTAAATGGAATTTAGCTTTTTTAAGAGTCAATTCAGCTGTATGTTTGTGCTTAGGGTGGAAAGACACAACAGGAAGCAAAAAGAAGGAATATGTCAGTGACTTCACATGT
Organism: Pseudopipra pipra; assembly: GCF_036250125.1. NCBI lineage: Eukaryota > Metazoa > Chordata > Aves > Passeriformes > Pipridae > Pseudopipra > Pseudopipra pipra. The sequence goes on along the minus strand of NC_087549.1, from coordinate 31,618,077 downwards.
GAAAAATTGCTCGGTGTTCCTAAATCTGAATTTCCTCAAAATGTCCCACATTACTTTGTGTGTGATACTTCACTTAAGTATTTTAATAATCATACCTGAGAATATGAGTAATGCTACCTAGCCTTCTTTTGTTTTGACAACTTTAAGAGATCTCAAAATATTCTGCAAATTAGATTATTAGCAAATTGTTCATATTACAGCGTGACACAGGAGGAAAGTAGTGCAATTAGAGCTAGAGCTACATTTCCTGACTCCCGGTCTTTTATGCTATTCTCCAAAGCTTGGCTACTTTTACATGCTAGTATGAGGCTTGATACCTCTTGCTAGTCACATTTGATTGTCATATTGCCCACTCAGCAATACCAGAAAAGTGTCATGGTAGCAAAAGGTGTCCTTCCAATCCACCCTTTTCCTATATTTAATCCATCTGAAAATATTAAATTATTTGTAGCTAACGATGTTGGAGAATTCTGTTAAAATTTTTTAAAGAATTTTTTTCAAGTAATTCCTTTAAAAGTTATTTATGTTTTCCAGCATAAATTACCTTCTTTAACTTTTTTAATACCTCGGGTGCCATTTTTCTATAGAGTTAAAGCAACTTAGCTGATTATTTTCAATGGATTTGCTTACTTAATTCCCCATGGAAGGTGTGGCAAAGGCACGTAATTGAGAGACACAAATTTCTCCCACTTCCTTGCTTGATCCAGCAGCAGAGTAGTTCAGGCAAAAATTTTCCCGAATGGATGATCTGCCAAATGTTTCCTCTCTTCAGAAGAATGTGTTGGCAAATCTTAGCTTATTCCATCCAAATATGTTCCTGCTTGTTTTGCTTCATAGAAATATGTCCCATTTTTCATGAAAAGGTGTATGACATGTCCCACAAGACAGTGTTCTACACTCTACCCAGCGTGTTACTGATAAGACTTTTTTCTGGATTTTACATGAAAACATAGTAGTTGGAGTTTGTTCTCTGCTATGCTTTCAGAGAACAGTTACATACCACATTTCCCTCAGTCTGCCTACCAGCTCCCTTCCCCCAAAATACTGTCTTTTTGAAATCTGGCTCATTAAACAGTTTCTATTCATATCCCAGACCCACAAACAAGCTTTTCTGACATACAGGTTAGTTGCATTCAATTCTGGTTGAAGGAACTGGAATCAAACAGATTTGAGAGGCATATAGGACAGGGACAGCTTCCTAAAGCTGACATACCTCTGTTGAAGACTTAGCATCTGATGCCATCTGGAATTACCCGGGAAAGTTAAGATATAAGCCTTAACCTTGTGCATTTATTCTCATACTAACAGAGGTGTCACTTACTAACAAGCACCCTGTATGAGAGTTTAGTAAATTTCAGGACTAGAATAATCTGTATTATTCTCTAAATTTCAAACTCAAAATAGGAATCTTTGTTAGTTCTTTCTTACTTATTTTTACACATCCTAATGAAAACCGTTTCATAAGCAGCAGCAGAATCAAAAGCCAGTAAAATGAAAAAGGTTTTCATCAGTGAATCAAGCAGCAGAGTTGTACAATAGAGCATTTAAAAGCTGTCCATTGACCCTTCTATTCAGTAAGGTCTTGATAGAAGGAAAGTTAGTCTGGATGATATTTAAAATAATTAGAATTTTTACTTTTCTCTCAGCTGATCAGGTTTGAGAATTAGGTGACTTAACTGCAGACTGCCTCTGCTTTTCACGTCTATATATTCAGGGAGAATAAATGATTGTGCCGTTTGAAAGCACTGTTTGTCTTCTTCAGTCATCTGGCAAATCCCCTTCTAAACTGAGCTGATATGGTGGCTTCAGTCTATCCCATTGTCTGCATTTTTCCATTCAGGATCTTCTCTAATTTATGACACAATTTAATAATCAGTCTCTGTTATGAACAATATCTTGCTGTGTGCTGCCAACTGTACACAAGGTCTTATGCAAGCTGTGTGCTGTTATCACTACACAACCAGATGCCTTCCATTAGTCATTCCATTCTCATTCAGGAAATAATCATCAATAGTAAAAACTTGCAATTTTTAGACCAGAAGACTACCAATGGCTTTTTCTGCTTAATTTCTTCATCACTTTATCTGGCCAGATATATGAAAGTTTAACTACACAACAATGGTGGACTAAAACAGTGTACTCCATCAGGTTTAGGAGGGCATGATTCCTTACGCCACCAAGGATCTCGTGCTTATGCTTAAAGTGTTTAGCACTTCCAACTTCAAAAAATAGGGTCAAACACAGCACTTCTACAATTTAAAGAAATTGCTAATTTTAGTAAAGTTATGACAGTTTACGTCCTATGAATATATTGCCTAATTTGTCTCATTAAAAGGATCAGAGCACATCTAGGTCAACGTTGCTTCCTGCCATATTGGGCCCCTAATTTTGCTAACCTGAGGTCAAAATATTGTACAAGATAATGGACTGAGGTTTTAAATAATTTTCAAGTAAATATTAATCAAAAAAATTCCCAAAGTTGGGGACTAAGTCAAAGCTAGGAACTGAATTATACTTGTTGAAAAAAAAATATGGATGCTTTCTTCAGAAAAATGTATTTTGTGTTTAATGATTACAAATTGTTTTTATACCCAGACCTGTCCAGTTGGATTTGAGGAGCTAGAAGAAGCAGAGCATTTGCTATCTTCTGCTATCAAGCTGCAATTGGATTCTGTATAATTTTGTTTGTCCTTACTTTGTGAAGAACTACCTCATCTCTGTCCTTATAATAATTATGTATTGGATTAAATTAAACTCACACAAACTTAGATGTCTATATGTAGACTTCTGCATATATGCCACGACCCACTACAGGAAATAGGGAACTCATCAATATGTTTAATAAAACCACAAAAGGCATGTAGTTCACCCCAAGTGCACACTTGCTGGTTTGTTCCCAAGGAGTGAAATCTTTCACTTTTTTTTTTTCACAATTCTGTACTATTCTGTACTATTGCCAGCTTCTATAGAAAAACCTACCCAGAGCTTTTAGATGATTTAGGCTTTCTGAAGTGGCATAAACAAACGTAATAGGATAAGTTTCTAGCATAATGTATCTGAATATTTATTTTTTAAAATACCACAATAACAATATGTTAATATCACCATTTGGTATCTTCTAGTTTTGAAAGCTCGAACCTAAGAAAATTTCGTCTAAGCCTTCCTTATGCTTTCTTTCACTGATTGATTCATTATTCTATATAACATAAAGACCTTACCTGGAGCTTTCACCAAGATATAATTCTACAGAGTGCCTGTTGAATTTGCATTTAACAAATCATCCTGACAGCAACCTAGTTAAGACATGATGCAATGACACACGCGCTTTAATTCAGATATTCTACCATTTAGCTATTTCTCTGAAGACTGGATCTGCTGCTAATGCACCTAGGGCCCTCTGAAGATAGTCTAGGATTTATATTTAAAAAAAACCCAAACCCTAGTGGATTATAGTATTTCTAAACAAGATATCTGGCTAGGGACACCAGCATAGTTTTTCACCGAAATGATTTTAAACTTGCTCTTTGTAAAAAATTAAGACATTCAACAATTTTGACCAAGGATTTCTATCAATCTCAGCTTCACCCTTCATGCTCTATCACTCAAACAATCCAAATTTTAGCTAAAAATGCAATAAATAGAATGTGGATTTTGTATTAGTAATCTGGTAGTTGACTTGTGTCATACTGCCTTAGATTAACCTTCACAGCCTTCATAGATTAACCATATAGATTAAGTATATGAAGAAGCTTTTCTGTTGCCATTTTATAGGGATGGCATTCAGGGTGTTGTGATGTACTTCCACTAGAAAATCCAGTTGGCATTTGGGAATATTTCGTATTCTCATATTTGCTGAAAGCCAGGTTTGCTGGCTTTCAGCAAACCTACACTAATCTCTTTCAGGGACTATTATCTCTCTTCAATAAATGGGATGAAAGGGCTATTTGCAGTTGCGTTTGAGCAGTTATAGTGAAATATTACAATTCCTTGTAGCATGTCCCAAGTCTAGGTAGGTTTGCAAGAGAACAGGAATTAAGCTGAAACAGATACATTTTTAGTCAGTTCCTTTGAACTACCCAGAAAAGGCAGACATCCTGAATGAAATTCCAGCATTACAAATGGATAGCATCTAATCATTAATTCAATGAGTGAGTTAGGTGTATTACTGTCTGGAGCTCATCTGTGAAAAGAGTTTGTGTGTTTGCTGGAAGCTTTGTTTTGTAACCTGTGATGTAGTGCCAGGTCTTGGCAGGGAAGTGTGGCCCTGATGCAGGCATGCTAATGTGTTTGTATACCTATGAGAGCAGATAGTCCCAGACAAAGACAGCTCTAACTCTGTGAATACATTTTAATAAGGGTTTATTTCATATTAACTCTGGTCAGTGACTTCAGCAATGAGAAGTATGTGTGTAATTCAATGTCCATTCTTGATTGTTTTGTCTTCATTTAAATAAATAAATAAAGTGCTTGCTGAAGTTTATAAATCTACTTAAAGCAAAAAGATATAAATGTACTTTTTTCTGGTTTGTAAATAAAAAAGTAAACTAAATGAAAGAAACACACACACGATCTAAGTCTGAGCATCACAGTTTGTTTTCCATCACTTCAGAGAATAATCATTGTCCTTGGAAAGAAATAAGAGATCATATTAATATGCATTATATATTCTATTTCCAGTTCAGTTCCTCTAAATATTAATTATTGTTCACTGTGTATCAGGAAGCATTGCTAAGGAATTAGGTATTTCTACTGTAAGAAGCTGCTAAGGACTAGTTTCTTGAAAGTATTTCTATGACTAGTTCTTAGATAAGTGTTTAACTTCTATTGTTTCAGTTGGAAATAGGAACCGTATGTAGATATTAGACACCTAAACATCACTGAGATTGAATGCCTTGTCCAATTTATCTAGCAAGCTCATTGCAGATTCTGGACATGTATTTTATTCCTAGCATGTGAGTTAATCACTACAACTTCTTTCCACACCAAATACTGAAAAACAGCTGCATGTAAAAAAATCACATGCATCCCTAGAGTATATGATGTATATACATCATACTTTCTCATAGATATTTCAAGAGGATCATTTTCAAATAGATTTTCCATTCCATTTAAAAATTTTTCTTACGGTCCAGATCCTGTCCCAGAAAACTGCTGCCAGAATGATTTTCTGGTATAAATAAATTAATGATAATTTGCCAGAACACACAAGAAATTTCATTTTTCTAGAATCATTTAGGAGTAGAATTTGGGATGTGTTGTGTGTGTAGCAATTAAGAGCCCTGAGGCAATCAAGAGGGTGGGAACCCCAACTCTGAAAGAGAAAAAAAGTGTCTTGCTTAGAGAAGGCTTTGTGGACCCAGTAAGAACAGAGGGAGCTGAAGCAGAAACATTCCCTAAGCTGCAGAGACCAATTTTTAGTAGCTTGACACCCAACCACACTCTTTCAGTGTGGTGTTAATTAGCAACTCACTTAAGTAACAATGCACATGCTAGAAGCATTACATCATCTGAACTTGTCACTGGCTGTTGAGCAAATAGCTGTGAGGACCGGATACTATTGCATTACAATTTCTTTGAGTCTTTTCATAAAATCCCAAGCATGGATTTAACAGGGAAACTAATGTGGTTTTACCCCTTCTCCTCTTCCACCTTACCTCCTTTCCTCATTAAGAACACTATTCTAGCATACATTGTGTGTTAAGTGATGAGGGAAGTGGTAGCATCTAATTCTGCATACAAATATCAAATTCTTTCCTATTTTTCTTGAACCTAATTAAAGACTCCCACTGAAGCAAATGGGAGTTACATAAGAATTTTACACTCTGAAAGAGCAATTATTCTAGACAATGAGTAATCATAAAATTATCAGTTCAGCAGTGTTTATGCACATACTTGCCTTTAAGCAAGGGCATAAATACATTTCATTTTGTAATCCATTTAAGCGTGTACTTTACTTTTAAGACACAGACTTCAGCATAACCTTTAGGTTCAAGGTGCTTTGCCACAAAGGACATAAATGAGTTTGTCTCCTGCAGACTTTCAAAAAAGTGTTCCTGCTTCAGAGAAAATCTATTGAAACAAAATTGTAAATGAAGCCTTTAGAATAGCTTTGTTTACTCTGTTAAATTGTTCATCATATGAATGTGATCTACTAGGTTTGATAGGAAGCTGAATATGATCTCAGGGTGATGTAGCCTGCCTTTTTTATTTTCTTTGGTTTTTTGTTTAATCTCATGTGAAACTCTCCTTACATTTGTTCTATCAATAGAGAAGTTTCCAGCTTCATACTGGGAAATCAAGAAGGCTCATCTAGCATTTAACAGTGACAAAATTGGGAAAACTTTCTTTGAAAAGTACTATTTAAAAAGCTGTGAGAGAAAAAGTACCACACCTAATGTGTGTGAAACATAGAGTTACTCAAGACTCTGCAAGGGAAAGCAATTTTCTGGGAAGTCTACAGTTTAATGATGATGATGTGAGGAGTCGATGGGCCTGCTTATGCTTTTTTTTTTTAGTAAAGAGCATTTGTGTTCAGAATTCCCATCTGTGTTGGTACTCGGTTAAGAAGTGAAATGTAACTTCAGATAGATTCAGGTAAGTGTGCAAAAATAGTTAGGAAGTTGATAACAAACTGACTCTAGTATTGAATCAGGAATGCTTCAGTGTGGAACTTTCTCACAATAAAAAAGGTTTGAAATATGAGATCTGCATTGGTAGATATCTAAGCCTGTAGACAAACAGACATCAGACCTGTAAAGAGAGGAAGATAGTCTCATAATTAATTGTCTTTTAGGAACTAATTTAGGACTTTTTTACTCTGAACTGACTGTTAGAAAGTAACATTTTTATATTGATTCAGAAACATTTTTGCAAGAAGTTTGCAACTTAATTGCTTGAACCCCCAAAACTCTTTCAAATAACTCCCCAAAAACTGTTTTAGAATTTTATAATTTTTGTTTGCTTCTTTCATTCATTTCCTCAAGCTATAAAAACTTAAATAATTTATTGTGTAAAAAAGCAGTCAAAATATGTTTTTTCTCTGTAATTCTTGGCTGATCTGAATAAAACTCGGAAACTTCAAATGAACCAGTCTACTGCTATGGCTCAGATGGTGTATTTTTTCCAAACAGCGATTTTCAAGCTCTTATAACTTTCTGAAAAGGTTATTCTTTGGGTTGAAATTCATCATGTTTATTTCAATATGAAGCCATTTCAGAAAGCATTCAGCATAATATCAGGTGGATGCATATTATCACATTTGAATCTCACATTGCACATTGAAACAAATTACTCCATGCATTTATATCAATTTGCAATCAAGCAAGTTATTTAGGTTTTTTTCACCCCCCTTGCTGGATTTATCTCTTTTTTAACATTTTAATATTGCACACACTCAAAAGAGAGACAGAACATTTTTCCATTTTATGTACAATTACTCACCACAATTTTTAACAGCAAAGGAATTTTGTGCAAATAATATGTTAATGCAACATTAGTCATGAGATTTGTTGAGAACTTAACAGCATAAGTCAGAAACTTATCAACCAAATTATGACTCCCAGAGCAATGTTAAGTTAGCATATTATGCATATACGTGACATAAATAAAAGAAGGTACAGTTTATAGAGATATAAAGTGCTACATATAAACAAGATGATTACTTATTTAAAATTAGAGATCCTGATGTGTCTATAACTTACCTTGCATTAGTTACAGCTTCTTTGGGAACTGTAACATTGAAATTTATGCTTTCTGTCTGATTACTTTCTCATGGCAGTGCACATAATGCGGACTATCGCCAAGATAGATTATATACTACAAGCTTCTCTGAAAATACTTTCTGATGGTTTTATCAATTCGTGGATGATAGAAAATAATTTTCTTTGGGAAATGTTCTGACTGATTTTTATGGATATTTTACAATAATTAAAAATTCTGCAAAATTCAGGAAAGAAATTTAAACCTTCAATAATTCATCATATAAAATGGCACCAAAAAATAAAGCAAGATTTTAATGGCCCATTAATGAAAATTATGAATATTTAAGGTAATGTTGCACTTCATTCCTAGGATCTCGGTTCCCACATGTGCTTGCTCACTGTTTTTGATCAAAATCATGATAACAACCACTGCTAGTTGTGAAAGAAAAGTAAATTGGCAAATTTCCTGACAGTTTAAAGCATTTCGGGCTCTATATGTCACAGTGAAGCTTGTGATTAACTCTGGAGCTCTCTCCATTAAGAAATGATCTTTCTTAAGTGCACTTTCAATTTACAGCTCAGTATAAGCCACATTGCTATGATGATGTCAAGAATTAAGTACTAAATATATTTTAAATAGTAATAGTAAAAATGTTCTTATTGTGCACAATTAAAGAAACCAACCAACAAAGGTAAAAAGATAGAAGCTTTTTATTTTACTTCTATATCTACTATCTTACTTCTGAAATATTGTTGATTAAATTATCTTTCATAACATTGGTTTCTTGATTATTTATTTATTGTGTAAGTAATTCCTAATCAAAAAATTAGAAGATATGAGACCTATAATGGAGAGGACAATTTGTTCCAAAAAGTAGAAATAATTTATTTGCTTTAAATAAGTCTATAAACGCAGTGATCTTTGGGCAATAATTGGGAAACTCTATTTATCCAGGTGATACTTGGTTGCTTAGGACAATGTAGCAATAACACATAGAAGATGGACAGTTTTTACTATTTCTTCCTTAGGTGGATTACTTGAATGGCACTGGACAGGACTCCTGCCTGTTTTTACTGCTGTTTTTTATTCTCATCGTTCAGTTTAGCATCAAAAACAGGCCTGAAGGAAAAGTCATTTAACCCATCCAGTTTCTGTGGTTTAAATATTTAGTAAGTGTCCAACCAACATTTCTTGGCTTGCTCCAATAACACAAAACATCCCCTAGAGCTTTTGATCCATTTACTTAAGTAAGTCTGGGTTTGACTGCTTAGCCACCATGGTTAGATAAAACACTTTAATTGTGTGACCATAGATTATTTTGAATGTAACTTCCATATAAAAAAAGTAAGTGGGACTCTGACTATGAAAGCTACAAAAATAATAGAAAAAATACTTAGAGTAAGACCTTTTTTATGGTAATTTGTATTAACCAATAGTAAGATTTAATAAAAATAAATTGTAACTGAATAAATTGTAACTGAATAAATTGTAACTGAAAACACACCTACAGGACATTTTCAGCCTATGTTTCTCTTCACAGTTTTCTCAACCATTGTCTGCAGGAGATGACTTATTAAATTATAGGTGGGGCTTAAAATATGTTAGCTATGGATTTACAGTTTGCTGACACGAAATTCTGAAGAGAAAGTGAAAACATGCTTACCGTCGTTCTGAATGTTAGTGAAGAAAAAGTGGAAAAAATAAGGTTATAAAATAAAAAGCAGTATCAAGGGTGTATTTCTTCTGTCTTTGAAACCATGTAAATGGTTTTTTACAAAAGTGTTTAATTTCTTTATCTTTACCTATGATTTACCCATTCATTCTTGTTTATGTTGTATATTTCCAATCATTGGTATGACTTTTTTTCCTCAGTTTTGTTCTATATTATCCTGTTTGTTGGTGACTACTTCCAAATAGTTAGTTATTTGAGTTACAACTTTGAAAACCTTTGGAGAATTGCAATGTAATCCTTTTCTGTCTTAAACATAGCTGATCTAGATAGAAAATAGAATTCAGATGCTCACTGCTGCGTAGTCAGGCTCAGATGCAACCATCAAGAGCTGAAGAGGTTAATTCTACACAGTGCACTTTTTTTTTTAAATTACATTATGGTTGTGGTAGGGAGTTACTACTGATCCCTTAACCATCATTCACTTGCACAAGAAGTGCACCAGCAGCTTCAGTTAGGCTAAAGTTCAGAGTGGATTTTTTTATCCAAGCAAAAAACTTGATAGATTTTGTTGTTAGATTTTGGCCCACAGTGAGGAAGTTGCCATGAGATTGCTTTTAGTTATTATTTCCATTGCATATTTGCAATATAACATTAATCCCAAAATCTCAGCAATTTTGGGGATTTTGCTGATCTTTGGCAGTATTTTGAAAATGGACAGAACCCTCTAACAACAGCATGAGTCCCTGTCTAGTCCATATTGCATATTCTATAAGGTAGGATAGATTACTCAATCAGAAACATTATTTTCTGATAGAGATATGTCAATATTCCTAATATTCCTGACCTATTTTTTTTCTGTGCTCGGTCTTCCCATCTCCTTGAGGTTTTGGGGTTTTTTTGTGTACTATCCAATCTCTCCTGTTAAATTATATCTATTACCTTTTATTTCCAATGAACATGGAAAATAATTACTTCCTTTCCTCTCTGTGGTGGCCACATTTTATTTATGGATATTTCTTATGTCTGTCCTATGCCTTTCACTATTTAGCTATATCTTTGTCAATTTACAGTATTTTCTAGACAACTTACCATTCTTTTAGATCTTCTCTGCTGGTACTTCAAACTGAACTCCACTTTGAGGCTCTTCTCTCTGGTGACTACTTCTTAAATTTAATCATGTAGATTAAATTTCTAAAATAAATTATTTTTTGTAGAGTTTAGATAATAAATTTGTCACAATGGATATAGTACTGACATCTCACATTCAGTGAGTAGTCCTTCCAAAACCCCTTCTGGGCACTGACTAGCTAGTTGTTTCTCATTGTACATTTATTCAGCTGATTATTCCAAGATAGAGCATTGAACCGAATCCTGTTTTTTAAAAGCCACTTCTGCTGAGACAACTTTGAATTCAAATCCTGCCTTGCTAAATGCTTGTGGGTCGTTCCTCCATGGCATTTTTTGTAAATTGAACAAATATGATCTCTATTTCATCATCTATGTCCCTAATGGAAAATAGACCACAGCTAGAACAGGCAACTGTGAAATGATTCTGAATAGATCCCTCTAGTTTGATAGTAAAGTAGCAATAAATGAGAAGCTCCAAATATAACACTGGTTGCTGACTTACAGGTACATTATAAACTAAAAGATTCAGATAAGCTTGAATTTGAACTTAACATGGTACCTCTTAAGAAACTGTTATTATAAAGTTTTTTATTTTACTTTAACCAATTAATTTATACTTTAAGAAGAAAAAGGTTGCATGTCTGGAAATGCATTCCTAACGTAATACAAGTAAACTCATATCTGCTTTGCTCACAGTACTTGCACGTTACTATCAGAAAAGTAGCATTTTATAGTTATTTTGCAATGAAGTAAATGAGTGTCAAAAGGCACCATTCTGCAGACAGTTAAGTTCATGGAATACAACAGAGGGTTTTTGCTAATACCGATTTTATTTATGCTGGCCAACTTGCATGTAATCTCAAAATATTTTTGTTTATTTTTTGAGTCTTAAATGGCAAAATTTATGTTCCTAAACTACTTTATGCATATTTGCAAAATTTGCTAATGAACTCTGCAAGGGTTATGTGTGTTTACAGTAAGGTCATTTTGTAGGTAAACATGCATAAACATAGAAGTAAAATAGTAAGTAGATGTCAAATGTGCCAAAATTTTGTTGTCTTATTTATATAGCAAGGTTATATGCTTCTAGGCATGGTCACTTTATAATAGAGCTTTAAACACTCTTTCACTTCTAAGTACAGGAAAATTATTTGAGTTTGGAAGGAAGATTAGAGCATGTAGTAATGAAGGCTCTTGCTGCTTCATTTTTGGGCTATTCTTTCATGTCTGTCTGAAAATATTCACAGCATTATTTCAAGTTGTTATTTAAGCTATATAGAAAACACTAAATGGTGACTTTTCAAGAGGCTCTAAGCCTATTTCTCTTTTCTTGATCAGTCATTTATAAGTTGAGAAATTTATTACCTACTTATAGGTAAGAAATTATATAGGCTTAACTGACTTTAATTTCTCTTTTCTGTATTGTCTGGCCTTCAATGAACAAATCATCGCATTGTTAAAAACCTTCTGATGATGCTAAAAGTCAATACTACTGGCTGAACTCAAGAGAATGTGATATTCTTAGGCCAAGGTTTTTGGTTTTGAGCCAGAAACTGTTTGAAAACATTCCAAGAAATCAGAAATAGCAGACACTTAAAAATCCCGTATCTCAAATAGGAAACAAGTTACAGCAGATCACATTAAAAAAACTTCTCAGAAACTGCCATTCTGTTAGAAAAACTAGAAGACTTCGAATATAAAAATCAGACATATAACAGGACAGTAGTATTAAATGTAGACAGGAAGACATTGATACCCTTCCATATGTAGATATTTTACTTGCTGCACTTCCATTAAAAAAATAAAGCCCCCTGGATTCATACCACATACACATATTTTTTCCTTTATGAGTCCACATCCTGGGCTTGATAGGCCAAAACTGGCACTGAAATCAGAACTGGATCCAAGACCTTTCTTTCTTTTTGGCAAACACATACAAACCTGCATATTCCAAGTTATGTATATATTCCTCTTTATTATAAGAATCCCCTATTCTCTTAAGCATGATGTCTTACTGATGTAAAGTGGGCTAATTGACATAAATAGATGGGACATGTCACCACATGATGCGTCACTGTGGACATAGGAACAGATGTGCTGTTCAAAAATCCATGGTTAAAATGTCTGTAATATATGATTAAAGAAATATTTATTTTTCAAAAGTAAAAGATTTACTCCCCACAAAAATGTTGCTCTGGTAAAGTTCATGCTTTTCAGTACTTTATGCTTTTAATAACTATGGTGAATATTGTACCACAAAGCTCCCATTAATTAAATTGTATTGGGATCAAGGCAGTAACTTTCAAAAAATTAAAGCCAGCAAAATATATTTCAGACATCTATGTAATCATTTGAGCCTTGTAGCAGCCTTTATTTAGGAAAATCTGTCTTCAATGATAAGGCAAACTGAACAAAAGTTGTGGAATGGAGTTTAACTGGTACACTTAGATTTCCTAGGAAACTTTAGTGCTTTCTAAAATGAAAAAAAATCTGTGTGTTTTCAGCAAGTAAATCTTTTTGCGGGATCTAGGAAGTATAAAACAAAGGGGTTTTCACACCAATTTTCTTTAATATTCCAAAGCAATATTATTTCATAAATTGACTTTGCAATTGAAAAAAATTTTTACTGTTGAAGAGTGATGGAGTTATAGAGTCTAATCTTTTGAGTTAGTGATAATAAATGGATGACTGCCATGAATTTTATAGACAATGAAACTCATGCTTAGTAAGAAAAAATGCAATCCTTGTTTATAGATATGTATTTTCTTTATTACTCATAAGTAGTAATGTTACTTAAATATGTTTAAAGATGGAGCAAATAGTGGCTTATCTAATTACAGTGTCTTTTGGAAGCAGGTGAAAGGATGAAGTTAGAAGAGGAAGGAAGCTGAAAAACAAAAACAGATTTCTTCTTCTTTTTTTTTTTTTTTTTTTTTTAGGAAGAAGAATATTGAGCAGGCCCTAAGATCCCCAGGTGACTACCAAGAAAATTATTGTTATTTATTGAAGGCTATTAATACCTTACTTTCTGTTCTTGTTGCTGCTTCGCACATCAAAATATGGATACTTGGTTTCTGACAATAGGAGTGAAGAGCTGTGACCAAGCAATGCTGGCAAATATTATGTTCCAAGTTTGACAAGATCCAATGTAAAAACTAGTTATTGAGATTTATGATTCAGAGTGCTGTGCCCTAGCAATGCTGGAAACAAAAAGAGTTTTCATGTCCTTTGCCACAATGCTTGTTAAGTCCTGAACAATGGAATAGTCTTGCTTGGCAGACAGAATTAGACAATCTGAGTTGTCTTCGCTCAGGAATGAAATTGAATATTTCTTGCTGTGAAGAGTTTTCAATTTACTCCATTGTTCAGACTGCATTGATTCAGACAAATTGATTGTCTCTGTGGTAACAGATCCATGCCAAGGGATGACAAAAGTTAAGTCATCTGTGACTAGGATTCAGTCAGTTTTTAACACTGAAATTCTGGAGGCACTCAGATGAACTTCTGGAGGCATCATAACTACTGAAGTAAAAAGGATATACACTGAATTTCTTTGTAGTACTGGCTACAAAATGGGATTAATATTCTTTTTGTAATTTAGAATTTTTGTCATATGGCTTTAATTTATGAAACCATATGCAGAATAATTCCTGGATATGGATTTTCTCTTCTAGATCTAAACTTTTTATTTACACATAGCAAGATATTAGTCAAATGACCTTAAGCTTTGTACTTAGTCAAGATATTCTACAAAGGCCATCTTTGAATTCATTACCTCCATAGATCTGCATTATAAAACATTGACCAGTGAGGCTCAATCCACTTTTAACCAAAAGTTTAATGTAATTTTCGTTCACAGTCTGTGAAGAAAGAGAACGAAGGACAGCACTGACTGGAAATTCTTGTTATGCACAGAAATATTGAACATTAACATAAAACTTTTATTATTTTTCTGAGCTTGAGCACTGATGATTTATCTTTAGAATTTCTTTTTTGTTTGTTTTATGTTTTAACCAATAGAATAATTCGTCCTTCTTTGACCAGACAAAAAGAAAATGTAACTCAAAATACAGAAAAACATGGAAATTATGTTAAATCTTGAAATCTAAAAGCAGAAAACAACTGGAGTTCCAAGAAAAAACCATAAAAATGGGAGAAAATCACACATGTAAACCTCAGGCCAATAATTTAAAATGTCGTTTTCCCCACTACCCCCACGTAACATATTTTGCAGAATTGCCACTTTTTTCTTTTACAGCCAAAGTTACATTTTGGGTGTGTATAAAATGTTCTTTACATTATTGTGTTTGTTGACTTGCTAGCCTCCTGAGTGTAAATGTGTGATTTCTTTGTCATTTCCCAGACAACATTCTGACATATTGAGAACCAGAAGTTGTTTACAGACCATTTGAGAAAGAGTATGGGGGAAGAATTTTAAAAATAAAATTAGTTATCTGTTCCAATGACCCTTCTCTCTGTGTTGACACAGAGCTAAAGAAAGAAACAAACAGTCCAGTATATTCTGGCAGTATCTCTTTTTCTGAGTTTGTTCTTGCTCCTGTAGAGGCTGAGCAGTAGATTTTGGGGAAGACAGCAATACAGGTTAACTAAAAACTTTTTCTGATCCTTTGTTAATTAAAATAATTACATTACGTGTGTGGAGAAAGTTAAGATTGTGCTAAGGATTAAATTGTTTCAGATGTAAAGGAGACTTCATCCATAAGCTTAAAAATGCTATGCAAAGTGAATTGTTCAGAAGTCTACAGTTCCTTTATTAGATGTGAAAAAGAATAGAACTTGAAAGATGTTGTTTCTCTGCTGAACATTGAACAAAGATCACCTGCCAATATGGATAATATTCTAAAAGTGCCTAGAAAATGATGGGGTTGAGCATGTGGCCACTTTTGCACCTTTTTCTGGTACTGCAGTTTATACGTTACCAAAATGGTTATAACAGGTACAGAAAAGAGTAGCAGCCACCACACGATAATTTTGGTTACCCTACCAAGGTTCTGAACAACCTGTTTAACTTTCAGAAAAACAGATAACTTATCTAAAAGAAAATACCTCAGGTACAGCTAGAAGTAAACATATAGCTGTAATCAGGTTACATAAAAGTTCATGTGCAATTCAGAAGTTAAGCTTCTAAGTTAAACAATCAAAAGATGACATTAGGAGATGAAACTGTTTTATAACCTTGACTTTGTGATATAATATTTCAAAGCAGCCTTATACAGCTTTTGTTTTGCTTCAGAGAGAAATTTGACCCTGTTCAGTAAAAAAATGTTCTTTAGCCCATCTGTTTCAAGGCCCATAGACATTACAATGCAACCTTGTGTGTGATTTTTTTTCCTTCAAGATGCCAGAATAAAATGGACCTGTCTCTTCCTATATGGACCATTAAGATAATGCTGTCAGCATCCTCAAGATGGAGTTTTTATCTTCAACTACTCCTTAAATGAATGCCTGTTCCTGGGCAACTCAAACTCTGCTGACCTCTTTAAGCCTTTGTTCAGATTATAATCAGTAAATTCATTCATTCAGCAAAAATAGCATGTGACATACCAGAATAATTACAATTAACCAATGCAGCATTAATTTGGATTATCTAAGACTAGAATGCTGATTGAATGATCAATCTCTGGTGGGGGAATTATCATCAAATAAGTATGAAGCATAGTTGAATAATGAAAAAGTAGAGGAAATTACAGTTAACTAATGAAGACTAGATGAACAGAAAAATACGTTCAGTATGTGAGAAAGTAAATAATTAATTTGGTAAAATGGATGTTTAGGAGTGTCTGAATATTTCTAAACACAAATACTATCCTGCCTGGGCCTTGTTAGAATATCTTGTTTCTAAAGCAATTATTTACCTCACCCCTTCTTTAAAATATTTTTCAGCTTATTTATACTGCATTCTAGCTACTAATATCTGTTGTCTTTATTTAGTCTGACAATATTCTTTATTGCCAAATCCCTGAAAGAATTGTGGAGAGGAAATTTATCATGGGAACAACTTTAATTTTGGCAATTTGATATTAAAATACTCTTTTCCTGTTAGAAGGTTTGGTACAACAGGTACAAGATATTCTCTTGTGCTTGGTGAAGGTGGCAACTGTGGGATAGTAAGTTCATATTTTCCAACAGTCTATGGAAAAAAAGGCATTGTATACAATAATAATACTTGATCCTTTTTGCATATATTGAGTTGCTGACATTTCTGTCTGTGTAAATGCTCTCTTCTCAAGATCACAATTTAAAAAGTAAACCTCAGCTTCTCTCAGAAGTTCATGTGGTTCCCACATTAAAAAAACATGCCACTTGGCTTTAGGTCACTCCTCTGTTCAGCAGTAGTTTATTTTACTTTTGAGTTTATAATGCTAAGAATTCATCATGGAAAAGAAATTTTTCTCAAGTCATTACCATCAGTTTTTTAATATAGTTAGTGCTGACTCCTGTTAACTGTGCTTTGCTTATTTATGCTTATGAACTGCCTGTAAGTATTCTTAGCAGTCCTTTGAGTTACAAAAACCAATTAAACCAAGTCACCTGAAGCTGCACTTAAAAGTTTTACTTAAAAGGGAGATTCATCTCTTCTCAAGCAAAGAAATACATCACAAATGATGCCGTTGCATTCTATGGGTCAAGACAAGGACAGCTGTTGTGGGTGTAGGCAGATACATGTCTTCTTTGAGACATAGAGATGTGCCCTCTGGGACTATTT
Source organism: Pseudopipra pipra (assembly GCF_036250125.1). Classification (NCBI taxonomy): domain Eukaryota; kingdom Metazoa; phylum Chordata; class Aves; order Passeriformes; family Pipridae; genus Pseudopipra; species Pseudopipra pipra. The sequence goes on along the minus strand of NC_087549.1, from coordinate 31,600,849 downwards.
CTTGTGATGGACAGAGATGGTGAATGACTGGGAGAGATTATCAGTTGTTGTCCCCACTGAAGCACAGCTACTAAGGTATGTATTTACCAGGCATCAGAGTACTACTTGAATGAGCTGTATTCCGGGTCAAATGTCTGGGGCAGATTGAAGACCATACCATGAAACATTCATGTTTTGTGACCTAGTCTATAGAAGAAAACAAATCCATAAAGAATTTACATGAGACAGAAAACTGTTGTATGTATGTATATAGTTCCAGGTACATAGCTTACACTTACTTAGCTGCCTGCAGCCAAAAGCAGCAAGTTTGGAATTAAATAGCATGAGAAACTACAAGAGACTGACTACTTGAGAAATACTTTTCAAATTAAAGGTTCAAATAAGTTTGAATTATATAAACACTTGTAAGGGAGGTTTTCTTCAATTTGACTGTTGAATGCTGCCAGGCCCTTGCTTGTGAAGTCCTAGTCCTGACTTCTTGTAGTAACCAAGGAAGGGTAGCACTTTCAGGAAAAAAAAAAGTAATTGACATTTACTTGATTACAGGTATCCATCTGGCACTGGTTATGTGCCCTCAACACTCAATCTCTGCTTTTTTATGGTTTCAAAATGCTATAACCATGAACCAAGTTCTCACCAGTGGTGCTATCCCTTTGCAGGGGTGCAGTGCTGAGGAAGCTGGAGAATGCAGCAAGTCTATCTTTAGATTGACATCATAGGCGAGGGCCTCTTACTTTCACAGCTGAATTATTTGAAATGCCATGAAAGTAGGTAAAATTAAGATTGTTTAAGTCCTTGAAAGTAGTGCTTATTGACAGTTTAAATGAAGACAACATGTGTGGTGCACCTCTTCAGTGCTGAATCAGCTTTTATCAGTTTTTGTTTAAAAAAACACACATGGTGCCAGTTACTTGAGACAGACGTCATTGGGGTCTTTAGTTTAGTAGGGTACAAATATACCATAAAATTAAAACCCAGTGCTCTGTTTATTTCTGCTGTTCATGAAGCTGTCAATAAACTCACAACAACATGGTCTCTCTAGTAATGTTCCAATGTCAGCTGCTCCTGTGGCCAACTTTAACCTACTGTGAATGGGTTTCATTTAGTTTCCCTATCCTCTGTATACAGTAGGCTGACTATCCAGGAACCATATTTTATTTTCAGCTTCAGTTTCTTTTCCACTGAAAATAAAAAACAAAAATGTATTCATTCCTCTGAGTTCTAGTCTTAGCATGCTTTAAAATAATATAACATTTTGCATTTATATAATATCAACCAGAGGGCTTTGCAGGATATAATACAGAGGTACCTCTTTACACCTCTCAGAAGAACAGCCAGTAAATTGAAAATGAAGAACTGTTTAACTGAGCACAGTAATCCTATACAATAGTTCCACTCATTGCATCTCACACTGAAGGGAGTATGAAGTCTTAAAACAAATGAGTCGTATGGAAAAATACTGTATCCTAGGGGGGAGCTAAATCTACAGGGCTATGAATAAAGGGCAAGTGCTGTGGTGTCAACACACACAATGTACTTCAGGCCCATACCTCAGTCCTTCCCTGTGACTCTCGTTCCTGTTGGCTTCTTCCTTTCACTATGTATCATTTAGGCATTTCTTGGTTTGTTTTTTTTTTTTTTTTTTTTTTTTTTTTTTTTTTTTTTTTCCTGGGACTGTTTTTTTCAACTTTACACAGCCAGGTCTGTGTAGCTTGTTTTATGTAGGGGTGGTTCCTGCCTCCTAACTCTCCCTTTAAGCTAGTAAGAATTAATATTTACGTAATACATTCCCTTCCTTATAGTTTTAAGAGAGCTATGTTCTCATAGCAGATCTCACTCGTGCCTCAGATTATGAAAAATAAATACAGAATTAGAACAGTAGTTTGAGGGAGCTGAGGTACAAAATAGAGCAGAAACTTTTTAACTATAAAGCCTGTCTCAAGTGGCAGCAACAAATAGCAGGCTCTGACGTATAAAGATACATAATACATGGAAAATAACATCAATCTCTAGTATAGAGGTGTACAACTCCCATGTTTTGTCATGGATTTGCCTTAGTTCTTTCATGACTGTTATATCTTTTCAACACAAACAACTGCGAACTTCAGCTTGTGCCCACACCTTGCAATGCGATCCTAAACAGCAGAAGGTCTTCTTACTGTCGATGGGAATTGTTTTATAAAAGAAAGAAACAGTAAGTACTCTGTGATCTCTAGTTTGCACAGATTCTGGTATCCACCTTTTCTTTTCCCTTTTCCCCAAATTTGACTACTAATTTAGACTGTGGGGAGGGACTTAAGATAAGGCTGGTACTCTATTATCCTAGGAGAAGAATGTATCCACAAGTGTGAAAAGACTGGAATGCTGATGACTCAGACAATCCAGGCATTGAGGGTGTGCATACCTACCACCTCGGGCTATGGGCTGGGTATTGGTTTTTTGTCCTTACACAAATGACTCATCTGTGATAACTCCCTTCAGGAGTTATTGTCCCATCAGGACAATTCACACACATGGCCTGAAGATATTTATCTCTGCTGATGGCCATAATGGATCCACCTGTGCTGACATAACAGGCATCCATAAACAACTTAGAAGGTGTCAAAGACTCTTGAAATGACTTGTGATCCAGTGTTAATCATCCAAAGAAGAACTCCCTGCCCCAGAGGAAGTACCAGAGGCCTTCCCACCTACCCTGAGCATAATAAAAGACCACACTCGGACTTCACCCAGCAGACTGAGGATCTCCTCCCCTCACTCCATGGGACTTCTACCACCACCTTGATGGATCAGGACTACAACCACCATTGGAGTTGCAGTGACCAGGTCTCATCTCTGGATCCAAGCTATATGCACATAATTGGGTATTGTCATTTGATTGTTTATTGTTTGATTGTTGATATGGTGGGTAGGAACTACAGCAAGATCCCATAGGCAAAACCCATCCTTATTTCCTATTGATGTGAGATAGATGACAACATCAGTGAGAAGGGAAGGACTACAGATGTCATTTATGTGGACTTCTGTAGAGCCTTTGACATAGTACCCAACAACATCTCTCTCTTTAAATTGGAGAGAGATGTATTCCATGGGTGGAATGTTTGGTGGATTAGGAATCGGTTGCAGGGTCGCATTCAGAGGGTCAACGGCCCAGAGTCCCAATGGACATCAGTGACAAGTGGTGTCTCTCAAGGGTCCATATTGGGACCAGGGTTATTTAATATCTTTGTTAATAACATAGACAAAGGGATTGAGTGCACCCTCAGCAAATTTGCAGATGACACCAAGCAGAGTGGGGATGTTGACACACCTGAAGGGTAGGATGCCATCCAGAGGGACCTGAACACAGGATCTGAGGTGTGACCTCACCAGTGCCAAGTAGAAGGGATGTTCACTTCCCTAGTCCTGCTGGCCATACTATTTCTGATCCAATGGCCAGGATGCCATTGGCCTTCTTGGCCACACTGCAAGCTCCTGTTCAACCAGCTGTTGACCAGCAACCCCAGGTCCTTTTTCACTGGGCAGCTTTTTAGTCACTCTTCCTCCAGCCCACAGCACTGCCTGGTAGTGAGTGTTGTAACCCATCAGCAGGGCTTGGCAATTGGCCTTTTTGTACCTCATACAATTGGCCTTGGCCCATCAATCCAGCCTGTCCAGATTCTTCTGCAGAGCTTTCTTTCCAATTGGATGTAACTCATTTCAGCACCTCTTTTTGGGCTCCGTTGTCCAGACAGCTTTTACCCAGTCAAAGATATACCTGGTTTACAGGAGTCCCTTAGAATTATTTGGAAATACTCACATAGAATGAAGTAATCAGAACACTGTGTCATATAAATATCCCATGTAGGTTTCTGTTGCAAAATGAAAACTGAAAATAATGTCATGGATCTTTTATAATGAAGTTTAAGTCTATCTCTTTTAAAGATAAAGCCACCCCATTATTCTGCTAAAGCTTTCTGCCTTCTTTGGTGTCATGTCACCATTATCCTGTAGGAAAGTTTTCCATTGTCAGATGAGATTACAATATTCATATGTGCTGGCTATCACTGTAATAGTTGTGTCTGTAGCGCAGAAAATGAGAAAGGGAACAATATAAAGTACAAAAAAATTAACGAATCACTCAGTCTATAATTACAGAGAGCTCAATGCAGAAGTGTTTGATCTTTTTAAGACCTCCTTGGCAGTCTTAATCATGTTCTCATCAGTAAATTGAAAGTTCTTTGAAAGGGTGAATGTCATGGTGCTACATAATCAACATGACTTTAATTTTTCAATTTATATTACTCTACCTAGGTCCTACTTAACTGTTGAGCAGCAGAAGGCTAATCAAGTAAACCCAACTCCGCAACAAAAGTCAGCAGTAGCAGAAATGTCAAAAGAGATATCTGAAAAATAAAAATGAGAAAAGCATATACAAAAAGTTATAACAGCCAGATTTTTGTTTTCTGTTCTAGGTTCGTGAAGATTCCCAAAATCATGAACACTGAGACACGAAGGGTGTAAGCCAAGCAACTTTATTCTATTACTTGTTATAGCAATTAATACATGCTGACCCCTGGATTTCTGAAAAACCTCTGAGCAGGAGAAGGATATGGAGCCCCTCCGTGGGAGGGGCAGGTAGGCAATGCACCTTCAGGGCATCCCCTGGATCAAAGCAGTGTGCATCTCATCCTCCTCACCCAGCCAACCCAGAACCTCCTCTTATATTCCCCTCACAGGAGTGGAATTTTCCAGTTGTGACATCGACTCATGTGTGGCCAGTGTATGAACCAAGACCACAATGGCTTATGATACCAACTCCGTGCCAACAATGGCTCTGTTGTTTCCTCTTCTAAAGGTCAAGTTCCCACCAGTTAACCTAATCTAATGTTCATCTTTCCAAGGTTCAGTTCCTGTCCTAATCTAGTGTTCTTCTTTCCAAGGTTCAGTTCCCAACAGCGAAACTATACGATATTTTCCCATGCCACATCGACGAGCACAACCACAGACCAACAATGGCAGGGCCTCAGACACAGCTCAGGTCCCTAATGGGGGATACATTTTCCAAATTATATTTTCTGATTCATCGTACTGCAGTGTTTTTAATGCTGTAGCGATAATTATTGCTTCTGAATGTTGGGGTAGGGAGAAGAGAGATGTAAAAGATGGTGGAAAAATAGTCATGAGTCCTGATACTTGGGGAAAGATGGGGAAAGGAATTCAGGAAAATTATATCCCTTCCCTTTCACTCCCTTCCCTTTCCTTCCTATCCCTTCTCTTCCCTACCTTTCCCTGAAAATCATATGTCTTTCCCTGCTGCTTCATAATGCCTTCCACTAGTATCTTAATGCCAACTCCCAGTATTTTCTTTTTTTTTTTTCCTATTCTAAAAGCTTTATATAGAAGAACAAAGATATTTCAAACAAAGGGAAGGATTTCATGCTCTAAGAGATAAGTCTTCTGTGATATGTGTATTTTTCAATCAATATTCAGCATTTTCTTACCCTCTGCCTGCCAGGTGGTCTTTCTTTTCTAACCTGTTTAATCATGTATGACAGTTTATTAGATGAATACTTTTGCCTTTCCAATGAGGTGCTCTGACTTCATATTTCAATCTTCATCTCTCTTGTAAGCTCTCTCCAGTGATTGATTAAAACAGATATATATTTATGGCCTACATAAATGATAACTTATTATAACATTCTAAAGTATCTCAGGCATGAAAACCAAGGGTGAAATTCTGGTCTCACAACAGCAAAACTCTTATCATTTCTAAGGGGCTGACATTTCACCCCAAGGATGAAGAAAAATTATTTATGGTGGCACAGGGGAATATAACTATGAATAATTTTATGAAATTAAGATGGAATAAATTCCTATCAGTGAGATATATTATGTTGGGAATCAGTATATCAAGGGAAGTAATGGAAGATCTATAGATTCAGACATTTTAAACTAGCTTTGAAGAAGGACTAGATAGTAATGCAGTGAGAAGCTTACTTAATGAATTGCTTAATAAATTCAAACTCTCTTATAGTTCAAAAGAGCGCTTATTGCTGCCTGCTTATCCAATTTCTGTAATTTTTCTTATAAAATAAAACTCTTAGTCTGCCTGATACATTTTTGTACCTATCTGTTTGGAATTAAGAGATCAGGTTGAATCCTATTGAGAGAGAGGTTTAGGTGTTCAGATACTCAAGAGTTACTATAGATGTTGTGGAAAAAGGCAGCTAGATAGAATAAGACAGGTCCAATTAATAGCCTTCATAAAAACTTAATAAAACCTGAGAGAATCCATACAGCAGAGAGATTCTGGTAGCCAAGTTTTGTTCATTCACATTTTGTTGTTGTTGTTGTTGTTGTTGTTTTTGTTTTTGTTTTTGTTGGTTTTGTTGTGTTTTTTTTTTTATTCCTTTGTGTTGCTAAATGCCTTTAGGACATCGTAAAAAAAAAGAAGCATTTCAAGAATACAAATTCAGGGTCATTCATTTAAGCTTGCAAACAAGAATTTTTGTTGTAAACTAGGGTCTTCTCCATTAGAAACATATAAGAGAAGAAAGGCCCAGATGGGTCAGATGATATGACTATGAAAGATCATTGGGGTGTAGAAGGATACATTATTTATCTTGGTTTTAGCAGATAAACTTCTACCCTTCTCTTGTCATAAACTGCCAAAAAACTATCAAAGTTTTGTGGAGTCTCTGAAGGTCAGATCTCACTCAGACCTGTCAGAAATGAACAGCTCTTATGAATTATCAAAACCTACTTCCAGTCTGGTATTTTTTTTCCAGTGCTAGTCCTATACTAGATAAAGCAATTAAAAACTAAATCTGCATTTTGCCATTACATTTTTAGTGGTTTAGTATCATATTGAATGGCTTTTGGGCAGTAAACATGGGGCTGAAAAGAAGTAATTTCCTGTTTCAAATTAAATGCATTATTCTTCTGAAAACACCTCAGAAGAGCGAATTCTCCTTATATATCTCTCACAAAGGCTTTTGGCCTGCAGAAATTCAGGTTTGCTTTGTACTGCCAAATATGTATTTATATATCAGAGGAGTGTGGGGGCAAAATCAACCAAATGAATGAAAAATGTAGAAAAATTTGCTAAGAAACAGGACGGTTTACTATTCACTTCTCCATGAAGTAAATGTGTCCTTTCATGGACAGAGACCAATAGCTGAAGCCATCTCGGTTTCTCATTTCTTTCCCTGATTTCTCAAGAAGTGGAATTCAGACTTATCTTTTCCGTATACTTACAGCCACTGATGAAACACTGCCATGAAAAGGTAAATATTCTTGTATTATGTGAGATATTACCAGAAAAGATAGGCATACCACTGAAATTCCTTCAGTGAGTTTTTGATCTGGCTCCTAAAAAATAATAAATGAAATTTTTACAATTATCTCTTTGTAATTCTCATGAATCAGTGCTATTACCAGAAAAGAGCAGTCCTAGGGTTTAGTCTTAGGGCAGTTCTCTGCCTTACCTAGTAGCATAGCCTTGGAAGCAGGAAATGAAAGCAGAAAATGGAAGCTTCCCAACAAAGAAAGGAATATTTTTTTCATATCTGTGGAACAATTTGTGACAGGATACTACTTTTAGATTTGTAAAGCGACTAGACAAATGTATGGAAGAGAAATCTGCTGATGCCTTCTACATTCCCAGATACCTCTTGCCTTCAAAAATATTACATTAAGGCTCAACAACATTCTGTGGCATCACTAGCTTCTCCTTGTCCTGCTCATACTCTCCTCTGGGCTTCTGTTACTGCTCTGTATCAGAGACAGGATGCCGAACTCAGTGTATGCATCTGACTTCTAACAATCCTTGCAAATGTATTTATGTTCTTCCTTTCCTCCTTTGTCATCTCCCCAGTAATACTACTGAAGTTGTGCTTTATAATTATCTTAACATCTGCATGAACACATAATGAAATATTGTCCAAGAACACTGTAACACCTCTTCAGGAAAAAAAAAGAATAAATAGAATAATTTAAATCAAACTTCAATCAGGAACTGGCAATTTAGGTTTGTCTATGTTCAAAATTTCATATATTTATCCTCAGACCAGTACCAGAAAAAAAATCAACAAGCACTTGTTCTGTTTTCTCATTCTTCAAGAAGTGATAAAGAAAGTCCATAGTGGTTTAATGTGCCTTATTTTTCTGCTGTAAAGAATGCCCAGCAAGGCATTTCTGATTTTCCGATAATAAAGTCTATATAATTGATTCATATATAATAAAGACTATAAAATTTGATTCATGACAAGTGATAATACATTTCTTTCTCTCAAAGAACTTTTTGGGGAAAAAAAATAAAAGATGAAACAATGAGAACAGTGGAGGGTACCACCAAGGTCAGATATTATTTATCATGTCAGCACTATGAAGACCTCATCAATCATCAAAACCTAATTTCAAGCCAAGACGGTTTCCAAACTCTAATCCTAGACCCCCAAACTAAAAATAATTCAATCCTTTGCTGTTGCACTTTAATATAGACTTCTGATATTAAATATGAACATATGCTTCCTTTGCAGTCTTTACAATTTATATAGTAGGCTTAATATTTTAAGAAACAGAAAAACATTCCTGTTTTTCATTCATTGCATTATTACACAAGAAACAACTGTGAGTGTTGGTCAGGTCCCCTCTCATATCCCACAAGCCTCTAGAAATTCTCCAGAGCTCACATTGCACAGCACATTCTGCACCAATAGAAGGAAGGTCACTGAAGAATCTGAGTCACTGATGACATAAAGCAAGCTTTGAAAATAAGTTTGTTATACTCCTCAGAGTAATTGTGTTTTAAAATGAGTGTCAATAGAACCCTATCTTAAAATACTTGAAAAGATAAAATTAGCAAATGAAAAAAGAGTGATCCTCAGTAAATCTATACTGATATAAGTGTGGTCTTTTATAAGCAGTAGAGACATGGAAGTGTTTCTCTTCACAATTTTTCTCTGATTTCACAGAGATTGTGAAATCCTCCTTCTTTCCATGGAAGTTAGACTTAGTCTCATAGCCCAGGAATCCTGAAATTTTGTCTAGGATTAGCACACAATTTGATGACAGAAAGAATTAGACCTTTATCCTTCCTTTTAATTCAGGCATCAGTCTTCTCATTGCCAGGATGGGTCATGTACTTCTGGCACTTAACTACTAAAATTTCTTCCATGTCCCTTTTTGGTTCCAGTTTCAAACATCAGACAACTGTTGCTCTCATTTTGGTTGGTTTGTTGTGTCTTGTAGTTTCTCAAGGTTGACCTTTTGGCACGTATGTTTGTCATGGTCTTAATACAAAAAATTAATGGAGTAGGTTCAACTTCCAGTCTGCAGTATGCCTGTTCTCCTTAACGACTCCCACTGTTTGAGCATATCTTTGAAGTGTAAGACTTACACTATAGAATTTGCAGACTCAACATCAAGAACATACTGTGGAGTATTTCCTATTTCAATATTTCTTTGTTGAAAATTATGTCTGGCATGCATACAATCTAGACAAAGGCTGAGAATGGAAGAGGAAGAAGGAAATTATAAAGTAACCAATGCTTGAAAAATCTGCAGAAGTCTGGAATTTTTGTACCACACATAGAAAATATGAGATATGTGTTCCTTCACTTCATTGCTGTATTGGTACCTCTGACTACAATAACCACAGAAACCTCAGAAAATAAATGGCAAGTCTAGAATTTCTATGAATAAACTTTGGAAAAAAAGAAAAACAAAATTGTGGAGATATGTGTGTGTGTGTGTGTGTGCGCACGCATATAGTCATGTTGGAAAGATCTTTTGATCTTAAAGTAGGTTTTTTTTATTAGATTATGTGTCCCTTGCCATAGAGGTATGTAATTAAAACTTTAATTGAAAGACAATCTTTGTGAAAACTGATATTTCCCCTACAGAGTGACTCTCCTGAGACTGTGGGCTTATTCAAGAGTTTTAAATTCCATATGAGGAGTATTTTACTTTGACCTACTTGAGAATAATTTCCTTCTTTTACTATATTTCGCATAAGACAGGCACTGCTATCAGTTTTTTAAATTTGCAAAACTGATTTCAGAATTTCTGTTTTAATAAACTATCAATTCACTAAACCTTTATTATTATTACTACTACTACACTAATGGCTGTTGCCTTTGTCTTGCTTATCCCAAGGAAAACGTATGTGGGGAGGAAAGATTTCTGTTTGTTTGGGGACTGAAGGATTTTGCTTCTGTTATTAAAAAGTCCTTTATAGACAGCTGTAAATGTACACATCATTTTACAAATGTGGTATAAGATACATTCCTTGCTCTGAAGTGCTTATAGGCTCTAAGACAGGAAAAAGATAAATGGAGACCAGACCCAGGAAAACAATTTATTCAGTGTAATGTGAGGAATAAAAAATGAGGTAAATAGGAAAGGAAATTTTTTAAAAGAACTGTTCCTTGTTGAAAGCCAGATCATACGGAAGAAGGAGATGATGATAAGGATTTGGAAACCAACTCAGTGCCCAATCTCAGTGACACACACTTCCATCTGAGCAAAAGGGAAAATAAAAATGGAAACAGGAAAAGGAGAGAGGAGTATAAAGCAAAAGGCCTTGAAAGAACACAGGTTCAGTTAGTGGGAATGGTCGACCTTGGGAGTTTGGTTATGGTCATTTTATGTTGCCTTGTGTCCATGACAACAACACATAGGGTTATTTTTTTCTTTTTTCTTTTTTTTTTTGGATATTATCTAGGCAAGTGTGAAATTTTTTTCCAGATGGACAATTGAAATTAGGGTGAAAGTGTTCCTTAAAATGTCAGTATTGCTTATTGCTTTACTACCCAATTTATTTCAATCAGTGTGATTTAATTTTTCCAAAAGACACATAGTCATCACTTTAATCATGAATGTGTATGTTGTTGCTGGCTCTGCATTTAAAACCCACTTCTGAAACTACTCTTCAATAAGGCTGAAGCCAAAACATCAGGGTGCAACCTTTACCTCTTCAATACAAAGACACATGCTAGCAGATCTTCAAATCCTTGTTCCTGTCAGTCGGTCTCTGTGTTTGGATGAAACATACCAAGAATAATTTATTTTCTCAGTGGAATTCTTTGGCTCAATTCTGGTGACATCTTACTCCAAAAATGCCCTGTGCTCTTTCTGGAGTCCCCACAGAGGGACTCCGTGAGCTGTGTCCACATGTGGCACTCAGCTGTGACTGTGCTGCAGAGCTGTCTGTCCAACCCCAGCACCCAGCAGTACTCTGAGCATGCTGAGCTGTCTGCTATCGTTGCTACCCAAGCGTTACTGAGCACATCACATATCAGATAGCTAAGAATGGGCCCCTTATATAGTCCACAAAGTAGCGCTGATACTTTGTCAGGAGCTGAGAGTCGGCCTCTGGAGGAACACAGCTCCTTCCATGGAGTATGACTGGAGTAGAGGCTCCCTTGTCTAGGTACATATCTGAAATGCAGATAGCCTGTTGGCAGGAATATCCTGCTGCTGTGTGAAACAGTCAGACCTATTGTGGCTTTCTCTTCTGTCTGTTTCTAATAACTTGATGTATAATTAATAAGATGTTATTACTACACTTATTAGTGCTATTACAGTTTCATGAACTTATGAATGAGATATTTACTGACAGTGTAGAAGATTTAACATTCCTACATGCCTAATCTGCTAGAAAATGTTAGATTTAAGCAGAAAAATGTGCTTATTCATGTAGCTGGAACATAAGAAGGGTATTTGAAATATAAGTCTAGACGTTTTTGCAAACTGTTAAAGAAATGTACAAGCAAAAATATTGACTTTGGAATGCAAATGGTCATTGAAGAAAGCTAACCTGGAAATTATCTCAAGGAACAAAACTGCAATCTGCCACCACAAATACCAATTACTATTTTTTTAACCCATTCAAGTAATGCTTTTTAGCTGTGGTACAATGTTAAGAATGGTAATCAGGAAAGGAATGTTTATAACTTGCTTTCCTATTTAAACTGATATTCAAGAAACTCTGTTTTCCCTTTCATTTTTGGAAGTAATAGTTACACACAATGTTCAAAACCATATTCCAGTTTTATTTTTCTGACTCACAACTTATCATATAAAATAAGAACCTGAGCAAAATCTATGAACTTCCATCACTGATTTGGAATATTTAAGTCCCCTGAATTAAGCTTTTCTCATTTTGTAAAAATGCTACTCCAAAAGATAACAATATTCCCATTTACTTTCTTTCCTATATTCTTATTCTAGTTTAATTTTTCAGATATCAAAAGCAATTGTTTTCCTAAGCAGACAAACTGAAAAACAGAGGTTGTTAATTTTATGGGAGTTAATAATAAAGTAATATACATTTTCCAAGTACAGAACCTCTGAGGTGTTTTTTTCCCTGGCATTTGATTTGTGTTTTTAAATTATCTTTGCCCAGCAAAACTAAATTCTAAAATAAAGAGAAACAATTTTTTAAAATAGATAGACATGTACTGTTTAACCTGGATGTATTTCTCACTAGCAAGTAAATACTATTATAAAGAATTACTGTTTACATAGCTGACTACAAAATGAAAACAAACCAACTCCTGCAAAACTGACTGGGACATTAATTACAGAGCGATCACCATGACTTGAAAACACATAGAGTCTGTTTTTTCTCAAAACAATTGGCTTTGAATTAACTTTTACTCTTTGTCTCCACTATCAGCTAATACAGCATGGAATTTCTGTAGTTTTTTTTTAGTTTTTAGCAAAACAAAATACCTTCAAAGACAGTATCTTAATGCTTGGAGCATTTGCAGGGTCTTCATACAAATTGCTGGGTTGCACAAACTAAATCGCAAACAAACTGGATTTTACTACTGGTGGAACTATATTCTCAGAAGTGACTGTAAAAATAAACATTGTAGCCATCCCATCGAGGATGCAGTAGACTTTCTTCAAATCTAATTCTGATGCCGAGACTATTCCAATTGTCTGAAAGATTCAGATGCTAAAGAGTTACAGGCTGTGCTGCACTAGCATCACTCGATCTGTTATCCAGAGACCAATTCTGGGCACACCCAGGCCAAACTGCAGAACACAATGAAACACACGCCAGCGATTTGTATGCACATATGTTTGCATTAAGGCAATCATTCCTGAGTAATAAACAGTACATTGAGGTTAAGACTAGCCCAGATGATGAATTTGACTGCACACAGGGCCCTTCAATACATCTAGAAATCACCCTGGTATATATTCTAAGCACTGAAGGATTTGAGTCAAGTTTCACTTTTTGTATAACAGTCACAGGGGAGATAAACCTGCAAAGACCTGCCTCCTTACTGTCTGTGATAGGCATAAAAATCACACATCACTGATATTTTAACTTTGGAAGAAACTGGAGCAAAAGAGTGACTCTGAAGCAATCACAGTCATGTTGAGTTATATACACAGGAATAGGACAGTAGCTGGTTAGGCAACCCATGGGAAAGAATATCCCTTTCCAGTATGTGTAGCTATCATCTGTAGCCATGATTGTAAAAGCTTATAAATATCAGTGATTTGATAAACTTTAACAGCAAATCAAATCATAGATGTTTTCAAATTATATAGTTGAGTAGTGATTATTAGAAGAACAACATTATTTTGCCTACAGTATCCTGAGCTACATTAGGAAGACCATTGAAAGCAAGTGGAGAGAAATGATCCCGGGATTCTTTTCTGAATTGGTGAGGCCACACCCAGAGTACTGTGTCCAGTTCTGGGCTCTGCAATACAAGGGAGACATGGACATACTGGAGAAAGTTCAGAGCTGAGGCACAAACATGACCAACATGCTGGAGGTTCTTTTATAAAATGAGAGGTTGAGGGAACTGAGACTGTTTAGCTAGGAGAAAAGGCTGAGGGGGGATATTATCAGTGCATATACCCGACAGGAGGGTGAAAAGAAGGTGAAGTCAGTGACGCCCAGTATATCAGGACAAGAGGCAGTGGGCACACACTGAAACAGAAAATTCCACCCAAGTGTAGGAAAAAGCTTTTTACTCTGAAGTGGTTGAAAACTACCATAAGTTTCCCAGAGAGGTTGTGGAATATCCATCCTTGGATGGATATCCTTGGAGATATAACCTGGGCATGGTTCTGTAGATTTTGGAACTGGAATCATCTGGATATATCTGTAGGAATAAATGGTAAGCTTCAGATAGCACTGCTTGGCACTATAGTTAATAAGTACAGGATGCTCTTTTTCTATTCTATTAAAATATTAATATCTCTAGGAGGCCAGTCATATTCAAACTACCCATTACTACCCATTACTGTATGGGTCTTGACCCATACAGACCCTTACCTTTGTTGTAAATTGCTTAGGAGATTGCCAGTTGGCTTAGATCAGGAGTGGATATAAAGACACAACTGTTCTAATAATTTCACAACAGAGGCAATAGGAATAAAGGGCTCTGCAAACAAAAAGAAGATGATTTTTTAGTAAATATTTTGATTGAGGAGTTTAAGTCCTTGAAGTCAATATAATATAAACGTTAAACTCTCTGTTCCTATCTTTGTGAAGAAGTGCACCAGAAGAAGTCCATTTCTTGCTTGTTGAATACCCAGAGATCCTTGGAATCAAGACACCCACAGGAGAACTTAACTGAGAGATTCATGCCTGCAGATATCATTGAGTTAGCTTTAATGTTCTGTAAAGAATTTCTTCACTGGATTCACTAGTCTTTGGTGTCACCTTAATGTCTTCACTGAATCAGAACTGTCCCAGGATAAAAGAAAAAAATATCCTCTTTTAGTAGGAAAGTACTAAGATTGTCGTTGCTTTTTACATCAGACAAGCTTTTCTTTGTCATACAAAGACTCAATAGTTATCATAGGAAGGAAGAAAATCTGGGAATAACTCCAACACACAAAATCTTTCAACGATATAAAATGTGAACTGAGATACAGATACTATATCAAAGTGAAATACCTGCTGAAATAACAAAGCAGAATTTCCCCCCAGTTTTCTGAAGGCAGGCCCAGTAGAGTTTACAAAGGGTTTTCAGCTACATACTAGAGACCCAAAGACGATCATGGAAAAATGCATATCAGAGAGTATAAAAAGCATGACTCTTGAATGACCAAAAGATTTAAGTAATACAATGTTTATCAGCAAGTCTAGATCAATAATTCTTACATTTTCTGAAACTCAGTCCACAGTCAGCCCTCTACATCTGCTGTTGAATGTGCAGTGACACATGACTCTAATTAAGACCTAGTGGGAAAAACTACTTGTCTTTCTCCCATCCTAGAGAGGAAAGAAAATTCCTGCTCTCATTGTGATGAACACAGGGAAGAATGGCCTGTAGTTATGAAACATAATGGAAACATCAGAAACACAAGGCTAAGATATTCGTGTGGGCTACCTCAGATGAACACAAGGCTACTGAGATCTGTGACTGTAGTTTGAGCCTTGGTGTCATATAGATTTGATAGGCTACAAGAAATCCCCAGATATTGTTCCTACCCAGAATTAGCTCAAAATCAACTTCTAAGGTACCATTCTTCATCATACACTTTATATCCTCTGGGCTTCAAAGGAGGTTCAGCAAAGTTTAGAAAGGAGAATGGGTCAAATACTCAGCAAATGTGAGTAATATGTGGGCTGCATATGACACTTAGAGCAGGGAATTCGAGCTTATTCCAAGTAAAATCTTAAATTAAAAAAAAAGCTTTAAATTTGGTTCATGTAAAGCAGAAATGAAACATACTGAAAATGGAAATCATCACATTTTAGAGGCCTGTGCTGCAGGCGCTGTACTTCTTGCAGTTTTTAAGTTTACAGTTTAGTTTTCATAGGCTTTTTAATAGCAACACAGAGAGTTTAACATTTAAATTAGCTTAAGCAGGAGGAAACCACAGTTGAATCTAAAACTGCATATTGGAGCACTGCTGTAAGTATTGCATTTGAAATCTTTATGTGTGAATATAGTCTGACAGTTCCTGTTCTAGATATAGAAGAAAAAAAAACTACATAAAGTGAAATTCAGTGGCTAAAATCTGTTTTTCAAATTATCCATATTAGTATAATACTTGTATTGATTGCATTTAAGATATATTTGTTCCAAATGAAAAGCCATATCCTCCAACAGATTCCTATGTTACATTTCATGCTTTGTGATTTAAACTAATTTGTCAGTATAAAGTATAAGAGTATTTGTTCCATGCATTTTTTTCTATTATTTATCCTTTATAACAGAAAAAAAAACAGAAGGAAGCAAAACATTGCAGCATTGTCTCTTGTTCTAGGTGTAAGCAAGCCATTTTGCCATGTAAGTTCTATTTGGAAATTTTATAGTACTAAATTTTTTTCTCAAGCATATCACTGACACACATCACACTACTTGATTAATCAAACTTTCACTGATTCATATGCTCTGGTTTCAGTCTAACTGAAATAAGCAGTTACTCTAAGTTTTTACCAGGCAAGAATTGGATCCACTTTTTCCTAAGGATAAAGTCTCAGCAGTTCCTTTTTCCATTGTTTTCCAGGCCAGTCACAGTCATTTGAAGGAAAACAAAACCCAAACAACTTCCCTCCCCACTTCCATGCAGATTCTCTTCTTCTATGTAATTTTTCAGTGACATTTTAGATGTCAGCTACTGGAATCAAAATTTTATTTTGATTTTGATTCAGCTGTTTTTGTAGTTGTGTCAGTCTCTGTGGGAGTGTTGCATTTAGTTTACTGGGCTGCCTGTGGAATATATGTGCAGCTGAGGCACAAAAAAAGGAGTGTGTGTTTTTGTGTTCCTTCTTGCTTTATCAGTTGCAGAAAAAAAAATCTGCAAAATCCCAAGTATCTAGGAGTGGCTGTTGCCCACCAACACCACCAGGGCACAAAACCTGTTAATATTTCACTGCCTTCAAAAATCTTCTGTAGATACAAGGTGTTATTCACTCATTAGATTTAACATTCTATTCTAAGTTTACATCAGATCACATCAGCTGGACCTGAGTTGTGAACTACAGAGTTGGTAATTCAGGGGTGTTTGGACTAAGTTAAGAGGATGCAAGGCTTTGCAATAAATAATGTCTTTGAAGAGTATGGGAAAACTGACACCTAATTTAAATCCTATTGGAAACAGTGAGACAGGTGAGATTTCGACAAAGTTTTTCTTTAAGTGTTAGGAATACTGGCATCCCCTGCTGTCTGAAGAAATGAAGACAATTATGAGAAAGCCCGAGCTTTGCTGTGCATTTTGTGTTTTGTTTAAGCACAGAGCCAGTTTTCCTTCTGTCATCCAGCATAATTTTTCCCAAGTTCTTTTGGAATTCAGATCTTCATTACTTTACTATATCCTTAGAAAACTCTGTGCTGAGGTTTTGCAAACACATCCAGGCTGTGTCTAGAAAGGCACCTAATGTGGATGGGAAATTGTCTTTGGAAAGGCAATTAACAGGAGGAGACTAATACTCTCCTTTATAAACACCACTTCTTTTTTTCCATTTAATTAATTTCTTTAATAAATGATGCTTTTTAAAGAAAACTTCCTTTCCAGAAAATGGCCAAGGTGATGATATAATATTTTCCTGGTATGGTTACTGGCTTAACAGAACCAGAGTTTAGGAAGTTGTGGGTAGTGAGAACTACTCTGCCATTGTTACGCAATGCTTGTTAAACATGAAAGATCTCCCTCTTTCTAAAACCTGCTATCTATTAATGAATGACATCAAATGAATGGCATAAAAAATGATGAATGATGTGATGTGCAGTAACCTGTTAAATCTGCTAAAACTCTGGGATTTTTAGTTATCTCATTAGTGCTGTGATTGAAGAGCTGAAAACACTAAACCTCAAAAAGCAAGTTTTCATGAACAGATTGACTTAGCTTACAGGAAATTCAGGCTGATTTTGAGGCAGCTTATAGAAGACATCTTTAGAATATTATTCTCCCAAACAAGCAGTAAGAGCATTTATCAGGTTCTTTTTGCGAATTTCAAAGTGTGCTTCCAAATACCCTGTGCAAAATTGGCTTTGAGAGACTATTTAAGAATTACTTGAAAATTATGTTCATCTAATAAGAGCTATCAGAGTATTGACTTGCTGGGAATTGTCTGCATTAACTGTAATTTTTAGAGTTAACTATTCACTGCTGGATGCAACACTCTATAAACTACAGTCAGTGCAGTTCCATATGAATTGCTTTATCTATCCGACACAAAGCAATACTACGCAGTAGTGAAGGCTCAGGTGCTGGAAGCACTGAGCACAGACTAATGAGTGTTCTGCCTTTGGTCCCTGGGGGCTTCCTTTGCTATCTTTTCATTTTCCTGAACAGACGTAAATTTGGTTCAAGTCTCCTACACACTCATGTAAAAAAAAGAAATTCAAAGAAATGGAGAACCACCACTTGTGTGCTACATACGATGTAGAGCCCCCAGACAACAGCCATGTTGTTTCAAATTGTTTGTGTGCACAAAAGTTTTTAAAGGAATCATGTACAGGACTTTGAAAAAAAAAAATTGAAAAATGGGCACAGCATGGTCTTGATTTTAGACTGTGAATTAGTGAGAAATTAATAGGAGCTTCATTCAATAATAGATTGTGATTTGTTTATGTTTGAAAACATTAACATTATTGTGACAATAACAGATCTTTCATAGGTATTGGATTATAATGAAAAGTCAATTATAATTTTGAAAAAAACCCCTACATTATAGAGCATATATCATAGACTGTATTTATTTTGTAGTTTCACACTAGTTTTATAATTAATTTGGAGGGATGTATTTAATATCACCTTGCAAACAGATAAACAAAGAGGTAGCATAATAATGAATAATAAAATGTAGAGAAAAATTTATTCCAGTTCTGAATGGTGAGTCAAAAGTCAGGCATTAAAGTATCATAACCTTTTAAACTTAAATATATTTTAACAGGCTTTAACATGTTTGAGGATGCAAAGTCAACAATGAGGAATTATACATGAACTGAAAATTTAAGTTACAGATATTTTTGTGCTGATTTTGGTAGTCTTTTGTCTCTGGAGAGATCCTGAGGAACTGCACTCTGGCTCATATGGTGTCATTAGTTGAGAAAGAGCCTGGGGGTAGAGAAAAAATACAGACTGCTTAGTTGAGGAGAAAAATCTTTAAAATATTTCATTGTATTAAGTAGAAAAGTACATCAGAGGAAACAATAAAGTCAAAATATTTAGCATGTAATAAACAGTGAAAGCAGTATTACAAAACTGAAATTCTATTTTTGCAATAGGCAAGGCAAATATCATTGACAAAACAGGCAACACTTAAATATACAGAAAGCACCTGATATAGTGTAGCACCAGAGATCAGTTTTAAAAAGCACTGTAAAAACAAAAGTTATCTCATTGAAAGGTAGATTGGTTAAAGTACAATAACCATAGGTGTGGGGCTTTTTTCCTAATATTGAACAAAAACATTGAAGTGCCACTGATATCTGAGTGAGCCAATACGATGCTAAGTCTTTTTTTTTAAGACCTAGAACTTTAATATTAGAGAGACAGAAATAGAAAGACAGAACTTTAATAGAAAGAAATGATGGGATGGAAGTGGGACCAGACAGGTAAAGGTAATGCAGAAAGAGTCAAACATTTTTCAGATCACGACTGAAAATTACAAATTACGATGATTAGAAATTACAAGATAGCACGCGTCCCCACAAAAAGCAGTGTTGTCCTTTGATGTGAAGCTTGCGTTCTCCCCAGCATGAGCTATCTGCTTTTTATACAATTTACCGGTGACATCTACCTGGGCAGGTGTGGCCAGCACTCCCCAGCTAGAGGCCTTCGGTCTCTCCCCCTGTTATGTAAGTGGTGCCCCTTCTGTGCATGTATGTGTATACAGCGGATTAGTGGGACAGGGGAGACCTCCAGGCCTTAGGCTGCTAGCCCCATTACCTGCGAGGTGAATGCCCTTCCCCTCTGCCCCCCAGCACATGGCCCGTGACCCCGCAAGGTGCACACAGACCACCAGGGAGGGACGGACGAAAGAGGAAGTTTATTGTGGGGAAGGGGTTTATAAAGCTTTTAGGAGGGTCAAAGGGGAACCAATCCCAAGTTCAGGGTCACAGAAAAAACCAATCAGGTAAGGGGTCAACAGCCAATAAGAAGGGGTTAACAAGGACCAATGAGAAACACCTCAGGACACCTTCCCAGGACACCTTGTATGAGAGACAGGTCCCTCACAGGGGGTGTCGGGAAGAAGGAGCAATGACCTTGCAGAAAATACAAAAAGCCATTTTGAAACATGTTTAAACCACATTAAAAACTTCTGTTTCTATAACATTTGAGCTGTTTTCTTCTTTTTCTTCACTAGTCCATCTCTGACAGGACTTTTTCCGTCCTGCATATGGCAAATCCATTGCCACATGTGTACCTTACAATTTCCCCGTGCTTGTGCTCAGGGGGTCTTTCCTAAATGAATCTGGGGGTGCATTTCATCACCCTCCTCTTTACTTTCTTCTTCAAATGCCCTTGGAGGGCCATCAGCCAATAAAAAGCAGTTCTACTATGAGGGACTTTTAATTAATCTAATCTGTAAAAGGGAAGTAAATGTGAAATGGGAATAGGTGCAACACACATTTACCAAAAGTAGGCCATACCAAGTCAGCTGTATGGCTCTCTTTGATGAAAATCCAAGACAGTGCAGACAGCCTAAACTATCTGGACCTCACATAAACTATTCAAAGGAAACCGATTAAATTAGAGAAATTTGGGATTAGTGAGAAAACTGTAAAAATTACTTTAAATCATCAATAAAGTGCATCTGAAAAGGTCGGATCTAGTACTAGGGTACTACCAAACTATTTTCAGTAGAGTGGGAGAATATGAATGTTAGTATACAACACATAAGATACAGACATCGAGAGTTCTGATCACTGACATTCAAAAAGACGAGCTTGAGTTTAAGTAGATGCAGAGATGAAATGCGTAATCAGGATTATGCAGTGCCTCTGCCTGCAGTAGGAAAGAAATAAACAAAGAAGTGGACAAAAAAAACATTCCAGAAAATAACTTATACCTATTCAGGTACAGTAAATTCAAAGACAGTATGTGGACAGTCACATAAAAAGATTCCATGTTTGAGAGAAATGGTAGCATGAGTGGATTCCCGGATCATTGCAAGAAACTTCGTCCTGTTGTCAGACCTTGTTGGGTTACCGATCCATAACCAAAAGAAACACATTCTGCATCAGAATGTACAACAAGACCATCTCCTTAGCTGAAATATTTGGTGGCACTGGTAGGTGACACTGAGCTTCCCATGACAGAATCATACATCAAGTTTGTATGGCTCAAGTCGAAGCAATAAAGATAAATAGGCTCTCTGCTCCTAATAGTTGTTAGCTCCAGTCAGACTAAACTATATCTGTCACTGAATTATTACCATCTCTGCCCTAAAGCTGAAAGATAGACATTTAATGGTGATTATTGCAGGGAGACATATTATTATTAGGCTATTGAGCAGAATGCTAAATCTATCATTCAAAGTGTTTCTTAGCTATCAAAGATCCTTATGGAATGAACTGTTGAATGTTATCTACCACTATGGGAGCTGTGAATAAACTTGTTATTTAAAAAAAAAGTAGAAACTTCCTATGTTCTGCACATTACCTTCAATATCTGTGGACATCAGTTTGCTCTAGAGTAAAATTACATGATACTTGGAGGCATTATCAGAGAAGACCTCTGAAAACAGTAAGAGAAACTCTCTTGTAACTCAGATCTTACCTCACACCTTCATGTGCATTGGGCATGGTTCTTAGTCCTGGTCCTTGAAGGAAGAACTTGTCATGTCTAAGGGTTCCTGATCAAGTACATGTTCTGTCAAGCAAAGGTTCTTCAATGCTTCCTACAGCAAACCTGAATGCATTTTTCTATTTTAAACCTGAATATAGTCTATTCACTTATCATTTCAAGGGTAGCACAAGAGGCATTATTTTCTAGTACATTATTTTAAATTGCCAGAATGGCTACTACCACAGTATTTATCACTTTTCTCCTTCCAAAACATTATTAGCTCGTATTGCTTCTGAGGTTAAATTTAGAGGCTTTATATGCTGTATATATGTCCAGGAACATGGACATAGCACCATAAATAATTCTCGTTGTGTATTTTTACCTAAGATTGCCTTGTTTTCTTAACTATTCACTTAAATTTGTATTTCCAGGACAAATAAAGCAAGTGAAATGGCTATAACATGAAGTAAGTACAAGATGGCTTTTTAAAGGTACTTAGATATTATAAGGTAAAATGGACTAAGGACCTGAAGAAGGATTCATTAGAAGGCATTGAATAGCACTTGATGTGATCTATCCCCTAGATATTTGAGCCTTGAACAAATGTCTATTGAGCACAGCTTGCAGACTTCCAGCTGGTCATTGGGCCTTAACACAGACAAGAGGACATGAATGAGAAGCACTTGTAGAATTTTGTTCACATATCTTCTCAATTCCCAGAAATGACAGATATATTGGTGTAGAATGGCTTGAGAACGAGCCTTCACCAGCTGAAGGGTGGGCCACCATAGCTTGACTTAAAGAGTCCTGAACACTACAGGATGTAGAGGCCTTTAGTTTTGTACATTTTCCTATTTTTCCACCTTTCACTTCTAATTTGATAAAGTTATTTATTCTGAAGAAGAATAATAATTTTTTGTTAAGAGCCTCACAAAACCCACTCCTGCTCTAGTTAGAGAAGAAGGGCTGCTGGCATTGATAGTAATTGTCAGCAATATTGGATAACTCCATTACAATTTCTGTCCTGTCTTTTGTGATTATGGATATGCTATTAGTTTTCTTTCAATAGTGTGATAGATATGTACATTTATAATAGTATTGGTTCAGTACTGAGTTCTTAATCAGTTTGTTTCTTTTGCATGCCTTCTAAGGGTACTTTTTATTTATTTGCCTCTATAGCTGTTCCTCAAGATGAGCTACAGTGCCCGCATATCCAGAAGGAACCTTATTCACACAGCAGTTGTCTACTGCTTTGTATTAATGATGTTCCAACTATTGCTGCTAGCTATAATGTTCAGCAAAATTCAAGGTATCATCCAGAAGACATAAAAGATTAAAACTGGAAGCCTGTAGATCTTCTAAAAAATGGATTAATAGATACTGAATTTATTCACACCAGGCAGTATTAATTAAATAATTAAAATAATAGAAATAAACAGTTGTTGCCTGAGGAAGCTTTAGTAAAACCCACTATGCTTTAGAAAGCACTTAGGCATTCAGACCAGGCAGCTTACTGCCTCCAAAAGACCGAGTTTTGGAGGATAGCTGGCATTTAGATAGCTGACAGTGTAATTTACATTAGGAGTAAAGTGGAATTTTATGCACAATAAATCATCTTATAAAAAATTCGTAGGTGCAAGAAATCTGCATTAGATAGGGAGAGGAGGTGATTAAGGTTGCAGGCAAGCTGCCTGCAGGGTTTGCCATGAAAATAACAATTCATGATTGTTATTTTCATGAAAATAACAATCTCAGGAAGAGTAAGAAAACCACACAGCTCTAAGGTACAGCGCAGTCATATCTGCTAAATGTATACTTCCTCCTGTCACCAAGGAAGGTGGGCCATTGACTGTGGAAAAAGAAAGCCTGTGGCAGCTTTTATCCTGCCGTGTCCTCTCTCTCTCTCTGGAAACACATTAATCACATGTTTTAGTTCTATGCTCTGGATTTCTAGCAGTGAAACAGTGGAAGAAAGAAGATGCAGAAGGAGAAAGAAAAAGCTGAGATCACCAACTATGCTATATTATGTAGAGCTGCAAAATGATTTTAGGATACTGATAATTCCTCAAGGGGGAAAAATACCCATTTCATTTAAGCTCTAAGGTCACTTTAAATCCAGAGGACTTGAATATTTTCTTTAGCAACAGAAGAAATTTAGGTTTTGTCTTACACAAAGAGTACTATTGTCTGATGAGATAGTGGGTGTCTAAAATCTTGAATTCTTAGATTTATTGTCTTATAAAAGGATACTGAATATGAATTCAGAAAATGTAGGTGTGTGGGTATATATATGTGTACATATATTTTTATAATATGTATTTTTCTCTTTTAATATGTATTTATGGTTGTATCCCAAATCTTCATTTGCAAAGCCTAGCCATGAAAAAATACAAAACTCTGGCTTTGTTTTATAGATTGCAAAGAAGCAAAACTAACTTTTTTTAAGAGGAGAACTGTATTATATAGAGTTTATGAGGTTATAGCACTGTTTACAAAGTGAGGCCTCTGCTCTTGAGTGATTTGGTCCATAAGAAGCACATTACTATGGCAGCAGATCAATTTTGTGGTGTTTTATGTATTCATAGTGGGCAATGTTGTTTATAAATATGGAAAAGATCACCTAGACAGCTAAGAGGGTCAAGACACATAACTCAGAAAAGTATTTGTTGTCCCAGATATCTCCCATCCTGACAGATACTATATTTAAAATCAGGTAATCATTGTGCATTTCCTTTATCAACACTTTATTTTCTTGAAAACCTAGCTATAGGTGGTTAAATCACAAATCAGAATGAATAAAGAAGTGATAAACACTTAAAAGAAAAATTCCTCTTGTCCCTTTCCACTTTCTCAGAGTTAGGCTACAAGGACAATGCAAGATTCAATAGCTGAATAGGATGTTAAAAGGATACATAAAGAAAGAAAGGGTGAGAAACTATAGCCCTTAGGAGTCTGATCTCTGGAATTCTACAAAATTTCATATCTAGGAACAGATTTATACAAGCTAAGTCTCAGACATTGTTGGTAACCTGCTAACAACCACTGCACTTTGGGAGAGAATAAATGATCCAGCACATGTCTAAGTTATGGAATTTTTTAATTCTGGTCTCTTAAGTTGAAAAAACTAATTTATGTGTTAAAGTTCTTTCAATTTTCATATCTATAAAATGAGAGTACTGGTTGGAACTGCGGGGCCCTATGTAAGTGTATATAAAGGCTAATGTGACACTGTTCAATGATGACCCCACTTCTCATCTTTCAACACCAGTAGCTAGTTATGGAAAAGCAGTGCTGTGCTGCTGCATTAAAGCTGCAATGTACTGTATAAACATTAGGGGGATGTGAAGTCTTGAAACAAATTCTAACTGTTCTGCTGCTGAATTTTACTTGTAAAGGGACATGATTTTTTTTCTTTCAAGGATCTTTTTTATGATGTTTATTGTGTGTAAGATATTGTGATGGTTTCACTCTAGACCTTCCTGGAGACCAGCTTGTAACCAGGAAGGAACTAGGAAAGTGATCACGGAAGTATTCCATGCTATTCCTTTACGTAACTTGAGGTATAAATAAAGCCAGCAGGAGGGACCTTGCGCTCTTCCTTTCCGGTGAGGTTCGAGAACGGTGGGTCCCTGTCTCGGTCGGGCTTATCTGGAGCTGAGGCCTACAGTGACTGCTGTTATCTGCCACACGTGAAGGGAGAGTGCTGGGCTGTGTCTATTCATCCTGCCTGTTCAAAGAGAAGTGATGAGATTTTGCTACTTTACCTTCAGTTGGCTGGTTGACTTGTTTGGTCTTTGTCCCTTTTTGTCCTTTTCCCTTCTCCCTCCCCCTCTTCCCTTTTTGGGGAGCTGTTTGGGATTTCTGGAGTTGTGGTGTACAGTATTCTCATTGTATATATCTGTCTCATATGTAAAATATATAAATATTTTTGCTATTGCTTTGGCTGCTTAAGTCGTTTTTTTTTTTTTCCTCTTCCCTCTCTGGGAAGCAGGTCCTTGTTGTCGAGTTTCAGGGACTTGGCGGGAAGCCACCTCAAAACTTGCACAGATATGCATGTTTTATTTGAGAAATGTAATTTTCAGTGTATTTTGGCATTCCTTTGAGAAAGTAGAATATTTTGAATTGGAAAAGTAGCAACAGATTATCTACCCACAAAGACCTTGGAACATTCAGCTGAGCATTGAGGGCACTATTTCATAAGGTGTTAAGTAGCACAAAGATTTTGGAAGATTGAGGGAAGAGATTTTTTCCTGCCAAACAACCCATCTAACCATAATGAAGTCCCACTCTTTGGTGGGACAGAGTAAGTTTTGTAATGCTTGTGTAATACAGACTTACTGCATGCAAGAATATGCTTATATTCGGTAGTTACCTTAGTGCTGAGTCTTAGTGTCTTCTTTCCAATTCTCAGCAACCTGAAAAATTATAAAGTTGTTTCAAAGTATCTCTGCCTGAACTACATTTAGAAAATAATTCCACAAGATGCTGAGGAGGTAAATTTGCCCCCATAAAAACTGAGTTCTGTGGATGCCCTGGATTCTAGCAGGCACTGAAAAGTATTGTCTAAATCCGTAGGGGTGCTTCTAATCTCTGCCCAAAGGTAACACTGAATGATTGGGATTTTTTTAACCTGTATTCAGCAACAAAGAATAAACCAATGTACCTGTAAAATTTGTGTTGAAAATCTTACATGTCAGTATCTAGAAATAAATTTTTTTTGTGCTTCTTGAAAATAACCTTTTTTAATTCTTTCAGCCTGACCTGTCAATCCTAACATCAGTCATACTTCCTGCTTCTGAGTGCCAAAATCCACTGCTCTTGTGTTGTTTGGCTTGTGGTCAGCCTTCACAAACAGAAATCTGATGTGAAGTAAATGATCAGTGTTTATTGTAAGAAGTCTTCTACTTTTATTCCAGACAGCTATAGCATTGCAGGGGGTTGACAGGCAAGTTCATTAATCCCAGAACCTTTGCAATTTTTTCTTGCACGTGATGCCACCTCTAAGTATAACACCAGATTTGGCATGAGAAATACAGGACTGTTCCAGTTTCAATACTTCTAAACTTTTCTGACCACTCATATATCCAAGAAGTGCTGATGTATGACATATCCATCAGCAACACCTACTATGTGAGAATTAAATGCGTTGTTCAAGAAAACATCAGCTGCAGCCTTGTGTGTCTTGTTTAACTGCAGCTCAGGTTGCTTTTATTCTGTAAATCTTGTTTTAAAACACACTTTTAAAACCAAAGTATGCAAACAAATGTAGTTTAAGGGGCCTCACTCATGGATTTGGGGCTTTCTTTTTTTCTGACTTTATCTTTTCTGTGAGAGACATGTTAAACCAGCATGAAATTAAATTAATATTTTGTCCAATTTTGGCTTTCAAAAGTTTTTTTTTGTTGTTGTTGGTTTGGGTTTTTTTGGGTTTTTTTGTTTGTTTTTGTAGTTTGTTTATTTGTTTGTTTTGCTTTGGGGGTTATTTTTGTGGGTATTTGTTTGTTTGTTTTCCTTCCTGAACTGTAACTGTCAAGTTACTCCCACTTCAGAACAGAAAATTGTACGTGGCCAAACCTAAGTCTTCAGGATATAGCTTTAATTGACATAAATGTGCACAATAAAAACATTTTTAGTTAGTTTGAATAAATAAATACAATGTTATGTTCTTAACTGGATTTAGTTTGGGGTTTTTTTCATAAACATAAAAATTTTATTTTCTGATCTTCTAATAAGTGCTGTAGTAATATACCTGAACTATTCTGTGACATTTTGTTGTTGTTTTTTTTTTTTTTTTAATTTTCTAATAGTTTTTAAAGTAACCACAATATTTTCACTAGAATCTCTGTATGTTATATCTGAAGTCAAAATTTCTGGAACTATGGTTAAACAGCTTGATTAAGCAAGCAACCAGTTTTCAGAAAACAAGTACGGAACTAATGTTCAGTGAAAGGTTTTGATAGCTCTGAAAATTTTAAATAGAGTGAATTGACTTTATAAACAGAGACTTTTTTGAATAAGGACATTGCGATATGACAAGCATATGCAATTTCTCCATATCTTTCATGTTTTGCATTAATTTATGAATACAATTAGAGAAAGTTTTGAAATGTAAAGAATGTTGAAAACTTCACTTTGCTTTATTGAAAAAGGTTTTATTTTCATACTGACAACACTTCTCATTCCATCCTGTGCTGTTAATTACAATTAAGTTTTTAAATGGTCTTCTAGTAATGAGCAGATAAATATCATGAATAATTCCTTCCTTGTATTCATCTTAAAATACGCTTTCCAGATGATTTATACTGTGCAACTGAGAACTCTGTTGAACTAAATTATTTTTCGTTTAATATATATATAAATTCTGTTATGAAGTTCTAAAAGATGCCAGCAGCTCTACTGCTTCAAGAAACTCAAGCAGAGTAGATTTTAATCAGAGAAAGAGTCAGAAATGTTCTTCCAAAGTCATATACTAAGCAGTTTAGAAAGTAAAGCATTTATACAAGACAATCATCCTAGTGCACAAGATATGATAGCAAACTATGCTTTCTGGAAATACAGACTTAGTTTTCATATTTAGTCATTGAAGAAGAATATTTTATGAGCTAAATACAAAGAAAAATAAAGAAATAATGTCCTGTTGTATGTGGAGCACCATTCTTATAGTTTTTCTTTACATCCCTTCATTTATATTATGCTCTAAGGAGCTTATTTTGAAAAATAGTATATTTTCATTTCAAAATGAATATGTTGAAAATGTGAATTATATGACCATGTAAAATTATATTTCAAAGTGATTATTTCAGTTAAGCTGAGCCTATTTTACTACCTTGTAAAAAATAAGTGAACTCAATAACCCTTCTCAGCCTGACAACTCACTATAAGAATTTTCTTCTTTAAACAGTGACAAAGAGGTGAAAAAAGATGTGCCTGGACTGTGCAGCAAAAGAATGTCCTTTTATTTGGAAATTAGATCAAGTGAAAATCTGTGCTACTATAACAATACTACTTTCAACACACAACCTTGGATATCTCAGTGCAGTTCTTCAGTGTCAACATGCACTCTATAGTCTCTACAGATACTGTCTATCTATTCCTAGTCCTTTCAACATCTCCTAAGATGTCCTAACTCCATTAAATTCTGTAAGCAGGAAGATTAATTGACTACAGAGGATCCTACATCTCCTCTGTGAGTGTCATTCTGTTAACAAAAACATTGAAAAACCTCACTCACCATTCTGACAAATCAATTAAAATGTGATCTCTGTCAGCCTGTGTTGACAGAGATTTATCCATGCAGATTAATGAACTTGGAATTCAGCAATTCAAAGTGATCAAGCTTTGCATAGTCATAAGGTCTCGATTCAGACAACTCAAATGTATTCCTGAAATTTATACTGAAATTTAATGATTACAGTGGAACATCGAACTGAATTCTCTAAGGGAAAAATACACTGCAAAAGACACAAGATATGCAAGACGATGAATGCTCTTGGTAAGTGTAGCTGATAATATATTTTCACTTGTAGGAAACATTTGATATAAAATTTACTATATATAATCAATGAAGTGAGAATTAAATAGATTAGTCAATTTCAAAAAATGATTTCCAATAATAAATCATCATTGTATGAGAACTGTTGCGAGTGGACTTCCACAGAGATCTGATCCTGGTTTTTTGCTATATCATGTAGTCTTACCAGTGACTTGTAAAATTTGAAAAGAATTCAAAACCTATTACAACAATAAATAGGATAAAAAACAATTACAGGGAAGGATGTATCTCTGTATGGTGCTATCATACAGATAGCAGATGTATGTGTGATATATTACATACATCTCTCATATCTCATGTATCTGGTATGTATGCTGCATAAAGCTTGGGGCAAAGGCATTCCCTCCTTTGGTTTCTTCATATGTTAGAAAAACTGTTTATATGATCATCCTTTTAGTGCACAGTTACTGGTGTCTGTGTACTGTCCTGAAATGGTATGGGTACCTAGGTACCTAGTTTGCCCCTAGTTGCATACACAGAAAGAGTAAACTAATACTGACAACATTCATATTCATGAAAGTAAGACTAAATTTGTAAGAACAATGCACACTCCTTGTAAAGTCATCCAGGGCATATTTTAGGTTTGAAAAGTAGTGAAAGTACTCTTAGTAAATGATGAATAATTGTTTGAATGTGAGTTTCCAGTCGTAAACTTGGAAGAATCAGATTATGAGTGTGTAAGTAGGGAAATGCTGAGTATCAGAAAACAGAGGTCATTATATACTATTTGAATTATCTCAGTTGTGTTGTATGGAAACCTTTTGTTCTGACGTTCTGACCTTAGGGAACAATGGAGAAAAACTGACAAAGATTCAGGACAGTCAAAAAATATATAGAGGTCTAGAAGTTTTAGCTTACAGAAGAATTCTAAAGATTTGTGAATAAATGGAGGAATATCTCAATTCTGCCTGGAAGAACTGGCATTCTGATAATAGCACTTTAATATAGTGAATAAGCTACTGGCTGGGACAAACTAGATAATCCGAGGTTACAATCAGTAGCACATATTTTACAGGAAAACAGTATCAGACATTAGGATAAGTTAGTGGAGAATACAAAAAATTGATGTCTAAACACCAAGGGTGTGATGCGTGAGCTACTGAAAATGTAGTTGGTTGTAAGTGGGATATCAGATTTTATAATCATGGTTTTTTCCTGTTCTAGAGTGAATGAACACTCCATATTGGTCTACATTTTGACCCTTGGCCTTCTACATAACATCCATGAGCATAAATCATAATGTTTAAGAACAGGTTGTCTTCTTGAGGTGCACAGGCTGTTTTCCATTAATGCATCACATTTTATCTTTGGATTTTAAATTTCAAGTTATATTATTCTGTGGCAATTGTGAAAGAAACTTAACACCTGCCTTCATCTTTAAAAATTCGGTGTATATCTCAGAGGGACAACGATCAGTCAGGGAAACAGTCCAGGCAGCAGTTTGGAGATGAGGAAGAGGATTTTTTTTTCCCAAGCATTACATGGAGCTCACAGGGAATAAACGCCTGTGCGCATTACATTACAGTATATCAATTTTCAGTGGAAATTGTTCTGGGAAAGGGATAGAATAAAATCTCAGTGAGTACAAATATATCCCTAGATGCTTCCCAATGCAGTTTTCTTTTTTCTGTAGAAGTACTTTCCATGACAACAGAATCTTCCATGATAAAATTTCAATTTTTAGCTAAAAATATTTGGAAAAAACGATTGTATTTCATGTAGTTTTGACTTGGATTTCATCGCATCACTTTTCCTGTGGAGGTACAAACAGTCAAGCAAAAAGAAGCCTTGTGAGAAAAAGATTTGAATACCCCAACCTCATCTCAATCAATAAAGGTGCTCACAAATTATTAGAGGAAATCTGTCTCAAAAGTCTGTAGACATTTATCATGAAAGGTCTTAACACCAGCAAAAGAATCAGCAAAAGGAGTTAAAATTGGCTTATGGTTATGTAACAGATGTCACGGATATTTTTTTCTGATTGGATGATTATTATGCTTCTGTTTAGGTTGTTGCTGGAGATAGTCTTGAATATTGGCAAGTATCACTCTCGATTGGTCATCCTCTGTGCTAATTTTAGTAAAACATGATTATACCTACATTCAACAACCAAACAACTGAAGTCAAGCAACATAAAAAGAATACATGTATTCTATTTCTGATTTCAAGTACATACAGAAAAAAAAAATCCATCTCCTTTTTATAGGGAGGTAATTTTTTGATGGACATTTATGCCAGAAAGGGCAAAACTTGCCCTTGTGGAAGTGACTTCATTTTAAAACAAAGGAACTAATTTTCTCAGTGAATAGAGGAGGAAACAAAACTCAGCAATTTGGGACCGCAATGTCTTGGGCAGAACAACTGAGAAAAAGCAGTGGGCAGGCTGTACAGACCTGACTTCTACAAGTAGGGATGATTTTTCTGGAGTTCTGTCAAGGGAATTATAGCTGTGAATTGCAACCTTTGTTATAAACCAGAATAAATTCCACTTGTTAAAATCAAGTGAGCATTACACAGAGTTAAGCAATATTAAGTAGACAATCTATCGACAAAAACAAATTAGGCTCAGAAAAAACATTTGTTAAATATAAATTAGGGGCTCTCTGAAACAACCTCCATAAAATATGGGGAGATCTGCCTCTGCAGGCATAATGGGAAACAAAGGACATACATCACACATGGCAAAATAATTATGAAATGCAGCTTTATCACATGTGGCCAATGTTTCCAATTATTTCTGTAAAGTAAAGCCATTTTTTTCTATTAATGATGTTGCAGATAACTCACTCAGAGGATCATTATTGGTAGGAGAACTCTCCATCTCTTTAATGAGGAGCTCACGGGTCTTGAAATGATACTGAAGTAATTATAAGATTGACTCAAAAATGGGAGTGAAAACTTCCATGGAGACAAACACCAAACTAACATGGAATTGAAGAGTTCCCCAGAGTGTGAACAAATGTAGGATGGTCTAAATATGCTTTCACTTCTTGCTGAATATTTAATTGTAGGTATATGTTGATAAAGTATTGTGAGTTTCTTCATTGGAAAGCACATTAGTTTCTCACCCATGAGAGAAAATTAAGAGCAAGTACAAATATGTGGGGAGAAGTGAAAAGGCTTGCATTTGACAGCAAGATAATAAAAAGAGTGCATTTCATTTGTTTATTGCAATTTACAAAGGTTATCTGTTAAAATAGAAGAATCTCAGTTAAGAGACATGTCAGCATACCTTCTGTAATTTGGAATGCTTTCAGATCAGCAGAATAATTTACAGTGACAACCTACTGTTTTAATTAGTTTACACTCCTGTGTCCTGGAGCAAGTTTCTAATAGTCTAAGGTATAGAGCAACAGATGAAGACACGTCAAAGGTTTCACATGAATGTTGCTTTCACTTCTGATATTCATGTCTAAAAAAAAAAAGGAAGGGAACCAGAAGATAGTCAATGAAATTAATGAAAATGTTGAAAAGAGTGGTACTTAATTTATTCAGGAATTACATGAGAGAACAGAAAATATGACAGTAATGTACCATCAATTCAGACATATCAGTAAACAAACATGCACATAAGTGTGTTTGAAAGACAGACTGCAACTTCACTTCTAACGATGGGTATATAAACATGCAGTAGACATAAAACAATTTCCCCACTCAGTTTGAGATCACATCATAGTAATATTTCTCGACCCAATTAAAGATCATGTTGTAAGCATGGGAGCATACCTAATCTTTGCTAATCTAAGCATCTTCACCCTTTTCTGACATCACACCCAGCATCAGCCTTGCTGCATCTTACTGCTCTAGGAAATGGCATTATCATGTTAAGGATGTAAGCTTAGAAACTTTTTATATAATGCAATTACAATCTAAGTGAGAAAAAATGACATTGGACTACCTTCTTGTTTTGTATAATAAAGAGAAGCAAACCCTGCCTATTTCCTAATGTAAAATTTTAGCAATATCAGAGCTTCTGAGATGACCTAAGCTCCATTCACATAAACTGCCCACATAATGTAGAGCTCTCATAGTGTAACACTGAATCAGAGCTATAATATTACACTGCTGGAATTAAATGAAGTGAATATCCATTCCTTTTTATGAGAATACTGCAAGTGTTAGGTTTGGAAGGTTAAGTTTGAAATAGTATGCTGGTAAGTAATACTGCAATGACTAGACTTTCTGGTCAATGAAGCAGGACAGCAATAGTCCTTCAATCAAGAATTTGCAAGCCAGGCAATGCATGCAAGAGCAAAGATAAGTATACAGGCTCATTGTATGTGACCTCTTGGTAGCCCTAAAATGCAGTGTTGAACAATGCACAGCTTGGGCCTAATTTACTGGGAATATTACTACAAGTTAAAATATTGTCATGAGAAAGCTGAGGTGACTGGTCCTTTATAATAAAGACTGCTCTTATAAATCAGTGATAGTATCAAACATCTTATACTGTCATGAATTTAAAAAAATGCAATAAAAAGTTTGCTTGAAAGAGTTAATGAGGGAATTCAAGAGCAATAAAAGATCACAAGACTAGCCATTTAGCCCAGCCAAAGAAAATGGTGGTAAATTGTAACCAGGTGTTTTTATTTCCTCATTCACAAAGTATTGCAAACTCAGCACTCTGTACTAGAAAGTGCAAGATGCAGACTCACATACACAGAACATTCATTGGATTCACCTAGCCCTTACAAAACTTCAGACTTCCCAGATTAATTTAATCAGTTGCAATTACTGTGTGTCCCAAGACATACCAAGGAAGTAGTGGGAAAAACTCACCAAGCCACTCTCCATCATTTATCATCAGTCCTGGTTAACAGGGGAGATCACAGAAGTCTGGAGGTTATCCAGTGTGACACCCATTTACAAGAAGGGTCAGAAGGATGATCCAGGGAACTAGAGGCCTGTGAGCCTGACCTCAGTGCCAGGAAGGTTACGGAACAGATCACCTTGAGTGTGATTGCATAACACGTACAGGACAACCAGACTGGGTAATGTGCTACAGTATCAATTCTAAAACTCCGCTCTAGGACTTTTAAATGGTTTCTGATATAAGATTAGAAGTATAGAAGGATTTCAAAACACAGTTAATAAGTATTTCTTTTAGATAAGCTGCAAGAGTCTAAAAAATCTGAGCTTTAAAATGTTGCTTAGCTAAGACTTCTTATTTGGAAATTGTACTGAAGATCCTTTGTTTTCTTTTTCAGCATGGTGGGTATTTTCTTTCCTATTTAACTGCTTAGAAGCTAAATAACATTCACATTTAAAAAAACTTTTGCTCCCATCTTGGTAACACCACCTTGTTGTCTGCTGGCAGTCTGGATGCATGTAAGTCTCCTATACATCCTGAGTCATATTTGATGCCCTGGCAAATGTGTGGCATCCCGGTAAACATCAGAAACCCGTGTTATGAACAGTGGTTTCTACTAAAATCTGGTAGTATCTGATTGTAACGGAACACCTACAGTTTCATCCAGTCAGGTCCTCACAGCCCATGGAGATATATAGACAAATAACTATGTGTTAAGGGTGAGATGACTTCCCAGGGCTCCATACAGTCATCTGTACAATAGGTGCCTACTGATTTCTTCGAAACTCTAAGTTTTCCAAGAAACCTTCATAAGTCTGACAGATATGATATGGTATAGAATACCATATCTGATATCTATACTGTTCTAGAGCACTAACTAGATACCATGGCATCCTGCAACATCTCACATGGCACTAGAAAGCTATGAATAAGCAACTGAATCAAGCCTTTAATTACTGTATGTCAGTGGGGTATTTAACTGAGCTGCTCAGGCCTGTCAAGAGAGAATTGTTTTGGCCATGTTCAGATGCACATCTGTAAATGGGAACTTAAAAGAAAAGAAAAAAAAGGATCCTTGAACAGACAATAGATATCAACTGGGAAGCAGTTCAAGTGAAAGAATATTTCATTCGTCCTTAATTTGCTTTTCAAGTTTTTATGAGATCTGATTCTTTAGACCAAGAAGAAGAATTCATCTTGACATATGCATTGGCTCTACAGAAAGGCATTGGCAGTTTTGCACTGTTAGGCTGCTAGAAATTTGGCTTCCATTTGGCTTCCTTCTGTCAAAAGAACATGGTTCTGTGCACATTAAAGAAAAGATCAAGAAAGAAGAAGAAATTTATTGGGAAACTAAAGAGCTGATTCAGTCAAAATACCTTTTTGAAGTAAATATTGAAACTACAAATTTGTGTAATCTGCCCTAATGTGAATACAGCACTGGTATGAAACAAGCTGATTAAATTCATATACTCTGTTTAACACCCGTCAAATTGTAACAACTTTTAGTCATTAACCCAGAATTAAAAATGATTGACACTGGGTAAAAATATCCATTCAGAAAGCCATGAGTTACCCAGAACTTGGAAGAAAAAATAGGGGCTTTTGTACACAATAAAAAAAGTGATATTTGGGCATATTGCAGTCCAGCCTCTTATCTTTTTAAATTTCTTTTCCTTATTTAACCTTCAGCTTGGAGAAAAAAATGTAATTTTCTTATCATATATAAGCAAAACAGTTCCACATACATAAAGATTGCTTGCATTCTGACACAAAATAATTAAAAGAATTCCACAGTCTTGAGTAAAGTCTGCCATATGTTCCTTCACACAGCATCTGTCTTCTCAAACTAAGGACACTTTAGTTAGGAATCCTGAATGCTTCAGAATTAGCATTTTATAATTTAAGATTACAAATTATCTTGTTTTTGTTCTCTTTGCATTGCTTACCTGAGAGTTATAAATAATAGAAGAGGCATTTCTATAACTTTTTGAAAATAGATGACTTTATATAGAAAATGATCTTGAAACAAACTCTTAATCAATGAAATCAACTGGGTTTTTTGTTTTATTTTGTTTTGTTTGATTTGGCCAAATTTTTCAAGCGTCTTGAGCAGCATTTGTGCATTATAAAAGAACAGTTTTAACAATGATATCCACAGAAGTGCCACTGCAATTTCCTTCACAGGATCACATTATTTGCAGCCTAGATGGTGTTGAATTTCTTCCATGAAGTGTCTTCCTTTTAGAGAAGCTTAGGTTTCCGTTGGATGTCTCTAAAAATAAGGAATGTCAGGAAGGGAGAAAATATCATTCTGAAAAGATGATTTTGGAACATCGATGGGCTGTTTGCACATTTCTTGTTTGCAATTCTGTGCAGTACTTAGTGAAGGCATACATCTATTTTATGATATTATATGCATTGTAACAATTTTTTATTGAAATGGGAAATTACTCAAATCAGATTGTGAATGTGAAGCACCACAATTTGACCACTAAACTTTTAAATTGCAGAACCCACTTTTTGCTTCTTTTTGTTGAAACTTCATCTATCAAGACTGTATGTAGTTACATATGAATACAAAGATTGTGGTTTGCAGAAGCATAAGGAGATCACAACCTCTCTCTCTTTCTCATTCCTTCCAGATAATCCCTGTCTTATCAAATACAATATAAATCTCTATAGTAAAGTATATAAAACAAGACCTGTGGGGCATAATAAACATTCTTACTATAAGCGAGTCATTCTACAGTTTTGCACTGAAGGTTTTCTTTGTGTCCTCCTCTTAAGCATCCATCTCACAAAGCTGTCAGAGGCAAACTGCAGGACTAAACATTTCTTGTTACTGTACACCATCCATTGAAAAACAAAGTACTCCACATAACTACTCTTGTAGTTTTGAATAATTTCTTGTCCATTTTGAATAAACAATCACCAAAGTTTGACAGGGTATATTGTGACTCCTTGTTTACTGATGAGAAAACTGAAATATTTTTTGATATTCAAAGAGCCACGGCCAGCTTCAGATAATAGTCCAGATACCAAAATTTTAAGCAAACACTTAGACTGAATTAAAAGCAAATTTCATGCTTTTTCTATTCTACTACAAGTATTTAGATCCTAACAACTAGCTCAAATTTCTGTGTTCCTATCATTCCATCTTGATAGCTCTAGAAGAGAGAAGAAAATTCTTACATTTAAATACCATGGATTTTATATGAGTGCTGATTTTATATGAGTGCTGATTTTATATGAGTGCTGGATTTTATATGAGTGCTGATTTTTTTGAGAAATGGAATAGCAAAGAAGAAGCAGCAATATCAGTATTCAAAATAAATATAAAATCCTTGTTTGCTATATGTTTTGATATCTTTGATCCTAATGAGACTTAAAAATAGTCAGACATAAATCAAACATGTTTCTGAAAAGCAATACTAATTTGGTTCTTTTTTTTCCAATGATTAAAATAATAATGAGCTGCATTTTAATATTTTTTAATTCCCAAGGCAAAATTTACAGTAGGATGCATATATTAAGATACAAATAGGCTTTCATTTATGCAGAGCACTAACAACAAGTCCTGAAAGTAAAATTTTATGATACAGGAACTCTAGATATTAAAGGCTGGAACCAAAAATTAAATAGAAGGATGATAAGTTCTGCAAGAAGCTGAACAGTATAAACTACCCTGATTAAGACAGAGCACATAATTAAACTTTGTGGTGGTCTGGAATTCTTCAAGTAAGATTCAATTAAAAAAAAATCTCTGAGTATTTACACACCTTCAAAAGATCAGTCTGCAAAAATACAGACCTTTGTCTGTATGTTGTAACTACTGACTGGACTGACTTCCTCAGGTCTATAGTGCTGTTGCACATACCCAGGGGTGCTATGCTTAATTACATTTTGGAGTTTGGTTTCAGAAATCTGTTGGTTTTATGCCTTCATTTACTGACAAACATGATATTACACAATACATGCTTTTTTGGTTCCTCTCCTCTATACTTCTGGTTCCTGGGAAGTGATTCCCAAACCAGCAATTTATCTCTCTCTTTTTTCTTTTCTTTTCTCAAAAGACATAATATTTAATAAACATAATTCTTGATTGTTATGTGATAGAAACTCATCTGCACACCCAGAAAGGAGCACAGAGATGCAAAATCATCTGCAGAGCTCAAGCAATCCCTTGCCCTGAATGGCAAGTCACATGAGCTATCATTTCATCACAGGCCTATCTTCACAAACCCAAATAAGCAGAAGGACACTGTAGGAGGCAGGGAACCCAAATTAAGGCTTCAGAGGAAGAGAGATCCTGTCTGAGCCCCTCCCAGTTGTGTCCCAGAAGAGACCCAATGCCAGTGCAGAGGTGTGAACCCATCAAGACGAGTCAGGGAAAGATGAGTAGTGGGAGCAACTGAGCAGATTGTATTTAAGCTCAGTTGATGGGGGGATACACACAGGTATGTACTAGCAGACCTCCATCCTACTCAGGCTGAGAGGGGAAAATGATGCTCTGTGAGAGCTCAGAGTTTCTTTCTCTGTGTACCTGGCTGGGTATATGTGCATACATGCAGTGTATGTGTGTGCTGCCTGTGTGTGGCCTTAGTTTTGGAGCACGGATCATGGAGCTGCAGCAGACTTGCCACTGCTTGGCTGCTAGATTCTGCCTTGTTCACTAACACAGGTATTTGGAATTGACCTATACTTTTATAATACTCTATCGCTAATCCTTTGAGAGGCTTGTGCTATCATTTGGATTTGGTCATCACTGTTGAAATCTCTCAACTACAGCAACAAAGTCTGCTCTCCTAGACTTAAGGTCCTTGACTTGCTCTGCTGTTTAACTCAGCTTCTCTCACACAAAATAGAAACCTCCATGTCACTTGTATCCTCCTTTTCTGGAAGCTGAAGCAGGTGTTTGATGCTCTGGTACACCATTTTGGTTGTGATCACAGCCAGTTGAGGCAAAAATATAAAATTATATGTAAAATGACAGAGTAGGGTGGAGGAGAAGGGATAACTAGTGCAATGGTCTATTTTTCTTATTGGTGAACTAAAAGGCCTAAGCAAAGCTTCTTTCCAAGACTAAAGAAAAATTAACTCCTCCTGTATGGAAAATAACCACAAAAATACTGCATTTAATTAGTGTGTGGGAACTCTTTATGGTGAATATGTTGAGAAGGAATGAAAATTTTCCTCACCATGCTGCAACCAATTCTTCTGTTTCAATTTTTATAATTAATTGTGACTGAAATTGTTTTATAAGCCCCAGCTTTATTTTATTGGTTGTTACTACTACCCTCTGTGAGTGGATTTCTTTCATGGTAAAGGATACATTTTCTGCCTTGCTGGAGTTCTATTTCAGCTTTCAGGTGTCCTTGCCATATTGCATTATTTATTCAAGAGAAAAAGATTAATATTTTCCCTTGAAGAGTTTTAAATAACTTGTTAAAAGCTGAGTTATTTTCTTTCTTTCCATTTGTATTTTTGGTTTAATATTGCTCTTCGTAAATACTTTATTCCATAGAGGTTTCTCTATGATAAACTGAAATTTAATTTTCGTATACACTCTTCCATTCAACCATCACCTTAGGAATTCACATTTATATCACCTATATTGTTATATATTCAATTCCAGGCTTTCTCTTTTCTCTCGAGCCCAATTACCACTGAAAGAAAATATATCTGTTAGGAAGTGGGGCTTTTTGAAAGTGTCCTGTCAGCTACATGGAGAGGGGCCAACCCATTGAAGGTTTTATATATATTCAAATAAATACACATGTATTTGTATATGTATTTGTGTATCTGTATGTAAAAGGGAAGTAGGAGGGTGTAGAAGAGTGAAAGCAGGAATTAGTAAAGATAAATGACAGGAAATCATGTGCATGTTTGTGTGGGAGGAAGAGAATGAGTATGGGTGGGGGGGCAGGAAGAGGATAATATTTCAGCCTTTGGTTCTGAAAGTTTCTCCTGAGCAAGCAGAAGTTCTTTCTCTTGCTATCAGCAAGGATCTGAGTACTTACAAAGTGCAGACCTGGTCTGACAGATCGGGAAAGAAGTCGTATACTTAATTAATTAAATGATGTTAATGCAGGGGAGAAAGGTCCTTGTATCTTGACTCATAAATCTAGCTCTTTCC
The DNA here is from genome assembly GCF_036250125.1 of Pseudopipra pipra. Lineage (NCBI taxonomy): Eukaryota > Metazoa > Chordata > Aves > Passeriformes > Pipridae > Pseudopipra > Pseudopipra pipra. The sequence continues at coordinate 31,560,640 of NC_087549.1, read as the reverse complement.
TCATCTGTCCAAAGCAGCTACTTTCAGGAGGTCCCTCAACTGGACTTGCTACTTGCATCTCATGTTACCTTTCCCTCACTAAAGCTGGAGTTAGGAACATGAAGGTTCCCAGTGTAAAGCATAGTTTCCTAATGTACAGTACCAATGTTAGAAATAAATGTTTGTTTACATAGCAGCATGAGAATTTTAATATATGCAAAGCATTCTACAAAACCCTCATACTTAGGAGGGTTTTATACCTACATTATACCTCAGCAAAATTATCCAAGGACTACTACTCTTTATGATAGAATGAGCATTTTATCTCGAAATATTAATACCATACCACATTTTGTGCTCTGGGCAGAAGTTCACTCAACTATCAACATTTTTCCTTTGCCTTCTTGCTAAGCAAATGGAATTTGGAACATTTTTGAAAGAAAACAATGTTATGGGTCAGGTTTTTAAGGCAAAACAAAGGACAAAAAACTTAAGACTATTCATTTTCGTAGCAGTTTTAGCACTATACATGCACCTTAAACTGAGGAATAAAAGTTGTCACTGTACAGGGATAGACATAAGAGACAGAGAAATTTAAGCTACTCTGAGAATTATAATTAAATTCTCCAAGGATTACAAAACAGCATATGCAATTGTAGCAATTTTCCTATATGAATATACAATTTTTTTTTAATAGATTCCAGTCAAATAACACACCAAGCTGAGGATGTGACAGTGAGCTGTTCAAGGTACAAGTGTTGCTATGTGGTAAATTGTCAAGACCTAAAATGTGCAAGTGAACCCTCAGTATGGACGAAAGCCCACGTTGAGCTGAGATGCTGGAAGAGCAAATAAGCTTGTGATTATAACTTTACTGAGAGTAGTGTCAACTAGAAGACTCTTTAGCAGTGTGTTCTTCATCAGTCGTCATTTGTCCTTGGTATTTCACAATCATTCCTAATGCTATGCCAAGGCCCCAGAGAGGTAAGAATATGCTATTCTCACTCTAGCTAAAGCAAGCTGTCCAGCATTACTCAAAGCTCCTACAGTGAAGGCAGAAATTTGTTGTATTTCTGAATCCAGTCTTAGGGCATAAACACTGAAAGGAGTTTTGCAATCATATGTAACGCAACACACAAGGGAAGACCATAAACTACCATTGAAAAATACTGTTAAGATACTGTCCTTTGCCCATGGGCGGTCATAGTTCTCATAGCTACAAGTCAGCTGAGAGGCCAGTTACAAAGTTTTCATGGTAACAGCTTTGTGAATGTGCAGTTGTACAGCATTTAGATGCAGCAGCTTCTTATGAAAGCTCCTGTACTTTGGTGGAGCTTCTTTGTCTAACCCACATTGTATTTCTCCATACAGAACCAGATAGGAACCCAATTATACACTATGCCATGAATACTTGCAGAATATTTTTAGTTCTTCTAGCACACATGAATTTTTTAAATAGTTTTCAGAGCAGCATGGGTTGGAGAGGTACTCCAATCTCAGCAAAAAAGACATATTCTTTGGCCATAACTGAGCTCACATAATGGTTTTTAAATGAAGGCTGGTATCTTGGCATCAAGAAGTTTATATATGAGGTAATGAAAACACACTACAGAATAGGGTCTAAACTAATAATCAATTTATTCATTGTAGTAAAAAAAAAGAAATGAAAGAAAGAAAAATTTCAAAGTTCAAGGGTTCAATCCTGCAGCCTTCTCAAAGAACCTATCCCTGAGTCACAGCTTTGGGACAAACTATTCAGAAAAAATGCTGTCTGAGTGGTTATATGGCAATATATGTTTGGTAGAGAGAAGAATACTTGTACCTTGAAAAAATGCTTACATTTCAGAGAAGGAACAATGATTCCCTAGGGACACATCTGGAGTATTTTGTCCAGTTCTGGGGTCCTCAGTACAAGAGTGACATGGAGCGACTGGAGTGGGTCCAGCAAAGGGCAACAAAGATAATTAATGGACTGGAGCATCTCTCTTATGAGAGGATAGGCTGAGAGAGCTGGACTTGTTCAGCCTTAAGAAGAAATGACTGAGAGGGGACTTCATCACTGTCAGTAAGCATCTGAAAGGAAGAGTGCCAAGAGGATGGAACCAGGTTCTTCTCAGTGGTACCAAGCAATAGGACAAGAGGCAGTGGGCAGAAACTGATGCACAGGAAGTTCCACCTGAACTTGCAGATTTAAAATGAGTTTAAGCACCCGTAGTTCTTTCAGCAATTTCCTACATTAAAACTGGTAAGCTTTAAACGGGCTTTTAGGAAATGGCTCCTCAGACTGTTAAATGGCTGTACTTTGGACAGCCAACAAATTGCTTCACTTTGTGAGCACAACTCTCCACAGTTGTAGGTAGCTTGTATTCAATAACGTCCTCAAGCAAAACAAACAGGCAAAATGAGTTATTTCCTAAGCAAATAAATGGTTTGAGTATATCTCCTTATTCTGACCTCATTTGTGGTTATTTGCTGCATAATGAAATTTCCTATCAAAAATAGTTTTGTTTTCACACAGTGAAAAATGGGAAGATCACTTCTCCCAAGTGAGAGACTTCCAGTTTGAGTTCAAAATCAACATAGACCTTGGAATGACCCAGGTGAAACAGCAATTGAGCTTAATGCTTGAGTTTTACCTCACCCAGTCATAGCCACTGTCCCTCCACTCTCTTTGCTTCAAAGTGAATCAAGGAAGAGACAGAAGCAATCTCTGGTATTAACGAACAATAATTACAAGGAATCTATTGAAAAGTGTAACAATTCAAAAGCTATGATTTATGAAATTTGCAGGAAGTACAAATGTTAGGAGGAAGTTTGTGATGGTAAAGGAGGTTGTGGAAGGGTGAAGATATCAGATAGTACCTTCCAGTTGTTCCTCAATAGCAGAATGATGAAAGCTGCTGTGGTTCTTTGGCAATGTGGGAAGGACACCAGATCCCTTCTGACCACAAAAGCAAGTCAGACATGAGCACAGTGGAAATAGTGGGTTTATTCCTCTGTTCCAAAATGCAGGGCTGTCAAACACAGACTCCTAAACAACCCTATGATTTGATTTATGCCACCTTATGTTCTATTACCCCCTCCCAGAATTTCTGTTTTTAACACACTCATTCTTTCCTACATAAACAGCCACCCCAATTGCTTTTTCGTCATTGGTCCTAGTTGTGAGACAGCCGTTCGGCATTTCTGATACTTTCTCCATATGAAAAGTCCCTGCAAAGTCCCTGTTATTCCCTCTAAATTCTCTGTAAAGTTTGTTTGTACCTGACATGACCCCCCTTAATAACCTGTACTATCCATCTATTCTTTATGATGTTATAAGTAACTTTTTTAGTGCCTCACACTTGATTGTTACACACAGCAGTTTTCCCATCTCAAGCCCAGTAGTTTCTCACATCCTGCTCAGCTGGCTTAGCCTTAGGCCAGGATCTGGTCAGTGACCTATTCATCTGCCCCCAGCCTTAACACATGGGCTTGAAATGATTTTACAAATCCACATTCCGCAGAAAAACTTGAAAGAAAAAAGCATTTTTTTTCTGAAGAGTGGACTTCAGCACACTTTCTATTGGCTGAGCTCTCAGGTACAAAGTGCGTCGCTTTAAATGTATATGGTTATGGTACCTTTTGTGGACAAAGATAATTCTTCTGTACTGAATACATTTGCTTAGTTAACTTCATGAAACTGTTTTTACCAATTACAAACACATTTTTCATAAGGTAATACCAAAGGTTAAGAAGCGAAAAAGTAGAAGTGTAGATTTGGGAAGCCACACAACTTGAAAGACACCATGAAGAGTAAATAGTGAAAGATGGCCCTATGGATACAAGAGAAAGGACTTTTCTGTCCCACTCTGCCCTCACTCCCTGCCCCTCCCCCTCCCCCAGCCTCTTCCCTGCCATTCCACATGGACCCTGTAAAGTTTTACCAATTTTTTATCAAATCAAAATTTGTGCCTTCAGTTCCAAACCTGAATATGCAATGTGTGTTTCTGAAAGAGTAATAGGCCAAAGAAAATACGAGGTCACAACATTTGGTATGGAGAATAGTGGGAACAAATTATTTGAATCAGTTAAAACCTGTTGTAAAAAGGAAGAGGGATAAAGCCAGGGTGAAATCAGCCTTACCTTTGAGTAACAAACAGCTACTGATATGCATTTAAAGAACAAACAGTACACACCCATAAAAAGAATCCCATTTGCAACGTCCCTCAGTAAGGGAATTACAAACTCAGGAACTTGGATGGGGAAATAGTTAGGGAGATTTATAAATTTGTTGGTTGTTATCTGACCCTGAAATTTCAAAAAAATTCCCAAGCTGCTTCTCAGTAACACTGTGTGGGTAAGGATTAAATTATACGTATAATTCACTGGCCAATAAAAAACTTGGCTGAGATAGAGATCTTGAAAATCCCTTTTTGCTCTGACTGACAGTTTTCTTTATAATAATGAATCATTTATCTTCAAGTAATTGAAACAGGAAGCTGGTGAAATAGTGTCCTTTTGTTCTGCTAGATCATCTCAACTAGCACTTAAATGTGATTTTACTCACTTGGATCACAATATCAAACTTCAAATACGGTTCCCCAGCCATCCTTCAGCTATGCAGAACACTTTGAGAGCCAAAGCTTAACCTGGATAGAGCTTTGGACTTAAGGTAAGAAATGTAAATAGATTTTACAAGTCTTAAATTTGTTAGAAAATGTACTACCTGAGTGCATGTTAAACCCATTCAAAGTGTCTTGAGAGACTAAAACAGATGACATATGCAGAATTGTCATTATACATATTCTTAGTCTGTCTCCCATTTTTAAGTCATAAGAAAGGGAAATAATTTCATAGACAAACATACTCATAGCCCAGATGCAGATTTTTTAAGCTTTGACATAAACTGAAGATAAAACATCTTTATGAAGGGAGGCTGGGAGATACTCTGTATTTACTCCAGTAGTCTGAAAGTAGTTCTGAAGAGGAAAAAGGAAGGAAGGATAGGGCAGCAAAGGAAAACACTCTCAAAATGATTTCCTAAAATATGCTCTGTTCAGAAAGAGTTGAATAAAATGGGGTCCTTTGATGATCATAGTAGCCAAAGAGAAGAACTACAGAAAAATTGATCTGCAAAAGACTTTGTGAGGCCACCAGTTCCATTTTCCCTTCAAGCATTTAAGCCCAGAAATGAAGAAAATACTCAGACTGAATTAACAAATTGGGTTCTGTTGCTGTAGTAACATAGATATATTTGTGAATACATTTTGGACTTTCTCATTTGGGATCAATGAGGTACTACTACCGCTATGAACAACAGGCTAAGGAAGACAGGGTTTCAGTGAAGTTGTTATTTATTGGTTTATTAACTGTGTCATATTAAGGCTTTATCAGTAACTAGTCCCTACTTAAGTGCTATAGAATCCATTTTGCAGTTAAAGTTATAAGATACTGGTAAACTCTTCCCCTACACCTCCTGAGAAGGTGGTAAGCAGGATGGGCACCGTGGAGCAAAATGTTTCGCGCTCTAAGCAAAGCCAGCAGGTCGAGGTAGGTGTTTCTGCCTCTCTACTCCACTCTCATGAAACCCCATTTCAAGAGCTGCATCCAGCTCTGGGGTCCCCAGCACCGGAAGGACATCAACCTGTTAGAGGAGGAGCATCCAGAAGGTTAAGGGGGTGGAGCACCTCTCCTACAAGTAAAGGTTGAAAGAACCGGATTTATTCAGCCTGGAAAAGAGAAGGCTTCAGGGTGACTTAATTGCAGCCTTCCGATACTTAAAGGGGACATATAAAAAAAGAGGGAGATGCTTTCTACAAGGCCATGTGGTGACAAAGAGCAATGAAAAAAGCTAGGTTTAGATAAGATATTAGCAAGAAATTCTTTTTTATATGGGTGGTGAGGCACTGGAACAGGTTGTCCAGAGAACCTGTGAATGCCCCATTCCTGGAGATGTTCAAGGCCGGGTTGGATGGTGCTCTGAGAAACATGATCTAGTGGAAGGTGTTCCTGCCCTTAGCAGATGGGTGTAAACTAAATGATCTTTAGGGTCCTTTCCAGCCCAAGCAACTCTATGATTTTATAATTCTATGATTCCATAATTCTATGATCTAACCTTAATGTGACAGCAGATAATCCACGTGGGAGGGTGGATGTTTTGCTACATTTGTTCTCTACATCCTCATCTAGGTAGAGATCAAACTTCAACCTGCCTTCTACCCATAAAAATATTATTGTGAAATTTATGGAAACTTTATATGGGATTTACTTCAAGGTTAGAAACCTTAGATGCTTATAGAAAAATGTCTACATGTGAACTTTTTCCAAGCTTCCATGTTTATCTGTGGGCATGCCAGAATTGAATAAACTGCCCATACACATGTATCAAGTGTTATTTTATATATCAAATGGACGTCAGCTACCTCAGTAAAAAAAAACACTGTAAGACATTTTTAGGTCATCAAGTATATCTGCTGAAGTAATGCAATATCCTAGTAAGTGTTCCCAGGCACTTATGCATGGACAACTTACTCCACTGAAATCTCTACCACTCTCACAAATTTAGTCTGACTTGCTACAGATTTAAAATACCTATTGGCTAACAAGATAAACACACACACATACAATTACAGGCAGCAAATCCCCTAGGGGAGCGTGCTGAAAAATAAATGCATAGTTAATGGAAGCATGAGTTTCTTGAAATTGTAAAACAATTAGTCAAGAACAAGGTTGTTAAACAGGCTTTTCGGTTCATATGTATCTGTTGCATAATAACTTTTAAGAATGGATCCTTTCAAAGTAATTTCCAGCAAAAGATGACAGTCCATTCCTGTAACCTGATGGCGGTAAGGGGAAGAGCATGGGGGAAAGTTTATATGACTGTAAAAGTCAAGAGTAATATCTGTTTATTAGTTTTTGGTAGGTTTGCGGAGTGCACAGGAGAAGTGCATTAGTATATTTATGTAAGGTTGTCAGGGCAGGCAAGCTGAGAATCCTGCAGTGATGGAGAGCTTTTCTAGAAACAGCTATTAGGGTGAGGGGCAAAGTGCAGGAACTTTGGTCACAAAAAGAAATAGTGGACATGTTTTAATACATGAATATATTTCTGAAAGACATGACACTTTATGTAGAATATTATTGACTTTAAGGGGGAAAAATCTTTTTTTGAGATCTGTGTGGGTTCCCTCAAATTCAAAAAGAGATGCAATTTTCAAAGTTATAATACCTTATTATGATCAGGGTAGATTTTCACTAACAATTATGTAAAACTCAAGACATAACTATTTGCAATGAAAAGACATGAAACCAGATCAGAGGGTAGAAAGTTATGAAGGCTAAGTTGAAATGAGCATGCACAGCCTATAGTCTTTCTCAGGGAGGCAAGTGTAGCTGTGGGCATTGCCAATAGAATTCCCTCTCCTGTACAGTGGAATAAGATTGTTTGTGTCAATCTATTCAGGAGTGAAGACATTTACTGTGTCACAAATGAAACAGCCATGATTTTAGCTTTCTTTTCTGTGTGGTCTAGTGGGTAAAACAGTGGACTGCTGTTGTACTAACTTGTTTTCTAGTACAAAGCACAGAGCAAATCGTGTTCCCACTTCATGTTTTAGCATGGTAATCTCAAAGCATTTTTAGACAAAGGAAAAATAGCAAAATATTAGAGAATATAATTTTTATTTTCACTAATTCTTAACTGACCTCTTTCTATGTAAAATCAATACCTGATACTTGAAAATAAGGTTCTCCACAGCACGTACTGATGACCATATCATCCTTTCAATTTGCGTATATGTTAAACACTGCACTGGAGAAAACTTTTATTCCTTTGTGTTGCTTTGGTAAGAGTCAAGTCTTATTTAGTTTTTCCATTTTTCTTCTCTCTGCCAGTGTCAGCAGAAACACTGAAACCCTCCTGGCTGATCAACATGTTTATTTAACTTGTTTCCAAATAATTTTTTTTTAAATAGAAAATTAACACAAAGTAAAGGAAAACAGAATACAAGTTACTGCATCTGCCTCAAGTTATTACTGGAAAAAAGGTTACTGTGGCATAAATTACTATTTTTCCTTCACTGCAAAGAGATTCACTTTGTGCCCATATGTTTTTGAGCTCAAGCAAGTAACTAAAATCTTTTTGCTTTAAAGTTTAATTGATACAAAAAATAGCACAGCAGCATTAGAAACTGACATCTGTGCTGAAGTTGAATCCACAAATACATAAAATTATGAAAACACATTAATTTTCTGGAAAAAGTTGAATGATAAAAAACCTGATCATTGGATCTCAAAATGGATGGAACTGGGTAAAAGGGGTACAAAGAGTCCACGGTGCTGTGTTTACTTTAAACCATCCTCCACAACTGCCATGAGAAATAGAACTTGAACCTTAGTGACATTACTCATACACTCAAAATTAAGGGAGCATATGGAGTCTGGAACAATAGTTTATTTAGGAGAATTTTTTGGAAGTGAGAGGAAATCTACCATCTAAGAGAACGAATGTTGCAACTGAATATTAAGAGGCTCTTGGCTGTAGTTCTTGACATTAACCTAGCTATGAGGCACAGAGGAAGAAATAGTGAGAAGTCAGTATAGGTCATGGAGGTGTGACTCCCTTCTTAAACAGAGCAGGAGAACCAGCACAAGCTGCCTGTTCTGGGAGGAGAACAGCAGCCTGAAAAAACTACTCATAGAAGGATTCTGACACTTCTAAAAAAATGCAAGGCTAGAACTGTAAACCTGCAGGCTTCCCAGGTTAAGATGGAGGCTATAGCTAAAAGCAAGCCCTTTTTATTTCTTTTTAGTGTTTTGGATTTTTGGTTGTGTTTTGGGTTTTTTTCGGTTGATAATTTAGATTTGATAGAAACACTCAGTTGTGCATCCTAAGTTTAAATTAATGAAATTTAAGGAGATGTCACTCTCTAAAATAGTGCTGTATCTATGAAAACAATTTGAAAGAGGACTTTAGGTCCTCTCCCAGAACTTTGAAAATATTAAATATGTTTGTAATGAAGGCAGTTCTTTACTGTCAAGAGATGTGCAATGCTTGTAGATAGCAATAAACTGAAGGATGTAGGCATGTAAGAAAGGAATACTACAGCACTGAGTGTTTAATCCTAAATCAAAGTAATGACGTACCATATCTTTCTGAAGTTTCACTGATTTTCGTGAATGAAAAAGAAGTCTTTTCTTTAAGTTAATTTTTTTGGGGGTTTGTTGGCTGGTTACATCTGCACTGTTGTCCAGTTCGTCCCTGGAATTTACACCAAAAGGGAATCTAGGAACTGCAATTCCTGGCCAAACCCTCACTGTATTACAATAACACACAACATTAAGCTAGCTCCTACAATATTTGGCACTTCTACCCAAAATTACAACATGATGTCAAGAATTGTAACACAGGGAAAAACACTAGCCAATACAAACACTGGGTATGAAAAAAATGCAAGATTGCACTGTACGTTGTGTCAACCTAACATGTAGAATCACAGAATATCCTGTGTTGGAAATGACCCACAAGGATCACAACTTGAACTGAATCTCACCACCTCTGTGAAGGATAACAAAAAGTCCTTCTGCAGATACATCAATAGCAAAAGGAGGGGCAAAGAAAACCTCCACTCTTTACTGGACATGGGCAGGAATATAGTTATCAAACATGAGGAAAAGGCTGAAGTATTTGTCTCAGTTTTCAACAGTAAGACAGGTTGTCCTGAAGACAGCTGGCTTCTGGGGCTTGTAGAAAGAGACAAGAATCTGAACAGCCCCCCTGTAATCCAGAAGGAAACAGTTAGGGACCTACTGAGCTGCTTGGATCCCCACAAGTCTATGGGACCAGATGGGATCCACCCAAGGGTGATGAGGGAGCTGGCAGAAGAGCTCACCAAGCCTCTCTTCATCATCTACCAACAGTCCTGGCTCACTAGGGAGGTCTCAGATGATTGGAAGTTGGCAAATGTCACGTCAATCCACAAAAAGGGCTGGAAGGAGGACCCAGGAAACTACAGGCCCATCAGCCTGACCTCAGTGCCTGGCAAGGTTATGGAGCAGATCATCCTCAGTGCAAACACACAGCACCCACAGGATGGACAAGGGATCAGACCCAACCAGCACAGTTTTAGGAAGGGCAGGTCCTGTCTGACCAACCTGATCTTCTTTTATGATCAGGTGACCCGCCTGGTGGATGAGGGGAAGGCTGTGGATGTGGTCTACCTGGACTTCAGCAAAGCCTTTGACACCGTCTCCCACAGTATTCTCCTGAAATAGCTGGCAGCCCACAGCTTGGATGGGGGCACTCTCTGCTGGGTCAGGAACTGGCTGGAGGGCCAGGCCCAGAGAGTGGTGGGGAACGGAGCTGCATCCAATTGGCGGTCGGTCACCAGTGGTGTCCCCCAGGGATCAGTGTTGGGTCCAGTTCTATTTAATATCTTTATTGATGATTTAGATGAGGGGATTGAGTCCACTATCAGAAAATTTGCAGATGACACTAAGTTCTGTTCCAGTGCCCAGACCCCCTCTGGATGAGGAACCTTTTCCTATTATCCAACCTAAATCCCCCCTGACACAACTTCAGGCCATTCCCTTCTGCCCTGTCACTGGTCATGAGAGAGGAGATCAGTGCCTACCACTCAATCCTCCTCATGAGGAAGTATCCAAATGTGGAAGCATCCAAATGAGGATGTATCCAAAATGTGATTTCAGTCCTTTTAAAAAAGAAAGGATAGAAAATGCATCCGATCCTCCATAATACTTTACAATTAGTATGGCTTAATTTTCTTCATTTACTGAAGAAGTTGACCATGTTACTGTTGCTCTCCTGTTGATCCTAGTAGCTCTGGCAGCTATTAACAGAAGAAGAACTCTTTCATTCTAGAGACATAGGTCATTGTTTCATCTGAGCTACAAGGATTAATGCAATAAAAAGAACGGACTCTTGCAATATTTTTAAAGCCTTTTCCCTTTTCAGCAGTCAGTGGAGCACATCTGAAATTGGAAGAACCAGTTCATGCTTCCTGTCTGCCTATAAAAATGGGTGTCATCCTACTGCTTACTTCCGATGTAAGTGCATATATTATTTAAGGAACCTTTAAAACCAGCACACATTCTAGAAAATGGTCGGTTTTTCTTTTCTTTGGCATGACTGGACTAAATACTTAGAATATTTATTTATCTTTTTACCTGTTTAATATCAGCAGAAATCTCTTACAAGCCAGAAAAAAAGTGTGCAAGAGCAGAACTGAATCCCATGTTAATCCAGCAGTAGTCCAGCTACCAATGGGATTCCAGCATGCAGTTAAGATTCTCCATCAGACTAAAATTTATTTGGGTTCAGCACACTAAAGTCATGAGTCAAGTTAGGATTTTTTTTAATACTGCCTGATTTTTGTCTGTGTCCTTTTCGCTGACTGATGGTTTCTTCCTGCAGCTGAATGAGTGCCTTGGCTACAAAATGTTCAACAAAGAAAGAGAACGTCTGTAGTAAGCCTCCAGGCACTGAAATATTTGGGTGGGGATAAGTCAATTGTACATCTGAGCAAGTAATTTCTGCCCTGGCATAGGAATTTGACTTCCTTTGAACACTGAAAGGAGCTGTATGACTTAATCTGGACTGAACCTTAAAGAGCTGCTGACGACTACTGGAAAACCTTACAAAACCTTAGATAGAAACAATTCTCCTTGTGTCTTATTATCTCTTCAAATGTGTCATTAAACAGAACAGTTCAATCTAAAATATATAACACAGAGTTTTTCCAGTCAGAGAAGTAAAATATTAGGTCCTTTAAATGAGGCATGTGTAAACCCTGGGTAGGAAGTTATCATTTTCATTTTTGTATAGGCTTCCAAAAGGTCTTTCCTTGCTGATTAAACCAGCAGTAAATGAGATTTGCAGCACAGAAATATAGTTTCATTGCTTCAAATCCCTCTCATTTTGTCCCAATACCTACAAAAGCTTGGCAGCTTAAGCACTGAAAGTATTGTCTGCAAGGATGACTAATATCTATCCTGTTGTTTCGTTGTTCACCTTCTTTGTTTTTAATAGCTCAATTTTTTCATATTTAGACCATAAAATCTTGGGCCAAAGGTTTTAATTCCATTGTATGTTTGTCTTGATCTAGGCATCTGAAGCTCTATTGAAACAAAAAAAAAAAATCACAATTCAATTGTGCAGTAACCAGAAGCAGAATTTCAAAATTTTCAGTGAACAAAAGGTAGAATCAATTTGCTTCAAATATGTTGTGAACTTGCTGACTTTTGTCATTGTCTAAGCTCTACGTGCAAACCTTTTATTTTAATTCTGTACATCTAAACATTACAGCTGCTTTCAGAGGCAGAGGACTAGGGTAGAAACCTAATGAGTTGTGCTCTATATTTTTCTTTCTTGTGGTGAGGTCGTTATTTAGTCTGATAAGAGGAAGTTATAAAAATTATATGTCAATGAATGTGACACTTGTTTTTGAGTCATATTATCTGATTATGCTAGTGCACGGATCCCTTTCTTATTTCCTCCCTAAATGCAGATGGGTATTGTTTAAAACCTGGCTCTTTTCCCGTTGTGATTTGGGAACCTGCCATAAAGCAATGCCTGTGTGGTACACATATATTCCTTAAAAGGTTTGAATAAAAATTCACTAAAGGAGTTGTACGCAGACCTCCACCCATATGAATTAAATGGCGGGAGATAGGCATAAAAGGTGGAGTTTAGTTTAAAGAAGCCTCTGTTTCTTTAAACAGACTCCAAAGATACTTTTACATTTGAATTTCCCCCCACGGGAAGGCACTACTTTAATTTCTTTAAAGGCAATTCTTAAATTTTCCCACTTTAAACTTGAGTAGTAATCTCATTATCTGACTTGCCACAGAATTTCTTCCCCAGAGTTGCAGATACAGTGTTAGGTTAAAGTAGTTCTGAAAAATTTTGGAAGGAAACTAACAGCTAACATTTTAAATGTTGAAAAAAATTATTGGCATTTAGCATGAGGCCTCATATGGTAATTCATTGCAAGACTGATGTCTAATGCATATCTTTAAGTTCATTGCCTATTGCACTAAGATAGAAAAAATTATTCCTGTGGCAGTTGTAGAAGTGTAGAGCTTTGCAAATATGGCACTGTCTACATAACAGGGTCATTTCAGCAATCCAGTTTTGAAAATGTTTGCCTTAGCCAATAGATAGGTTATGGAAATAAGTGCATTATGAGCTATTAAGTGAGTGTAATTTGGAAAGAAGGAAAGCAATAACATTGCAGTACATTTTCATATAAAGATGTAGAACAATATACTACATTGTACAACACAATATAGTATTGTTTGAAAAATACTGTGTGGTCAGATAACTCAGGAGAACATGTTGCCTAGACATGCTGGATTATTCACAGGATCTAAACTCTGGCATTTACATTAGAGTTTAACTCTCTGAACTTGAAATTCCTTGGTATGGAATACATACGAATACAGATGGCCCTAATACTGTAACATAGTACAGTATGTTGGAATGAGTGATTTAGCAAAGTTAGCAAACATATTCTTTCAATTATATGGAAACTTGAAAAAAAAAAAAAAAAAGTTGCAAGGTATTTGACCTCTATTGAATTACATGATTGATATTCTTGCATAAATATATTTCAAAATTTGGGGCCCACTCAAGCAGAAAATATCCATGACCTTCCAGGTCACTCAAATCCTGCTGGCTGCAGAGGAAGCCAAGAGTGTGGGAGGAGAGAAAGAAAGAATGTTAATGGTTAGAGGCTGTATGGCTCTTCTTGAAGGGTACTCTGTTGAATTGCAGCCCTGGTTTTGGTTTGATACAAAGGGAAACACAAAAGTCTTAGATCAGGCAAATGCCTTTTCTTTTTCTGTTCCTCATCTGTCATAACCAAATTGTGGCTTTAAAATGATTTTTAGCCACGCTGTTCAGAAGGCTGACCGCCTTCCATTGGGCTGTTTGCTGGAGCACGGCTAGAGAGTGCAGATAATTATGAAACCCTGTCTTGGCGACAGATCTTCACGCTTTCCATTCTAAGAACATATGGAGTTATATTTAGCTCATTGCCACTACTAAACTTCTAACTGAAGCATTTCTGATTTCAGATTGGAAAAGAATACTACATACACCTAGTCTGACTAATACAGGCCATGCAACTGCATCCCTATGATTCCCTCACCAAACCTATCCCAACGCTTGGCAGCAGCATTGTTAAGCATTCATCTCAAGAACATGTCCTCTTCTTACACTTAATTTAAATCATTCTCCTGAAAAGAAGTGAATGCCTAGCAGTCAAGTTGGAGAAGTCACATAAAAAAAAAAGTAGATGTTTATATTTATGAAGATATTCAGCAAAGTTTACAGGAAAAAAAATTGCTGATTTTACTGAATACTCTATAACAAGTACAGAGGACAGGTGGCATGTTATAAAACAGATGTTTCATAGTAACTAATTAGATGAGTCAAATTAGTCTATTTAATTATTTAGGGTCTGGTTCAGGAAAGGAAATATCTTTGTTTTCTGCATATACAGACTTGGAGAGGAAATAATCACTTTTCTGTGAACCGTATGCAGTGTGGAAGCCCATCACTTTGAAAAGACTATATTTGTATTACAGATATAAGTCATCTGTGACTACATCTGAAGAAGTGGTTCAAATTATATTAAATAACTACAGTCTCATTAGCAATTTCTAGATATATTATGGAAGAGATTTATTCAGAGATCTTCCCATTGGTTATAGGTATAATCATCATATGGCAGCAGCTGCTGAAGAATAAAGCTATGTGGTTTAGTCTGCTATTCTGTTAGTAGGTCTCAATTTTGACAATTTTTGTTCAGAGAGCAAGTTAAGAAAAATAGGTCAAGTGGAAACTGGAAACACCAGAAATCTCACAACAAAGACTGTTCTTATAAAAGCTTCATCCAAAACAAACTTTGGAGTTTTTAGATTTGCCCATCGATATCCTTTCACTATGATAAGAATAATTTCTTATGACTAATCTGACTATTATCCCTGTGGTTCAGTGCTACACTTACAGTAGTCACAAGTAATTTACAATACAAATAAAAGGACTACAGGTCAAAGTGACTCAGGGTCGCACATAGCCACATGCAAAAGTTTTACACGCATTAGCTGTTCCAGCTGAGGACGTTATGAGTTCTGGCTCCCTGTTTCTGTCTACCACTTGAAGGTTACTGCCCTCACTTCTCCGCCAGAAGGTAGGAACTTTTCTCTTTAACACACTTATGGCAAAGTTGGCCAGGTGAACTCAAGTGACCTTTTGCAGCTGGCTTTGCCAGAAGTGGATTAGTGACCAATATGAAGCCATCTGCCAGCAGAGCTTCAGGGTCATTAACTTCCAACAGAAGACCAGTGCTGTCTATGACTATGACTCTTTGTGAAGCTAATTTCTACCCATGGAGTGAGAAGACAGTTCAATAATAGACTTGATGAAATAAGAGATTAACAAATAAATGAGGGAGTGAGAACAGGCAAACTGCTAAGTGAGAGTGAGAGTGGGCAAAGTCTCTCATACTATTTCTGAATATTGTTCAGATAGCCTGTTTCTATCTAAAAGAGAAAAACTGTATATCAACAGAAAGCCAACACCCAGATATCAGTAAACACATTTAAATTTTCTTTCCAACTCTTCTTCAAAATAAAACTTTTCACTATATCCTACCATATTTGTAATCTTATACTATACTAAAGAGATACAGACTGAAGTGGTCTTCCACTGACTCAGTGTCATCTGCAGTCATTCCACTCTGAAGCCCAGCTTCATCTCAATTTGGAAAATTGATTAACTTCAAATGTTATGCATTCATGGTCCTATAAGAAAATATGATGCAGGAAGACAACCAAGTAGCACAGCACTTCCAGTTTTTCAGCCCAATGGATGAACCTGTGATGGTCATTCAAAAGGACTTGTGGTATAAAATTGTGTAGAGTTGCCTCTAGAGGGAAGGGAAATAGAAACAAATTCAGGTTGTTTAAGTAAGAGTGGTATATTACTTGGGACTGTATTCAGCAGTGTGAGAACTGACCTGAGGAGGTAGCAGTTAATTATATGCAAGAAGGAGAATTTAAAATTATATTTAAAGCTCTGTAAAATAACTCCACTTCTTGTTATTCTCGGTGATACTAGTTATGCTTATTGGCAGAGACTGTCTTTGTTAGAGGTGTAGGAACACGCTCTTCTTCACTCAAGATGGTGCTTATAGGTAAACTTTATTGTTCGTATAATAATACCAGCACTGTCTTTCTGGCTGTTATGAGCAAGCTGACACCTGATCACATAATAAGAGCGTGGAAGGTGTCACTCAGTGGTCTCTGGAGCAGGACGTAATCTGATGCTGGGGGCGTGAGATGAAAATATGTTAGAGATATAAGCATGGAAAAAATGTCAGACCCAAAGCTCTAGAGAGATAAGCATCGCATTTTTCTGATCTAACATAACTTTCAAAAGAATAATCTATCGCAGGAAAACAAATAAATAATTTTCCTGGGAATGCTTCTGCTGCATTTATTTTTGAGCAAATTGGATACCTCTTTCTTTCATTAAAAAAAAAAAAAAAGCATAATGACAAGACAAGAAAAACAGGATCTGTATCTAAGTTTTAGAAGAAGACATACAGCATACTAGTGTGTGTCTGTTCAGCACTATCTACATTGTTCAAGTTGGGAGATAAGAAGAAACTTAAACCACTGATACGAAAGGAATTTCAAGAGGATTAAATATTGTAAAAGTTATAAAATAAGGCAAAAGTTAAGTAATTCAATAATTTAAATATGAGAACTATTTTATTACTGATTAACTGAGAGTTGAAGATACCCCAACATATTTTTGGCCTTTTAAATGCTTTAAACCTTTCACTTGGTCTAGTGAAAGGTGTTCCTGCCCATGGCAGGTGGCTTGGAACTAGATGATCTTTAAGGTTCCTTCTAACCCAAACTATTCTAAACAGATGAGATCTTAAGTCTTGGCTTGGGAACAACTCATGTAATCTCTGAACTGATGGAGAAAGGACCCGTCACACATCACTTCACACCTAAATGACATATACTTGGTGACTATATTTGAAGTGATCGTTTAAACCACTGTACTCTCTATAGTAAATAGTCTCAAACAGAAGATGTGTTGGCATTAATTCTCATGAATGCAGTCCTCTAGTACCATTAATCACCATTAACCACCATTAACCACCATACACTTATCAGTGCTTGACTGCGAGACAGACTTGGTCACTCTGGCACAAAACTGATACATCACCATTTACTTGCCTTTCCAAAAAGTGACTGCTTAGTTTTTGTTGACCTTGATTTTGTAAATGTAACACATTTCTCTCTGCATTCCAAAACCCAGTCCGGTGTTCAGTTTTCACAGAGCATGGTGGCTGTGGACAGTTAATATAAGGTCTAATATGGCAAGACTTGGATGTTATCATGACATAGATCCATATTTCATGAAAATTAGAGAAAAATATTCCAAAGCCAGGAGGATTTTTCTTGATCCTATTGTTATTTTTAAGATTGAATTTGTGGTACCATGCAGTTGCTGACCAAACCTTTCTAAATTATACCATTAACATATAATAATTTAAAAAATCCCACACCGATAACTTTGCCTCACTAAACCACATGTTTGTGTAAAGTGTACCTGATTCTAATGCATTCTAATTGCAATTCTATATTACAATACTGCAATGTATAACTCAATTCTTTTGAAAGTTTCTGCAGTGCAATTTTTAAAGTGTATCTATGAAGACTGCATCAGTATATCTTGGGAGATAGCACACCTTGGGACACAGCACATTATAGAATCTGTATCACATAACTCCTGTGTACAGCAGCACTGCAACTTTTTGCCTTCAGCAACTAAAAAACCTAAACTATTGAAAATCACCTGGAATTTCATCACAGCAGAAAGGTTCATAGCCACTTTTTATGGATAAAAAAGTTAATACACACTTATAGGCTTTGAGATAGATTTTTCTTGGCCTTCATTGGCTGCAAGAATATAAACAAAAAAGAATCTCACATTTTCTATTTGTATGTCTTCAATTTCACCTGAAAGAAACTGGTGACTTAGATTAGTAATGGTATTTGGCGAAGTTTTGGGTAGTTTCCCTGACAACTTGATTGCTTAGTGAACACAAATCAGATTCAGTATGGCTCTCTTGGATTTGGTATGTTTTTTGATAAAAGCCTGTGTGCTAATCTGCCAAATAAACATGGAGCATATGCTGGTTTGTCCAGGAAATGATATACTCAGAGCTTGATCCATGTCACCTCACTGTTTCTATTTCTATGTGATTGCTGAGGTCTCAGAAAAGATTTTCCTATATTATTTTAGTCTAAGGCTGGTGCAAAATCATTTTTCATCCTAACCTAATTGGCAGTAATTGATGTCAAGAATCTGAGATGGTAAATTTCATGCTTCTAATGGGGAAAAATAATCCTTCCAGTATGTTTTCTGGTCTCATGAGCCTATTGCAATGTGTGGCATTCTACTATTCAATGAGGTAAAGTATGATAATATCCTTGTTCCATTTGCACTCTTGGGAAGCCTGTGGGTCATGACCACAATGTATGTTTGGCCTAGACCCAAGTCCATGACCCTATCTTGAAAAACCTCTGCTCCTTATGTCTGTGTCTCTAAATACTAGAGGTTTGCTCCTTCCATGTCTACACAGTTTAAGAAACAGCCTCAGGCTACTGAGTTCTCAGATTGCTACAGGTTTCATGCATTGGATCAGTCTGTCCAGGGAAGCAGGTGAGTCACCGTTGTTGGGGGTATTTAAAGACATGGCACTTTAGGGACAGCGTTTAGTGGTGAATTTGGCAGTGCTAGATTAATGGTTGGACTTGATTAACTTGAACCTAAATGATTCTACAATTCTATATCCTACTTATCAGACAAGAATGCCTTCACTGAGTTGCAAAGTACATGTTGGTTATTGCAGCCATAGAAGTTCTGCCTGGCACTGAGCTGCTCCTTTATATTTCACCTGAAACTTAACTGTCATGAACAAGGTCTCAGGGTTACTGCTGGCCCATTTCAGTGCAATAACAACCAGATGCCAGTTGGCAAGAGTTAGCTGAGGTAAGCCAGTTCCACTGATTATGGAACAAGGGCTGCTTTTCCACAGCCATGATGCCAGTTAAGGATTTATTACATTTCTGCTCCTCGACCCTTTATTTCCTCATGGCTTTTCACCTGTCGCCTACTGCACAGTCTGTTAGAAGGCACTTTGGTTCACCCAGAGGAGCTGGTTGTTCACCAACCTTTTTAATACTGCTTCAAGCTGTGATCACAGAAAACAGTATAACTCATTCATGGGAGATTGGCAAGAGGCTCATGGTTTGGTTAGGGCACAAGTTTGAAGACTTAGGCCCACTGAAAAGAAGAAACATAGTACAAAAATCAAGAAATATTAGAACAAGTTTTGAAATTTGACCTTCTACTTTGTATGTCAAGATACTATGTAATGAAGATGAATTTCTTGAATAAAGCATTCAAAAATAATTGGAATTTGCTGCGTATATTTCTACATTACTTTGTATGAGTGACACAGATTTAGCTTCCCAAGTCTGGCTATGGAATTTCACCACCATCACAATTCACTTGACTGGAAACTGGGTGGCTTCATTCCATGATTTTGACAATGTAAAGCCCAAATTCATTATTTTTGAAGTTACGGGTGCACAGGACTTATAAACTACTATGTAACCAAGAATAACATGCCTTGTGTGACTGGACATTCTGACTACTCAGACAAGGTATACCATGGGGGCCATAAGACAAGATGGATTCCTAGGTCAAGTGGAAGATTTCAGCAAGAAAGTATCTTTAACCCCATGACAAGCCAACCTTTATATCCTCCTTCCTAGGCATGACATTTAGAGTGCAGTTTTCTTCAGGTGCCTTAAAGCTTGTACGTATGATTGAAACATAAAGCGTTTCCAATGTTGAGCTTGGATAGCTCTGAATGCCAGTGTATAGTTTGATGGCAGGGTCTACTGAAAGAAGAGAAAAAACACCATAAATAAAGAGAATTATACACCATAATACTCCTCATTGCACACTCTTTATCTCCAATACCTCTAGAACTTTAATTAGTAAATACCCAGAAGCTGGCATTAATCATTCAGTGTGTTGATTGGTTGTCCATATAACACTCAGACAAACGAGGTATAAATACAGAGGTAAGCAATTCAGACTGAATAGCATCACAAAATTTTCACCATTGCATAAGCCAATGGAATATTTCAAAGTAATTTAGGGTTCACTTTAATCTTCTTGACAGCATTCATCATATTGTTTAACTAAATAATGGTAAAAAAGTCACTGCTTAATCACTATAGAATTGCATTGCATCTTGTTCCAGAGCAAAGATTTATGTATATAAGATAGGAAGCTTATTCCTAACTTTTGGACAAAAATCTGTTGCTGTTTTTCAACACTATCCAGAAGTTTTAAGCAGTTCAAGGCATCTCAAGAGTGGTGATCAGTATGTCTATGTTTCCTAGAGCTGATTGAAACATATTCAGTGAAACTGGAATTTGCTGAAACATACTATTATATCAAAGTTAAAAATATTTCAGTAAAGTTCATGACTTTTGAAAGCAATCATACTGGGAGGGGAGAAATGACGTGATAAATTCTCCAGCACTGTAAGTGTTGGGAAACCAGGCATAAGGGGGATTTGAACTGGAATCTTTGGACAGTGTCCCAATCATCACCTCCCTTCGCAATAACGAAGTAGGAATTTATGTGTCAGTTTGAAAGGTGATGATTCGATACCATTCCAGTGATAGAAAATGCATTGAAAAGCTTTTGTTTCTATGCCAGTGTACAACAGAATACATTCGAGTTTCACAGAAGGTTGTCACAAAATAGAACCACTGTTCTTTGGTCAAGTCCCATATTTTAACACATTTGTTTTGCTCATTGGAAAACTGGCATAATAATTTTAAAAGGTAAAGCAATATGTCAGTGACTGAGAAAAAGCATGGGGATAAATCTACGTACAAGGGTAATGGTGAGGTTCAGGAGCGATGAAGATTTTTATTTGCAAAGTCCTGGATGTAGGATATTATGCTCCATAGGTACAGTTCCCTGAGTAAGCAACAAACCCACTACAAGGGGTTTAGTCCATTTCCACAGAGACTGCTGGTAAATGCATAGCTTTCTACTAATTTAGTTGTTTGTAAATCTTTTGCTGCAGGGTCTGTTCTCTACCAGTGCTATTCATTCTCCCACACAGTGTGATACTTTTGCATGAGAGGCTCTTTTGTTTCTCTCATCTTTGCTTTCTCCCACCTATACAAGCCTTTGCTTTAGAAAACAGTATCTATTAGTTTCACCCTAGCACAACAGAATTCAGTTTTACTAGGTCAGTAACTTCTGGTGAGTAAAGGTACAGGACCAACTCATAGGAAAAAAACCAAATAAACAAACCAAGCTTACCATAGCAAAAGAAATTATGCCAGTTATGTGTACGAGATGGCACAGGTCATCTTCAGTGGAATTTCTAGGGCAACCTCATTCCATCTTCACCCAAAATTCCAAAAAACACAAGGGGAAAGATTTTCTGTGCTGCTATTATTATCTTTGGTTGCTTTTAGAATTCCACACAGAAATGTCTTTTCTCCCTTGGACAGTGAATAATTTTCATGGCTGCTCTCTGAGGTGACCTCTGGATGAACACACACTCCTCCACTCCCCTTTTCAGTAACAACTGAGTTACGATCATCCTGATCACCTGGCAATAATGTTGCACTTCTTTCAAAACTTTAGTGGGGTATTATGAGGTTTGAATTTGAAAGTTTTGAAGATTTTTGGAAATAATTTACTCGAAATTTAAGCTGCAAAAAAAAGAAGTGTGGATGCAGTGTACTTCATGCAGGACGTATGTGGTGGGAGGAAACTTATTTGCTGTGAACAGCAATATTTTACAAAAAAAAAAAGAAAGAGAAAGAAGAAAAACACCAAAAATAATTAAGGTAGCACAAGAAAATTTTAAAGCTGTCTTTCTCTAGTTCAACTTCTTTTTCAAAGCAGCAAAACACTTGCTACTGCTCAGGATTTCATTCTTTCCCCTGTGTGGTTCATGTGGGTAGGAAAACTGAGTGCTTTCAATAAAGCCACTCCTGAATAAATGTGCTTTTACCTCTGGTGAAATGAGCTCAACAAATCAGCAGAGGAAAAACAACTCAAGTCTTCCCCAGTCAACCATTTCTATGTGATTTTCACTGAAAAAAATCAGTGAAAATACTGAAAATTCATTCTGGTTTTATTAGAAGTGTTAATCTTAGAAACAGTACATATAGAGTTTTTAAAATTTGTCTGCTATATAATCAATGCTTTGTTTTTGTTTTGTATGTGCTTTGTGTAGATGCTGGGATCTCTAAGGCAAGAAATCCTCCTCATGCCTACCAGAATCTGTGCTTGGATGTGATTGGCTTCACCAAGGGAAAATCCTGACCAACCTAGTGTCTTTATATGATGGAATAACTACAGTAGTGGATAAAGGAAAAGCTATAAGATGGCATTTATCTGGACTTCTGTAAAGCCTTTGATATAGTTCACCAGAACATCCTTTTGTCCAAATTGGAGAGTGATGGATTTGATGAGTGGACGGTTAGGTAGTTTAGGAATTGGTTGCATGGTCACATCCAGAGGGCAGCAGCCAACGGCTCAGAGTTCCAATGGGCATCAGTGACAAGTGGTGTCCCTCAAGGGTCTGTAATAGCAGTGTTACTTAATATCTTCATAAATGATATAGACAAAAGGATTGAGTGCACCTTCACCAAATTTGCAGATGACATCAAGCTGAGTGGTGCTGTTGACACACTGGAAGGATGGGATGCCATCAGAGGGACCTGGACAAGCTCGAGGAATGGGCTCACTGGAATCTCATGAGGTTTAACAAGACCAAGTTCAAGGTGCTGCACTTGGGTCTGGGCAACCCCTGGTATCAATACAGGCTGGGAGATGAACAGATGAAGAACAGCCCTGCTGAGAAGGACACTGGGGGTGCTGGTGGATGAGAGGCTGGACATCAGGTGGCAATTTGTGCTTGCAGCCTAGAAAGCCACTTGTGTCCTGGGCTGCATCAAAAGCAGCGTGGGCAGCAGGTTAAGGAAGATAATTCTGCCTCTCTACTCTGTCCTGGTAAGACCCCACCTGAAGTACTGCTTTCAGCCCTGGTGTTCCCAGTACGGGAAGGACACTGACCTTTTGGAGCAAGTCTGGAGGAGGCCACCAAGTTGATCAGGGGGATGAAGCACCTCTCCTATGAGGAAAGGCTGAGAAAATTGGGTTTGTTCAGCCCGGAAAAGAGAAGGCTTCAGGGTGACCTAATTGCAGCCTTCTAGTACTTACAGAGGACTGATAAAAAAGAGGGAGAGAGACTTTTTATAAGGGTATGTAGTGATAGGCCAGGGGGACATGGGTTCAAATTGAAAGACAGTAGGTTTAGATTAGATATTATGAAAAAATTTTTTACTGTGAGGTTGGTGAATCACTGGAATAAGGAAGCTGTGTATGCCCTGTCCCTGGAGGTGCTCAAGGCCAAGTTGGATGGGGCTCTGAGCAATCTGGTCTAGTAGAAGATATCCCTGCCCATGGCAGGGAGGTTGGAACTAGATGATCTCTAAGGTCCCTTCCAACTCAAACTATTCTATAATTCTATGATTTTATTATGTTAAGGGAAAAATGACTCCTAAGGCAACCTGTAGAGTTATATATATATGTAGTACAAGTAAGGTATGTATGGCCAGTCTTCGCGAACGAAGATTTGGGAAAGGTCATTACCCTTCCAGCCTGCGCAGTGGATTTTTTAGGTGAGACACAGTGTGCGCTGAACTGAGCCCACCCTTTAATCCTAAAGTTCATCTGCCAGGGCCGAGCAAGCTTGGACAGTGGCAGTGAGGTCCTCAGGATGTAGGTTTGTTTTTAGAGTGACCTTCTCTTAGATGGATAGCCCTACAGGGCTGACGAGCTCCATCTGCCCGGGGGAGTTTTCCCTTGACCGGGAATCGAACCCTGGCCGCGGCGGTGAGAGTGCCGCATCCTAACCACTAGACCACCAGATCTTGCTTTATGGTGAACTTGCCACTGGCTGTCGCAAGAGAGGAGCCCCGAAGAAAAGATACAAGGACTCCCTGAAACAACATCTCAGCCTTGGCCATATTGATCAACATAACTGGTCTACTCTGGCCTCCAATCGGGAGATCTGGAGACACACCAACTATAACGCTGCTGTCTCCTTTGAGAACACACGCAGGATCACTCTCGAGGAAAAAAGGCAATGCAGAAAGAACCGTGTTTTGCAGAGTATACCACCTAAGGAGTCTTTCTGCTGTGCCTTTTGCAATCAGATATGTCTATCTCGTATTGGCCTCATAAGTCACCAACGTGCCTGTTACAAATGTGGATAGAGCCTTCCCGAATCTTCATTCGTGAAGCCCAGCCATGATGACAAGTAAGGTGTAGAATCTCTGTTCAGAGTTCATCTTTTCATAATTGTGGCAAACTGCCACTAGAGGGAGCAGGTACGGTTCTATACAAACACAGGCAACTGACCTATAGCGTAGAGGATGACCTTTCCTGTCAGGAAACTGACCTATAGTGTAGAGAGTTTCCTTTCAAAGTGAAGTAGTTTACCAGTCTCTTCACTAAAACTTCATGACAAATGTCTGCTGTTACATTTTCCCCCCTTTGCTTTCCTTCGTGGAATAGCTCTTTATTTGAGATACAATTGGTTATTTCCTATTTTATCTAACATTCTTCCTGCAATTAGTATTAATGTCTTTGAAACAGTTTCTGTGTTCTGGTGAAAGTACATGGTATTCTTATAGCTGATTAATGTTTCCTATGGTGGCAATGAGGGCAGTGAGCTATAGCTCACTGGATAATTAAAGAAAATTTGAGAGAAATAAAGAGAAATATTCATTTCCAGTGTTAGCTGAAATATATATTACACATGGAAGAAAAAAATTATGAATGTTCAGAGCTACAATAGCACTAATGGACTGGATAGAAAATAAACAGAATTGATAATGAGAACCTCATTATTTCATTTTACTTCTAGGTTTGTTCTTCTAGGCACCAATAATACAAGTGTTTTAGTGAAGTTTGCCTTCTACACTTTCTCTGAAATAAGGGTATCATTCTACAGCAAAAATCCAGAGTTGATGTCAGCATCTCCAGAAAAAGTTAAAAAGTAAAAGGAGCAGGTTTTAGAAAAAACTATTTGAAAGAATTAAGGGTATTATCAAAGGAAATTCAGAAATAAGGCTGGTTTCCTCCATGTTTTCACTGTATTTTCACTAAAGCATTTATGTGTTTAATACTAAAGGGTTAAGTGGAGCCCTGACAGAAAAACTGCTAAAGCAATCTCTTGTATATGCAGTATGGCTTATTTCTGCACACAGACCCTTCTCAATGTTGCAGCAAAGGAGGGGACACAAGGGCACACGTGCATTGGTCTAGTTCCAGGAGAGAGCTCATGTTATGATTTACTGCAAGACCAAATTTTTACTAGACTGTTAGAATCATCTGTGCACATATTATAGTAACATCTATACTGTCTGTCATACCAATCAAATACTTCACAGATGTCTGTGTGTAATTTTTATTAAGAAACTGTGAATAATACTTTTGTTGAGATTACACTGTCATTGAATGACAATATGTAAAATAGGCATGAGAGTGTTACCCCACCTCATGTCAAAGCCTTGATTTAGCAAAGAAGTCAGTGACACTTTCCAGGTACTTAAAATGCAGAAGTTTTTTGTCCAAGGCTAGATGAACAGGAAAATGGTTTGTTTAGTTGAAAAATACTAATGAAAACCCAGCAAAATTAGGTTTTGCTTTCATCACTTCCAGAATTTATGAATCCAAAAATCTAAATTCTTTAACAAAACTGATGTATAAGAAATACTTTGGTTCTAATAAACTCTATGAAAAAATTCAACTGATTCTAAGTTTCTTTCAGCAACTTCCATGAAGAGGCAGTTAAAGCTCTGTAGTACAGATAATCCAGAACCCAGGCATGAATTTGCTAGACTTTGCTAACAAGACTGTAGTGATATCAGTGGTAAGTATTTCAGTGCACTGCCATGTAAGCAGATGTTACTGAACAGTGCCTAAACATCATCATTGCAGTGGCTTTCGGTCTTGAAGTACTTGTTTCCAACTCCTTGTACAACTTCAAAAAGTCATCCGGACAATTCCCAGCTGCCCAGCTGACTTCATGTAAACTTACTACACAGACTTCATGTAAACTTACTACACAGACTTCATGTAAACTTACTACACATTGTCTTCTTTTTACTGCCATCTTTATGTCCTCTTCGTGATCACTTTCTGATTTGGCCTTAAAACTGATCTTACCTCCCAGAAACCTTGTATTACCAACAAGAAAAAGAAAAATAACAAATAATACAAAAGTATTATGTATGATTTCCAGTTTTTTAAATTTTATCTCTTGACTTTAATACATGATGAAACCTTCTAACGGACATGGTCTGGCCGTCCCGGTCCAGCTCCGGGACGCTCTGAGCTTCTCAGCTTCTCTCTCTCTAGTGCTGCATACTCCAAGGCTCCTCTAAAATAGGAGTCCATGTCCCTCTTCTCCAAGAGGGTCTCCAAGGGAGTTTTGGGGGATCTGGTACAGTCTTACCCCAAACTCTGTCTCTCAGCTGCTGGTTCTCTCTCTCTCCCTTTCCAGGAGTCTTCTCTGTAGTGCTGCATGTTGCTGTTGCTTCTGCTGCTTCTTCAGTTCAGGTTCTTATCTCCTGGCTCTCTGCCACCGTTTCTCTGGTCAGCATCGGCTGCTGCTCTGCACCCATGGAGAGAACATCTCCCGTCTTAACTACAGGCACCTAGCCCAGCTTTATGCTGTTCCAGGTCCCTGCAGCCCCCCCAGCCAGGGGCTGGGAGGGGGCCAGAGGCCCCAAGGGGCACAGAGCCCCTACCTCGTGGCTCACAACATGGCCACCTCTCCTACAACAATCAAAACTACAACCCTTCTCTTCCGGTGAGTTTGTGAGATGTTGACATTTCTGCAGGAGCGCCCATTGGGTAGAATTTCAAAACTTCTAGGGGTTTCCACCCCTTGGGGTCTACCACTTTTCTCAGCCTCTGGGGGAAAACAAGGTCCAAACCACGACACATGGTAACACCCAGAGCTGCACATAAGTGTATTATGTGTAAACTTCTAAGGGAAGTAGATTCATGACTGGCTTCTTCATTGCCATAGACTTTGTATCTTCCTTTTCATATGTGTAAAATGGGTTAAAAATTGTATGAGTCTAAAGTGGGCAAAACCTTTTTACTCTAATGCATTTGTATTTTATGTTCCTTTTGGACAAGCATAAGGAAGCAAAGAATAGAGCCCTCAGCTAAAGGTGGCACTCATTCTCTGCCCTGTTCCAATTTATTCTCATTATAGAAAGCCTCCAGGAGAGGAAATATTATGTGCCATGTAGAGGAATATGTAGAGAGGGCACCTCATATAAAGAAATGAGTATCAGACTCATCTTTAACTGTTCTCTAGTTGACTATAGAAACTGCCTTCACGACCCTGATGCTGATATGTATTTTCTATGTATGTTATTATCAGTCAGAAGAAAGATAATGCTGAGTACTCTGAGGTACTAGAATTACCGTCTGAGCATTTCACACGGATTTTGTTGCTATTTGTTTTTATTCTGAATTTCCTGTTCAATTTAGTGCTTTGGCATCTTAGTACATTGAACCCTGGGGTGCCTCCAGGCTATATCCTTAGCCCATTCTGCACAAGAAATTAAATGAAACGAAGAAAATGATTGCTCTCAGCCAGCTTGCGCTATCTGGGAAATGGGATTTCCACCACCCCGCTGGTATGAAAGATGAAAACAAAAGGTTGACCAATATGAAAGCTAAAGCTTGAATATATTTTCACCTCAACTCTTTTTGTGGAACAAAATGTTCTTTTAGAATTTCTTCTACATATTGACTTATCTGAGTAAACAGGCCCTAGTTAATAATGCAGAACACATGGTCCTGTTTTGATAAGCACATCCCCAGGGATTTATGCCATTCAGTTTGAACAGAGCTACTAGTCATAGATTTTTGTACCAAAACCTGGGCAGCTCTCATGTTAATTTATGGTCAACAAAGACTTTTTGAATCCTTTGCTAATCATTATTAAAATGAAATGTGAAGTACAGTGATTTTAAGGACTATATGAGGTCTACCCTAATAGATAATATTTAAAGCTGTCATTCACGTTTGGGGATTGAAATAAGAAAGTCAGAACAATGCTTTGGATCTCACTTGGATAAAAGGGCAGAGTGCAATTTCATACTTCTTAGTACCAAGATATGTATCAGGAAGTCTTAACCTGGAGATGGGAGTTGCAATTTCTTTGAAAACAGAAGGAAATGTTAGTTTTACACTTCTGGGCTGGTTAAAATGTGGACATAAGGGGTGTGGCTGCCATAAAATAGCCCAATGATATTTAAAATGCAGTAACATGCAGTAACTAGCAAAATGGGTTGTAGCTAATACAGCCTATTACAAGATTCTTCCTGAAATCATCCAAGATTTCACAGCTGATAGACAATGCACCTGATTCAGTGCCACTGTGTCATTGCAAATCATTGCCTTAGAAATGTGACTAAAGGGTGTTTATTTTTCACATGAACAGGAAAATTCTAGTAGAAAATGTTAGAGGTGAAGCATTTGAAGCCAAAGAAATATTCACATTGCTCTTGCTAGAACTGAAAACTCTTAAAGAAAGCACATTTACTGTATCACAAACCATCAACAAACTACTACATGTTCCAATACAAACTGTGTTTTATTGCTGTGAGCTTTTGTCTAAGTGACACTGAGCACGATAGAAATACAAATCCCTCTAGCTCAACTCCTGGTTATGAGAATAACTCTTTTCTTTCTTTCTGATAAATGGGAAGCAAAAAACATGAGCTGGTGATGAAATGGAATGAATAGTAGAAGGAAAGGTGTCAATTTAAAAATAAAAATAAAAGTGAGACCATGTGGAGAGCGGCAACAGCAATAATTATTTGTATAACAGAGTTTATCTATCTTGCTGTGCAGGAATATGAGGTTTCAGAATCTTTCCGTTAAAAGAGAAAGTCTCTCATAATTCTCACTATAATGGTCACTGCTGCAAAAAAAAATTTATTTTGGTTCATATATTCCTGTTTGGTTTTTTTTCCAAATATTATTTACTATTCTGATTTATTTTCCCTTCCTCATAATGATTAATAATGTTCTTTAAAGAAAAGATCCATGGAAATCAGTGACTAAATCCTAATACACTTGCTTGAGCTCACCTGGGAAAATAAGTTGCAAATCAACATCAGGAAAAATATCAGAATACTAGTTAATCTTCAGGTTTTCATTTCTTGCAAGCGTTTTGCACAGTCCCTCTCTTTTTTCTCAGCAATAAAGTTGAAACAGCTTTGTTTTGTAATTTGGGGGTATGATTAGTTCATCTAAACTCTGACAGCACAAATGCATTTTCAATCTGCAGATCATTTTCTAGGAGAAAAATTAGAATCTATTCATAATCTGCAGATTTTACAACTGTACTGATTTAGAAGCAATTTGGGTGTAATATATATAATATTACTTCTGTTGGCAAAAATAAATAAATTTTTATTATTGTAATATTAGCAGTAACGAAAAAAGTTTAAAATTATGCTAAGGATATTTCAGTTGAAGAATTCAAAGTTTCACACTAACCCTGTAATTCCTGTTTCACAGCAGTTTTAATAAACAGTTTTCTTCCTTATACTGTGCTCTTCTGTACCTACTGTGAGAGACAATAGACATCTGGGACTGAAATGAACACTAAGCTGCAGGTCAGCTTGTATATGCTGATTCTTAGGATTATAACAAGAACTATTGCTGAATTTCAGATTGAAATACCCACTGAGATCTCATAAAGAACTATTTAAAGCCTCCACAATAACTTTGCAACAAAAAGGTCAAATAAGAATTGCAAGCAGAGAAGCTGCTGGAGATCAGCAATGAGATTGAAAGTAAGGAAACTGAAACAAGCCAAAGACAACAAGCGTGTTATCAGCCTCCCATCTACTCTGAGAGATTTGATAACAACTTTGAAGGTCCTCTGGCAAGCATGCAACTCTCCCCCTTAACCTCTATAGGCTGTCTATGTTTAGATGATTCTAGGTTAAAGTAAGTATTCTGCAAAGAAAATATATTTGCTGTTGGTTTTGGTAGTCAAAATTATTATTAATTGATAACGTGTCACTTTTCATAGACTCTGCTCACAGAAGCACCTCAAAACCAGGCTAAACACCTACACCTTTAAGGAAGCAAGCAGCCTCCTTACTTCATTCACCTGCCTGCTACTAAGGTGTGATGCACCGAGCCACACATTGCTGTGTTGTCTCTGTGCAGGTGCTGCACTGTCTCTTTCCAGAGTAGCTGCTAATTTCATTCAGTGGTAGCTGAGATGTGACACAGATTCAAAGGCGTGCAAGGCCATACAATAAAGACTAAATGGTCTTTGTGAACTCTGTTCAAAGAAAGCAAGAAGTTACTGTGAAGTATTAGAGTGGTATATAACGCCACGGTGCCAAGATGAGGCAGCCCTCCCTTTTTAGAAGCCTGTGATGCAATGGTGCACTCATTCCCTATGAAGATACAGGCTGTCGTTATGAGCAATGCAAGCTTTGCTCTAACTAAGGACTAAGTTTTCAACTAAGATCTGCCAGAGCTAGGAAGACCTGAAATCATACTTACTGAACAAAAGCAAAAAAATTAATCCGGACTTCTGAGCTATTATTGCCATATTTCATAGCTCATGCTTACATGCAGACAGTGAATTTAGTTTTAGCTAAAGCCATAGAGTAGAATTGGATTTTCTTTTAGTAATTTTAATTCCCTTAGTGAACTAATTTAATATGTATTTGTGAGGTTTCCTTCTATCCTGTCCAGAATATCTGTATGTGGATGACCATATTGCTCTAACTTAATATGCAAATCACATGGGGCCATACGGGGCCATAGGGAAACAGATAAATCATGATGTTTCTTAAAATAAGCAATATAATAAGCAATTTCATTTTGATTTTATTCAGGATGTAGTGTGGAGTGTTAGCAGTAGCTTTAATAACTCACTGATTAGGGGATCAAATGTTTTTCTTTGATTTTCCATTAGGAAAACTTGCAAAAGTTTCAGGGGAGGGAAAATTTTTTGCAGCGCATGTAAAAGCTTAAACAGTAAAGCCCCTTTCAAAAGCAATTACTGCTGATGCAATTTTACCAGAATCCAGTAGGCTATGCTCATGCTCTGATTTTCCAGCTGAGACACACCTGGTCATCATTCGCTCTCCATGCAAACAGAGGGGCCGCTTCGTTTCACAGATTCAGACAATTCTGTACAGCTTGTTTCCACAATGTGAAATTGTTCCAGAGAACACATTTAATAACATTTATTTCTAACACAAATTCCCAACATCCAATTTTCCAGAGACAGTGACTGGAAAATACTGTGTCCTAACTGAGTATTATAATAGACATAATTACTGCTGGGATACTAAAAGCAAGCTGGCTTCATCACTTCCAATTGTCTAAGAAAGCAAATTCTCCTTGGTTAAGATAGTTGTCTGTCAGCTTTATCACCTCAGTGACAGGCTCTCCTCATTTCAGCTGGTGTTTGTTAGAGTAGGTAGGATTTTCAAAGAACAGAAGCCTTGTGAGCCAGCACAGAACATAATTTATACCTCAGTGTCATTTCCTGAATAAATCTTAATCAATTTTACTGTAAGATCATCTGCACATGGGATTGTTCAGGAAAATTAAGATTATTAAGCTAAGCATTTTACTTCCGTATGCACATGCTTAAACAACGTAAATATCATGGGGATGTATTCAAGTGTGAAGCAACCAGAAGCTGGAGTGGTCTAAGGACAGTCTACTCCCCAGTGCATGCATCGGTGTAGTTTTAATACTCTTTAATTGACTTCACAATGCCAAGCAATTTATGCTGATTTCCCTTTTTGTTTCCTTGCTTCCCTTACTGTCCTAAATGGTAAGAAGCTCAGACTTATACTCACTAATGGCTCTGTGGAATCTCCTTTGGAACTTCTTATTCTTCTGCAGTAAGCTTTCATTTAAGAGGTATCCTAAAGGAGGAATCAATTCTTACACGCTTCTCTGAAAGAGCATTTGATTGGATTTCTACCTGAAGGTTTTACTGCTTTCAAACATGGGAAAGAATATTTTGGTACTTCATGCTTGAAGAGTTTATGGGAAAATATATGGAATAATACAAACATGGCTGTTTTTGTGATGGGATAGTGGGCTGAGGTGGTCTTGCAGCCTTACTTTCAACCACTGCTAATTGTCTTATTCAACAATGAAAGGAAATAGAGCAAAAGCTGAAGTCTCCTCCAGTCCTTGCAGGACTTCTGCCTTGGAGTAACAATACAAAATACACAAATGATTTTGTAGTGGTGTGATGCAAAATATAAAACTATGCCTGCATTTCTATGGTAGAATTGGTAATGCCAGTGCTGGTTGCTGCCCTGAAGGTCTCTACACAGACAGGTTTAGCTCTGCATGCCACTGCCCAGCACCTCTGCTTTCTGATTCTCAGAGATAGGACAACATGCGTGATGTCAGAGAATAAGGGAGTGAAGATAAGCTGTATTTATCCATCCTTTTCCCTCTCTCCTCTCATCTCTCCCCTCTATAAGAGGTAAGAATAGAGTTTTTGTGTGTGTGAGATTAACGACTGAAGGGTAGAGGGGTTGCAGGGGATTTCATATGCTAACAGATGGAGGAGACAGGAGACCCGGTGTCACCTTGTCTTTGACACTCACGTCCCAAGCAGCTCCCAGATCTCCTGTACAATTAGACCACTTGCACAGTAGGGACAAAAAAGTTTAGTGTTACCAAGTTTTGGCATGGGTACTGTGTAGGATTGAAATGGCATTCCCTATCATTTATATCAAAGAAAGGAAATGGGAAGGGTGCACAGTTCCTGATAGATGCAGGTTGAGGGGAATGGGCAGTGAAGGAGGTGAGGTAAGACAAAGCTGAGTCAGCACCAGAGACGAGCCCCATCTGGCACTGGTAAAGATTAAGTCATAAAGAGGTTTGTCCATATTCAAGAAAAGTGTGAGGGAAAAGAGACTGCCCTTCACACAATGGTCTCCTGTTGGGGCAGCAAAGCTAAGCTCTGCAAAAGGGCAAACCAGCGGTGTATGCTTTCTCACATCATGAGATGACTGCACATAAGTTGCCTTTGAGATTCTGGGGAGCTATTCACTTATTACTCCTTAAAGGATAGAAAGGAGCTCTGCCAGCATGTGCAGCACTGCTTGCCACAAGATTTAGGCTAAGCTAAACTGTGTTTATATCTCAGAGGGGGACAGATCTTTGACATGGGGAGGAATTCCAACCTGTCTCGCTCCAGGGAGTTGAGACACTCCAAAAACATTACATCACCTCTCTGGGTTGCAGACTGCTAGAAGTACTGCATTGTCTTTGTGATGTATCAGGATGCAGATTTATATTTAATGCATAATTTCAGGGGAAGAACAACGCTAAGCAAATAAAGAATGCTGCATGAACTGAAGCGTTCACAGCTGAGCCAGGAGCTGCTTGAAAGGCCCTCAGTATAAACCAGCAACATGGCTCAATCAGTACCTTTCCAGGCAATACTATCTAACCACTGGGTAAAAGGTTTCAATAACAGAGCACTGGCAGACTATATTGACTGTTTGTCATTGCACCAAGATGTGCACCAAGATGACTTTAGAAAAAGCTGTGCTCATATCAGAACAAGCCACAAAATCAATAGGTCACTTTACACACCTTTAGAGCCAGCAGTATTATGAGAGTCACACTGAACTGCTGGTTATTAACCCTGCACAATTAAAAACTCACTTGAGTTCAGCACTTTTGGTGCACCAAGGGAGGTAAACGTAACCCAAGGAAATAAGTTTATAGCAATTTAAGGATTTGTAGTTGTCCTTCTGCTTGTCTGAAGCTGATTCTTCTGAAAGGTAGACAGAGAAAAAGCAGCCTCAGAAACTATCGTTAGGTTGTTTATCATGAAAGTTGTAAAAAAAATTTACAATATCCTATCCTTATTTAATTGTATCATATGTCATAATATTTAGGGACCAGTAAAACCTAAAGGATTCACAGTCAAATAAGGTTACGCTACAGGACATGAGAAAGAAGATGTTGATGACAAAAATCTTAAAAATCTAAACCTCACTGCTGTCTGTCAGTTTTACAGAGGGGAATGAGTTCCACAGTGCTGGACTGGAAAAGCTACAAACTCCCTCACTCCTCATTCCATGTAACATACCTGTACGATTTCTTTTGAGAATCTGTCATACTCAGTAGGCAGAAATGCTAGGGATACATTGTGACATTCAGCTCTGTATAACTTTCTCATTCAGTAGACTTATTTTCTACTCATTGTCAACCAATAAAACAAATTGCAATAAACTACCCCTCTCTGGCTGGAACCTAAGAGGAATTAGAGCTATGACTATGAACAGCTGGAAGATCCAAACTTGGGCCCAAAAAGAGCAAATTGATAGGCATAGGAAAACATTTTGGACAAGTAACCAACACTGTAATAAAATTTTTGCTTGAGGGACAGCTGCTCTCATTTCTTAAGATGGCAGGCAGCCTCAGCATGGTTCTGGACACCATATGACAAAAAACACCATAAAAGTCTTCTTTCATTTATGACCAACCATGAGATTGGACCTTCTCCTGGCAGAATCTGACCTGTGCTGGCACTGTGCTGAAGTATGCTTGTTGACCCTTCTTATGAAAAATATTACATAATTTTGATCATCATTGTTTTCTTTTTTTTCTGTACCTGTTCCAGTTCTACTATATTTTTCTTCCAATGGGAAGACTAGAATTATACCTGTTATTCAAGATGTGAGCTCCCCATGGATTTGTAAAATGTTTCAATAATGTTCTCTGCTTTATTGTCTATTTCTTCTCTAACAATTTGCAACACTTGATTTGCTTCTTCACAGCTTCTGAGCACTGAACTGATGTTTTCCTAGAAATATCTATTATAACCACAAGGTCTCTTTCATAAATGGTAACAATCAGTGCAGAACATATCAAAGGAATTCTTTATTTCAGTGAACTAAAGCTTTTATTCCATATCTTTACATGTTGGGAACAGCTGGACTGGTGATACTCATTTTTAAATTCCATTTTTTAAGTCAAAATATCTTATGTTTTGATTTAGTGGAAACAAACAAAATTTCCATCCACCTTTAAAAAACATTAACAATCTTTCATGGTGTAAATGTAAAATAAAGAAAGTATGCAAGATGTGCAAATGCAGTTTCTACTCCATTGAGTGACTGCATTTCAGAACAGTAGACACAAGGACAGTGAATTTCCAAACACCCACAAAAAAATCTAAGTGTATAGGTTGGATGGGTCATAAGAACTATCCAGCCTTTCCATGTCAGCTTGCTGTTCATTGTGAAGCCTCCATTATAAAAAAAAAAGAAGTAGAAGAAGAAATAGAATTTTAGTAGATTGACTCTTAACATCTACCAATGACCAGCTCTTTAGAAGTAAAAAACCACCATAACTTGAAGAATCTCTAAACAAAACCTCTGACTTCCGCACCACAAAACTTTCCTGAAGGAAGAGAGGCTCCTACTTTCAGCACTCTATTCAGAGAAAGTGTCATTAATCAGCTTTCCATTAATATGGGTGGCTGTATCTTGGCAGCAACATTCAAATTACTCAGGGCTTACAATTTAGAAATATCCTCACCGCTACATTGAATGGTGATTTATCATTACTGCTAGGAGATGTTAATTAGAGCAGAACTACAGGCCTCACAATTTAATCATATTTTAATGTTTTTTTAAGTCCTATGAAAAATATTTCCAAAAAAATATTTGGTGACAGACTGATGTAATGGAATTGATGCCTTGGTTTTTCAAACTTTGAAGGGTTGCCAGTTACAAGCAATGTTTCAAAATCAAATCTCATTTTATAGCACTCTGTACTGTAATTATGGATGAATAATGGAAATCAATACAAAGGCAGGAACAGAAGCTGTAGAAAATTATTCTGGTTAAATCATTCATTAGTATAATCTGCTATGTGGAATGCAAAGATGAGCAACAGCTAAGATTTCTTTTACCTATATTTTCTTAAAAGAAAACCTTTAATGAAGCTGCAACCAGAAATGTATTTTCATAACTGTGACCTGAGATACTGTATTTCTTTAAGTACATATCAATTTCAAACCCACGTCTGCTCAGCAGGATGAATAAGGCTCTCCTAATAAATCATCCATCCTTTCCACTCATGCATGAAATCAGTGTAACATGCATGATAAAAGATAACAGATTATTACACCAAATCAAAAAAGAATAGCATATACCTATATTTTTCAGGAAATATGTTCAAGTAGGATTGTCGTCTCTGATTAACTCTTCTGCTTCGTGCTTGATGCTGAAAGTTTTATGGAATAAAATTCAGTTTGAGTAAAAGAAAAGACTGAGCTGTGTTAACATGGCATTTGCTCTGACATCATAGCTAGCATAAAGTGTCATGGTTGCCAGGTTGTTTGACTACCAAATTCTGAAAATTAAAAAGGGAATAAAAGGGGAAAAAACCCAAAAATACTAAACTGGTTTAAAAGCATTAGAAAGGAAAGAGAAACACATTTTAAACTATTTTTGCTAATTACACAGTGGTCGCTGCGTCATTTAATGTATTTGCAATCCATGGCACTGCGCTGACACCTAGTGGTATTCGTTGGGCTGCAGTGGGACCCTTGGGTGGACCGCCACGGGCTGGTTGTGTCCCCAAGAAACCAGCATCATCTTCATCTCTAAGAAATCTGCTTCAAAAACTGCATGAAACACTCTTGGAATGGATGTGTTCACCACCTTCAGCCACACGGTTGTCTGGCTTCATGCAGAATATGAGGATGCATTTTCATATTGAGGAAAACTCAACTGGAAGAGAAAATGGGAAAGCTCACGTGGAGCAGTGCAGCAATGAAGAAGGGACTACAAGCCAGTAAGGAAGCCCATCAATAGAACACAAAATGTTCTCATTCAGCTGGCCAATTATTCATGCACACAGAGCAAATAGCCTGAGCTTATCACTGTACAACAAAACTCAGCCTCTCTCTGCTGTCACTATACCACCATCCAAAGTTGTGTCTAAAGAAATTGAGGGAAAACTGTTGACCCAACTGACATATATCTCATTTAGCCTGAAATCTCCCTCAGATACTTCACTGTGGCTGATGCAAATAAATTACAACTCTTCAGTTTTACCAGGCTGCCATACATTAATACAGTGAAATGTATCCGCAGGTGTAAATCTGGAGCTTTTAGTGACAGGTGCATTTCATTCAGCATTTCACTATATTGAAAATTTAATAGTGCCAGTCTTTACTAAGTTTCAAATATTGAAAAGATTATTGTAAATTCTCTAACCTGTTTTCTTCTTTTCATTAAGCCTTGTCTAGAGAATCAATTACTTGGCGTTTTCTGACATGACTTACTGGCTGAATAGCATTTGGTGAAATTGATTAAGTATGGATTATGGATGAAATCATAAATTCACCCAGTGAATTTGAAGGGTATTTTGCCTTTGAGTGAAAGAGGATCCAACCTGAGCTTTAATTTAGTTACCTGACAGAAGTAATTTAATGATGTTTTTTCAAATATTGTTCAATAAAAATACAGAGGGCTGATTCTGTTTTCATTAATTATTACATATTCATTGAATCCCATGGAAGTACTGCATTACATATGCTGGTACAGGTGAGATCAGAAACAACTCTCCTTGATAAGAGCAATCAGAAGACAGACGATCTGTTTAGAAAATAAGGTTTGGAGAAAGTTGTTTAAATATCATTATTGTTTGTAGACCTACATCTTTATACAGTGAACTCCACAATTACAGTAACATTCCCTATATGTTATTCAGAAAACTATATAAGCTCATCATGCAGCTCCTGTTCAGACAGGACATTATTAAGCAGACCTCCCTGGCAGCATATGTGAAGGTTGTTAAGTTTGCGGTACTATTAGGGATGCTGAGGAAGAAAAAGGGATTTATAGGAGCATTGTACCTCTGAATCAAATCTGTGTGGATATATGTCATCTCTTGTGAGGGCTTCTGAATACATTCAGTAATTTCAGCCATTTTTTTAAAAGGACTGAATTGCCAAAACCATTAATTTCAAATCAGTCTTCCGAAAATTAGAAGATTTTAGAGGTTCCTCCTGCCTCTCCCCAAGGGAGATACTGGCATACTTCTGCCCTGCTGGAGCCT
Organism: Pseudopipra pipra; assembly: GCF_036250125.1. Lineage (NCBI taxonomy): Eukaryota > Metazoa > Chordata > Aves > Passeriformes > Pipridae > Pseudopipra > Pseudopipra pipra. Next base: position 31,522,326 of record NC_087549.1, on the reverse strand, counting down.
GCCTGGGAAATTACCAGGGCTGGCACCATGCAGGTTGGCCAGCAAAATGTTGCCATGATGCAATCAGGTATGTGAGGAGAGATGCAGTCAGAGCAGAGAGTCTGAGGAACCTGTGAGAGTAGAGGTGAAGCAGGTTGGAGTTGGCTGCAGGAAAAGTTCAAAGGCCCAGGGGAAAAGATCTGTAATGCTTTTTGGTTGTCCCTACAGGTTTTATAAGGTCTATTCATTTTTGGAGAAACTCTTTCTGTTTGTAACTTCAATCTTTTGCACCACAAAAAAAAAGAAAAAAAAAAAGGGTTTGGTCCACATTGTAAGGTTTGCATGTTAAGAAATGCAAGTCATGTAATTGTCAGGGCCTAGCACAGTCAACTTCTCATGGTTTAATGAAGAAGAAATGACTACTGGATAGACTTGGGGTAGATATCTTGCTCTCACTCTAACTGGAAAATACCCATAGATTTATGTCTTAGGATCCTGTCTTTCATAGAAAAGCTTCAGATGCTGAAATATTTACTACACTATATTAAGTTCAGTGCTCAAATAGCTTATGTAAAACAATAGGTGTTTTACTGAGAAATGGATCATATCAGCATCCACTGAGAAAAGGATCTCTGTAACAAGATAGTCTTTTAGGTTTGATCAAATGTACTACATCCTTGATGGCTTATAGAAATACTTTTAAAATATGCAATGCCACAAAAAGCTTGGGGGTGGTTCATTCTTTTAAAATGAAGAAAAATTTTCTAGCAGTAAATATGTTAAAAAATTATTTCTAACTGTTGGAAGGATATAAAAGAAATAACAGGGAGAATGTGGTTTTGGGCTAACAAACAAGTCACATCTAATAAGAAATAATAAGGTATAAAGTGAAAGATTTTGATGTTAAATAATAGCCCTTCCTAAGCTCTCTTCTATTCTACTTTGTGCTTGGGACAGATTCAATAAAGATGTGGTAGGAAAAAAAAAGTGAAGAAAACATTTTTCTTTTGGTTTGTCAATGCTGAAAATGTTCACACCTATATTTTTAGCAGTTTGAACAATTTTAATAGCATCTGACTGTGAATGAATTTACAGATTTCTAGAACACATTTTTATAACTAAATGACCTGTTTGAATAATTCTCAGTTTTACAACTGCTGCTCTCCTCTTCTTTTTTTTTTGTCTTCCAGGTAAATTTAGCATTGTTAATAAAAAAGTTACAGCTGTCACTTAAACAGAGAAGGGACAATTAAAAATAACTATGTTTTTCTTTGATGATTTCTCTTTTGTTAGTGGTGTCTTCAGAAGTGCATGAGGTGACTCACCTTCTCCCACCTTCTTATGACTAACCTTTGCAATATCTTTTAAAACACCAAAGAAGCAAATATATTGCTTTGTTCATGTACAATACCAGCTTAACACTTGCTGAGATCAGTTGAAAAACTCAGCATTGTATCTACTGAGACAGACCAGCTCACAGATTTTTCTGAGATGTGCAGAGGTGTACAGAGATGATACAAAGATAGATCAAGGTCATTTCTGGAATAATAACTTTATATACTGTCCTGGGATATTTTACTACTGAAAGTACTTTTAGATTACATGTAAAATAGCAGTCCTGAAGGCCCTAATATCACTCCAAACACCCTAATACTTTTTTCCTAGCTAAACTAATTTTGTAAATCCGTTATTATGCTCTACTAATATACCTCCTAGTGCAGATTGGGGGAAAATTGCTATAATTTGTTCAGACAAGCAGGCCGAAGGCGAGATCTGGAAGTTGTTCTTCTGCAGACAGGGTACAGCCCAGACTGTTCTGATTTCAACTGAATATACTGGGGGTCAGCTACTGTTGCTCTAAGGTTTTGCATTTGATGGGGTTTTTTGAAGGGGATGTTTGTGAATTTTTTGCATATCAACTTTCCTTTTTGTCCCTTTTTTAACCACTGACTTGGATCTTTGGCTGAAGGTATTGGAGTGAATACACAGACTAACAATGATACTCATTATTCTGTTAAAATCAAGATTTCTGATGGTATGGAGATTCCTCATTTTCAATCCATTTTCTCTATGCTATCTGATAAATTCTGTGAATATCTGTCTCAAACTGTCATTAACTGGCGCTCAGTTGGACTCCTGCTGTGTTCTGTGTATTTTTCTCCCAGTAAAACACTCTGGCCATTGTGCAAGGGGCACTGCCGTCCAAATATGTCATATCTCTGCAGACAGGCCATGCCAAAATGATTTTAAGTTATACTTCAACTGAAGAATAAAGAGTCTGGATTTTCTTTCAGCAATCTGGTTCCTACAACTGAAAACCACTATCTAAAGCTCCATCTTTAATTTTTTATTTTTTTTTTTTGTGACAACAAGCTGCGGAAACAGTCCCTCATATGTTTCTACAAATATCTGAATCTTCGAGTTATTCTGCTTTGACTCTTCTTCTAACCTTATGGTGCTCACTCTCCAGCAGTACCCTAGGATGTGGGTTTGCTGGTAGGAATGCTAACCAAAACAGGTAATTTACAATACACAGTCACAGGTACTGACGAGTCTGATATATGGAGAGTACTAAAAAACATCTGATGTGCTGATTTTCAATAGTAATTGGCTCACACGGTACAAATCAAATGCAGACAAGTACTTTCCTTCCACCGAGGTTCCCAATTGATATTCAGAAATGTTTAGTATATCTATTAATTCTTGCTCCCAGTATTAAGTACAGAGAACATTTGAAATCTTGATCACGTTTTTATATATATATCAATGAAAATCATCTCTTTAAGAGATATTCCTGAATAGTTATTTAGGTTCCTGAGTTCCTTTAAATGTGACACTTTGCAGCCTACGCACTTAATCAGGATGTATCTGGAGAACTCCAAAGAACTATTCAGGAATTAAGAGTAAAGACTATTCAGAATATTTGAGTGAATGTTCTATGAGGGACAATAAAAAGTTTAAAAAGTCAAAATTCTAGATAAAATTATTGAGCTGGGTCTATGAAAAAGTTAATAGCACATTGTGACAATGCAGTTCTTAGCCAGTGATATAATGCTAGGTTTTTGTGCCAGGCCTTTTATACTGATATTTATATTAAATGGACACAAATATTTGTGGTTCTGTGGCTCTAGCAACATTTTTCTCCAGTCTCTTCAAGTTCACGCTGTCTCAGACACATGACTCAGAACTTCTGGCATGTAGAAATCTGCCCAAGTGCCTTCCAGGAGCTTTGGTCTCCTTCCATAGAGTGACTCCACAGGAATGGGTGTTCCTCTCCCCTGTCCTTAACCACATTTGAAGATATCTTTACATAACTTCATTCAAAACCTGAAAAAGAAGCTCAGATTGTTCCTGGGCTTCCTGTAGGAGCAAGTTTGCCCTTTTCATCTCTATATTTAACTTAAATATTTGTGCAGCAAAAAATAAATCCTGAGTATTTTTACTCTGTTTTCTGGAAATTTAGAATATTAGGTTTACATTTTCCTTGATTTTCTTTTCTTTTTCTTATGACTTGAGGTAGCTGGGACTATTTCATCTGGCTATGCTGCTTGGTTGGAAACAACCAGTTGGTGGCTGGTCTCAAGTGGTGTTCCCCAGGGCTCAGTGCTGGGGCCAGTCCTGTTTAATATCTTTATGAATGATCCGGACAAGGGGATCAAGGGCACACTCAGTCAGTTTGCAGATAACACTAGGTTGGGTGGGTATGTTGATCTGCTGGTGGGCAGGAAGGCTCTAAAGAGGGATCTGGACCAGTTGGGTCCATGGGCTGAGGCCATTTGTATGAGATCCAATAAGGCCAAGTGCCTGGTCCTGCACTTGAATCACAACAACTCCATGTACTACCACAGACTGGGGATCAGTGGCTAGGAAGCTGCCCATTAGAAAAAGACCTGGGTGTGCTGGTCGACAGCTGGCTGAACACGAGCCAGCAGCGTGCCCAGGTGGCCAAGAAGGCCAGTGGTATCCTGGCCTGGATCAGCAATAGTGTGGCCAGCAGGATCAGGGCAGTGATCATCCCTTGTACTTGGCATAGATGAGGCCACCCCTCAAATTCTGTGTTCAGTTTTAGGCCCCTCACTACAAGAAAGACATGGCACTGGAGCATGTCCAGAGGTCAACGGAGCTGGTGAGAGATCTGGAGCACAAGCCTTATGACGAGCAGTTGAGGGAGCTGGAGTTGTTCAGTTTGAAGAAAAAGGGGCTCAGGGAAGGTCAGGGAAGGTCTAGATTTGACATTAGGGAAAATTTCTTCATGGAAATGGTTGTCAAGCATTGGAACAGGATGCCCAGGGAAGCGGTGGAGTCATCGTCCCTGGAGGTATTTAAAAGATGTGCAGATGTGGCACTTAGGGACATGGTTTAGTGTGGGTTTAGTAGTGCTGGTTTAATGGTTGGACTTGATGATCTTGGAGGTCTTTTCCAACCTAAACATTTCCATGACTGTATGATTCTAAAATATTTTCAGAAAAATGTGAAAACTCATTGTTGTAACAAGATTCAAGAAAAAATAAAATTGGGTTGTTTTGGGTTTTTTTCATTCCCTGAAAGAAACCACCAGTTTCAATTTTACTGAAATGATGTCTTCAGTGTAGTTTTTGAATATTTTAGAGAGAATATATTTCACCAAAATGCTTTCCTTTTTCATTCTAACCCAGAACAAAATTTGAAAACTGGAAGATTATGTAGAAAATTGAAAATACACTTTTGATCTAACTCAGGAAGAGACAAAATGCAAGAAGACTCATCACATGCGGTTTTAATGCCTTTTCTTTTTTAGTGTTGTTTTTTTTTACTTATTATTATGCTTGATTAATCATCTAATATAATAAGTAAAACTTCTCTATAAAACCAAAAATAATTTCTCTTATTTTCTGCATGGGAAAATCAAGCAGGAAAAACTGAATACAGAATTTGCATAAAGGAGCTCACTAGTGCTGCTTGCTTCATATTTGGGATGCTCTGTGTTCTCTTAAGATCTGTAGTTCTGAGGCTTTTTCAAAAGGCTGACCTGAATTACTAACTCCAACTTTAACAGCAAGGGAGAAATAGTGAATCTTTTGAAGTTAATAGCCAAACTTTCAAGGTTTTCAAGGGAGCTAGTTTTTCATCACAAATCTATCTAATGTAATAAAATCTAGATCATCTAATCCCTAGTCCTGGAATTTAAGCACTGGACTTCCTTTTTACACTTACCACCGAATAGTTTAGAATTGTAAAGAGAATATATTTTCCCCTATTGATGTAACATCTCAGGAATTGGCAAATCTAGGTGGTCCTACCACCCCTAAGAGAACTGAAATTTTTTAATGGAAATTGGAGCATAGATGAATGAGCTAACAGCAGGGTTCAATTTTAATGACAGCAACAAGGAATTCTGTAATTAAGCACATTAAGGCAGAACAACCTCTTTGAATTTCAGAATATCTCTAGTTCATGCTCTAACATCCGTTTTCCTTACACTGCTTTAATCTGCATCCTCCCTTCAGGCATCTTACACTAAGGGCTTGACAGACTTCTAGCTGACAGTAGCTGGCATCCTTTTAATTGACAAGGGAGACCACTGTTGAAAGAGATAGGGAAGAGCATTCTCTCTTCCCTCAGGGTCTAAATGCTCTGCTTTTGCAGAACTCCTGCAGGACCTGCTAGCTACAAATTCAACCTGAAAACACAGGTTTTGCAGAATCCAAGAATAGCCCACCTGAGCTTCTCATATGCTCTAGACTCTTTTACTCTGGATTTAGCCCAGTGTCCCAAGGGGAAGAGGTTTGGTATTTTATTCATCATGGGTCTGTTATTTTAGCAGAAAGTGAAATAATTCTATTTTCACGAAACAATTAAGCATATATTTATGCCCCACTGAAAGCACTTGCAAATGAGGGTTTATCTAAAACTTCTTGTGTATATAGTTATAAGATGTAGGAACATATCCATATTTTTAGCTGCATCAGGCCCACTGAATGCACCCTTGATAAACATAAACATGATACAGAAAAGTGTTTGTATTGCTCATAAGCAATAAGAAAATATTTTATGCCCCATTATACCAAATGTATTCACAAATTTGCTATGCAGTTGTGTTGCCTTTCTTTGACTAACTTCTACCATATGCATAAAAACTGTTTAGACTGTACGCTTCTGGGTTAGGAACTTTACCTTCCTGTTAGTATTTAATGCATCTGGTGCCACGTAAGTAAGAGCAGTGTTTTTAATCACTTGTTCCGCCATTTTTATGATCTCAGTTATTTCACTCTGTTGTCTATGATTTATCATTCTTGATTGTATTTAGCTTGTTGAATAGCCATTACCTGGTGATCTGCTCAGATTAATAGTATGGATGCTTTCCAAAGCAGACTGTTTGATGTCTGTTGTCAATGTGCTACATTTTTTGTGATCTGTTTTCATAACCAATATTCATGGTTAGGTGCTGCTTACTGAAACATCACACATGGAGTTCAAGAAAGACTGAACTCCAACTTGTCAGGACTATTGTAATGATGGCAAAATGATTATGATTAAAGCTAAAATGATATTTCCACTCCTGCAGCCAGTGTTCCTGATTTTATTATTTGAGCCTTCCAAAGAATGAAAATGGATTATCCAGATGATTTTTTTCCCTTTCTTTTTCCCTAACAAAAATCCCCAACAAACCCAATGCTCTAGTTCCATTAATCTATTCTTTCTTTGCTTCTAAAACAAACCAGCTTCTGTGGATAAAATTCTAGACAAACTAATGTGGTCAAAAATGCAAACTGATAAAGACGTAAGACATACATTGAGCCTTGTTATTAACAGACTTTTGAAAATAGAAGCCTTGCTGAGATTTCTGAAGCTGTTAATGGCACTGATATTTCTCATTATTGGCTCAGTTCTGTATCCTATTTGCTAATCATTTTAAATTCCAATACCTCCCTCAATTCAGTGTGGGCATTGAGCACATTACAGATTAAAAATGTAAACCAGAGAAACTTTTGGAACAGCAGTAATTATTACTACTTACAATCATTGTACTTCCTTGTTACTTCTTCGCTGTACCTGTTGGTTTTGTTTGCTGCAAATAAAAAAGCAGACCATGTGTTGAAAAAACTTCACATTTTTCATCAGACAGATATGCTCTAGGATACTGTATTCCATTAGGAATTGGAAGCCTTAGGCTTAATACTGGAGAAAAATACACAGAGTGTAGTGACAAAAACGAAATAAATGTTACAAATCACTTTCAAGATGAGATGCACCTACCAAAGAAGAACCTCCTCAAAGGGAAGTGGTCTCCTCTAGCAGCTTATTCCAGGGATCTTAACCCGGACCCTGCAGCGTCCAGCACTCGCCTGACACACTGTCCCCAGCAGAGGACTCCCCAGCACCAACAGACGCTCGGCACTGCATCCCCCCCAACTACCTGCCGCCAGGACAATATTTGTTTCCTCAACCTGCAGGAAGCTGAATACATAGATAAACCACACTATTTTGCACACCTCTGTTTTGAAGAGCTGTCCAGGATAAGTAATGTCGGCTGGTGTTGTGAGAGTCTCTAATTATTTTTTTGCTCAGAAACCACATGCAAACTAGTTGGCCCTTGCTGTCTCTTGTCATCTGATGTTACAAAGCAATCTACACTGTCTGTGAGCTTCAGAACACATACTGACAAAAGAAGTAGTTTCCCTGGTAACAAGGACCATATGAAAGCTCTCAGAACATATCCTCCCCAGGAGTTAATTTGTTTCAGATGGGAAAGGTGATTACTTATAAGAAAAAAGGGAAAACAGCTGAGCTATTTAAAGATGAAATAGTAAAGAGTAAGCAGTGTTATTTGTTCCACTTACACTGTTTTCATTCATATGCACATGATATAAATGTTTATATATATAGAAATATATACGTTTTGGTATGAACTATCATTGCACAAGTGCTAATAAAAATGCGTAATAGACTTGGCAGTAAAGAACTTCTCTGAGGTCTTCATTATAGCACAAAAAGCGAAAAATCATTTATCAAATGCAAATCTGAATATTTCACAAAGATACCAAGGATACAGAAAGATGAAAACACTACAGGACACATGAATACAGGTCTAGCCAAAAGATTAGGATATGCAATACAATGGGATTGTCAAAAGTAAAGAAATAAAAAGCAGAATAAATAGTGGCAGCAGTCTCAATAACATTCAAAAAGAAAGCTGTTCATGTCAGTATAATGCTCACATGCAGATAACTCTTTCAGGAAAAGTAAACTCTTTTTCCTCTAGCATAACCAGAAGTATTATTGATCTAATGGTCTTCCAGATGTGCAGAGTGGGTTACTAAAGATTTATGTCTCACTAGGCTTTTCAAACAAATACTGTGTGACTGCGATTGAACGGGAAAATTGCTTGTGCATTTGTGAGCTGGAGGGCAAATGGTGTCCACAACTGGGCATGGCAGAGGCAAGGAATGTTGCACAAGTCATGTTCTTAAATGTGATAAGTACAATGAACACTTAGGATGAGCACTGGTTCAAGAGTAGGTATTTTTTCAACTGCTTATTCATTATATCCAGAGATCCTTTGTTGTAACATTTCAGTGAATAAGGATTCCTCTATGCTTTATAAAGACCCATCTCTTTGAATAAAAAAGTAAAATGAAAGGCCAAGACATTCCTGGAAAGTGGAGCAGCAAATAATTCAAATATCTTTAAGCTGAGAACTGTGACTACCCAGATGAGATTATTGAAACCAAATAAAACCAAAGGGTTTTATTTGTCGGAACTTCAGAGTTTTTCATCAGCTTGGGTTTTTATGTAGGGTTTGTTCTTTTTGGTTGTCATAGTTGTTGTTTGGGGGATTTTTTGATTCGCTTGTTTGTGGGTTTTAGGGGTTTTTTTTGTTTCCTGGTTGGTTGATTTTTTTTTTTTTGTTTAGTTTCTACAGACCTGTGGGGAAAAGCAGTGCAAAAATTACAGGTTTGTCTTGTCCTTCATAGAATGCTAAAACTGTTAAAGTTGAAGTAGGTGAAATTATAATGGTCTTGATCTCTTGCTTGTCAGAATTGTGATTATTTATCTGCTTTTTTCCAAGAGACTACTGCAGTAGCGATTCCTTCATAAAGTTAAATATTTTACTTTTTCTTGTTAGTTCTTGACAGCATTAGTTCATTCAAGTTTTCATAGACAGTGTAATTTTTTTTTCTTTTCAGCTAATGAAGGTATGAAAATTAATACCTGTCTGAGAAAGTTACAAATAAGCAGTTAATAATAATGGACATATTTCAAACCATTTTATTGGGTTAAAAAAACCTAACATGACAGTGTCTCTTTAACATCTCTGTTCCCAAAAGAGAAGACATGAGTTAACTGTTCCTACAATTTAGCTATATATTTAAAATTTATATAAAGGAATTCCTATAAATTGTACTTTCTGCTGTGTGCCACACCTCAAATTATCTGGAAACCTGAGCTGAGCTCTGGCAGGAGTCTGTGGTTTTCATGCTGTAGAGTTCTGCTTTCGCACAATATATGTATTCCAGAATTTCCTCTTGCTCTCAAAGTGTTTCTGGTTACAAATCAAGATAGTCCTTTTGGTTTTAAAAGATGTGACTCGGAGTAAAACTTTGAGGAATGTCTAGAATGTCTTTTCTCAATTTTAAAAGTGATTTAGGCACACTACCCAGAGACAGATTGGGTCACCGAAAGATTTCCAAAGTGTCTGAGAAGCTAAATATTCTTGCTGCGTGTACCCATACTCGAGATGAACTGTTCTATAATCTAACTCTCCTAGATCCCAAAGCGAGTGATGAGATGTTGTAGTATAGGAATGGTATTTCCCAATTCAGTGTTTCCACTGAAACACTCCAAACCATGTGCCACTCACTCACTCCCCCCTCACCCTCCTCTTCCCCTCTGCAGCAGGATGAAGAGAATTGGCTGCACAGAAAGGTAAAGATCACAGGTTGAGATAAGAACAATTTACTGGAAACAGCAATTAAATAAGAAACGAACTGCAACAGCAACAATATTAATAACAGGGTGTAGGAGAGAGGCAAATGATTCACTCTCAAGTGTTCACCACACAGAGCTCAACAATACCCAACTACTCATCACAAAGCCCAACCAGAAGGGACCCCTTTCCCCATTCCCCCCATCCCCTGCCCATGATGTAAGATGGTATAGAATAACCTCCCAGTCCTAGCTATGCCCCTCCTGGCTACTGCAGAAATTAACCCTGTCCTGGCAGAACCAGAACTTGAGATTTCTTAAACCTTTCCATCAGCTTTTCTGTCAGACTCTTTCTATCTGCTCATACACTGGTGATGTATCAACGACCTGTGACTGGATTTGTTTTCATATGAACCACTGTAGATCCTTTAAAAGTTTAAAACATTTCTTTCTTTTTTCCCCTTTTCTTTACAGCACAACCCCTCTAATACTACATAGTACAAGTATTTAGAAAGTGTATTGGCTAATGTACATGAAACAAGAAACCTGATTTCTGTCCCCTTCTCAGAGTCTTTCTTACTACTAAAAGTCCTTGAATTCTCTCAGTTTTTTTCTAGGGAAGATAAAATCTCCCACATGTTTATCTTCCCACTTTAGAGTCTTTGCCACTACTAAGAGTCTGTGGACTGAGGAGCCCAGCCTCTTTCAAGGAAGATAAAATCATTTTGTCATTTTACTGCTGTGCTTTCTTTTTCTGAAGGGCTGCCCCCTTATAGAAATGAACTCTCTCTCCTAAAATAATTTGTGACACATTTTTCATTTCTGTTCTTTGCCTGGTAATTTCCATTCCATAGCTGCCTTCTCTCTCTCACCCATTACTTTTGGATAAAGAGTCATTAAAAGTCAAGGATGCAATTAGTAGCAACCTCATTGCCCTGCCAGTTATCATGAAGGAACTCCCTCCTGTCATCTTTGAGCTTTTATTTTTGCTGTAAAGTGGAGGTTCTAAAATATAGATGACAACATCATAAAGGAAGATGACAAATAAAAAAAGTAAAAATTAAAAATAAGTGACTGCCCCTATTAGCATGGAAATATCTTTTGCTCTCACACTAAATATTAATTATTCTTGTTGCTTTTGAGGATTTTTTCTGTCCTAAATAGATGTCTTTGGGGATTTTCATATAGTCCAAAGAGAACTGAGACATATTATTGAATTAAAAAGTTAATTCATACTCTGATATGAAGTAATGAAACCTCATTGTAAAGAAAATCCTCTATGCTAACATCTAAGCATAGCTTTTCTTTTCTCCAAAATCGATTCAAGATGCATTTTATCCAATTTTTCCATGGGGCAGAACAAGAATATATGCCATTAGAATAGCTGTTGATACCATAAAGCCATCAAATAAAGAACATAATTTCAAACTAAACAGTGGAATCCTGTCACAAACTAAACACTCCATCTGGTGCCATTTAACTGAAATAACTTCTTCAAGGCACCACTCCCATGAAACATACAAACTTCAAACAACATTATTTTACTACAAATGTGGGCTATAAAACTCGATAGAAAAAAAGGAAACCATAAAGTCCTCAAGTTCCCTCTGAGCCTGAGCTAGAATCCAGATCTTCCTGAATTAAGTCACTTTCAACATGTTGCAACAGAGTGAGAGTCCCAGTAGATTTAGGTTTTATTTTCATAATTCATTCTCAGCTTGGCTGGGAACAAAGTAGCCACCTCCACATTTTTGGCAAGAAAACTTTCTTTACTGGAATAAAGGTTCACCTCTTCAATAGAGTGTTTGGCAAGAGACCAGGAAAAAAATAATATCTGATTTCCCTTACACTTGACTTCCTTTTTTTATTTTATTTTCAGGCTTTAGAAAGAACTCTCTCTTCCTCCTTTCAAATCCTCCAGTCCAGCTATAATTGCTTTGTTAGCCCCTTTTTGATCCACTCACATACCAAGTATTTTATATCTGCTTTACAAATATTGTATTTTTAATGACACCAAAACCTGTAAGGTTTGGAAGTAATTTTTTTTGCCTCAACTTCCCAGTTTACTAGAATCATAAATTCTTTTACTCCCAGGAAGATTATTATGCCAACATCATAAACCTGCATTTTATTTTTCAGCATAACAATGAGTTTTCTTTTCTTTTACAAGACTTTAAAAATTTATCAAAAGCCTCTGCTCAGTATATAACTCTTGTCCCTACAATGTCTCTTCCTTGAGTATTTTTCTATTCTAATTATGTATCAATGCTGTAGACCTTCTCTTCCCATTAACCAAATTTAACCTCACCACAGCCAGCATGATACTCCTTCCATAGTAGACTCCCACATATTTATTAGTATTATAAAGAAATGGGAAGGGATTGCTACAATAATTCAGTCTTCATAAACTAAACATGACTGCTGTTTCTGCACTAACCTGAAAGAAAGCACGAGAGATTTTTGGTGCTGGTTCATAACTGTAAAAATTATTCTGTGCAAATGCATTTTTACACCAGCCTGAGCAAAAATGAGAAATGCCTAACTACTCAGATAGCAAAACTCACAGCTTAAGAACATGGGATCTCTGTAGACTTCTACAGAACACCACAAACATACTGCCACCTACAACGAATTTCCCCTGACACAGATCATCTGCCTCATTTCCCTTTGAAATAGAAACTGCACAAAAAAACTAATGGAAATTCTCTGGCTTAGGAGACTAAACTAGAGAATTAATGGTCTATTTGGAGCTTGAAAGAAGCCATGTTTTACCTGAAAGTCGTGAAAGAGAGTGGACTTGAAGAGGAAGAATTTATGTCCTGTGCTGGAAAACTACATGCTTTGAACCCAAATGAGAACAAATAGCTACAGCTTTCACAGTGATCTGTTATCCATGACATTAAAGTTAGGGATGATTAACAAAAGTGCATCTATTGAATGTGGTACAGACCAGTGTAAAAATTTAAGCAAATCCAACAACAGCAACAAATAAAAAAAAAACTTTTGAGAAAGTTGCAACAAACCGAACAGAGAGTTTTATATTACACTACTGTTCTCAACTTTATCCCATACAACCTATAATAGAGAAGAGTAAATTTGTTATTAGACAACTCCATGGTGCTATAGGGGAATTACATATAATAAAAAACTAATAGAAATTTTAATAGTGGTGACATACCAAGGCCAATTTTAAAATGCTTATAACTGTATTTTAAATTCCATAGTACTTGTAGGGATATATCTAAGGTTTTAACAGAATGAGATGCTGAGGGAAGCTCTCAAGGGTTCCTGGAAGCAACTTGTTAAAATTCTGTCACCAAATTGAAGGGAAATTGAGATTAATTTTAAAGCCTCTAATGCAATTCCTACTTTCTCCGGGTAGAAAAAACCATCCCCACTAGAAATGATTGGACCCCAGTAGTCATGAAAACAACTAACAAAGAGTAATTTATTTTGCTTTTGGAATGCACAGCACTAGTCCCAATTACATTATCAAAAATGTCTTGGGGATAATATAACCAAGGCACCTACAAGGTCTTTATGTACACCCTTGTTCAATTACACAAGCTGAAGCTTATGCAGTTGTGTCACTAGAATGCATATGCTTTTATTTCCTTGGTTGAAGGAAGACTTTTGGGGTTTGTTTGTTTATTTTAAAGCATAAACATATCAATAGGTTTTCTGATATGGCTTTCTTCTTGAAGCATGATGATGTAACTTTAACAGAAGCTATATGAGAAAATGTATGTTGGTGCCTGATAGATGCAGAATGAAAAGAATTAATGCATTACAGCATTATCTCCTGGATGCATCTGAATATGCATTGTTTTGCAGATGACCTTAAAGACTTTGTGACTGACTTGGAAACAACTTTGTGCTTTCACTCCATTTTACTCTGTACACTATTATGCCTTTTACCTGTACGGAGCTCTTGTGTGAAAATTTAGACTCTATGCCTGTAAACACAGGCACTTAAGCAGTTGAATAGTCCCCACTGCTTTCAGGGGGACCACTCATGTATCTGAAGTGAAGCACTCACATCTGCATTTGCAAGAAAGCCATCTAATGAAAGTACCATGGTCAGTGTGGATTAGCATTATAAATTAATTTCTGTTCCAGAGAAGAGGCTGGATCCTACCTCTTCCATAGCAGTGGTATGTTTGCTTGCTCTTTTTTCTCAGCAGACATATAATCCTAGCTATTGACAGACCTCATACACCATTCTAAACCTTAGAAATCACTGTGGCTTTTGCAGGTTCTGTCAATATGAATACAATAGTGGAGGATTCATATTTTTCCAACACAATTTTTCAGTATCTTTTGCTTTGAGCTAAGGCAAAGTGTGAACATTGAAAAAAAAATTAAAGCATAAGCAAGAAAGAATAGTTTGGAAGAATACACTACTAAGCCAAGATCAATAAAATACCTTTCATAGATGATATTCTAATAAGAAACCCATAGATTTTAAATATTTACTCTTAGCATAAGACTTTAAAAATGTACCCTGAAGTTACTCATCACCCAGTGTTTATATTTTTAAGGTCCCCTGCATATTGTGAGAAATTTTAAAGGCCAGTATATCAGAGGAAAATAAATATTCATCTTGAAACTGTAGAAATCTATGTGCCCTTAGCCACTGAAACTGTTTTTGTAAAATTAGGTAGCCAAACCCCAAACTGTTTATTCACCTATAGCATTCTAAAAGTATTTCCTTATGTAGTACTAGTATGCCTTTTTTACAGGCAAAGGACACAATATATTATTTACAACAGAGGCAAGACAATCTGTTTGAGTAAATACTTTAACATTAAGCTATGTTTTTGTTCTGTAAGAAATATACAGATGTGTTTCACAGAGAATTTCAATGGTGGCTTATTCCAATACTCACACATTGTGATGGAACTCTGTACTGTGATTCGAGTATTTTTCATGAAGATGTAGTAAATATTCAGATTTTTCAGCTGTTATCCAGGAATTGTTGAATCCAGGAATTGTTGAGGAAGAAGAGAACTGCTTACCAAGCACATCTTGCACTGCCATCCTGTCACGCAAGAAAAGCAGCCTTTCGTCTTCCATGCAGCAAGCTCCAACAGAAACTCCGTGACATCCAGAACAAGTGGTGGATCAATCTAGCTGAAAAAAACTCAATTATGCGCAGATACAGATGATCACAGAGGATTCTATAAGGCCTTGAAAACAGTATATGGGCCTACATACCAGGTACAAAGCCCTCTACTCAGTGCAGATGGTCAAACGCTTCTGACAGATAAAACCTCCATTCTGAATCGATGGTCTGAACACTTTCAGACTCTCTTCAGTACCAACCGTGTAGTCCAAGACTCAGCAATTCAGTCCATCACACAGCAACCGGTGAAGTAGGAACTGGATATTGCCCCCGCTTTAGGAGAAACCCTTAAGGCCATATAGCAGGTGAAAATTGGCAAGGCAACTGGAGTTGACAGAATTTCACCTGAAGTCTGGAAACATGGGGGCCTTGTACTCCATGTTAAATTTCAGAAGTTTGTGGTGCACTGTTGGGAACTAGATGAACTACCATCAGACCTTCGAGATGCAGTCATTATTACCTTGTATAAGAAGAAAGGAGTTAAATCAGATTGCTCAAATTACCGTGGTATTATTCTGCTCTACATTGCTGGCAAAATCCTGGCAAGAATAGTTTTGAGCAGACTAATACCCGCCATAGCAGAAGGAATTCCACCTGAAAGCCAGTGTGGTTTCAGAGCCAACAGAAGTACCACAGACATGGTGTTTGTTCTCAGAAAACTGCAAGAGAAGTGTAGGGAACAGAACAAAGGTCTCTATGTAACCTTTGTTGATCTCTTCAAGGCTTTCGATACTGTGAGCAGAAAAGGTCTATGGCAGCTTTAGGAACGCTTAGGTTGTCCCCCCCGGTTCCTTAAAATGATCATCTCACTCCATGAGGTTCAGCACGGCCAAGTCAGATATGGCAATGGACTTTCTGAGCCCTTTTTAATAACCAAAGGTGTGAAACAAGGATGCATTCTTGCACCCTTTTCACAATCTCTTTTAGTATGATGCTCCAAAGGGCCATGGCAGACCTCGATGATCAGGATGGTATCTACATTCAATATCATACTGATGGAAGCCTTTTCAACCTAAGGCAACTGAAGGCCCACACCAAGACCTTAAACCATCTTGTCCGGGAGCTGCTTTATGCTGATGACGCCGCCCTTGTCGCCCACACAGAAGCAGCTCTGCAGCGTTTAACATCCTGCTTTGCTGACACTGCTCAGCTCTTTGGGCTGGAAGTCAGCTTAAAGAAGACAGAAGTTCTCTATCAACCTGCACCTCAGGAAGTCTTCCATCATCCCCATATCACCATTGGTGAATCAGAGCTCAAATCAGTCCAGCAGTTTAATTACCTAGGTAGCCTCATCTCCTTGGATGGTAAGATTGATGGAGAGATAGACAACAGGTTAGCAAAGGCATATAGTGCCTTCGGAAAACTCCATAAAAAGAGTTTGGCGAAATAAACACTTGAAGAAAAGTACCAAGATCAGTGTTTACAGAGCCATTGTGCTGTCCACTCTGTTACACGGATCCAAATCATGGGTCATCTACTGCCACTGCCTGCGTCTCCTAGAACGCTTCCATCAACACTGCCTCCAAACAATCCTAAACATCCACTGGTCAGATTACGTGACTAATATGTTTGTTCTAGAACAAGCAGCAGTCACAAGCATTGAGGCCATGTTGCTGAGAACACAGCTGCGTTGGGCAGGACATGTCTCAAGGATGAAGGACCACCGCCTCCCTAAGGTCTTGCTTTATGGTGAACTTGCCACTGGCTGCCGCAAGAGAGGAGCCCCAAAGAGAAGATACAAGGGCTCCCTGAAACAACATCTCAGCCTTGGCCATATTGATCATCACAACTGGTCTACTCCGGCCTCCAGTCGGGAAGTCTGGAGACACAGTATCTTTAATGCTGATGCTTCTTTTGAGAAAGCATGCAGGATCACTCTTGAGGAGAAAAGACAACACAGAAAGAATCGTGTCTTGCAGAATAAAGCACCTAAGGAGTCTTTCTGCTGTGCCTTTTGCAACCGGATGTGCCTATCCCGTATCGGCCTTTTTAGCCACCAGCGTGCTTGTAACAAACGTGGGTAGAGCCCTTCCCAAATCTTTGTTTGCAAAGCCCACCCATGATGAGTAAATATTCAGATTTTTCAGCTGTACCCACCTTGAATATCAATAACAATCTGGCTTTTGGCTTTAATAGCAGTAAATCAATGACATAATACAGCTTATACAAATGACCATACAGTAGCTGAGAAAACAGGAGCTTAGTCTGAATACTTTGTCAGTCTGAATGCTGTCTCCTTACCTGTCTACATTAAAATACCTTTTTAAGTACATGACTGCATAGTACTGTTTTTATTAACTAACTAATAAGACAACAGACAATACATTTTTTGAGAACTGTTACCTTTAGGTTGAGTAAAAGCATGAACAATTTCAGTTCAAAAGGCAAATTAATGAAAATAATAGAATACTTGTATCAGGGTTATATCTTTGTCTCACCACAATTAGAGATTGAGCACATTTAACTGATCATATTGTGGTACTATCACTGATACATATATGACATATGAGCAATGTAAAATTATTTCATTTTTCCAATTAAATTGAACAACTGTATATAAAACAGGAGTTTCCAAAGCCTGAATCTAAGTTTATGTCCATTAAAATCAGTAAGATATGTCCATTAAAATCAGTAAGATCTGTGCAATAGTTAGATTTAACTTGAAAAATATTATACACTTTTGACTATCCCACCTTTAATTCTGCAAATATTTTAATTGCACTGCTGGTGCATTGTATTTCAATCAATCTACATTTTGTTAAACACTCTAGCCATGCTCCAAAGCATTGGCAAAATTAATGTGTAGGAGGGAATGAACTTTTTGTTCGATTATACAACTGATAACACTGTGCCATACATTGCCACAATACATCTCTGTTTCTCTGGGTTTAAAGAAAGTTAAACTATGTTAAAATAGAGTTCAGATGTTCACCATATGTAAAAAAACCCTTCAAAGTAAATGATGTAGGGCAATGGTCAGTCCTAAAGAGAGCACAATCTGTAAACATCACTTGGACAGACCAAGTTTTAATTTTACAGATTAAAGAAGCTGTGACAACAGAAACACAAGACTGGGTTTTGTGCCAGTTCTCCATAGGCTTCAAAATCATCATATGAAACACTATACTCTTGAAGCCATTTTTCTGACTTTCAGAGGGATCTTTGTCATTAGTTTCATAATGCAAGTCATAAATACAGCTGATGCACATGATCTGTAATGTGCAATTCCACCTTTCACCAACATCTTTGTATATCTTCACATTTTTCTCCAAAACAGGTAAAACCCTCAATCCTTTAAAGAAAATTTCACATATGCAAAACAGTCAAATGTCAGACCTATATAGATGGTTTTAACAGTAGTTAATAAACATTATTATATATTTGGTACAAGCTACAGATAACTGTAGCATTTTAATGAGCATTTATGACCAGTGGTATTAGCTGGCATCTATGATCACATCAAGAAACGTGGTTTATGGCATGAGATGTATGGCATAAGCATGCTGTTTCCAGACACAAAAGTAAACTATTGGTGAAACGGTGCCTCAGAGCTAATAAATGACAATTAGCAACCTCAAATCTTAATCAGAAAAATGAAAATCAACTAATCAGAGGAAGATCCTACTGCTATCCCAGCATCCTGCAGTTTCAAACTCTTTGAAAGTATATGGGCATATCAAATACATGCATACATGCATTTATACATCTATGGAAAATATGGAAAGCCAGGGTGTGACATTCCTAAAGAAATACAGCAAAGCTGTTATAAGTCCTTTGATGTTGCTTGGCCAGGAAAACATGCCTGTTTCATCGTATTATAACTGAGATAATTTCTTTAGTCTGAGAATTTACGGCTGTCCTGCAGTTGAAGTTGTCCAAGAACTAGAGAGTAGCCTCTAAAATTGGGGTTGCAAATCCTGTGTATGGATGGAACTGCAGAATTTTAGAACTAATATCACTCTTCATTACATTTAAAATTTATATCTTCATTCAATTGACATGTATTCTTATAATTAGTCCTTTGACAAATCACAGCCCTGACAAAAGAATTGAGAAACCAAAGGTGAGCTACTTTGGACTTGAAATTTGGCAAAATACTGTTAAGATCACCCTTAGGAAGATGTGAGGTGATGTTACTCCATGCAGCCCCAAGCGACCACTGAGAGATGTGTTATTTTCACTTTAGGCTATCTCCTTTTTTTCTGCAGACTGAATTGTAAAGATGAAAACAGTATAGTTTAAGGACAAAGGTTCAACTTGAACATCCAGTTTCCCTGTGGGTTTCAGTGAAATAGCTTTTGTGATCTTGTGTCTAAAAATGAATTGAATGTAACACAGCAGGCAGTGGGTAACACAATACTGACATTCAAAAACAATTAAAGTGGCCCCAGCTTTATTAATAACTAGGGAATATTCTGTTTTCTAAAACAGATGCTTTAGTTATACCACAGAAATTTAATACAAAGCAGTTGTTATCGAATCAAGGCATATAGTTCATAATGGTGCAAATTATTGATCATTTTCTTGATTTAATTTGCTTTATTTGATCATTCACCCGTAGCCTTTCAGAGGCTATATTAATTATT
The DNA here is from genome assembly GCF_036250125.1 of Pseudopipra pipra. Lineage (NCBI taxonomy): Eukaryota > Metazoa > Chordata > Aves > Passeriformes > Pipridae > Pseudopipra > Pseudopipra pipra. The sequence continues at coordinate 31,502,730 of NC_087549.1, read as the reverse complement.
TAAGCCTAAGATACGTGATAATAGCTAATTACTCAATAAAACAAGTCACAGAAACAGATCTTTTGATGGGAAGAGTACATTTTATCCCACATACCAAAGTGAGAAATGAATTTAAACTAGATAAAGCCAGAACTCTTTAAGGTATTAGGAGGCACACGATTTCACAGACCAGTGAAACTTTATGTAATGGAAATTCATTAGAAGAAATAAACAAAATAAGACAAAATTGCTTCTCATTTTCTTACATATTGCTTAAGCAAGATTGCGGTTGGAAGTTGGAATTCCTGTCATGTTTCCCCAGATACATTCTGCAAATATATTCTTACTTCAATAAAAGACCATTTCACCCACTAACATATCCACAATTACATTCTATCCTGCTGTCATGCTTCTTTAGATAAGTTGGTATTTTCAAGAGACAATCAAAATATTTTGGTAGGTTTTCTAGCACTTAATTTAAAACGTAGCTCAGTCTATGCAGATCTTTTACTTGCACTAGACCTGTGTCACTCTCCTCAATAATTCTCTTTCTTGCCTTTTTTGTCTTTCACATTAAGCAGAAACTTCTGTCCTTCGCCTTCAACTGGTCCTTCTTTGTTATCCCATTGTGGCCTGTCTCAGTCTCTGGGCTGTTTTATCATAGCTTCTGTGTACCTGATTGTCCTGGAATCAACCCCATGTGCTATTTATATTAAATAAAATAACTTTTTAAAATTAAATTTTTCTGTCCACTAATGCTAACTAATTTCAACAAAGACACTGTCTGCTCAAATGGAAACACAGCAACATTTTGGGGTGGATCTGTCTGATCTACGTATTTAGACTGTAAATTCTTCATGGCAGGAGCTATGTCTCCATCTCTTCCTGATTCTGTGAAGCAGCACAATGTTGGCACCTAGCAAATTTGTAATAAGAATAATAAGCTGTGTTTTGCCAGGCATGATCTAATGGTGTCCTTTCTAGGTTATGTGGCAAGTATCAGAGACAAAAGGTACTTTAGGATGGTTTCTAAGAAATATTCACATTTTAAATGGTAAAAAAAGGTCATTTTTTTTTTTTCATTTAACCAAACTTCTTTTTCAGACTAAAGCTGTTTAAACAATACAGCTGACCTGATTCTCACCTCAGATAACTGGCAAAAGAGGCACTTTCAAATCCAGGACTTCAAAGTTTTCCAGAAAATTCTCACAAGGATTGCCATTCACATTTATAGGTAAATTAGACCATTAAAAAGGAAACAAATGAGCTCTAAACATAGGGAATTCAGAACTTAAAGTTAAAATAGTGATAATTAAATCATTATAATAATAGTAAAATTATTCCTCCTTGATTATCTGGCTTTGCACCCTTTGACTGTCTTGGACTGTTCAAGATAATAAAGTTGAGTACATCCATACATATTTGGAAAACTTAGGCCTAATTTTATGTTCTGTTTTACAGCAGAGGGTTCATTTTTTTCAGTGTTGAGACATCTTTTTCCCTCCCAGAAGCCAAACTTTCTATGTGTAAATAAATGTTAAAAAGTATTAATTATTTTCCCTAAATCAGTATTAATATGTGATATAATCCAAACCTTTAAAAGTCTGTTCTGAAAAATATTCCACATATCAATGCTGGAGGCACACAATACCTGAGGAAAGGCTGCTCATCAAGTGTTCTTGCTTTACTTTTGACAGTGATGCTTTGCTGGTTCCCTCTGCCCCTCCACAGCACTTGGAAATCTGCCACACAGCAAAGCTCACCCTGCCCTGCCCACCAGAGAATCCACACCATGGGGTGTGTGCTGGGAGAATCTGCATGTGTATGAGAACACTTGATAGAAGAGGTTATATGGCCAATAGCAAAAGCAGGGAAAAAACGAAATGCTACTTTGTTTGGCCAAGCATTTTGTCAGCCTTCATATCAATTGTACCACCTTTTGTACTATTTGTAGGGAGCTAATGACAGATGCCATTGATACGTTTGTACACAACTGCAGGTAAATTAGTATTAGGTAAATATTTTAAGAATAAAGACATGGGGACTGTCATGACAAATAACAGTTTCACTCTTGCCTTTTAAAAATTGCTAGGTCAGTGAAACAGCATGTTAAAAATCCCTTTCTAAATATTTTATGTTATTGCTTCAGAAGATCATAATAATCATAAAAAGCCTAGAGCTACCAACCACCATTATCATCTCAGCATTGCAGCAAGTTTCACAACAACGGATTTAATAAAACCAAGTCTGTCAGAAGTATTTTTAAGGAAAGCATTGGCCAGGCATGTGTTTTCAGGTAACACTTCCCATCCACATACAAACTGTTCCTTCATCATGAAAGGATTTTTTATACAGTTAGCTATTTGTATACATTTTAGCTTTCATACATATGTATGTATGTGTATATATTACAAATTTTAAACATAACCTGAGACACATTTCTTCCTATCGAGGAAGGCACATATTTTATATCAGAAGCAGTGAAGTATTCAATAAAACATTCGAATAAGTGAGCCTTGGCTCACTCACAAATATGTGAAGGATGAGCCTGATCTTGGAACTTTTGCAAAGCTTACTGAAGGCACTAAAAAAAATCTTCCATTCATTTTTCAGTGTGCTTTTTGCAAGGCTTTTCACCATTCAAGCATGTTGTCCTTAGACCTATAATGAAATAATTATGGTGCTTTGGATTTTGCTCTGAATTAGTCAATGAGAAGTGAAGAAGTCAGAAGAGAAAATTATTCAGAATGGTTAACTGAACACTGATGTGATTTTTTTTTTAATATTTATCTCCAGAACTGTATACCCCTACTTATAAACTCTCCCAATAAATTCCAATGTCAGGATCTGATTATGAATAATAAGTTCATCCAATGGATTTTGGATTGAGCCCAGAAGTCAAATCAATAGTTGGAGCAGTCATAAACATGCAACGGATCTTTTTTTCGGTTACCAGTGACCTCGCACATCAACTGAAATTATGATTAATGACAATTTCTTACACTAATATGTTGAATACCTGTCTATAAAGCACCCACATTACAATGGCTTATTTGAACACTTACCTGGACTTTTAACTGTTTCAGAGATAATGGGGTTGCACATAAGCTAGTGACCAACTATCTTCTGGCTGAATTCTTCAAGGGCAAAAGGAGCAAAAGGAGCCAGTGTTACAACTGGAAAGAACAGCAAGTGTCCGTGGTCACTGTTTATAAAGAAAATAAGCAAGCATGCAAAACTGTAGGGCACTGCTCCCTGCTGCTCTTGGCCCTGGTCACTTGGGCTCTTCCACAGAAGTCCCTGCAGATCCCTTTATGAGGGACAGAAAAATAAATTATGCCGAAATTCCTGAGAATGTCCTTTGTGAAAGTCGTGTTGGCTGGTTTCTCTGGTTCACCAAACCACCAATTAGCCTCTGACAACCAACTCAAGAACCCAAAAGGGGGGCGAGGGGTAAAATTATTTGGGCTGTCGTGCACAGACTGAACCAATCAGCCTCCTGTCCTGTCCTCAAAGTGTATAAACATCTTTAAAACTGAAGTTGTACCATCCTGTGCCTGAACACTTTGAAAAGGGGGCAGGGTTTACACAGAGAAAAAGAGTGAGCTTCCAAATGGAAATATTTCATTTTTTCAAGTATTATTAATTTCAATGGGAATCTTACATAAGTGGAGCTAGATCAGGCCTCGAATTAGGTAAATGATATAATAAGAAATGGCAGCAGAAAATGAATGTAGACAACAGAAAGAAAAGCCTACAGAAAAAAATGAGTGGAGAAAGCTATATTAGAAGAGCACAATTTGAGAAGCATAAATTTTTTAAAAATTTATATTCATTAAGAACAGATTAAAAATGGACAAAAGACTGTTAAATGGAAGTTCTGATAAGAGATCTGATGTCGTAAGAGGTTGAGTGACTCCCAAAAGGAAAATGACCTCTCATTAGTAGGAGGTAACACAAGCAGAGGGAAAAAAATGAAAGGGCTAAGGGCTAGACAACAGAACACGAATCATAAAAAAAAAAAAAAAGAAAAAAAAAAGAAAAAGGGAGTAACAGAAAGGAGGGATGAAAGCAAGACCGTGATGACTTGAACTCTGGGTATGACAGGGAGTTTCTAGGTTGCCTCCCAAGGGGAGAAGCTGGGCATCTATTGCAGTGAAAATGAATTATAGGAAAGTGGTTTGCATAAAAGGAAGAGACAAATACGTAGATGAAGATAAAAGGGAAATTTTAGGGATACTTTATTTAGAAATTTAATGATTCAAACTGTAGCTCAAAATTTTGCACACAATACGCATTTTTTTTCTCAGATGTTTCTACATAAACTAAGTTTATCACAAAACTAGTTTCTGTCAAAATATTTTTCTCAATGTTGCTTAAGTAGAGACTTTTTTCATACTTTAAAATATAAAAATAAAAATGAAGGTTGTCTAAGCAAGAGGAATTTCAGGAACTACAAGATATCTCAAAAAATGAAAGATTTTATGAAGACAAAATTTATAAAATAATAAATCCAGAAAACAGCAACTATTTTGTAACTTTAAAAATAAATGAAAATTTCTCTAATTACAATGAATTGTTTTTCTAAAGAAAGCCTTCCTTTAAAAAATAATCAAATCAAAGAAACTAGTCTCTCCTTTGTATCTTTATAAATGTAAGGTAAATATGAGTTCTTTATATTGCTAGCTTTAAGAATACTACATCAGCTAATAATTCACCTTATTAATTTGAAATTAATTTTATAATTCAGGAAAGTCAAGTGTTTGTCTACAATTTTAAAAATAGGAATGTACTTCATCATGGTTGGAATGTAATCTATGAGCACTGAATCAAGAAGTTATCACTGTCATGGACTTTCCCATTCTGTGAAGTAGGGCTAGGTTATTTTGGTGTCCTTTCTCCACCTCTGCTACTCAAATTGCAAGATCCTTGATGAAGGGAGTCTATCTTGCTATTTTTCTGTGGAGTGCCAGGCAGAATGAGAATTTAGCCTCACCTGGATCTTCTAAAATAAAAATTATTGAAAAGAAAACCACGAAGATTATGTTCAAAGCTGTCCACAAATACCATATTCAAAAGAGCTGTGAATGGCAAATATTAACTCAGTGTATTCCAGATAAACCATAATAAATCCACTGTCCTGTGTAACATTAGGATCAAAAAACCCACAATCCCATAGTAAGACATAAGGATCTATTTTTTCTTCATTGTCATAGTCTGGAATCATTCCTAATCTTAAATCGTAAACTTACTGTTGTTATATTTTTAGATGTTAGCCACCTCAGCATATTTTTAACATAATTATGAATCGTGATATTGGTATTTTAACATGCAGTATATGTGTTTAATTGCAATCTATACCTCAGAGCTCATTTTTCAGCTACTAAATTGAACTACAAACCTCTCTGGTATTGTTTATGGAAAATTCCATATGTTTTTAGGACTTTTGACCTAGATTACTTCAGATTTTCCAAACAAGAATTTCTCAGGCTTTACCAAGAGACTTGTTAGGGGAAAAAAAGCACAGGAAACAAACAAACAAAAAAATACATTTCACTTTGGGTTTTTGACTGTTTGTTTGTTTGGGGCTTTTTGTTTCTTTTTCTGAAGTTAAATACCTCTCAATACAGAGAAAAAAAATTTCTGACAAAATATTGCTACTGTACCAGACAGTCATCTGTAAGGTGATAGGTGTCAGTATCCTTTTGTTCTAAAAGTAACATATGAACTCAAATAAACAACAACTTATGATGAGGAAGTTATTGATAAATAAGCTGAGCTATATGAATAATTTTATATAGACATGGCAGTAAAGAAGTGCAATGACAAAGACGACCTAATAGTTTATAGAACTTGTTTTCTTCATCTTGCTGCAATCTTCAAAATTATTTTTCTGTGAAGGACAAATACAAAGATAAAACAGGGTCATAATATCAGAAATGCATATTAATTTATAATGTACTGCTTAATGGTTTCAGTTGATGGTAACAGCAGGACTTAGAGCCTTGTGAATTATCAAAAGGGGTTGGCTTTTCTGCTGAATATGTGCATGAATAAGCAGTGGTACAAAGCTGAAGAAAAATCTGGAAGTGTCTTTAAAGTCTTACTTGACCCTATGACGGCATGTCAGCAAATTAAATTTAGCTAATGCTGTTCCCAAGAGCTCTAATTATGGCTCATATGTATATTCTGCAATTCATTAAAAAAATGCATTATAACAGCCTTACTGTATACTAATTTACATGCACATCAAAATAGAATCTGTACAACCAGAATCTGCAGAATGGCTTTAATTCTTTTGAAGCATTTAGATGTTTCATAAATACTCGTAACTATTATTCTTTGTTGAAATGAATTTCTTGAACTGTCTGAGCAAGGATAATTTACATTTGTTTTTGGAAGCGGCCAGCACAGATAACTGGTCTGCTCAAGAACATCTGCTAACATGAAATATAGTTCTTTAAAGAAAATATCTGAACCAACTGCCCTGGGTGTGACATCTATGGAGGACAACGAGAATACAGTAACGAGAATGGCTTATGCTTGCTATTCCTCATTCACACTGAAAACTTGTCATAAGAATGGATTACCTGCAGTTCTGTACTATTTGCAATTCTTATTGCGGTAATAAGACATTAGAAGTTTAATGTTTAATATATCCCGTGAAATACAAATAGCATATATAGATGTGAAGATACCAAAATATTTGCTACCTCAACTTGTTACCTTTTACTGTGTTTATATTCTAGGTTGACAAATCAACATCACTTGTGATGCTGTCTACTGTTTCAGGCTTCTGGGAATAACATTACATGCTTGCAAGGACCACAGACATCTTCCTGGACAAATGAAAAAAGCCCTATTGAAGGTGATAGGTCAACCATCTTGATTTGTTGACGATCTCCAGACCTTGGGTTACGCAGTTGATGCTGGTGGTGTGTTGTTGTATTAGTGGCCTAGCTGCACTTCTCTTTTATTAACTCCAGAGGAAAACCTGAAGCTGCTGAGTGTTTCTTGTAATGTGATGTCAGTTCCTGGCTTCCAGTGACCACAAGGAGACCCTCAGCAACTTGTCAAGACAACTTTGTATTTGGCTCTTTTACTAATGGGAGTTCAGTATTCAAGATTGAACTCAATCAAATCAGGAATTTGAGGACACAAAACAAAAACATTCAAAAGAGATGCTGCATATTACATCTCAGCTGCATATTACATCTTAACTTACATGGCATTAGAGTTGACTGGCCATACCTTAAGCAGATACTCCAAAGCTGATGGAATGGACCAAATAAATGAGTTGGAAAGCCATCTCTCTCTCTCTCTCTCTCTCTCTCTCTCAGTGTACCTTACCAAGGTTTGCAAATTAGGGTGCTATGGCTTCTCTCACCATTACTGCATTGTCTAGGAATGCTCCAGTAAAGACAGTTCTGTTTATGGACTGACACTGCATTTACTTGAAAGACTGTTGAATTAACATTAGTAGGAGTAGGACAGCCTATAGCCATCAACACCTACATTTTGTGTGTGTTCAAAATGAGTTTTCTGAGCTCCTCAGTTCAAGCGTAACTTGCTTGAATAACTTTAAAAGAAAAAAAAAAGTAAGATAAGACATAAGAGTAAGGCCAAAAGGAGTCAGACCAAAAGGAGCTTTTCTGCGGCAGTTAAACAAAAGCATTGTAAATTTATGCTAACATTAGAAAATGTGCCACAACATTATCCGATAGAACCATTGCCCTAATGTAGGAGTGTGTGTAATCCTTCTAAAAATGTCATTAGAAGAGAATTTGTCCCTCCAAACTGCAGTTACATTTACAGTAGAATATTTGTCTAGGCTGTTTGCTGAAATACGTCTGATTCCTCAGTAAAGAGAGAAAAGACAAGGAGCTCTAGCCTATATTTACCATGGCACACACTCAAGATAAGCCTTAAAATTACTTTTTGGTGTCCAAACAGTGTGGTTTCCCCATCAAAAGGTTATTTGTTATAAAAGAGCTTTATTTGGCAAAACACTGAGAACATTCACTTTTTAATTAGAGCAGCAAACTTCTGATGCCAGAGTTATGACATTTTATAATGCTTTTTTTCCTGATTATAAAAGAAACAAGTGCAGCAGAACCTATTTCATCCCCTGGGAATTCCCTGTAGGTCAGTTACACTATGAAAAAATAAACTAGAAATTGTAACACTGAGTACGCTTTCCTAACATCATGAGGAATCTTTTAAAATGTGTGGAGTTTAGCTCCTGATGGCTTTTACTTTGTTTAATCTCATAGTAATTTTAAACAGAAATTTTAAAAATGCGTTTCATTAATTTCTTTTCCTTATATATTCATATCCTCATTTTTAACTCCGTTTTTATTTTTATTTGGATTGTATTTGCATTTAACGTTATTAGTTAAGTGCAAGTGGGTCAAATGTCAGTGTAGTGTCTTTTTTCTTTTTCCTTGAAGGAATGGGACCTTTGATTTTACTGGATATTTTAATAATTCTTGCTGCTCCCAACAGGATATTCTGCTGAGTGATTGCAAGGTAAAACTAATTCAGATCTCTTCAAAATAATACATTATCAAATGACATAGTTGACATTTTAAAAACCCTACAAGATTAAACTAGATTTATTGTTTCTCAAAAAAAATGAGGTGTGACTACCTTCAGTTTTTAGGCACAGCCAATTACAATCTACTTGTCATTTCATGTGATAAGACCCAGTATGCCCGTTAATTAAAACAGCCACAGAGCATCTGCAGCACTTTTGAATGAGTGGAAGGTCAAAACAGTCTTTATGGATCAGTATTTTTGTGCGAAGGTCGAGGGACTCATTACCTGCCCCAGAGTCCTCTGTAGCTCGAGTTTTCTCTCTCAGAGTGGGATTAGATGCGATGGTTGCTGTCCAGACTGTGTTTATTTTTACATATCGAGGGTAATGGAAGTTCTGCTTTAAACATCACTATGCCTGATAGTGTTAACATTTTGCAAGGCATGTAGGCGAGGTTCCTTTGTAATGTTTCAATGTTTGATTGTCTCATCTATCTAAAAACTGCCATAGATCACTGCAGGCTGGGCTGCTAGGGAAGATCTGTTTGCCTGGAAGCAGCATGGCTAAGAGCTAGAGGGCCTTCATATTGAGGCTAGAGAATTTCTTCTGGAAAAAAATATGGTTAAACTACCGAAAGTCTGTTTTGTTTTGCAGTATGAAAAAAAAAGCCACTGAAGTTGCTTGAAATTAATTAATTAATTTTGGGTAACATGAAAGAAATTTAAAGACAAAATTGTACGAAAACCCTTTAATAATAATGTTCTAGAATGACTGAAGTAGAAATAAATTTAAAGGAGGTTTTTAAAATAATAGGATGGATTGATTGTTTCCCATGGAATCATACATCATGCCTAAGCAGTTTGGATTATCAAACTGAGAATGAGTTTTGGAAGATACATGAAAACATCTATTTGAGAACAGATAATAAAATTAATCAAGGCAGTTTGCAAAGGAATAAACCCAAAACAATAATGTAAGGGGAAAATAAATCTAAGTATTCTTCAGCTGATGAGAGTAATTGAGTTCTTCATCAAACCTTAAAAATGGAAATATAATATTCTTATACCACTTTTTAGGTCTTCATTGGAGTAACATCTTGAATAGTATGGTCACTGTGAACAGGTTCCAGAAGCACTAGAAAAACTAGAAAGAAAATATAATCAGAATGATCGACCAGCTTAATAGAAATTATGTAAACCAGGCATCTTCAACTGGGAAAAGACAGTTGAGGGTGTGATAGAGGTCCATAGAAATGAATGATGACTGAATCTTTTACAGACAAAGAAGTAGCATGCGAACAAATTATTTTAAGAACAAAAGGAAATGCTTGCATAAAGAAAATAATTTAACTATGGAACTAAATACCATAAATGCTAAGGAGTCAAAAATTATAAAAGGCTTCAAAAAAAGGACCAGACCATTTTCACAAAGGATAGGTCCATTAGTAACTAATAAGTGTGATGGCCTATACCCACTCCCTGTGACAGTTAGTGATATGACAGACAGCAAAGCAAATGTTACAACAAAAAATGCAGAGATCATCCCCTGCAGTATGTTTCCCACTCCCTTCCTTCAAATCGGTTCTTATGAGCATTATGACATTTTCAGAAATGCTCTAAACAGCCATGACTTTCTGTAAAGTCTCTTTCTTCTCCACAGCAGGACTTGCAGTCTACACCTCAGACATTTAGCCTGTTCCCTCCTGGTGAGCTGACATGCTGTCATATTATTCTTGTTCAGTTCTAACTCCTGGTCACAGAAAATATTTCCTTTGCCCTGTGAGAGAGCTTTTTTGCCATTTAATTTGCTTTGACAACAACAGCATGGTTAGGGGAAGAATGACCTAGGAGAAAAGAATCTTACCTTCAGCTGGACAGAATACCATCCTTCCAACAAGGAGATCAACAGAATGATGGAGCAAGGCCCTTTGCTGCGATGCATGACTGGAGCGTGACAGATAATTGGGCACAAGCTGAACCAAGACAGTCAGAGACAGGGTAGAAGGAAAAAAATCATCACCTTGTGGGCAGTCAAGGTATGAAGCAGGTTGCCCCATGAGGTTGTGCAGTCTCCATCTCTGGGGGTTTTCAAGGCTCAAATGGTTAAAACTCTAATCTGATGTCACAACTGACCCCGCTCTGAGCAAGACTGAACTAGAGATCTCCTGAGGTTCCTTCCAGCCTGAATCTTCTAGGATACTATGTTTGGTACTATCATTAATTTGATCCACACATATATAATCCATAACAATTAATGTAATCAAGACGGGAAACACACAAGATTGAAAACCTGCACACAGTTTGAGTACTCAGTCTGTTGCTTGTTGGGCATACTTCAGAATAAGTAGGTGGCCCAGGAAAGTGTTCAATTGTAGGTGGTTTCGAAGATGTAAAGGATGAAAAAAGTAAATAATTGGGGAGGAAATGGCAAAACTAGTAGGGCAAGAGATAGTGTGATACTAGTGCAGTCTTTTTCCTTTAGTGTTCCTCCTACTCTGAAGGATGGTTTCACTATGGCTCAGTTATGGATGTTTTAGCCTGTGAATGACTGATGAGGAAGTTCTGAAACTCTGGAGATCTCAAAGGAAGAATGCATGCATCTGAAGATATAGGTGAAAATTAGGTAGAGTTTGTTTATTATGGTATAAATAGTCTTTAATTTGGCATAATTAATAATTTATAAATATAAATTCAGTAAAAATAATGAAGTCAGTTTCCCTTTACTTCTAAAGGTCATAGCAGAAAGGTCTGTGGGAGGGTATTTCAAGAAGGAAGTGTTATGAAAAACTTATTTCCTAGAAAAGATCATGGAGGGATGGATAGGATAAGACAAGTTTATGATGTAGGGTCTCTTTAGTCCATGTGTCAGTAGGCCATGAGCTTCTCAGTCTTGGTCATAGAACCTTCCATGATACAAAAATTTTCTATGCTGTTTTTTAGATCTCTTCAGGAATGTAAAGGGATTTTGCATCAAAATCTTCTCGGTAGGTAAGACAGTGGAAATTGTCAGTCAAAACAACTTTCATGTTCTGTGAAGATCCTGTTAGGAAACTGGGAACTCAGCATTGTCTGCGACAGACAGCTCATATGCGAATGTAAAAGAGCTACTTTGACATAGCAGACTCCTTGCAAGCAGTGGAACAAGGTCTGCATCAGTGTTTTCTGTTTCAGAGAGGATACAACATCGTGTTCTGTGTACCCATGACTGAGGATAGTGGTGCTCATGTTTCTTAGTACAATCTCTTTCTTAAATAGAATTATTTGCTCCAAAAGCACCATACTATGAATATTTTATAAGGGCCCTGAACGAAGTATGTTCAAGCACTCTAGTGCATGCTATTGCAGGAGATGGACACTTTAAAAGCTCTCATTCCCATCCCCTTTGTCTCCCACTACTTTTTCCCACACGATGTCTCAGTGTGTCATATCAGTTATGCCCACAGAATTGTTCATGAGGCTGCCGTGTGAAGTGGGTCAAGAAAATTATTTAGATTAAAAATCGTGCTCCAAAACCTGTCCGACAGGACGGAGATGGAATTTTATTGCAAATGCTTGAATAACTGGCAAACTGTATACCAATTCCTTTCCAGCACTGCTTTGTTCCTTATTTTGTATCTACAAACTTCCTACTAGAAATGTCTAGGTATGAGCTTACATTGATATATGGTCACAGTCTGCTGGACCTTAGTTTGCCACAGACATTACTAAAAAAGTTGATTATTTTTATCTTGAGAAAAGCTGGAATTTCTAGCTTTTAAATGCCTATAGCTGACAAATTCATGACCTCTAAAATACATCAAGATAAACTTCTATATTTTTTAAGCTGAATACTACAAACAGCAACAGACCATAAAATAAACTGACTAATTTTAAGGTTAAATATTAAACCAGGAAATATAATCTGGATGTAGAGATTTTCCATACTGACATGATAAAATATAACTCCCCACAGAAAAGAAAAAAGGTCTTTTTTATTGTATATGGTATTTTACACTCTTTGGATGTATAAAAGATGACAGCATATTGTCATTCAGTGTTTGTAGTAACTAGCTGGCAATATGCAATTAAAACCAAATAGTAATCTGGCCAGCTCTGCCAGGATACTTCTCCGGGACAACAGTGCACACTACGGTGTATAGATTCAGATGGCTCTTGGACAGTGAAGCCAGAAAATCTTATTTACTTTTGAGATTTTAATGCACACAGTTAATAATCAATAAAGCAGACAGTATAGTAAGGTCTCAGAGCTAGTTTGAGAGTTAATTTGATAGAGCCTGAGTATTTAACTGGAAACCCAAGTCAAATTATACCTCAAACATTTCAGAATATCAAGTACATTAATTTATGAGAGTTTAGGCACACATTAAGCAAAAAGAAGCTTCCTAACCTCTTTACTAATACAATAGTTATGGCTGGATCCTCTCAGGTTGTATAATCACATGAATAAAGGTTTGCCACACTGGTTTGTTCAAATCTGTTACCATCAGTTCAGGCAACACTGAGGCACACGATTTTTCTTATTTAAGTAAAACTTGATTTCCTCAGAATCGTTTACCATTTAATATCATCTTTTTACAGCAAAGTCCCACATACAAACACAGAAGGCAGTGAGGTAGAATATATATTGTTCTGTATCAGCTTGCACTAGAACAATATAAAACAAACTAGGATGGACTTCTAAAGCAAGAGATTTATTTCCCTGCCTTCACACAGCAGTGTGGAAACCCATACCTTTCTGCTTTTTATATGGGAGATGTTTGTTTAGTTATATCTCAGTTTATAACCTATATCAGCTTTGAATTTTCAACAGGCATCATCATTAATGAAGTCATATAATGTCTATTAGAAATACCTATAAAATGTTTTGTGTGTCTGATGATTTTCAGCTATGCATTTATAACATAGATAATTAATAATAGTGGAACATTTTTGGAGTCTTTCAGCTAGGATAGGATAATAAATCTGTCACAATGCATCCTGAAACAGAATATGAAACATATGGTGAGATACTAAAAAAAGAGGCAAAAAAAAAAAGAAGATGTCAGTGACCACAAAAACATTGATTTCCTGATGTTTCAGAAAACTCAGCTGGGATAGAAGGCTTTTACTTCAGGACAAGCATATACACAATACTACCACCAAGCACTATGTGCACTACAGAATAGTGAAACAGGTAAATTGCAAGCTCAGGAAATCTGCCTAAGTAATCCATTTCATAGAATTAAATATGACTGTGCTTATAACCTGTGACCTCCAGGAGGGAAGCACCTGCAAGACATTCCAAGTAGAATCAGTGGCTACAACACTGAGTTTATGAAACCACTCTACCACAATGTCAGTGATTTGAAAAGCCACCACTGTACACAAACCATGAAGATATCACCCACGATGAAGAAAAAGTATGTCCATGGGTCTCACCAGAAAAAGAATACCTGGTTATTTTGATCCCAACCAAGGAATATTTTATGTTAGCACCTGGAAATCAGGCTATAATTTTACTTTATGTTGTGCGTTATTCTAAGCACAATCTGTTTACTACAAGGCTCTATTCAACAATTTACTACAAAGGCAGTACCAAAAGCTGGCATTTCTGTCAATTGACACAGTCTGATTACTAGGCAAGTGGAAGATGCAGACTGAGAAAATTTTAGGAATATCACCAAAACCCATATTTTGACTCTTATTCCTTCTGAAGGCTTGTGTTAGGCTTCATTTCTTTCCTGGGGATCACCAGAAAGAGGAATCTGACCCAAATAGGAACTTGCTGGTGAAGATGGTAGCAAGACATTGCAAAGGTCACCAACTCTGCAGAGTCAGCATAACCTTCCACCTATCGATTCTGCAAATCAAGAAACTCACAAGCTACTGCAAGTAAATCCAAATCCTATAAATATCAGGAACATGAGGTTTCTAATAAATAATTCCTGTCAAAGTCAAGTCTATAAACAACTTACTAAAACATGTCAAACTGTCAAACACTCTTTATATTTTCAGTCCCATTTTCAGTATAGGAGATAAAACAAGGACTTGCTGATATTAACCTACAGAAGGCTGCTGGACATACTGGTGCCTTTCCAAAGGTCCTTAAGAATTTTGGAACAAAAGGAAGGATGTGGTAAATTTCTTTACAAATACTCATCTCTCTGGCAAGCTACCCAAAGAATATACAGTTGGAAAATTTATGATCCTGGAAGCAAGCAAGCTCTAGAAGTCACTGTATTTGACTGTATAGTGCCTGTCACAGCTTGTTAGAGGGCTTCCTCCTCAAACAACATAAAACAGTCTTGGAAAAAGCTGTCCTAATAGAGCAAATCAGAGATCAGATTTAGTAACAATAGCTCTGGTAAGGTACTAGCATAGTCCACTTTCACTGAATATAATTGCTGAAATAAACTCAAGCACAGTTGCACTACTTATGTTCAACTGACAAGTTTTGCAAGGAGGAATGTCTGGCAGTTAAACTTATGTCTCTGTTTTCAAACATCCTTAACTTGCACACAACTGTTACACTGTTGGATACCATGCCCAGCAGTAGAAAATCTGCATGCTTAATCAAATTTCTGAATGAAGGACTTCCTCAAGAGCCACTACCTTTCAATCACCAATACTTTATCTAGAGTCTCCTACATGTTAAAGTCTGAAAATGACTTTGTAGTGCAGTTGAGTTTGGTGCCTGCTCTGAGCTCAGAAGCATAAATGTAGGCTTAAAGCCCAACTTCATAGTCTGGAAGACATAACTTCGTAACTTCAGCTTTCTCCCAGACAGGCAGAAAATCGTAGACAGTTAAAAAAGGTAGGAACTGGTAGGAAGTAATAAAAAACCTCAAAACATCTTTCAGGAAAACAAATTCAATTGCTCAATAGAAAATAATTCAGATTGGAAGGGACTTCAGGAGACCATATAGGCCAGCCTCCTGCTGTAAACAGTGTCAGCATGGAACAAGGACCAGGTTAGTTACTGGCTGAAGTGTCTTGGAATCGGACTGAAAGCTGCTCACAGCTGCCAAATGCATTTTGAGAACAAGCACAATACAAGAGCCCAGACATGCCCATTAGAAAGTAATGGGAACTACCCAAGGTAGCTCTGTATGTCCCCTGAAGATTTTAAAACAAGGATTTGTCCTATCTACAGCAGAGAACTCTGCTCATCTGTTTGATATAAGAGCCCTCATATGTAGTTGATCCTCCCTGAAATAAATAGCTCTTTGAGAGTAATAAGCAGTGCATTAAACTCAAATCCAATTCCTTGGCTTTCAATACTATTGAGCACCCAAATATTAAACATGAAGCAGCTGCACTGTAAGAGTGCCAGAAATTTATGGTCAATAAAGAACTGCCACTCGAGGTTAACATAAACGAGAAACAAGCAATGTGCCTAAAATCCAGAAAATTGTTTTAAATATGTGTCTCAAATCTTTGGGCAGAACTTAAAGATCTCACATCTTAATGGTATTTCATATAGGTATCCAGCAGTATCCTAAGTAAGAAATGAACTTTTAATCTCACGTAATACTGCCAGAATTTACCTTACTTTGCCAAATATCTATCTAAATTTATTTGCAGCAAAAAGTCACAAAAAGTGTACATATCTTGCATAAGCAAGGATAAACTTTTGAAAACAATTTCAGAGAACTTAATAATTCTCATTATTAAACAATTCTGGATTGTGCAGTGATGTAGGGAATCTCAAAGAAATTCAATAGGTTCCAGAATCTACAGTAGGTTTTCAATTAATAAATAGTGGGGTTTTTTTAATGCCCATTGTGTAAGAGAGAAAGGGAATGTCAATACATAATTCTAGAGATAGCTGTTATTTTATAACTTATTGTGTATTTCAAAACTATATATAAGGCTTTTTTTTAGTAATTTCTGCATTTAATTTCAGTGGGCAATGAATCTACTGTTTTCATAAAGGTTCTCCCTTACTCTTAAAATGAACCAAAAACATATGCTGGAAAATTTCTATCACTTCTATCAGAGATAATGAAACCGTAGGATGAAAAAAATAATGTGTAAAAACTTTATTCAACTTGTGGAAGTCAAAGGTCCTGTTAAAAATTAAAAACAAAAGAACTAGTGTTCTAATTTGTTACCAGGAATTTAGGGACCATTTTGTCTTTCCAATGAAAGAATACTGTAATACTTCTACCGAATTTTGAGAATAATGATTTTCATCAAATCCTTTGCAATGATTCAAGTTTTAAAAATAAATCTGAAGAATTTACAATTGGTGAAAAAAAAAAGGTGTGCGTTGCAAAAAGGATAAAGCAAACCTCATCCCAGAGTTATGTGTGAGGATGATGAACTCTTTTGTTTAATGTAACTTTTTTTCTCAAAGTTGCCTATGCTTTGGGAAAGCAAATTGTCCATAATATGCAGATCTTCTTCTAGATGGAAAGCTACAAAATGCCTCTTAATTTAGGGGTTATCAATAAATAGGTTTGTGAACATTCACCCATATCATGTAACAATCTTCCTTCGTGAAAATAAGCTATGTCACAACACCAGAACGTACCTTGAAATGTTACTTTGGAATTGTTATCAGAGAATTTCTTTTCTTCATAAAGAGATATTTTTAAAAATTATTTTTACTACATCTCATATAGAACACAGTGTGTAGTTATCAGGTACATTACACAATTGTGTATTTCCGATCTTGATGCAATCAGTCTAACGTGGGCTAAATTTTCCCGAAAAATTTCCTAATGTGATATTATTTATAGCCATCAAGAACACCACAGGGGCTTTTTCGTAATTAAGTTTTAACACGGCAAGAAGAAAAAGGCCAGATGGCCATCTAGTGCTCACTTTGAGAAAGGCAAGTGATCAAAACGCCCTATTTGACAGTGATTTTGCAAATCTCCTTTAACAGTGAAAACGTTTTCAGTCAGAGTGCACACTATTTCTGCAAAGCTGAAACCTAAAATTCTGGCTTCAACACTGAAAAACATAGTAAACCGGCTCATTTCCGTGCTTTGATTATATCCTTGTGTCTAGACTTTCACAACATGCTCAGCAGTATGGAGCAGCTAGAATTTTCAGACTCTCTCAGGTGTTGCATGATTACATTGAATTTTGGTAGCTGTCAAGTGCCTAACTCCATTTGGTTATGTAAATAATACCAGCTGATATGCTGATATCTCAAATTACTACTCATAGAATCTTAGAATGGTTTGGGTTGGAAAGGACTTTAAAGACCATGTAGTACCAACCCCACAGCCACGGGCAGGGACACCTTCTGCTAGACCAGATTCCCTGGGAAACTCTTCCAGTGCCTCATCACCCTTAAAACAGTAAAGAATTTCTTCCTAATAACTTATGTAAACCTATCCTCCCTCAGCCTAAAGACATTCTCCCTTTTCCTGACACTGAATGGCCCTGTAAAAAGTCCCTCTCCAGCCTTCTTGTAGGCTCCCTTCAGATACTAGAAAAGCCAAATAAAGACTTCTTGCCTTCTCATATGCACAGGTCTCTGAAGCCTGTGACTACACCCAGGCTGCTCTGCAGGAGGGTTATGCTGAGCAGCCATGCAGATCTCTGCCATGCAAATGCAACAGACGCACCCTGCAATGTGGGGTCCAAGAATGTGTGGCAAGTCTCAGGTCTGGTCTTGCTCTGAGGATGGATTCATAACCATAGCAAAAAAAGACAAAGGCAGATGTAATAGGATTCTTCAGCTGCAGTATGACCTGGTTCTGAACCAGAGCAAGTATTTACAGAAGATCTGTAAGTCAAAGCATGCTTATGGCTGTTAGTACGTGTCAGGGTGGAGATATGACAAACAATTGTTACAGTTACATGGTAATGTTTGCCTGTACACTCTGTAATGTATTCAGTGCAAAAAATTCACATTCCACCACAAAGAGAAACTGTTTTGTTTCCCTCCAAGGCAAGAGGAATCTTACTATTATTGACCTTACCAACATTATTATTAACTTATTATTAACTTTCTTATTAACTCATTTGTGCTCATACATATTTATCATACTAGTTGCCCTTCACAGAAATGTAGAAATTATCATAGACTCATAGAATATGTTAGGTTGCAAGAGACCTCTGGAGGTCATCTCTTTCAACTCCCATGACCAGCTGAAAAGAAGAGAGAAGCTTCTGATACCAGAGTACTGACAACATAACTCAAAAACTCAGGCTGAATCTCTTTTGCAAAATGACAACATTTTTAATGCACTTTCTACTTCAGTGTGCTCTGCCCGTCACTGTGTGGTTCCATATAGAAAACAATGGTACTGACCAAAATCCTTCAGGAAAATTGACAATCCTTCCTGGGAACAGAAATCTTTCATGAAAGCTATTTCTAATGCATCTGAAGATGACACAACTAAACATCTCATCAATACATGTTCATTAGGAATGGCCCTTTTGTGCATAGTGAATTTTAATTAACACTACCTTTGTCCCTGCAGGGGGTGCTGCCAACGACAGCTGAGTTCACTAGCTTGCTGCCACCGGGTAAACACCACGATGTCTGCCACCGACATGGATCTCCTCTGCTCTCACATATATGGGTTCTTGTCCTACCTCTGCCTCATTTGTTAATTATGGCCACCGAGAATTATGCCATCAAGCTTTATTTGAAGGTACTTCTAGCATAAAGAAGGAAGAAATTAAGTGACATTATAGCTAATGAGGCACCACCTGAGCCCTATAGTAATTTCTACAGGCATATGGGATCTGGTGGGCTATTCAAGAATGTAGAAGAAATATCTGAGGTGATTTAATTCATTAAGTAATTCCCTAGGTTCTCACTAAGTACTACACATACACAGGTCACAGTGTTCTTTTCCTTTTTCCAGTGTACAATTAATGAGATGGCACACTGAGGAGCGGTTGGATTTAAATGCGAGAAGAGATGCCACATATGCAAATGTCCTGAAGGAAGCACAGATGGGCATTCCACAGGAAAAACATCACTGTAACCTTGCACTACAGCATTTTCCAATCTAAGTAACTGCATTTACCCCAGATGAGAGAATGTTATACTAATACAAAAGGGAAATCTTTTAAAAACTGCCACTATCTCAGGGGCTCAAAACATATCCTCCAACACTATTTAGTGAATGATATGTCTAAGTCCCTGCAACATTTTAAAAAATTCCATCATACTATCCTCCAAATCTTTACTCCTGTCACATTTCAAAAGACCAGATTCAGTCCTAAGACAGCTGAAAGGAACAGGTCACTGTAAAGAAAATAGTAGGACTTGATTATGATAGGAATACCACAAAGATTTTAACTATGTGCAGTATATCTAAAATACCCTCTAGCTCTTGTCACTTCAACATCTGGATAAGAGATGGTGTAGAAAGCATAGATAAAATTGTGGCTCATTCCAGACTAATGTCTTCGGTTTCCTCCCCATAAAGCCATAGGAAAAGAGGTAGGACTGTTGACGCATGTTTTACCCAGATCCCTTAGTACAGACATAGTCCAAGGGCCTAAACTTGCTCCTGCTAAATACTGTATCAGTTGTACCTTTTTTTTTTCCAAAAAGACTGAGATGAGAGACAAAACACCTCACCTTCCCCATAAAAACAGAAGACAATGTTCATGATAAGACTCTTTGGGACAGAAAGCACAAGACAAGCTCTTTTCTGGGTGCAACTACATCACTGACTAATGGAGGACAAAGGGGAATTTGTTTTTTGCAGTCTGCTATGGTCCTAGGACCTAGGCACATCTCATGTGTATTGGCAGCCAAGCTCATGCCAGTTGCTGGTCCTATGTGTGTCCATACATCTAAAGTAAAAAGGCAATACAATGAAGATCTCTGTACCAACACCCCAAAGTGCCTTGCTGCTGTTGCCAAAATTATCTGCACATGTAAAGGGCAAACTCCTGGTGTTTCTCATGGCCACATTGCAATTGTGGCAGAGAGGATGGTGACCTGCCAGGACACTGAGAAGAAAGCTGCTTTGAATTTGTCCTCACTACACTAATGTGTGTCTATATGAAACCAAGTCCAGAAGAAGACAAGTTCTCACACAAACAAGAACCCCTCCAACGCATCAGATAGCTACAGTAGATGCAGCTCTGGTTCTCCTATACTCCTCCTCTGCACTTTGATGAGAATAGCTCCATGTCAACATAGAAATACAGTAGTACACATATAAAGAGATACATCAGAGACAGGGTCCATTTTCACTGCTCTTCAGAGGTTTCACTGCAGCTACATTCAAGGAAAGAAAGACCCTTCAGCCATTAAAGGGTGAATCCTGGCATGGTCTTACCTCAGCTTCATATCTGACTCCTTTCCTTATTCCTAGTGTATCAGAACAGTTCATAGTCTCTGTATGTGTGTTTGTACCCTACACACTGCTTTGAGATATTCGCATATTTTCACAGAATCGTAGAATGGTTTGGGTTGGAAGTCACCTTAAAGATCATGGACAGCTTCCACTAGACTGTGTTGCTGAAAGCCCCACCTAACCTGCCCTGGAACACTTTCAGGGCATTTTCCTTGTAGGCAGGAGGGAGAGAGGTACAGAGACACTCCTCTCTTTGGTTGAGACCGATGGCAGAGGGGATGAGTGAAAATCTTTGCAGTCACAAGGCCCAGAGTACCAATACCTTTCAGACTTCTGGCAAATACACACAGACTTGATTAGTACTATAGTATGGTGTGAAATTCATATATGAAAATATACTTGTTAGAGTAAGGAAATTATCTTCCACTTGCCTGTTTGACGAGTTTTCTTCATTTTCCCCAGTTAAGCATAAAGCTTTCAAAATCTTACTACAAGCTTGACAGAAGATTATTACATCGGATTTAACTTCCTTAGTTGTTTCAAGGATTTCCTGATGCATTTTGAACAGCTATTAGATGCGATTTTGCAAATGAAGCAGCGTAGGGGATAGGAGACAGGACCCAGACTAGAGTGTCTGTGATGGCCATCTACCTTCTGTCAATACTGATTACAGTCACGTGTCGTTGCTCATTGAAAATGAATTGGAACTCCAACTCTGCTTGTTAACTGACAGCAACTGCATCAGAAACTATCCTGACAACTGACATCTAAGTTGTGATGCCTCAATGAAATGGGTGAAAGAAGAAGTACCAGACTCCATTCTTATCCTTCTGGGACAGGGTTGTATCACTAGATAATTCATGGAATTACATACTATCCATAGTCAATGACCAAATAAGGAACTTCACTTTACAGGATTGTCAATCTATCACCTTTCAGGAGTGCTAAGTTCACTTAAAAAAATTACCTTTAGCAGAAAAGGATGTTATTGCTTTTACTGAGGTCACTGAAAGGGTAAGATCCTTCTCAGTGATGCTAATGTGAAGGTACAGGGGTGACATGAGTTAATTGCACAGTTACCACTCTATTATTGATTTATACTCTCCTGACATTTACAGAGAAATAAAATAGAGTTTACGTTTTACACAGTCTCACAAAATACAAGCCACATAAACTACTGTAGAGAGCTGGAATTCAAATTGTTAAAATTGTTACATGTAAAGGAATGAAACTGAGAAAAGGTGTAATTTCTCTCTCTTTCCTTCCGTAAAGCATTAAAACTATAATTAGGGATTTTGAATTAAAGTAGAGAAAATTAATTCATCTACTGAAACGGTTTACTCTTCCCATATGCATATACAAATGTGTATAGCCTCTGTGACTAGCACAATTGTTGTAATTAAGGCCCACAAGACACCTGCATAAATGTATTTCAGTTATACATTTTACATATATTCAAGTGTCAAAAATAAGACGGAACATGAATAGAATTGGTGTAAATTTACCTGCTTGAATCCTGGCATAACGTTACAGCATAAAAAGCTTTTTTTTCCCTTGACAGAGCTTCTTTTACCAGCCTAATCAGTCTGATAACTCAGTTTGGTCACTTTTGTCCACTTACAAGTCAGGATAAGAGACTTTTTGGAAGCAAGATTTGTTAAGAAGCTTCATCTGGTATTTTCTTCAGTCCCAGAATCACAGAATCACAGAACATGCCGAGTTGGAAGTGTGAGATACGGGATTCAAATCTCACTGGATTATTTTATCATGGGATCAGAATCAACCAACTCATGTGTGTGTTGGGGGGGAGCCAGGTTGGAGTCCATGGTGAGGCCTGCAGCCTCATGGCAGTCTCCTGTGGGTTCACGGAAGACACATGGCAGGGCTGCCAACCAACAGGCCTGCCTGGTTGCCTGCCCACACCACACCCCCTGGGGCCTTGGACTGGCTGCACTACCCCACACTGCGGCCTGGAGGGCACTGGGTGATCAGTGCCAGACGTCCAGCCGGGGGAAGGGGTGGACACGTGGCCAGACCACATAAATACAGCAGTACATGGGCTCCATCTTGCCTTTTCTTTGGGGACCTGCCATCGCCATGTGAAGCCCTGGATTTCCATAGGACTCTTCAGTGGTGGCTATGTCATTCTTTTACTCGAATCCCTTTATTTACTCCTTCTTTTTTCTCTTAATGTCTTTCTTTATTCTTTTCTTTATTCTGTCCTTAATTTCTTTTGGGTAACTTAAAGATGATGGGTTGTATTTTACTAAGTTCTAAGTTAGTGTCGCCTTAGGTTGAAAAGGCTTCCATCAGTACGGTATCGACTGAAGGCCCACACCAAGACCTTAAACCATCTTGTCTGGGAGCTGCTTTATGCTGATGATGCTGCCCTTGTGGCTCACACAGAAGCAGCTCTGCAATGTTTAACATCTTGCTTTGCAGACACTGCTCAGCTCTTTGGGCTGGAAGTCAGCTTAAAGAAGACAGAAGTTCTCTATCAACCTGCACCTCAGGAAGTCCCTCATCATCCCCATATCACCACTGGCCAATCAGAGCTTAAATCAGTCCAGTAGTTTAATTACCTAGGCAGCCTCATCTCCTTGGATGGTAAGACTGATGGAGAGATAGACAACAGGTTAGCAAAGGCATATAGTGCTTTTGGAAAACTCCATAAAAGAGTTTGGCGAAATAAACATTTCAAGAAAAGTACCAAGATCAGTGTTTACAGAGCCATAGTGCTGTCTGCTCTCTTATATGGTTCCGAATCATGGGTCGTCTACCGCCACCACCTGTGACTCCTAGAATGCTTCCATCAACGCTGCCTCTCTACAATCCTAAACATCCACTGGTCAGATTATGTGACTAATACATCTGTTCTAGAACAAGCAGCAGTCACAAGCATTGAGACCATGTTGCTGAGAACACAGCTGCGCTGGGCAGGACACGTCTCCAGGATGAAGGACCACCGCCTCCCTAAGATCTTACTTTATGGTGAACTTGCCACCGGCTGCCGCAAGAGAGGAGCCCAAAAGAGAAGATACAAGGACTCCCTGAAACAACATCTCAGCCTTGGCCATATTGATCATCACAACTGGTCTACTCTGGCCTCCAATCGGGAGGCCTGGAGACACGCCTTTTATAACGCTGCTGCTTCCTTTGAGAACACACGCAGGATCACTATCGAGGAGAAAAGGCAACGCAGAAAGAATCGTGTCTTGCAGAATATACCACCTAGGGAGTCTTTCTGCTGTGCCTTTTGCAATCGGATATGTCTGTCTCGTATTGGCCTCATAAGTCACCAACGTGCTTGTAACAAACGTGGATAGAGCCTTCCTAAATCTTCGTTCATGAAGCCTAGCCATGAAGTTAGTGTGTGCTGGGTAATTCAGTGAAATAATTGGTTGTATGTTACCCCTTTTAACTTCAGCCAAAATGCCTATTTTCTCACTAAATTAAAAGAAATCTCTGGAGAAACATATGTAGCGTGTTCTCTCTGTGCGACCTCAAGGTATTAAGTACCAAAGGCTTTGCAAAAAATTAAATTTTGGAGCCTAAAATATAAGTAAAATGCCTGGGCGGTATGTGGCTTGACCTGGGGTCTTATAGGAAGGAACTCACAAGAATCATCGAGTTCAACTCCTGGTGCTGCACAGGGCCATCCAGTCATAGGCTCATTTAAGTTTCAGGTTTCTGAATAACCTTCCCTGTTTCATAGAAGACTTTATGATGAATGGTATCAGGAATAGATGCTTCCAAAGAAAAGAAAGTCTGAAATTCCCTTCATTGTACACATTTCCAGCCCTGAGGCTCCAACACAGTAACAGAAGATGAATCTGGTGCACACCAATAGTTCAGATGCAACACAGGCCCTGGTTCCAGTGCACATGGTTTGCATCAAGCACCTGAAAAATGTCTTAGGTCTACTTACATATATGCTCTGTATACTGAATTCCTATGCTAGACCTGTGGAGCATGCTGCTTCATCTTCAGGGAGTCTGAGGCCTCTTTCCTTTATTATGTGAGTCTGGCCTTCTCCCCAGAACTTCTATTTCTCCCAACATGAGGAATATCCATTACACTAGGTACATGAATAAATAAATGGAACACAGAGAGCCTAGAAATTTGGCAAAATATCACGCAGTAAGTCTACTGAGAATGCAGAGGAAGTAGTACATCTAAACAAATGTATAAATATGTATACAGATCATCCCTCAAAGACAAATCAGCTGTTCTGCGATGATAGTAGCATAGACAATAGAGAAGCAGCTGTTTCCCAAGGACTTCTTCCTCGGAGAATCCAATGTATGCCATGCTGGGGAGAGAATTTCTTTTCCATGTAATCTTCTCCAGCATGCTTATTTTGGTTTACATCTTTTGTATTGAAGAGGCAAACCAATAACTCTTAAAACAGCTATTTTTTTAATGAGCTTGATGCATTTCATTTCTTCTAACCAACACAGAATCTCGACTTAAATGTTTTTTTCTTTCCTTTTCTCAGGGAAAGGTGGATACTCTCAAATTCACTCATTTTAGCATGCTATCAAAGTACATATATAAACTTTCTGGGAAAAAAAAAAAATCTAAGTACTTCACTAAAACATCCTACTGCCAGGCTGGCAAAAACATGCATCTATCTTACCCATTCCTTGAAAGAAAATGCCTGCTTGTACAATTTGGTATGAGAAAATACACTGAAAGTTAACGGTATTAATTTATATAGTGTGATACGATTTATGGAGTGTGGTTATTTTTATGGTGACCCCAGCATATTTCCTGAGGTTTGTTACTAAACTTTACAAATTATTTAATAGATAAATATATTGTTTCTTAGCAACCTTTAGTGATGTTTGATTTTACACTTTCTTTATTAAGCTTTTAGTTTTATGCAAGATATTTAAATAAATAGCAACTTCAAGTTCATCATCTAGAATATAAGAATGCCCATACTGAGATTAGCCTCTAGGTTAGACTTAAGGAAGGTGGTATTGTATCATGTGAGTCCCACTGAAAATGTAAATGTGGAGTTTTAGATCTATAGCTATCTTAAATAGCAGTGTTAAAACAAAAATGACATTCTTTTCTATTTTTATTACCTTAGAAATAAAAATTGATGTATTATTAATATAATTATGAACATATGTGTTGAATGCTGCTGTGCTCTGTACAGAGCATGAAGAATATACATGAATCACAGCTCCACCTGGGATCTTTGTAGCTTCTGTAGTTATGTGAGCACATAAAAGTCTGAGATACATATAAAAGGGCCTGCCTCTTCCAGATCTGGTAACTTCAGGACTTGAAGATAGACAGAGGTCCTCCCTCTCGGGGATGAATAAAGTTATAGAATTGTTTGGGTTGGAATGAACCTTAAAGATCATCTAGTTCTTATACCTTCAATATGTCCAGCACTGTAGTCAATGCAGAATACAGCCACTCACCTTCCACTGCAAGCTGCCCGTCCCCCTTTGGATGGGTATTTTGAACATTATATGCCCCCTCAGATCTCCTATCATAACTGCATGTCTAGTACTATTAGAATCATCTAAGAGGAAACAAGCTAACATAATTTTTAAGTTAAGCTGAGTTGTTTTGACATGATTGGTGGAAGATCTAAGAAATTGGCAGCTTTCAACTAGGGGGTAGTCAACCTAGGAAGAAGTGCTCAGAGCAAGGATGGGACTGGCTCCGGCCCTTCAACCTCAGCTCCTATTGCCTACACTTGGGCCGCCTTCTGCATTAAACACCTGAGCCACGTGTTTTTGAGCCAACTACGTTGAATCGGTTAAAGTGTAACCAGTTTAACTGAAACCATCCGGGAGGAGCTGGCAGGATCTTCCTAAAGCAGTGCTTTTCAGCTGGTGATCTGTGAATCACTGTGGTTTGTGCAGATTGAGGAGAACGTTAGGGGTGACTAAGAAAAGGAAATAAAACTAGGAATACTGCTGTAAGTCTGTAACTCACTGAAGAGAATAGGTGGTGATCTGTAAAGGAAATAAGTTAAAAAAACCTTTATTTTAAACTATTTAACACCCAAAATAGGCTCCAAAACTATTCTGTAGTTTTTTTAATTCAGTGCAAAGCACAATTGTTATAAAATTATCTGGTAAACTGTAAGATTTAGGCAAAGTTGAATTGTCTCATCTTCTCTGTATCTATATAAGCATGAAAATAACCCAGACAGACCACTTTGTTTTAACCATCATTATTAACCCAGACAAATGGAATTTCTTAAATGGCTCATCAGACTTCTATGGTGCTTTTTACTTGCATAGCATGACTGAAAACAGAAGTTTTCATCAGTTCATGTCATGGAGATTGAATTATTCCCAACTCTCAGCAGATGATGGCTTCCACACTCCACGTCTACATTGTCAATATCAATGTGTACAAACTGTTCAGCAGTATATGCAGTATGAATTACTTGCTTACCAGTAGATCATTTTCTTTTACCTTGCCTACATTTTGAATTGTCTTCCCTAACTGAATCAACGAGTTAGAACTACTTCATGTACAAATTACGTATCAGATGCACACTCATCCTGTTAATCTCTGCTCTAGCCAGTGTCATTTTTGCTGTGTTCTCGTATCAGTATTGCTTAAATCTCTTTCAACAACAATAGTCTATGCTTACCTATACTACAGTTTCAAGGTATATCCAAAGACCTTTATCTTCTGGAAACCTAAGTTGACCACCATATACTCAAACACAGAGGGAGAAGTCTTCACTTCAGTAAGGATCATTTAAGAATAGCCCATATTGGACAGAGCGTGTAGAGTAGCAGACGCGTATCCATACTGAAACTGTCAGGCATATAAATTCTTTTGATAATTTTTATAGATAAGCATATTCTAAACCACATTACAAGCATCAAATAATGACAGAAGAACGCACTTCATGTGCACAGACCAAGAAACAAGTCCTTAGAAAGCTAATCTGATATTAAATTTTTTTTTCTTTCATCTTTTGTTCGTGCATGCATCTCTTGGCTGTATTTTGGGAGGAAAAGGAGCCAATCACAATTTGCACAGAGCATATCATGAACATGACTCAGGTTAGGCAACAAGATCAAAACTGTATCTACAAATACGCAATTTCTGTCTTAATCTGGGGAGTAATTTTCATTATATTTGTTCTCATTACACGAGTGTAGCATTTATGCTTCCAAGTCTTTATTCCTGCTTTAAGCCTGGCAGGACTTTTAATCAGAAAAACAAACATAGTGAACATGATTCGTGCTTCCACATATTCACTATGGTTGTGTTAATGACAACGTCCTAGACGATGCGGGCTCCACGCCCTCTGTTTGCAGGACCAGAGCATGTGCTTTTTTCCGGGGAAGGAATTGCTAGAATCACTGACATGAGTCCAGCGGAACAAACAGGATGGAGACCCTTGCTCTTACACCCTTATTTAACAATCTATTTGTGGGGTGAAAGGGTCAAGGGCGTGGGGGGCGGGGAGGGTTGGGACATGGGGATGAAGGAAACATTGAGACAGCGTGAAACCTTTAGGCTGCCGATCCTTTACTTTCCCCCTGTGCAACGCGGGACGCCTCGCGTGTGACACTAGGGACACGCTGGCAGGATTTTGCTCATTTTCTCGCTTAAAGGCAGCCACTACCGGCTGGGGCCGGGGCCGCAGCTCCTCCCTGGCTGCCGCTGCAGGCACCCCGCGGTTGTGTCGCGGCGCGGCCTCCCCGTGCCCTGTGGCGGCGGCGGCGGCGGGGGCGCCGCTAGGGGGCACGGCTGGGTCTCGCACGGCGCCCGCCGCCCGCTCCACCTGCGGCCCGGCCCGGCCCGGCCCGGCCCGGCGCCCTCGCAACGCCGCAGCCCCCCGGCCCCGTCAGGAAAAAACACCCCTCGCCTCCCTCCGCCCTCCGCTGCTAATGAGGGGAACGGCCAGGGGAGGGGGGCGCAAATGATCTTAAAAGAGAGGCAGAAAATGACCGCGGGCGGCCGCCACGAGGCGGGTTTTGTTCGGCCGCTCTGGCAGTAAACTCATGTAATCTGCAGTCATTAGCATAATCTTCAAAGATCTTTAGGGGGATAATCTTTAAAATGCCTGAGGTGCTCGCTTATGAGGCTCCTAAATAGGATATCGTCGTAGCACCGGCGATGCCCTTTGAGGTGTCTTTCTTGGGATTCGAGGGGTTCCTCTCCGCCTTCTGCTGCGGCGGACAATAATGTGATCTCCGCCTGGATGGGGGTCAGGAGAGCACTGCGGCGCTGAACCTCAGACCTGCTCTCTGGCGGGCTTTTAATTTACGAGGGAGAAAGGCATGTATTTTACCTCGAAGTTTACTTTTCGTCAAGGGTAATTATCTCACTTGCATTTGAACTCTTCGGGGGACTAGAATGAGTTTCCAAGCATTCGATTCCCCCGCCTTAAATCTATAGCTCTTTTGTGTGAACATCCAGAGCTCTGGAAATGAACAACCCAACCCGCGGTTTGCAGAAATGTTCATTGCACTGAAGGGCGTGTTCGGAGAACACAAACAGCACCCACAGATAGTTGCCAAGGGCACCTAATACATCTTTGCATTACGCCTTGAACCAGCCTGCCCGTATCTCCGAGTTTTTATTGCACGGATCATAAATGATTGTAAAGTCTGCAAATCTTTCATGAAACCCTGGCAATTAATAGTTTAGCCAGGGAACCTCTGTTAGAAAACAGAGTCTCTAATACAGCCCCTGAAATCGGTTCATAGCCGCGTGCTGCTAGCGTAATCTGACGATTCACAGTTATAATGTTTATAGCTTTTCTTTTTCTTTTGAACAATGCACTTTTTCTCTCACTGTTTTTAAAGGCAACAAAACGCAGAAACTTTAATTAGTACCAGAATTTCAGGTGCTCTCTGATCAGGAGGAGGGGGAACTTGAACACTTGGTGCCAGTACCTGCAAAATTAGACCGCGTTTCCCATTTATTTTTTCAGGTAACCACATAAAACTATCTGTTTCTTTAAACCAGTTTGGTCCTGATCGTTTCCTGTATTGCGCT
Organism: Pseudopipra pipra; assembly: GCF_036250125.1. Taxonomy (NCBI): domain Eukaryota; kingdom Metazoa; phylum Chordata; class Aves; order Passeriformes; family Pipridae; genus Pseudopipra; species Pseudopipra pipra. The sequence continues at coordinate 31,472,950 of NC_087549.1, read as the reverse complement.
TTTAAAGCCAAGAGTACCCTGTGACCCTAAGTGACTGTACTTCCCGGCAGCCGTTTAGATGGTTTTTGAAGGCACGTTGGGGTCCTTTATCAATTATTCGTGATAACAAAGAACGGGCGCTTGCCTGAAGATGGGAAAGTTTTTCAAGAGAAGCTCCTGCGAGGAGAGAAGTGCCCAATTCCCCATAAATGATTTACGAAGGATGGATCAGTAACAGTGAAAAAGCAGCCCAGAGAGGGAGAGAGGGCACACAAATAGTTGCTTCACCTGCGGGTTAATGATACAGGAATGAAGCGAGCGGAGACCGGGCGGGTTGCCGCGATGGGCGGCCGCCCGTTTCCGACCCCAGCCCCTGCCCCGGCGCCCGCAGAGGCAGCTCCGCCAGCTCCCCTTGTTTTCTCCCCAAATAAAATGCCTGGCAAGGGGTTGACAAACGCTGCTGGGAGCAGATCGGGAAGGGCAGACCCTCGCAGATGTTGCCTGCGGGAGCGTGCCTGGCTGCCCGCCCGGGGCGCGGGTCGCCGGCCCCGCTGGGACAAGGGGGCTGAGCCGGCGGCCGCACCCGCCGGGCAGCCGCCCAGCAGGTGTCTGCGGCCACAGCCAGAGGCAGCCAAGTGATTAGAGGGGCTTCTGCAAATTGGCACGGAGACTATACTGTCCGGGGCTTCCTCTTGGAGGTCAACGCCTGGAAATATTCGTTATCTCCTCTGTAAAAGGCTACGTGGATTTCCTTCCGTCCGTTTCCCAGCACCGTCTCCCAGCCCTGCTCCCTGGGGTGTATCGGAGAGAGAGGTGGTGAGCAAAAGGGGCATCTCCTGCCGCTGATGGCCCAGCTGGTGCTTTCAGGGATCCCGGGCAGAGGGTCCCCGCCACTGCCCTAGTGTCTTGGTGCTCTATCCTCAGCAGAGGGGGGGATGATTGGAATCACCCCGGAGGGAAACGGGAAGGGCTCCCGGCCAAGGGCGCCCGGGTAGCTTAACGGCTACTGCGGCTCTTTGGGCGGTCGCATGGTTTCATCGTGGAGGTGACATGTGAAAATGCTGCTTCAGAGGTAGCACTCGCGGCGAGATGACCGTCAAGAGACTCTATGCTGCCCCCCACTCTTCCTCAAAAACGTTGTTGATAACTAAAAGAGGCAACCACTTCATAAAAAGCATTTACGGAGACGCTGAAGTCGAAATGAAAACCACTAGTTACATTAAGGTTAAATCAAACGTGGCCTTATGTGATGAGAAATACGCGCGAATATTCCCCTCACAGGAAAAAAATTCCATTTACTCTTCTGCAAGCTATTTGCTTTAGGCACGAAGCAGTACCTTTCCCGCAGAAAGAATAATAATAACCTTTGTATACGCTGAAGGGATTGGAATCAAAATGTCCTGACGCCCCCTCCATCAAAACTACCTGCATCCAGATGCAAGTGTAGAAATACAGTGGCTACAGATGACCACATGGCTTGAACGTGTTAACTTTATTCGAATTAAAACAGCAAAGAAACTCCAACAGATCCTCGTTATTCATCTAAGAAAACTGGTTATTAGCTCCCGGCATATGGCCGAGATTCTTAGAAAAGAGGTAAAAAACAACCCTCCCGTAAGTGACAGTCACTTTTTAAGCCGGCTGTTTGTGCCTGCGGATTGCTCTGAGGCGCGCTGGAGCCAGCAGCAGTAACGTTTATTTCATTGTCAGTGCTGCCCTTGCCTGCAGTATTTTATCTGCGGCAGGAGATGGGCAAGAACACCTCAGGAACAAGTCTTCCTCGGCCACTTTTATTGGCCTTTTAAAAACCGCCTTTGAAATTACACCGGAGGGCTTTAGATGTATTTACACCTTCCTTGTGGCTATCTGAGCAATTATTTCCAGTGATTATTAGTGTTTCGTAATGGGGGGGAATTGTCAAGGAAAATTCTCCTTGTTCCGTCCAAGGGACAATCGAAAGCCCCTAGAAATTAGATCCAGAGTTTTGACGGGCAAACTCTAGAAATGAGGAATTGGCCATCTTAACGAGATCCAACAGCATGGCAAGGTACCACCGGTAAGAAAGCAGAGGAAACCCGCTGATCTCCTCGCTGGGGAAACCAATCAATCACCGGCCGCTTTCAGAGACTGGAGGAAGAGAACATTTTTCATATTTTTTTTTTCCCAACCTCCTTCCTGTGTAGAGCCCGTGCAGTCCCTCTCCCGTGAGAGCGTCGTTAAATCACTGCCACGGGTGTGCGGGTCCAGGAGTCAGGCGCGTTCACGCGCCCACGGCGAGGCAGTCGCTTCCTACGGGGACTTTTATCACTCTTATATGGGAACTTCTGCCAAATATCCTCCCTTTACGCCGCCGAGGAGGCCCCTCCGGATAATATTTGGAGTGGCAAGACGTTGCCTTGAATTCTTTCCCTTCTTCCTGATGCCTCCGTGGGAGTGAGCCAGTGGTATCATAGGCAAGGCGTTAATTATTGCTTCGAGACAGTGAATGTTTAATATCTGAAAACAATGGCAATTATTATGTTATAAACACTTCCTTGTGTCACGACCTTCCCGGCGCTAAGAGGCCGGGAAAGTGTCTCTAGCGCAGGGAACACCGAGTTTGCAGTGGAACCCCCATATTTGGTCCCACTTCTTTACATAGCTAGGCACCGAACTAATGAGGGGGGGGCTTCTTTTCCCTCGTGGCAGTTTCAGTGGCGCAAAGAGAGCGATACCGGGAGGGGAACACCTGAGATTTGTGCGCCCGCAAATCTGTGGCTGCCAAGCACCGTGGGGTGCTGAGGACCGCGGGCGGGGGGATGCGGGGACGGCCCTGCGGACGGAGCTCGCCGTTCGCTCGGGCCCTGCAGGGCGCCCAGGGTTGCCTCCCGAGGCAGAGCAGGGCGGCCCGGGGGATATTTCCACGCCCTTGGCACAGAAGCAGCGGCAGCGTGGCGGGGTACGGCCAGGGGAGCAGGGCACCGGCCCCTCCCCGTCCCGGCGGCCGGGGGCGCTGCCGCGGATCCAGCCGGAGGCACCAGGGCCGGGGGAAAAGCCCCGCCGCAACCCCCGCGGGGCCGGGCCGGGCCGGGCCGGGCCGTGCGGGGAGCGCCGGGCCCGCCCGCCGGCGGGGCGCGGGCGGCGCAGGGCCAGTGGCTGGCGGCGGCGGCAGCAGCTTTCAGTTTTCATTGAGGCCGCTGGTTACTGTTTAACGTCCCCACCCACGTTTCAGTTTGTTTAGTAAATCGATCTGATGCTGGGGCTGAGGCTGCTGCCCTGTCGCCATTGAGCAAAGTTAATTCCCCCACACACAAACTCTCTCTCCTCCTCCTTTCCCGCTTCAGCATATGGTGAGGACGGTGTCACCGCACCAAACAAGTCGCGCAGCCCAGCGCCGGGACGTCCGCGGGGAGCCGGGGGGTGCGGGGGAGGCAGGAGGCCCGGGGGATGCCGCCGCCCTGAGCTGCGACCGCGCCGCCGGAGGCCGAGGGACGGGGCGGCCCCGCCGGTAAGTTCCCGGGGGCCGGCGGCCGCCCAGTGACACAGCCCCAGGCTGCCCGCGGGGCGGACGTGCCCGGCGGGGAGAGCTGGTGGCCAAGCGCACAGCAGCCAGTTTGGGGGGATTTTATTTTATACGTTCCTTTCTATTTATTTATTTATTTATTTATTTTAAATTCGCCTGGTCACGTGTCCCCGTTGTCGGCGCCCGGGGCGCTGCGGGGAAAGGCACCGCACACGGCGCAGCCCGGGCCCCGGGGCGGGGTGTGTGTGCGTGTCCGTGTGTGCGTGTCCGTGTGTCGTGTCCGTGTCCCGGTCTCCAGGGTCTGGCGCAGCCCAGCGCCGACCCTGCTGCCCCTGCCCCGCCACCGGCCGCATGGCTGCCTGGCGCTGTGCTGGCATTTGTGATTCCCCAGTAGCCGAAGTCACTGCTTTGCGCTGGGCTTAGGAGCATTTCCTAAAGGCTTTTTTGGTTTTGCCTCTCTTATTGATTTCTCCGCCCCCGCCCTCATGGTCACCTGTGCAGCAGATGGGTTTGTTGTTGCAGGGCTGTGCTAATAGTAGCACTTGGCCAGGGCTGGACACTTTGGTAGAGAAAACCAAAAATACTTTAAGGAAAAGTAATTCAAAGAGAAAAATTCAAACATGAAACAAGAAAAGTAATACGAGGGTAAGTTTTGAAGACAGGTCCAGCTTTTACAGTGCTGCAGGTGCACTGCTTACAGCATACTTACAGGGTACTTTTAATGAAAGCCAACTTCTAGCTGTTGGACCTCTGAGTTGAATATCTGTTCCCGTACACTGCAATGGGAGATACAGTCAAGCATTTTGAAAAGCAGACAGTAGGTTGCAATGATACTAAAATTTAAAGCAACTTTTAAAGTGACAGTTTAAAGTGAATTGTTTTCCATAGTAAACTATGGCTGTGTTAAATTGGACCTTCCCTTGTGTAGGCCTTTTCTTGTACAGTGCTGCACATGCACAATATATCAAAATACTGTGATTTCTCATCCATATTACAAAGATAGTGAAGAAATTTAAAGTAGCATCTTTGTTAATTGGTGCTGAGTTTGTTAAAATTGAGTTAGTAAGACTTAGTATGCTGCACAACTTTCAAAACTCTTGAGTCTCTGGTGCGACTCTTTTTCTGAAGAAAACTATGAAGTGTTATGTTATTTCCCTTATTCCCTAAGAAGTTCTTACATCTTATGTAGGAGACATATTAAATGTATCTATGCAGGTGGTTTTCATATATTCTGAATGCTGTTCTGCGGATTTGTTTTCCGCTTTCCTTCTTATAGTTATATGATAAGAGGAAAAGGGAGAAAATGTTTAGTGATAGCTTCAGCCTCTGAAGCATTGTGAAAAAAAAAATATTTAAAAGTTTTATTTTCATTGTCCAGTACTCTGTACCCTGTCCCTCTCTCTCTTACTGAAGGTCACCAGGCTGCCGAAGTTTCACTTCATACGTATGTTTTAAAAAAACCCAACCACCAGGTGTAGGACAGGATCAGGATGCTGTTATTTTGTTTACGGCGTTACCTTTGATTTTAACAGCTAACATATTTGGACTCATTTCCCAGAATACAACCTTTGTGTTTCCTTAACATAAAATGTAACTTTCTCTACCTCATACAACCAGAGGAATATCTCTATTCCAAAATTTTTGTACTTAGTTGAAGTAGTGTAAAACAAGCAATGCAGAGGTCCAGTATACATACTCTTAGGCAGTGTATTGGGAGCAGCTTTGGGTGACATGGAGTTACCACTTCCTTCTATCCTGCCTCCCTACCATGGAAGAATCCATGAGGTGAAGTGAGAAAAATGGGTTTCCTTTGGCCTGGCTATAATGGCCAGTTCCTTGGATGGCCAAGTGATGTTTGCTGCTAATTTGTGCATATAGTTAAATCATTTCTGGGCCAATTTCTTAACAGAAGTACTCTAGTATAAATACATCTTTGCTACTGCTTTTTCTCAAGATACAGCCTACTAATGCTTGATCAAGTTTGAATACCTGAATCAAATCCTGTTTGATTCTACAGAGTTTGCCAAAACTGTACAGTAGTGCGCGAACAGAACTCAGTCCTTGTGCTTGACATTGCTGCTGTTTCAAACTTTTTGGCAGTATTTATATCATGGGCATATGGACTCAATACTACATGAGGTTGCCCATCTGTTAACCTTTGGCAGAAAAATGGGGTCTAGCATGTCATCAGTGTTATCTGCAAGTCTGTGTCAGGTAAGTTAATTTCCACTGGCTACAAGAAACAAAACATTACTTAAAATAATATTAATTCTTCTTAGCAGGTCATTAATTAAAAGAAGCTTCCTGAAAAAAATTCAAAACTAGTAATGTGGTAACCCATGTGATGGAAAAAAAAATCAACTTTTTCTTTGTTTGGGAATTGAGTCTATTATAACAAACAAATTCATGACAGATTTAAGGTTGCATTGTTGATATAGGGGGGTTCTGAGCTGAGCAGATTGTGCTTTTGCATCTGTGAGGTAGCAGGGGCAATGTGCTTCATATATTAATTGATAAACAGACTCTTTCAATATGGGGATCTCGCTACCTCACTTTTCAGTGATTTCAAAGACCCGTTTCTTACTTGTAAGCTTTGAAATATTATCTGATTTATTTGGTTTTGGGGTTTTTTCATGTAATGAAGATGTGTAGCTCTTCAGAAGTCTTCCATTTCTGTGTTTAAAAATTAATATTAAGCTTGAAAATTAGTTTGATTTGCCTACGTTGTGTCAGGTAGATAGGAGGTATGTCATATTAGATTATTCTGGTAATGTAGATTGGTAACATAGACTGCTTTAGAATATAAATAAAGGTTTTATTTTTATGGTAAAAAACCTGTTGTGTGTAGTAATATATTCTGTAATAAAATTTAATTTCTCAATGAAAGTATCAGTGCAACATAAAAGAATGTAAGGTTGAAGAAAGGCAAGGCTCTTAGGTTTTAATGGATCTTAATGAATGATTCATTATATATCATGATGAGAAAATATGGAAAATGCTTTTCAAACAGATTAAGATGTTTGAATGTCTTGCAACAGCTTTGATTGAATCAAATATTTTTCATTTCAAATTCTCAATTTTAAAACAGCACACTCTAAAAATCAGGTCAGAATGCTGTGTGTAATGTCAGAACTGAGATCTATCAAACTGAAAGGCTCCAACAACATTTTCAAACCTTTCTCAATTGTCAATTTAAGTTAATTGAAAATGAAAGGTCTCGCTTTCAGGATTGGGCCATTTAAATAGAAGCCTGCTGCTTTCATTTTGTAGAAGGGCAATCTCCCTCCACATACGTGTTTTTAAAAGGTTCATTCATAATTCTCTCTTCACACTTCTATTGGAAATGACAGAATTCATTATTTTGAGTTCTTGAACTATTTTTCTGCAACTTGGGTGATGAATTGTATGAGATCTAGTTCATAACGTGGCACGGCAACCCACAAGATTTAAAATTCTCAAGGCTCGATTTGTCTCTCTCTGGCACTCTGCTGGCCCAGGCAAGGGAAGCTTCTGTGTGCATCTGCTGCCTCTTACAGAGCAGGAGATTGGGATTTTTTTATTTAATACTGATCAAGAAAAAAACTCACACCCTTGCTTGGTAATTCACTAGAGGTATCCAGGCAACAAGGACATACATTACAGTCAGCAGTATACAAGGTGAGAATTTTCCTTGCCTGCTGTTTATCTGGGAATACAACTGCAATAGACCTATACAAACAGCACTGTTTCCACTGTCTATTTCTTGCATGTAGTTTGCCTGTAGGCTTCTGGTTTTTTATTTATATTTAGCACTCTGATGGAAAAGGATTTCTTGATGTGTATCTATTCCTGCTCAAATACAGGAATTCAGCTCAGGTGGGGGAGCAGAACAGAGCCTCCATGAAATGACAAATGCGACTCAGCTTGCAATTGATGGTACATCTGTGGCCATGCTGCAATGAGAATCCTGTTTTTGAGGGTCATTTTTGTATGAGGTTGCTAGGCTACACCAGCCTGGGTTGTATTTGGCTGAGACAGTAGAGATGTTCACCAGCTACTTGCTAACTAAAATAAACCTCACTGGCAGAAAGTTAGGGTGATTGAGTTGCTCTTTTTCTTTGTTAAATAAAACATTTTTTCATTAACTGCCAACATGTATCAATGCTGGGCACTGAGTGGGACCAGTTCATACTCTCAGAGCTGGTCTAGATGTTTGAAGATTTCTCACTGTAGCAAGCATTTTGCCTCATGTATCTCTTGTGCCTCCCACAGCACACTCCCTTCCTTCCTTCCTTCCTTCCTCCCTTCTTTCCTTCCTTCCTCCCTTCCTTCCTTTTTCTTTCTTTTTTTCTCTTTTTCTTTCTTTCATTCTTTTTCTTTCTCTCTCTCTCTCTTTCTTCTTTCCTTCTTTCTTTCTTTCGTGGATGGCTATGATGATAGAGATGATTCTTATTGAGACCACCTGTTTTAGAATCACAGCCTAAAGTGTCTTGCAGACAGTCTTATGCCCTTCAGGATAATAATGTTCATTCCTTTTGCAAGGAAATGCCAGACTGACATTATCTTAGCTGACGAAATTGCCTCAGTAAAGGTCTAGGCGCTACTCAGAGAAGTGAAATGGGTGACCATGCTGTGACTGCACGTTAATACACACTCCCTGTCCTCTCTTGGCCCCTAACAGGTGTAGTCAGGTGTTAGCTTGTACTTGCTGTTTTAGTTCCAAGGATAAAATTGTGATTTTGGAAATTGGTAGGATTTTTTTCACCAAGTGGATAAATACTTCACCTGATTATTACTGCTTACTCCCAAATACTAAACAAGTTGAAAACAGTCTTTTCCGCTGGACTGTTTGGTAGCACACAGTGACCCAATTAGGTGGGATAGAGATCCCATACATTGGCTGCATGTGGAGTTTCGTATGGTTTCTGGGCAGTTACCCTTTGATTCATATTTCTTTTGTCCTCACAAAAAATGGAAGTAGGCTTGCAAAGGAGAAAGTAATGCACCACTTTTACTGTTGCTTCTGATTTTGGTAGTAGATGCTATCTACATAATAGGTATGTATTATTTAATATTGTTCTTGCCTTTCATGAGAACAGTGATAGTCCTGACTTTCATGTCCAAATCCAAAGCATTTTCAAAATATTTACATTTTTAAAGGGGCTATAATGTCTTCCGAGCCTCTTATTTCTCATGCTTGACGCTCATGCTTTAGAGTGTCTTAAACTGTATTCCTGTTTATAATTTTCTTTTTTATCTTTTTATCTATCTGAGATTCAGTGACTCTTTTTGTATTAATATTGAACATGCAATTTTAATGAGACTTAGAGGCAATGCTTTTTAATTTATTTCAGTTTTGAAGAGCCAGAACTTACCCCGACATAAGTTTAAGGCAGAACTTTAGATTTGATCATAGTAATATGAATAGTTTTGCCTATGATCATGAGGGAAAAAATGCAAAGAAAAGCACTGATTTAATATGAGATTTAGATTGCTATGCCTAATTTCAGAATCTTCTAGATAAATTATAGGGATACAAACTAGTCCCTTTAAAAGTTTGGTGCTGACACCCAAGCTTGCATGGAAAACCACATCATTATATCAAAGATGAAACACTATCTGCAAAAATAAAAATAAATGGAAGCTTCCACAGGAAGTTCCCCGAAGAGCAAAAGGTAGCCTCAGGATTAGCAGAAAGAAGTTTTAGTTGTAAAAATTCAGAATTCCAAAATTCATTAAGTTGATTTCAGGTGTATTAGGCTAGGGTTGTGAGTGGGGTTTTTTTTCTTTTTTTGTTGGTTATGGCTTTTTGTCTTTTAAAGTAAGACAAGATGAAAAGAAATTATCTCAAATAAAGAAGTACTTTACAGGGTCTGAATCTCCTTAGCTACTGTTATATAGTATTGAGAGTAAAACATAAGAAGGATGAACCAAAGCCGCTGTGCCCAGGAATTTACAATCTGTACTACTTTTAAAAATGTAGGTGCATTCTGTAGTTCAGAGAACACAGTCTGGTTTGAGCTTTTGGATTAATTTAAGGTCCATCTCCTCAGCCAGATTTTTCAGGCTTCATTCAGATGCCCTTGTTTGCACGTAAGAGCCAAGAGAAACAGTGCGGGTTCACGGATGCAGGCTGATGCATTTTGCTTCCATTCTAAGACACAGCTAAAAAAAATAAGGCAGCATGAGGCATTAGCACCTCTTGCTTCTCTACTTAATCTCCCACCTGTCCTAAAGGTCATTGTCTCCATAACAGAGGTGCCAGGATTAATACATATGCTTGGCCCCAGTCAAGATAGTTGTTTAGTTGGCCAGATACAGGGATGTGCGCATTGGTCGAGTGGATGTTGAAGTTCTGTGGTTGAAGTCTGCATATGTGCCTGCCTCTGCTGTCCTCGTTGAAAAGAACAGTCAACAAAATCAGTAATTTCTTTTCTTGCAAAGAAGAGTGAGCTGACTAGTAGGTATTTAATGGTAAGGAGGTATATAATGGTAGGGATATTTGTTTGCTTAAAAATTTACAGAGAGCAACTCATTTCTCATACTTAACATCTCGTTGGTTAGAGGTAAATAGAAGAAGCAACTCCACTAATGTAATCTTTCCAGTAGCAAGTCCATAGAGATCTTTTTAATAATGAAGTAAAACTTGGAAACTTTCAATTAATAGACTTATATTTCAAGGGCAAGGAAATGTTAAGCAGTTTGCACTCTCTAGATGAGAGAGGGATTGAAATTTTAACGGAAATTTTACCATGAGTTTTGATAGAACTTAATGTGGAGTTTTTGTCTTATTTTAATCCAGTAGGTCAAGTAATTTATTTCCCAAGATGAATTTGAAGCTGAAAGAGGGTAAAAAATGAAAGACGTTCTCAATGATAATTCTCAAGATTCTATGGTACCAGAGAGCGTAAAGGATTATTCTGAAATTAATATACATGTATGAACTGCAAAAACCTTGGCAGGTAGAAAATGAGCACAGCTTTGAATGGCCTGAAGAAAATATCTGTGGGATTGCAGCAAATGTGTAACCCTTTATGATTGGTCTTCTTATGCATCTAGTAGCTTTGAATTTGTAAGTTGGATCTCTTGCTTTCTGTAAAAGGATGAAAAGCGGCATTGTGAGCAGTTCAAGCAAACAAAGTGCTTGTTAAACCTCAGCCATGTAGTGAAGGTCATGAAGAAAAAACTCTCTTAGTACATAAGTATTTTATTAGCTGGACAAAGTAGCATACTTAAAAAGTTGTCAAGAAGCTGCTGTTTAGAACATAATGGCCTATCAGACACGGAAAGACAGCATGCTTTCAGAAGTTCCTATGAAAACAGCTTCTTTGTCTGCTTTTTCTGGTAATATTAGGAGGTCAAAGTAATAGATTTTTTTTTTTTCCAATTTAAGCACTCTGCTCTACCTCAAACCAGTACAATTGGAAGCAGAAACTTTGGGGAACCCTGGCATCAACCCACTAATGGTTTAAAAACCAGGAACATGGATTATGTGGTGCACTTCTCCCCAAAGGATACATCTGTCCACCAAAGTGCAGCTTTTAATCCTGGAAAATCAAAGATACTCAATTGTTCTTAACTAGGTAAAGAATTCAACATGTCCTATAATCCTTGATAAGTCAAGATATATTTTTTCTGACCCTAGAGTAGAACTGTAACAGGAACTTGTGTATGTACAAGGATATTTTCTTGCTGGTAGTGCTGGGAGCTACTTACAGTGTATTTCTTTACGTTTTTAGGTACAGCGTTTGGAGATATATATATTTTCTATATCGGCAAATCATACAACTCTGCAAGTTGCTTGTCTTCTTGTACTGATAAAAAACATGTAACGTTCTTATTAGTATGTGACATAGTTAGATTCCTGTTGAAAATCAATAATCTTCCCATAAAGCAAGTCTTACATCCTTTCTTAAATTCATTTAGAATCATTTTGTATGCCTCATTAGCCTTGTAATTTAGGAAAGAATAAAAGAAAAAGAAAACCAACCAGCCACCTAATATTAAACAGTGTATGTAATTTAATTTTTCCAACCAAAGGGGATGTTTATGACACTAAATATATCTACTAGTCTATAAATACCTGTGTTTATAGTTGAACAGAGCAGTGGTTCTCAAACCGCTCCATCAGACACTTAATGATAATACACAGTGTGCCGTAGGTAGTATTATGCCACCGCTACCTTTTTTCTTTCTTTCATCTGCTACAATGCTGTCATGGAAACTAAATGTACCACATTGAATGAATTCCTAAAATTCCATTATTAGAAAGTGGATGGTCAATGTGAATAAATACAGAAATTGTTTTAAAGACAGGCCCTAGACTTAAGCACAGTTGACATTTAAAGCAAAAGGTATTAAATTCCTGAAAGACACCATACAATACAGAAGAATATTGTTGACTTCTATATAAAACTTTCAGGGAGTGTATCTGAAGTTCCTTGAGCAGATTATGGTGCGAGAAAGATTCAGTAGCTTTTACACATAGTTAGCAACCTTTAATGACACCAAATCTTTGAAGTTCCTTGTAATGACCCCTTGGAAATTACACCAACTGAAATAAATGGGACGGGGTTGATGATGACCTACCGAAAAAAACCCAAAGGCATTATTTGAGTTAGGAAATACATTGAATGTCATATGTAATGAATATGTCAAAAAATAACATTCACCATTTATAAGTACAGTGACACCTACTTTATCGAGTGGTAAAATGCGCAGTAATACTAAAGCAAATGCAGCTGCAATAGACACAGTTTTAAGAAGAAAATGAAAAGCGTTTAACAGCTGCTTTATTAAACAATTCTTATTTTTTATAAAGTAGATATACTTTATATATTTATATTTATTTCCAACCTGCAGTCAGTGTTCAGGAATTTTGAATTAAGCAAACTCTTTATCTTAAATTTATCTTTTAACAAGAGTCTCCACCAAAATAAAGGGAAAACCAATAAAGTTTTCAATAGTTTGTTAGGTTTTTTAAGTAGTGTTTTTTTTGTTTAATAGATCCTTAAAATAATATTTAAAATAAAATTGGAATAAATGATTGAGTAGTCTAATTCTTGACCGACACGTTTTTTCAGTTTCTAGGAATTTCACTTGGAACACCTTGGAATGACGTCCCACATGTGAGAACCTTATTGTAGACTGTTACTTAAATAAAAAAATTAATGTTTAGCAGCTACGTTAAGCAACAGAATTGGTTGTAATGAAGGAAAGAATCCCACACATTTTAAATTTCCTAAGCAGTTTTTTCATGCCCGTTGATGCCTGTTGATTGAGCCTGAATGCCTATTCTGTTAATTTCAAACTTTCTACATGTGTCTCTAAAGAAGAACAACTATGCATATTTTTATTCAAGAAAATTGTAGATTTTTTAACCTCTGTGAAGTTGAAGCTTGACTTTTCTCGCTATATGTTTTTCCCCTTTTTAGTACAGCTATGCAATTCCATCAGAATTGCCTCGCTGTAACTGAATGAAATGTGAGAAAGTTATTTATAGACGTTAGCATTAATAATTAAAAATAGGATGCAAAGATTTTTTTTTTCTGAATAAGGTCTGATTATATATGCCTTGGGGTTTTGTGTATGTGTGTTTGGGAGTTTATTTGGCTTTTTTTTTCCTTTTTCTTTTGTTTGTCTTTTGAGTAGCCTACCAGCTTTTGCTAAAGATACAATTTGTCAGGGTATTAAATGTAGCTTTGTTGGTGGACAGTCGCAGCATGAAAAAATGTGGCATAGCATCTTCTTCTTGCATTACTGTAGATTTCTTACAAGCAAATTCTTTGGAGAGAGAGGGGGTTAATCTTGGAGGAAATTTATTATTATTGTAACTTTTTCTTGGGTGAGAAGCAGCAACATCATTCTGTGTGTTATGGGCACGGATCATAGTCTGTACATCTCTAGTACGGGAGAGCTTGGCTTTACGGCAGAAAGAGATGTAGCTGAATTGAAAACAGATGAAAATCAAGAGGAGGAATTCGGTAAAGATGTGTATAGGATGTATTTTCAAGAGCTTTGTTCTCCCATCTCAGGTTTGGAAGGGATGAAGTGAAGTGACTGGCCTCCAGCACCTGGAGTTGCTATGGCTAGGAAGATCACAGTTCAGACATCAGTCGTAATAACTACTGAAGATGATTGGACTTTTAGGTGGAAGTATCTTTGAAAAAGGGCAGATCTGCAAAACTTTCCATTGCTAGGTCTGGGATTCTGAGTAAGGTGTTGTTCACAAAGTATTTGGAGAGAAAGAGCATATTCTAGCTGTGTTTCAAGGAAATTTTTATATACAGAGAATGTTTTGGGAATCAGCAGGCTGTTTGCAACCAGATGAGATACAGGGGGAGAAAAAACGGATTGATGCTGAAATTATGAAATATGGAAACAATTGAGAAAGAGCAGAAAGAAGAGGTAAATAATGAAAGAAATGCTTTGTTTTGGCACATCTCGGGCTTTGGTGTTTCAAACCACAAGGAAGCATAGAACTCACTTGAACAGCAGGGGCAAAGGAGACGGAGCCCTGTTAGTAAGTCTTAAAGTGTCTAGAAATAAGCATCACTGAAGCTGCTTTGATGTTTGAGATTATAGGTGACTGATGACCTCCAGTTCAATGCTTAGGACATAGTAAGGTGATGACCTGGGAGAGAAGACAGAGGGCTCAGAACTGACCCTTGCAATAGTCCTTAAGGGAAAGATTCTCTGCTTAGATAAAAGCAGGACATTGAGGTATGAAAAATCATCATTTTCCAGACAAAGTAGTAGCACTAGATTTAGGTTACAAAAACAGTGAGAGAGCTGAGGAATTAGAGAAATGCATATGCATGTTAGAGGCTCGCTTTTAATATGTTGCAGCTTGTCAAGTTTGTTAATGTCTCATTCTATACCCTATGCACTCTTACGGAATCACATCACAGTAAACCTGATAAGGAGGTACTACCCAGAAAAGTCAGAAAAAATGCTAGCAATTTTTCACTGCAGCCTAACATTTGAAAAGCTGAAGCTGAAAAACTGAAAAATAGCTTTATTAATAACATTTACTATTTGCAGCTGAATAAAGAATTTTAAATACAACTTTCCAACAAAATTAAACCATTTTAATAGTCACAGAGATTTTAGGAACATTGGTATCAATATGCTAATATTACTACGTTACTGCTATCATGTGGCATGTGCTAATATTTGCATTGGTTCTGCACGCTATTTTGGACTTCTCTGCTGACCAAACTTCAGTTAATTGAGTTACACCAATTTAAAAAATCACTGTGATAGAAGGTAAAATGAATTTGATAATTTTCATTAAACATATTTTCATTGTGTGAAACTATTTTCTTAATTCAGTGCTAACTCCCTTTGCATTTTGTTCCACTGAGACAATTTTATGGGCTTGCCTAGCTTGTACCTCAGCAGTGGAACAGTATGAATACAAACAATTGCTTATTCTTCATTTGCAAAAATTTCTTACAGCCACTATATGACAAAGTATTTTCTAACTGTAGAGAATCTTCATTTATCCTTTGCTCAGTCCTTTTAACGTTAACTCACAGTTCGTGTATAAATATCTGCTACATAAACGCTTTATTTTTGGTGTTTTCCAGATATTTGTTCAAAGGAAAAGCTTCATAATCCAGTCCTGTGAGTTACAGCTATTACAACTTACTTGGAGAAGCTTTAGCAGGTGGTACTCTATACAAAGCTATTAAATTCATATCAACAGAAGAAAAATGCATAGAGAGTTGAAGGCAGAAATTGCAAAGCTTTTAAGAGGCAGTATAAGAAAATGCAATAAATGTCCTAAATTCTGAAACAAAAAGAAATTTGTTCTTAAGAGTTTTTTCAACTCTGATATCCTCTGCAGCGCAGTTCTTTGTGCGAAGGTGCAGCCGACGTAAAGGTTTTTCTTGCCTTGCTGGTCACTCAAGCTGTTAAATGGCTGAGAGAAAACTCAGATGAGCACGAAGGATTTCTCGGTGTTGCTATTACAGAAAATAATTACTATTTACAGTAATCATAGTTTAGCAGCAGTAATTCCACCAGATATGTGACAATCTGTGTCCCCAGTTAACTGAACGATAAAATTTCAGCTGTTTGTATTTCATCTGAAAATCACTTAAGATCAAGAAGTGTATTTCAGCCAAATCTGTGATTAACATTGACACTCCAGTGTGCCTGAAAGGAGGTCTTGTTTTTATTAACACTTTCTCATTTGGCAACGAGAGAGGTGATAGCACCTTCCCGTGGTTCAGGTTTACTTGATGAAGCAAAATAACTCACGGACCTTGTGAGAATGGGACCCCTAGGATTGGTTGTGGTCCACTTTCTCATTTGTGATTTTCTCTTTTTCATTTTGTTTGAGATTGAATTTGAGAGAGAGCTTTGTTCCGGACAGTAGTTTATGGCAGTGGGCTGAAGAGATGAGATTTCACTGAATCATAGAACGAATACACAAAGAGAAAATATGTGAAAATTGAAATGACAAGGTAGAGTAGCTTGGTTGTTGAGGTAGATAAAAATAACTAGGTTCTCAGGGAAATGAGGTGGGGATTTTTTTCCTGAACTAGATTTAGTTTGAACAAGAACAGTTGAGATGGAAAACCTAGACACTATAAAAACTTGATAGAAACAACAAAAAAAAATTCATCCTGCTTTTTCTTGTAACTTTGTCTTGAAGTATCTGTAATGGTGTGATTTCAAAGAAAGCAAACTAGAGTCCAGCTATTGTCAAAATAATGCTAAAAGACTAATAAATGGATTTGATTAGAGTGGATTTCTTTTTACTTTATTTACTATAACCAGGGAAAATCTGTGTGTTCTGCCAGTTGTTTTTTTGTTTTGTTTTTAAATCTGTAATAATAGTATATTTATTTTACTTCCTTTGGAACCACTGTGGCAAGTTGTGACTGATCTAAGATGTGAAATACACCTTTGTGAACAGAGGAATAAAGCTGGCTGGATGCAATCATGCTGCGGCATGACAGAGATGTGCTGGTTTGAGTTAGAAAAGCCATCAGGGCTCTCCAATTTTCAAAAAAGTATCCCCTCCTCTGTCATGTGGCTGGAAGAGAGAGAAATATTTTTGCCTTTGATTAATAAGGAGTTAATTTCAGTATAGCTTCTTGTTTTACAAAGAACAAGCTGTTTTACAAAGGCTCAGGGAGAAAGCAGCCAGCAGTAGCCTTGGTGGCTCACAGAGGAGTTTGCTGCACCCTAGGGAATGTGGAGCTTTGTCTCGAGCGGAACAAGCCAGGGCTAAACCCCCAAGCAGGAGAGTGTTTCCGACCTTTTTATGTTGTTGCTTTTAGTACCTGAAAAAAAAATCCATTACAGTCAAATCTCATTGACTTTGAACTTTCAAGGACTGTAATCAATTTGTCAGCATTTGCCAATTTGCTAAGGTTTTCTGGAGAAATGTGGATTTTCATATTTGTTTGTTTGCTTTTCAGTTTCTATGTTACTTCCACTAGATCCCCATGCAGTATTGCATACAACTACCCTAGATAATTTTTTTTTCACTCTACCAAAATTCTTACTCGGGCACAAAATAGCCACATTCTTATCCTAGCGCTTTCAGCTACCAATTACTTCACCAGTGAAGAATGCTTAACATAGTGTGACTGCACCGAGCTCTTACTTCTCCTGCATGAGCAAATACTGACACTTTACACTACAGTTTCACTCTTGTGTTTTGCTGCTGCATAAGTCTTATGCTTCCAGTTGCCTCAATTTACAAGTTTCTATGGAGCTGTGGAAAAATATATGATGGGAAAGTTTAAAAGTCAGTAGCTTTATTTGATGATTTCTAACACCCTACAGCTGAGGTTCAGAACAGACCCCCAAACTGATCTGCACCATTGCTGTTTTTTGTATATTACATTGATGCTTGTTGGCCTCACAAGGCTCGATGCCTTTTGCTACCATCATAAAAAGGTAGCCTTTGCTCTAGGATCTTTAGAACTTGCTAAAGTATTATCAGGAAAGTTAATATTTCTACTGCAAACCTAGCTTACATAGCCCCTTCCCTTCTTTATTTTCCAAAATAAATCAAATTGGACTGCTTTTTCACAGGTGCAGTTTTCTGTCAAAGTCATGTTCGATTTTTAAAACCAGTTTACTCAATCCACTTTTTTTTTCAGAATGACAATTTAAAAAGGAGGGAGAACTTTTAACTTTTTGAAAGTATTTTAATTTGTTGTTGTTGGATTTTTTGTCAACATTCCACACTTTGTATGTGTGTGTGTGTGTGTTTGTAAAATTAATTAGCTTTGAAACTTTTGAAAGTGCCAGTGCCTCTGTTTTGGGAAAGTTGATAGCTGGATGTTTGGTCACTTTAAGTAAATGTATAAGAGGAGGGTAATACTTACATTTGACAGACAGTAGAATATAACCAAGACCTACAATATCTGATGTCTCTGTAATAAATAGAACAAACATGGAAAAATAGTCCAAAGTCATATTTTTTAATTTACCGATGACATTTTAGCAGTCCTGTCCCCCCACACTTCTTGCTGCCATGTGCTGAGGTGGGGTTTTATTTGATGTTTGTATGTAGCCCAAAAGAACTTAGGTGGAAGTGATTTTAAGTCCTCTAGGGACAGCTAGTTATTTGTTAAACAACCAAGTGGGACTGCCAAGTTCTTTCCTTAAAAACCACGAAGTTAGTTAGTCTCCACAGTAAGAACAAAAGGGCGATTGAGCATACTTCATATGAGTGAGAAGAATGATGTTAAGAGACAAGTTGACTAGGGTAATACTTTCATTAAGTTCACATACTCATTCTTATGCAGTATAAACAGCATAGTTACAAACAGCTCTAGTACCTCCCCTAAGTCTTCCTGTCCTTAGGAGAACACTGCTGCAGTTCAGGTTGCTCTTAGGAGGCTGAAAGCAACTGCCGTGGTACTTTCAAAGACAGCGCATGGGATCCTTGGGAGGTACTGGTGAAGGACCATGACATTCACAGTAAAACTACTTTTGGTTTCATCCAAGATAGCAGGTAATAAGCTAAACTGGAATGGTATTTTCAAGCATCCACCATCACCACAATTTTGTATCAACTATTTTTGATTAAGTACCTCCTGTTGTGTTTGACAGTTAAACCTTGTGAAAGTAGAATTGTTGGTTCAATTACAAATGTTTCCAATATTTTAACTTAATTTTCTGTGTATATGTATATATACATGTATACATACATAGACATGTATTTTATGGGGTGAATATATATATAGGTATATATATATGTATATATATGTGATATATTTCAGTAGGATTCTCACATTTCAGTAGGGTTGAAAATGTGGTGGTCATTGTCCAGTAATGGAGGAAGATAACAGCCCTTGCCCACAAAACATTTGATGAACGTTTTTAACTGACATAAAAAATTGTTTTCTACAGTTAGCTGGTCTTCATTCTTATCAAAACTGTGGGGTTTTCCAATGTCAGGACACTTGGTGGGTGGATACTTCTCAGAAGAATAAAAGACTTATCAGTGTTTGCTTAGGATCTATTACATTCTCAACCATAAAAGTAGCTATGCTGTCTATAGCACTCATAAATCTTCACCTAGTCAAGGCTACTGTCTCTCTTGTCATGCAAGTTTGTGTTTTAAAAAATGAGCATAAACATTCTTCATTTAAAATGAGCATCGAGTAATTATAATCTAAAAACACCTAATTTCTTCATTGCTGGTTTTGAAAAGTTCCATAATTCAGTTTGCAAAATTGTCCGAATTGCTGATCAGTGCTGCAACTAAAATCTCTTTATCCTTACAAGGCAAGCATATTCTCAGGCAAATTCTCACCAGAGGGCACTGTTACACATACTCTTCCAGATCATTTTCTTCTGGTGAAAATAATGTCTGGTCTCGGGGAAAAATGGTGAGTTGGTGTTAGATTTTGATGCACACTTTTTATAGGGGAGCTGTTGCTAATAAGGTAGTTTGACCTGTTTTGGTCTCTTTATTTAGTTAAGCTACATTTTCCTCTTGAGAAGTGGCCATTGCTACCGAAGATGACATTTCATTTCTGTAAAAAGTCCATCTTTATGTGTGTGAATTAACTACACTATTTCAAATTCCGTGTAATTCATAAACACTGATTCTAAACAGCCCTGAATCTGTAGATTTCCACTGAAACAGTAGCAGAAGGGCAAAGGCATTTGTCTTGTTTCTGTGGATTTTCATTGAAGATAATGGATAGGTAATATGAAGTAAAACCAATATTTTAGCTTTAGATAATTATTATATCTGCTGTTTATTAATTAAAAGCGTATACTCAGGCAGTATGATTACACAAAGAATCTTTGCATGTACACAGTTACACAAATTTATATTTCTATTAGGTGAAGAAAGACAGTTGAGAAAATAATGGTAAAGTTTATGCTTTAGGTAATATTTTGTTGTGGAAATAGGCTAGTTTTGCCAGATCTCTTAAGAAAAATTTTATTCCAATGTCTTTTCTCCCTGTTTATGTGTCAGCTGATATTAATATTTTTAATAGGAAAAGGTGTTTCAAGTTCCCTACTATCTATTTGGGGGTTTGCATGTGCATTTTTACTTCACTTTGCACTGGTAATTTCCAAACCATCCTTAAACATTAAAACTTAATAATATACACCATATAAAGATGGACCTTCTTCAGCAAATGTATGCTATTGACTGTGCTCCAGCATCTATTATTTGTGAATTTCCATGGCTGGCTGATCACAGAGTGGATTTTTTTGATTTTACGTGAGCCCGTTATCACTGGTCTGTTTGGCAGTGGCTGCAGTGAGCAAGCTGCCATCGAGAGCTCAAGGTGTCTGGGTGACCGGCAGTGAGGTGGTTCCTGTGGTGGCATTGCAGCCATGTGCAGTGTGTCAGGAGATGGGGAACCAGAATTCTTTTTGCTCTACTTCAGATGTTTTTTGTCTCACCTCTTTAACTTTTCTCCAGTAAGTTCTTGCAGATAGTATTGGTAAAACTGGCATTACTTTCATGCTGTTCACAAGTAAGAAGGTATTTGAAGGTATTCTTATTTCAACTGTCTTGTTACAATTCATATTTACTAATCTGTTTCACTATTCTGTGTCTATCACCTTGTACCCCTGCATCAAAGGACCATGGAAAATAGTAAATACTACGCCCTTTTTTTGTTTTGTTTGGGTTTGGTTTTTTGTAGTTTATTTTGTACGAAGGGTTGCAGATTAAATTTGCGGAACTATAGTCTGAACTCAATGAAAAAGAATTCTAATAAAAAGAATTTTTGCAGGGAGATGCACGCTGCGTAAGGTTGCAGCTCTTCAAGGAACCACTAGGTACAGGGATAAAGCTATGTTATTGACTGAGGTGTGCCTCAGTGGACATCCTTGTGCTGTGTGCTCCCTGTGTCCTGATCTCTGATTGTCTTGTCTTGAGAGAGCAAGCAAATACCACAGCTCCTCTCCTGCCAACGGGGTTAATGAGAAGGAAGCAAGGGTGCCAGTGCCCTTCCAGACCTCGTCCCAGTGCAATATGTAGCAAAACTGGGGTATGTCAGGTTCAGGACCTTTCAGTGCTTTCTGGTTGTGATTTTAGACGTTGTCAGTGTATAGTTAATGTTCCAAGAAGCCTTTGGCAAATTTCCTCAGAAAAGCATGTTAAGAAGCAAAGCTATCATGGGTTAATATGGAGGATTTTTCCTGGATTAATGATTGTTTAATAGAAAACAAAGAGCAGGGCTAGGATTAGGTTTAAGTTCAGCTTCATAATGAAAGGAAGTTGCTAAGTAAGTCACACATAGACTTGTCTAGATAAGCAGATATTCAAGGGGCTTCTGTTGTTCAATATATCCATCAGAACTTAACTGAGAGGAGTTGATTCATGAGGTTGCAAAGTTTGTGGTTACTGAAGATCTACTGCCACAGGGTCCTCTGGTGGTCTAGTGGTTAGAGTGCAGGACTCGCACCGCTGCGACCCGGGTTCAATTCCCGGCCCCCTGGGCAGCTGGAGCTCGTCAGCCTTGTATGGCAATCCAGCTACGTCCTGGGGACCTCACTGCCACTGTCCAAGCTTTGCTCGGCCCCGGCAGATGAACCTCAGGATTAAAGGGTGGGCTCAGTTCAGCGCACGCTGTGTCTCACCTAAAAAATCCATTGCGCAGGCTCGAAGGGTTTATGACCTTTCCCAAATCTTCGCTTGCGAAGACTGGCCATTATATATACTGCCACAGGGTACATCTAATGTGTATCCATATCTTAAGTATTGGATATGGACTTGGTAACCCACTTAAAAAGTTGAAAGAGAGCTTGCAAAGCCCTTACGCCTCATTTTAGTGTCAGTCAAGATGGCAGCCATGCCAGTGATATTGGAGAGGTTTCTATAACTATTTCCCTAGCTTTGGGTAAGGAGCAGGGTACCAAGGAGCACTGACACTTTAGTTCTTCACAATATCTGCACTGGAAATCATAATAAATGAGATGTGTTAAAAGAGTCAAACAACACTGAGTTCACTGGACTTCTAAGAATGTCACTTTCTTTTCTATTAAGTGTTTTGTAATTTCTGCTGTTTTTCTTCTTTGGGCCTAGCCCAAACCACTACACCCCTTTAATTATACTTAGTGCAACCTTGATGCAGTGCACTTAAATTGCTTATCAGTGAGATTTGCTAAAGTAAGGCACACATTAATTGTAGACCATTATCTGTCAACTCATCTAGAATTTCATGGAGAAGTAAGTGCTATGTTTAATGTGTTTTCTCAGTTGCTACTGGCTGTGTTGTCTTAGTATATCAAAATATGGCTGGTAGTAGAGTCAGATGCAGTTTAGGTACATGGAAACCAATTTGGGAGGAAAAATGTTTTTAATTAATAGTTGCTAATATTTTAAATTATTTCAGTTATTTCAATTAATTTAGAGGTATTTAAATTAAGATTTATAATGCATTTATTTTAGAGTTGCTACTTGCATATAGTGCCCATGAAATTCACGTCCATGGAGAAGAAACAAACAGAAAAACAAACTTGGACTCTTTTTTCAGGATATGCCTACTACAAAAAAGGCATTTTCAGGTTGTGTAATTGATGTTTTTACTTCTCAATACTTAGTTTTATAAAAGAGATTCCATTTTCACTGGAAATTCAGCCCTAAGAACTGCCCACGAGCATTTATGATTGCCTTAATCATTTGCAGTCAACTGCCAGCTGATGAGCTCAAGACAACAAAAAAAAAACCAAACGGTTCTAGCAAATACAAACTCTTATCATCCTACTACTCTAGGGAACACTTAGAACCGGGGTCAGATTTTCGTGCATCAGAAGGCGCAATTAGATGTCTAGTGAAACACATTCTACCTATCTTACATGATGTCTGCCATGTCATCTTGTCTGCTGACAAAAAGGAAGAGTGATCAAAACCATCATAAGTAGTTGTGGTTGCTAGTTCTCTTTCCTTTTGAGAATGGTGGTACAGTTGCTCTGTGTGTGTGTAAGAGAGGTTTGGTTTGGAGAAGTTGCTGCGCAAGATACCTACTCTTATTCAGCCATTTCTAAATGCCAGTGATCCTGTTCTTCCTTCCTTCTTTCATTCTTTCAGTTGAGAATATTTTTCAGCATGCTGGTTCCCAAGAGGATGAGGCCAGCCGCTGTGAAGAACCATGGGTTCTCTAACCATATCTTCGTCTTAGGGTACCTGAATACTTCTGAAAAATCTCTACAGCTCCTTTTAGTGGGGATACTTGATCTTCTGTTGATTTGTTTTGTTGATACTTCTTATTTCAGTTTGTCCACTGATATTTTGTTGAGAAAATGAATTGTAAGCAGGTTTATGATCTCTTTGTTCACTACTTACAGTGTTTAAAACTTGTGGGAACAGAATGTTCTCTGTGAAAAGAACATTGGCAGACTGGTGTATCTCACTGTTTCTTCTTGTTTCTGTTTGCTTCATCATCATCTCATCTCATCTCATCTCATCTCATTTAATTTCCTGGAGACTAGATCCTGCTTTGCTCAATGTTTTCTATACCATGTCTTCCAATAATTAACAGACGGTTTCCACTAAAATTAATGGAGGCCTATAAACACATTAGTGAATATTTTTGTAGCATAAAACAGTTGCAGAGTTTCCATTTTATGGCATAAAACAACTGAAAAAAAATGTTTTCCTGGTCTGACTAAAATTTGATTATCTTTTATCAGACTTGCAATCCAGCCATCATCTGAAGATCATCCTCAGACTCAAGTGAGCTTCTGTTTCTAGATTTATGTTTATTTCTAGGTTTGAATTTGTCTTTTTTAGTTCTACTTTTTCCTATGAGTTCTAGTTAGCTTTCTTCATTGGCTTGTTTAGAGGAAGTATGCTGAATGACATTTTTTAAGACCAAAAGGGATTGTGTCCTTTATCCCTTAGTACTATCTGGGAGACAGCACACGTTGCTGTTGTTTGAGATGTAGTGCTGCTTTGTAATAATTTGCAAAAATTATTTTGTTTGTGGATTTGGTTACCAAGTGGTATACTTTATGACTGCATTCAGTTAAATATTGGAAGTTTATTGTGTGATCGCATTTGTTTAGCTTAATGTCGATATGTTGGAAAATCAAGACTTGATCAAGTGGCTTGATAAAGCACTGACCTACTAACACTTCTCGTAGAATTATTACCACTTGCTTTTACATACTTCTTATGAGCAATGGTTTCAGCAATGAACTTGTCAGAGTGAGATGTAAAAGTCAGTGTTCATTAACTCAGGAAAATAAAAGCCTAATAAGATTGAGAAGGGTAAGGAGAAAGAGGACTGACATGAAAGGGTAACAGAATGAAAAATTTCAGGGACTTGAGTGACCTGTAAGGTGAGACATGATTAATCTCACCCAGAGGTTGTAAAAAAGCTGGTTGATCATTCTGCTCCTCACTGGTCACAAGTTCCCAAAGAGAAAAAAGATTAATCTTGACTGACTGGGCAGGTGGAAGGCACTGTACTGCAACTCTGGACCTAAAATTCAGTTGGGTAGAGAAGAAGCAAAGAATTGGCAGAAATGGGTGTACATATGAACCTGGGTTCAGTGTTGCATCTAACTATTGTTAAAGGTAGAAAAATTTTTATTTTGCTAAAGTTTTAGAGGACTTTTTCAAAAGTTTAATTGAGAATTTTTCATATTTGGATAAATTAACATTGTCTTCATTATGAGAACTAGCTTGTTCCCTCTTTTCTAATTTTTCAGTGTGATTGTTTATAGATGCTTTTTCAGAAATTCTATATATATTAATCAAATTTTTGACTTAGCCTAGTTATCATTCTTGTCAGGTTTTTCTGATAATGTTACTGTAATGACTAAAGAACTAGTATGGTGAACATTTACAGAATTCTGAAAGTTTTCTTCAAATTCCACACTTAAATCTGCTATGTTTGTATAAATGCATATTTTTCAACTCTTTAAGTTATCAGTACATTTCCTTAGAGATAATGGGATTACATTTAAACAGGACTCTATCATAAAATTATCCATAAGCCAAACTGCATGTGAAGCAGGCTTTTCTAGCTTTCTGTATACACAAAAGCATGCTATATATATGTGTTGAAAATAAAATTGTAATATTAATCTGTAGACATTATTTTTTCTATATATTTTGTTAATTACTCCATTAATCCAGATATATTGGTATTGATTTTCATTCTGGAAACTAAAATTGTAAGTATTAATGTGACTATATTTGCTTATCCAGGACCTCAGTGCCAGCTTTTGCTATTAAGATTAGGTAAAGTACATCTTGGCTACATTTTAACTATGAGTTCTTACAATAGTTTAAACTTGTAAGTAAACACACCACAGTGTATATATAGGCAGTGTAATTCTTTTTTAAAAGGTCATCTGTGCAAGTCAGATACAAATAATTTTTTTTTTGTTGCCAGTCGTCTTGTTGCTACTATTTATGTTATGAAAGTTCTATTTAAATATATTAAAAATGTTTTCATTTTTTTATTGCTGGATAATTCAGACCCCATTATTAACACTGTTTTCTTATTTATTTTTAGCTTCTTTATTCATAAATGTCTTCTCAGTTTAGGGAGGCATTAAATTGACAAAAGGCTGCATATGTTTTTCCAGCCCTCTTCCAATTGCCTAACACTTTGTCAAGAGTGTAAAATTATGTATAAAAGAGTAAAATATGGATTAAACAAGATTCAATCATCTTGAAAGGGGCATTGTTTTGTTTTGGTTCTTTCCCATTATTTTCTCTTTTTTTTCCCCCTCCATGTGTCCATGTTTTGTTTTCCCCTTCTTTTAAGCAAAATGATGTGATTTATCATAGTGCTTTACTTTGAATCCTAGCTCACTGAAATAATTCAACACATAGCTCTTTTTTATTGTGCTTTTATTTCAGCAAGCCATTTTTTTGCACAATAGCATACTGTTTGGACACTTGAAAATTCAAATGAAAAGAGGAATTTTTACCCCAGAGTAGTTTTGGACCAGCTTTTCTGTGTAGATGATGCAATTTGTAGAATGTTGCCGAGTGGTATACATTCTCTATATATTGTATGCACTTGCTTGTGCAAACACAAATTGTTGCATGTTTTGCTTACAGTATTAATGCAGCATATCGCATGTTATGTGAGTCTAATCACATTCTGAGTAGTTGTTACTGGAAGCTGGGCTTCCACATTTGTGCAGCTCATTCCAGTTTGAAAGATGACAGATTCCCAGAGCTCATAGTAGAGAAACAAACCACTGCTGAAATCTATAGTAAAAGCAATCTGTCTGACAAAAGGCTAACCAGAAGAGTGAATATCTGGAGAAGATGGAGAGAGCAAGAGAGGAACAACCAAGGCAACAGGTGTATCATACAGCAGGGGAAATGCAATTTAACCCCTCTCCCCAATTACTTTAAAGAAATATCCAAGCCTCTTCTTTAGACTAAAAAGGAAGGGATTCAAAGACCAATCCTGTTCAAATTGTCATAAGAAATTTATAACTTCACTTACAGGCACTTTATAAACATCTGTTATGAATGTTTTAAAGAAGAAAAAATAAAATTGTCTTTTGACCATGACTGTAATTGTGACTGTGACCAATCACTGGACTGTGATTGGTCCCCACATTGTTTTGGTAGATTGTTATTGGTTATTTTTAAATCACAGTGGTTTCTTCTGAAGGACAACCACATGTTCTTGGTCCCTGTTAGCAATAATGAGATAAAATTGCACTTTTCTGTGTTATTCACAAGTCAGTGTAGATTTTTAGAGTGTCTCCTTATGGGAATGACATTTTTTAAAGCTTATTAGAAAATAATATAAATAGTGAAGTAAAGACAGAAGAAACTCTACTCAATAGATAACTATAGCTCTTTAAATTGAAAAGATGCGGTATTTTAAAGGAATGGATTTTAAATTGACATAGAAACGATTCTAAACCTAAACAAAATATGCTGTAATTGGTACAACTTTAATTTGATTGTTGTTAAGTACTTTGAGGAAAATCCAATTTGCCATTAGATTCACAAGTATATAGTTAGATTTTTAAATACCTTTCTTACCACTAAGCATATATCTATAGTCCAATAACAACAGCCATGAAACACCATTTGATGTTTCCAGCTAATTTGGACAGTGCATTAAAAGGCTAAGGCATGCATTACACATTTTAACACAGCCTCAGTGCAGCTATGCAAATTTCTCATTGCATCTAAGTCATATCCGAGTAGATTTGGGCTGAATTTTCAAAGCTTTCTTTTTTGTTTTGTTTTGTTTTGTTTTTTCCCATAAAACTGATCTTTCTTTCAGGGAGGTTTTTTTTCTTGCACAGTTCATGTGAAGCAGGCTTTAAACATTGGGCATAAGTCTGAGAGTAATGATAACTACGGATTTGAGGCAGAGGAGAATTAGTAGCACTCCTGGTATCAGTGGGTGCAAAGGTCTCTGTTATTAAGGACCACAACTAAATAAACATGCTGCGATATGATTGCTTTATTGCTTTTTGCTCATTTTATGTCATTTTATTACCATACTTATGACTATAGAATTAGGTGTGTAAGGGAGTTCTGAAAATGTAGCTCTAAAAGAGTTATATAGAAAAGTGTGTGCTTCCCATAGAGATTCCAACTTCTCCTCATCATGGATGATGGAGAGACTAATTTACCTTGCATAGATAAGTGAGGGTAGGGAGAAAGGCACAGAGGGACTTAAAGAACAGATCCATTTCTAGGCTTCATCCTCATTTTAGTACCCCTGCTGATTTCTGTGTGCCTTTATAGTGGCCCCAGTGGAAGAGGCTGTGTCATTTCAAGTAGTGTATTTTTCTTCCACTGTTAGCCAAATGGTATATTTCTGATCCAGGGCCTATGCATGAAAGTATGCAGATGAGAATTAATTTTATATATGTTTAACTGTTGTATAAAATACTCTAATTTTTGATATTGCCAGAATCAATCTGGCATACTGGTGTAACTGTATCACTTATGAGAACAGAAAGTACTAGTGGGCTAATAATTTTACTGCTTCCTATTTTGCATGCACTGCAGTTTACAAGATCAATAAAGAATGTAGTACCTCAGCAGACTTACAATTTAGACTGTAAGAATCTCTGTTCTTGACTAAAGTCCTGTTCTATCTAAATAAAGGGAGTTAGTTTCATCCCTGGTGTTTAGAAGTGATTTTCTGTGTTTCTTTCAAGGGAACGAACGACGTATGACCCATAAGGTTTCTAGTAATGTACAAAGCAAAGCAAAGAATGCTGTCTTAGCTGAAGCAGGTGGATATTTTTGAAATACAAAAACCTAAAAATTACATGCTTTTCTTTGGATCCTGATAGCATGAAGTTATATCTGGGATGCAGAAAATAAATGGTCTTTCAGAACTTTATGAGTGACTCATGTATATTTTATTTGTATTTAGGAGTTGCTTTTAAAGTTACAGACTACACATGTATAGGAATGTATAGAATTAATAGGTAACATTTAAATAAATATACATAAACCAATAAATAGATAGTGACTGCCTAGCTAAAGCTTAGCATTTTGAAGTGCAGTTCACCCAAGACAAGTAGCAAGGCTGCAAGAGCTCTAAAGTTAAAAACCTCAAGGCTACTGCAAAATGCCCCTTTGTTTCTTTCATGCCTTCATCCTTTTTGAAACTCTCTCTCAAATTAAAATTGTTTTTCTTTCAGGCTTTTCAACTACAAATCCTGTTTTACTCTGTGGTTTGCTCAGTACCTAAACATTAGTCATCCAAAGAGCAGGGGATTTTTTATTCATATACTTCTATGTCAACAGAACTGCAGTTTTAAAAACCATTTTGTCTCCTATTCCATATGTAATCCCTCCAGATAGTATTTCAAGACATTGTATAAATTCTATGCTTTTTTGTTCTACAAGTGGAAGAAAATCTGGCATCAGCGTTGTCTGATGACTTAAGCATTTTCTTTAATCTTCAGAAATGCCCTTGTACCTTGAGTGAAAATACTGCATTCTCAACCTTTATAATCCAAATAAGAATTTTATTTAGGAGCATAGTTGGTTTGCATTGCAGGTAGCTTAGCATTTATTTTACTCTTACTGGCTGCAGGTATTACCTAGAGATGAGGATGGAAACACAGCCTGGGAAATCAGCCTTTCCTCATCTGTGTATGGAGAACTGAAGCTTCTGTGCTCTGCAGTTTTCTTTTCTGAGTGTAATTAATTTTGCTACATGCTTCACTAATCTCCTTGCTTGCTAAAGACTGTATCATTGGCTGTCCTGTTTCAACATGCCATTCACTCAGAAATTGATGATTGTTTGGAGATGCATCAGTTGTAAAGATCATGTGCTTCTAAAAGCCATATAAAGAAATCGGAGAAGCTGGCGATAGGTTGATGGAACCAAAACCCCCAATATTTTGCTAAATGATATTATTTTCTCCACCCAAGACTCTCTGTGCTCCTCATCAGGCAGGTGTTCCCTCCTGATTTCTCCTTATTACTTTCTCCAGTACAGATTTTCCAATATCCTTCTGGGAAAAGTTGAACAGAAGTCCTATGAACCAGTAGTTGCTTCTTTCTTTTTTAAATTGGTATGCTTTAATGAGTTAATTAAGGACTTTGCGACTCCAGCATGTATTGACCTTAAAGACCTTGTCCTTGAAAGGTGCTGATTTTTTCTACTGCTTTCATTACATGTTGAATGGTCAGGCATTCTTCAGTTCTGGACCTTAAATATACATGACTTCAAAAAATATTTTTCCCCTTTCCACTTTTAAGTGAATTATACCTTGAGCATTTTCCTCTGTCCCCCAGTGAGCTCCATGATTTTTGTTCCTTTCTGCTCTGCAGCAACCCACGTTTTGAATTCAGTCCCGCTTGGTTCATCACAATGACTTTTTGCACATTTTTCATGTTTATTAACACTACTTTTGCTCAATTTGTGCAAACATCCTTTGGACTTGTTACAGTTTGATTTTCTGTCAAGAATAGTTCCAAAGAAGAGAAAATGATGGGCAGAGGAAGTGATGGTGGTGTATATCTTATTTACAATTCTAATAACAGTTTTGTGAATTTGAACACATTAGTAAAGAGCACTTCACTCAAGTGCACATTACTGAAGAACTTACTAAACATGCCTAAGAATAATGCTATTCCAATCTTGGCAAATTAGATGGATAACATAATTTGCAGCAGCTGTTAATTATGTATCAGCTGCAATCACAGCATAATTCTGTTAATTGCTTATCACACTGAGGTTAACTTTCTGTCATTTATATTTATTTAATTTGTAATTATAATAATACACTTGATATTGTCCATTGACTACTTTTTAAAAAATAGTCACGATGTTCAGCAAATATAAGACAAGAAGAGATCTCTGGAGTCACCAATTTGGCTGACATTGCCAACCTGCATAATACCTTCATAAATTTGTCTTCGTATCTTAAAATCAGTTAGGTTCCTTAGCTATCCAAATGGAGGAGGCTTGTTGCAGTGCCTTAACCCTGACATGTTTAGAAGCTTTCCACTTGCCAGCCCCAAATTTATACCTTTGCTCTTATGGCAACGTTGTTATATTTTCTAAATAATTTTTCCCCCTATATAGCTTTATTTATTTGTAGAATAAACTCCCTCTCTCTCTTCTCTGAGATGGGCAAACGAACTCCTTTTAGTCTTCTTCAGTAAGATCCACATTTTCGTGCCCTGAATGTGGCTGACAAGCCATTAGTGCTCCTAATTCCAGCTGTAATGGCAGCTTTTAACTCTGCTCCTTGTGCACATGGAAGCAGAAATGCCATTCACTGTCACGTGAATGACAGATAGGAGGAGGTGTAGAAGAGTTCTACTGGCTCTAGGAAATGTATCCAGAAGTACTGATGGAAGTGATTGACTGGCTTCTTGTTCTGGCTAAATGAACAGATATGGCAGTGTTTTAATTAAAACTGTTTGAGACAGCTAAGTCAGTCTTTTCAAACCAAGTCCATCATGGTAATTTAATTTATGTATACACAGAACATATAGGGAATGCTATAGTGATTTAGCCTGGTGAGGCTAGAAAGGTGTTGTGATTCTTAGTGAATAAAATTTGGATTGAGAATTGTGACACTGGGGGACAACTGGAGAACAATCCTGTATTGGGGAGAGAATTAGAGGACTGGCTGGGAAAAAGCTTTGCTGTGAAGAACCAAAGGGTCTTGGTAGTGAGCAAGCAGAGCATGAGCCAGAGGACCAACAGCATCCTGGGCTGTATTAGCGGGAGCAAGGGAAATTATTATTTCCTTTTACTCAGCACTTGTTAGATGGCATCTAAAATGTTCCATTCCATTCAGTTTTGTCATCTCCCTGTTCACCCGCGCCCTTCTTTCTTTGAGGAAATAAATGGATCAACTGGAGCAAGTTCACTGGAGGGCCACCAAGATGGTCAGAGGCTGGAGCACCTGCCCAGCTGGGGAGAAGCTAATGACCAGAGTTGTTTCAGCCTAGAGATGGCTTGGGGGAGGGACCCTCACAGCAACCTCTGATACCTCAAGGCTGTTTGTGAAAAGATGGACTTTAACTGTGGTGCAGGTAGGAGGACAGGACACTATGGATGTAAGTTGAAACAAAAAAAATTCAGACTGGATGAAAAGAGAAAAACCTCCCACTCTGAGGACTAGGGGAGACCAGGTCCAGTAAAGGAACAGAGTGCCCAGAGTGGTTAGACAGTCTCTATCCTTCAAAGCATTTCAAGATATGAACTGGTTAAAACCCTTAGTAACCTGGTGTGACCTACATTGAGGAGAAAGTTGAACTCAATGATCTCCTGAGATCCTTGAATAATGGATTAAGAATGTATTCAGGATTCCTCATGTCCATAGTAGTATTTCATACAGCTACTCCTTTTGGACTCATAAAACTTATTAAGGAGTGTTACACAAATGCCCAGTCTTTTAGTTCATTCCGGTTGCTCTTTTTTCTTGATTGAGTTTTATATTCATATTCCCTTCAGGAATTAACACTAGGAATAATATTTTGTACTTATTGTTTCTTTTTCTTTTTCCTTTTTATTTCTCCTTTTCCTTTTCTTTTTCTTCCTTCTTCCTTCTTCTCTTCAAAACAATACAGCACAGCTACAATATTACTTTAGTAATTTTAATTCTCTTCAGTCTTGGAAATTAGCAAAGAACCCAGTGTCCTTTGAGTCTTCTGTTTGTTTTTCTCTTCTAAATAATGAAAAATGTGAGTTCATTTATGTAAAATAAAACTGCTTACGGCAAAGACTGTATCTTCATGTCTTTTTAGTATTCAATGATTCTGAACACTTTGGGGTTCCAAAGCAATTATTTCTGCCACACTTCCTAGGAATGGTTGGATTTCAGGTTTGTTTTTCAACTGTTCCTTCCAAGATAATAGTAGACAACAATGCTGTCATTTTGGTTCTTTTTTTTTCCCCCAAGAACACTATGCAGATCAAATGAGACAAGTCACATCAGTCTTTAATTAGAAAATCTTTGTCGTGTTTCCTATCCCTAACATTTATTATGTGTAAAAAAAAAAAGTGTAGCAAAGAAGTTTCAGTGTTTGAGTTGTACTTACTCAAAAGCCCAGGCAAACCCAAATTTTACCAAGAAGTCACATCTTTATTAGACCAAGCAGGACTTTCACTTCAAACAGCCAACACTGATATTCTTTTTGGTTCGGCTGTTCTGCTAATGCTCAGTATAGCAGTCAGTCCCTACAGTTGCTAGACTCTGACTTTACACCTTACATCACCTTAGGAGAAAATCATGTTACCCCCATTTTTCCACTCCACTGCAGATTCTGAGAGTTTTCAAATGGCTTATTTGTTCTATGTGTAATAAAACTTTAACATAGGTGGTTTGAATACGCCCAGTAGTGACCTTTCCATCACCTAAGTGAAGTCATCTTTGTTTCCTTGCACATCATTGCTACTGACTCATCCTTCCTGATTCCTAAACAAATTGTTCTTTTTTTTAGGATATTCTTTTCTCCTGCTTCTTTTTGAAGTCGAAAGACTAAATTTTCACAGAAAGTTACTTTCGCCATTCTCACAAATCAGATAGGCGTATTTAAATACTAATGTATTTTAAATGCCGATATATTTACAGAAATCACCAAAAGTGGACTGTCACCTTAGATATTTTCTCATGTATCTAATTAAAGCAATGTTATCTGAAAAATTAATCAATTTTAGGTATTATCAGGGCATTTAATCAGTAGACAGTACAGTTCACAGCTGCTTTTGCTCCTTAATCAGATGAAAAGATGCATATCTTTTTTTTTTTTTAAAGATTGCATTGTTTAAAAAAAACACCAAAACTTTGGAGTGCAACAACTTTTATGTGTCTCCTGAGATAAATGTAACAGATCTGTTGTGATTTCTCCTTTTTATTAATGTGGAGTGCAGCTTCGATAAGGCAGCTTAGCTTCCAGTGACTCTATGTACACTGTGTGGTAAGTGCCTCACAGTTCAAGCCCAGGAGATGCACTTGAATAGTGTCGCAGCAAGGTGGGGAAATGATCTGTCTTTTCCACATATCCTGTATTTCTAGTTGCCCAGGCTAGAGAAGGAATCAGTGAGGAAATGAACCTGGATGATTGGTGCATCTTCTGAAGGAAATTGTAAATGAGTCCTGTTCTCTGGTCACAGGGATCTTGGCTACCCATGCACAAACCAGAGCTGCAGGCAAGACCATGCAGGACAACTATCCCACATTTAGGTACACTAGCTTACTTGCTTTGTCACTGTCTATTATGAGGAATATTCTTCATCTAGCTTATTTTTGGGTTATATTACATGTATCTCCATTTTTATCAAATGCAGCAATACCTGAGTCTGATTCTGTTAATCCTCATTTGGTAAGGTGTGTTATTTTATGATTTCACACGTGGCCATTTTTTTAAGTTGACTGACTCTCTTCTTGAAGCTCATGTTCTCTGAAATATATTTTAAGTTGGTGCAAACATTCATTATTGATCTAGGGGATAAAAATATTATGAATTTGTTTTAAACTGAGATAAAGGATGTTTTCTCTGGTATTTATAAGCTGTAGCAGTTGTTCTATATCATATATTTTCAGTTTTGAGAAAGTGCTCCAGTGGAGAGTGCAGGAGGTGGGTGTCCGTCCAGGGTCTCCACCTTCAGTACTCTTCTAAGATTTTGGGGAGTCATTTGCATAAATTCACCTCACCTAACTCTAGGTGTTTGTTGCATTTGTTTGAGCGCTTTGGTTAGACAACCAGGGGGAAGAAATGGTTGTTTTGAGAGGTGATTCAGTGCAACCTACTGTTGAAGATAGGTTTGAGGAATCTGGTTAGATGTACCTGTTTATGATCATTGTGTACAAAGGGAGTTTAGTTTGTATGCAGGTGACTGTATAGTAGACACGTGGATTCAAGTGTCATAAACACTGCCTTTAGTTGTCCTTTGCCTCATTTCTCTGTTCATTAAAAGGGGAAGATAGTTTATCCCTCTCTCACAGATAGGGAAATAATGTTACTGACTGCAAAGCTCTCAGTTAAAATGAGGGAGCCTAACTACTTAAATACATTAAAAACAAGGAACACGGCCACATGAATATTGTTGATGTCCAGAAAAACAATCCAGACCCAACTGTTATCTATAGCATTGAAGGTAGACTTGATCATGTAACCTACATTATTGCAGCTACACATAATTTTTCAAATTGCATCTTGATGATTTGCATTGCATTTTTACTCATATCTGCACCTATGTCCATTTATCAGAGTTTCCTCTTACTTGCTCTAAAGATGGGGACTAATTACAACCTTGCAGGACCACTTCTGTCCTATTTTCTATGCCAGTGAATTTTTCGCTGCTCAGCTTGATCGGTGTTTTGGCTTTGCTAGTTAGAGAGATGCGGCCTACCTTCTTTTTCTAATATTTATCATCAGCTTTTAAAAGGGACTTCTACTGATTTTGAGCTTATTAAATCACTGTTTAAAAACTGTTGGGAGCAGATATATTTGTATTTCTTTGAAGTTACAGTGTGCAATGTTTATTTCCTACTTGGGAACACACTTAGTGTGTTAAAACTAAAGAGATTATAATTGGTCAATTGAAGAGCGAATGTGTACAGCAAAGCACAGACTTAAACTCCTTCTCGAGAGGATTCTGCTTTGTGCTCATTGTATTTACTGTGCTTAGAATGTAGATGCCTCTGCCCATAAAGATATCAGGTGTCCAGGACCTCCCTGATTCTTAGGACAGCCCTGTTTGTATTTTCAAGGATATAATATTGTCAGTTTATGTCTGCTGAAACCAATAATGGCATTCTCTTAAGAAATGTAATATAATTATTTTAAGAAAAAGAGAACAATTCATGGAGACCTTAGAGCAGCTTTCCAGTACTTAAAGGGAGTCTACAAGAAAGATGGAGAGGGATTTTTTTTACAAGGACATAGAGTGATAGAACAAGGGGAGTGGCTTTAAGCCAAAAGACAGTGGGTTTAGATTAGACGCTAGGAAGAAATTCTTTATGGTGTGGGTGGTGAGACACTGGAACAAGTTCCCAGAGAAAAAAGTCGTGGATGCCCCATCCCTGGAAGTGTTCAAGACTAGGCTAGATGAGACTTTGAACAACCTGGTCTAGTGGAAGGTATCCCTGCCCATGGCAGAGGAGTTGGAGCTAGACAATCCTTAAGGTCCTTCCCAAACCATTCTATGATTTTATGAAAATCAGGGTATTTTACACGCATGCCTTCCCAGGCTGTGAATTGTTCTAAAAACTTGATATTTGTTTGATGCATAAAATCAAGCTATTTTGGTACTTTAAGGAGATGATCCAAAATACGATTGAAACAGATTATATGCCTTTATACTTTCATATTATTGCTTTGTTCAGATAGTATTTTGAATTTTTTGTTCCTTTGTCATACTTTCAGTTTAAACTGGTAGTCTTTAATATGCTCTGAACTTTTCATTAACTGATTTTTGTAACAATAAAAATGAGAGAAGTTGTTAAGCTCAGCATAACCCTGCTAGTGTCTTGGAAGAGTTAAGTCAAGTGTGTTGACACAACGTTCTTTCTGTGGGAATGTGATGAGTCAGTTTATGCTCTAGTTAAAAATTTTAATTTTAGACAGAGTAACTGAAAATAATGGCACTTGTCTGTTATTTAATTAGCCTTTTACGTGGGACCAAGAGTTACATAGTCACTAGCATGGGCAGAAGTGTACTGAGTTTGTTTTAAAGCGTTATGTAGAATACATAACTCATTCAGCAGAGGATAGAATATAGAAATTAGAGGACTTGCGATTAATTGATCACACAGAAAAGAAAGATTCTAGGCAAGCTGAAAAAACAGAATCCCAAACAAACCTTGCCTTGATACTGGTTAACCTTTTTTTGAACTCTTTTATTGTGTATGACAAAGGCAAGTGTGTTTATCTGTGAAAAAAAAAACCTCATTATATGGTATTTCTCAAGATAACTGTGGATAAATTGTAAGTCAAATTTATCTAACTGGCTATATAAAGCATTTTTTTATGAGCAAGTTTGCATAAAACCTGCCAAGAACGCTTATTAAGAAATTACTAATCACTTGGGGATGACTGAACAGGAGTGCTTAGTCTTACTTATCAATATCTTGATGGTTTGGTTTTATCTTATGCCTGAACTCTTTCCTCTTTTCTTCTTATTTCATTCTGCTCTCCAGGACAACTCTCTGATTAACTTTCTTGTGTGTAGCAGAAAAAAATAAGTTGCCTGATTTAAGCAAATAATTAACAAGTGTCTCCAGTCCCTTAGCTGTAACTCAGCAAATCTCACCACAAAATTCTATGCTACAAAAATCCTTTAAGCCCTCTAAACTGTCAACACTTCATGGCTATTGTGAGTTTTCAAGAATAAAATAGAAATATTAAGTACTAAATAGTAATTCACATACCTAAGAGCAAACCTGATCTGTTGCTATGTAAAAAGCAAAA
The DNA here is from genome assembly GCF_036250125.1 of Pseudopipra pipra. Lineage (NCBI taxonomy): Eukaryota > Metazoa > Chordata > Aves > Passeriformes > Pipridae > Pseudopipra > Pseudopipra pipra. Next base: position 31,436,144 of record NC_087549.1, on the reverse strand, counting down.
GTATCCTATTTTTTATCCTTCCTCCCTATAAATATGCACAATTTTCTAATGGTGCCTGCTAAGCTCAGATAGGGTTAGCAAATTTACTGTAAATCTGGACACAAAACAGGTACGGGAATGGATTGAACTGGCGAAATACTGATTTACTATTAGCTCCTGGGGAGAATCTGCACATGGACAATACAATGTCAAGAATTACTAAGATCCAGTATGCAGGAGGAAGAGCTTCCCCCTGTCAATTCAAGAGGCATATCCAGCTGTCACAAAAAACCTGACAATAAATTCCTATGTGTACATACTTATATACATACATATGTATACATAAAACAAGATTTTAAATCTGCATAATATTTGATATTTACATATATTGCAGTCTACTGTGGACATCTTTCTGGAATGGCTAGATAAAGAAATATAACTACTCTGTGTACTCAGTATTTACCGCCTAACTGCTGTACGTAGCATACTGTGTTCTGACTGAATAGAAACTATTAGAATACACTAGAATAGACTAGATTAGAATAGTATAGACTATTTCAGTTGAAAGGGATTTATACTGACCATCTAGTCCAACTGCCTGACCAATTCATGGCTGATCAAATTAAAGCCTTGATGGACATTGTCCAAATGCCTCTTTAACACTGGCAGGCTTGGGGTACTGACCACCTCTCCAGGAAACCTGTTCCAGTGTTTGACCACACTCTTGGTAAAGGAATGCTTCCTAATGTCCAGACTAAACCTCCCCTGATGGAGCTTTGAACCATTCCCACTTAGCCTATCACTGGGTATAAGGGAGAAGAGATCAGATGCACCTCTCTCCCTCTCCGCTTCCTGTTCTCAGGAAGCTGTAGAGAGCAGTGAGGTCACGCCTCAGCCTTCTTTTTTGAATGACTGTTATCAAGCTTCCACTTCACCATTAGCCATCCCTTAGAAATGTGCTTCTTCAACAGGCACCATCGTGGCCTTGACTCTTCCAACACTCAGACACAATGTTCTCCATCAGGGCAGTTGTACAGCTGGTTCTTGACATTTAGTGGTGGCTCTTATGCAATGGTTCGTGTTTGACCTTTTGGCTACAAGGTGGCTTTTCCTTGACTATTTCCTATTCTTCAGCAGTGGTATTATTCAGTGAAAGGCTGTCCTACTAAGTTAAGGCTGAGCAATCTAAGAAAGTTATTAGCTGCTGGCATACAGTTATAGATGTAATCCAGCTCACCTTAGCTGAAGAAATTCTCTGCAACATGAGAGTAATAAAGAAGTGAAATAATAACAATAGCAAAAATTGTCTTGAATGTGGTAGGTAGTCAAGAGCTGGAGAGTGCAGCTGCAGAACAACCAAGCACAGGTACACCATGGGTTTCACTAAACCATTGGCAAACAGTAGCACAGGGCAGCTGCAAAATGAAGAAGATATGTGCAGATTGTGGGTGAATAGAATATGAGAATCGTCCTCAAAACACCTTTCTGTCAAATAGAGAGTGCAACTAAGGGTTTGCGAACTGGAATGTGTCTTGTACTTTGGGAGATGCTACCCGGGTCTCTCACTGATGTATGTGTGCATGTGTAAGTGATAAATAAAATCAGATAAATCAGATAGCTTTGTTTACCTTGACCTTAAGTAGTGGATGTAACGTCTTCTCTTTGCATATGACACCACTGTATTACTATTGCTATCCTAGTAACCTATCTCCTCAATGACATTGTGATATATAAAGTGAATAAATAAATCATTTACCCTTTTAGAATAAGATGGAGAGAATTATATTTGGAATAGGGAGGGAGAATCTGAAAGCAGGCTATATCCTCAGGGAGTGTAAATTATCTTCGGAATTATCCTGCAGCAACAATTTTTCAGGCTCAAAATATTTTAGAGCCTTCATATTCCTTTGATATTTCCCCTCAAGTACTGACAGGGCAAAGACTGAGGTGTATGCAAGATTAAAATTGCACTTCATAGAATTTGGAGTATTGGATCTGTTAGCTTTGAAGCTCTCATGTAGACTACTTTGTAACTATTTTGGGATTATTCAAGCTTGAAAAATGTGCTTTATGGTGGGTCCATAGTGTTTGACAAGTCAGAAGCCAGGCATGTTCTTCGTTGTCTATGTTTGTTCACATTTGTGACTGTTGAAGTTGTAGCCAGTTGTTCTGAAAGAGAAATCATTTTTGAAGTCAAAAACATAAAGACAATTCAGGCGTCACAATAATTGTCTGTTCCCTGTTATGCCAAAATGAAAAAGACTAAAACCAACCCTCATCATAACATATTCAAATTATGTATGCTGTATGATAGAGTGGAACTCAACATAATGAATGACCAATTTAAATGAAAAATTCAATATGTGCAAGAATCTACATTTTACAGAAAGCCTGGGGTGGTCTAAGTGTCTAAAACTGTGTGTAATGAAAACAGGCTTAGCCTAGATTTCCCACAAAGATCTGTAGTTAGGTTTCACCTCGCATGATTTGTTGAAGCTAGTCTTACCCATTGCCTAATAAGTGTGCTGTGAAAACCTGTTATTCAGTTCTGGTACTGGCTTTACTTTTCTGGTGTTTATTTAACCACTATATTTTTTAGGACAAAGTCAAAAAGAAAGATGCAAGATGAAAAGGCACAGAAGCATCTAAATGCCATAAATTAACTCATTAAATCTGATAGGTGGTGCTGGGTTTGAGAAGTGAGTGTGAGATGATGCCTTTGGTCACCTTAGTGGGAGCAGTTGTTGTGCTATGCATTTACTCTCATGATTCACAAATTGTTCTAAAAAATCTTTTAACATTAACCAGCTCAAAAGCAACTTTGTCCTTGTTTGGCTATGAACTTTTTGGAGCGGGGGGAAGGGTATGACAACTTTAAAAGACTTGCTGTAGCATTTTAGAGTTGTAGAAGACTTGTAGCCATGTTTCCATCATGTTACTTAGGTCTTCAGCACAAAAGGCTATTTCTTTTCCAAGCAGCTTGAGAATACACATTTAAACTTCAATACACAGTTGTGCTTTATCACTGATTTTTAGATCTGATCCAGCTCTAACATTTTTATTTATTTAAAAAACAAAAACCCAGCAATCTCTGTCAGATAAAGGAATACCACAGTGTTGCAAATCTTTCCATGGCAAACATGTCATAATTTTATATGTTTTAGAATACAAGCAAACATTTCCGAGTCATTACTCATGGACCATTTATGAAATACTTGGGGTTGGGTGTCAGCAGGGCTGATGTGATGGTGACTGTCAGTGTTCTCCCTGGCACTGAGGGCGTGTTACAGGAGAGGGAAGCTCAGTCTCTGGTATTACGAGGGTGTGTATCTTTGTAAGCCAAAGATGAGATTGCCCACAAGAGTGCTGAAATTTGCACACTGCTTCTTGTGTAGCAAGCTTTTGGCAAATAAAGTCTCTGACTTGGAGATCTTTGTCTGATTTTTCTGTAGTAAGGAGACATTCTGGCTCAACTCGTATGGTTTCATTAGGGTCAGTTAGTACAGACTCCCCGCATACCCTGTCCCACGTGTGCCAGCAGATAAGAGGGGAAACAGATCAAAATGTGTGTTTTATCAACATGCTGGATAAATATGTCAGGTTATTGACAAATATAGAATGTCTTCCAAGTATGTGCACCACAACTCGCTATACTTGCAAACTAGGAAATACTGTGAAGATGTGTTCCTTACTCAGAATACATGGGAAACAAAAAACCTTTAAATTAAGGCTTTATTCTGGGGATCTACATTGCTTACTAAGCTGGAAAGAAAAAAAGACATATTGCTCCTTTAAAAAAAAAAAAAAAAAAAAAAAAAAGAAGAAACCCCAAACTGTTTCAGTAGTGATAGTAGTTTGAGATTTGTTTTTATTTTCAGGAAGAGTTTTATGGAAATAACCTTGCTTTTATTAGCCTGTGCTCTATTTTATGCCACAGTCAGAAAGAATGATTACATTTAATATAGAGAGCTGGACAATTAACAGAGTTAATAGTCTTAAAGATAAGATAGGAATGCTTTCTGTATGTGATCCTGAGGTCATCAGATTTAAAGAAAAAAAGCAACAAAACCATATGAACAAAACCATTATTGTGTAGCTTTCTCTTTCTTCACAATTATTGCAAAATTTATTTTGAGAAATCATTTTGTACTCAAATTGACATTATCTCAAGGAAGTGTCTCTCAGTTTGACTAATTACACCGTTTTAAAACTTTTTCTTACCTTAGGCTGATACTTCTTGGCTGTCAGTAGTAGATGACTTGACTTAGAACATCTCATACTACAAACTGCAGTGTCATTCAGAATTTGAAAAACAGCTCAGGTTTACAGTATGAAAAGAAATCTGCTGAAGTGGGGATCTGAATACTAGTGAACATTGTAAAACTTGGACTGACATAGGACCAAAAGCTGTTCATCATTAGGTTCTTTCGTCAACTGCTCTAATTCCAGGACTGCATTCTAATCCACCTAAGGCTGAAAGAAAACATATTAATATTTTACCGTAGTGATTTAGTGTACATTAATTGTTCATGATGTACTTCATGATGCTAAAAATCCCCCAGAAAGCAGATTTTTATGAGTGCAAGATTTGACTGTAAGAAGTTTCCTTAGCAAAACATGAAAAAAATAGTATAAAGAATGTCTTTCCTACAGCGTACATTTTTCCATATTAAAAAATCAATTGAAATGAGTTTTTATATGACAGAAGTATGAAGGGTCAATTCATTCCCTCTCTTTAGCAGTCACTAAGGGACCTGTTTTGGCAGCGCTGAAGAAGTTCTACTAACAGCAGAGGGAATAGCAGGATTTGATCATGTCATACTTGATATCTTCCATCTTCCATTCATTCCCTTACTTTAAATTAACTTATATGCCAGACTGTTTTCAGGACTGGAGTTTTGAAATAAAAATATGCATGAGATGTGTTTGTAAGCATACAGTTTTGGTATTAAAAAGGTGGAGATTATTTATAGAAAATCTTATTAAAAATATGCACTAAGGAACAAAAGATAATTCTAGTTAACATGTAAACCTTTTTATATTTTGTTAATCAGCATGTTAATGCAATGAATATTTTGTCATGTAACCAGTAATTAGTATTGTAGCAAATACTATACAAATAGAACAGATTGTTGTAGCAAATACAACAAATTCTACTTCAGAAGAAACTTTTCAAACTGAGCCATCAGGTAATATGAAACTATTCCATCTCATGAAGAAACTACAGTGATTTCCTAAACAAATATTGACTGTCAGCAAATAACTTTTCATCAGTCTTAATTTAATATGCTTCTTTAAGAAAAAGTGTTAGGTATGGTTAAAAACAGTGAAACCTTGTACACTTCTAGTACTGTGCAATGATACTTTCTGAGTAAATTTTTTTCAGTGATTGGAGGCATAAAAATATTCTAATATTTCAGTCGTATCCTTAAATATCTAAAAAAAAATCCCATTTTTTGTACTATTTGTCTTCTGTCATGTATAGGTTGTTAACAAACACACTATTCTTATGAAGGGAGAACATTTTAGGTTTGCCCTTTTTGAGCAGTAACTTCTACAGTTTTTTTTTGTTATCTCATTAAATATTACAATGAATGAATGGTTTAAAGGAAAAGGAGCAGCAGCAGGGTGAGAAGGAAAGTTCCTGTGGAGACCCTCCAAAATCTGCAGAGAATTTGTGCAAGCAGTAACACAATTGTAAATAGGCTTTGGTTTAGGGATAGCTCTGTGATTTATACAAGAATCCCATAATTATGTCACTAGACTCTGCTGGAGTCAGGAGGAGAACTGACCTGAGACTGCATCTGTGTGTCCACAAGGAGAAAGGATGATTTGTGCCTCTCAGGTAACTGTGGGCACGTGGAAATTAGAAGGATGAATCTCGAAAGGCTTGTTTCTAGGTCTTTTCCTGTAAATTTTCCTTTTTCATTGGTAGCCTGTCTGTCATGAATTGCCTTTTTTTTTTTTTTTTTAAATCAAGAACTTCTTTTATTATGTCCTTTTACAGTTATTTTTACTGAACAACAACTGCAGACACTCTTTTCCATTCAAATAAGCATTTCAATGCTGTATGTACAGTTACTGGCTCTCATTAATTAGACATAACCTGGGAAGTTTTCTCATATGTGTAATCTTTAATGTAACTGTTTTTCAGAAGTATAAAGGGTAGTTTTCTGTAAAGAATTTATTGAGAAATAATAACATTTGAAATTCTGCTATCAAACATTTAAAAACACCAGATTAGCAAGTGAAATTCAGCTATTCAGCTCTATATTTGGCACAGATTCAAGCAGCTTTACAGGAGGGTTTTTAACTAGGTTTGTACACACCATGTCTACCAACTGATGAACTGTGGACCTCCCCAGAGATTCTTCTTTACAGAGAAGGTGAATAATATTTTTTTCCCCTTGTGCATCTAGATGGTACTTGAAAACACCATGCTGCCATCACATTTTATATGAACAAGGGTTAGAGCAGGAAGCCACTGTCTGAGAGTGTGCAGGGTCCAGTGCCTAGAGCCATTGCAGCAGCACAGTGTGTGATGGAGGGGATTTATGAGCTGGCCTTGCTGCAGGCCTTGTGTGGCTTGAGGCCTTGCTTAAGGGTGCCTACACAGCCAGCTCATCACCGCTGTGAAAGAATGTTAACAGCTGTAAAAGTAGGAGGTTTTACAGCTATCTTTTAAACTATGAGGTTGGATGATTTGGGTATAGTTTTGAGATAGTCCATCATCATATCACATTTCCTTATTGTTCTGAAGAGAGCAAAATGGCGTAGGAACCTACAGTCTCTGCGTAGAACAACCAGAGCAGTTTGTTTAGAACTGTTTGTTCCACACATTGACAACAAAATATGTAGCAGGGCATAAGAGACAGGAAGCTTCCTGCACGTCCTTGGGTTCACGCAAGAACTGGAACCAATACAACTCCTGATAAGGTTATTTCATAAAACATTCCAAGATTATCAGAAGGATTGCACTGTATCATAAAAGGAAAAAAATACCCAGGTGAAATACAGCATGCAGTAGCAGTTTTACAGCTCCTCCCATTGCTGCGCGTAAGTGATACAGTTATAGTTAACTTTGGATTATCAATCACTGTGAAACAGAATGGGAAGGTTGTACATTTGAGCAGCTTTTTCACTGGTTTTGCATTCAATGATGAGGCTCTCAGAACCAATACTAGACATGGAAATGGCAAACTACAGTGAAGTTTTAGATCCGACGTATACGGCACTGGAGTTCGAAACTATGCAGATTCTGTATAATGGCAATGGTGAGTTTTCCTCTGAGAGGCAAAATCAAGGCAGTTAATAGAAAAAGTGAAGTTTAGTAATGCTATAAGGTGCTAGTTAAATGTTTAATTAATGGAGCATTTGGGGGTTGTTTTCAAACTACAAATCTGCTCTTTTACACTTCATCGGTAACTTTAAGTTAGTAACATTATAATTCTTTAAGGAAAATAAAAGAGAGGTTATATGTAATAAAGTAGATGAACTGTACTGTCACCAGGCAGTTAATCAAAGGAAGAAAATGGTGAATTCAGCAGTTGTTTTATTTACTGTACAACAAATGAATAACTAGTACTGACAGTTTAGACATGGAAGTATATTTCGTATATAACTTTCAGAAGGAAAGGACAAAATTGTCCAGAGGTTTGTGAAAAAAATTAGCTACTGTTTCTTGATGCCTAGTTTCTAATTGTTAGACTAATATTTTATTTACATTTTATTTACTTAAGCGTTAATCTAGCCTTCCTAGGTAAGTGTATATATGAACTAGAGTGATTTAAAGAAAAAAATCACATTGGCTTTATAGAGGCTGATGTTTAGCTGAGAAAAACTATTTGCATTTAGCTAATGTAGCACTTCAACTTTAGGTAGAATTTTTAATTGCAGTTTTTGAGAAGTTGTACCAATAATTTATGCTTGAAATAGGAAGCACATCATTTCATTCTGCCATCATTGAATACTGACCAAAAAAAAAAAAAAAGAAATGTCAGTGAATTGAAGTGAAGAAAAGTATTAAGCAAGTTAAACTACTCAAAAATGGCCTTCCAGATCTTCTAATATAATGAAAAAGTTGGTCTATCGTATCGTAAAGTATATGTATTTTTAAAAGGCAGAACTGATATCTAATCATTTGCAGGAAAATTATTTAGCACCTGCATTTCCACATATTTCTGCCATATAGAACCTAATTAAGTTTTTGTTGTTGGGCTTGAAGTTTTATCTGAATTTCTGATGTTACATTACGGCAACCTTAGTAAACAGAAAGGTAGATTAGGTTATTGATTTAGGAAGGAAAAACAGACCTTTATGCCCTAAGTGATTTTGGAGCTATCAAGAATGATTATATAACTTTTAGATGATTTCTCTGTTTTTTTTTCTAATATGGGTGATTTCATTGGTCATTCATGTTTTTGCTGAGTAGCACCCTTTTGGATCTGTTAATGTTAAATAAAATGGGAAAGCAGATTAGGGAGGTTGTGCTTGGTTGCATTATGTGTTGGTGATAGAGCTGGTTAAATTATTCACTGTAAGTGATTAGCTTGATAGTTATTAATTATAAGGTGTAGCCTTTTTCTGTTTAGAGTTTGAGTTTAGCTTAAGTATTTTCTTATAGAATTTATTAAAACATTGTCTTGTTACAGTGCTAGTCTGGAACTGAAAGCTGCCTCTTATGAACCTTCCTATGTATCTTTTCTAGTTGTCTAAATTAATTAGGAACATTCAGACGAGTTTAACAAGCCACGTTCAGGGAGATTTTTCAGTTCTGTTGAAATCAAAGAACTTTTCAACATCAGGTCAATTTCCCAGATATTTTGTTTCAGAATAATAGCTCGGAAAATAAGTATGTTCTTATATATATATACGCACTACTTATGTGGCTGTAAAATATTTCATCATTACATTTAAATATTGTATTATTAATTATTCTACTGTATCATGCAACATTACAGAACTCCAAAGAATGGTTTTGTATTTTTCTAGAGTAATTTTATAACCCATTTATGAAAATAATTTTCCAGTCATGACAAGCCTAATTTTAAAATAAAATTTTTACAGAACTGAATTCTTACTTTTAAGATTTCATTTTATTTAATCGATTTTTAATATAATTCCTATCAATTACAGCTCTGTAAAGCAAATCAATACAAAAAGGTTGTTTCTTTGTCTGAAGAACTCAGTTTAAATTGTAAACTGCATTGTAAACTGCAGGACGCAATGAAAATTTTATATTTGTGTTGCACATTTCAGTTGGATCTATACAATAGGAATAATATTATGTATCATTGTTAACAGTTTTACTGTTCAACCTGTTTGCTGTTCATGAGCTCATGACTTTTGAATCCATGTTTGAATAACTAATTAATGTGGCACAGTTTCCTCTCCTGGACAAAACAGCTACAAATGCTTAGGCCTATTTCAAACAGTTTTCCTTTCATTTAAATCAGAAACAAAACAGAAAAAGCTATTTTGCTTTTTGTTTCTTTTAACATGTCTGAATAAGTATGTGTGCTTTGATTTCAGGTGAATTTCTTCAGTAGCATTTACCAGGTTCAGTGACTAATTGTTAATCACACAGCTAATATTCTCTGTGCAGCAATATTGTCTGCAATGTTCCTGTAAAAAATATATTCAAGGAAATAACACTTAGTCCTCTTAGCATGCCTTTTTTTTTTTTTTTAAATTAAATATTGTGAGAAGCTTTTTGTTTGTTTGTTTGTTTGTTTAATGTCCCAAACCTTTGTATGAGTTGCCAGTTAGTGCCAGCTCATGTGAGAAGTGATACATGAGAGTTATCGCTGTTTTATGCCAAAGTTCCTCTTCATGTTAGTACGAATATTTATGTAATTATACATGCAAAATTAGACTTTAATTTTTAATCCTTCAGTTGGAAAGAGTTTAGAATACAATTATTTGTTGGTATGAACTTTATTAATTCTGTTAACATCTCTATCACTTTGAAAGTGTTCATATGAGTAAGAGCCAGATGTAATTAGATAGGTCGTGCTATATAAATCTTAAGTGTCAATTAAAAGAGAAAAAAACAGAAGACGCCTCCATTTAGGTACAGCTTGTTCATGTGCTGGTTGGTGGAAGTCTTGTCCATAACTATGTAATATTGTTCTTCCCTCTTGTCAGACAATTCAGGAGAAGCTGTCAACATGAATGCTGCTGACAATGGGGTCAGTAGTCTCTGTGCAATATGTGGAGACCGAGCGACTGGAAAACATTACGGTGCTTCCAGCTGTGATGGATGCAAGGGGTTTTTTAGACGCAGCATAAGGAAAAACCACGTCTACTCGTGCAGGTATTTCAAAAGTTCATCTAGAGGCACTAAAATAATGAGTTAAAGCAAAAATTATATTCAGACTTTTTCAGAACTTTGTCAGGGTATTTACAGCTTTTTCTTAAGGGATGCTACCTGATATTACACATTCCAGATACTATATTCCAGATGTCAGTTGATATTATTTATCTTTTATTTAAGATTATGAAGGTCATCTCCTGAAAAAAAAAAAAGGAAAAATGAAAACTGCTTATATTTTCACTTCAATATGAAAATCGTATATCTTAACTGTTTTCTAAGAATTATTTTCTTAGGAAATTAGCTTCTGAATAGAAAGTCTAAGATTTATGAGTTTTGTTTTAAGGGCTGTGCAAACATATCTGCACATATTCCAGGTTTATGTGACACACTTCTCTTTTGTCAGACATTTCCCCCCTGTCAGTCTGATCTGCTAATTTCCAAATGGTGACCTAATTATCACGCTGCAGGTCTGTGCACCATGTTTGACAAATCACTCTTGTGCATGCACAGGATCATAAACAGTGAGTTTTAAGCTGTGCACAGAACACCTGGAAAACTCTGTGAGTTTAGACAGATCACTGAAGGCGTCTACTGGTTTTTCGTGGCAAGGTTTTAGTAGCAAGAAGGCTACAAGAGTGGATTCTGTGAGAAGCTCTTGGAAGCATCCCCTGTGTCTGGTGAAGCCAATACCAGCTGGCTCCAGGATGACCAAAGATGAGCCCGTCAGCAGTGGTGGTGGTGGTGCCTCTGGGATAACATATTTAAGAAGGAAAAATAATTATTGTGCAGAAGCAAATTGCAGCCAGAGAAGAGTGAAGTGAGAATATGTGAAAGGAATGACTCAGCAGACACCAAGCTCAGTGGAGAAGGAGAGGGAGGAGGTGCTCCAGGCACTGGAGCAGAGATTCCCCTGCAGCCTGTGATGAAGACCATGGTGAGGCAGCTGTGCCCCTGCAGCCCATGGAAGTCCACAAGGGAGCGGATATCTACCTGCAGCCCGTGGAGAACAACCTACTGGAGAATATGGATGCCCGAAAGAAAGTTATGATGAGGTTGGGAAGACCACACAGTAGCATGTTCCTGGCAGGACCTGTGGCCCCACAGAGAAAGGAGCCCGTGGTGGAGCAGGTTTGCTGGCAGGACTTGTGACCCCACAGGGGACCCATGCCAGAGCAACCTGTTCCTGAAGGACTGCACACTGTGGAAAGGAAAGCATGTTTTCTGCACTCAGGAAACATGCTGGAGCAGTTCATGAAGAACTGCAGCTACAATCAGAGAAGTTTGTGGACAACTGTCTCTGTTGGGAGGGACCTTATGCTGGAGCAGGGGAAGAGTGTGAGGAGTCCTCTCCTTGAGGAGGAAGCAACAGCAGAGACAACATATGATGAACTAACCACATCTCCCGTCCCCTGTCTCCTTGGGCCACTTCATGGGGCACAAGGAGGAGAAAACCTTTTGTAAAAACGGCTTTTTAGTAGAAACATTTGTTACAGTCTTCCTTGATTGCATAATACTCTTAAAAGTAAATCTCTCCCTCACAGTCATAGCACAGTGATATAGCACAGACATACCCCTAAAGTGGTGTGGCAAGAGCTGACATAAGTGATTTCAGGAAGAGCTCTGCAAAAGATAGGTCTGTTTATCTAACAAACACATGCAGATCAAAAAAAAAGGCAGACCTAAACAGGGAGAGGGGAAGAGGGCTCATATGCATTCCCTTTAGGCACACCTGTAGATGTACATAAAAGTCTGGATAAGCCTTCCTGCAGTGTCATGCTCTGTGTGTTTCCTCATGTCTTTGTTTCATTGTGTTGGTAGAAAATGTTCCTCTCATTTCCTCTTTAGGTTACCACTTGTAACAATACAACATGTGGTTTGTTCATTGGTATCTCCATAGGGAGTAAAGGTTGCCAGCTGAGGGTAATGGTTTAACAACCCAATTGGGTCTTTTCCAACCCAATCTATTCTATGAATCTATGATTCTATGATTCTATGAACACCTGAGGGGCTCCTCAATGCCAGCAACATTTGGCATTTTCCTTGATTGGCCTTTCCATTTACTTTTTGTAGCTTTTCTTCTTTTGTTTTGCTACTGCCGTTTGATGAAGCCAGTTACTGACATACCTTACAAATCAGTTGAGGTGTAAATGATGCACCTAAGTCTGAAATTTTCCACACTTACCAGTTCCAATGCGTATATGTGTCTAGGCGCACACATATATTCCTGAAAATGGAGCACCTCTCAAAACTGATTAATAAAGAAAAATAATCTAAACAACTGAAGAAAGAAGTCTGGTTATAGACATTATTCTGACAGGCCAGATTAGTTGGTTTTCTTCTTTGTAATCAGAATGCTGCTTTATTAATGCTATATACATTTCCCTTTTCTTGTCTCTGGTAGATTCAACCGACAATGTATCGTTGACAAGGACAAAAGGAATCAATGCAGATATTGTCGTTTAAAAAAGTGTTTTCGAGCAGGAATGAAAAAAGAAGGTAATGGAGTCATTTACTATTTGATATACAAAGAAAAAAATTCTGAGTTTTAAAATATAATAAAAATTCTAAAAAACTCCAACAGAATAATTCAATGGAAAGTCTGCTATAATGCCTTCATGATGGAGAAATGCTTTTATATTGAGGTAAAATATACATCTAATTTTCAGGTGGGTAAGCAGTTCTAGCATTTTGATCATAAGCAAGTCCATGGATTCAAAGTGAATTTGCAACTGTTCAATCCATGAATCCTGGCACCAAAATTCATTGATTTCTATATATTGAGCCATATGCTGGAAAAGTTCAAACTGTGAGATTTTAGTTTTAATTTTTCATGAAATCTCTATCTGGCATTTTTTTTCTACCCTGAGCAATGACAGTGCTAATTTACCGGTTCTTCCATTAAATTTAAATGTAAGAAACATTTAAGCCAGAGGAAGGACTGTGAAGTTGAGTGAAATAATAGTGCTGAGAAGACTAGTGGTAGCTGTCAGTGGAGTCTCCACATTAATTAAAAAAAATTTCTAATTTCTTTAAGGATTAAAAAGGGAAAAATGTTACTTGTGCATCTCACTGACAGGGATGAGAAATGTGAGTCACAGTGATCCTCCTGTGGAAGTGGAAGGACCAGATGACCACAGGAGCAGAGCGATAGGGAAAGAAGGGCAGTGATAATATCAGAGGAGTATTGTTGTTGGGGCTGTTGCTTCACTGACAGTTATGATGTAGAAGCAAAAGACGTCCTGATCTGTTTCAAATGCGCACTCAAAAGTGGTTCATCACAACTTTGCTACCATTTTTGTTTGGAGCATGGTGTATCTGCCTGAAGGCCAGTCTGAAATGTGAGTGCTCAGTTCTCCTGTACAGTAACAAGGCTATCATTCTTTTACTCTTTACATAGCTTTCCTAAGATAAAGCAAGCTCTTTCTTTAGGCTCTTAAGTATCTATACTGTAGTACTGCTTTGCTAGTGATCGTGTTATTGATACGAGATAAAATAGATTTTTCTTTTTGAAGCTGGATGGGGATATTCTAAACAGTGTTACACAGTGTATGAATGAAATAGGTTTGCTAGCTCTTATGGATCTCCTTTAACAAACTTTAGCCTTTGGAATTTGAGTCATTAAAATCGGTAACATATTGTATATATATTATCAATCTCATGTGAAGAAAGGGGGAGACCTGTGTGTCCACAGCTGCCCTAAAACTTTTGCAAAAAGCAGAGCTTTACAGACTTTCAGAACCTGGAATTAAAGAAATTTATCTCAGAAGGGACATCTGGAATTCATCTAGTTCAGATCCCCGTTTAAAGCAAGTCTAGTGTCTAGGTTCAGTCAGGTTGCTTGGGACTCTGTCCAGACAGATTTACACAGTCCCTGAGAGGGGAGATGTGACAGTCTCTCTTGGCAAGTTCTTTCAGTGCTTGACCAGCCTCATTGGGAAGAGTTTTTAATTTCTAACTAATTGGAATACGTCTTACTGCAATTAGAGTAGTGTCCATTGTCTCTTGTCCTTTCACTATGGATTTGAAAAGAATCTGGCTCCATTTTTCTGTACAGAAATGAAGACCCCCACCTCCATGTTGGTCCTCTCTTTTCCACGTAGGCTCTGCTTCACCTTGTGCACTTTGTGGGTTCCATCTCCATAGTCCTCCTCCGGACACTGCCTAGTTTGCCAGAATCTTTCATGTGCTGAGGAGCCCAAAACAGAGAAATGGTCATTTCCTTTAAGATGCTAACGCAGCCCAGTGCGTGGCATAAAACTTTCAACCTAATTTACACTGTTCTGTCCTACTTTGGTCCCACTACCTCTAAAACTTTCATTTTTTCATTGCATCCAAGCCATGTTTATTCGAGGCTTCCAAGTGCTAAAATAATTCAAAACACTGAACTGCTTGTGTGTTGTTACATACCTTTTCACATGGTCGGAGCATGTTTCATAGTGTAAGTGTAGCATAGTCTCTGTGATTGTTTCTCCTCTTGTTTCTAAGCAAATCTTTCTTTTCTGCAAGACAAAGGTAAGAAAGGCTTCAGTTGGTGAAAGCTGTACAAGGCCTCTTTAAGCAAATATTCCACCTTCCTCATGTAATCTCTGTTTAAGGCAATTTTAGCCTGAATTGACGGAAAGGCTTTAGCCAGACAGACAGTCTAGTCTAATAATCCAAAATTATGTATAAGTAGGAGAAAATTGAAGCATCCACCTATGGTTCTCAGTGTGCTCCACCAGTGACTTTCACTACTGATTGTCAGAATACCTTACTATTTTTGCAATACTAATCAGTGCTGACATTATTTTAATTATCTATGTAGCACTTAAGCTGCTGAAATTCAGTGGATGTTTTGGCATTCTTTTACAAGAGGTTATGGTTTTTGTCTCTGTCTACATGAACATATAGCACTTCGTGTTTATCACCACACAGAATTTCTTACTGTGACCTTAATAAAAGACCCATCAGTGAGTGTCCTTGCAAAAAGTTAGTACACCTCTGGAATAAACTGTGCATTGTTCAGATAAACTCTGAAACTATTCAGTGCATAGAATATTTTTTTTTTATTGAAGCCTCTCTTACTGCTCCTAAATTCTATAATGCAGATTGTTTCCCATAAAATAGCAAACTTATCTTTGGAAATAAAACTGCTATTCTTAAAAAATTATGAGATTCCTTGTGCAATAAAAAGATTTTGATCAGCATAATTCTTTTTTTTTTCCCTTTTCTTTTTTCCTTGACCTAACCTTGGACATGATTTCGGTTTTAGAAATATCTGACTGATAGTTTTATTTTTTCTTTTTCCTTCAGTTCAAAAGTATCCCTGTTGCTTCATAAGTCTTGCATGTGCTGAGTAAGGATTCCTTATCCTAAGCCCTTTCAAATGCCTTTCTTTGGACCCTATTGGACAAAACTTACTGTCCTGAAACTTTTTAACTGAGTTAATATTCCATAAACTGGCTAGGAATGTAATGTCACTGAGGAGGAGCATGAGATTTAAGTTTCAAAATTATCTTACTGTTAGGTTAAGTTCATGATTTATTCTTCTTTCAGAATTTCCCACAGCAGAGCAGGAGGATGGCTTTCATACTTCCTCTGACTGAGATATTTTTTCAGTGGTGGTGCTGTATCTCTTAACCTGTTTGACAGTTTGGAGATGTCCATTTCTGACACTATGATAAAAACTACTTTACTTATTAAATTGGTTGAAATAACAAAATTAGAACATGTCTCAGGTTCAAAGGAAGAAAGAGGTTTTATAGTAATAAAGCCACTGAAAAAAGTGATGATAATTCAGTATCTATCTATAATTAGTTATACATACTTTTTGCAGGCAAGTAATATACAGATAGAGACCATAAACATGTATTGTCATTCTTCCTCATTACTCAGAGCTAAAAGCAGATCATCCTCTTTGAATGTCAGACCTTTCAGTTCTTACAGTTATCTTCTGAAATACGGTAAACTTCTGAAATTATACTGTGTGTCAGCTTTTACAAGTCAGTAAATGAGATGATTATTCTTTTCCAGCTGTACAAAATGAACGGGACAGGATAAGTACAAGAAGAAACACCTTTGATGGCTGCAACATTCCTTCTATTAGCACATTGTCACAAGCTGAGACACTCTCCCGTCAGGTACTGAGATATTCCACAAAATTATTTAGTAACTTTGACTGATTTTACTAAAACTAAATACTTTTCAGTTTTTTATTGCATTGAATATAATTATTGAGATTACTTTCTTCTACTTCCAAAATGCACCCAGCTTCCTGTTCCCAGTGAAAGAATCAGTAATAGAATACATTCTTGAAGCAAAGTCAATAAAAAAAATTCTACTTTGTCCAGGACAATATGTCTTAGGCACCTTTCTTAATAAAGCTTTATGGTTCTTACTGCTTTTAAATCAGTTGCTGTCTTAGGCAGCTTGTGGCATCTATCTATCCTTGAAGCTAGCTTTCCCATGAAGTATTAGTGAAAAAATTGTCCAAAGCCATTACATTCAAAGGGGTGTGGACACTCATTTCTTTACATTCTTTTGAAAATCCAGTTTTTAATATCCTTAGACATTATAAGTAAGGCAAACAGAAATGTTCCAACTGCAGAGTCTGTTCACATCTCGCTTTTGAATTTTCTTTGTCTCATCTGAACTTCATTTTCTCTTTTTCTTTTTTTTTCCTATCCAATCAATTGCTGCATGGAACAGTCTCTAGTCCTTTTCTGCAGCTCAGATAAATCATGATCATTGATTCTGCATTCTTGCACCTCTTACTAACTTGCTTAGAATTTAACTGCCACCTTTATGATTTCATGCTGACTGATTTATACATCCCCAAATGTTTTGTAATCTCATCCTTTATCAGCATCTCTCTTAGGCTGGAACTGTCTGTAAAGAATTGATGCAGGAATTACTGGGTGATATGTCTTTGGCACATATTGCATGTCTGGGCAGACTAGATGGTCATAATGGACCTTCCTACCTTTCATACCTATACACTATGAAAAATATAGCTATTTTTACCTCCTTAGTAATTTTTTGAAGTTGCTTATTGTGCTTTTTTGTATTACTCTGTTAATCATTTCCGACTGGTATATGCAATTCAAGAATAAGAACTGTCTTAAACAGAATCACATCCTCAGCTGTTTATGGCACAAAGTTCTTTTCAAACAGTAGATTCCTGGCCTAAAACATACCTTTGTGTACATGTGTAGATTTATTCTACGTACTATTTGGTAGGACAGAATTAGTTCCACTATGTTAAGCATATATGAAGATACAATCTTGGCCTCAAAGTCCAAGAGACTACATTAACATGGTGGAAAAGTCAAGTCTTAGAAGTTCTTGTTTTTCTCTCAATCAAATAGGCCTGTAAGATGAGTTCAGTCCTGAGGAGAGACTTGGAGGAGGAGGTAGTGTCCCAAGTCATTATCCAAGTCCTTCAGCTGTGAAATGAGGAAGAGGGTGGCATTCATCTCTTTTGAAATTTTCATATTAAATAGAGCAAATTAATTACTTTGTTCCTGAAGATCCCTTACAGGGGGAAATTGTCCAAGTGCAATTTTTCACCTACAGACTCAAGAGAGGCTTCCAGGATTATGTAAATATGAAAGGGACATGCTCGACTCCCATAGGCATAAAACCATCTGTCCCTGAAGGTTTTCAGAACAATTGGGATATAGTGTTAAATTGTCATGTTCATCAAGTCATTAACACGTACAAGTTCCACTGGGAAGGGTTTCATCTCAATATAAGAAAGAAATTTTTACGGGGAGAATAAACAATTACTGGAGCAACCTTTTCAGGGATGTGGTGGAGTCCTCATCCCTGAGGAACTAGATGAGTCCATCATCTAGGCTTACTTTCCCACAAAAGATTGGATGAAATCATCTTTCAAGGTCCTTCCTAACCCACACTGGTCTATGATTCTATGAAGTCAGTGACTATTGTGTTGCACCCCAAAAATGAGAGGAAGGTTAAATCAATAGAGAAAAGGAAATAGGAAAGTCCATATCTTCATATCCTTGTGAAGAGATGAAATCTTAATAATGAACTCCATGGGAGTCTTCCTATGAGTCCCCAGCAGAAGTTCAGCAAGTAATTTTGGCATGTAGTTTATAGTTTGTAATGTAATTTTTAATTTATAAAGATGCACAGGTTTGATTAAAAGATATAAAACGAAAGACAACATATTAACTTCATGAGTCGGTATGTCTAACAGTTAAACAATCTGCCTCTTCTTTACGTTCTTGTATTATCTTCTAGTTGGTGCATGGTGGTATCTTTCTCAGGTGTGACCTGCTATCAGAAGTCTCTTCTTTGTACTTTTGAGTCTTGATCAAGATCTCTTCTACTCTTCTGGAAAAACAGTGAAATGTGTTGAGTTTCTTTACTCTCTTTCTCTGCTGAAGGTTTTCTAGACTGAATCACTCTGATAGCTCTCACCTGAATGATATTCAGTGTGAATGATTTTCAACTTTGTTTTTGTAGAAGAGATGCCAGAAATGGACTCATGATTATAGCGTGGATTTCTCAAATGCTCTATCTACAAAGAAACAATACCTCTAACCTTTTTCCTTCATGATAGCCTTTGCATTATGTATCTGAGGAGGTTTTCACCTGTCTAGCTGCTCTAATTTCCCTGAGAACTGATATTCAGCTGGTTAACTGACATTAATACCTAAGCTATTTTCGGTGTTTTACACTACTCAATTATGTAGGAAGCGCTGAGCTTTAGTTCAGAAGTGCAACTCCTTTTGACTACCCAAGGATAATGGGATTTCACTGCAGATCCCACTGTGGGTTTTAACATGGATATATGAATGAAGGGGAACTGATAGGAGGTCAACCTAAATAGCTTCCACCATCCTGAAGTATGTACAGGTATGCTATTGGAAGATCAAACATTTAATTTTTTTTCCTGAGGAAGATAATCACACTATGTCATTTCCTGAGTATGCTTCTAGTAATAAAACATAAAGGGAAAGTCAATTTCATATGTCTATTACAGTGGGTTTGTAGTGGAGGGATCTTTTTCTTTTTCTTTTTCTTTTTCTTTTTCTTTTTCTTTTTCTTTTTCTTTTTCTTTTTCTTTTTCTTTTTCTTTTTCTTTTTCTTTTTCTTTTTCTTTTTCTTTTTCTTTTTCTTTTTCTTTTTCTTTTTCTTTTTCTTTTTCTTTTTCTTTTTCTTTTTCTTTTTCTTTTTCTTTTTCTTTTTCTTTTTCTTTTTCTTTTTCTTTTTCTTTTTCTTTTTCTTTTTCTTTTTCGTTTTCGTTTTCGTTTTCTTTTTCTTTTTCTTTTTCTTTTTCTTTTTCTTTTTCTTTTTCTTTTTCTTTTTCTTTTTCTTTTTCTTTTTCTTTTTCTTTTTCTTTTTCTTTTTCTTTTTCTTTTTCTTTTTCTTTTTCTTTTTCTTTTCTTTTTCTTTTTTCTTTTCCTTTTTCTTTTTCTTTTCCTTTTTCTTTTTCTTTTTTTTCTTTTTTTCCTTTCTTTTTCTTTCTTATTTTCTCTTTCTCTTTCTCTTTCTCTTTCTCTTTCTCTTTCTCTTTCTCTTTTTATTCTTTCCTTTTTCTTTTTTTTAACCTTTTCTGTTTCCTCTTTTCTTTTTCTTCCCTGGTATGATAGCAGCTGTAAACTGACCTTGCCTTCTCAGACTTGGCTTTATCTCAAGTTGTCTTTCCTGCCTGGCTTAAAAGCAAGCCTGGTTTTGTTCCTTTTCTTGAAAAGTCATTAAGAATTTCAGGATTTGGCTCAGTGATTATGTAAAACTGTCCCAGCTTCAGGCCCAGAAAGATATTGCTCTCTTCCTATTTCACAGAACACTGTTCACTGCAGGTGGTCTAATGCACACTCATATCCTTTACATTTCCTCTGCAATGTCTCAGGCCTCTGCCTATACTGCTGCTTCATCATTGCAAACTGTTCTCCTCCAGGCACTAAAACCCCCCTGTTTTACCTTCTAAAGTTAATGATACTTATCTTTTCACTAGAAGAATATGCTACCCCTTTATCACTCTCTTTCTCTGCCCTTAATATTACTGCATGCCCCTATGAGCTCTTCTTTTTTTCTGAAGTGAAGTAAATGTCAACCCTTTTAAAGGAAAAAAAAAAAGAAACCACCTCCCCTCTATGAATGATAAGGTCTCTGGTATATTTAAAAATAGCATTTTGGAATGAGAAGGTATTGTATCATGATATGAATAATTAAATACTGCAATGCACACTGGTAATAATGAGAAATAAAAATTTATAATTTATGTGCAGACTAATCGTCCATGTGGTCCAGGAGTTTCTCAAGAGTATCCGTGCTTACTGCTGTGATATTTTCTTAAATATTCTGTTAACCAGTGAAAATGCAACTATATGAAATTTAACATGGTGAATTTTTTTCTCTCGTAATGGCCAGATCTCAATGTCCAGTCCTGGTTCTAGCACTGATATAAACGTTAAGAAAATTGCTGGTGTTAGTGATGTCTGTGAATCTATGAAGCAACAACTTCTGGTCCTGGTGGAATGGGCTAAATATATTCCAGGCTTCTGTGAATTACCACTGGATGACCAGGTATAAGAGGACACCAAAGAGAAAACTTTTATTATACTGTTCTGTTACTCCTGTAATCTTTGAATGTCATGATTTTTTTGGTCTGATCAAATAGATCTGAATGCTAGACCCACATCTTTTCTTTTTTTTTTAAGTTTTGAAATAACACCACCACATAAAAGATATTAACAAAAAGAAGCAGCAAAACAGCGTGTCTCTAAGCATTTTGTTCTTTCTGTAGTCTTTTGGAAGCAGAACTTTTTTCTGACCTTGATAAGTATTTATTTCATGTTCACCTTTCCTTATAATATGGCAGTATGTTAATTAGAAGCAGGGCTTCTCTACTTAAAAAAAATAAAAGCCATTAGAATCTTGAACAAATTCCAAATGTACTGGTATCAATCCATAGCACATAATCTTTCATATATTACAATGTACTAAAATTATATTGTATATAATGAATGTGAGGAAAAAAGCATCAAGCCTTGAAAATTTACAAGGGTTTTTATGACAGAGGTCTGATCTATCATCACATCTATAATATATCCTAATATATCACCCGCTTTCAGAGTAAGTTGTGTTGGCACACCCAGAACCAATATTCCCACATTGTGGTGAGCAGTTCTTTCACCAGCGGCCTGGGTAGGAGGTTAATTGGTTGCTTGAGATCTCTCAACTCCAGTCCACCAAAATCTGATACATCTTGAAAATCACTCTGTGACTGCAATTGTGGAAATCCTCCTTTTTGTCTCTTCAGTCTCTCAGTTTTTAACAAAATCCTGCAAGAAGTGTTAGATTCATCCTTGGTTTTGATACTCAAACTGAGTCATTCCCTCTTATATTCTTCCTCAGGGATATGAACATGTTTCAGGCCACAGGAGACCCCCCAAAATAGGAGTTTAATGATATCTTTGCAGACCCACAGAGTATGATATATGTGCACAATCTCAACGTACTGGAATAAGTTAAAACTCTGTCCGTGTGAAAGAAGGAGAATTTTAAGTGCATTGGTTACATAAGGGCAAGAAAAGAAAAAAATATTGCTGCTTTTACTGTTAAGATGGCATGAAAGAAAAGGGAAGGTATAAGACGTCATTAAAAAGTTTCTGTCTGCATTTAAAAAAATAAATTATCATCTTAGAAGGACAGGCTGAAAACATCCTTACAGTGATTGAAGAGTACATGTTGGGAAAAACTCCTGAACCTTAAAGTAGCTTAGAAAAAGAGGGACAAAGATATTGAGAGATAAAGCAAATACCACTTTTTCATTTGTGATAGCAAATTTCTAAGGAGCATTGTGCATTTAGTAATGAAATAAAACATCTGGTTTTGAACAAATTATTCCTGATCTGGGAGTCAGCCTGATTTCCAAACCACAAAGGAGGCCAGAGCAGCTAAGTAAACTAACTGAGAACAAAAAAAGTCTTAACAGATAAGTGTACCTAGGTACTGTTTACTCATAAAGTATTGGCTTGGATTAGAATTACTTGCCAAGAGACGAGTTCCTTGAGGAAATAGAGACCATTGCTGAAGTTTCAAGAAGACATTAAAACCAAAAGAAAGAAAATAGATGACAAAATAGTAAACAAATAAGCACAAGTGCCTTCCCAGTATGAACCAGGATTCTTCTTTGTTGACAGTAGTGGCTGTTTTATCATATCTGGCTTTGTTGTGGAAAAAGCTCTTTTAAGTACCACATGAATTTTTGGTTCAAGTTGAGGGAAATGAAACACCGATAGTGCCAAATTCACTGTAGCAGTTCATTCCAGCCCACTGGAGTCTTTAGTGTCAACTTAAAATGATAGAGAAAACTTTGCAAGGGAATACACACTAGTAAATAAAAGTAGATAGTGTATTTATTGATAAGTATTTTGCAGAGCCTAATGTTTAAAATCTGGACCGAATGCTAAAAGTGACAGAGAATGACAATTTAATTATAGAGTGCTGTTTTTATGGTGTTAAGATTTTTATATTAAAATCTTAATTGTCTTAAATGTGTACCTAATACACGGTAATATGCAACCTCTTTTCTTTTGCTCTTATTGGAACTTACTGCTTTATCATTTATTGAGTCTGATGTTCTTTTCATGAGGTTGCCCTGCTAAGAGCACATGCTGGGGAACACCTGTTGCTTGGAGCAGCAAAACGGTCCATGGCGTATAAGGACATTTTACTTTTAGGTAAATATTGGTTTTGTTTTACTTATTAATGATGATGTACATTAGCAACCATGTAATCACTTAAGTGAGACAACTGTTCTGGCACAATCAAAGCAATGCATTCTCTGAATGTTAAATAGCTATTAATGACGTAATGTCACATGCCTGTTACAGCAAAAGCAGATGGATAGGTGAGCTAATATTGGATGCTACAAACCAAAACTTAAAGGAGTTCCTGACAATTGTCTCCTTACATTAGCATCCTTTCTACACCTTTATCCCTTAAAAAACCCAGAAGAAAACAACAAAAAGCCCCATCATAAACCCCCCTTTGTTTAAGAGAGCAGCAGCCAGCCTGTTTTCACGTGTACTAATTTCAGTTTTCATGAAAACCATTTATCTGGAGCTTTCTCAAGAGTCCTTCAGACACAGTCATAGAAGACTCTACTGGCTAGAATATCAGATAGCCTGTTCCCTTCAACTCACTTTCCCAAGAGCCCTCTCACTGCTGCCTTGACAGTCACCACATGGCCATCATGTAAACAGCTCACCTGCTGTCCCTGACATGTGGCAGATGGGTGCATCCATGGCACAGTGAGGAGTCATGCCTGCAGAAGCATATTCTTGGTCACTTGAAAGGGCTCCTGCACTGGGTAAAGAGAACATAGCTCTTAGGGAAAAAGACATTGTTGCGTGGTGGAAGCATGTCTTATCTTAGTTCATGCAACAGAGAGGCTCAGTTACCAGATAGGGTGTGTACCTGTGTAAATAGGGACTTGATGAGGCATTTGTTAGCATTGTTTGAAACAGGGCTCTGCCACTCTGAAGTGTAATCTGCCGAACATTAAACATGTGCAGCATTTGGGCTGTTTTATGAGAAAGTGTGTAGGTCATCTTGGACAGGATTTTTGATGTGAGGCAAGACTATATGGAATATGGACTCAAACTAGTCTCTTCACTGGTGGTGTGGAACAAGGACATTTTTAATACTTGTTCTCCTCCCTCTTTGGGACAGCCCTTTCACAGCTCTAAATCATCTTGAATTTATTTTTACACCTGTTATAACATTAAAAGGACAAGAAGGGCTTGGTCTGGAGGTATTTCACCACCAATCCTTTCAAGATAAAAGCTATACAAAAGGCTTTCTTAATGTAGTTCTTTCTCTAGATGCTGTTTTACTGACAAACTTAAATAAAAAAAGAAATATTTGCAGTTTTATTGGGATTAGTAGGTAATAAGGTAAAAAATGAAAAAATAATAAGCAGAAAATTATATTCAGTGTCATGAGCATCAGCATATGTATGAAAAGAAGAATGATTTGAGGTTTTAAGGCTTATTTCTGGTACTTGGTATCTGTAAAGTTTATGAGTCATTTTGTCATGGATCCCTTGTGACATAATCATCAGCTTTTCTTTCAAAAACTGCTTTAGTAGCTTTCGAAAGCTCTGTGACTTTGCCAGTGTTCTCCAGGAGGTGAATTAAGATGCCATGGTGCAGACTTCTCCAAAATGGAAATTTAAAATGAAAGAAACAGGGAAAATTGTTTCTATACTGAAAATTTTATGATGCTGCTAAATTTTATCAGGAGTAAGAGGACCACCTGTTAGAAAAAGAAGCATTCCCCTTATCTTCTCCTATGTATTGACAAATCTTTCATTCAGCTTGGGATGTATTATTTTAATTGGGGAAGAAGACATTTTAAGATCAATTCACTATTATATTTATCTGTTATGTAAAGATAAAGGTCTACTTGCTCCATACTTGTGCATTCAAACATGAACCTCAGTCCTGTGGACTAATCAGGAACTGTACATGTTGGCATGTTTACATGTACAGATTTTTTACTGGGTGACAGCTATAATTTGCACATGTACTCTGTTTGGAAAGAACACTTTTGTATAATGCAAAGGAGAGTTATTACTTAAAAAAATTATTAACCTGAAATGTGCTTTTGAGAGTGGGCTGCATCTCGTGTGTTACATCAAAATCTTTATATTAATCCACATGTTGGTATTCTTTTTCTCTAAGGCAACAATTACATAATCCATCGCAACAGCACTGAAGTAGAGATCTGCCGAGTGGCAAATCGCATTCTGGATGAATTAGTTCGACCCTTCCAGGAAATTCAAATAGACGACAATGAGTACGCTTGCTTGAAAGCAATTGTGTTTTTTGATCCAGGTATTTTTACAAAAAAATCTCTCAGAATTTTTTACACATGGAAGAATTACTGGAAGTATTTTTGTTAATGTAGAATCTGTTCATGAATGGAAAAGAATCAAATGAAAAATATAAGTAAGATGCTCCTTCCAAATCATAATCTGCCTTGACTTTAAATTTTTGTCATTTTTTAAGATGCAAAAGGCCTGAGTAACCCAATGAAGATTAAGAATATGCGGTTCCAAGTCCAAATCAGTTTAGAGGATTATATTAATGACCGTCAGTACGACTCCAGAGGAAGATTTGGAGAACTACTTCTTCTACTGCCTACACTCCAGAGCATCACTTGGCAAATGATTGAGCAAATACAATTGGTTAAACTATTTGGAATTGTTAAAATTGACAGTTTGCTTCAGGAGATGTTACTAGGAGGTAAACTAACAATTTGCTAAATATACTGTGTTGTATTATGTTGAATTTAGCATGCTGGGATCTTGAGGGATTCGTGATGTAATCAACCATGCTGACTCACTGTCTGAGCTTTGGGTCGTGTAATTGTTAGCTAAAGCTTTCTTGTCTTGGCAGTTCATCTTGTTAACTTAGTCTTACGACAGACTGTGCCGTGTACTTCTCAGTCACTGCTGGGTCGTCCTACAATTCCCTTCACAGATGAAAGAATCCTTACAAATATTTCATGAAATCCACTGTTATTGCAGTCAAAACAGTGAAAATAAACACAGTGCTTAATATGGGTGAAGTCTGGTGTAATTGTTTAATGAATACCCAGAGGCAATTATTCAAATTGCCAATCAAAATATTTGCTCTGTGGAAATGTAATTACTGAAGTATTAGTTGCTGGCAACAACATGCTCTTTTGAATTGATATATGCACATGTTATTTTTGCAGGTACTTCTAATGATGCCAGTCATCTGCATCACCCAATGCATCCTCACTTAGCCCAAGATCCATTAACTGGCCAAACAATCCTCATAAGTTCAATGTCTGCTCCTGTACATACAGAACAGATTTGTAAGTAATTGCAAGTTAGCCTTCTGTCATAAGATTTCACTGTTTCATTTAAAAATATTAATTAGAGTGGTGGCCTGTCAGTGCTCATAGAGTTATTTCATCATCATTCTTGAATTAAAATAATTGTGCATTAAAAATGTATGTAGATAAATGGTGTTAAATAAGAGACTTTGACCTGAATTTAATCTAATTTTAAAAATTCAGCACCATTCTGATATATAATTGTTTTTACATGCACAATTTTTAATAAACTAAAAATTCAGATAATTAAAATATCCTATTTCCCTAACATGTCAAATGTAACCAAACTCCCTTTTAGTGCAGTAGTATACATATGCAGAGTAGGCCAGACTATAAATTCTTTCTGTGTTCTTTTTCAGCAACTCCAGAAACTCCATTACCTTCCCCTCCTCAAGGCTCTGGGCAAGAATACAAAATGTCTGCAAATCAGGCTTCAGTCATTGCACAGCAGTCTATTTTGAAACAAAAACCATTGTGATGATGTTTCTGTCTCTGTCTTAATCCATCCTTCCTTCCTTCCTTCCCTCCTTCCTTCCTTCCTTCCTTTTTATGCACTAGATAAATTGATAGGACACTTGCACATTTAAAATCTCAGGTTGATAAACGAAATTATTTCCTCGGCAACCACTGCTGTGGGTGTTCATTTAAACACCTCATGATCTGAAAAGTTCTGACTGCCACATACAACTGTAACTGTGGACACTGAAGTCTGACAAATATGTATAGAGGTTGATATCATTTTTAGATCTTATAACTGCACAGATTCATGTTTTTATTTCCTGTTTTAGTTGTTGTCTTAATATTATTGTTTTAGATGTGTATATATATTTTTTTTTTGTGACAGAACTGGTTAGTGCTTGTTTAGCTGTGAATTGTCGAGAAGAAAAAGTGGGTTAATCAGGCAAAAGCCAAAGTTCCACTAATAGTAAACCAGTAGGCTACCAAAAAAGCACATGAACTAAAAAAAAAAAGACGGAAATGCACAACTCATTTAAAAAAATATTAATTTGAAAGGACCATCTCTTCCAAGTAAAATTTCAACACAAGTGTTGAATCCTTCCCGATCATCTGTTTGTATGAGTCAGAGGGCCTGCCATGGGTGAATATGCTTGAGGGCTTTTTAAAATCTGTATAGACAGTAATGTCTATATCAGTCAATTGGAGAGTGCCAAAGCATTTACATTGCTAAATAGTTAAAACAAGGACTGGTATGCTTTTTGGTCAGGACTAACTAGTACTCTCCCCAAAAATTTATGGGCACACTTTGGGAATTAGGCCAGTCTATGGACACCTTTCACCAGGTGCTTTGGATACAGCCCCCCTCTTTAGGGAGCAGAGAGGAATACAGACAGACTGTGCCATTTGACCTCAGGAGTGGAGTATAGACTTTGTGCTGTTTGATTTACTTGTGTAAGTGTAGCCATTGGGTTTATTTACCTATCTGGCTGGTGAATGCATGTTTCAGCAATCACTAAACTTCACCTACTGAGATGTTGTAGTTAATGTAGCAGCTCTGTCTGGAAAGGTATGGCTAACTAATTGAAGCAGCAGATGTGCCTGAGTTCAGCTCCAGGTGTTCCTAGTTTGAGCCATGGTATTTCAAGCCAGAAGACAGCTAGCCCACAAAGTATTCATCCTCTCAATTTTTAAGAGTTTTCAGAAGCTTCGGATGAATCAATTTTCTGTGATGAACTCCCGCCTCCTCTTCCTCCCATTACAGTTTGGGAGGATCCAGCATTGACTAAGTTTTGTGTCTGAAGTCTATAACAACTCATCTGGATTTGGACCCTCTGTGGATTTGCACAAAGTGGACCATGTGACACATGCTCACTTGGGCATGTATACTCAGTTACAATTTGTGAAAATAATCTAATATATTAAGTGATATGTTGTTCCTACAATACTGACATCATAAGAAAATTCCCACTTTGCACATTTTATTTATTCCAGACAGCATTGATTTTTCTTTAGTACTTTAAAGTAGACTTTCTTCTCAGAAGATATGTAAGAGAGAAACGGATGAAAAAGATATAATAAAATGTTGCAGTTTGCTGAACTATTGCAAAGAGAAAATAGTCAGAGTCAGAAATTCTGAGTCAGAATTTCTGCAAGGTGAGATGTTGATCATGCTGAACAACACCTTCACTAATCACAACATCCAAAGATGGTGTAGTTACACCTCTGGCTTGTAAAAGTTGCTCAAACAATCTGCAATGATTCTTCAAATACATTTTTGTAGGCAGGAAATGCAACACATTAAATGCTGAGCTAACCTGAACATTCAAAAGGCTTTAATGAGAATACACTACTACCAGGTAGATGCTGTGTTTCTTGTTATTTTAAAGTAGTTGCTTTTGTAAAGTCCATGCAGTGGCTCTTAACATTTGCCTTTTGCTTTATAGATGGTTTTTCTTTTTGCTGTTTACTGTTTGGTTTTTTATCAAGGCATTGCTCTTTTTACAAGTTCCTTTTAGCATGAGTTTTTATGACAGAATAAGGTTCTGAAGTTTTGCCATTAACTTTAGGGGTATCCAGAATCTGCTATTTTTACAAGTTCACCACCAACACTTTATGGTGAAACACAGAGGTAAAGCATGTGTGAGAGATACTGAGCAGCCCAAAAGTTTACTGATTGGGCTCACTTTTGTGTACTTGTCATAGAAAGAGTGTTGGACTCAAGGTGGATCTACATGAATTTAATGGGTCAGATTAATGAAGTTAGTTGCATAAACGTGGCAGTATTGGTCTGACTAAAAACATTTAACTGGAAATAAAAAGTAGTCCCCAAGTTGGCTACCTCTGCCTTATATAAGAGATATGCATAATAGCTTAATGGATTTATTTTTCACACTGTACTTTAGATATCAAGTATACAATGAAATATTTTCACACACTGCCAAAATGTACTGGAGGAAAGATATACTTTAGTGTTTTGTCTGACAAAACATTGTTATCTATTTTGTATGATATATTGCATTTTGGAATAAGAACACCACTGTAATTTATTGGGAAAAGCTGATTTATTTTATAAATGTAACATTATTTTTTTAAACTTAATTATGAAAAATCAGAAATGATTAGCTTTGTTAAATATTAAATTATAATGAGGTGTAACTTTATATGTTTGAACTCTGATACCAAGTTTTTGTGTTGAGCATTTGGAATTGAAATGGTTGCTGAAAATATTTCAAATGGACTGTTTTTCATCAAAGCTTAATAAAGAAAAATGAATGATCCAAATGACACATTTGCCTTTTGGTAAATTTTTTTGCTATTTACTTAAACAATGAGAATGCTTTATATTGCTTACATTATGAATAAGTATATAACTAACATACTTCCATCTCTACAGTATTCACAGCATCACAGAATGGCTGAGGTTGGAAGAGACCTCTGGAGGACATGTAATCCAACCCCCCTGCTCAAGCAGGATATTGAAATCATATGAAAGAATATGATGGCAACACTGTAGTTGATTCTGCTGTAACATAGCAAAGTATACATAGGTATGGTTTTCAGTTTTTAGTTCTGACTCAGAAAAGAACTGAAGCACATGTTTAATTCCATCTATGTTTAAAATGAACCATATGTTCAACAGCCTTTCTTTTTTCTGGACAGGGATAAGTTAACAAATCACTGCCTTTCATTGCTCTAGTGTATTATTATTTAGGCAAATCTACGTGTAGTTATTTATTTTCTAGACAAAGACTTTGATAACTTTAGAAACACTGTTTACAATATATTTTTTTAGATAACCAGTGTCTCCTCAGCCATGGAAATTATGTTTAGTTGCATGTCTCTTTGAGTAGATTTTGAATAGAGTTGTGGTTGGAGGTTGTTTTCAATTGGGTGGTGGTAGTAACACAGTGTTTTGAGCTGCTTGCTTTTGCCCCCATACGCTGTACTGTGGAGTGCAGAGCTGCAGGGCAAAGCTGCCACGGGAGGAAGAGGAGATTCCATTTATTGAATGCTGGAGGTCTTCAGGTCCCTATGAGGAACTTGTGTCAGTGGCTGATTACCTTAGATGAAGGAAACATTTACTCATGAATGCTGGGTGAAGTGTAGGATGTTTATGACTTTAGGGAACAGAAGACTTTTTTTTTTTCAGCCTACAATGGAGAAAATATGGAAAACCCTCTACACTTTTAATGCTATGAAGCGCTGACAGACTCTTCTTCAAGGATTGCTGTAAATCAGCTTTACAGGCAGCTCCAATAGGCAAATCAGGAGTGTATATCTTACAGACAGATGAACTAGCTTTCAGTTATAATCACTGTCCAGAATTTCTCCCAACTAAAGAATTCTGAAAGTGAGCAAAGAGATTTACTGAGCTCCAGGAATCTTCTGCAACAGAAAATTTAACCTTCTCAGAATGTAAGAAAACTTTTTATAGCTCTTGGTTATATTTGTATACTTGGCAGGTCTGTTTTTAACTCAAGGATGTCTGTCAGTCTGTGACAGACTAACATTTTATATGTCTTTCCACAGACTATTTCTAGTTGCACACCTCAAACATTTGGGCTACTTATGCTAAAGCATATACTAAGTAAATATTTAAGTCCACATTTTAGGTAAGTCTTTCAAAACTCTTCTGTATCGGTTTGCAATTAATTTTTACATTTTTCATATTGGCCCTGATATAGAGCCATTAGCTTTATTCTTTCCCTTTATTCTCCCTAGGAAAAAATTAGAAATGGAAAAAAAAAAAGTTTATCCCCAAATTTAAAGTCATGATGCAATTGTGCTTCCCTGTCTTCTGTTGTTTTTGTAATATAAAAAAATAGAGAACATCATCAAGGCTAGCATCAATCACTGCTTACTTCTGGTTCCTGATTGTCCTGTGGCAAATCCAAATATTTTCATGAATTGGAAAGTCTAATAAAATAAAAAGCCCTCTATGAAGTCAAAAGCTAAATTTCATTGCAGGGAGGATTAAAGGTGCTCAGTTTCAGGAATACATTTTCAAAAATTCATTTCATAAAAATTAAAATGAATGCCTGTTTTTTAAACAAAATACTAAATATTTCTATTAAAGGGTAAGAAACTTTAAGATATAATGAAATATACAGATTTTTATATAAAGATAGAGAAAGGGAACTTTCATTTTGTGTCACAACATATAATAATTTCTTTTTGAATACCAACATATCTAAATAGTTTCTAAACAGGACGGGTAAAATGTCATCAGGACAGGGGAGCAAGCACATTATGCCTAAAAATGTCCTTATGACAATGATCTCTATTCCTTAATGTTGTGGTGGAGCTGTGATTGCTACTGACCTTATCTGGTAGTTCATCTGAGTCAAGTGTCAGTCAGAGATGCCACATCAGCTCTAGATTTACTGGTGGTCTGGAGAAGGTTGACACCTCACTAACAGCAACACCTGCTCCAAGTCACATCGTGGCGGTACACACTCGCACCAGTACAGAGCTCTTAATTACCCAAAGATTTTGAGCCTGAGACCGCTTTTTCTTTTTGCAAGGGTGAATGTCACTGATGTCTAACATGACAAGGTGAACAGCAGCAAGTGTTGAAGATTTTCCTTTAGCCAGTCTGATCAAGGCGTAGTTTCATCTAAAGCTTAGCACTGTGCTCTGAGATTAGAGAAGAAAGCCTAGAAATCCACAGTTTCAAAATGTCTTTGTCTTTGATCTGAGTAGCATTGGCTGGTCTCTTTGAGTCTGATTGAAGGAAGAGTTGAACAGTTGAGAACCTCACTTGTCTGATTAGGCTCAGTGGCATTGTGGGGTTTGGCCTCCCCCATAACCTCTTTTGCCAGTTTGTTAGTGGGTTGACTAAACAGAGCAGTTGCTGTTTCAATTGTAGAATACTAAATGTCTTCAAGGAAACATAATCATAAAGATGGCACGGGCAGATGTCTCTGGAAGTGTAATTACCTTAAGAAGTTAAAGGAGGTAGTGATTGGTTAGAGAAAAATATTTTTACAGAGTACATAATAAGGTGTACTTCAGTCTTTCAAGGCAATTCAGTGAAAGGAGGAAAGAAAAGAAGACATGCAAAATTGCCTAACGCTGTTGATTCCATGAAGAGATTATGAAAACCTCTACATTGGAGGTAGAAGATTAGACAGCTTTGCTGAATATAGTTTGGTTTGTGGTTCAGCATATCACCTGTAGATTGCAAACTTCATACTCAGTTGGAACAGATGATTAATTTACAATTTTTATTAAGCAGTTCACGAAACATATTCCAGCAGCCTAACATGCCTTCAAGTGCCCACTAACAGCTTGTTGGCTCTTCACAGGGCTGCTGCACAGGGAGGCCTGGGCACATTCTGCATCATTGCTCTGGGACCCTTCCACTAGGTGTTGTTTGAACACATCCTTAATCAAGGGGCAGTAACACCATGGGAGTGAAACAGTGTCCTTCATGTAGCTCATGGCAGTGCTTAATATCAAGAATCCCCTTTTATCATCGTGTCTTGTTGCATGTGACACAGCTGAACTTGCCAGTTGCATCACCTGCACTAAATGTGCAGATGTCCTGACTACTTTTCTTGGAGCAACTCTGCAAGTTCCCCCACTCAGGGAATGCTGCAAGACATTTAGCACCCAGATGATGCTTTGATGCCAGCAGTCACCTTAAAAAGTGACCTTGGTAGCAGCTGACCCATTTTGCTGTGTCATGATCTGTTTCATGCTTCTTATAGGCCAAATGAGATGAGATAAAACCTTGGTCAAGTTTTTAGATGAGTGCAGAGTCAATATTTCACTTTGATACAACTTCAGAGGAAAAAAAGGGTGTTGAATCTGGGGATGTTCTCATCTGTCACCTTCACAACAGCCACCTGATATGCAGAGTGCTTGTGTCACCTATTAAAATGGCCCCTATTTCTTGTCTTATTCAAATAAAAAAGGTAAAGCATTGGGTTACAACTACTCTCTAGCTAAAAGTATGACAAATTCATAGAAACACAATTTTGAGATCATATGCAACTTTTTTAGCTATGCATTTTGCTGCTTAAATGGAATGGTGCAGCTTATGTTACATTTTGATCAGCAAGCATTTTTTTTCTCCCCTGTTTTTTTGACCCCTCTCACAATTGAATGAATTTTCATGAATATGACTGCCCAACAAAGCATCCCGTTTTTCAGATGCCTGCCTTTTGTAATTTAAATAATGCAAGAATATGAACACAGAGATTTTAAATTAAGAGGCAAAGGCAATCTCACCAAAAGAGTTTATTCAATATATTTCCAACATCATCTATTTCAAGATATAATTAAGATTACCATGGCCCAAGTCTAATTTGCTGTGGTTTCCAAAAAGTGGAGCAGATAGCAATTGTAATAGAGGACAAGAATTTTCTATATAAAATTTTTCATTGTCATATTAGATTTTTTAATGAGCATTAGTCTTGATCAGAAATGTAATAAAACAGAACAATACTCTAAAATATGCAGACAGATGTATTATAAAATAACAAACTTTATATATTTAATTTATGTACTGTGAAGTACACTTTTCTTTTGCAACATGAACATTAATATCCATTTTTTATCTCAACACCAAAATCACTATTTAACTGTAGCATGATCTGTCCTCTGTTTTCATGTGGGCTTTCTAGCATGTTGATTAAAATTGCATTGTGTGATTAAATACGTAGAGGCAGATATTCCATCCCTGTGACACTGTGCCTCTTCAGAGATTGACAGCCTGAGGTACTGCTCATTAACCAACAGATAATTTGAAAATGAAAAGAGGGATGGAGTCTTTCTGGAGGGCAGGAGAGAAATCCACATCTCCCTAATCATGAGGAAGACGCTGTTGGAGCTTTCAGCTTTTGACTTACGAAGGAGACACCTGCTTAAGGAGAAATTTGCACTTTGAAGAGAGGGGTAATAGTGGGAAAAAAATCCCTTAGAAATGTGGTGCTGTTAGTCTCAAGGGTACCCAGTTAGAGAGGATAGATTGAAGAAGGCTTGGTGAGCACAGAAGGGCAGTCAGCCAAGGAACTAACACAGCACTGTTGCCTTTTGCAATGCCTCAGCTTCTGGAAGTGTATCAATATGTGAAAGTGGATCTTTATTTTGTCATGGTCAGAGTAAGCTTCAAGGCACCATAGTTAACAGAGCACCTCCTCAAACAATGAAACCTACGTGCAGAAAAATAAGATGGAATATTATTTTGATTTGGAAATAATTTAGCTTATTGATTTTTTATACTAGTCAATCTTTCTGGTATTTCGAGTGCTCCTTTCAGATTTTAAATGCTTGGAATTGACCATGCTATGTCAGATGTCATCCTCATGTTCTGCTTAGCAGGGGGGAGTGGGAGAAGTGAATGAAGATATTAAAAAGTCAATGAAAACCCAAACAGTGGGAACTCTCAGATCCAAAGAATATAGCTTCATCAGCGCACTACATAGACTGATGAGATCTACTTCATCTAAAGCATATGAATAGAACTATTTGCTCAAATCACTGTCTTCAACCCTAATAATATTGTTTGCTGGTGATAAAAGTTCTTTAGTGTAATAACTATTAATTACATTGCCCTGTTCTCTCCCTCACCTGAACCTTATCTTTCCCAGAGTAAGTGTCCTTATTTATATACAGATTAATTTATTTTGAATCCTATGCCTGAGAATCCTTGAACCCATCAAGCTTACATCACTTGTGTTGTCACACTTCCAGCTCCATTTCATGTGAACTCAGACTGAATTTCCTGGAGCAATGCCCCCCCCCCCCCCCACTAGAATATCCAGAAAGGGAAACAGCAGCAGATTTAGAAGGCTACAGAGCATCTTGTCATTTCTGTTACTTGCTGCTGCTGAACTCACTACCTACTGTGTGTGACCTCTGAGCATGTTAGTGGCTGCACGGTAGTTCCTCACGTCACCGGGAGACGTACAGTGAGACGAAGATCTATGTGCTGCCACTCATTTTCTCTGTGAAAGCCACATCTGGGTTGTTATAGAGAGTGTTTGGAAGGATGCAAGCAGCACAGTTGTTTCATCCTATTCTTTTGTTTAAGAAACACAAATGTGTGAGTCATCCTTTCGCTCTTTGTACTTCATTTCATTCATAAATACTGATGTTGATGTATTAGTAAAAATACAACATTTAGACCAGATCTTAGCTGATGCATTTCACTTTCTCTATCACACAGCTTATCATTTTTGGCCATATTTATCTTCTAAGACCACTCAATTTTATTGCAAGGTAGTTTAAGATTTTAATCTAAGTTTATGATGTGACTGTGGGAGAATAATGAGGTATACTAGTATTTCCATAAATGAGGCATCATTGCAGTCAGAGTGTGTGCTACAATGCTTTAAAGCAGCTCATCTCTGAAGTTCTGTAATTTGGGTGCAATGTGTATTGCAGGTTAATCCCCAGTACGCACAAGCCAATTCACCAATTTAAACCTTATTATTTCCTGTCACTTTGTTTTAAAGTACAGCCAGCGCAGGGCCAAAGCTGTGAAGCTGTGCCCATTGTCCACTGTCAGTTGTTTTATATATGGAGAGTTATTTGTTGACCTTTGAAGTAGGATGTCAAGCTCCTTTAATATTCTTTCATTTCATATGATGAGGAATACAACTGAGAGTGCTTGGTCAGTCCCACGTGACTCCTGTCCTCCATGGGAATGAGGCTAAGTGGCACAAGTGACCCCTAATGTAAGGGAGCAGCTGAGTGCCTGCCTAGCATGTCTATAGGGCTACATCACCCGGCAACTGAAAGGGAGTTACTTTCTGCTTTTTTTTTTCTGTGGAATAAAGGTAGCTCAGCCTCCACTAAAGCTGCTACTACATTGGAATGATTCTTATCCATGTGCTAAGCATTTTGCTTCTTTATATGACAAATATTGCAGTGCAATATTATTATGCAATACAGTGTGATTATAGTATTATTGGACGGAAAATTTTACTACAGGCCATAGCAAGTGTGTAGAAAGATAACACACAGGTACCTCTGAAATGCCAAGCAGTGGAAGGATTGTAGGAAAATTTATTTCCAAAGTTGAGAACAATAGACTTTAAGAACATTAACCTTAATGGCATTTCAAACACTGGGCCTAGGGAAAGACACAACCCTTTATTGTGCTCAGGGTTTTATCATGCCCAGCACCCCCTCTGTGGGGGTTTTCAAAGATATCTGAAGGGCTTATCTTTTTCTCATAACGGGGAGACTTTCTCTGGAATGCAGGAGGAGAAAACATATAAAACTGTCTCTGGGAAAGGTGCCTCTTCCAGGCAGGAAAGTCTTCCTAAGCGAAATAAGCCCTCATCTCCTTGTAATAAATCTTCTGGAAGGTTCTTCTACCCTTACAGCAAGCTTGCCTTAGAGTTTGATCACACTCTGTTATATGAGTAAGCAAACTTGAGGAAAGATAGGAGGGGTCCTATTACCTCTGTTCATACAGAAACTGGGAGTATCTGGGTATCACTCATTAATATAATCTAGTGTATAAAAGTAAGCACCTCCCTTCAGAACATAAAGTAGATCTCTTCAGGCTAAGACGTTTGAGATACAATCTAAAAAAACCCACTTAGCACTCTGACCCAATCCAACAGATCACTTAAGGAATGCTTAACTTCAGAGTCATGGCTGACTTCATTGGAGCTGCTTATAAGCTTAAAGGCTAGGGCACTCTGGCATGCTGTGCTGTGTAGGGACAGGCAGTGTGCCACTGTGTGCCACCCTGTGGAACGGAAAATACTGCAGTGCTGAAGCCTGTCATACATTGCTGCTTCAGACACAGTATTTTAAAAAGCTCACCCATTTTCAGCAGAATGGATGTTCTCTTCTATCCACAGAAAACAATGTAAGAAGACAAGTGTAGACTGTCCTCTATGAATTGCAAAGGCTCCCCCACCTCCTCATCATTTTGAATACAAAATTAATCACAGATGGAAATTTCTGACTTTTATCCCTGTACACTGGTTTTGAAGGGAGCATTCAGCTCTTTCCATCCACACCTGGGGGTGCTGGTCAACAGGTGGCAGTGTGCCCAGGTGGCCAAGAAGGCCAATGGTATCCTGGCTTGTGTCAGAAAGAATGTGGCCAACAGAACCGGGGCAGTGATTGTCCCCATGCACTTGGCAGTAGTGAGGCCACACCTTGAATCCTGTGTTCAGTTCTAGGCCCCTCACTACAAGAAGGATATTGAGGTGCTGGAGCGTGTCCAGAGAAGGGCAACGAAGCTGGTGAAGTTTTTTGAGGAGTGGCTGAAGAAGCTGAGGTTGTTAAGCCTGGAGAAAAGAAGGCTGAGGGGAGACCTTATCCCTCTCTAAAACTACCTGAAAGGAGATTGTGACTATGTAGGGGTCAGCCTCTTCACCAGGCAACTGCTGATAGGACAAGGGGAATGGCCTCAAGTTGCTCAAGGTGAGGTTCAGGTTGGATATTAGGAAAAATTTCTTCACTGAAAGAGTGGCTCAGCATTGGAACAGGCTCCCCAGGGAAGTGGTAGAGTCAGCATTCCCAGAAGTGTTCAAAATACAAGTAGACATGGCACTTTGCTATATGGTTCGGTGGGCATGGTGGTGTTTGGTCAAAGGTTGGACTTGATCTTGGAGGTCTTTTCCTACCTTAATAAGTATGATTCCATGATCTACGTGAGAAGTATTGGAACTGAATGGTCAGCCATCAGCACAGTAGAAACTTTTGTCTGATGACAAAGCTGTGCTCACAAGTAGAGTTACACTCACATCCTTGCAGCAAGGTTGGAGACAGAATGGACTACGGAGCCTGCGCTATGTTCTAACACTTTTAGACACAGCCTCCTTCAAAATGGATCTAGTAATGGGAACTTTGTGCTATAACTAATACATGAATCTAAACTTTGGCACCGATCTTCAAAGATACTTTGTCACCTAACAACTGCAGAAATCAATGGAAAACTGGCTACCTAAATAGCAATTAAGTGTGCATGTGTATCTGAGGATCTGTGCCTTTGATCTCAAAATCTGTCAGTCTAGCTCATTACAAGCTGTACATTTACTTTAAAAAATATGTGAGTTATGAATTAAGGATAAGATTAATTAATAGTGGCATTAACTGTAGCAAAGCAGAGACAGATTGCCCTGACAGAGAAACTAGAAGGGATAATGGATTTAATGGCATGTGTTCTAATGGAAAAAAATAACCTATTTCATGAGCCTGTCATATCTGAAAAAAATGTGGCTACCATTTGCAGTTCATATAGGGACAAAAAGGTTTATACACTAGCAGTATATAAATCACTGAAAAGAGTAAGTTGAGATCTTTATAGCAGCAGTGATATATTTTCCCTTGTGGAAACCTTAGCCCAATTTTGTATCTACAGAATCTCTCTTTGGCACAAGGGGCTGACCTACCTCAAATACCCAATGCTGGGGAAGGATGCATCCTGTGTGGAGACACTCAGCCTCTCTGAGCAAACACCCACTGAGGAACAAGCATGAAACCTCTGTCTTCATTTACTACTGGGTAACACAGGGATCTCATAATTTAGCCTACTAGGCTGCCGTGGTTGTCATTTAAAGTATGTTCCCAAGCATGGTAAGGACAGAGGACCTAAATCAAAAACAAGAATTTGACCAGTGGCCAGTGAGCTGGAAAGTTAAATGTTCCTAGTGCAGATGTGTCTCATGTGGGAATCCACATGTGTGCCTACCATTCAGCTGGCAACTAAAAGGCAGAACAGGATGTGGCCGCCTTCTTCATCCCTTTTCTTGACCAGGCTGTGGATCTCCATGAGGACACTTGATCGAGGCTAACATCCCAATTGCACTTGTTCTGCCGGTTCAGAAGTTGTGAGGGGAATAAAAGAGAAAAGAAAGGTAAGGGTTTGAAATTATAGTGAAATGAACGATCTTGGGTTCATGTTCCCATGCCTTTTGATTTAAGGCTTTGGATAGTGAAAAGGTGGCTAAGGAGCAAAGTGCTGATATGTGAGCCAGGTCTCCAGATATGATGGCTAAGTGCACAGTCCAGTTTGGGGATGGAGGGAGGAAATGCACGGGAACAGGAACTCTTACCTAAGGTCTCCCCATATTCTGGGCTGCTGGGTTCAGGGTCAGCCCTCAGGCAAACATTAGATCAACCCTTAGGCTACCTTGCTAAGAGACAGATCCCTCTGCAAGTGCAAGATTACTCCCAAAAGAGTGTTATTGACTGCTGCATTCAATTTGGGTTTAAATGATTCATGTACTAATTGAACTTCTACTACTTTCCAGCTGAAATATCATTTGACCTACCTGTTAGGGTGCTCAGCCTTGTTCCAGTGTCCTGACAATTCTCAGTATAAATTTGTAAATTGTATTGCTTATGCTAAAAAAGGACAGTAGAAAATATACTACAGTTTCAGTTATTTAGACTGCTATGCTAATAGCAAATATCTACTATTAGTCACCTTGTGAATTCATAGAATCAGCTGGGTTGGAAGGGACCTCCGAGATCATCAAGTCCAACCCTTGATCCACTACCGCCGTGGTTACTAGACTATGGCGCTAAGTGCCACACCCAGTCTCGTCTTAAAAACTTCCAGGGACAGAGAATCCACCACTTCCCTGGGCAGCCCATTCCAATGCCTGATTACCATCTCTGTAAAGAATTTCTTCCTAATATCTAACCTAAACCTCCCCTGGCAGAGCTTAAGACCATGCCCGCTTGTCTTACTGATAGTTGCCTGGGAGAAGAGACCAACCCCCACCTGGCCACAACCTCCTTTCAGGGAGTTGTAGAGAGTGATGAGGTCTCCCCTGAGCCTCCTCTTCTCCAGGATAAACAACTCCAGCTCCCTCAGCCTCTCCTCATAGGACTTGTGCTCGAGTCCCTTCACCAGCCTTGTTGCTCTTCTCTGGACCTGCTCCAGCACCTCACTATCCTTCCGGAACTGAGGGGCCCAGAACTGGACACAGCACTCAAGGTGTGGCCTCACCAATGCTGAGTACAGGGGAAGAATCACTTCCCTGGCCACACTGTTCCTGATACAGGCCAGGATGCCATTGGCCTTCCTGGCCACCTGGGCACACTGCTGGCTCATGTTCAGCTTCTTGTCAATCCAGACTCCCAAGTCCCTCTCTGTCTGGCTGCTCTCCAGCCACTCTGTGCCCAGCCTGTAGTGCTGCAGGGGGTTGTTGTGGCCAAAGTGCAGGACCTGGCCCTTGGCCTTGTTGAACCTCATCCCGTTGGAATCAGCCCAACTCTCCAGCCTGTCCAGGTCCCTCTGAAGAGTGTTCCTACCTTCCAGCTGATCCACACTCCCCCCCAACTTAGTGTCATCTGCAAATTTTCTGATAGTGGACTCAATCCCCCCATCCATATCATCAATAAATATATTAAATAGAACTGAGCCCAACACTGATCCCTGGAGGACACCACTACTGACCGGCTGCCAACTGGACGCAGCACCTTTCCCCACCACTCTCTGGGCCCGGCCCTCCAGCCGGTTCTTAACCCAGCACAGAGTGCCCCTGTCCAAACTGTGGACTGCCAGCATTTTCAGGAGTATGCTGTGGGAGATGGTGTCAAAGGCTTTGCTGAAGTCCAGGTAGACTGCATCCACAGCCTTCCCCTCATACACTAGACGGGTCACCTAGTCATAAAAGGAGATCAGGTTGTCATTGTGTAATTCACCACCACCACCAAAAACCAAACTAGCAGCTGCAGAGCAAATTCTGCTGATTGAATTTGCTGTGTGAGAGTGATTGGGTAAATATAGTGCTGCAGCTTATTTTTTCAAGCAACAAAACTACAGAATGCTTCAATGCACCAATGCAAATTGGTAGAAATCAGAACCTAGGACAAACTGGGATTAATATTCCCCAGTGATTTACTTGTTCAAATGCCCTGGTTCATGATAGTAATAGAGAAAATTACAGTATATGATCTTCTTCTGAACAATTTGCTAAACCCCAGAATACTTGAAGGATAAGGTAACAAAGGAAAAGGAGAGTGATTTAAAGGATCCCTGCTAGAATCACTTCAACAAATAGTCAGTTGACTGGTGGGGCCGTATTTCCAGAAAGTATATACTTACTGAAAGAACATCTTCTTTCCCTTTTTTTTTTTTTTTTTTTTTTTTTTAATATATTGAGTGCATCCTAAACCACTTTGTTATATTTGGGCACCTCATCTTTACAAGCATTCATTTCCCTTTCTTTCCAATAATTACTTATCTTTTTCCCAGGGTGTAGGTTTGTTGTATTGGTGTCCCAAATGGTGATAAAGTGTAGAACAACTAAACTAACCTTTAAAACTTCAGAGTCAGGGAGATGGCCCCAGTGTCATCTAGTGATTGTCCTGAAGAACTAAGGGGACACTTGTTGAAATAATGAGACAGAAACCTCAAAGGACTAGAAAACCATTTTCAAAATGTCCTGACATCTTCCTCTATTCTTTCTTCAGAAAGAAAGGTCAGATCTAGATTTGTGCAATACTGTATTTGGCCTTAAGCATTCTGCCATGAGCCTATGGGTTTCAATATGAGACTGAGCTCCAGACCTTGGCCCCTCTCCCACTCAGAGGAAATGTTCATTTGACCCTCCAGGGTTTACAGGAGCTGGACATGTCTTGGGGAACAAGATAGGCCAATTTTTTCGTTTAATTGTTTATTCCTCCTCTAGAGGACAGAGGTCAGGAAATCATCTGGCCACAAATGCTGAATGACTGCACAACCCTAGTTTGCATGTGTTGCTCAAAGAGATGATCAAGGCAAAATAAAGATTACATTAACTGAAAGATAAACACATAGAGGTCAATCAGCTTAAAGCACAGACATTATCCGGAGAATCTGTTGTTCTTTGTCTTATGCCTTACACAACTGACAAAGAGATAATATATGCCCTTCTTCCAAATAAATTGTATAAAATTATATTGAGTTTTACAGGAGTATTAATCTTAGCAGCCACACTAAAGAAAAAAACCCCAAAACACCACAGAAATTAAATGAAAAATTTTGAACCAGTTCGATGGTCCCTTCGTTTTATTATAACACACATCACTTTCATCAAAGCAAATCATATCTTGAAGAACTGATTCAGTAGAATACCCATCTAATTGTGTGTTTCAAAATGATTTAAACTTGGGATTAAGTGTTCTGATGAATTGGAGCTTTATGTACCACAGCACTCCTGAGCATGCTAACAAAACACTGGAAAATGAAAGTAGAAATATATTTGGTCTTCCAAAAAAACTTTTTTATTCTATTAAGTAAGTCAAAAGTTATAAGGCTGAAGGTAAGAAACAGTTTTTGTTTGTTTTTTTTTTTCTCTCAATAAAAGGCAAAAAAGAAAGAGAAATATGAACAAACGAGAATTTCAGCACAGTCAAAAGGACAAGTAAGAAAACACTGCTTATATTTCTTGGTGATATGAAAATGGGAGCATAGGAGAGGAAGAAAACTGTAATTATTATCTTTGAAAACTATAGTAGTAAAAAAGTTTACCCTGAGGAAAAAGAGGGGTAAAGAGCTCATCAGAATGGGATATTTTTTCTATAAATATATTTGTCTCTCATCTCACCTCCATGTGATGGTCACCGTTCATCTCCGAGACTCAGCATGTTTGTTAGATGCCTGCCTTGCTGACCAGCATTGATGGGGGTTCCCACAGGTGGGGAGGGTTGTGGCAGTGCAGTGGCCATGGAGTGTTGGACCATACTGCAGTCCAGCACCTAGTGGAGCCTTTATGTAAGACACAGTCTTTCCTACTTTTACCTTTGTTTAATATATTCCTAAAAATTTTATGCAGTTGTAACCATTAGGGAAGTCCAGGACCTGAGGGATGCATACAGCTCCTGCCTCCAGTTCTACAGTATTTTTCTCTGACTTTGCTCATTAACTCAATGCCACTATTGACAGTCCCTATTTTTCATATCTTTCTGACCAAAGATAAAACAGAGATTTTTAAATTTGCTACTTTTGATATTTGACTTATTCATGTTAAGATGTCAGATGGATATTAATAATCTAATTTTTTTAGGTTACAACCTAAATGTTTCATAAGAACTTCACAGACTGAAGATTTGTAGAGGAGATGAATAAGAAATCGAGATGCCATATTTCTAACACATAACCCTCATACACATCAGCACACAAAATAACCCACAGCTCCAATTCACTTTAGTGGGACAAAAGCAATCTAAAAGAGAAGTAAAAACTTCAGCTTACTAGAAAGAATTGAGCTGTGATGTATATTGATGTTCAGACCCTTCAGAATTATATTTTTGATAGAAAAGGTTCAGTTGCAAAAGTTTTAGACATTTATTTATTTTAAGTGTGTATATTTGTGAGATTATTTAATAAAGTATGTGGTTATGTTGCATACACATTTGAGTTATATTTGTTTATATTTTTATGTTACATTGATTAACTGCCATACACACATAAAGGCTGGCACAGTGTTTTAGGAATTCTTAGCAGATTCAACTTCTTGGTTCTCTGTCAATTATACAATAAATATTGAATTATTCCAGCTGCTTTATCAGCCTTAGGAAGAAACTGCCTCTTGGCAGTATCATTTTACATCTTATGTATACCCAAACTTAGATATCCAAAATAAGATAAATGTGTCTTCCTTCTTCCACAGTTGTAGGAAGATATAAAACAATGCTCTTGGTATTCAGGAGGGTATATTAAAATGCAAAAAATCCTTTGTTGGTTATCTGATCTTGCACACTACAAATACAGTTGTTACAATATCTGTGAAGATCTAAGTGACCATATTACATTTAACTTGTTTAGCTTAATTAAAAAAATAGATGTAAACTCTTTTTATAATTGTAATCAAAAAGCTCACCAAGAATTGCTTTATTTTATCATTGAACTTCATGGCC
Organism: Pseudopipra pipra; assembly: GCF_036250125.1. Taxonomy (NCBI): domain Eukaryota; kingdom Metazoa; phylum Chordata; class Aves; order Passeriformes; family Pipridae; genus Pseudopipra; species Pseudopipra pipra. The sequence goes on along the minus strand of NC_087549.1, from coordinate 31,392,178 downwards.
AGTTTCCACAACTTAGACTTTGGGGACAAATCCGAACATTTAAGGCACAAAGAGAAGAGGGTAGATGACATCTCACAGAAGAAAAAGCTGATACAGCAATAGAGTACAAATATAGCAGGATTCAAAAACGACCTTCAAAAATGTGTCACAGAACAAATTTATAGATTATTAAAATGTAAAATCCCAGACAAAACACAAATTTCTTTAGATTTCTCTCAGAACTGAATTCCTATAGCTGTTTTTAGCATTGGTTTTCTGTTTGTTTTCTTGTTGTTTTTCCTTAACTTCTGAGGTACTGGAACTGGCATCTCCATTCCTGACCATCCCAACAGGCAATAGGTGCTCAGAAAGTCTGAAAAACAAAAGCCACCTGATTTCAAAAGGGAAACATACATATTGAAGCAAGTAGAATATGCTATGCCAGGAATTTGCTGATTTTATAATAAAATAGTAATACAATTGCATAGCACACTAAAACAAATAAATGGTGCTTTAACAGTGAATTTATAAAAAGTTATATTTTAAGAAATCAATCTCATTCTGTGATAAGCCACTATTTATTATAATAGATGCACCACAGGTTTATAGAGACAGACAATTACTGCTGATATAAAACCAATCCAATAGGCTTTACAGGATGTTCATTTTCTTTGCAGACCACATGATTCCCAAAATCTGTGATATGCATTCCATACCATCATGTGAACCAAATATTATTCTCTTAAAAGACCAGAATCCAGTCTAAATGAAGAAGGTTTTAATACCTTGTTTCCTCTTCTTATGTTGGAAATTAGTCCATGAACTACCTTCGAGTCATTCTGTTGTATAAATTATTCAAAAATGCCATTATTTTTCTGTGAAATCAGGGCATTTGCCCCAGATATAAGCTACAGGGGATCTCTTTAGGCTTCCTCACTTACTTCTCAAGAATGTAACACTGAAAGAAGAGCATGTGAAGCAGTCTTGCAGCTCACCAGTGCTACTTCTGGACTGGTAGGAAGTGATGAGGTTTGATTTCAATAATACTCCAAAAACTGGTTAGACAAAAACCAAGGAGCCTCATGTCTATGCAGAGAGTAGTCTGTTGCAGTGAGTCAACCTATTAAGAAACATTTTCTCTGATTATTGCACTCCCAATCTCTTTCCGCAATCTCAACATTATGAGCAGAAAAGGCTTTTTACAAATGGTCAAGAAAGTATGGAACTTTTACTTTTTAAGTCTGAAATTTGCTCTGAAGCTGGACTCCATTGTTTGTTGTCAAATGTCATTACATCAGGTTGCTGCTTTTACTTTGTAATATATGTTCATATCTCTGTGCAGTTCTACCAAAACTAGTATTCCTAACACCTAAAATAATTCAACCAGCTCCTAAAGCTGAGGACCTGCTTTCAGTAATCACATTAGAAAGCTGCTGATATGCAACCAATATTAATTGGGATGCTTTGGGACAGGCTCAGTAAAAGTGAAAAACTGAAAGGTTGTGTTAACCTTACTTGCAAAGACAGAGCCACACAGATATGGCCATTGTGTGGCCAAACTTTTCTGCTCTACTTCTGTACATCAAAGAAACTTCCTAGAGATTTTTGGTACTTTAAATGAATATTGCTAGTTTAATTATTTTTATTTATTTATTTATTCATTATTTAAACAAAAGCAGCAGAAGACATTTTTACTACTGTCCTAATTCTGGAGAACTTTTCTTACACTTTGTATAAATATACTTACATTCAAGTGTGGTTAGTATTATTTTATGAATTAAGCCTTTTACTTGAGGTCTTCTGTCTGTAAAATGTGATTATTTTAAACTAAAGAATGACCCAAACAGCACTTGAGACTAAACTGAAATGTTTTATAAAATGTATATATTGATTTTAACCAAATGCAATCTTTTTAGATAAAAAGACTCTTTGATCCGTATTCAGTGCACCAAAAACTAACTTTCCTGACTTTGATTATACAAAGACATAGAGAACATCTTGTCAGATATGAAATACAAAAGTGAGAAGAGTGGAAAAATGAATGAAGTGAGATAACACTGGTTGAACTTTGTTGTCCTTGCTGTACTATACTAGAACAAACATTTCTTACTAATACAATGGAACAGCTCAACAATTTTCAAGCACAAAGACTACATGAGGGAAAATTCAATAAGTTAAGAATACCAAACTGTAATCGGACCTTGGGGAAGAAGCAGTATTGAAACACAACTTTTTTTGACAGTTTTGAGTGTAGCTCTGGTGGTCTGTTTCAAAAACTGTCAAAATGATGATAAGTGGTCTTGGGAGTCTAGTTTTGATTCTTACACCAAATAATCTGGTTGCCTTCTTGGTATTAGTGCTGTTAGCAATTTAAGAAGTCTGATTTTTGAAGAAGAAAAGATGCTAAAATGGAAAAATTACTATGCTGAATGTAGAGTAATTACTTTTCATGACATCCTCATTTAGATCAATAGGATTGACTAATTAAGACATCTAAGCTGAAATCAATCGGATCTAACAGCTAACACCTCCCTACAGCAATAAGCCAGAATCAACAATTTTGCAACTATACTGATGTGAAAATTAGCCAATCCTATTTTGACTATTATTCAGTACTTAATGTTTTCCTGAACAACTAAGCCATTCCATAGCTTGTATATTCCCCATATTCCAAAATAAAAGCTGATTAAATTGATATACATTCTGCCTTGCAGTGCACACTTGCAGCTTGTTACAAAAGAGCCTTGATGGACCTGATGTTTGTGTTCTCATTCCTAAGATGCCAGTGGGTCAAAAAAGGCAATTAAAATGCATGTCATGGCCAGGAACACCAAATACAGAGCCAGCAACCCAGAATGAGATAATTCTTTCATCATTGAGACTTTAATGGGAAAGTCTTTGGGTTGGTAGTTTCTTGACTTGGTTCTTCCTCTGAGGGTTTTCTCTGCCTTCCCTCAAGTTTTCAGTTTTTCTTCAGGATTCCTGATGACCTATGCAAAGTCTGTGCTACAGTACTCCTGAAACCATCCTCAGTGCACAGGGGGACAGGTTCATGGAAATCATGGCACCTTGAGGCTTTCTGGAGTTGGAAAGGACAGAGAGAGAATGAAAGAATCAAAATACACTCTGTGCTATCAAATAGACATGCAGCCTAACGTTTGTTTCTTCTGCCGGTTAGAGTCCTGTTGAAGTTTGTGTTTCTTCTGAATTTCTAGGCAGAAGTGATAGTCAATGTTTTCCTTCTTTATTTTGCATTTCAGGCTGTGACTGTTCTTCAAACCATGCTGATGAGCATGATAGCCTTCAATAAAGCAAGCATAATCCATTTGACATTACACATAAATGACCTTGAAGACAGATCAGGAAATTCAAGGAGAAGAGAACACATCAGAAATGTCTTCTGAATCATACTATTGTCTCTAGAATTCACTTAATATCTGTTCATTTCCTGATACTTTCCCTTCCAGTTGTTGTTGGGTATTGGCAAAGTTTATTTTCTTATTTAATTCATGGCCAAATGAATATTGTTTGTTTTAATGTAGTTATTCATAGCAGAACAGAATCGTGTCTTCCAATGACTGTAAAGGTCACAGTAAGCAGCCATTTGAAGACATATTAAAAGCTCACTGAGGACCGTATGTATGATTCTCTTTCTCTCAACTACAGGCACATTTATTTGGAGGTCAAGCACCAATTTAAACATGCTTTCATGTGGCCTATGTACTTCAATGCATGAATTTTCAAGATAAATCTCAGAAATTTTTAAGAACCAAAAGCAGCATCCTGTCCCAATTATATAAAAAAAAAAATCCAAAATACAGTATAAGTTGCAATCTTTCATATCAAACTCTCTCTTCATAATTTCTAAGCCAAAGTACTTCCATAATATCTTTTCCTTCATTTGATAATGTGATCTTAAATTTTGCAATACCTCATTTCATTTCCTCCGAAGGATTTTGCAGATGCCTAGATATCAACAAAAAAAAAAGATGTTATATAATTCACGTTGGAAAAGAATTGAACAACACATGCCCTAAGCAAGTAGTAAGTCTTAATATTGGACATACTAAAAATTTACTGTAGGCACAACTTTCTTTCCAAGTAATATCTTAGTAACTGTGCGCAATATTTGATTTGAGAAAAATTAAGCAGTTTAAATTTGAGATGTGTTCAATGCTATATCCTGAACCGGGTTGTCAAGAACATCCTTGAGAGTGGTTGTTTTTCTTATTTATGTAATGTCTTCCACAACTTTATTCAAATCAATAGAATTTTCCTATTGAATCAAGGCCCAGAGAGTTTAGTCACCTCTGCTGATCTCAGTTGCAGCAACATGGCTAAGAGGGACAAGATGCCATTCAGGCTGAAAGTTCCAGCCCACTTTGGAAACCACACTGAACTTAATTTATTAGTTTAGTTATTCTGAAACGTTATTCTCTGCAAGCACCACCACAAAACAAATAAAAAAGAAACTTCAAAATGTTATTCAGCAAATTGCAGAGTTTTCAGTGTTTTCCTCAAAGCTTTGGCTACAAAGGAGACAAAAAGGAGGCAAATGTGAAGAGATTTTAGAGTAGCAAAATTTTGAGGTGGCAGGAGACAAATTGCATTGTAGCTAATGACAAGAAATACCATAACAGATCTGTCTTAGCAAAAGAGAGTCTCATACATGGGCTATGGTCACTTAGAAGCATTTTTTTCCAATGCGTGTCTTTGGCAAATGTTTTGGCCCTGGTAGGTCTTGCGTTCCTCAAAAAGGGCTTTAAATAATTCTTAGGTAAAATCCTCTATATCACTGTCCAAGGCCATGTAGGAGGATACAGACAGAGGTGCGTAACACCTAACACTTGCTCAGAACAGACATATTGCTTAGAATTGGAGCTAATTAAGCACACATCTGAAAGATGTATCTTGAGCAATTTTTTTGACTTGTGTATCCATCACAAGAGTGAATACATGCTAAGGTCACTTCCCTTGGGGTGGCAAAAACTGGATTCAGAGTCCTCTTCTGCTTTTTTCATGGCAGTGATCTAACATAAGGCCATCCATTTGATAGATGAATATTGCTGGAATAAAGAGATACTCCCTTTTTTCTTACTAAATCATTTATAAAGCACAGAATAACACCAATAAAATAAATTTACACTTCAAGTCAAGTATTTTGCAATTAAGGTACTCACATGAAAACTGGCAGACCTATGCTGAAAATTCTTGATCTAACTCCAGCAGCAACAGAACTTCATTGCAGACCTCTTTGTGAGTGCTTTGGACTTCAGTTTACTCTATGCTCTTTCTGTCAATTTTTGGAAAAGGGCAAGCCAAGTTTAGGTTCATGAGTTTCACAGAAGGTTAATGACTGGGGATTTGATAATGTGAAGTCTTAAATTTTGCAATACCTCATGCTATTACTTTTAAGGGACCAAACATTAAAGTTTCTCTCTTTCTCTTTTCCCTTGCTCATAGAGAATGTGAGGTGCTCCTCACATCCTACGAGTGGAATTATAACATTGCAGGAACACGGTTAATGAGACCATGTAAAGTCTGTGCATGGATATCTAATAACACAATAGCACGCGAAGATAGTGAACTAGTGATTCACAAAGGCTGAAATGAGAAACTAATTAAGAATCACCTCTGGCTTACAGACTTCACTAGGTGCTTCTTTTCTGGAGGTTCTAGGTATTCAGTGTAAGATGAGCCATAACAGAGGTACTACAGAAAAGTAATTTCTGTATCAGGAGTGGGAAAGGATTTCTGTAACAATTTAGCCCACAGTATGTGAGCTTTGTAATGATCAGGCTATTGTTAATCTTTTGTTCCATGTCTGTGATATCCAGGAAGGAGCTTCATACTTTGAATACAGTATAAATACCATAAATAAGGTAACAAAAATTTTTACATCTGCATCCCATAAAGTATTTTCATCAATTCAGTCAAATAAGAGTCTATAAGCAAAGCATTATATAGATTAAATAACATGGTTCAAATGCCCTGGTTTAAGCCGGCAGAGCTCTGTGATACTTCTCAGGAGAATACCTTCCATTTTCAGTGTATTATATTCATTATTCCTTTCCTCCCCCTCCTTTCTTATATTTTAATTCATTTTGTGGCTTTCTCTTCATCACGTGGGCTTTTATTTTCAAAATAAGCCATTTGTGCAGTATGTTTTCAAATGTCTTTGGAATATTTAAATATATATTGTAGCTACATTATCTGTCATGCTAGCAATATCTTCAAAAAGTCTAGTGTATTTGTAAAGCAAGCGCAGCTCTCCTAGCATTCTTACTGCATCTTGTTAACTAATCCCCTTGTCACCACCTTACTTTCACTTTCTTCTGTCACAAATTAATCCATCAACAATCATGTAATTCGAATTATCTGGTTTTCTTCTTATTCCATGAAGTGACATTAACTCGTACTTGAGTTGTAAGAAGGGTGCACAATTTTCACTGAACAAAATATAATCAAATCTTACTACTTTTAAATGCTACTTGAGGGCTTTGCCAGCTACTATTCACTACTGTCAAGGATATATAAGAAACCAGGCAGAAGTAAAATGCAAATTGGTTAAGATGTGGGATCCAGATCCTGATGGAGCCAGTGTAAAGTTTCCCATTGACTTGGCTGCCAAGGCACTGACACATCCTCCTTTGCTGGGTGGAAGCAACTTCATTTTCCAGTATTCTTTGGAAATGAAAGTAGAGCTCCTTGACTGTCATGTTAAACTGAGAGGGGAGAAATAAGACTGGTATTATCCCATTTAAAAAAAAGCAAACCATCAGAAATAAATCTCCCCAATACAAAAGAACTGAATGTGTATTAGTGTTGAAAATAATACCTGAAGGATTGGGGAGTCACCTGTAATTAGGTTTTTAGGTTTTCTGGACTGTTACAAGCTGGAATATGCTACTAGCAAGCAGAAGCAGTGCAAATACAAACTAAAGCCATAGGCAAATGCTACTGACTTGTTTCAAATAGAAAACAAGGCACTGTGGAAGCAATAATGAAAAAAAGTATAGTTCCAACAGGAAATGCCATTTTCCAGCTGACTAGAATCACTTGACTTTTGTCCTTGCTTTTTTATTGTATCCCAAATGAACAAAGGTTTCATGCAACACATACCTTTCTATGGATCCTTGCAGATAGAGGATAGGGGACTTGTTCCCACTTGTATTGAACTTCATTTAGCTGTATACACCAGTGCAAAATAATTGTAAATATTTTCCAACTCAATTTTATAGCAGGTTGTATGCTTCTTGCTTTTTATTATGAAGCACATCTGGCAATAAGATGTAAAGACAACTGAGAATTCACCTAAAATAGCAGTTTAACAACTTTTCCCCAACCGACCTACCTAAAACCTCCAAACAACATTTGAAACCATTGATTTCTTTTAACCTCTTTCATTACTTCAGGATTTTTGAAATTAGGACCTTCAAATAGTTTCACATAAAAATTACATCTTAAAACTCTGTGGAAGACTTTAACCACATCCTTTGGAAAAGAGGAGATTTTTAGTAAGGAAAAATTACTATCATGATCGCAAGTGAGATTGGTGAATCTAATTCAGTATAGAACCCTGTATCATCTTTTATAAGTAACATGGAAGACTCATTAATGTGAAAATTTAATGCATTATAGGCTTTTTAAAATGCATGACAAATTAAAAAGTTAAAAAAGCTAACAATTTTTCTTTTTTTTTTTTCTTTTTTATTCTTTTAATGTGCAGTTTGTTTACTAATTTATGTACTGTTCCTCACTTAGGCCAAAACTCAGCTCTTATCAAGAACTACTTGTTTCTCAATCTCTAACATTTAAATTTACAGGACTTTTTTTTATTCTTGTTTTTATGTCTTTCTGCTAACACTTGGAAAAACTGGAAAACTTTTACAGCCTAAATAATTTCATTTTAGGAAGAACCAACACTCCTGTAAATTCAGACTGCAAAATAGGTATGTCAGGAAGCTCTAAAGGTCTGAATTTGCTATGATGAACATGAAAAGGTTTGCTATTGATGTTGTATTGTAATGGAGTCTGTACCAACAGTCTCCCATGCTGAGAAGGAAGACTCATGTTTTATACATCTGATTCATACGATGGCAAGAAAGACACACTCTTGAAGACAGAGATGTTTTACAGTCATGCAGTTGAGTGGGGGGGATGCATAGAAATTTCTCTGAGAGAAAAGAACAGTGTCTGGAGTTAGAAGTTAAAAGATGTAGAGCTAAGTCGTGTTTCTAGCTAGAGCTCTCAGGTAGAGACCATGCTACGTGAGGGACTTTGTTGAAGGTCACAGCTAACAGTGGGGTTCAAGAGGGAAGTCAAATGATGAGGTCACCCAGGGACGAGTGAGGACACTGAGCTGTAGACAAACATTTTGCAAAACCTCAACGCTTGCAGGGGCAGCCCTTCACCCAACAGAACCAAGGAGCACTGTACCTCATTGCCCAGAAAGCACTATTTTCTATCTTATGGCACAAAAACCGTTCTACGATCTTCACACCTGGGGATAGTGACTTGGCTTTTCTTGAGACAGAGGGTTTGAATATACCCCACTGTTAAGGAGGCTCAAACAGCAGGCTTTCCTCCCTGCTCCTGAGGGAGTGCCATACACAAATTCAGTTTCCCCATGGGCAAATGCAGTTCATGCAATTTCCGCAGTCCTCGAGGACATTTGAAAATAGGCAGATGGGTAGTGGAGGTGTCTACTAAACATCAGTGCTGCTAGAAGCAGGTCATAAAAACTGTGTGGACCAGCTCCAGACATGTGCTTGGGCAGGGGCAGGGATTTGCAGATGCAGAATGGACACATAGAGAGAAGTGGGACCCAGCTGTTCATTAATATTTTGCATGTTATTGTTCTGTTTTTATAGCTTTTTTTTTTTATTTCAAGCACTAGTCATTGAAAGTAAAGGCAATAATTGCCCCTGCATGAAAGTTACACTTTTTCATATACATCTCTTTTATTATGGTAATTGAATTCTCATCACTGACCCATATTTATCCTTATGCCTATAGGATATAGACTTTTTCAGTTCCTCTCTCCATTGCTGTGCTGTATTGATCAAGCAATTTGCAATCTGTCCTTCCCTTAATGTCATTTCCAAACTTCTATCTATCTAGCCTCCTATCTCTCCCAGGCAAATATCTGGTAGATGCAATTTTCTCCAATACAGCATGGCATTACTTCTATATTTAAATGCCACATAATATACATAAATTGATACATGGTATGCAGAAATTTATGAAGAATCTCCCTGTAGGTGTTAAGCAAACCCTATTGTTATTATAAAGGAAAGTGAGATAGAAGGATGGCTTAAAAATAGACAAACAAATAAAAATGATAAACAGAAATTTATAGAGGACTGTCCTAATAATTGCCTCCTTCAGCAGTCAGAACAACAACAAAAAAGTCCAAGGAAAGAGAATAATCTGCCCCTCTGCAGGAGAACACACATTGATTCCATTTCTCCTGGAAAAGCTTAAATGGTCAAATTCGGATCACTTTTGTATTGATGTAGCACAAGCAGTTTCACAAACTGCTTTTCAGTCTGTAGAAGTGATATAAAACCAGATCTGTAAAGCAATGCAGTTGTTTTCACTTTCATTTTAGCACAACTCTTTGTTCTCTTAACAAATTTTCTCCATCATATGCGAGCTGGATCCTAAGACCAAAACCTTCTGATAAGGGTCTGCTGCTAAGGATAAAGAATTTTTATGTCACAGGAAGACAATTTTCAATCTTTTTGCAAATTAAAGAGTTTAGTTTGCATTGTAGAGTGCATTAGGCTCTTAAAGAAAAATTACTTCTTGGTCCTTTAAAAAGGATATAGAATTTTGAGGAGACCTTTCTAAAGAAAGGAAATATTTGAAGGGTTCTAAGAGCTTTTCCAACTTTAGGTTTTCTAGAATATACATGTATTTATAAGTACTTATATATACAATTACATAAGTATTTATTTTGTTGTTATTATTTTATGCAGACTTCCTGTTTTAGCTACCAAATTAGCATCTGAACTGTTAAACTATGCTGCTCAACTTTCCATAGGTCTCTGCATTCCTAAAGTTGGGAAGGACTACAAAGAGCTGGTCACAGAGGCTCAACTGCAGGATTGGGACCTTGATGATAATGAGCTTGCAAAACTCTAATGTGTTTCCTAGCACTGAATTTAAAGATTCTGCATGAAGCATTGAAATAAAATTTATTCCTAGCCTTTGATAACAAGCTTTTCACACAAATTTGCACTTGATATCTCTGTAAGTTTGCACAGAAGCCAGAGTGCTGAAAATAGATGAGGAGTAGTTATGTGCTCCCACCTGATGTTGGTTCAGATCACTAGAAGGATGTTCTTATAAACAAAGAGCTGCAGGCCATGTCAGAGCCCCTTTCCTCTGCCTAATCCACAGCTCAGTTAAGAAATAACATGTTTTTCTTTATTCAGGACATCTTTTATCTTTTCTCCTTCTCATGTGTCTGTGCGGTGTTTTTTTTATTCTCCTCTTTGCTATCACACTGCTGCAGAATGTTGATGAGAGTACTTAGGCCAATCCTAGAGTGATTTTGTATTATTGTGGGGGTTTTTTCCCTTCAGGTCTGGTAATACCTGATCCCAGCCTTTAAGAATACCATGTGGCTTAGATTGTCTGAATACTGGATATTGTCTTTATGATGACACCTTTCCTCATCTCTCCTGAGGAAAGGAGATGCTTTAGAAGACAAGGCAGAAATGTGTCTCTCATTGAATCTTGCAAAAGAACAAAAACTACCCTGTCTTCTCTGCCTTGTGAGCAAAAATCACAGGATGGAGTCGTATTGGAGAGGAGAGAAAACAAAAGTTCAGCGCTGGTGTTCAGGGTCAGTAGGTTTCAAATGTACACTTACTTTTACATCTGTTGCACTGATTTATATACAAGGTGGAGGTTAACTGTTTTCTGTTTTCCTTTTGCTACAACTTCTTCTGGGCTCAGAGCATATGCTTTCTTGATAGTATTTAAAAGAACCCTTGGGTTAGTTTTTTTTTTTTGGGGGGGGATGGAAATTTCACTAGACCCGGCGAAGAGCCCCTTTTAAAATTGTACCTTTTATGCTTGCTAAAAATGCAAAGAAATCGTTTCCACTTTGCACTGTTTTCTAGGATGTAGCTGTATTTTTAGCAGCAGTGCTTAATAGAAAAATACATGCCCCAAACCCTTGTTCCCTCTGTAGCTGTGGCTGCTAGAGGTGCTTGATGGCTGATTTTTTTCTGTGTTAGTTTGAGCTAGACAGGTGAAAATATTAAAGCCAGCTCTGCAAAATGAGAGAAAATGAGGTATAGCTTTATAGAAAATTACCAAAAGAAAGTTTGCCTAAACAAAGGGAACCACAGTGAGTCTCATACCAGATAGGGTGAAATTTAGCTAACATAGGTGCATGTACAAGCCCCTGATTCTGTCTTACACTGATGCACTTGTGCCACAGGTAGGAAAGACACAGGAAAAATAGTTGCCTTTCTTTGTATTATCTCAACAGTCCTCATAAGTTTACATCAAAGACAAACCTTTTCATAATTCTGTTGAAGAAAAAGGTATATAGCAGTGAGACTTTCCCAAAGCTGTAAGGAAATGTGCTGGTAACAGTCAGCAGGGCAAAATGTTTACCCAAGGGTTTTGTATTAGGGCAGATACCCTGATGTAGCTTTATTGGTAGAACAAAAAGTCTATTGTAGACTACTTATGTGCACCCTTAATCGAATGTATGCAAATCCATTGGGCTTAATGGCACTATTCATGTATGCAAAGTCGGACACGTGCTTTAGGCCTCCCAGCCAAGCTATTTTGTTGTTAGTTCAACAAAAAACCAAAGCATTTCCTCCAGTTTTTCCCTCGGTTAAAGTTGCAAAAGTATTGGTAGGAAAAATCTGCAATGAAAAAACAGTATTGAATACTTATAATGAAAAACATTCAGGTTTTGTCACCGAAAGTGTTCATAGAAAACAAAAATTTCCATGGAATTTATTTTTGGTAAGTTTTTAAGAAGGCCAAACTATAAAGAAGCCTGCAGTAACTGTGAACAGCAAAAGCTTGCTGCAATTCCAGATTTACATGGCCTTCAAAAAAAAAAAACCAACCTCAAAATCAGGGGGCCACTTATAGTTTCAAAGACTTTTGAGTAAGTTCAGTCCTCTGAGTAAGATATTGCAAAAATCATGCTTTATTTGAGCAATGGTGGCTTAGAGAATACGGTTCATACACGGTAAAATATTGGAATCATCTACGAAGTAGACAGCAACAAACATTTCTCAGTAGAAGTGTGTTAAATGCAGTGATCTGTTTTGTAATGGATATCTGTATATGACATAATTCTACCATGTTGCAATTAATTAATTAAGACATTAATACCATAAATCATATTTTAAAATTAATTGGTAAACCTATTAATTTCTACATCTCCAAGTATTTGTCATTTACTTTGAAATACTTAAATGTCTTTTGTATTGTTTCAAAAAACATACCCATATTTAAATAAAACCCTCCTTTAACTGCCCATGGTACATGTTTCATTTTGTCTGTATGAGAACTGTGAAACTAGGGAATTAATAATTATTTCACTTGGAAAGGTATAAAGCAAATTCCATTGCCTTTGTCTGATTAGAATCTTCCCTGCTGGTTTAATTAAAAATGGCCATGTGACAAGCAAAGAAAGCATCTCTCCTTTGGGGTGGAGGGGGTGGAGGGAATGGTATTGTATTTTCCGGTAAACAGTGAATCTTGAAGCTCCAGAGTTGTAAAATTTAAATGCTTAATGCAAATGAAAAATGCAGACTCAGGTCAGCTATAGACAAATGTCACTAGACTGGATGCAAAATGCACTGCAGGCAGAAAAGATGACATTTATCAGTCATCCATACATCAGTAACTAAAACAATTTTAGGGTTGTCTAGACAGGCATCTATTATTCCTTAAATTTAAAAGCTTTAGTAGAAAGACAACAGCAAATGCTCTATTTATATTGAGAACTTTTTTTTTTTTTTTTTTAGACAAGACAAGATAAGGAAAGGAAAAATGATAGTTTTCAAAATGAAAAGTACAAATTTGCTTTTCTTTCTCTATGACTTTTTTAACAAAAAATCTTTCTTTGCTGTCTGGGTAAAGGAGGTTTTCTTGGCATGTTCAGAAGGCAATTTAAGTGAATTATCAGAGTGTGCATGCAATGCTGACTGTAATTATTACAGTACAGCCCTTTAATATTGAGCTTAATTACTGTGTACAGTGTTTGGCCTTTATGTTTTCTGCTTAATTTACCCTGTATAGTTAACGTGAATTTAGTGAAATCATTATGCACCTTTCGGGTTTCTTCTTTAGGAAAAAAAATATTTATATTCTCAGGACAAACAAACTAGAATAGATACAAATATTGAAGTATATAATTCTGGTGGATGAATCCCTTCCTTGCTTATTGCTTATGTAGAGCCACAGTTCTTCAAATATATGTTGATATGCTGAATTAAGGTCTGTGAACTGTCCCATTACCTGGAACAGGAATACTTGTAAGCTTCAATTTCAACTAAATATTTTTACTACTATTTTTTCCTTTTCATTTTTACTCCATGCAGTAACAGGCATTTTTGTAAGAACGTGAATGAAATTGCAATTATTCTCTTTACCATGCAAAATGCATACTACAGTTTTTGGAATGAATGAAATTATTTGTAGGATCAAATTATTTATGGTAAAATAAATAAAATTAAAAGTGCTTTAAAGTTAATCTCTGGATAAACTGTACTTGAGCAGAAGCAGTATAACCCTGCTCATCTGCAGTCTGTTCTCCATTAATGCTTCTCATGTTTGCAGACTTTATATCACTTCCTCTAGCAAGAGGAAACAACTCAGTGTCATGTTGCCCCTCTGGCAGCAGGGCTGAAGCATTGACTAGTCAAGCTCTGGACTTTAGTGCCAGTGGTTTAGAGCTCTGCAAATGTAAGCTCATTTCTATCTTTCCCATGCAGAGCAGAGAAACTGAGTAGCAGAGGAACTTGGTAAAGATATAGAAGCACTGCTTGCACAGTGGACCTTAATAGAGTGTGCTGACTTTTGAAAAAGATGTATGCTTTTAATGGGTCAAGATGAAACAAAAACTGGCTGTGAAAGATGGAAGAAAATGCTTAAAAAATGAACAATAAAAATAAATCAAGGGGTTCAGCTGTGAACCTTCCATCACATTCACTGCCTTTCAGAAAAGGTGTAAGAGCTAATGCACATTGGAAGGGCTTGGGGGCTTAAGCTGGTTTTGTTTCGTTTTTTTCCTGTTTACAGCTCTCATACAGTTCTTACCTTTTGTGTCTGCCAGGAAGAGACAATGCATTTGTATGACATCATGATTCTCATATTTTGTCAACTTCGGAATGTCAGGCAAAGGTAAAGAAATTGACACACTGAGGGATTTTGATAACGATGAATTCACTCATGTCTAGCTGCCTGTACAATACCAACATGTTAATATTTGGAAAGAACTTTGAAACAATTAAATATATTACAGAAGTGCAAATGAATACTGCAATAAAGTGTGGGCATGGTAAGATCCCTTATATTTAATCTGGTAGAGGTCATAGGAGTTCATCACTCATCACCTCATCACTGTGTACAAGTGTCTGAAGGGAGAGCGTCAAGAAGATGGAACCAGGCTTTTCTCAATGGTGCAGAGCAATAGGACAAGAAACTGATGCACAGGAAGTTCCGTCTGAATATGAGGAAGAACTTCTTCAGTGTGCAGGTGACTGTACAGTGGAATAGGTTGCCCAGAGAGGTTGTGGAGTCTCCCTCACTGGAGATTTTCAAGAACAATCTGGATGCGATCCTGTGCAATGTGCTCTGGGATGACCTTGTTTGGGCAGGGAGGTTGGATGACGTGACCCAAAGTAGTCTCTTCCAACCTGACTGATTCCCTGATTCTGTGAAAATTCTGAATGTATGCGAAAATTTAGACTCCTTTTGATTATGAATGTCTATAATTTTGGCAGCTTTATCTCTCGCTTAGGTGGATGAACGCTCCAGTACGAGAGGGTGCTGCTCTCTGAGAGAGCTGCCTCACTTGAGGATAGACAGACACAGACGCAGACAACCTCTCAGCTTCGATTCCCAGAACAGAGCACTTGGTGTGGTTGAGAGGAGCCGCTCCGCGCACGGGTCCCGCCGAGAGCAGGGGGAGGCTGCAGCGGGGTCGGGGATGCTGCAGCGGGGTCGGGGAGGCTGCAGCGGGGTCGGGGATGCTGCAGCGGGGTCGGTGCCGCCGTGGCCGGTGCGGGGCCGGCGCTCCCTCGGCGGGGGCTGCGCGGCCGCTGTGGCTGCCCCCGCTGCCCACGAGGTGGCGCTGCAGCAATAGGTTTCCGTCCCCGAGCTGAGGGGGCGTGAGCTCCGGGCCGCTCTCGGAGGCGATGTTCGGTTTAACAATTCAAATGTATTCCTGTTAATTTGTATTTGATAAAGGTTCAGGAGTCTTTTGTTGTGTGTCTAGTTAGCCTGCGTGTTACACTGAGAGCGTTTGCAAATTTTCTGTTTGATTCTGAGCCTTGCCGTGAATTTTTATGTGGCTGTATACCTGCGTGTATTTGTTTATACGTGCGTGTGTGTGTGTGTGTCTGCGTTTGAAGGGTGGGTACATAAAAGGCAGGAAGAAAAATCTATGTCTTCACCGTTGCTGTTCTCATGAATGAAGTGGTAAAGCACAGAGCGATACCTAGTCTCTGCACATTATTCAGAGACAGGTGGAAATTAAGGATTTGATTGTCTTCTATGTACAGTTCAGTGGGTCCAGTGCTCAGTACCCAAAATTGAGACAGGACAGTGCTTTCAGAAATCTGTTTTTTCTCTGTGGGTTCCTCTTGGACAGTTTATTAAAGTAAGAGCTCAACAACCTCATGTCAGTCTTTAGCATCTAGTTATCACATTCTCTTCTTAAAGGGTCAAGACCCCCTATGGTGGATACCTCTAAACACTGAAAGGCTGAAAAAAAAATAATGAAAAGTCAGGTAGGGTGGATGTACAAGTGTGCTTGCCCTAATGATTGACAGCAGATTCAGGGCTACGGTTACTTGAACAAAAGTGCCTGTGATTTGGTGCTCAGATCCATGACCATGCATCTCCTTTTAGATCTTGGCCCTTTGTGGAGGGCAGGATACTTGAACTGGGGAATCACGTCCTTTCCCTTTCCTCTTAGGCACAGAATTGGCAAAATCTTAATTCAGATGCAAGATCTTCAGGCACTATCTAAACCTTTGCTACCTCTGGCTTGCTTGGCTGCAATGAGCCACTTTAGGCATCTCAGAGTTCAGCAAGTAATAACCACAGAATCACAGAATGTGTAAGGTTAGAAGATACCACAGTGGGTCACCTGGTCCAACCTGCACAAGCAAGGTCATCCTAGGGCACATTGAACAAGACTGCATCCAGACAGTGCTCAAATATCTCCAGTGAGGGAGACTCCTCAACCTCTCTGGGCAACCTGTTCCACTGTAGAGTCACCTGCACAGTGAAGAATCCTGGTCAGGTATCAGAGGTTCTTCTGTACTGGAGGTTATCTCTTCTCTACAGTGTAACATCAAGGACCAAGGGGTTGATGAGCCAGGAGCACCTTCTCTGTAATAGTAATGATAATGTGAGTGTGTGGTGAGGGAGTATCTATGTCTGTCTCCAGACTGCAATACAGAATGGTCTCAGTCTGAGGTAGTTGTGCAAGCTGTTTTGGTAACTTAAGATTTATGAATGCAGAGAGGTATGGAGGGAGATGGGGGGAAAATTATGTTTGGCTGATGAAGTGGCTGTCACCTTTTTACACAGGTGTATTTTACGATTAAATTAATATGCTTCTTAATCTTCCCGCCTGCTTGTGATTGGTAAAACCTGTGCAATTA